>NC_089276.1:21869058-23182990 GCF_963678975.1 Dysidea avara
AAAATAAAATAACAAAAATGTATGAAATTTTGGCAAACATCGGATCGGTATCGGCCATTGATTTCAATATCGGCTAATGGGATAAATCTCTTATTGGCACATCACTAGGAAATTTGACACTAGAGTTTGTTAAATCCCCTGCCCCACCCTACTCCAAGGTGGGGAGGTGGACACTGATAGGTGCATAACACGTGACAGGTACATTGCTCTCAACAATGAAAAAAGAAAGCCTACACTTCAAGTATCAACTAGCTATAAGCCATACCCTATTTATCTGCTAATGTGGAAGCCAACCTCAGTGGTAGCAGATATACCTGTGCCACTACTAGCTGCAGACTGATGAAGCAACTCTTAATTGTCTGTACCCAAAGTTCAGAAGTTACAACCATAGATTCATGTTCCAACACAACACAAGTGGGGAAATGGGAGTGCTTCTTAATTTTCATCAGTCTAGTAAATGATCTAGTCACCATAGACCAGCTCACTGAAAAGCATAAACTTGCATGGGTAGGATGGAGGCTAGGAGCTATACCCATGAAAGCTGGACCGTACGTACCAAGGTACGTACCCTTCATTCCCTTTATGGTGAGAATTCACCTTCACTCAGCTTCTGGTCTGGTTCAGCAACTGAACAATCACTGTCATGGTCACCCTGACTCACTTCTCCACAATCACTACCACGTACTGTTCACCCGGTCATCACGAAAACATTTGAACTGATCAGTATCCGCTAGAGAATCCTGATCTACAACAGTACAAGCGCCCAGATAGTATCCGTATATCCTCCACCAGACACTTCGACCATATAGTTCAAAATAAGGCCTTGTGCACTATTGAACTATATGGTCAAAATAAGTACGAGAATAGGTTGATTATCTATGGTAGGGTCCGCAATCCGAAAAATCAACTTTTACAAATCGAACCACCTATCATTGTGGGATGTTCATTGTGGTATCCCATTACTAGATCCACCATGAAACCGGAGGCACGATTGTCGTCTTCACAGAAATATCGATTTTCGTATTTCATGAGACGCAAAAATTATTTTTTAAATTTCGTGCTCCTCATAAAGAACAGGATAGAACTTACTGCTTAGCTAGATATTATCTAGAGTTAATGTAGTTAAAAATTACGCACAGTAATAAGCAAATGATTCACTGGGTTCCCAGCACAGGGTTGCTTTCTCTCAAAAAGCAGAAAACGAAACACGAATTTTCGAATTCAAACTGCCCTACCAGCCAAGACAAGAAAAGCCAACTCTTCCTCATAGTGATGTGATAAAGTTGGATGCATAGTCTGTCTATGCTGTTAGTCTGGAAAGGATCTGAGACTTCTCACCATCTGGGTGAAGAACGTCAAAATTTTCGTGCGTCATTTCCAGGGATTCTCTCTATGGTACCAAAGTGCTTTCCAGTACTTCTGATGCCACAATGGTCACTTAATTTTGTTTAGAATGATGATAAATGATGGATCAAAACGTTTGGTAGTAGTAGTAGTTGGTGTTTCTGTGATTTCATATGATGCAGTATACCAGCAGCTCACCAGGAGCTCCACCCAGCTCGAATCAAAAATGAAAGATTTTGTGCTTTTTTCGGTTTGTTTTTGGATGTTTTGCAGCATAATGGTGATGTAGGGTGATCTAGTGAAGATTTGAAGCTGCTGTGGAGCGTGAGAGGTGAAGTCAAATTTGGACGATTTTGCTGCCTCCCTTGATGCATAGCTTAGAGCGAGGCGTGGAAGCCGTGGATGAAATAATAATTGACAACCGCTGTTACCAAATGTTCAGGGACATCTTTTGCCATAGTTTTAGTTGATATATATTTATAATTGATGATTGTTGTGGCTGCAGAAGTGCTGGAAATGACTAGAAAGCGTGACACAATTGTTTGATGCTGCAGAAAATTTTGACGCTCGTCACCCAGATGGTGAGAAGTCTCAGATCTTTTCCAAACTAACAGCATAGACAGACTATGCACCCAACCGTATCGAAACACTATGAGGAAGAGTTGGCTTCTCTTGCCCTGGGTGGTAGGGCAGTTTGAATCGAAACTTCGTATCTCTTTGTCTCTTTCATGTCTTTTTTCAAAGAAAGCAACCCTGTGCCGGGCACCCAGCAAATCATTTACTTATTTCTGTACGTACTTTTCAACTACAACAACTCTGGATATGATTTGGCTAAGTAGCAAGTTTCATCCGGTCCTTTGTGTGGAGCACGAAATTTTAAAAATAAATTTTGCATCTTGCGCGATACTGAAAACAATATTTCTGTGAAGACAACAATCGTGCCTCCGGTTTCATGGTGGATCAAGCAATGGGATACTACAATGAACATCCCACAATGGTAGGGGGATTGATTTGTAGAAGTTGATTTTTCGGATTGCGGACCCTATCTATGGTCAAGCGTAGCGGAAAATTGGCTACAGCTACAGCCTTACTTCTTTGGCAGAAATGCTTCGAATTTCATGGAGATGAAACTTTTAGTATTTTAAATATCCTACAATGTATGCGCTATTGCTTACTGATTTTCCTTTGATCCTTCTTTATCGTGGCCAGTACTCATCAGTAGGGCTTCCATTGTGAATACACGTGTTATCGCACCAAACTTTTAGAATACGTTTGTGATTTGACGTTTGGTTTGTACACTCGTTTGTACAGGACCTATCGTACGTCGTCGACAAAATACACGCGTAAGACATCTTATCAGTGTGTGTTTGTTGTTAGCAAAGTTAATCGGCTAGGTTTAACTGCTTGCGTTTTTAAACACATTTCTTTGCGACGAACACATTCTTCGCTATTAAAGTATTAATCTTGCTAAACCCTGTTGTTACATAATCGTGTGTGAGAAAAAACAATTGAAGAGTTTTATTGTCATTATTGCTTTGTGTGTTTTTTCTGAGGTAATATTTGAAGTGATAATGCCTTCAAAGGAAGCGGCACGGAGGAACAGAAGGAAAAGTAAAAATAATGCCTATTATGAAGCTCACAAAGATGATATACTCTTAAATAAAAGGAAAACTACAGCAGTGAAGACAGATCACAGCGCCATCTTGATGAATATTACAAACATGTGACAGGTTCATGTATGAAATCCGCTGAAAGCACCAAAGCTTCTTATGATAAAGATGTGGACAAATCTCGTAAAAATACAGCTGACCATTCTAGAGCATGCTACCATAAAGATTTGGAAAAATCTCGGGAAGGCACAGCTGAACGCTCTAAAGCGTGCTATCATAAAGATTTGGAAAAATCTCTGGAAGGCACAGCTGAACGCTCTAAAGCGTGCTACCATAAAGATTTGGAAAAGTCTCGGGAAGACACAGCAGAACGTTCTAAAACATGCTATCATAAAGATTTGGAAAAATCTCGGGAAGACACAGCTGAACGCTCTAAAGCGTGCTACTATAAAGATTTGGAGAAATCCCGGGAAGAGGCAGCTGAACGCTCTAAAACATGCTACCATAAAGATTTGGAAAAATCCTGGAAAGATACAGCTGAACGCCCTAAAACATGCTACTAAAGAACTATATATTAGGCATGTTATGTTTCAAATTCATCATGACAATGCTGATTGCTCAATATCCTATTTAACACTTCTTTATGTATCCTTGCATGTGCTTACTATTGTCTACACAGTCAGCAAAACCATATGCATACATGATTGGAATAGTCAAATAACTATCTAAAGCTGTTAACACTATTAAGTGTAAGAATGCAGATACAAAACTTCTAATTAAATACATGAATAATAATGTATTAAATGCATAATCTCATAGAAACCCTGCATATTATGTTTTTTCACAATTCCCTGTCAGTTGTCAGTCGCTCCAGCAGCATCGTCCTTATGTGCAGCAATTACTTATTGTGTTCCGCCATATTCCCACTACAATGATCAATGTGTACTGTATAGCTAACCTATGACAGGTACAAAGACAGCATAGCGTATTTGGTAACATCATTGTTAACAATGTTATAGCTAACAAATGTGTAAAAGGTAGAGTAGGGCTTATAGAAGAGAAAGTGGGGAAACAATACATATTATCAAGAGTACATAATATAGAGAGTGTCCTACTGCAATAGACTCCCAACATAAAGGGCACAACTGAAGAGACAAAGTGTATTTCAGCAGAAATCATTGATGTGCAGTCCATTGACACCTATCAACAAGCCTTTCACTTAACTGTGAGTGTTAAAATAAAGCAAGAATATCCTGAAGTTTACTGACAACTTGACTCAGTGCCTTTCTAAGGGTTATATTGAGAGTTGGACACTCTCTCTTATATTTTATTATTATGTACTCTTGATATTATCTATACATTTTCACACATTGCAGCTATGATGTACATTACCAGGACAAACACAACGTTATATGACCATTAGGCTTAAGTTATAATCATGTTCCATAAAAAGCAAACAAACAAGTACACGAAAAAATTTGGAATTCTCAACTAGAGTAGGGACGACAGTACATTGATAAAAAGTACTGAAACAAGTGCATAAGGGTAGTGAACAATACTAAAATAGAGTTAAATAATAAGACGTGTTATATCCCTACTGTGCTTAAGATGCCATAATGGAAATGCACAGTAAGGATATAACACGTCTTATTATTTAACTGTATTTTAGTATTGTTCACTACCCTTATGCACTTGTTTCAGTACTTTTTATCAATGTACTGTCGTCCCTACTCTAGTTGAGAATTCCAAATTTTTTCGTGTACTTGTCTAATATGTCTCATCATCTGATTTTGAACAAAATATGATATGATGATTATGATTACCGAAAGCTCGATTGGAAGACAATAGCTACAAGAAGCTCTGATGATAATAAGGTTAGTGTCTGCGGGTCTGCAGTGAGGCTGAGGTTAATATCAAACCAGGAAAATATTTTTTTAAAAGATCGAGATTCTCTAATAGAGCAGTCAAACACTCTAATAGAACAGTCATCGCATGAACCATTAAGTGTTTACCCCAGGAGGCTAATATGTTCTTGGCATAGTGGTGCAAATGCAAGTTGCATAATACCATACTGAGCAGTTGCTGTAATTTGAATACCAATTGCTAAAACTCAGAAGATCTATCATAATATTATTTTTATCAATAAATATTTGCATACAAAACTGCAAAGATATTAGGCAATAAAATGTCTACAGTTTCTAAGAGACTATACATTTTCCCCCAGATCCCTTGCTCTAAAATGCCTACAAACTCTGGAGCACATTCCAATTTCAAGCTATTGCTAATTTTTGTATGTTGAAGTTGAATTGACACTTCATTCATGTTCTATCGTATGAAGAACTTCTCTTATTTAGAAAAATCATACAAAATAAAAACGTAATGCATTTCTGAAAATCATAAAAACAAACATAATAGGTAGATAATTGGGGAAATGCCAAAAAGCATAATAGGTAAATTTTGGAGCATAATAGACTCAAGCCTAGTGATAAACTGCTAATGGTTTAGGTGTCTGCAAGTGTTCTCCATTTTCTATAACTCAGCCACAACTTACCATGAGGCTGTATGTGTGGCTGGCTCATCAACCAGATCACATTTTGTCAGGTCTGACCCACTTTACAGAATATCTGACCTGGGTTATGAAATAAATTAAGTAGCTTAGCAATGTGGAAAATATGTATACATCATAGCCCAGTCCTGCAGCAACCCAGCTTTCTCTTTTGAGCCACATCCACTTATTGCTGTTGTGTATTACTGTCTGTATGCATATGCAGATCCATGAGTATTCATCAGTAATGTATGTTTGGAGTCCATAAGCCATGCCCGTACATGATTGGTTGTTAATAGTGTATGTATGTATGTATGTATACGTCATAGGAGCATTGCAGCAGTTTACTTTCTTTAGTGAGCCATGCCCACTTATCAGGAATGTCTGTAGACATAGGTTGAGCCACACCCATTTATCAGTGAGTTGTGCTGAAGCATGTAATACATTTAATACCATTTCCCACTTATGTGTTTTACTCTCTGTAGGCTTACTTGGAACCACACTCACTGACAGATCAATGATTTTAAGTATTAGAATTTTGTTGTTGTATAGGCTACTTGTTTTCTTAGTACCTTAACAGAAATCCCCTTGACACGTATGCCCCTTGACATGCGCCTCGATTTTAATAAAACCTGGTGAGTTGCCTATTGTATATATCCTGTGCTATTTAGTGGCCTGACATATGTAGCATTCTGGTTACACTGTGCACGTGTAGGATGTAGCCAATCTGACTTGGTTTTGGGCAGTTTATTATTTGCACATACACCATCTGGCAAGATATGCTACAAAGTTGCCTGCCTGAGATAAGGCATGTGAAAATGTTTTCCTTCATGGATTGTGTACTATATGGCAGGATGTTGTGATAGTGTGTCTGAAACTTCATTTGTATAGACTCTATTGCAATAGCCTGTAACGTAGAAAATACACCAACAGTATGAAAAATTTCTGTAAAGATGACTTCTGTTCCATAACGGTAATATCTAAAGTGAATGTCTAAATGACTGTACAGAAGTAGTTGTGATGTATTACATATTATGTTTGACATACAGTAATTCTGTAATTGCAATACTGCAATGTAGTATAATAACCGTTCTAACAAATACTATATATAACTCCTATAGTTTGCAAGAGATGAAAGTTAACCCGGTGAATGCTTAGCAAGGTTGGTCAGAGTAGAGCAACACTTCAGGGTCATCCTTTCAAAGCTATATAGGCATTGTTTGGCTGATGGGATTAAGAGGTATAGTAACTACTGTACTCATTGACATGTATATGTTACAGGTCAGTTAACTTTCTGTACATCTTGAAGGCTAAGACATCTCACGCTGACCAAATAACTCTTTGGATAATATGTCCTAACCATGTTTATTAATATTAATGTAAAGCTATAAAATGTAACTACCTGAACAACACACAAAATCCATTGTTCTTAGTTTGTTGGTTTCTAATTGTACTACAGCAAAATACTGTTAAGGAAATCCATACAGGTGAATTGTTGTAAGCTATCCCGTGAGAGTACAAACTACCTACAATATGTGACCAGATCTGCAAAACATTGCATGTATTTAGTTACCAATAACTTGAGCTGTGAATATAGAGCCAGCCTGACATTTGGTTACTTTGTACCCCTCACAAACCACTATTGCTTTGTGTAATATGAAGGTGATAGGTATAAAAACATGAGAAGTTATGATTAGTCAAACTTCGCAATTTAGACAGGCTATACGACTCCTTTTTGCAGATCCAGTCACATATGATGCTAATTTTTCATTATGTATTTTAAACTGTACATTTTCAGATTCACTCCATCGAGAAGCCAATGGTAGCACTTGTGCTTGTCTGTTGAATATATTATCATTGTTGGTTTAAGGAAAAAAAATCCATCCCTCCTGGAGGAGGAGACTGAATGTGGAGCTCGACTAGACATTGGGTGGCCTGCAGCTCGAATCCTGGGGTAGGAAGGATTTTTTCCTTTCTTTGGCCCTTTTCTATTTTACCTTATTGTTAGCTAGGCGAAGTAATCATTTAAAGTCTCCAATTCTTGTTAGGTTTGGTATTCACCAATCAGAGATCATGTGTCATCATTCATCTCATGATCTCAAAGAAATGTTGAGCCTTGTGTTGAACTAATTTAAAATCGGTACCTCCTGATATTTTAGAGGACAGATTGTATGTATATCCATCCCAGGGCCCTTACAAGATACGTGACCAACCTCCTCTGGTTTACCAATTATAGTCCATTGGCAACTGTGATAATCATGTGAATTGTGTAATTCCATGTGATAATCATGTGGTAGTGAAGTTAACCAGGTTTACCACAGTGTATAGGTATGCGTCAATTTTGTAAACCATGATTATTTGGAATAATCGAAAGACAAAAGCAAGGAGTAAAATCTAATAGGACAAATTTGAGGGAAATGTGCTTGTACTTGAGCAATTTAAAAGTAGATATGGCATAATGATTGAGCCAAGATGTGCATAATTACATGCATTCTTCAGAATTTGTCATTAGAGATAAAGATACTCTAATACAGAGTTATTTAGCCAAGGTAAAAGCATATGAAAACTTTCATCATAATATAAAATTCAAAGTTTGATGTAACTGTTGCATTACTCTGACACATTGAGATGGGTCTCACAAATTTAACAATGGCTACATAGAGTTAAGAGGTCTGATATACAAGTGGTATACACAAGTATTGTGTCCTAAAAAGGAATATTTCTTATTCTTTTGAGTTTCCACAAAAAGCCAAACAGAGTTCTTAGAAGTTGTAATGCTAACAGTATAATGTAACTAATTCAGGTAGTGATCATTTACAGTGCTTACCATATTGATTGAAACTACACCATAAGTTTGTACGCATTCACAGTGCACTATACACATATGGCTGCTACTGTGCATGTATAAAAGTAGGCATGGTTAGAGTCTGTTCATGTGCTGAAGTCTGCATGTAAGACATACTGATGTTCTTCTTTCAACTGCTGATCGTGCTTGGTAGTGCTCTGCTCTGCTTATCACAACAATGCCTCTATACCAATGATTTAAAGTACTCCTCATGTGAAGAAATCTACTCCACGTTCCCAGACACACCTTCTGGCTATTATGTGCTGGCAAACTCTCTCGAGAAAGTCTACTGTGACATGGAGCTGTGGTAGCCAAGGATGGACCAGAGTGGCTTATGTTAATATGTCATCTGAGACATCATCGTGTCCTGGAAACTTAAACCTTTATAAAACTCCAATTCGTTCTTGTGGTGGTGTAGCCCCAGATGCTGGATGTGCTGTTGCTCAGTTTTCTACCTATGGAATAACTTATAGCCAAGTGTGTGGTAGAGTAGTAGGGTATCAAGTAGGACGTACCAATGCATTTGGCCCCTATACCAATATTGGTAATCCTGCTATTATGGATGGAATACTTATCAGCCATGGCGAGAACAGAGAGCACATTTGGGCCTATGCGGCTGGTTTTCAAAGAATGCCAAGTGGCCCTTCAACCCTTTACTGCCCATGTGCTTCTCACGAGTACAGTGGTGTAGTTCCGTCATTTATTGGAAATGATTATTACTGTGATAGTGGAGTTGATGATGAGCCAGAAGCAGGCAAGTTCTACACTGACCCACTGTGGATAGGCCAAGGATGCAAACCTCCTAACTTCTGTTGCCGCTCAGATAGCCTGCCATGGTTTTGTAAGACACTGGCTGATCCTACTAGTGACTATATTGAAATACATAGCTGCCACAATCAAAAAGCAACTAATGAAGATACAACTATACAGTTAATGGAACTTTATATACGCTGAATACAGTCAGCATACTTGAACATAGAAAGCTACTGTTAGTAGACAATATATATGCTGCTGTAGTCATACTGTTATACGTAGCACATTTTGTATACACTAGCTGGCTAGCTATATAACTGTAATCAAGCAATTGTGAACATAATGATATACTGATTATGGTTTAGGAGAAAGGAAGTTTTTTTCTACTCCTAGGTCTCAGTCAACTCATCCACACAGATCCTCAGTAACAGTAAGCATAGAAAACAGTTGGGACTGCAGCTGGACTAAATTTTTTCATACCTCTCAACTGTCACACCTATGGTGTGATTCTCATGATTTGAAGTGTAATCTTACACTAGCTTGATAGTCAAATCCAAAAGGCTATGTACACAGAAGAATTGAATAAAAGCAGCTTTGGAATCACTCTGTGTGAAATTTAATAGAGACAACATATCCAAAATCCCATTTTGGTGAAAATTTTTACTATTTAAATGTTTGCATGTCGGTAATTTCTGTATAAACAAACAGTTGACAGCTGGTGTCTAATAGAATAGTAATCGCCAGCTGCAACTTATTTTTTGAGTTTATAAATGTATCATAAGCACAGTACTATGGTTTTGCATTAGTGTTTGCAACTGGCAATTGCAAGTGATAGCTGGTGAAAATAAGTTTGGTGTACATGTACATGGAGTATACATCTACATTTAACCTCCTTATTAAGGACAGTTTCTGAGGTTCCTATGGATCTCTACCAATACAATTTTAACTCTAAAAAGGAATGGCAGTAAAATTTTAATCACCTTGCTCCCTACAACAGCTCCACCTCTTATCTTCTGTCTTCAAGAAACATGACAATATCAATTGTCATGCATATGGCCAGCACATTCATGAGGTTGAGCAGGCTATTTTTTAGGTTGATGAAGCTACTTTCTTTTGTAAGCCTTTTGTCTACTAATTTGGGGATGAGTATTCAGTAGTTTTAGGTTGGCTTTATTGTTGTCTGGGCTTCTCATATTGCTTCGATCAGCTATTTGTGGGGCATGTTCTTCCATTGGTGTCTACACTTTTATATTAATCAAATATACCATGGATTTGGAATGGGTTGTCCATCATCAACTGTGATCTCAGTTTACCTACCATCAATTGTAATATATAAGTCCCCAAAGCCACCAAATTTTGAAGTATTGTAACCTTGTTTTTATAGTCATTTCTGTAATGAAGTTACTTTAACTAATTATAGTTAACTACTTTACTCAGGCCACTGGCACAGGCTGCCAGTGGATCCTCAGCATACTACAGCTTCTTGTATGCTGTAAAGCAAATAATATAATATTATAAAACACTAGGTCTTTACACAACAAAAATAGTGTTCCAATACTACATATTCTAACTCCATCTGTATTCAGTATTGGAACAACTATTTTTTAAAAACTCCTTATAACAAGACAAAACGAACCTCAAATCTATAAATTACTCTAATGTTATTCACTATTGGGGGTTGTGGTCTGTTTTTGTTTGAGCCAAGGTAGAATATTTGGACTATTAGTTCCAACACCAAAACATAGACAGAATAAATACAGTCAGTATTTGTGTATGAATTATGCTGTGTTACCACAAATAGATTCAGTGAGAGTGGAGTCCCACTTGTCTTAGTAATGTTTGGGTGTTGTCTCTTTGATGATCCTTTGTTCAGTTATCCAGCACATACCATCTTGTGCTGGGAGTAGTTGGCAAGGGCAGTCCATCAAGCCCAGGAAAAAAATCAAAAACCGTATACATTTTTACTAATATTTGTATTAATGTACACCTATCAATAATTAATATTAATCCCCACCTCCCACTACCCATATGGCATCATATGTCATTACATCCCCACCTATGTACTCAGGCTACCATAGAGACATTGTTTGAATACAGTAGAGCAACGATATAATGATACACTCGCTATGACCATAATTCATATGCTTAAAAGCCTTAGCTATAGCCTCTATTAATCCCGGGAGGAAAGAGGAGGGGAATAATATTGATAAGTGTATTAATATACAGACATTCACTCACTTCCTGTTAAAAATAAGAGAATTGTATTAAACTTTAGCCTGTGTGAGATGCATTCATAAAAATAAATGTAGTTAGGTATGTAGGAACAGGAGCCCATAAACACCTACACAGCGATCAAAAAGATAATGGCCATGCTTTTTTGTCACTTTCAAATAATAAAGACTTACTGCGGAGCAGTGGTGTAATACTTCTCCAGATCAGAGTATGTAGGTGAGACTGTACATCTTAGATATCATAATTATTTTATGCCAATAGATAGCACCATGGGCCCTGTGATTAAAATCAGCCTCTGAAGAAGCAAACAGTGAGAGATGACAATGAAGGCACCCTTTAAAGAAAGTGCTGCAATTTGCAAAGTAGTTTCTTAATCCTGATGGAATCAAAAGCACTGTAATGACACAGCTGATGTGAAGAAAGCTGATTCTTGCTACAGGTATTTGGTTACGCCTGATGGATAAGCTGACACCAGGGCAGGTTGAGATACTCTGAAGAACCAAACACCTGTACTGTATACATCTCAGGAAGAGCTAATTTATTATTATAAACTCTTGATCTCAGAAAGGTTTGTGAAACCAAAATTCCTATGATTCAACCAACACACAGTTTAAGTAATCAGGAGGATGTGAGATTAGGAACTAGCATGCTGTAGTGAAGAGAGCACATAATCAAAAATAACTGCTTAACGTAGCTCTTAGGATATGAAAGGTAGAACAGAATGTATTGAGCTAGGCTCCTACATTGCCTAATGTTGTATATATATATCAAAGCTGTATATAGGTACAAACTACACTCAGGAAACAATACATTGGTGTGATAATATTACAGTAGCTGAATACTTAACAGCTAATGTACATGATGACTTACTTGATATACATGTTTAGTACCGTGTAATAATATCAAGCACTACTACTTCTTGTTATCATGTTACTAAGTGTGATTTCAAGTGTTGTTGGCCTACCAAACCATGCGTGGAACTGAGTAAAAATTTGCCTGTGTTTTCCATGAAGGCTGGTTTTCTGCAGATGGGTCAAGCAAAATTTTCAGTCAAGGCACTCTACCAGCCAAGAAAAGAGAAGCCAATCCTATCAAATAAGATAGCGATTTAGTTGGACATGCAAGTATTCCACACCAAGTTTGAAAGAGCTAACTAGCAGAGGTGGAATTTCCTGTGCCAAGATCTTCGATAATATTGGTTTCTTCTTACTGTTACAAACTGTCTTCTTAGGAACTTTAAATCAAGAGAAGACCAAGGAGAAAATATCTGAGGTTTCCAGAAAGTGGTTAAATCCTTAATTTAAAGACCATAGCAAGCTAATACTTTAATAGAACAGTCAGTACTCTATTAGAACAGCCATGTAGTCACTACATTCACCGACTACTATTGTGATTGTTGAGTTGCTTGGTTAGTAAAGTTGCACAGTCATCATGGCATAAAAGTAAATCTACAGATCAAGTATGTATGTATGTATGTAATCAAATCTATAATTCTGCATAAGCCAGCAACTTCTTTAACATTAAAGCAAAGGTTATACCTTAAATGTGACTGGATTTGACAAAACCAGGCTTCCACACACACATCCAATTCTTTGACTTTAACCGCTTGTAACTTGACCAGTCAGTATGCTATCAAGAATTCATAATATTACTCTGCACTAATATTATGAAATCTTGATACTATTGACCTAAACGTTTCACACATTTCTCTCATTGCATTATGCAATAATAGATCAAAATTTGAAAGTGATAGCATACTTCTACATTGAGTTATGGTCCTTTAAAGTCACAAATTTGGATGTGTGTAGTAGCCTGGTTTTGTCAAATCCGGTCACAAATAAATCACAGTGAAAAGCACAGCTATGTATAATTTGTAATGTTCAAAAAGCATATTGTATACATATGACTTCCTCATACAATGAGGTTACATGTTTGTTGTACAAGTACAGTAGTCAAATCCATGACCCCGCAATATATTATGAAAATAAAATCGCTGCCAGTTTTCACTAATTGTTAACGTGTATAGTTACATTTTCATACAAACAGTCTTAGTGATAGGAGTGCATTCGCATTTGAAACAATGTGGTACTTTGGAAAAGTAACTGTAACAGCATTGCTGCTGTTACACTTTCCAACTTTAATTGATAAATGAGAAGGGTAGAATCCCAGGCCCCCTGCCATATTGATCCCATATTAGAACCAGCACACTATAGGTGTTGCACTTTCCCTGTATAGCATGTTGTACACTAATATCATCTCTCACATTGTGCATGTGTTTCAGAAACCAGCCACCAAAATAACAAGAGTCGCCCATAATAACTGTCAATCTCTACGTGAGAGTTATAGTAGCTAGTGCACGGAACACTTGGCAGTTATGATTTAGATGCTGGAATCATAGTATTGCCATAAATGTGACCAGGCCTGTGAAAACAGGGCATGTGGGCACATAGAAAATTGCCTACTTTTTCAAACTTTGATGGTCATAACCATTATTGCTTGGCCATGAAATTTTTAGCACTTATAGTTGGCTTTAGAATATAAGTTACAGAATAAAAATATTCTATTCCAGTACTGAGATATGACATGATATGTGACAGGGTGTAGTTTGTGTCCACATGCCCTATTTTCACAGGCCCAGTCACAAATGTGTGTTAAAAGTTTGTATATAAACGCATGCATGTATATAATATGAGTAACAAAGACTCTCATAATTATTGTATATATAGTAACTCTATAGCTAGTGTATTTAGTAGTTGTGTTGTGCTCAAGAAGTAGGCAAACTGCTGGGCCTTTTAGGACTCTTTCATGCACTGCAGTTTCCCATTCTAGTTCCTGTAGCTATTCCCCACATTCTATTAAGCTAGTGGAGTGTACATGGACTGTAAACTATACTTGTGTATACATAGTCTAGATAATTGTTTCCAAAGTGATCAAGCATAAAGGTATTCAATGTTTAGTAAGTTAATGTACAGTACAGTTACCACGGCAGACAATAAATAAATCATTACAATGTGACCATATTAAATCATTAGTTTCTCATCCGCCAATACTCAGCACAATACCAATGCAGGCAGGCAAGTTTAGATAGCTGAATTGATACCTCAAATGATTTGGAATGCAACTTTTTAGCCTGCTCTAGTTATTTATTATTTGATGACAGTTTTTTACAGCTGCAGTCAAACACCAATGGAACAATCATTGATATGGTAAGGAAAACAATGAAGTGCAGAAATACAAAACTAATGGACTAAGTGGGACACGCTAAAGAGTGTAGTGGATAACTTTGACAATGAAAGTTTTAAGATGAGGTTTGAAGCAAATAGCCCATACAGATACAGATGTCATCTGAGGGCATGCCCCAGGACTTTTCCAATCTCTGTAACAATACTTTAGGCAGCCATTTTCACTGTTAAAAATTAAGCAGCTATTATATGGTTATTGAGTGATACAAATGTGATTGTTCTATTAGAGTGATTGACTGCTCTATTAGGACACATAAAATTGGGAGGCCATGGCCCTGTGGCTCCCTGACTCATTTATAACTATGCATAAAGGCTAAACTGCATTTATAAAATAGTAAACTACTCCAATAGAGCAATCACTGAGACAGATGGATCTGTTATTTACTGAGATGCAGTACATACGTACATGACTTAATAATTTCACAGCAGCATGAGGGTATACATGGCTACCTGCATTACTGGATTATTTGTTTAGGTATTTGCTGAAGAGATGACACAGATATAATTAGTATTAATTTCTAACCATGATATCGATGTCACTGGAGTCAGTCCTGTAATAGAATGCTCAAACATGATTACAACTAAATGAATTTCAAATGTTATTTAGACTACCAGTACTGTGGACACTGCATTGTTTGTATCAACTATAATGCAATGAAATAAAATGACAATGTCACATTATCAACCTACAATGGTTGTCCATAAAATGCAACCTTACTAACCAATTGCAAGCAACTTGTCTATAGGCAGAAGGTGTTTGAGGGAATTTGAAGAACGTCCTCTTGAATAAAATGTCCACCAATTCAGTAAAGCATCCACTATCTCAGTAGTAAAAAAGTCAGTAAAGAGGTCCACAATTTCAGTATAAAAAGTCCAAAATTTTAGTGGTAAAAGTCCAGCCTAAACATACCAAATTCAGCCTTTTAGTATTATAAATTTAACATACCAGTAGTAGAATGGAAGAGTTGTGACTCTGCATGTTTTTCAGATTAGGATACTCTCATAACACAAGCACATGCCCAGAGTAAAATTATCAAGTTTGAAGTTTAAGACAATCTAATAGAAGGAGCACCCACAATATAATATCCTAATACAACATTCACAGTCAAATTAAGTGTAGAAAGTAGTCATAATACAATTGTTAAAGAGCAAATCTGGTGCATAATGCAGCACAATTAAGCATTCTTGGAGAATTATAGGGAAAATGTATTACTTTTGTTCATATACAGCCTAAATACAAAAGTATGGGGACTTGGGGAGAGAGATAGAAGATACATGCACTATATAGCTAGCCATACTTGCATATTTCATACCATTCGTACCAGTTTGTTCATGTGCTCATGATTGTTAAAATTTTGCTGCAGCAGAAACCAAGGTGAAGCTGAGATGCTGATATATCACTTACATTAAACCAGCTATAGTGTACAGTTGTAACGTAGGCATACTCCCACCTAAGAATCACAGAAATAGCTAATATTGGTAACCATGTGTACCAAAATAGCATGCTTTATCATAGACTAAATAATTAATGGCACTATTCATGTGTTTTAGGAATATATTGAAGTGTAAGGCTTGAAATGCAAGGTTATTGAGAAGAAGAGATACTGTACAGTCAGCAGAACATCATGCACTCTCTAGGATTCCTATGGATACATGTACAAAAGCATGAATTAACAAGGAGAAAACATCCTGACCACCTGGCATACTCTTGTAAGCGTTCAAGCGTTCAAGCGTAAATCGGTTGGCCACAGGATTGAGGTTGGTCCTGTCATGGATTTTTTTTTCTTTTCTACAATGTTTTCAAACACACTTTATATAACATCTTTAATCAGGCTGTGTCCTACAGATCTTCAGCACTTGTGCTGTAAAGCCTTAACAAAAATGAAAAAAGAATTGGATTGGCCAGGCTTGATCAGTGGCCAATTCAGCTTTAAAATATGAAGTTAATTATATATTCTGTATAGATTTAAAACATTTTAGGCAGTTAGAATATCTTATTTAAAGTGACTGCTGGGAACATGGCAAACAAAATTGCTAATGCTAGTGATATAGAAAGTACTGAAGATGGTTTCCCAGGCAAAATGATCTTGCAAGAACTTTAATTTAAGCAAGATCTTGCCAGAGAATCCGGTCATTTCTTGCAGGATTTTGCAGGAACCCTGCAAAATCCTGCAAGAGGTTTCCAGAATCTTGCAAGACTCTTGCAGGAGATTCCTCTTGCAAGAGAATCCGGTCATTTCTTGCAGGAACTTGCAGGACTCCTGCGGGATCTTGCAGGATCATTTTTGCTGGGTTGGCTGTATAGCAGCCAACACATGCTAGTGTAATACAAGTATTGTGGGATAATATTGGGTCAGACATTTCATCCTCAATCTTGAAACATAATCAAATCTTACTATCATACTATATACCAAGGGTACAGCGTCAATGTTCTAGAACTTTATTTCAATATATGGTAATATTATTGTAATACTCTAATAAAGCACACATTTTTGAGATATTCTAATGGAACATACATAGAATATTCTAGAACAATCTGGTGCCTCTATTGGTAGCTAGATCTATAAAAATTATAAACTTGTAGGCAGATTTAATCATAATTCTGATTAGCTTTGCAATTATATTTTTAAAAGCTTCTGTTGTTCCCTAATGTGATCAGCTAGTTTTAATTAAATGGCTTCCATGATTTAGCTGATTGGCTTTGAAACCATAGGACATTATTTAGCTGTCTACCAGGTATTGGAACTATCAGCTAGTTGCTAGTGACATTACTATACAAAGCATATCACTGAGAATCTGCTACACTGTATATAACATTGTTAGATGGTGTCCAAGTGAAATGTACATTCTTTCCTGTAATTTTCAGAGAGAGGGGTTTTCTGCATCAAATAGCTACCAGATGTAATCTCAGATATACACTGGATGGAGACCCATCGTTTGGCATGCTTACATACATTGAATACTGAATATGCACATGTAATGTCAAGTTTAGAGGTGATGTCAACACTACACTAATTATATCCCTGTAGTGAGGTAGGATAAAATATTATTGAAGTTAATGTACAGTAAATATAATTGTGGTGAACTCTACTCTAGCTATCATAGCAAAGCAGTGATTCATTATTTCATCATGGTGGCTTAATGGCCATTAGCAGGATATTTGGCTTACTATATAAATATTTTGATAGTTACCAACAGTACCTGTATTATTATAATATATATATATATATAGGATTAGCAACTGTATTAAAAATACAAATACATGTGTATTTATAAATATGATACCCTATATATTTCGTGACTTTTACATGAAGAAACAACCACAATATTGATGAAGTTAATGAAATATGGTATCCATGGTTACAAAGTATATGTCTATGCCTCAGGCAACAAAAACAAAATACACATCCTATTATTTTTTTCTATTTGGAAATGTACTGTAATTGTAAAAATGGGTAATTGTAATTTAAAATATGATCCACTTGTCAATAGGGTCTACAAAGAAATCCTTTTTTTTAAATTGGTACAAAATACATGTATGAAACAACATTAGCATTCATATAGTGATCATTGTCACAGCAATTCATCTTCAGTCTGTGCAGCATGTATGATTGTCACTGTCAATAAGATAGTATATTGGCAGATGTCCATGTTTGTAACTTCATACATCTCATTTTGCATAAATTTGATGACTGGATCTGCTAGATACAGACTAATGCACTCTGCTCTTGTTTAAAGTGCTAAGAGAACTAGAGTAGTTGTCCAGTGGTCACTAACAGCACACATAACTATATGTCCACAACAGTATAGAGGAGCCAAATGTTTGGTCAGTGAGAAGCCTCATCCAGTGAACGGTTTTACTTTAATAATAAATGGTGTGATGGTGTGTGTGCATGCACATCACAGATAATTGGTCCAGTAATGAAAAGGTTCCGAATTCAATGCTCAGCTCAGTTATGACTTTTTACATGCTGTTGTTGTTAATTGTTTCTTCAAGCAAAAAGCTTTACTCACATTGCTCCAGTATACCCAGCTGTTAAGTGGGGACCTGACAAATTGGTAAGCAGCCCACTTAACTGTACCATTTATGACTTCACCTTCACCTGTACAGTCTCCAGCAGGTTATATACCAGTCCTGCCCTTTTGCCCACACTGACTCAAAGCACCTGAGTAGTCCACAGGTGTTCCAGTGTTGATTCACTAGATAGGCGTAACCATGTTAGCATGCTTTGCTCTCTCTGTGTGTGTACTATGATGATTGTAATAAGGATAGCTATATACCAGTAAAGTTGCACAACTACTGCAAACTACAATGCATTATGCAAAATTCAAAATTTAATCTTTCTTGGTAGCCATATTCTGTAAACACTGTGTGCTACCATAATGAAGTTGGTAATAGGCAGTGTGACATACTGTACTACACAAGAAACTATATATTATCAATTTGATCTAGCTGTAAAGAAATATCGCAAATATTATTTTAAGTTTTAGTAGATAATTTGAATTACGTATGATAGGTGAGTAATGTAATCAAGTATATTACATCAGTAACTGAAATTTTGAGATCTAATCTATATAAATAGAAAGCTATCTATGAAAAGAGATTAAGTGTATGACACAAAGGAACTGGGATATGAGATAATAAGTAATCCCAGCTGCTTAATGGATGCTACAGACATTAACATCCATTAAGCCTAAAATGTAATTCTTTGTCATGTCCACCACAAAGTAAATTTGTGGTGGCTAATTGAAGTGATATCATCATCAAGGATTATGGTAAGTACACTACATGCCAGTGTTGATAAGTATAAGTAGCTAATGGCAAGACTATGGGTGTACATGTGTGCAAGAAAGGGTCAGTTGAGCCAAAAGCTAGCTGTGCATGGTGATGAAACTAGCCACTATTAGTGTGTAAATGCATAAACAATGCAAATGTAGCTACTTTATGGAAGTAGCTAAGATTTTAGAGTGAACATGTGTATTGATTCCTCCTTCTATCTGCTTTTTTGAGTGAACTTGTTGTAAGAAATAATTAGCTCATGGACCAGAAGATAGCAAATTACACTTGTCCCAATACAATCACACAATGCGGGTATTTACATAAGTACAATGAAAGTTATACTTTTTGTAAATGTAAAGTATTGCAGCAAGCAAACTTTTGCTCATACAACCCCCCTCTACTTATAAGTGCTGCCATAAGGCACTTATGAGCCCTGATACAACAGATGTCACCAATTGGATTCACACACTTAAGTGCACATGTCAGTCATATGCTAGCTATATAGCTAAGGTTTTGAGATGTGAGTTTTTGGTTGATTATGTAATCAAACATGTGACAATCACAGGAAGTTGTAAATGCAGATGGAAGTAATATAAAAGCTTACTGCCATTGCTATTTTAGTATACGTAGAACAAAGGATGGTTGGAAAAGCTGGTCTACTTCTATTGCTGTTTGCCATGAGGGGCACCTTAGGTGTTCCAAAGTCAGAATTTTTCCCTTATGGAGGTGACCTTAATGAGAACAACCAAAGACTTGGTACTGGTGACAACTCTCATGGGTGCATATTTCTCCATCAGCTATTTCATTTCTGCGGGAAAACATTCCTAGATCTCTGCGTAAGTGATTTGTGCTTGTTGTAGTGTGTCAATCTGGCATAGTGTGTAGCTTGTTTGTTGATTTATTTCATTTATGATGGCATAGGTTGGTATTGATGGTGGAATATCATTTGGAAACAGGCCAATAGCATACACAAGACAATCATTTCCACTGGGTGGAGACAGCCACTTGATTGCTCCATTCTTTAGTGACATAAACACAGAATCACAGGGAGCTGTGTGGTTTCGAGAAAGTGAAGTATCAGAATTGCTAGCCAAAGCTGATGATTGTGTTAAGCAAGGTTTTCCTTCTAGTTCCTTCTCAGCTACTCACCTGATAATTGCAACATGGGATAATGTTTCTGCCTCTGATACTCCAGATGGAATGGTAAGCAGCAAATGAGGTCTTAAATGTTCTACTCAGTAATGACTTATATATATTATTTTTATTTAAGTTAAGTTTCAGGATTTAGCATTGCAGCTAAATTTTTAAATTACTTTCTGTTTCAATATCAGAATTGAACTAAGCTTCCTTACTAGGACAGAGAAACTACAAAGGAAAGTGTACTAGCTGTATAGTGTTGTGTAGTTTGTGTACTACAATAGTGTTTAGACCTTTTAGTGAGTACATCCCACCACTGTGGTTAACCATAAACTGCCTTTGCAGACAAGTGTGACCACTTTAGCTCACATACGTCAATATAATAAATGTTATTGGAAGACATAATAGACAGGATGTGTGTTAGTGATAATTGTCAATTACTTTGTAGAAGAAATTTGAATTTTACGGTAACATTAATTTTGCCTGTAAAAGTTTTGAGCTGATACACACTTTATTAAGGTTATGATTATATGACTGGAAAGGCTATTATAAGGTTTTCACAGTGCACTGAGTCTGTGACTCTGTGTGCATTAATCCATGAATCTCTATAGGGAAACACTTTTCAAGTTGTGCTGGCTACATGTGGAAGAGAGACATATGCACTGTTCTTCTATGCTGACAATGGAATCCAATGGGGCAGTAGCAGTGGAATACTTGCACAAGCTGGAGCTTCTTGTGGTGGTAGTGTTCGAGGTCTCCGTGGATCAGGTAGCAATGAAGTGGTCAACCTTGATGGCAACACCAATGTTGGAGAAAAAGGAAAATATGTGATCTGCCTCAATGATATCAGTGTTCCAGGTACTGTAAATACATAATACATACATATGCACATAAGGTAGTATCCATACAGTATGCAAATAGTATCACTGAAGCATGAAGGAGATTATCCTCTCAGTAAAATAGTACTGTGAATACTGTCTACTTTACAGTTACCTTTAGGGCATTTTTCCTGAGTTTATTAAGCAGATGGCTCCATTAGGCACATCTTGAACACAAACGATACACCAGTTTAGATATTTTATTACAAGGACCAGACAGGTAACTTAATTGTACTGTGGTTAGACAGGCTTCACTGTATTGATGAAGTGTGCCAGACACTCAAAGTGTGTCTGACAGACCAAAAAATGTTGCAATAATGTATATTGCAACATTTTTGGTGTGTCAGACACACTTCATTTATTACGGTGTAGATTATATCCTACAGAAGTAATCCTATACCAACTTTAATATACCCAAAGCACATTCCATTTACGTATAATAGGAAATGTATTATTTCACTATCTAATACCCATCAAGAAAATCGCTTGCGTTTGGAAGAATCTCTTGGTTTTTGTAATGATTCAGAAGCCTCACATGGTTTAAACTATATACATTAGGGTGCAAATAGCAGAGTAAATAAATGTCAGAATTATTATGCATAATTAATTTGTATGTGTGTGTTGCTTTCTTCAGTCTGTGATGTGCAAGAAGTTATTGTTAGCGTAACAAAGAGGAGGAGAAATGCAGCTGTGACATTTTCAGCATCTCCGTCACAAGCAGATGCAACATTTGAGTGCAGCTTAGATGGAGACGATTTTCAGCCTTGTAAGTGATCAATTACACCCGGTACCACTCTTGCTGCATTGAAAATGAAAGTTTCAATGCAACAAGAAATTTCAATGCAACGTGTGTATCCCAACTTCCACTGCTACCTGGCCATGCCATTACTAGTACATATATACCTAAGAATAGTATGCAGAATGTATATATTATATAATGTGACCAGATTTGTGAAAAGGTACCTTTTACACACATTTTACAGGTGAGCAAACAAAACAATGTAACTTTTGACTCCGTATACTGATCAACTTGCTCTTAGTTTCAAAGTGTAGCCAGATACTTTAGCTGCACTCATGGAAACTTTCAGGCAATATTATGCAATTGCTAAAAAGTTACGAAGCTTCAAAAATCAAACAAATGGGTCAAATTTTGTGTGTGAAAAAGATACCTTTTCGCAAATCCAGAATATATAATGTAATATAATTTATCCTGTATATTTAATTCAGGTGAAAGCCCAATGACTTACAGGCGATTGAGTCGTGGCGACCATTTTATTATTGTGCGAGCACTGTGTCCTGGTAGTACATCAGGACCAATGAAGAGAGAGGACTTTAGCATCTAATAGATGTCATGAACAGTAATTGTGGACTAGTAGAGACAAGAGAATATTTAGTATGTATCCATACACTGTTTTGTTTAGGCCATTTTATGCACTCATTGTTTACTTATACCTTAACATACTGTATAGATATGTGCAATGCACTACTCACTGTGCATACCATTTTTTCATCTTTCTACACTATATAGGACACTGATGCTACATATATCCTGATACATGCTATGCTGGATGCTAGCTAATAAGAGTAAAAAATTAACTAGTGTGCTTGCCGTATATGTTATGCAGAGGTGACTAAAGTGATCATGATACATATGTAACCACACTACTGTTTAGTAGCTAAAATTTATAAGCTCTGATTGATTGCAGGTATACAGTATATTGCAGCACTTCCTGTTCAATCTTATACAGCACCCTACTGTAGCTGTCCTTATCCCCCAGCTGATTTGCTACACATTCACACACATAGCCATATTGCAACCATTCACCTAATATAAAGCACATGAGCTGCATGCTTAAAAAGTAGAAGCATGATAAAGTGTTCTGATGACTACATAGCTACTTATAATGTAGTTTGTACATACATGCAAGTATCATATAAAATCACGAATGCTGAAAACTGGTGTATAGTTATATCAACACGCAAGATCATATGCTGCATAGTGGTAGTGCAAATACTTGACAACAAAAAAAATGGTGAATTAGATAGCTAATCAATTTAAAGGTAAGATGCTTCAACACTGCATAAGAGAAATGTAAAGTTTTTAGAGGGGCTGCAAATTGTCAAATTTGTCAAAAAATTTTGCCCAATAAGCATTAGCACTCAGTTTAGAGAAGGGCCTCTAAAGTATTCGTAATTTTCCCAGAGAAAGCATGGCTAAAGTTATCATCCATACAGAAACAGCCAAGCTATGAAAAAGGGTGCAGCCTTCAAAAGTATGCATGTATGAAAATGTTTGGTATTCAATAATAAGTGAATTTTGATATTTCCTGCATGCGGTGTACAGTGCAACGTGGACATACTGTAGCTATTATACTGCACTCACATATAAACACATGCAGTGCGCAAAGAACAGTTTTTCCTTAATGCAGTGCTATAACAAATAAATACTTTAATTCCTTCTGTACCACTCCTAGAAATGTGAGACATCTCCTGTATATATTGCTAATTTTCTGTCTAATAATCCATCACCCACTGGATATCATTGATGCACTTATATATGAATAAGTTTAATAATTAAAATAAGTCTTGATTGTATAATGTATGTGGTAGGAGATAGATAACCTTATTATGCAATCAGTGGTGGTAATTTCATGGGTATGAATGAACTATGAGGCAACAAGGTAGCAGTACTAGTTGAGTTATATCTACTGATGTGTTGGTACTAACCTGATGTTGATGTGTTGAACTGCAAACCATTTATAGCTAGCTAGCTAGCTACAGGTCTATATGCCTTTTTAATAAAGAAGCTTAATGCTAGCACAGCTAGCTAATAGCTAACTGGACAATTATAAATTAATATAATTTGTTGATTAATTGTACCATTACCTGTGCTAGTTTATAGACTCTAGGGTACGTATATTCCCTTCAGTCTTATACAACATCCTGTCCTTGTCTTCACCTGAGCTGGTTTGCTACAGCCTTTGGCTGCTATTCAGACATATAGTCATATTGTATGTTTTGTTTCTGACAATCACTCACCTACTATAAGTTGAAGTACATGTAAGCTACATGCTGTAAAAAATTTATAACTATTTTGATTCCATTACAAGAAGCATATTAAAGGGATCTAGTGACTACATAGCTACTTATAATGTAGTTCATGCATACAAGTATGGTATAAAATCAAATAATGTTATGATGAAAACTGGCCTGTATATAAACACACAAGATCATAGTGGTGGGTGCAAATATTTAACGACAAAAAAATTGTGATCAATCAGATGATCAAGCATTTTTGATGGTAAAATTTTGTTAAGAGGTTTCAACACTGCATAAGAGAAATGTAAAATTTTGAGAGAGAATGCTGCTTTGTCAAAAATTTTCCCCATTAAGCTTTACACTATTCATAATTTTCCCAGATAATTAGACTAAAGTTATTATTATTATCCACACAAAAACAGCAAAAGCTATGAAAAAAGGGTGCAGCCTTCAAAATCCTGGGTGAAAAAAGTTTGGCACTGAAAGAGAACCACACAAATGAGATATCTAGAATGGTTGGTGCACACTAGGGTGAAAATGATGAAGAAAATGTTGATAATACGTTTAATAGTAAGTGAATCTTAACATTTCCTGTGTCCACGTGTATTTATTATTTTTATTCTTTACAGTGACCAGCACTGAAGGTTTGACAGCAACATGTGCTGCAAGACCTTCAGTGCTGGTGTACAGTGGAACATGGGAATAGCAACCCGCTACATATTATCACAACACAAAGAACAGATTTATTCTTAAGCAGTATTATTTAATGCTAACCAATCAATACTTTAATTCCTTTTGGCACTACTCCTAGGTATGTGATACACGCATTATCTTTCTTGATTAGGCAATTTTACATAACATTTTATGATGATTGTTATAAAGTGCAAATATACCCACTCGGACCGCATTTACAACTATACCAAATTGTTTATAACTTTTTTGTCTAATAATCCATCATCCACTGGGAATGCATGCCAGCCACAAATCCAACTATTTAAGTGGCATTGATGTACGTGTTTATACATGTGCAACCTAAAAGAGGACATGAGACACTAGATATTTGGTATTATATAATACCCAGCAGTCCCAGCCCAAAGTAATCATGTATAAATTAATGTGTCTAGACTAACATGCTTGATGAAAACATAATAAGTTGCTTTATTAATAATTGCAGGTGTGATGAAAATTAAGCAAGCCTTAGCTTAATTCTTATAACGTATGTGGTAGGAGATAGATGACCTTATTATAAATACACATTACAATCAATGGGGTAATTTCATGAGTGTGAATGAATGAACTATGAAGCATCATCAAGACACACGGTAGTGTGTCGTGCGGCCCAAGAAGCCGGCGCGCCACACCGTGAGTATATTGACAGGAAGAACGAAAACGTCATTTTCACACCTTTGTATCTAGGTGATCACTTATCTGATTGGAACCAAATTTGCTACACAGTTGCCCGCCAGCCAAGGGAGTCTACATTCCAAATTTGAAGGAAATCGCTCCAGCCATTTCCGAGATACGAGCTGCCAAAGTTTCGTTTTTTTTTCTTCGTTTTTTTTTTTTCTTCTTCTTCTTCGTCTTTTCGCACACTTGCAAAAATTGCTATAACAAGCAAACGCGTACTCCGATCGCCTTGAAATTTGGCACACAGAAAGAGAGTCCAAAGGCGAATCCTAGCATCAATTTTAGTACAAATCCGATGAATGGTTCAGGAGTTATGACCGATTATTCGAGTAAAACAAGATCGATTTGTTGTCACGCCTACAGGGTAAACCGCTTCATGGAATGAGTTGAAAATTGCTATGTAGATGGAGTAACCATCGTAGGAGTGCCTTTTGGTGGTTTGAAAGGAATCGAGATAAAGACCACGGAGATATGACACAAAACCCAACCTGTGTCACAATTACGCGATCGATTTTTATGAATAAAAAAGTATTAGTTTTCACGCCTACTAGGCAAACCGCTTTGAGCAATGAGCTGAAAATCGGTGTATAGCTGGAATAATCTTCATAGAAAGTCTTTGCAGTAGTACAGAAGAATCGGATTACAAACCACTGAGTTATGATTCGAAAGCCAACTCCGTGTAGCAAATGCGAGATACTCTAATAGAACAGTCACCCTAATAGAGCATTCGGCTAATTTATTTACTCCATTATAGAATTTTATTACATCACAAGTTATTCTGTAGGGAGTTCAGCTGCAAACAGTTAATCTTATAGACAGTTCAGCAAGAAGACAGTCAGCATGTGGAGAGTTAAGCAAATATACCACTATAGAGATTCAGAACATTACAAGTCACACTGAAGAAAGTTCAGCTATAAACAAGTCATGCACTGTGTAGAGAATTCAGCTACAATTAAGTCACTCTCTAGAGAATTCAGTTACACAGAATTCTGCTACACACAAGTCACTGTGGAGAGAGTTCAGCTACAAACAAATTACCCTTTAGAGTGATCAGCTACAAACAAAACACTTTGCAGGGTGTTCAACTGCAACAAATCAATTACCTTTAGAGCGATCAGCAATGAACAAATCAACACAAATCTACCTGTAGAGAGATCAGCTAGAAACAAATCACCCTGAAGAGAGTTCAGCTACAAAAAATCACCCTGTAGAGACATCAGCTAGAAACTAGACACAATGTAAGGAGTTCAGCTACAAGCAATCACCCTGTAGAGAGTTCAGCTAAAACAAATCAACCTGCAGAGAGATCAGCTACAAACAAATCACCTTATAGAGAGTTCAGCTACAAACAGATTACCTGTAGAGAGATCGGCTACAAACAAATCAACCTGCTGAGAGATCATCTATATACACACAAATCAACTTGTAGAGAGATCAGCTACAAACAAATCACCCTGTAGAGAGATCAGCTAGAAACTACACACAATGTAAGGAGTTCAGCTACAAACAAATCACCCTGTAGAGAGATCAGCTACAAACTAGACACAAAGTAAGGAGTTCAGCTACAAGCAAATTACCCTGTAGAGAGTTCATCTACAAACAAATCAACCTGTAGAGCAATCAGCTAGAAACAAATCACCCTGAAGAGAGTTCAGCTACAAAAAATCACCCTGTAGAGAGATCAGCTAGAAACAAATCACCCTGAAGAGAGGTCAGCTACAAAAAAAATCACCCTGTAGAGAGATCAGCTACAAACAAATTGCCCTGTACAGAGATCGGCTACAAACAAATCAACCTGCAGAGAGATCAGCTACACACAAATCAACTTGTAGAGAGTTCAGCTACAAACAAATCTCCCTGTAGAGAGATCAGCTAGAAGAAGTTACCTTGTAGAGAGTTCAGCTTCAAACAAATCACCCTGTAGAAAGATCAGCTAGAAGAGGTCACCTTGTAGAGAGTTCAGTTACAAAAAAACCACCATGTAGAGAGCTCAGCTACAAACTAGTGACCTTGTAGAGACATCAACTAGAAGAAGTTACCTTGTAGAGAGTTCAGCTACAAAGAAACCATTCTTTAAAGAGCTCAGTTGCAAACAAACCACCTGTACAGAATTCAACTACAAATAAATCACCCTGTAGAAAGATGAGCTAGAAAAAGTTACCTTGTAGAGAGTTCAGTTACAAAGAAACCACCATGTAGAGAATTCAGCTACAAACTAGTGACCCTGTAAAGACATCAGCTAGAAGAAGTTACCTTGAGAGAGTTCAACTACAAAGAAACCATCATGTAGAGAGTTCAGCTACAAACAAATCTACCTGTAGAGAGATCAGCTAGAAGAAGTTACCTTGTAGAGAGTTCAGCTTCAAACAAATCACCCTGTAGAAAGATCAGCTAGAAGAGGTCACCTTGTAGAGAGTTCAGTTACAAAAAAACCACCATGTAGAGAGCTCAACTACAAACTAGTGACATTGTAGAGACATCAGCTAGAAGAAGTTACCTTGTAGAGAGTTCAGCTACAAAGAAACCATTCTTTAAAGAGCTCAGCTGCAAACAAACCACCTGTACAGAATTCAGCTACAAATAAATCACCCTGTAGAAAGATGAGCTAGAAAAAGTTACCTTGTAGAGAGTTCAGTTACAAAGAAACCACCATGTAGAGAATTCAGCTACAAACTAGTGACCCTGTGAAGACATCAGCTACCTTGAGAGAGTTCAGCTACAAAGAAACCATTATTTAAAGAGCTCAGCTGCAAACAAATCACCTATACAGAATTCAGCTACAAACAAATCACCCTGTAGAGAGATCAGCTAGAAGAAGTTAACTTGTAGAGAGTTCAGCTACAAAGAAACCATCATTTAGAGAGTTCAGCTTCAAACAAATCACCTGTAGAGAGTTCAACTACAAAAAAATCTCCCTGTAGAGAGATCAGCTAGAAGAAGTTACCTTGTAGATCGTTCAGCTACAAACAAATCACCCTGTAGAGAGATCAGCTAGAAGAAGTTACCTTGTAGAGAGTTCAGCAACAAAGAAACCACCATGTAGAGAGTTCAGCTGCAAAGAAATCACCCTGTATAAAATTCTGCCACGAACAAATTGACCTGTAGAAAGATCAGTTAGAAGAAGTTACCTTGTAGATAGTTCAGCTACAAACAAATCACCATGTAGAGAGATCAGCTAGAAGAAGTTAACTTGTAGAGAGTTCAGCTACAAAGAAACCATCATTTAGAGAGTTCAGCTTCAAACAAATCACCTGTAGAGAGTTCAGCTACAAACAAATTTCGCTGTAGAGAGATCAGCTAGAAGAAGTTACCTTGTAGATCGTTCAGCTACGAGCAAGTCACCCTGTAGAGAGATCAGCTAGAAGAAGTTACCTTGTAGAGAGTTCAGCTACAAAGAAAACACCATGTAGAGAGTTCAGCTGCAAAGAAATCACCCTGTAGAAAATTCTGCCAGAAACAAATTGCCCCATAGAAAGATCAGTTAGAAGAAGTTACCTTGTAGAGAGTTCAGCTACAAAGAAACCATTCTGTAAAGAGCTCAGCTGCAAACAAATCACCTGTACAGAATTCAGCTACAAACAAATCACCCTGCAGAGAGATTAGCTAGAAGAAGTTAACTTGTAGAGAGTTCAGCTACAAAGAAACCATCATTTAGAAAGTTCAGTTACAAACAAATCTCCCTGTAGAGAGATCAGCTAGAAGAAGTTACCTTGTAGAGAGTGAAGCTACAAACAAATCACCCTATTGAAAGATCAGCTAGAATAAGTCACCTTGTAGAAAGTTCTGTTACAAAGAAACCACCATGTAGAGAGTTCAGCTACAAACTAGCTACCTTGTAGAGACATCAGCTAGAAAAGTTACCTTGTAGAGAGTTCAGCTACAAAGAAACCATTCTGTAAAGAGCTCAGCTGCAAACAAATCACCTGTACAGAATTCAGCTACGAACAAATCATCCTGTAGAGAGATCAGCTAGAAGAAGTTACCTTGTAGATAGTTCAGCTACAAACAAATCACCCTGTAGAGAGATCAGTTAGAAGAAATTACCTTGTAGAGTGTTCAGCTACAAAGAAACCATCATGTAGAGAGTTCAGCTGCAAAGAAATCACCCTGTAGAAAATTCTGCCAGAAACAAATTGCCCTGTAGAAAGATCAGTTAGAAGAAGTTACCTTTTAGAGAGTTCAGCTACAAAGAAACCACCTGTACAGAATTCAGCTACAAACAAATCACCTGTACAGAATTCAGCTACATACAAATCACCTGTAGAGAGTTCAGCTACAAACAAATCACCCTGTAGAGAGATCAGCTAGAAGAAGTTACTTTGTAGAGAGTTCAGCTACAAAGAAACCATTCTGTAAAGAGCTCAGCTGCAAACAAATCACCTGTAAAGAATTCAGCTACAAACAAATCACCCTGTAGAGAGATCAGCTAGAAGAAGTTACCTTGTAGATAGTTCAGCTACAAAAAATCTCCCTGTAGAGAGATCAGCTAGAAGAAATTACCTTGTAGAGAGTTCAGCTACAAAGAAACTATCATGTAGAGAGTTCAGCTGCAAAGAAATCACCACTGTCCAAATTTCAAGGCAATAGCTCTTTCCAATCTAAAGTTATCAATTGTCAAAGTTGGCAAATTGGATGTGTGTGGAAGACCCCTTTTCGCAAATCCGATCACATATGTATTATATATATAATTTGTACATTTACTGATAAAATATTTAAAGTACATCTACTTCATCTTTTCGTCTTCCTGTAGTAAAGAAAAAAACATAGGTTAAAAAGTCCCAAAGCTGGCCATAGGCCGGCTTTGGGGTATACAAATACAAAAAGAAATGAAATCTAATCCAAAACAGCCAAGCTGTAAAAAAAGTGTGCAGCCCTCAGAAAGGCTATGGTGAAAAAAGATGTGAAATCCAAGGTGGCGGCCAAGAAATGGCTGTGATGGTAGGTTAATGGTAAAAATTTTAATAACGACAATTCAGGTGAATTTTTGTGCCGCTTCACAAAATTTACCTGAATTGTCATTATTAAAATTTTTACCATTAACCTACCATCACAGCCATTTCTTGGCCGCCACCTTGGATTTCACATCTTTTTTCACCATAGCCTTTCTGAGGGCCGCACACTTTTTTTACAGCTTGGCTGTTTTGGATTAGATTATATAATCATTGAGTTATACCTACAAACCTGATGTGTTGGTGCTGCTACTGTTTTGTGATGGTGAACTGCAAATTATATATTATATACAAAAAACAAATCAAGCTCATAGCTAATAAGGCAAAAGTACAGTGTACAATAGGCAGGATCATCTTTTTAAAATTTTAATACCTATAATATGTACATTAAACTGTAGGAAAGAATGAGAATCACAGTATAACAGTGGTGATAGTAAATTTCACACTTTAAACTCTGGGCTGTTCCACCTGCTTACACATTTGAAGTGACCCATACATGCGGTATTTTTCCTGCACATGCGTTCATAGTGTTTTCCAATTAATACCTACTGTTCCATACTACATCCAGCATTGTGATGCAGGTGTGCTACATACCTATCTAATGCTGGCTAGCTGCTATGTGTTGCTACACCACCGAAACACATGCAAATTATCTCCCTCTGTTAACTTTGTTTAACAAGTTAAAACTTTATTTAAAACTTAAAAGTTCATGAGTATCACGATTGAGGTGGAGAAATTTAACAGAGCTATTTAAATGGACAGCGGGATTTACAAAAAAGCATTATTAATGTATCAATTGCAGCACAAAAGGTAGAGCTGTACAAGGTGGTTGCTACTTACCAAGGGAGCCTAAAAGAAAATCATTGCACTCCCATCAAGAGCTCATAATACTATATATGGAGGAGAGTGTCTAACTGCCAGTGCAGCTTGTACAAACTCACTGCAACAAATTCACTTTTTATCAAATGTGCTGCCCTCTTCTGCTGGTAGAGAACTGTTAATATCCACCTGTACCAAGCAACATCCTCTTTCAATAGTCCCTCTACAGGCTACTATTAATTCTAATTGATACTCATTCTTTGTGAACACACTCTTCATTTGGAATGTTATTGTATACTAGGCCCTTAGTAAAGTTACTGCCTTTCACAAGGCTCTACGATTTCACTTTTTTCATTGATTTACACAAATGACCTTGTATTGTAACTGTTTTTGTCATTGGTTAACTTTGTATTAACTTTTGTTAGGAAAGCACCCTTGTACAAGCTATGGATTTTGGTGTCACCCTGTCATTTTGACAAATTAGATAATAAATAAATAACTCCATATGTTGATATGTGATGAATGGTAGAAATTAAGTCAAGCCTTTGTTCTAAAACCTACTAGTAGCAGTGCATTTCGCTGAAGGCATACTTTCCTCCATATATAATATGTGACCGGGCCTGCGAAAATAGGGCATGTGGGCACATGATTTTTGCCTACTTTTTCAAACTTTCATCACTCATACCTTGTTGTGCCATTATGCTATGGTAATGAAATTTTCAGCTCTTAGTAAGCATTTAATTGGCTTTATGATGCAAGTTACAGAATGCAAATATTCTGTTCCAGTACTGAGATATGACCTGTAAAGTGACAGGGTGTAGCCCATATGCTCTGTTTTCGCAGGCCCAGTCACATATAATGAATTCTTGCTACGATCCTCATTCCTATATATAACATCATTGCAGCCATTTCATGGCCGCCACCTTTGATTTCACAACTTTTTTCATCTAGGCTTTTTAAAGGCCGCACCCTTTTTTATACAGCTTGGTTGTTTTCGCATGGATATCATTTATGCATCATGTCACTGCTGAAATATGCAAACACAAAATTGGATGTACATGCATTCAATGTACTTGTATTGAGATATGTACATACAATAATAAAATGTGCATGTCAATATGTGTGAAAGTTATGTATATTTGTATAATACCAACTTACTACTACTACTACTAAATATACATGCTTCAGTATTTGTGATTTAAGTTTGTCTACGACCGACTGTAAACCTTAAAGTCTTTCTTGGTTGCATTGATTGATCAGGACATGTTGCTCTCACAGTGACAGTGTGTTCACCATTACTGAGCCGATAAGACTTAGGGCTTGTACCTGTAAATACATAATATGATAAACTTCTCCAGCATCAGTATATATATATTATACACTCACAGGGTTTGAATCTGCCACGTCTGTTCAATTTGCATTGAAATGTAACATCAGGGTGAGTTGGAAGAGCTGAAAATTCAATCACTGCCTTTCTCCTTCTCACTTTAGCAGTTGCGTTCAGTGACATTACCAGGCATCCTTTATAAATTAAATTCACTAGTAATTTTGTTGTTTAACTAACATTATGTACATATCATTTTGTCCCACCCAATACTACAATAAGAAAGGCCATAGTAAGAGATGCAGTCTTACATGTGTGCTGAAAATCTATATAGAAAGAATAGCTGCAAACTTGCACTTGAGTTGTATAAATGTGATAATATACTTCTATGTATTTCATACTCTACAGAACATACTGTATACATATGGTGGAGGCTGTAGTGGTATGGTGTTTGATATCTATGATGTGCAACTACAACAAATTGACGATATCTACCTCTACACAATATCTCATCACCACTCCAAGTCCCATCATCCTGGCAGGTCCTAAGAGGATTGCCTCTGAAGTCAAAGCCATTCCTGCAGGAAACAGCACAAGTATCTCCAGGATTAGCTACTCCATCATCTCCTAAAGAGCATCCTACTGCTCTAATTGCAGAGTCCTCAAATGGTAGACACACAGGCAGAAAAGCTGTGAAAAAATTATCCATTATATACATGTGTTCAAAGCAAGCAAAGTGTAAGTCACTCAACTATTATAAGCATAGATATAATTCACTATACAATACCTGGTCTACACATCGTCTCAACACCACTCCAGGTCTTATTACTCAGACAGGTTCGAGTCTCACTACCACTAATCACAAAACCATTATTGCACGCAAAGGTACAAGTATCTTCAAAGTGAGATCCAGTACAATCAATCAGTCCATTGTTAGGAGAAGAAAGTTCTGGACATGATACTACACAGTAAAGTACACAAATATAAATGTGTTTAGGATTTAAAGTATTTCACCTCTAAGACAAGTTAAAAAGATATCCATGCCACTCCAAGTACCATCACTTGTACACCGTGTGGTGATATCACCATTAAGCTCAAAGCCTTCATCACATATGTATATACATGTGTCTCCCTCTGTGGGAACTTCACCATCCTCCACTGAACACTCAACTACTCCATTATCAGGATCAGCAAGTATAGGACATGTAGCTAACACTGTTAATACACAGTACGTAATCACATGAAATTAAGTTGTGTATCTATTGTACAGTTTAACACACACATTATAATTATACACAATAACACTTGCGAATTCTGCATTTTACAAAAAAACAAAAAAAAAACAACATGGTTAGAAACTGGAACCAGGAATAACTGAATCAGTACATGCATCTTTAGTCAAAGGGCAATTTTTACTGTATATACTGTATTTCCTTCGGGTTTTATTTCTTTCCCAGCATTTTTGACCAGGCCTGTAAATGAATAGGGCCTTTATTTAACTGGCATTTATTTTGGATTGGTCTGACGGACGCCCGACATTTAATCAAATTTGGGTGGTGGATTAATGTAATGACAAGCATAGAAAACAGTGATACAGTGTGTTGACTGTATAAACAAGTGTAGTCAAGTGTTAAAATGAATGGAAAATAGTTGTATGATAATTATCTGCATGCATGCAGACTCCTGGACTACTCACATGATTACTCGTAGTACCTTCATCCCTCAAAAGGCGCTAAACTCAAGTATGAAAAGCAGCAACAACAAGGAAAACAATTAAAACCAATAACAGTAGACTCAAGAAATAGCCTAGGCCTCTATTTGAGACCAAGCGTTTATTTTCCAAAGGTGCTGGGAAACCCCCGGCTTATAATTGAGACAGGCGTTTAATCGAATGTGGCTTTTATATGAGGAAATACAGTACATGGCCTTATGAAAAAAAATAATAGTTAATTCCTTGTTTAGGTCTTAATGCTGTAATGCAGTACCACAAATTTTAGATTATTTCCACTTAAGGGATTTATAAATTTTCATTGTTTATTAGTGGGTTTGTTTTTATACAGTCTTTTGTTCAAGGCTTTCAACCATAATGAATAATGAATAATATAGCCACCTGCCTACTCATCATATTGGAAAATATTCAAAGTGGAAAACAAAAAATTACATAAGCCCTATCAGTGGCGGATCTAGGAATTTATAAAGGGGGTTTCCAGTTTAGAAGGTGGACATATACACTGACATGACATACACACAAGTCTGCACTACATTGTCTGGTTCAGTAAGGTGAGACCAAAAAAAAAAAGGGTCACAGCCTATTGATAAAGTACATAAAATTCTTAAATAACTCATCGCTACACACTGCTTTAATAGTTACTGTGACTGCTCTATTAGAGTATCTCGATCAAGGCGCACGCTGCAATAATTAAAACATTTAATTGTTATGTAATCATTTTTCAAAGGGGGTTTCCATGGAAACCTTGAAACTCCCTAAATCCGCCACTGCCTATAGCACCCTTATGCATCTTATTGACAACAATATTCTTGCAAAAATTTAACATAACTGAGCATCAAAAAACTCATCCTACAAATATGTATTCTGGCCTTTTGTTAGACAATGGAAGGAATATTAAACAGACCTGGTGAACAGATAGAGTTGTCACCACTCCAAGTTCCATCACTCTGACAGGTCCTTTTGGCAGTACCAGTTAGCTCATAACCATCATCACATGAGAAGGTACAAGTGTCTTCAAACAGTGAACCAGTACAGTCAATCATTCCATTATCAGGAGCAGTAAATGGTGGACATGAGACTAGACAGAATGGACAAATACATTACTGGTTACTAACAATCACTCAATTAGATTTACAAATAAATTATATATATTGTTTTGTATATATAGTACTATACACTAAAAGATAAGTTATGTACACAATCCATAGATTTGTACAGATAACTTTTAGCTCTATATCCTACCTCTGTCACAGGTAATATCACTACCACTCCAGCTCCCATCACTTTGACACTCTCTAGTAATCTCATCACTAGGATCAAACCCTTCATCACATATGTATATACATGTGTCTCCTTCAAGAGGAATTCCATCAATTTCCAATGAACAACTAATCCTCCCATTATCAGGAGCATCAAGTAGCTGGCATAATGGTGTAACTATACAAATACAAGTCATGTTAACCCATTTCATTGACATCTATTATGAACATGCAGGACATTTGTCACAAGGAGAAAAATTTCACAAACATCTAGGGAAAGCTGTGCTACTTTGGCTATATAGCTGTTTATGAATTTGAAATAAGCAAAAATCTCTGCTCTTTGTACTTGTGAAAATATGAACCTATGCCTTTGGATACATAAATACATGTGTGTTTGCTGCTTTTGGTGTTGCTACAGCTGCTGTTGCTGCTGCTGCCACCACCGCTGCTGCTGCCGCCACTGCCACCACCACTGCCACCGCTGCTGCTGCTACTCCTCAATGTTTACTTTTAAACACAGTGACAGCCAGAAGAATAATGCAAGTCCACTTTACATGTTTTGTATCCAGGACAAGTAATAGGTAACAACCCTATCTTTACAATGGTCAACACTTTTAGCATAATATAATTAAGTGTACTAAATTCGGACCACATTTTACAAACAGTACTCTAATTACTACTTTGATACATGATTATAGAAGAAGCATTACGATAACCTACCCCTTGTACACATAGCTTCAGATCCACTCCAGGTCTGGTCGCTCTGACATGTTCTAGTCTCACTACCAGTTATATTATAACCATCATCACATGAGAAGGTACAAGTGTCTTCAAACAGTGAACCAGTACAGTCAATCATTCCATTATCAGGAGCAGTAAGTGGTGGACATGGGACTATATAAGGAAAAATTAAAATGTCAAAATGCAGCAAAAATGGAAATGAATCCACAAGAGAGCAAATAGTGTAAAATTTTCTTCTGTTATCAAAGTTGTATATAGCTATTTGTCTAATGTAACTTTAGACCCTATTTAGGCTGTTTTTGGGTGGGTAATAAATCTCATATGCTCCACCTTGTTTTCTAATATACTCCACGCCTTCAGGCACAATATAACATATGCTGAAAATCTAGATTCATCCAATGAGTGCACATTCCTAACATGCAGTGATGTAGTGAGGGCACTTATTTGTGTCAAGTACCCATTGCATGTTTGTCATGGAGCTAGAATTATCATGAAAAACCAGCCACTTTTGCCGATACTACAGCAGAAACAGCCGTGGATGAGGTAACTAATCTGAGTGTAATGTAAAATAGAGTCTAAAGCAGTTACATGGGCCCAATGTGGAGTCTATGGAATTTATAACCCTCAGGCCTTTAGTAGCGCCCTCGCTTCACTCATGCACTACAGACCCAGGCCTTCGGGTTTATAAGATCCATGGACGCCACATTGTGCCCGCATAACTATTATTTATTCCTTTTATTTGTAGGCTTATTTGCTATGGTCCCTAATTAGCAGGAAATAAACACACAGTGAAAGTAGACAGATTACAGAGCACAGTAATGTATATACCGTATCTAGTAAATACAATATTAACACCAACATATGTTGTAAATGCTCACATATTATGGTGGTGTATGATCCTACCTCTTTCACAAGTAGAATCAGTGCCTGTCCAAGTTCCATCACTCTGACATTCTCTGGTAAGTTCACCATTTATATCAAATCCTTCATTACATACATAGATACAAGTGTCTCCATCAGTAGGAACATCATCAGGTTCCACTGAACACTCAATTCTTCCATTATCAGGGTCATTAAGGGATGGACATGTAGCTATGGACACACATAAATTTGAACATGAAGGAAGAATTTTAATAAGCAACACACTATGATGTGTACAAAGAGGTGTCTTGTTTATTTTGAACTTGAGGACAACCTGGTATTTAGATTGAAGTAGTATGCAAAATCAACTTTAACAATTTTAACTACTCTAATAGATGAACTGTTGTTTGGGTAGTTTCCACTGTGTGTGTATTGACAAATAATTATTTTACTGCTAGCTACACACTTATTAATCTTAATACGGAGTGTTTATTGTTTGTAGCTAAGCTATGCATCTCATTGTTTGTATTAAGGAGCTCAAATGTCAGTGTATCTACAATAACAGTCAGTAAGCATTTGTGCATTCTAGTGTACTGAGTGTGATTGTCCATACGTAAGTATATAGGTCTATTCTTATAATTACAAATATTACTTATCAGCAAACATACTTAGTGTACAAACTGTCTCAGTACCACTCCAAGTCTGATCACTCTGACATGTTCTATTCTCACTACCAGTTAGCTCATAACCATCATCACATGAGAAGGTACAAGTGTCTTCAAACAGTGAACCAGTACAATCAATCATTCCATTATCAGGAGCAGTAAGTGGTGGACATGAGACTAAAGAGAAGTTACAACGTAAACTACACAGTCTGTACCAATCACATCTGTATATTGCAACTAAATACTCATCGTTAAAACTATTTATGACATAGTGTAACCTAATTTTAACAAATAGAGAAGAAAAGGGCACCACCAATATATACACTGTATTATGTTAGTACTTTACCAATGGTACAGGTAGGCTGACTGCCACTCCAGTCCCCACCAAGTAGACACACTCTATTCTCACTACCAGTTAGTTTATAACCATCATCACATGTGAAGGTACAATTGTCTCCAGGATTAGCTTCTCCATCATCTCCAAGTGAACAATCAATATCTCCATTATCAGGAGCAGTAAGTGGTGGACAAGTAGCTACAAAATTAATGAGAAATTTTATTTACAGACTAAAATACTTAGCACACAGCTGCACACAATTGGCTTACACTACAGTACACATGTGACAGTCCAGAGAATGAAAGTTTTAAAAGTCGCATTATAAATTTTACATCACACAACAATAAGTAACACAACCCAGTTGTCACTGCAAGACTGATTCAGGCACATAATATACAGCATTATAATGACATGATTACAATGCATTTGAATGTTTCTACTATTAACAGTCACCACTGTTACCATAATACATTGATTGCTGCATAGCATTGTGTTTCGGCTATTAATACATTATTGTATATAAATTTTAATTGAGACAAGTAGGAACTGATGGGCAGCAACAAGTTAGATACGCAACAGTACACAATCATACAATACACACCTTGTACACACATGGGCTCTGTACCACTCCAAGTCTGATCACTCTGACATGTTCTATTCTCACTACCAGTTAGCTCATAACCATCATCACATGAGAAGGTACAAGTGTCTTCAAACAGTGAACCAGTACAGTCAATCATTCCATTATCAGGAGCAGTAAGTGGTGGACATGAGACTAAAAAATATCATATAATGTAAAACCAGGGACAAAAACATATTTGCAAGTATACCCACTAAAGAGCGTATGAAAAGAAATTTCTGTTGTCCAGCCACAATGTCCTGGAAAACCAGAATTGGCCAGACAGTTACCTAAATTGACTAGGCATGTAGAAAATCAGGCCTATTGTGCCACTATAGCATAGAAGAAAGACCTTATACCAGTAATTCCTTGATGCGACTGTTATGTGGTTACAGTACTCCCTTGGGTTGACAAATATAGTCAGACATGGACACTACATTTTCAAAACATGTGTTTACATTTTGATATAACAAGGATGTAGCTACGGGGTTTGGATGGTTTGGACGAACCCTCTTTTCAGGAGCATAAATTATAAATTAAAATTCACACCAAACTTACAGCCCTGGAACTCTGCAGTAGCTACTTTCACACTTTCTACACTACTCTTGAGGGTTGCATCACACTACAGTGTGTAATGCTGAATCATCAATGAATCAAGTGTCGCATCACATGATCAATTGCGCACATGATACATAGCAGAAATGGCAAAGGACTGGTGTGAAATCATAGATCAAGACACACGATAGTGTGTCGTGCGGCCCAAGAAGCCGGCGCGCCACACCGTGAGTATATTAACAGGAAGAAAGAAAACGCAATTTTCACACCTATGTAGCTCTGTGATCCCTTATCCGATTGGAACCAAATTTGCTGGAGACATGCCGCCCAGCTAGGGGAGTCTACATACCAAATTTGAAGAACATCGCTCTAGCCATTTCCGAGATACGAGCGAACAAAATTTCGTTTTAATTTCTTCGTTTTTTTCTTCTTCTTCATCTTCTTCATTTCGCACACTTCGCAAAATTCGCCATAAAACACGAATGCGTGCTCGGATTTGGCTGAAATTTGGCACACTTAAAGGGCTCATTAAGGCGGATCTCCGTACCAACTTTGGTAGGAATCCGATGAACATTCACGGAGTTATGACCGATTATTTTCGTAAAATAAGGTCGAAGGTCTGTCACGCCTACAGGGTAAACGCCTTGGAGGAATCAGTTGAAAATTGATATGTAGATGGAGCAACCATCGTAGGAGTGCCTTTTTGTGGTTTGAAAGGAATCGGGATAAAGACCATGGAGATATGACACGAAACCCAACCTGTGTCAAAATTACGCGATGGATTTTTATGAATAAAAAAACTATTAGTTTTCGTATCTACCAGGCAAACCGCTTAGAGCAACGAGCTGAAAATCAGTATGTAGCTGGAATAATCATCATAGAAAGTCCTTGCAGTAGTACAGAAGAATCGGATTACAAATCACTGAGTTATGATTCGAAAGGCAACTAGGTGCAGCAAATGGGAGATCGAGATACTCTAATAGAACAGTCACCCTAATAAAGCATTCAGCTGCATTTATAATTTACTCAGTTATATTACATTGTAAGTTATTCTGTAGGAAATTCAGCTACAAACAAGTCACCCTGTAGTCAGATCAGCTAGAAGAAGGTACCAAATAGACAGTTCAGCTACAAATAAGCCATCATGTAGAGAGTTCAGCTCAAATAAATCACCCTGTAGAGAATTCAGCTACAAACAAATTGCCCTGTAGAGAGATCAGCTAGAAGAAGTTACCTTGTAGAGGGTTCAGTTACAAAGAAACAATCATGCAAAGAGTTTAGCTACAAACAAATCACCCAGTAAAAAGTTCTGCTACGAACAGATCACACTGTAGAGAGTTCAGTTAGAAACAAGTCATCCTGTAGAGAGATCAGCTAGAAGAAGTCACCTTGTAGAGAGTTCAGTTACAAAGAAACAATCATGCAAAGAGTTTAGCTGCAAACAAATCACCTAGTAGAAAGTTCTGCTATTAACAGATCACACTGTAGAGAGTTCAGTTAGAAACAAGTCATCCTGTAGATAGATCAGCTAGAAGAAGTCACTTTGTAGAGAGTTCAGCTACAAAGAAACCACCATGTAAAAGAGTTCAGCTGCAAACAAATCACCTGTAGAGAATTCAACTACAAACAAATCACCCTGTAGAAAGATCAGCTAGAAGAAGTTACCTTGTAGAGAGTTCAGCTACAAACAAATCACCCTGTAGAAAGTTCAGTTACAAACAAGTCACCCTGTAGAGAGATCAGCTAGAAACAAGTCATCCTGTAGAGAGTTCAGCTAGAAGAAGTTACGTTGTACAGAGTTCAGCTACAAAGAAACTACCATGTAGAGAGTTCAGCTGCAAATAAATCGCCCTGTAGAGAGTTCAGCTACAAACAAATCACCCTGTAGAAAGATCAGCTAGAAGAAGTTACCTTGTAGAGAGTTCAGCTACAAACAAATCACCCTGTAGAAAGGTCAGCTAGAAGAAGCTACCTTGTAGAGAGTTCAGCTACAAACAAATCACCCTGTAGAGAGTTCAGCTAGAAACAAGTCACCCTGTAGAGAGATCAGCTAGAAACAAGCCACCCGTAGAGAGTTCAGCTAGAAGAAGTTACATTGTAGAGAGTTCAGCTAGAAACAAGTCACCATGTAGAGAGTTCAGCTAGAAAAAGTTACCTTGTAGAGAGTTCAGCTACAAACAAATCACCCTGTAGAGAGTTCAACTACAAACAAGTCACCCTGTAGAGAGATCAGCTAGAAACAAGTCATCCTGTAGAGAGTTCAGCTAGAAGAAGTTACCTTGTAGAGAGTTCAGCTACAAACAAATCACCCTGTAGACAGTTCAGCTACAAACAAGTCACCCTGTAGAGAGATCAGCTAGAAACAAGTCATCCTGTAGAGAGTTCAGCTAGAAGAAGTTACATTGTAGAGAGTTCAGCTACAAAGAAACTACCATGTAGAGAATTCAGCTACAAACAAATCACCCTGTAGAAAGGTCAGCTAGAAGAAGTTACCTTGTAGAGAGTTCAGCTACAAACAAATCACCCTGTAGAGAGTTCAGCTAGAAACAAGTCACCCTGTAGAGAGATCAGCTATAAACAAGCCACCTGTAGAGAATTCAGCTAGAAGAAGTTACATTGTAGAGAGTTCAGCTACAAAGAAGCTACCTTGTAGAGAGTTCAGCTGCAAACAAATCGCCCTGTAGAGAGTTCAGCTAGAAACAAGTCACCCTGTAGAGAGATCAGCTAGAAACAAGCCACCCGTAGAGAGTTTAGCTAGAAGAAGTTACATTGTAGAGAGTTCAGCAGTTTAGCTGCAAACAAATCGCCCTGTAGAGAATTCAGCTACAAACAAATCACCCTGTAGAAAGATCAGCTAGAAGAAGTTACCTTGTAGAGAGTTCAGCTACAAACAAATCACCTTGTAGAGAGTCCAGCTACAAACAAGTCACCCTGTAGAGAGATCAGCTAGAAACAAGCCACCCGTAGAGAGTTTAGCTAGAAGAAGTTACATTGTAGAGAGTTCAGCAGTTTAGCTGCAAACAAATCACCCTGTAGAGAATTCAGCTACAAACAAATCACCCTGTAGAAAGATCAGCTAGAAGAAGTTACCTTGTAGAGAGTTCAGCTACAAACAAATCACCTTGTAGAGAGTTCAGCTACAAACAAGTCACCCTGTAGAGAGATCAGCTAGAAACAAGCCACCCGTAGAGAGTTTAGCTAGAAGAAGTTACATTGTAGAGAGTTCAGCAGTTTAGCTGCAAACAAATCACCCTGTAGAGAATTCAGCTACAAACAAATCACCCTGTAGAAAGATCAGCTAGAAGAAGGTACCTTGTAGAGAGTTCAGCTACAAACAAATCACCTTGTAGAGAGTTCAGCTACAAACAAGTCACCCTGTAGAGAGATCAGCTAGAAACAAGCCACCCGTAGAGAGTTTAGCTAGAAGAAGTTACATTGTAGAGAGTTCAGCAGTTTAGCTGCAAACAAATCGCCCTGTAGAGAATTCAGCTACAAACAAATCACCCTGTAGAAAGATCAGCTAGAAGAAGTTACCTTGTAGAAAGTTCAGCTACAAACAAATCACCTTGTAGAGAGTTCAGCTACAAACAAGTTATCCGGTAGAGGGATCAGCTAGAAGGATCACCTTGCAGAGAGGTCAGCTACAAAGAAATCACCCTGCTTCATCTTTTCTTCTTCATGTAGTAAAGAAAAAAATGACAGGTTAAAAAGCCCTAAAGCCGGCCATAGGCCGGCTTTGGGGTATACAAATGCAAAAAGAAGTGAAATCTAATCCAAAACAGCCAAGCTGTAAAAAAAGAGTGCGGCCCTCAAAAAGGCTATGGTGAAAAAAGATGTGAAATCCAAGGTGGCGGCCAAGAAATGGCTGTGATGGTAGGTTAATGGTAAAAATTTTAATAACAACAATTCAGTGAATTTGGTGCCGCTTGGTCTTGGCACAAAATTCACTTGAATTGTCGTTATTAAAATTTTTACCATTAACCTACCATCACAGCCATTTCTTGGCCGCCACCTTGGATTTCACATCTTTTTTCACCATAGCCTTTCTCAGGGCCGCACTCTTTTTTTACAGCTTGGCTGTTTTGGATTAGATCATATATACAGCTGCAATAAACTTGAGTAGTCGTGTTATGCATGTGTCAGGTTAGACTGTTGAATATGATGAATATTTACATTACGAATGTTTTATGTTGAGCATGTAGTGGGCACGTGATGTCTCAGATATATTGGAGCACAAGAGTCAAGACATCTGAGGTTACTTCATCGAATGTTGATCATCAACACTTACAGGAGGACAAACAGTAATGTTTATACTTGGGAGAAGGATTAGGACTAAAGTGTGGTGACTGCCACTGTGCTAGAAGATTAAAGTTACCATCAGTATGTTGTCTGGAAGTAAAGTGCTAATAGTAGGTTTATAGTGTCTATAAATTACCTTTTAGTCTTACAGCCTAAGCGCATATTTTGTATATATGCATTGCTTTTGCTCAAAATGGTCCAAAGGGAAGCACCCAGACAAGATATTCCACTTCAAATCCGAACCCCCCTTCCGGAACATTCTGACTATGCCCTTGTATAACAGTTAATTTTCATACCTAAAGTTGTTCTGTACAGTATAGTCTTCGCTCCCATCATCTTCACATAGCGGTTATCCATTTTCATGTGCAGAGGGCACTACAGAGTACTATAGACCATATACTGTTGTACACATGCTCTAGAAATCTAATGCAGATGTAATTGTAGAGATTCGGGTGCTATAACCTAATTCAGTCTTGCAGACCAGATCCAGAAACTCACAGCTTACAATATAAAATACAGGTGCTTAAACCTAAGCAATGAAGCTCTAAGAGCCTGGCCTGTGAGAATATGTTGAGGCATACCAGCTGTATCTCTGTAAGTCTGCATTAAATTTTCTAGAGCATGTGTACAACAGTATATGGTCTATAGTACTATGTACCATGCTAGCCAATCCTCTGCATATGCGCTTATAAATGGATAAGTTCTATAGCTTTGTGAAGATGTCTGGAAGCTACAGAACAACATTAGGTATGAAAACTAACTGTTGTATAAATTTAAAGGTGAATTTTGAAAATGTCTGTGTCCATGTCCATATTCGACCATATCCATCTTTTCCAACTACCTCACTCCTTTGGGTTGTAAGGATGTGTCGATGTATACCAACCAAAGGACTATTATTATAATAGACACGCCAACTCAGCACTTGGACTCCCTCCTTGCGCTTTGATGGGACACCGTATCCAGACAAATTGCATTATGATCAGACATTTATGTGATTTTGTTCAGTGTCCAGATGTTATCATAAGCTCTGTCATTATAATTATTAGACAATATTAATTATGCCTATGGCTAGCTGTTCTTCACCAAAATGAACAAATTATCTTTTGGTATCTACTGACAAAATTACAATTAAAGTTAGGTGTGTATTTGGACTTGCCATCCCATTCCAGTTTGAGGACTTGTTTAAGAGCGTCACCCCTAAAATTTCATTATAATCTAAAATAGTGCAATACTATGCATCCAGCAACTAGTACGATCAAGGAATGCTTTGAAAGATGACACTTTGGTGCAGATTTCACATACATACGTATATATATAACTAATATTTTTTGCAAGTGAAAAATTTTAACTTGCCTATATTAGGGTACACTTTAAAATGGTTTATCTAACTCCAGTTATATAAATCAAAAGAAGTTAAAGTCTTACCTCTATCACAAGTAGGTTCACTACCACTCCACATCCCATCATTCTGACAAGTCCTAGTCTCACTACCAGTTAGTTCATGACCATTATCACATGTGAAGGTACAAGTGTCTCCAGGATTAGCTTCTCCATCATCTCCCAATGAACAATCAATATCTCCATTATCAGGAGCAGTAAGTGGTGGACATGTTACTATTTTTTGTGGGAAAAACAACATAATAAAACTGGCTTTGTTGTGTTACACATTATTCAATTTTCAGCTTCAAAAAATTGAATACAGAAATCTGATTGGTTGAAAATGTGGTCTCTAAATCCTATAAAGTTGCACGTACACTGTGTAGAGACGCTCTAAGGCTATAAAAACATAGCAATTGTGTGCCTTTAACATTGACAATGCATGGGCATTTAAATAAATACATAGTAACAGCTGTATTACATTAGAGGGAGTTTGTTTCTACTAATAAATGCTGTGTACATTTTCTCATTTACAAGCAGCTTTCAAGGAACAACAACTAGATTAGACTTTGAAGATTCTATGTAATTCAGATCCTGCAGTAGCATCCTTGCTTTGCTTGGGCACCACAACACAGGGAGGGACCTAGGGTTACTAAATTCCATAGAACTCTGTATTTTAAAGTCTATATAACTATTATTAATTCTATCACTCTCTATAAACACACCTTGTATACAGATGGGTTCGGTACCACTCCATGTTTCATCACTCTGACATGTTCTATTCTCACTACCAGTTAGCTCATAACCATCATCACATGAAAAGGTACAAGTGTCTTCAAACAGTGAACCAGTACAGTCAATCGTTCCACTATCAGGAGCAGTAAGTGGTGGACATGACACTGTAAACGGTAAATTACATAGAAGTAACTACAATTCAGCATATATAACAGTGCTCAAAAGCATGTAAGACATAAACTGTGCCATTCAAAACTGCACACCACAAAAGTTAACTAACACTTTTGTTAAACAACTACTCTGTAAGATAATTGATTTTTAAATTTCTGGCATTTCAAATTATACATATGAGGTGGCTTGAGTGCGTGGTCTGTAGTATAAAGATGGATGGCGTTGAACAGTTTTCCAACCTTTTGTGGACAAATTTGAATGCAGTTTATAGCTACAGGCTTTATTGCCACACTTCCGAAATTTTTTGCAGAATACTCAACATCCAGCTACTATTACAGAAAACATTTAATAGGTGATAAAGTGATCCACCTTTGGCAAAAGCTTCATATGTGTAGCAATTATATGTGCCTTTGCAAGCTATAACTACTCAAAATGTACACATTAAAGTCAAGAGCAGATAAAGTGTTACCTCTATCACAAGTAGGTTCACTACCACTCCACATCCCATCATTCTGACAAGTCCTAGTCTCACTACCAGTTAGTTCATGACCATCATCACATGTGAAGGTACAAGTGTCTCCAGGATTAGCTTCTCCATCATCTCCCAGTGAACAATCAATATCTCCATTATCAGGAGCAGTAAGTGGTGGACATGTTACTAAAATTGTTTGTGTAAAAACAACATATTTATAAAGAATACTCCTAGTTGTGTTGTATACATATTATAATTTATTACTCTAAACACACCTTGTACGCACATGGGCTCAGTACCACTCCAAGTCTGATCACTCTGACATGTTCTATTCTCACTACCAGTTAGCTCATAATCATCATCACATGAGAAGGTACAAGTGTCTTCAAACAGTGAACCAGTACAGTCAATCATTCCATTATCAGGAGCAGTAAGTGGTGCACATGTTACTAAAATTGTTTGTGTAAAAACAACATATTTATAAAGAATTTATCGAATACCTTTGTTGTGTTGTATACATATTATAATTTATTACTCTAAACACACCTTGTAAACACATGGGCTCAGTACCACTCCAAGTCTGATCACTCTGACATGTTCTATTCTCACTACCAGTTAGCTCATAACCATCATCACATGAGAAGGAACAAGTGTCTTCAAACAGTGAACCAGTACAGTCAATCATTCCATTATCAGGAGCAGTAAGTGGTGGACATGTTACTAAAATTGTTTGTGTAAAAACAACATATTTATAAAGAATTTATCGAATACCTTTGTTGTGTTGTATACATATTATAATTTATTACTCTAAACACACCTTGTACACACATGGGCTCAGTACCACTCCAAGTCTGATCACTCTGACATGTTCTATTCTCACTACCAGTTAGCTCATAACCATCATCACATGAGAAGGTACAAGTGTCTTCAAACAGTGAACCAGTACAGTCAATCATTCCATTATCAGGAGCAGTAAGTGGTAAACATGACACTACAGAAAATAAATTGTTAACTTACCACATATATATGGTGTAAGTCTGTCCAAGATATACGTAGCAAGATTATACTTACAGTTACACAAAACGTGGTGATGGGACCTTTAAGTAAGCTCATGTATGATGCTAACATAACTCAAGCAAATGCCAGGCTGTACATGGTGCTACTTACTTAACCCAAACAATACACAACATAACATGGCCTATAAAAACCTAGCAACACTTTATGGGCGCTTTTCAGTATATGTCTTACATCTCTCACAAGTAGCTTCGCTACCAGTCCAAGTTCCATCACTCTGACATTCCCTAGAATTACTACCAGACACAATGTACCCATCATCACACTGATAAACACAGGTATCTCCTTCAGTAGGAACACCATCAGGTCCCAGTGAACACTCAACATATCCATTATCAGGGTCAACAAGTAGCTCACACAAAGGAGATACTAACAGAAACACATATAATATTACTACATATTACACAATATATATCAATACTGTAGCTTACTGTGTGCACAAAATTATTACCATAGCTAAATGAATATAATATAGAGTGCTTTTAATACCATAAATTGGGAAATTTTTGTTCAAGATTATTTAGTTCAAAAATAAATTTGTTGTGTTATATTTTTGCAGAAAGCTCAATCCATGAAAATATTTTACCAGCGAATTTTTCTGTACAGCAAATAATTTCGTGAGCCAGAAATGAGCGTGCAAGATATGATAAAAGTTTATATATGGGTACCTGTTGTACATTGGACGGGAAATTGTGATGGATGCCCAGCTGTGACGGAGGTCAGCCTCAACCACTAATTAGACACTATAGCTAATTATATTAAATTTGCAGCTACAGTGGCATGCAAACTTATTCTGGCAGATATTGGAACCCTGACGGTAGGCCATTAGTCTTTCTTCTCCAACAGTGTACTCATTCCTCAAGTGCTTCAACCTCGGTTTTGACGGCTTGACCTCCAAAAAATATTTCGCAAATAGAAAATATTCAAGAGTGAAAATATTTTGCATAATTTATTTTTGTTGGTAGAGGCAACCACGAAATATTCTTACTGTCGAATGTTAGATTGTGTACTGTTATACTGGTATAAACTTTACTTTGTAATTACTTATACTCTGGTAATGCAATTACATACCTTGTACACACGTAGCATCAGTACCACTCCAGGTCTGATTGCTCAGACATGTTCTAGTCTCACTACCAGTTAGCTCATAACCAACGTCACATGAGAAGGTACAAGTGTCTTCAAACAGTGAACCAGTACAGTCAATCATTCCATTATCAGGAGCAGTAAGTTCCAAACAAGGCACTTGAAAAATTATGATAAAGTAAGTAATGTTTACTAAGAAAACAGTATTTATTTTACAGTGTTAACCAATGTAAATTTTGATACACTATTGTTGGCTGTACACTATTTATTGAGAAAATTATCACTTATAGGTGATATTGTCCTTATATAGTACTATGTTTATATATTGCTCTCATTTTCACTGTAAACTAATGGCTTGCTATAGCCCACATTGAAATGATGGATACAAACACCCTTTTGTATACCAGTACTGTCATTGATCATTGTACAGGGCGTATTTGTAAATGAGATTATCATATTAACAAACATGCAAGATACGCATATATGTAAGTTCAAACAGATAAAGTGAGCTAGTCTCGGATCACTACTATACTCTTAAATAACTACTTTTTACAATCCTATAATTATACCAAATTTCGTATTGTAAAAATAATTTGAAGTAAATCTTACATCTTTCACAGGTAGCTTCACTACCAGTCCAAGTTCCATCACTCTGACATTCCCTAGAATTACTACCAGACACAATGTACCCATCATCACACTGATAAACACAGGTATCTCCTTCAGTAGGAACACCATCAGGTCCCAGTGAACACTCAACATATCCATTATCAGGGTCAACAAGTAGCTCACACAAAGGAGATACTAACAGAAACACTTATAATATTACTACATATTACACAATATATATCAATACTGTAGCTTACTGTGTGCACAAAATTGTTACCATAGCTAAATGAATACAATATGGAGAGTTTTTAATATTATTAGAGTGTGAACTGTTGTACTGGTATATTCTGTAATTACTTATACTCCGGTAATGTAATTATGTACCTTGTACACATGTAGCATCAGTACCACTCCAGGTCTGATTGCTCAGACATGTTCTAGTCTCACTACCAGTTAGCTCATAACCAACGTCACATGAGAAGGTACAAGTGTCTTCAAACAGTGAACCAGTACAGCCAATCATTCCATTATCAGGAGCAGTAAGTGGTAAACATGACACTACATACGTACAATAAACAACAGATTAAGGCCAATAAAAAAGTAACTGATGTTCTAAATTACATGAATATACTTGACAGTTGTCTGATAGATACGTATATGGTAGCTTGTACAATGTATCTGCAGTACATGCATAGTAACTAACAGCACAAAGTTTACATTTGCTGATGGTTGTATTGGGTTTCCAGCCATAATATAGGGTTTCCAAGACCCTCTGGACACTTTCACATTAACAGAAATACATGTGGAAGACATTAAAACAACAGTCCAAGGTTGTACATGTCTCTAGCTCTGTGTTCCATTTGGCCAGCAGCATTCTAAGGTCCCAGAGTATACCTATTGGCTGGCATACATCTCTAGAATCCAAGTACCACATTAAAAGTAGCCTAAGAAAAGCTGTGGTCCATGTGTGTGTGGTGTATGGGTATGACTATTTATTCACTAGCTACTTTAAGGTATTACTGCATATTGTAAATATGTACGTAAATATACAATTTGGTAAAAGAGAAGCATGAGATTCTGTTAAATTCTGATAAATTCTGTTACACACACATTCTCAATACCTCATAATCACTCATATGACTTACATCTTACACAGGTTGCTTCACTGCCAGTCCAAGTTCCGTCACTCTGACATTCTCTAGAATTATCACCAGACACAATGTAGCCATCATCACATAGGTAAACACAAGTGTCTCCTTCAGTAGGAACTCCATCGACTCCCACTGAACACTCAACAATACCATTATCAGGATCATCAAGCTCTGGACATGTAGTCACTAAAAGTACACAACAACACAACAATATTGTGTATCACACATGCATATACACAACTCATTGTTAGAAATTTTGTTGAAACGTAGCACCATACAGACAAGCACCATATCTGTACTCGTAGGATTCTAGTGAGCTATACCAGGTCTCAATTACTGACTATTGTTTGAGTATCAAACAGTACGGTAGTACTATTTAAGTAGGGATCACTCCAAAGTGACGAGCGCCGCCTAAAATTCTACCTTTAAAATTTCCTAGAAACATCTTACGCGACACAAACATCACCTTTGCGCAATAATACTAACATGAAATACAGCATTAATAACAAGAAAACACTTACTGGTGACCGGATACATAATTTATAAAACTTGCCAAAACCTCAATTTCGTCTGCCTGACTCACTCACTCACTCACTCACTCACTCACTCACTCACTAACCATGGTCGCAAGCCTAGAGGCCAAACAAAGCAGTGCACAGCCACCATTTTATGCCACAATAACAAACTCACAAGTGGGCTGTGCCTTTTGGGGTTCTGGCAAGTGTGTTCCCTCTGCACCTTGTCTTTCCTTTTATCTTCAATCAGGTTGGTTGTCTTCTAGAATCGAAACCATATCAAGGCATTAATTTTCAGTATCAACACTTTTGCCTCGCTTTCAGCAGCATATTTAGACGCCACAGAATTATTTCAGAGCTGGATTTCAGAAGCGCTTCAGTCCTGGTGCTATTATAAGAGGTATTAGCTTACTAGCTAGATATCTGCAACTTCACGATTGGGATCCTGTTCGCGATAGATTTGCAACCACGCCCATTGAATAAAAATCTAGGTGGACCAATAGTGATAGAGTAAAGGAGACCACACCTCTTAACAATCTAGCTATTTACTTAACACTGTAGCTAGCTGTGCTACAACAAAAAACTACACAAACTAGTATTTTTTTTAAATTGTCAATTTAAAAATGAACTAAGGACCTGTGCAATAAAAGATAGTAAAACAAGAGATGAATGATGGTATTACAGCATAGCTCAGTGGGAAAGTCCCTACTTTGGCACATTAGCTATAACACATTTCCCTACTTCATTTTTAAATTGACAATTTTTTAAATGTTAGTAAACTATATAATCTCTCTTAATCACTTCAGTTAACAGAGTGGAAACTGCTAAAGCTACAATGTAGTCCTATACAGTGCACATCTCAAAATATCCAGCTGCATATATTACACAGTGTTTAGAACACCTACCTTCAATGCACATGGCCTCTGTGCCACTCCAAGTCTGATCGCTCTGGCACGCTGTAATGCCACTACCAACTAGCTCATAGCCAAGGTTGCATGTGATAGTACAAGTGTCTTCAAACTGGTTCCCAGTACACACAATCATTCCATTATCAGGAGCAGAGAGTGGTAAACAGGTCACTAATAAAACACAAAAACTATATAATTGTATAACTGCTTTATCAATACATATACTCACATAATAGATTATAGCAATAAATTCTTTAAGCTATATTAATTTAATGATTACGTTATGTATAATCATGTATGTAGTAAATGTCATCTTAGCATAGCCACATGCAGTACACGTCGTAGTCAGTACAGAATGGATTAGAATATACAGGCTGCATCATTCAAGATCTACTATTGCATATGTGTATGTCATAACACAAAATCTATATTTTGCCTACATCATTATTATGTTGTAATTTAAATTTCATCTTACGTACATCTCTCACAAGTAGCCTCAGTGCCAGTCCAAGTGCCGTCACTCTGACACTCTCTAGAATTTCCACCTGATACAATATAACCATCATCACACTGATAAACACAGGTATCCCCTTCAGTAGGAACACCATCAACTCCCAGTGAACATGCTATACTCCCATCATCAGGACCAACAAGTGTTGGACATGTAGTCACTATATGTACAAGAACAAATACATAAACTATGATTACAAACTGATATGACAGAAAGACCACCATGATCCAACCACGGGCTTTACGAAGCTGTCTGTACTAACTAACCTTTGCAAGCTATTTCCAGTGGTTCACATTCTCCGTCTGCATTGAGAAAATGTCCTCTAGGGCAGAAGCAACCTTCTGCACATCCGCCCTGACAATTTGCATCATAAATATCACATGATTGTGGACAGATGAGGCCACACTGTAGAAAAGTCATCCTCTGTGCACACCCAGCAGCTACAGTGTTTAAGAACACATTCATATTATATTGCTTTAAAGCATAAACTAAGCTTCAAGCCTTTTCCATTACATGCTGTTTTAAAATGATTAGGTGTTGCTTACTCTTTTAGTACTAGCATTTGTTTTCATTGAATTCTTCATACAAATACATAGTGCATGCTCTCAAAGCATAGTTGTGTAATACATTATGATATAACATATGATACAACTTTTCTAAACTGAAGCCTTACATAACGCTATATTTGCAACAACTGCACTAGGTTACTAGCTATATAGGTGCATATATATAGCAACCACAGTAGTGAGGTTCACTTACAGCAACCATAATGTTTTCTCCATTCAGAGGGGAATGATATTCCATCAGCAGCACAAGCAGAAGCATATGTCGCTAAACTCTCACAGTAACAATGATCACGGTCTTCATCATTACAATTACAATAGTCAAAAATGCAATCCTGATGGAATGGGATAGGATCAATCATTGTATTACAAATACCAAAGATTGCACTGGTCAATGCATCACATCTCTTAATGGCTTGCTCTCTTATATCTCCTACACAGAAAGGAGGTTCTGCTAGTAAACCACAACTCGACGTGTCACCAGTAGCCCAACTGTTACCAAACTCTTCAGCCGTATCCACTGGATTGCCATCTTGATCCATGAAATCATCAGATGGATTGTCATTATAATTACCACATAATCCACAGAGTTTGTTCTTCCACAAGCTAGAGGTAGTGACCTCCACACGATATAATCCATCCCAGAATAATTTCAGTGGTTGTTCCAAGAGAGTCACTTGAGGATGACCACCAACTTGTAACACCTCTACTTTATCTGACCGATAAATCACACCTATGCTTTTGTTAGTGTTTTGTACACCATTTACTGTTACTGTTCCACCTCTTCCTAAGACAATTACTAGGTTTTCACTAGGGACAGAAATAGTTACTTGGTCTACAGATGAAACATGTTCATTGTGTGCTCCATTTCTAATTACTACACTAAACTCATCACTGTCACATGGGGTTGTTAAAATGTATTCGCAATCTCCTTGAAAATCAAAGTAGCGAAGGTCAAATGTTTGATAGTGAGACTCTCCAGCAACAGAACAAGTCGGTCCATCAACCAGACACGGCAGCGTTTCACATTGGAACTTTTGATCATGGCAGGTACAATGAGAAGAGCAGTTGGGTTTTATCTGTACTCCTTCTTCAACCAACACACCATTGTACTCACATGCTACAAAATACATCAAGTGGTCACATAAGCACCATCGTACTTTGTGTACTTGTAAACTATAATTATTAAGTAGCTATGACAACATTCATTGTATAGACTCTACTGTATAGAGATTAAAGGACAACACGTCACCTTGTGCATTACCTGTACAAAATGATTCATCCACACATTTTCCATCACGTAGATATTGTCCACTAGGACAAAAACATCCTGCAGCACATCCTCCAGCACACACTTCATCTCTGCCCTCACATGTCTGAGGACACAGTGGACCACAGTCTTGGTATGCCATACTTTCAGGACAATCAATAGCTAGAGAATTCAAGAAATATATGTACATCACTCTTACTACTATAACATGTGTAATACTGCAAGAATGCCATATGCAGATACTCATCAGCACAAATAACAATGTAGTACTAGTTTAACAATGGCTTACAGCAGTTGTATTGGTTTCTCCAGTTTGATGGTTGTGCTCCAGCATCAGTGCAAGCAGCTGCATAGTTAGACAATGAACTGCAGTAGCAGTCCTCACGAGTGTCAGGGCTACAACAGCGGTAATCAAATACACAGTCAGCAATGAATTGTGTAGGATCTATGACAGTATTACAACTACCAAGGCTATCCTCCAACATTAAGTTACACCTAGCTTGTGCTTCTGCTACGGTAGCAGTACTACTGTCACAAGATGGCGCATCTTGTTTTGATACTTCAGGGCAATATGGAACAGCCCAACTTGTACCAAAAACGTCTGGTGAGGTCACCAATTGACCATCTGGTGTCTTAAAGTCATCAGATGCATCATCATTATAAGTTCCACATTGTCCACAAACTAGCCCTCGCAGTTTTGTAGACACCCTAACAGTAGCAGTGAGGTAACCATCATAATGTACCCTGACACCTTCTGACTTGAGGATTACATGAGGCTGTCCACCAGCTCGGACCACATCAACATCAGCTGTTGAAATGATCACAGTGTCGCCAATATTAGGTTGCAGTACACCATCTATTGTCACTAAGGCATTACTTGTCGATGAACGTGAGAGCAAAATTTCTCTGGGACTATTATTAGGAATTACAATTCTGACTTGATCAACACAGGACACGCCATTACCACAAAGCACGTTTACAGACGAAATCAAGAAGTTATCAGTATCACAAGGCTTGGCTAAATAGTATTCACAGTCTCCCATATAGTCGTACTGACGTCCATCCCAGGTAATGTAATGAGGATCACCACTGGCTCTACATGTTGGACCATCAATATCACATGGAACAGATTCACAGTCAAACATCCCATCAGCTCCACATAGGCATCTGGTAGAACAGTTTGGTTGTACAAACTCTCCAATCAGGTATGGCCTTCCATCAAGCTCACATTCTACGTATATGAACAATACATTCAGCATGTGTTGTGATCTATAACAGTGAACTATCTCTTTGTGTATCTGTATACATTGATAAAATGATGGTTGATGGCCAAAACAATTAGTTAAATGAAACTACAAATCATGTCATTAAATTGCGTGGGATGAATTATTATTTGTGAACTACAAATAAATTTCCTGGATTCTATATAATCAATAGCCACAGAGTTGATTTGATCTTAACACAACAGCAAATCAGCTATTTTACTAGCAAAAAATAACTATACCCACAAATTCCACAGGACAGGTTAGAACTAACATAATAACCATATATTGGCTTGATATGACACCATCATGCATGAGACACTTACTCAAAGGTTCCGTGCTATTGTGTAAAGAATAAATATATAGTCCGTCTACTCCTATATTGCTGTTATCATCAACATCAATGATACTAGTAGTGGCTGACGCAGGATGAGTAATAGCCAAGTCACCACATGTGATCCCGACTTGTGCATGAACACCACCACTGCCACTCCATTGAATAGCATCATCAGCATATAAATATAATGCATAACTTTGTTCCCCATCTGTGGCAAGGACACTTTGAAATGTGTTTGTCTAAAGAGTTGGAGTAAAAGCCATTGAAACACAATAAAAATAATATAGCACGTAACAAACAATACAGGCTACAACCACATAATATAAAATGGACCATTCTTGAATTAACTGAATGTAGCTATAAGCACCGCAAACACACACTAGTCATATTTATGGTTTGTATACAAATAATGTGCAATCATTATCATAATTACGTGACCTGGTCTTATAATACCTGTCTTGTAGCCTTTCTATAGTTGATGATATATATCCACAGCTTAATGTCTTATTACTGAGGCAGCAAGTTAAACTGTTGTATATTACCAAGACACATACAAATATTATGAACTCCTGATCAGTGTGGTACATTTCCTGATTACTAAAATACACAATGGGAGTTGTCATTGATTAAACTTTGAAACTTAAAAATGCTATATGGTAGACAGGTCACGTATAGACATAATACCCTCTGAAACATTCATGTGTTTACTGACTATACCCTTACCTGAGATGCCATCCCACCATTTGCACCAACATGATCCCAAGTAGCAATGAACAACTGGGTAGCACTAAAGCTACTCTGAAGGGGAAAGGCTGTGCTTATGATATCATTAGCTTTGCTAAGTAGCTCAGGAATGGTACTCTCACGGAACCACACATTTCCACTGGTCGTTGTGTCAATGTTAATCCAGAATGGAGCAGCCAAGTAGTTATCTCCACCTAATGGAAAGGTTTGTGTAGTGTATGGTATTGGTTTCCCTCCAAAGCTTAATCCGCCATCTGTGGTGATCTACAAATGACAGTAATAAAAATGTACCATTCATTATATATCTATAGCTAGTTATGCAGTCACATGTACCATAGCTAGCATAGTAAAAATTACATTGCTACACATTTGCTATGTGTGTGAGTATTGTTGTGTGTGTGAGCATAACTCATTATGTCATTATTCATACAGTATGTGACATCCCTTATAGAGATGCACAGAGCGTATCATTGTGTTGTTCATGTTAGCTACCTATAGGTAGCTACCACCATCACACAAACCTACTGTACAGAGCTAGATAGTCAGGTTAGCTATATTAAACTGTCAACCATAATATACATTCTAGAAATCACTTACTATACCTTACTGCATAGCTAGCTAACTACATATAATGTCAGCTGACAAAGCCGGGTCAGTTATTGCTATCAGTTTATCCTTGCTGTAAAAGTGTACTCAAACTAATTAAAGCCATATAGGTGCGGTGTGCGATACCAAGAGATTCAGTACTATGTGGGGACCACATCACCACAAACCTGCCCAGACTAGTTCATCAGTCAGCCGCCATCAGGATGTCCTCGAAGATGCATATGACAAACTGAGTAGAATTAATCGCTGATGACATAGAAATGCGTAAGTTAATTATGTGTACATGATGATGTAGGGGGCGTTACTCGCCAAATTTGACGCCATCTGATTAAACTCGCAACTCGTTTTTCTCATCCATCAGGGATAGTTTCGCTATAAACGGTCGCTGGTTAGAATGTCATTTACTTACTATTTAACATATGTATTCATCAAAACCGTAAGTTAGTCGCTTTTAAAGATTGCTGTACTACGCTCGATACTTTATCCACTCATTACACGACTAAATCCTGAAATATTCCGTATTCTTGATTGTTCACGTGACTCCATGCATAACCTCTACAGCTTCGGATATGCTATGCTACATTGTCAGCTATGATACCCATACAGTTGCACACATACGTAGCTGTGATGTGAGCCTGCAACTGATAACAATTAAACTGCATGAATTACACTAACATACATGATAATATAGATTAATCTAGCTACCCACCAGGACTTGCACATTCACTTACACAGAAATCAAAGAACACTGTGTTGCAGAAATTATAAGTTTCTTTTGAAAAGATGCATTCAAATGAGGAATCACCATTGGCGAGTCGTTGGTTAGGTTCTTCGATGCCTTCTCCAAATGGGAAGAACTCAGACAAAGGAACACAAAGTGTGACCCTAAGCAAATACAATAAAACTATTAACACTGTTTTATTAGCCATACTGGACTGTACTGCAAATGTCGATATCACATTTCCTTTTATATGGAAACAAAATGATCACTGGTTATGTGGCCTTAAATCAGCTGCATGTCTGGATAATAAAATAATGTATTGTGGTTTACTGATTGAACATAATGCATACTTAATTGAATGATGTAATCAAGCATCATCAGTTGTATTTCCTGGTCAATATCATTTACCAGCCGTTTTCATGTATATTGGCCCCTGGCACTACTGAGTATAGTGTTTGGGCAGAATCTGGCCATGTTTGACCTGTGGATCAAGTCATCATGGAGTCTTGGAGTTGACACATAAAACTATTTGTTCAATGTCATTTAGTTACTAGCCAAGATTGTGTCTTTCTTTAGCTTCCATTCTAGGTTATAAATATGGCATGCTTGAAGTGACCTCTACTATTAGGGATTAAATATGTACATGGTATATCTTCAGGCGTAGGCGGTGACCTTCCTTGCTTCATTATTTTTTATTTCGCTATGATATACTTAAAATTTCTAATTTTCCTTATACTTGTTTGTTACTTTCTTGTAACATTATTATGACTGGTGAACCCGCTCATTAATACCTCCAGTAATATTATTTAGCTACAGGGACTGGTAAGAACCTGTTAATATAGGGAGTCTGACTCTTGATGCTATAACTCTGTTTCATAATGCAGAAATAATATCAACCTAAGGTCTCTTTTTTGGAGAACAAAATTGTGCAATCATTATATGCAGTGATATATGTAGATAATCAAAGAACATACTTTTCATGCTGCACACGCCCTTTCCTTTTATTCATCAACCCAATTCAGCCTAACATTCTATGCACTGCTGTGTTAAATGCAGTTCATCTCATCTAATTTTTAAAAATAAAAATTACCCTGGTCAATTTTGAGGAGTTTGTAGTGACCAAAAACATAAAATTAAGTTGAAATAACTGTGACCTTAAAAAAACATCCGCAGGCTTTGAAACACCTATATATTTAACAACAAAACATCCTATTAAAGATCAGATATAGGTACACAACTATAGCAAACCCTGCATCCAAAATGCAAGTGAGGAAACGGTACTATTATTGGCAACTCAAGGAGCTAAGGATTTGCAAGAGGTGTGCATGTGTTAAGTTTTGCATAAATTCTGTGTATACATATAGTTGTAGCCAATCATATAACTAGCTGCTAGAAAATTCTTTTAAGATAGCAAATCCATCACTACACATATTGCAGGTAGTGTGCAGTCACACACATCTTACAATAGCTTACAGTTTATAACAAGACCACTAGTATTATCATTTTATTGTCTGCATATATGAAACAGAAAGCGATGATTCGGTTCATGCATAGTTGCCATGGTACAGTCACGTACACAAGTTGTAATTGAATAAAGTTGCATGCACATCACTAAAGAGAATATAAAAATAGTTTACATGCAGTGATCAAACATCTGGCTAATGCTTACATCAGACAATTAACACCAGATGTAGTTTCCTCTGTGCTAAGTAATTTGTTACATTTTATGCCATAATATAACTAGCTAGATGACTTCATCTAGCTAAGTGCCAATTGTTATATTGATAAAAGCCAACAATCCATTAGAAAAAGCCATACAACTGGTGTTGTGATACATAGCTAAATAGTTTCCTGTAGACTAATGGATTCTTGATGATTTCAGCTAATGTATTAGTCATCAATAATAATAGTGTTATTTTAAAACCATGTATGACATCATTTCCTGTTTAAGTTTATTATGGGATCCAGTCTGTAATTTTTAATACAGCTAGTACAACTTTCATGATGATACTGTGGCCTAACATTATGTTGTTATGTTACTGTATTGAAATATGTTTATATTTCACATTATGCATATGCATAGGAAAAAATACTGTGATACGTACCTACAGTATGTTATATACACTGTGGTATATATTGTCAAAGATAAAAGTTTGCAAATGTATTGTCCTTACAGAATATTATATTGCACAATACACACAGTATACACATGCACACACTATGTTTGCAAAATGCATGCACACAATCTACAATACACTAAACATTGCGTATTATGCACCTACAGACACCCATTACACACACACACACACACACACACACACACACACACACACACACACACACACACACACACACACACACACACACACACACACACACACACACACACACACACACACACACACCCACGCACGCACACACGCACACACACACACACACACACACACACACACACACACACTTACACACACACACACATACAATATACACACACACACACAAAACAAAAAGCAAAGCAAGCCTTCAGCTGCCATGCTAGCACGGGTCTCACCTACCCAGTAACCAGCATGCAGACACCTGTGTGCTACTCAAGTGCTATGAGTCAGCACAGGAAAATTCTCCTGGGGCTGGACTAGTAACCCAAAGGAGGCTGTGTCATGTCTCACAGGTGAAAGTGTGGGCACTTCACCCACTATACAAAACATGGGCAGTTGGCATTTGCTTCCCCAGTTTACACCAGGTACCCAATGACATTACAGTTGGGTGGGCTGCTTCCCCACATCACACTGTGCCACCAGGTCTCCATTTAAACAGCTGGGTAGACTGGAGCAGTATGAGTAAAGTTTGACCAATTTGGTGTAACTGCATGTATAAAACCTCTGGCTGGAACCTTTCTTCTCTCTCTCTCTCTCTCTCTCTCTCTCTCTCTCTCTCACACACACACACACACACACACACACACACACACACACACACACACACACACACACACACACACACACACACACACACACACACACACACACACACACACACACACACACACACACACACACACACACACACACACACACACACACACACACACACACACACACACACACACACACACACACAACGCGCGCACACACACAACGCACACACGCAACGCACACATGGGATCTACACGGTTAATAACAAATGAGGTGATTTTGTTAACTATGAAAGTCACACCATCTGCTGTTGTGATTGCCTGCAGGTTAATGGAGTGCATGGTGATGATTTCAGCTAAGATAACAAATACTTTCTATTCAGTATCTAACTGTCACTACTATATATATGTGGACAACTACTACATTAATGACATCAGACAGTTGCCTATTACACAGTTTGTGACAACAGCAAAGCATTAATTAATGTTCTTTGTGCTCTCAGATTTGCTGAGTTAGCTATAGTAATGTAGCTAAGTTAAACATTGTTCTTAAAGCTGGACTATATGTATTGACTATGTAGACTATGTAAACTGGACTATATAGTAGCTGATTAAAATTGTTCTTTTCTATGTGACTAGACTCATTACAAATGTAACAGTCATAAAGTTCACTCTGACTGAACAGTTTTTAGCAGAGTACGACATCTTTTCTTTCACCACTGACACACATCACACCTCCCAAATCATTAAGACATAACAAGAGTTCATAATATTAAAGGGGAAGAATATCCTACTTCAGTATAGCCTGTACAAACATGAATCTTTATATGCAATAGCATGAAGAATTTCAGTAAAACACTGGTTTCTCTAGGGACCACAAAGGAGTAGGCATGGCTCACGAAATAAAATCACCCAAAAACCAGCCTCGATTCTCCCAGACAAGGATGAGGCAGTATTGGTTAGGTAAAACTAAGCCCAAACAAACTTTCAAATCGACCCGAAACGGTTTCAACAAGTTGCTACGGATTTTCTTTTAAATTATTTAATGGAATTTTCTACTTACTGAGTAACTGACTGACTGACTGACTGACTGATGCCTTCAGACAAGCGTAACTCGATAACAGCTAAGGCTACGGGCTTGATTTTTGCACTGTTCAACGTCACTTCACTCATTGGCATACCACAGTATGTACAATGCATTCATTCTTCATGGACTTATCAGTATCTTCCTTTGTGTCCCATTCAACTTTGCTGACAGCAAAAAGTGTCAATTTGGTGGTAGCACATGATGGCTTCTTTTCATACGGTAATCTTCCATAGTGGACATTTTGATTGCAGAGGTGCTTTTCAAACAGTTCTTGATTTGTACTGCTGTGTAACAGGTTGAACATAGCCGACAACAAAGCATAATGGATACTTCACTTTTCAGATGATAATTGATATACCTGAGGTGTGCAGCGCCATTTCTTTTGGTATGCGTGGATTGCAGAGATACAGTTTTTGATTTGAAATGCTGTGTAATGGGTTGAACATAGCTGACATCAAAACGAAATGGATACTCCACTTTTCAGACGATTATAGATATAGCTGGGGTGCACAGCACCATTTCAGATGCAGTATGCATGGGTTCACCAGTCACAATAATTATTTACAAAAAGGTTAACAAACAAGTACACAAAAAAACAGAATTTTCAACTAGAGTACAGACCATGTTTGAAACAAGCTGGAGTAGTGCACAATATTAAAACAATAAGAAGTGTCATATCCCTACTGTGCATTTTGTATACTTGTAATATGTGACCCTATTTTGGAAAACTATACATCTAGGCACATGCTAAATTTGTGGGATTTCTCAATTGAAAATTTCAGTTATTTTTTTAAATTTAACTTTTTTGCATATTCTTATAAAGCAACTATTAAGCCTTCTTGCTGTGAAATTTCACACCCATAGCTTCTTTTATCTAGGAGATATACTCAATTATATCAGACCATGTAGTAGTTTCACAATGCGTGGGACAACAATTAACTTACAAATTGGGTGATTTGTTCATTCCCAAAACATTTTCTTGCCTTTGGACAATAATACAAGTGATTTAGTTGAGAAAAAGCACAAAGAACACATGATTAAACTCTAAAAGAACTTTTTTCATTAATTTTAGATTGTAAGAATGGTGATCTTTGTCAACAAAGTGATTTGTCATCAATTTGTCACATCTGATCACTATACAGTTCTATTAACTGATAATGAAAAGTTAGTTTGTAATGTATTAGACAGTAAATTGGCCATATCTTTGGAATGCTTCAGTGTATCATCACAAAATTTTCACACAAGGTAGATAACCACTCAGTGCTTCATTGTAGCTATAAAAAAAGAAAATTGGCCAATGTGCCCAAATGTATGGTTTTCCAAAATAGGGTCACATATTATGAACTCTTGGACATTGTAATTCTAGCACTTATTATAACTTACCACTTGCTGTAATTTAGCACTAATTGTAACCTAACACCTATTGTAACTTAGCACTTATTGTAACTTAGTACTAATCATTATTGTAACTTAAACTATAGGCACTTATGTTATTGTAACTTAAACTAGGCACTTATGTGTACGTACCGTGTACATTAGCATAAAAACCCTGTTGGGTGTTTGCTAATCAATAAATAAATACATAAAAATTAAATAATAAACTATTTTGTAAAAAAAATTTTTTTCTTTGTCACTAATACAGAATCATTTATTCAACATTTTCAACATTCAAATATTATTGTGGGTTCTATATACACACATAAATAAAATAAATATATATGATTGCATCAAAGTTTTGTGCCTTTTATGTAAATGTCAGCCTAGATATGGAGACCGATGAAGTCACAGTTGATGACCAGACAACAATGCCCAACACAATAGAGACCCCAAATACCTTCGTGAGAGGTACATTGAGAAGGATGAGGTTCAAGGCTACCTAGGTCCTGTCATGGATTTTTCTCCTTTCTCCAACTTTTCAAACACACCTTATGTAGCTAAAGTCTTTGAGCAGGCTGTAGGACCAGGTGTCCTACAGACCTTCAGCACTTGTGCTGTAAAGCATTAATAAATAAACTAGTGTCCATTAGGTTCTACTTGGGGTACTTAGAAATATTGAGTTACTCTCTAGAATTCCTATGGATATAATTACATAAAAATAACAAGGAGAAAACATCCTGACCACCTGGTAGACTCCTGTAAGCGTTCGAGCGTAAATCAGATGGCTGCAGGTTCGAGGCTACCTAGGTCCAGTCATGGATTTTTCTCCTTTCTCCAACTTCTCAAACACACCTTATGTAGCTAAAGTCTTTGAGCAGGCTGTAGGACCAGGTGTCCTACAGACCTTCAGCACTTGTGCTGTAAAGCATTAATAAAAATAAAAAAATAAAAATAAAAGATTTGCCAATGAGGCTGAGGCCGCCAGCTCCTTTAATAATAATAATAACAACTGTTAGATTGAAGATCCACTAATTTAATTATTACAAAGTACTCTGGTGTTACCAAACTGTTTTACAGAACAAATAATTGTACTGTGGTTTCCTGTCAGTTAATGGAATATTTACAAAGTGTATAGTGGTTGTCTCATATGACCTCAGCTAATGTACATTAGGCAAAATGTGGTTATATACATGTGTGTGCGTTATTAACAAATTAATGGTATGCCGTGGCTCTGCAGTCTTTGATTCCCAGGGCACATTCAGTACATTATCATGTATTCAATACATAAAGTAACTACTACAAGTAGCAGTTGTTCTGTGAATATATGTTCATAATGATGTTGATTCTGATCAAAATTTTAACTTCTCTACATAATCATTATTATACATGCTGTCGTAGTTAAGCACATTACAGCTATTATGTGAGAACATAGATGAGGGCTGGTACGGAAAACTGTTAGAAGTTATGGCTATGTGGATCGTGGATTTACAAATATAGAGCTGCACAGGTGCATACATCTTAGGCCAAGGATATACACTTCAACATTATTATGGCAAAAACTTGTTCAAACTGCATACTATACACACTATGACAACAATGTATCACACATTGCTACTGTACAAGTAGGTTGTATAGCATCTCAGTGAACTGCATATTAGATCCTGGGTAAATGCAGCTAATTCACATTTGCATATACAATTATGTACAGCAGTATAGCCAACCAGGACTTTACTGGTCATCACAGTACTGATCAGCTGTGGTGATGACAGCTAAAAGCCCTGGCATTTACAGTATGAAAGGCTGGTCAAAGCCTGTTACATATGCTATTAGCTTATATACAGTACCAGTATATACTACTTAATCTAGTGCTTTAACATTATTTGCTGTTACACTACAATGTAGCAATCAGTTTACAAAAAATCATTCATAACACAACTCATGTGTGCATATGTGTCAAATTGCATCATAAATCATCATCAGCCGCAATACTACTTAATTATGTAATCAGACAGGAAATGGTTAAAAGGAAATTAAAATGATGGGTTAATGCATTACTGGGATTAGTATAAAGGCGACTTCAAATGCTCTGTTGCATTTAAGTTAGAAAGTGAGATGACCAAAGCAAGTTTCATTCTTCTTTTGCTGTGCTTTCTCAAAGGCACAATCAGTGGTCCAGTATCTGATGTTGGTGGATCTGGAGAACGTGTTGATCCTCTTTCAAATGGTAATATTCGAAATGTACATTGCATGCATGTAGTGATGTAAATTGGGAGGATAGTTAATTGTACTGCTCACCAGCTTTATTAAGAAGCCCTTTCGTGAAGTGTTAAAAGACAGTGATTATGCCAAACATAGGTTTATGTCCATCACTTAATCATCCTGATAACGGAATGATTGAGTGTTCACTGGGACCTGATGGTGTTCCTACTGAAGGAGATACCTGTGTATACATCTGTGATGAAGGCTTCATAGTGTCTGGTAGCAGTTCCAGGGAATGTCAGAGTGATGGAACATGGACTGGTAGTGAACCTACCTGTGCAAGATGTAAGTTACTTTTATTTGATTGTCAATACATATAGTCTAGTATACAACAACAGTACAGTACTTGCAGGCATATTAGCATTCATGTAAGCATTAGTTATGCACGTGACTAATAGGTAATCACACACATGCACTGCTTGCACACATGTACACACTGACATGCACGCACAAATTGATGCCCCAATACACACAGGGCTTTTTGCACACACTAAAAAGCACACACAGGTATGACACAGCACAAACACATTGATACATCTAGGCAAAAATTATGCAGGAAACAGTTTAGTTGCATGTTAGTGTTATTTTACTTTATTTTTACATGTATTCCAACTGTTAAACACAAGTATACTCCCACAACACTTGCAATAGCACATGGTGGTCCAAGTGTTTAGTGTGTGTTCTATCAACCGCTAGTATCATGTGCACCACTTGATGCTCCTGACAATGGAATGATTTTCTGCACTGGGAATGTGTTTGAAGACACTTGTACCTTCTCATGCAACCAGGGCTATGAGCTAAGTGGTAGCTCTACTAGGATGTGTCAAAGTGACAGATCATGGAGTGGCACTGAGACAATGTGTACAGCAGGTATGTATGTATGTTGTATAGTTACATACAGCTGTACAGCTATGATAATTTTTGATAGTGCTTGATGATCTTGCACACATGTATAATATGAATATATGTGACCGAATTTTGGAAAATCACCCTTATGGTCGTGCCTGAAACAATTAGAATTTTTAAGATTAGCATGGTGCTGTTAATAGCAGAAAGCACCTTTCAAATATTTCTAAAAATTTTCTTGTAATTCAGTGGTTTATTCTACCCTTACTTAGGTAGGAATTTAACTTATAATGCTGTGCTTCAGAACTAAATATTTAATTTGTCAAATGCGCCCATAAGGGTGATTTTCCAAAATTCGGTCACATATTTGTTTGTTAAGCTTTTGCTAATCTCTATGTGTGTTTTTAGTACGTAATTGGCTCTCATCATGAAAAACTCTTATAGTCATAGCAGACATACAGAAGGATTGTCTGATTTTCTTACATAGCTGGTAAATTGATATCCCTTTTTATAAGTAGTTGCTTAATAAGTGAGTGTGGCACTGAACTATATAGTATCCAAGTGGCCTGCAGAGCACAATTTAACAATGAAATCGCGGATCTACATCATAACTAAGCATGAAATTTTCACCCTTAGCATCACTTATGAGTTTCAGCAACATATAAGCTTTCATTCATTGATAAGTATCCATTACAATCATGACCCGTAACATGCAACAAGAATCGTTCATAATTCACAAAGCACAAGAGATAACAAAACTATGGCTAAATATCAGCAGTGGTACACAGCCTCAAAGTTTTCCAATGCTTAAGTTGCTCTAAACATTTCTAATAATATATGTACCATTATATTATATGCAGCATTTGTCTACTACATGTATTTTGTATACAGTAACAACATGCCCAGTGCTTACTGATCCTGATAATGGAGTGGTTGACTGTTCACTGGGACCTGATGGTGTTCCTACTGAAGGAGATACCTGTGTTTATCAGTGTAATGAAGGCTTCATAGTGTCTGGTAGCAGTTCCAGGGAGTGTCAGAGTGATGGAACTTGGACTGGTAGTGAACCTACCTGTGAAAGATGTAAGAAAACTAGCTATATAGCAGTTGATATTGTAATGGTGCATGCATACTTATTCTGCAATACATGTGATTGTGCATTGTGCATAAAAGTATAGAGAAAGGCATAGGCGTAGCAAGATATATTTAGATAGGGGGGGCTCTACTTAAAAAAAAAAAGGTCAACACCTGCTAAGAATGGCTGTCCTCCACCAAATTATATCACTGATAAAGCACATAAAAATCCTTATTCACAACTTCATAGTTTGCTGCACTGCTTCTCTGAATGCTGTGACTGCTTTATTAGAGTAACTGACTGCTCTATTAGAGTAACTCGATTTTTTTTGAATTTACAATCAGAAAATCGCAAGGGGGGCCAGCCCCCCTTGCCCCCCCCGGGTTGCTACACCTATGATTTAAGGCATGATTGTTACATGAATTGTCTGTTTCAATCCTTAGTGTCATGTCCACCACTTACTGCTCCTGATAATGGAATGATTGACTGTACGGGAAATGTGTTTGAAGACACTTGTACCTTCTCATGTGACAATAACTATGAGCTAAGTGGTAGTGAGACTAGAACATGTCAAAGTGATCGAACCTGGAGTGGTACTGAGGCAATGTGCACACTAGGTAATATATGCATATATAATACAGACAGACTCATACACACGTGCATACATTCAAGAGGTTATTTAGAGCCAAGTTTCTACATTTACTTTCTCACATTCCCCATGCCAGTGGGATATATAGTAATCCAATACATATATACATATACACGTACATACACACGTGTAAGTTACAAGCAGACCTTTACATGTGCTACATTATAATAATTATATCTGATTTGCAGCATTAGTTATATGCCCAGAACTCACTGCTCCTGATAATGGGATGATTGAATGCTCAGATGGAAGTGATGGTATTCTTAGTGAAGGAGACATTTGTGTTTACCAGTGTGATGAGGGGTTTGGTGTACAGGGAAGTTCGTCTAGGCAATGTCAGAGTGATGGAAGCTGGAGCGGTAGTGAGACTACCTGTGAGAGATGTAAGGAATCATAGTATTGTGCAAGTGATAGTGTGGTTAAACTACGTATACAAGTGATACAATATCATAATCTGGGTACAATAAATTATAAAAATGGTTTTGAAGTCATGATGGTCTTTCTAGAAACTCGACAAAATGTAATTTTGTTTTCCAAGCATAATTATATAGCTCGTTGAAATGATTTCATGCACAGTATCGATAGTATGGTCTAATCCGTTAAGCTGTGGTGTTATAGGTTTTTGTCTGGTTATCTAGTGTCCTGCCAGCCACTTACTGCTCCTGATAATGGATTGATTGACTGTACTGGAAATGTGTTTGAAGACACTTGTACCTTCTCATGTGACGATAACTATGAGCTAAGTGGTAGTGAGACTAGAACATGTCAAAGTGATCGGACCTGGAGTGGTACAGAAGCGATGTGCACACTAGGTAATATAATACAGACAGACTCATACACACACACACACACACCACACACACACACACACACACACACACACACACACACACACACACACACACACACACACACACACACACACATGCATGCATACATATGTACATTGTTTCTGCATTCAAAAGTTTATTTGGAGCCAAGTTTCTGCATTAATTTTACTTTCTCACATTCCCCATGCCAGTGGGATATATAGTAATCTATATACATGTACACATATACACATACATACATACACACATGCAAGTTACAAGCAGACCTTTACATGTGCTACATTATAATAATTATATATGATTTGCAGCATTAGTTATATGTCCAGAACTCACTGCTCCTGATAATGGGATGATTGAATGCTCAGATGGAAGTGATGGGATCCCTAGTGAAGGAGACATTTGTGTTTACCAGTGTGATGAGGGGTTTGGTGTACAGGGAAGTTCTTCTAGGCAATGTCAGAGTGATGGAAGCTGGAGCGGTAGTGAGACTACCTGTGAGAGATGTAAGGAATCATAGTATTGTGCAAGTGATAGTGTGGTTAAACTACGTATACAAGTGGTACAATATCATTATTGTGTCTCATTTACAATTGCATACAGTAATGTTCTAGTAGTAGTGTAAGCCCACAGATATTATTAGGCAGTCAGCTGTCATTGGTAAAATCCTTTTGTGTAGCCCACATCACTTTAACGTCAGACAATATAGTTTCACTTTACTACAACAATAGAAAAACACAATGCAGGCAACCAATGGATAAATACACAAATTTTTAATCTGGGTACAACAGATTGTAAAAATGGCATGATGGTCTTTCTAGAAACTCGACAAAATGTAATTTTGTTTTCCAAGCATAATTATATAGCTCATTGAAATGATTTCATGCACTGTATCGATAGCATGGTCTAATCCGTTAAGCTGTGGTGTTATAGGTTTTTGTCTGGTTATCTAGTGTCCTGCCAGCAACTTACTGCTCCTGATAATGGAATGATTGACTGTACTGGAAATGTGTTTGAGGACACTTGTACCTTCTCATGTGACGATAACTATGAGCTAAGTGGTAGTGAGACTAGAACATGTCAAAGTGATCGAACCTGGAGTGGTACAGAGGCAATGTGCACACTAGGTAATATATGCATACATAATACAGACAGACTCACACACACATGCGTACATATGTACATTGTATCTGCATTCAAGAGGTTATTTAGAGCCAAGTTTCTACATTTACTTTCTCACATTCCCCAGGCCAGTGGGATATATAGTAATCCAATACATATATACATAATACACATACATACACACGTGTAAGTTACAAGCAGACCTTTACGTGTGCTACATTATAATAATTATATCTGATTTGCAGCATTAGTTATATGCCCAGAACTCACTGCTCCTGATAATGGGATGATTGAATGCTCAGATGGAAGTGATGGAGTTCCTAGTGAAGGAGACATTTGCCTGTACACATGTGATCAAGGCTTTAGTGTCTCTGGTAGTAGTTCTAGGGAATGTCAGAGTGATGGCACCTGGACTGGTAGTAAACCTACCTGCCAAAGATGTAAGCGAAACTCATTTCCTTTTTGTGTCATAACTATTATAGCCATGTGTACATGTTGTATTACACATATCCATGTATGTGCATTATAGTTCATGAATATTGTTTACTGATGAATTGTCTGATTTTGCCAGTGTCATGTTCATTTCTTACTGCTCCTGATAATGGAATGGTTGATTGTACCGGCAATCTGTTTGAAGACACTTGTACCTTCTCATGTGATGATGGTTATGACCTAACTGGTAGTGAGACTAGAACATGTCAGAGTGACAGAACATGGAGTGGCACTCAGGCTGTGTGCACACAAGGTACATTATTATATACACAAAGTTGCTCTACACTGAGCTCAGTTAAGAAGCAGCATGTGACCAACAAATTATGGAATACTAAATGTGTTTAAATATCTTAAGTACTCAGAACTCAAGCACATTAAAATTGGACAGTCTCCAATAATTATACATTAAGGCTATGCATGCAAAAATTTCCTAACACTTAAAATTGCTGTATATTGAATAAAAAGCAGCTGTGCTACTTATTGTATATCCTATTATAGCTACAATAATTGCACTAGCTACACAACAAAACTTTCACAGGGAACACTTGCACATTATTAGTGTTATAGCCTTTTGCATGCTGCAGTAAATATAGTATTATTATTTTCATCTATAGTACCACCCCTGTGTGAATTACTCGATGACCCTGAAAATGGAATAGTTGAATGCTCAGATGAGATCCCTAGTGAAGGAGACACCTGTATATACCTATGTGACGATGGGTTTATCATACAAGGTGGCGCTACTAGGGAATGTCAGAGTGACGGGAGCTGGAGTGGCAGTGAGCCTACTTGTGCAAGAGGTAAGGAATGTCATAGCACTGGAGATACTACTCATTCATAGGGTGTAAACATTATTCTGGTAGAAGAATAAACTGAAATTTGCCATGTGTGAAGTATGAAGTATGTATAAGTTCACATATCACAAATTGGGAAAAAATTCTGTTAATCTAATGATCCATATTAATTTTACAACCAGGAGCTTATATGCACTCAAAGTGGTTGCATCCTTTTGGGTGCTTGTAAGTTCCCTTAGAACATAAGTTACATAACCTCACATTTAACATATTATTATACCTTTTGGTTAACGAAAGTTTGTTTGGTTCTTGTAGTGCCTTGTATACCACTAAATGCTCCATCCAATGGAATGGCCAACTGCAGTGGTAACCTGTTTGAAGATGTTTGTAAGTTCACATGCAACCCTGGTTATGAGCTAAATGGCAGTGAAACAAGGATCTGTATGTACAATGGAGAATGGAGTGGTACCACAGTCATGTGTGAACAAGGTACATCTATATTACACACATGCCACTGTGTTTCATTTGTATATGTAACCATCTAAAACAACTATTATATGCAAAGAATAGATAATAGAGAATATATATCTGTAGCTAAAACATAATTATGTTATATAGCTGTAGCACATTATGGTATTGAATCTTGTTTTAAAGTGGCATAAATTACGTGTGTACTATTCTTTGTAATAGTGTCAGCATTATGTACACCACTTGATGATCCTACCAATGGGATAATCCAGTGTTCAGGAGAGGATGGCATTCCCTCTGAAGGAGACACTTGTATTTACCTGTGTAATGAAGGTTATGTTATAAATGGTGGTGCAACGAGAGAATGTCTGAGTGATGGGACTTGGAGTGGAAGTGAACCAACCTGTGAGCCAGGTAAGATGTTGCTACATACAAGACATTTATCATTACGATATGCTCTTAAAGGTATATTAATCATTTTATTATTTGTTTGCTCTCATTAGTGATGTGTTTACCACTTGCTGCCCCTGATAATGGAATGATTGACTGTGCTGGACGTCGTGGACGTCATCACACATTTGGAAACACTTGTACCTTCTCCTGTAACCATGGTTATGAGCTAATTGGTAGTGAGACTCGGACTTGTCAAAGTGATGGAACCTGGAATGGAACTGAGGCCATGTGTATATTAGGTATGCTATTAGTTGAAATTGTTTTTTCACACTTGACAATTAATTTTGATACCCAGCATTAGCTACATGTCCAATACTCACTGATCCTGATAATGGAGTAGTAGATTGTTCACTGGAAGGTGGTGAAGTTCCCACAGAGGGAGCTACATGTATATACATATGTGATGAAGGCTTTGATCCTAGTGGTGATATTACTAGGGAGTGTCAGAGTGATGGGACTTGGAGTGGCAGTGATATTACCTGTGACAGAGGTAGGATGCTGTTGAATACTAAGTTAGAAAACACAACAAAATGAATACTGTAAATATATACAGGGAAACATCCAGTGTTGGGCAAGTTACTTTGTAAAAGTAACTAGTTACATATTACATATTACTTGCAACTGAACTATTTAGTTACAGTTACATATTACCCATAAAATAAAGTAACTGTAATAATATTACATATTATATTACTTTGTGTCCACAGCCTTAAGCTGTCATGTATGAAACTACCACCTTATCACGTGACATGATTGCGTTGTTGGACAATATGCAAATTTTGGTTATAAGTAAGAAGCTGGTGAATAAGCTTCATTCAGTAGGCCTCGTTACTTCGTTGTGGCTAGCCGTTTCTCAAAGGACAACTAACGAGATTAGTAACTTCGTTACTTGTAGTAATAATATTACGTAATATTAGACTCGTTACAGTAACTATATTACTTAGGTAACGCGTTACATTTGTAAGTAAAGTAGCTTGCGTTATATTACCTGTTTTTATAGCGTATTTCGTTATATTACTTTGTTACCACAAAAGTAATAATATTACGTAACGTTACTCCCAACACTGGAAACATCACAAGCATAATTAAATAATGTTCTTAGTAGGGACCCGCCGATTATGCTGGCATAATTATGAGCATAATAGGTGTCTGAAAGCATTGAGCATAATGCTAGCATAATAGGTAGAATATTTGTGTAATAGTATGAATTCTTGCTTATAAAAATAGCTATCACAGAAAGATCTGAACAGTCTGTAACTCTAATAGAACAATCACATAACTGACTGTTCTATTAGAGTATATCGATCTTTTCTGTGATATGCATTTTGACAAGTAAGTTTGTGCTTCAGCCGCTTATTATTTATCCATAAACTGGAAATTATTACTAGAGCATGGGAACTGAGGCATAAATAATTGGGCATAATTTGAGCATAATAGGCAAGTTTTGAGCATAAATTTAAGAATAATAGGTAAATTTTTGAGCAGTGCAGCATAATAGGTAAAATTATGAGCATAATCGGCGGGTCCCTAGATCTTAGTGATTATTTAATATAATCAGAATTGTCAGTTTTCTTAAGATACAACAGGATTGATTTCGAAAATGTTTACATATTTTAAACTAGCTATATACCCAAGTGATATTCAGTTGTCATTGTGTTCTTTACTAGTCTCATGTCCACCACTTACTGCTCCTGATAATGGAATGATTGACTGTACTGGTTCACTGTTTGAAGATACTTGTAGCTTCTCATGTGATGATGGTTATGAGCTAACTGGTAGTGAAACTCGGACATGTCAAAGTAGCAGGACCTGGAGTGGTACTGAAACTCGGTGCACATTAGGTATGTTATATTCTAGCTATGTGATGAACTGAAACTTAATGCATAACATTATTATACATAGGTATTTTTGAACAATGCCCACCACTTGAAACTTCTGAAATAAGAGTATCAGAATGTTCACTGGGAGATGATGGAGTTCCTACCCCAGGAGACACCTGTACTGTTGCTTGTAAAAATGGATACAAGTTTAGAAGCAGTCCCAATAGAACATGTCAGAATGATAGATCCTGGAGTGGAGCTGAGATTGTATGCAGAGGTATAGTTGCGATAGAAAAATTGTATCTACTTTGCTTGGCCAGAAATTCTGTTCTGACCCATAAATTCATTGCAGCACTCCCATAAACAATTACAGGCCTTTGTGAATTTCCAAAAAAAAGCTTACAATAATAACAGGGTGGCTATAATATACTCTACATTATTAATCCTGCTTATTTGTCCTTTTAAGAATGTCAAGCAACATCACTGGATGTAAATGCAAGAGTGAGGAGAAGGAGAGCAACCATCACATTCTCAGCCAGCCAATCTCACCCAGAACTAGAATATCACTGCAGGTTGGGTCAGCAAGGCAGATTCAGGCCATGTAAGTACTGCACAAACAATGTGACATTTTACTTCATTTTCTAAACACCCAAAATCATAGGGTTGTTGCATGTGTACCACTTACAGAGTGCAAATAAAAGCATCTATTTACGAATAACATTAGATGTGTATGTGTGTGCTTAATACTGTACATCACCACTGCACTTGCATCCATAAATTGTGTTACTTATCCAGGTGAAAGTCCTATGAAATACAACAACTTGCAAGCTGGAAGTTACACCGTTACTGTGAGGGCTACATGTCCTGGCAAACGACAAAAATCACGAAAGTCAGTTAACTTTACAATTGGTGGCAGAAACTGAAGTAGTACATATAAATCAAGACTGGAGCTAACACCTTATGTTGTGTAATTGTATATTTATATTGCACATACATTCGTACACGCACATACACCATACAAGACACATAATTTTTTTTACTGTAAACATAAACCAAGTTGTATGTATCATGTCTCATTTTTGTGATTATAAAGAGATACAAATGTGCTGAGATAGCTTATTGTGTGTTGAAGAAGTTAACAATGAATTAAATGTACAACCCTTGGACTAAAAATAAACATCACTTATGTAATTTTACAACAAAATTAAACAAATTGTATGTACAGTGGGTCCTCAGATATATCCAAACACCTTTGTTCCTATAGTTACCGATAATTGAAGCCTGTTGATTTTTATACAGAGGCCTAGAACATGATATAATACTAATAGAACATACACTAACTATGAAATGCTCTAATTGAACAGTCACTATTGGCATTTAGATAATCAAAGTGTTTGGATAACTGAAGATCCACTGTACATTACTATTCCAAAATATTTATCCTGAAATGACAGGATTATGGGACATTATTATCTAATGAATAGAGACTTTTAGCTGTCAGATTTCCAAAAGTAATGTTGTTGAAAATGGCCACTGGTTTCCTTAGCAACCCCAACCATACACAATGCATTCCAATGTACACCGAAATGTGAATCCATGCAGGTACCATGTGTACATGCAAACCTTCAAGTCTTTACATTTTGCATGGTGTTTGTCTTGAAATATACAAACATATTGACTGTTCAAATGACTGCTCTAAAACATTGCTTTTTCACACACAAACCATAGAGCACAAACCATAGAGGGGCAGGCAAGCATTTCAATAATCCAATCACCAGGCAGTCTACTTACCTTAATTACGATAGTGTGTTTTAAGTTTAAAATGCAAGAAAGAGACCTCTTAGACAAACGTACACAATTGATTTAGTGCTATCATCACCTGTGAACTAGTACAGTACGTATTGGTATTCTCAATGTCTATTATACTGCTAAAGAAGATAGCAAATTACATACAGCACAGAATTAGATTTACAGAGGCACATTATTTTAAATACAGAAATATTTTTGAAATACTTAAATGTTGGGATTCTCATACATCGTGTTGGTTTTTTGCGTGGGTGCTGGCTACCCCCCGGTATTGACTGTACTATTAAACTAGTACTAGAGTATCTCAATAGTTGAAAAGTGTTGTGGCCAACACCAAACCAACTGGACACTCTTGTATTCATTGTAAACACTGCATCATAGCTTAGCCATTGCAACCAATTGTTAATGCGAATATGGTAAGACACATACATAATCATATAGCATTTCATTTGAAGAACACTTATAAACTAATTTTGCCCGCTAATAATCACACACCCTCAACCATAGTTACTTATCTACTAGCCCAGACATTATCAAACAACACGCCCGTCAGACACTTAGTTAAACAAGAACTAGCAGGAAGGTTGTTAGAGTTGGGGGTACCCAAAATTTATGTAGGTAGTAGTAGGTGAGCAAAGCATGCTAAGGTATAGGGGTATACCCCCAGAAAATTTTCAAAAATTAAGTGTCAAGATATTACATTTTTGGGCATTTTCAGTGGTTTCAGCTGTTATCTTGTTTGACTGTTGAATTAGGGTGACTGTTCTATTAGAGTTTCACAATCTTGATCAACCAGTTTCTAGAAACCTCTCTGGAGCTCACATGATGACTATTGCACAGTACACCATTAAATTGGGGATGCTGGAGCACCCCCTTTTTTGCCACCTACAATTTAATAAAAGTAGCTCCCACAGGTACATCCGATATATAAAGTCATATACACTTTGTTAACAGTCATAATTAACATAAAGTACTACTATTATTATTATTATTTTAAAAACATCAACTTTGATAATTAGGTCAAATTACCACTACTGTCAAAACGTGGAATGACTGGAAGTAATGTGTTCCCATGTAGAGAAGGTAATCCAATGAAATATCCGTAAGAGTGTGTCCGTGCGTGCTGTGGAAAACAAGCATGAGAAAATGAATAGAACTGTTACTTTAAATACACACATTGTTTGCATACATTACAATACTTCAACACAGATATCCTTACTTGTAACGCTATTCTTTGCTGCTGCTCAAGTCGACATTGCACATCTGGGGAATGTCTAGCAGTACTCTACACACAACTCATATCACAACATAAACTAAAATCATTACTGTTCACACCATGTGCTGTGAAGCAAGTTGTTGAGGAGTTGCTGAAGTGAACAAGACCGGAGAACTTGTGGCAGACCTGGAGGAGCTCGGCACAGTCAACTTGTAGCCACTATGGGAATACACCATAGAAAAGATGGGACAACACATGGTTTGAAATAATTATACACACGTATGTGAACTTTGTAGAAATAATTTTCAGACACAGATTGAATGTGGTTACATACGAAACATGCCATGAAAAATAGCAGCATAGGACTGCAGAACTTAGTTTGTCCTGCTATGCCACAATCATTATCAGAAACAGGAATTATTGTTATCAGCTATGCATATGCAAACTAGTATTTTAAAAATTATTAATTTAAAAATGAAGTAGGAATCTACTGTAGAGTAAAAAAACTTTGGCAGTAAAAACCTTTGGCGAATATGGCGAATAGCATTCAATTCACCAAAGTTTTTTCGCCAATTATTTTAGATGATCACACAAGCACATTGAGTCTCGCATTGAGTAATTAGAACTTGAGATGAAAGTCAGCTCATACCACCATGCAATAAAGATTGAGCTGACTTTGGAGATCTTGATCTTCCTAGGAATGTGTCCCACAGTTATAAGCACTCCTTGGGATAGCATTTCCAACTGGCTTCCCATTCACACGTCAGTTAGTTCATCGTCTTGTGATGGATTTGGCCAAATACTTTGATATACGTGATAACCTCTGCTACTGGAGTTCACTGAAAAAGCAAATACGGTCGCTCTCGGCACTGCAGGAGATAGAGAAGCACACGGCCTTTGCTTAGTCTCGCACGACCAGACCACTTTTTTCTCTTTGTCATTGGGTAGGGAGAAAAAAGGGTCTGGAATAGTTCGAATCCCACAATCGTCTTCACATTTCACAAGGCTACGTCATAAGTATACAACCCATGTGCTTAAACTCCATTGTAACAAGAATGCCAACAATAAACAAAGACTTAACTTACCTAAACAACTAACAATTGATTCAATCTATTATTGCCTCAAAGGCAGCTTTAGATGCTGATAGGTTTATAAATATGTGCTTGTAATTGATTGACGCAAGCGGCTACTATTTGAAAACGCATCACATTTCTTTGGTTAACACCGGCCCCCCAATTATCTGGAGAGTGCCAAGACGAGTGTGGGATTCGAACTGTTCCAGACCCTTTTTTCTCCCAACCCAATGACAAAGAGAAAAAAGCAGTCTGGCCATGCGAGACCAGCCTTTGCTAGCACTTTGTTAGATCAGCTAGTAGCTACAAAAGTACTGCTACAACAACAACGCTAGCTACCTATACACTTACTACACTACTTAACCGATGAGTTGACACCTTGTCGTTTTATCCTTACCGAGATCCTTACATACCGTACAGTAAAAACTTTGGCGAATATTATTTCAATCGCCAAAGTTTTTTCCACCAATTTTATCAACAGAGGGGTTTTGTCACACTTTTTTACCGCCAAAGTTTTTTACTATACAGTATGTAATAAAAAGTAGTGAAACAAGAGATGAATGATGGTATTACAGCATAGCTTGGTGAGAAAGTCCCTACTTTGGCATAGTTCATTAACAATTTTTTAAAATACTAGTTTGTTTAGTTTTTTGTTGTAGCACAGCTAGTTACAGTGAAACTTGTGACTGTTCTATTAGAATATCTGTTTTATTAGAGTGACTGTTCTATTAGAGTATCTCGAGTCAACAAAGGGGTGTGCAGCTAGCTAGGTCATCTTGTTTACTGTTAAGTAAATAGCTAGATTATTAAGAGGTGTGGTATCCGCACTCAGTCCGCCTAGTTCTTTATTTGATGGGTGTGGTTGAGAACCTATGGTTATCACTGAACACTCACCGGGTAATACAACAACTTGAGCTAACTTTCTAAAGCACTACAAATCATTCCATACTTTACGTGCATGACTTTGGGTGTCACTGCATCTTTTAGATAATTTTCGGTGTCTTGACATTGCTCCTCAAAATGTTTCGTCGTAAAGTATCTATGATTCTTAAGCTAATGGAAATGCTAACACCAATTTACACTGTCCACCAACTATGTAGTTTATACACAAGTACAAGGAATTTTAAATTTGATCGGGAATCATAAAAAGTAATGAGGTTGCTACACCTGCAGATGTACTAAAGAATATTTAACCCCCCATACTTCAATCAAGAGTTCATGATATGAAATCTTACTTCAATCTACAGCTATGGAATTGTACACTAGTATATTTGCAGGTGTAGGCAACTCCCTTGTTTCATTGTTTCTATTTTATGATCTCTTAAAATTTCTACTTGTTCTTTGAACATACCATGCATACTGCATCAAAAGGAAGAATGGTGGCAGACATATAAAAAAATTTCATCTATGCTGTAAGCATGTGCCCCAACTATCAATTACTGAAAAGTGAAGTGGCCATTCAATTTCAGCCTGTTACACAACATTACAAACAAAGAACACTACAAGACGCCTCTGCAAGCAATCCAGTATGTGTAGCTAGTGGGAAGCCATCACACGCTACCACAAATTGACACCTTGCACTGTCAGTGAATACAAAGGTAGTTCCATGATGCATGAGTGAAGCAGCATCTAACAGTGACAAAATATAATCTGTGGTATTAACTGTTATTGAGTTACACTGGTCTAGCAGGTAGATAGTTTGTTTGTTTGTTAGAAATTCCACTAAATGAAATTTTGTACCGCCAAGGTATTGTGAGGCTGATTGCTGGCCAATATATTTTTTGTGAGAAAGTGCAAACCATAATACAATACAACGTACACCGTATGACAATGCACATGCATGTGGATGTACACTTATTCCAAACAAAGGTATCACAATATTTCTGGTGGAATCTGCCCTTTGCATCATAGAGGAAGGGTCTGGTCACTCTAGCATTCAAATTAAGTTACAGAAAACAGGTAACACCAATCAGATTGTGTTGTTTGTAATTACTAAGTTTTTTGTTGGAGCTACTGTACCATAGATTACATACAGTGTGGAAGAAATTGTCACAAAGTTCTGTGAAGATGTGATATGACTGAGGCTGCTTGTAGTTGCCAATAGGATGCTCTTTAAAAAGAACAAAATTTGGAGATAGTAAAGGGCCTTGTTGGTGTACTCAAAATGCAGCCTAAGCAGTATGAATATTTATGGCCTTACAAGTGTGAACATATGTGAGAACACGAGTGGTAGTGTTTTATAGTGGCTACAATATTGATTTTATGTGAATTACACATAATCATAGATAGTATATACTACATATACAAGGGGTCCGACACACTCGAAATTCTGTACGTGATTTGAAACTTGATTTGTGATTTGAAATTGGATTTGGGATTTGAAACTTGATTTGAAATGTCACGCGTGATTGTCATAGTGTGATTTCTAAGGCTATTACTGGGTTCTGAAGGACATTAGTTCATGATTAAGAACTAGTATTGTATCACTGTAAGCTTGTATTGGTTAAAAATATGTTTTCGAGACTAGTTTTCAAACAGCATTAATTACTTGCGTGGGCGAATCGCTGGAGATTTGTGATTTGGAACTGAAGGGTGTACGTGATTTGTAGAGGTGTCGTACCCCTTGTACGTATATAATATCTATGACATATTAAATTTACTGTACCTTGTGTTTGGCTCTCCCTGAAGGCGTTGCAACCGAGATCTTTCCTCTTGTAGTCCTTGTAAAATACTCTTCCTGGTCTTAGCATCTAAACGACGAGCAGTTAGTGAGTATAGCAACATTGTTTATTCTCGCCGTTAGTATGCTGTAAGCGATGCAACGTCTAACCCGCCGTGCTAAACGGGCCAGATTAAAGTACTTAGAAGTTATACCTTTAGAAGACATCTACTCTGCTAGTTCCGACGAAGCTGCGCCACAATGTAATTCATGAAACCATAGATAATAGACAACCAATTATCTTTGATGAAACCCACAATCATTAACCACGCTGTCCGGGTGGGGGCGACCGCGCTAGCTAATCATGCATCACGTGTTAAACAATCATTATCAGCAAAAGCCCCCCGTTCACTCAACTATTTATGACACACTCTTTTTGTAAGTCCATCTACTGCTAGAGCTGCTGCCTAAAATAGGTCCTTATTAGAATATGTTGCACCTGTATCAAGGGGTAGTCTGACACTACCAATAGCTCTGTAGAACCATCTGTGACCGGGATCAAAATCAAGCGATCAAGAGGTAAATTAGCATTGAATCAAGCGATCAAGACGTCCTACAAAGTGATGTAAGGCGAAATCAAGTGATCAAGGTATACTTTCGTCAATCAAAAACCTTAATCCCGGTCGCAGATGGTTCTACAGGACTATTGGTAGTGACCACCCCTTGTGTATGGTATTTATATTCTGCCAGAGACACTGCTCAACAGCAAAGAGCTGCATGCTGGGTGTGTGGTAGCAGATGGAATCCTCATACCCATAACTGGTCCAAATCTTTCACCTCTTGTCTATGGGACCTAAGATGGCCTTCACTACACTATACCTGTTGGTCGTAACTTGCTATAGTTCAAGTACATGACATTCTACATAACAGGGTCTCCATTCCACATTTTAACTGAGTTCTCTACCAATTGCATGTACTATAGATCTTATTCATTGTCACCTGCCACATCATCTTCCACCATCAATGCATATCGCTACTCATTTTTTATATATTCTCTAATTCCTTTGGAACTCAGTATGACCTGAAGAAGTTTACCCCTTTCCAGTTAGCACTTCGTCATTTTCTGTTTAGCTAACTGACCTCATTTATTTTTGTCTTGTTCTTGTAGAAGTATTTTGTGTGTTATGTTCTGTTGTAAGTTTATTTATGGTTGTTTTTGCACTTGTGTCTGTATGTATGTCTCTGTAAGGGGAGCCTGTTTGCAAGCTCTGCCTTTTTGTGTAACCCTCGTCTTTGACATAAATCGATAATCTAATCTAAATCAGTCAATGTTGTTACCTTTGCTGCTACCATTGTAAATCTTATTAGCTATAGCTTTAATTGTGACATGACATATATCATAGCTAGCTAGCAAGCTAACAACAAGAGTGTGCAGTTGAGAATATAATATAAAATGTAATGTACAAGACCTCAATAATGAATATGAAGTACATGATTAGCTACCAGCTAAACTTAGGCAAGATTTAAAAGTGTTAATATTGTCAGTTTCTACAACATGATCAGGAAGAGAATTCCACAATCTAATAGCTCTAGATCTGGTAAAAAAGAGTTCAGATAGAAATCAATTCTGGACTCTGGGTAAGTGTAAATATTTCTTACTACTGTACTACTATGGGTGGAGTTAGGAGTGATTTATACGTGATGGCTAAATTATCGAGAAAAGAGCCTAGCCACATAGACAATTAGTTCATACTTCATAATATTCTCAGGTGAAAAACTGTGAAACTATATACAAGTTGGTATATATACAGGTGTTATTTAACACTGCTCTGTGGCCAAGGATCACATATTCTATATATCAATCATTACCTGGCCACTGGCTGCATAAAAATTCCATAGGAGTCTAATCAGGTAACCAAACATGATATGGTCATCATGATACACGCATATAGTCACTGTATAAGTTCCCAAATCTGCAGTGTTGGGCAAGTTACTTTTTAAAAGTAACTAGTTACATATTACATATTACTTGCAACTGAACTATTTAGTTACAGTTACATATCACCCATAAAATAAAGTAACTATAATAATATTACATATTATATTACTTTGTCTTAAGCTGTCACGTGTGAAACTACCACCTTATCACGTGACATGATTGCATTGTTGGACAATGTGCAAATCTTGGTTATAAGTAAGAAGCTGGTAAATAAGCTTCATTCAGTAGGCTTCATTTCTTCATTGTGGCTAGGCGTTACTCAGTGGATTACTAACAAGATTAGTAACTTCGTTACTTGTAGTAATAGTATTACATAATATTAGATTCGTTACAGTAACTATATTACTTTTACATTTGTAACTTGAGTTATATTACCTGTTTTTATAGTGTATTTCGTTATATTACTTATAATTACCACAAAAGTAATAATATTACATAACGTGTTACATAAGTAACGCGTTACTCCCAACACTGCATATCTGATAGTCTCATTGCTATCATCCAGACCACATTTCAGCAATGATCAACTGGCTATAAATACAGCCTGTACATGCAATTGTGTTCCCCTAACAAAATTACTAGTGAAACTATTATGTACATCATGCACTTGTGAGGTACTGTCAGGCATTGTTACACATTTCACTCAGCTTCAAATAGTCCGGCTCCATACCGTGATTCCCTTTTTTTTCATTGTAAAATGAATATTATAATATTTTCAGATGCAAAAAAATTATATGAAAATGTCTTACAATTAAGGCATAAGATTGAGATAATCTACTATAGAGCAGTCATTCATGTAAATCATACAAAAATATTTTTGCACAAAAATTTGTCATGAAAATAGCATGAAATTATGATAATTATTTATGTGTGTTATTACTGTCACTTGCTTGTAATGAAGTCCTTTAATGTTGTCGATTGTATAATTATAGTGACCATTACATAACTCAAGACAGGTATCAATGTAAGTGCATGCATGTTACTGAAATTACATGATATTTTTACATGTATACATGCAGTATTTTATAGGGTAGTGACTTGTTGGAGGTCATCATCATCACTAGGTGGTATAGTTGTTTATCAGAACAGTGAAGTGATGTTGGTAAAACACTACTCTAACTGAAAGAATATCGAACAGTGAAGATATTGAGCCCATAGCCCACAGATATATGCTTGGAGTTAGTTATTAAGGCAGACAGTAAACATTATTATTAGAAGCTTGTAGGAAGGGTTTAATTTGTTATAAAGGTTTGCATAATTGATTATGCCAAGCAATACTGCCAAGATTGCATGAAGAATTAAACTTTAATGGGCAGGAAGCCCAAGCCTTCACAATCCCCACTATATACAGTACTACCATACTGTGTGATACAGTACTACCATACCGTGTGATACAGTACTACCATACTGTGTGATACAGTACTACCATACTGTGTGATACATGCATTGTGCACTGACTGTATATATATATGGCAGTACAGGGTGAATCCTGTTTGTGCTGTTATTAAGTGAGACGTGGTTGCTTGATGCAGGCACATGACATGTTGCACTTATCAACATAAACAATGAGTAAAATATATTTTTTGAAAGCTTTTACTGAAGGACCATCCTGAAACACAAACTACATCATAAGCATTATCCCACTAGGGGACTCATGATAAGGCTTCTTGCGACCCTCACCACCCAGTTAACAAGCTGTCAATAAAATATAAGTTATAATATGTTCTGTAGTACACTGTATACAATAATAACACATGGTACACAGAATAATAATAATATGGCTTAGCCTTTTATAAAAAGATGTGCAATACGCATAAAAGAAATTACTTAGTATTTGAAATTTATAATTCTCTGTGTCGCAACATAATTACATACAAATACAAACTCCTTTAAACACATTTAAATGCCAATATCACACAATGGTAAAAAAAGGAATATCAGGGTAGTTCCTCTGTTATACTAATTTTGGAGTTCTAGACTTCTTATGCTTTGGTTTGGGTCCCGCATGTGTCGCCGTAGGTGCTGTTTCGTATTGTTTTGCCCTGCTATTAGATTTAGTCTTTTTAAATCTCGGTAACCCTGAGAAAAAGGGAGATCTCCAATTTCCTTTGGGAGCATACAGTTCTGTTGTCGACTTGCTTTTCTCACGTTTTAAACTAGAAGAAGATTCATCTTCTTGTTCTTTCTGTAAAACAAGCGAGTTCTTTCTTCTAAGACCTAACCTGAAACCAGTTTTTGGTGAAGCAGTAGGTTTGTCTTTTGACTTCATTTCAGTGGACACATCACTTGTACTTCTGGACAAACTAAGTTTTTGCAACGATGGAGTGATTGCAAGCAATCGTCGGGTTCGTGGACTTTGTGGAACATGATCATTTTTAGCAATCTGTAGTGTATCATTGTGTAACTGCTTATGCTGTGATCCCACAGATTGTTCGCTAGCAGTAGATCCATGTTGTCTGTGTATGAATACTAACTCTGTAGAACTTGTGGAGTTAGATGAAGAATGGTTTGGTATACTTCTATTATTATGAAGTGAATCTTCAATTGAATTTTCTGATAGTGGAGACAAGGAACGCACCTCCATTCTCAATTCAACACTATGAACTGATACACCATCTTCACTTGTTGAAGAAGGATTTGAGATTGCTGGCTTAGTAGGCTCATCATTGTCATAAATGTAACAGATTTTTTCTCCAATGCTGTCAACTCTGCTGATTTCACTTCTAATCTGTGACTCCAGTGATGTCCTCTTGTCGGTGCTCTCAGCTACATTTTGTTCCAGGGCAGCTTTTTCTTCTCCTTCAATCTTCTCATTGTCAGGCAAGCCATCACTTCCTGAGGTGCTCGATGTGTGTGCCCCTCCGTTCATAACATTGTTATCCATACTGGTAACACCATCGTTACAAGGTGAGTCATCATCAAGCAAGACTTTGTTACGAGTTAGTGTTTTGGTGTCATCACCACTCACTTCAAGGAGGTCAAAATTTTCTGTTGGCACATGATGGCCAGACACCATTCTATGAGCAGATGTACTTGTGTGCCAGGGGCTGGTGTTTCCACTGTTTAACATGCTTCCAGAATAACTTGAAGCTACACTGGATGTAGTAAGTCTGTCCATACTAACAGGTGAAGGAGACAGATCATGATGTAAATGCAACAAAGAAGAAGAGAGATATTTTGAATCATTGCTAGACCCCCGACGTGGTACCACATCTCCCTTATTTCGAGGGATGTTTAGAGAAATGGCCCGTTTTGCTTGTCGAACTGCAGAATCTCGTTTAAAACTTGAGCTCTTTCTTTGCCGTGCATTGGTGGTTGGTAGGGTAGTACTCTTATGCGATGGTGTCGATCGGCTGCTCTCATGTGTTGGTGAAACTGGACTAGAAACAGAGTCTAGCATATTTAAAACATCGTAACTTGTGTCAAATAACTCAGAATCACTCTCAGGTTGACTGTCTTCATCATAATCACTACCTTCAGTGCCACTGTTCAATACATCACCTTGACTACTTGAGATGGCAGTATCTTCATCCACTATCCCAATGAAAGGTACAGAAATTCTTGATTTGGTATTTTTCTGATTGCCATCATTGTCATCCCCAAACAAGACTGGTGTTGACTGACTATGCAATGAGCTGAAGGGAATATTGCACTGCTTGGGTAGTTTTGGAGTAGGTAATCCTACATTTTTGTTGTCACTTTCACCATTCTCAATATCATCTGTATATTCCATAGGACGACTCTCAGCCACAGGTGGTAGCATTGATCTTGTTGGTGTATGCTGTAATGATAGTAAACTTTCTTGGTCGCTACCAACCACACTGCCAGGGAGAATAATTGAAGCATCATCACATTGGTCTTCATCATATTCATCATTGTCTAGGATTTGGTCCGGTGAAGCACTCTTACTCTTGGGTAACATTGGCTATTAGGAGAAAAGGTATTAGAACGTAGTAAAAATTGATGCTACAAATTGTGTATTTCTTACTGGTTGATCCAGTCTTTGTCTAGCAGAATGGTAAAGGCTGTGTAACAGTTCTTCCATATTACTAATAGATTTAACAAAATACAAATATTACTGTGCGCTTGTGCGTGTAGTGTTGGTATATGTCATGTGTGATGTGTACCACTCACCTGTCAAACAGCCTATAGTTGTTGCAGCGACTGTCATCAAGTGATCCAACTATAGTAGTATTATATATCATCCAAATACATTCATATTGAAGTTAACCCTTAAACCCACATACAGTGTAGCCCAGAAAACTGGACCTTAACTTAATATGCGTGCCTTAAACAAAGTGCTATAACTTTCAAAGCATATCCTATGGCTATGAAATTTACTCGTGGAACCTTGATTATCTGAACTAATTGGGGGGAAAGGGTGTTCCTATAATCGAATAGTACATAAAATTGAACATCCATACTTTTATATACAGAACTTTGCTCAACTACTCTAATAAAGCATACACTTGTTGACAAAAAATACCCTAATTGAACTGTCGATCTGGTGTTTGGATAATCGAAAGTTCGGTTAATTGAGGTTCCACTGTAATAAGGATTAAAAAATAATGCCTATAGGGTTTTAACCAACCAAACACTAAACTACGAGGCCAAAATTTGCCGTGTAAGCAACTTTTCAGTAATAAAACACGCAAACCTTTGTAAAATGATCCATAACTGGTGGTTGCTCCCGTCAACTTGCAACAAGCGCTGTTCGCTTTGCCATTAAATTTTCCATCAGACCATATATAAGTCATGTGATTAACCCGCAATCAAAATTAAATACGTGACAAGGATGTTGAATCATGGAAACACAAGTTGCTGCCATTCATCGTTTCATGACAAGTAAGCCACTGTAGTTACAGTGTTCATTTAAACTTTTCCAGTGAATAGACTTTCAATCAATATGTAGGTTTAGGTTGAAGAGTCAAATTACCACATTTAATGTCACCATGTATGTCTGTATTGTGTAAACACACATTCCCCAAAAGTTCTATGCAGGTTTAAGGGCTAAGTAAATTCCTTACAGAGCTTCTAACTATGTAGTTACTGTACAACAGGGACACTTACAAGCATCACTGATGGTGGTCCTTGTTTCCAATCTTTCATCTTCTAAGTTATCATTGTATACATTGTCCGAGCTCTGCAGATACACCATAATAGCATATCAACAACAAATACACATCAAACACACATATTACACATGTATATGTCTAGACATGAAATAATTACCATACATACAACAGCAGCTACAAGTTTGAGACAGTTTACTCAATTTCACAAGTTAGCATCTCTATTCAATATCTACTACTTCAATAAATCTATATATTTTCCAAGAAGTATTGAAGTTCTACGTATTTACTTTTAGGAGAAAACTAATGGTAACTGGTAAAATGACTCAAATTACATTACAGCCATATAATGAGGGAAGACACATCACATATCCACTTGAACTACACGCATACTAGACATACCTCAATTGGTATGTATGCCTCTACAGTTCCAGTGTCCTCCTCTATAAACTCTTCTTGTTTGACCTGCTCTTCAGTGATATTGGTTAACAGCTAATGTGTACATACACAGGTTGAGTCATTACTTATTATGCTTCAGTGCTAACCCTGTCAGTGTAATAGATTAGTAGTTCTATCGCTTTAGCTTGGTAAGTCATCTCCTTGAGAGCGAGATAGGAAGATTGTGTTTCCCTGCAGAATGAAATAATATGATATGTTATTGCTGTGAAACAAATAGCAGTAGAAATAACGGCAGAGAGAAAAAAAAGGCTAATTATTCTGACAGTCAACTGAAAAGTTTTGATGCTGTCTACACTGAACCATATATATATCTAGCCAGCATACAGAAGTAGCATACTTTGGTTGAAGTAGGTTTGGTCCGAACACGATTCCCAAGTTGCTGGCTGGCATACAGTTGCAGCGATGGTGTTGGTGTACACGATGAAGATGAAACAGCAACCTAGCCATGGTGAGGTAGTGGGAAGGGTCAAGTTTAGTGAGCAAGTCTTGAAGGCGTAACACCATAGCCTCCTCCTTGCCTTCTTCATCCTCTTCTTCTGCTTTTAATGGCAATGTGTTACCAGCATCCTAGGAAAATAAGATACAGTGTTTGTAAGAATGTGCATATAGAACTCAGGATGAAAATATGGATACCATGAAAACCCTTTCATTAAGTGCGCATACATTTTTTAGTACTCTGTAGTAAGGATACCTCTACAATAAGACCACCATTTCAAGGTTCCCATGTACAAAGAGTACCACACCTTAGCACAGCTGATGAAGTCACTGTATAGAGCATGGGTCAACAATGGCTCGGGAAGTTCACGAAGATACAGCTTCAGACAAGCAGCAATTTGATGAGGAGATTGGTCGGATAATTCAACTCGATCACCGCCAGCCTCAAACAACTACACAGAGACAAGAAATCAACCCAAATAATATAGCTTAATCCATTAACAGCCTTTATAATAAATATTAACTATTGATTTCAAACATACTTACCCTACATAGCCTGTCCATTTTTGTTTTAGCACCAGAAAGCCTGTAGATTCCCCTGACATCCAAGCCTACAGAAAAACATGTGGTGACTTAACTTGCAGAGTAAAATGATATCAACAGTACCTCTTTCATCCAATTCATTAATACATTTTGTTACAATGATGGGAATGTTACAATGAGTGGTCTCCAGGTACTTCTGGAAGTCCACACCAAACGTACGTAGTTTTCGTTGTAGCTTCTGTGTACACACACAAATAATACTGAATACATACGTACCTAAGTAGGTATGTATGTACATACTTAATGTACACACTAGTTGCATTTATGCACAAGCAATGGAAAATATGCATACTTTATTTCCACATTTGATCATGAGAAACTCCAGGCATTTCTGATGACAGATCAACCCACACTAAAAGTACAAACAAGCATTTTGTAATCAGCCAATTTCAAATTTCAGGTAAATATGCACACACACATGCACACACAGTTTAGCTGCCTACCACTTCACACTCCACTCCATGAAAGTACACATTGTTGTCACATTCGCGACACTTTGTTGGGTCGACTGCTTTCTTGAAGCGATGGGTGTGTGCTACCTTGGACATCACCGGGTTAATAGCACTATTACCAAATGGTTTATTGTTGGTATTGTTGTTTGGATCCTGCATATCTGCACTAACTGTAAATCAACAACAATAACATAATATATGTATAGTAAAATGTCAATAACAGCATGTGTGTATCAACCAGCTGCTGCTACTTAACTATATCCTCCTACACCACAGGTGTACACTTATCACATGCAAGCAATGTAGCTACTTAACATGTCTCAGTATCTACTACAGGCTGTACAACAGCAGCAATATGTACCCACTGGGATTGGCTGACTGCTACCATGCGAACACAATATACATACTTCTTCTCTGGCTGCAACCACTAGAACTTTGCGTCTCTGAACTCAAACACTGATGATCAAGGATATTAGCCATACTCATCGGTCTACTGGCCTTTCTCTGTCCTTGCCTACGTACCACTTTAGGCAGTTGTTGTTGTTGCTGCTGTTGTTGAGATAGGGACTGTGTTTCAGCTAATGTTCCAGGTGAAGTAGCGGTGATGCTAACATTACTGCTACTTGCAGTGGAGTGTTGAGGTGAGTGTCCCGTATGAGATGGAGTCTGACAAGTCTCCCAAGCACTGATAGGAGACCCTAACCTCCGACCTAGGGTACACAAAGCAGCAGAGTTAGCAACTATAAAATAAATACCATTAAATCATATTAAGAATTTCTTACACACACACACACACACACACACACACACACACACACACACACACACACACACACACACACACACACACACACACACACACACACACACACACACACACACACACACACACACACACACACACACACACACACACACACACACACACACACACACACACACACACACACACACACACACACACACACACACACACACACACACACACACACACACACACACACACACACACACACACACACACACACACACACACACACACACACACACACACACACACACACACACACACACACACACACACACACACACACACACACACACACACACACACACACACACACACACACACACACACACACACACACACACACACACACACACACACACACACACACACACACACACACACACACACACACACACACACACACACACACACACACACACACACACACACACACACACACACACACACACACACACACACACACACACACACACACACACACACACACACACACACACACACACACACACACACACACACACACACACACACACACACACACACACACACACACACACACACACACACACACACACACACACACACACACACACACACACACACACACACACACACACACACACACACACACACACACACACACACACACACACACACACACACACACACACACACACACACACACACACACACACACACACACACACACACACACACACACACACACACACACACACACACACACACACACACACAAAGTTGTACAAAGGTAAACATTACAGTTCAACAAGGTGAGCACAAGCTGTACAATTGTACATGTCCTTAGAAAGAAGGAATTTAATGTAGCTTGCTTGTAGGTGTACAAAGTCTTCTAAGTCAACTAATACATGCAAGTTTACCATTGGAAGGCCAGATGATAAGACATTGTTTTGCATACTTACAGCTGTACATATTTCATGACAAAAGAGATGTTATACATGTAAAACAGTTTAATACATGTCAAAAAGTTACCTACATACAAATCAAACAGCTGCTTACTTAGCATAGGCGAGTCAGTCTCGGAATGAAGGCCTGAGTCTGTACTGGCATGAAACTCGACCCCATCATGTTCAACAAGATCATTCGTAGATCCTACTTTTGGTGCACTACAAAAATACACCACAATATACATTTGTACAGTATATGTTGATACTGCATGGATTAGCAGGTATATTAATATCTTTTACTTACAGCAGGTCTCCATTGGGATCGAACTCTTGAAAGACAAATTCCTTAGGCTCTTCCTTCAGCTGGGGACGTCTGATAACGTACTGGTAAAAATCCCTGCCTGGCTCAAAGCCCGAAACTTGAGTTTGCAATGCCATAAACTATAGCAAAAGATTAACGCATCACTTTGACACTATAAGTAACGTTTGTATACAAACCCCCAAAATGTACACACACACACAAATATAGAAGTAAAAATGAATTGTATAATACCTACTTTGAGAGGCACAAGACAGTCTAACAAAATTCAGTGTGATTTCAACAATTATCACAAAAGTCTTATAATGAAAAATTAGCAGTATACTGATAAGACCATTTGAACTATCAGAAATCATGGAAATCATGGAAATAAAAATTCCATGGAAATAAAAATTCCATGAATATATTCAAGCACAAAAGGCTTCAAGGTGACATGTTTAGAATTGAAACAATAAGTATCAAATGCCAAATGGAGACAATTTGAAATAGTGCTGTGGATAATTCCAGAGCACACAACAAAACACACACTGATTGAATTCTTAACAATCACATCAGCATGTAGCAGAGAATATGATACTTGACACTAACAAATCTGTATCACATGACATGTGTACACACCTTTGATGTACAAACACATTGAATAGGCCTTAAAGCTGTTTACCGAATATTTCAATAAATAAGTTTAAATTTAGTTTTAAAAACACATGAATATACAAAACAGTACAGTTATCCATTGGCCCTGTGTATAGGGTTTATAGCCAATGGTACTGTATATCTTTAAACTTAGGTACTCTTGAATTGCACATACTTGACCTTATCGTTACACTATACACATAGGTAAATCCACCATAGAAGGTATACAGTAGCAAACGTGATAGTTCTAGTAACATAGTGAACAGTGATAGTTGCCTGGTTATCACCATAGAAGTAAGCTCATACAAATCAACACCATACAATTGTCACTCAACAATTCAATGAACACCTAGGGATGTGCATGTGTGTGTCTCTCACTATCATGTTATCTGTAGCTGTTGTATAGTATTGACTTACTCTGTGAGGAAATTGCTCGAAGAAATTACACTGCATTGCAAAATGATGCTCAAAGTTCTATAGAATTATAAGGACACATACATAATACAGACTACATGTACATATATGATACCTGTATGTGGTCTATTGGGAAATGATTGTAATAGTGTTTGGGTGAAATTCACCAACATCAATGACAGTAAAGGCATTCTGATAGTATACACGTGCACGTGTGCCTAGCAGCCAAGTTTGTACACCAGTATAAATATGGAAATGATGTACATGGCCTGTAGCTAGGCCATTTTTGGTCTGATTAACTATCCTTCTGTGCTTGCAGTACAAAGTGTGCAAGTATAGAGTAAATAGTAGTAATCAGAGTATCAAATGCATATTAGCTTATGATATATGACAATACTCAACATAGTGTCTCTAACATGATCTGTCAAAATTACAGATCAAAATGTGATATGGTCGGCCATTGGTACACAATAGCAAACAGTTTACATACACAGTGCTTTTTAAAAAGTTTTTTTTAATAGGTAAAAATGTCAGAGTTGGGTTGTAGATGACAGGCTGTTACATATTTTGAATGGATTATGTTAGAGTAATGGCACTGGTAAGCGGATCCCTAAAGGTGTGGAAACGTGCCATACGTGTACAAGAACTATTGAATGCAAACAAAGATCTGTTGAATTTCAGTCTACCATTTCATGTAAATGGACAACTACTGAAATATCCACATTGTTTTCTGCAATCATTTATCATAGGAGATTGATATTCTTGGTTACTATTATCTAACCTTGACTACACCTATATTAAAATAAACTCACAGCCTTCAAACTCTGGTCTGAATCCATCACCATTCTTCTGAAGGCACAAAGAATTGATTTCTACAAAACAAACGTCATATTACAACGTATGCGGTACAAATACTACCCATGCAGTTAATACCTGAGATACGTGGACTTGATATTGACAGTCATTAGCATCATCTACTGCTCGTTTGTAAGTTGTTTCTGCTTCTTCCCTCTGTAAACAATACATACAGTGCTTTGTGCACACATTTTAAACTATGTCACTTACTTTAGTTTGTATATCAGAGATCTCTTTCTTACGTTTCTCCTGCTTATGGCCCACCTCATCCTTATGCATCTGTATAGCCTTCAACTATGGGATGGTATAATCACATGTAACCCGCAGGTGCCGACCCATACACACAAGCACACGATATTGAACAGTGCATGTATATAATGTTACATGTGTATGGTCTAGCAGACGTTTTTCTGTTATAGTGTTTGGCTACGCATTAGAACACTTTTTAGTTTGATTGTGGGTTTCGATATACAGCTATGTCGTGACAGTGATCAGTCAAATATGAATCACCTCTACCTATTCATGATAGTGAATTCTATCAGTCAAATATGTAGCATAAAAATCTGAAATATTTTAAGCGACTAGTATCCTACGTCTAGCACACAGTTGAATGGTTTGGTAGAACAGCAGTTACAGTGACTGTCAGGCTAATACAATGTAATCATGATATGGGCAGGGCCCATCATCAATAAATGGAATACCATTCAATGTCATAGATGGTAGCATTTATCACACAATTGAGATATCACTGTGATAAGTTTCCTATGATAATGACCAGCTGTACAATGCCATACTATTAAGGAATGATCAGATGGTATCAGAAATATTACATATCTTCCACCACACATTTAAACTATTACAATCATGCAATAAATTGTTTAGTTAACTTTAGTATACAGTGAAAAATCTCAGGGCTAACTGTGGGATCAAAACTTAATGAGGTGGCCTTATTAGTGAGGTACATCTCTAACAAGGTGGTTTATTATAAAGAAGTGACCGCTACATGAGGTTCACTGTAAATAAATAACGAATAACACTAGAGGGACTAACCCTGGACAATTCTTGTCCTAGCATAGTATATTTGGACTTGGATGCCTTCATGGCTGCTTTGCATTCAGACAATTTCTTTTGCTCTCTGGACCAAGTGTCCTTCAACTCCTTCCTCAACTTCATACATTCTGCAGTCTGCTTCTCTATTGGCTGTAATAACACCATTATCATATATTTCGTACAGTGAAACCTATTTCAGACACCTCATGCAGAATGCCTCTATAATTTGACACTGTTTTGTTCCAATAACACATTTACTATGTGAACAATATCTTTATCCTTGGTAATCTTGAGTAAGTTTTGGCACAGAATTGTAGTTGGCACACAAATTCCAAACCCAGTTACAGTGTTAAAACGACATATCACAGTATATTATCATGTCATAGTAACTGTGCAGCCAATAATTGATTTGTTTACTAATGACAATCAATTATAATTCTAAATAGGTTGCTATGAAACACCAAACTTGGAAGAATATTTGTAATAATCGTCTTTTGCTAAGATTACGAGCCCAACAAACAGTCAGCAAACATCGGTACTATTCATAGCACCTGACAGCACATTCAGAAAACTATTCAGTCATTGCTAAAGCCAGTACAAAAGAACCGTCTTCTATATATCCTTAATGTATTTTCTCATGTGTGTGAAGGCCATACATGCATATACAAAACCAGGTACTTTGGCAAACAGCAATTGCAGGGGAACAATGGTTGTTCAAATATTCCAAGCAAAGCATACATATAATTGTAGATACAGTAAAAGCTCTCTAAAATTGGCCCAAGATTTCTTGACATTACACAAAGAGAGGTTCTACTTTAATACATTATATTAAAGATAGCTGACCTCAACAAATTTTTGGCTAACATGAAAGTTGAAGGTATTGTTATATGTTCTTGCATAGTTGACATCCTACAGAGAAAACACGTGACATACATACACATGTACGTACATAATAATGTAGACTTGTACACACATGTAGCCTGTGTCACTGCATTTAGCTTGTAGTATGTGTATACAACACTTAAATAGCTTACCTCGTCCAAACACTGTTGAAACAACCCAAGGAGTGGCAGTGAATCCTAAGAGTATATAAGAGAAATATTCATGATGAATACATGTATACAAGTGCCATGTGTATACCATTACTGTATGTGTGCATGTAAACTTGTAAACATTTGTATAGAGTTTCAATGGTATAGTGGCTTACGTCAGATTCTGTGGCCAGATCAGAGACAACATCTCTCACATGTTTATTTAACTTGCTTATCTGACGGTAATAATCGGCAACTGCAAAAGACACAACATATAAACATGTATACTGTATAAATAGAAGTGTTTAAAACACTTAATGGATGCATCCTTTTAAGTCCTAGCTATGTATATGAATACAAGCACAAGAAATGGGTGACCCATATAGGAGTACATGTGTAGGTTGCTACATAATCTGGCAATCCCCTTGCATACATTCAATTTACACTTCTCAATGTCACATGAAAATGCCTCCAACATTTTCCCACGTGCATATACAACTGTCTATGTTAATGTTTAGGACTACTACACAAAAGTTCTGATCACTGCAAGTTAAAAAATGTGTGTAGGCCACTGATAACTTTCATAGCCACATTGTACAAGCAGACAACATTAACAAAACACTACTGATGTTATGTCTGCACATACCAATTGCAGCTCGCTTGTTCATGTACGTTGTTATCTCCCGCATGTATTTTGTCCGGGTCTTAGAATTCTGAAACAAAAATTTCACAGATAATGGATACACATAAACCTCGAGACAAAACATGGTAAAAATATATTAAGTATGCTAGTAGTAATTATTACATAAATGCCCACCCTATACGGATATCACTACCTTCATTAGTAGGCTACATGCACACACATACATTGTTGACAAATTAAATCATTATTAGTTATCACTGGCATGTAACCAGGGCCTGGGGGTACTAACCTTCCCCCATTCGTTGGTATGACAACAGCCAACCACCATTGACACAATCCCACACAGTCACAACCACTTCACTGAAAACTAATAAGCCTGAGATAGGTCATTGTGTGTGTGTGTGAGTGTGTGTGTGTGAGTGTGTGTGTTTGTATGTGTGTTGGCATTGTGTGTACACATGCGCGCAGATTACTAGATATATGTATACACTAACCGGTACGCAGTGTGCTCTTACATGCACTACAAAATCAGGATTACGCCCAATGCTTATAGCCACAGTACAGCCTGTACAATTGAATGTCTTGATTTAGAGGTGTCACGATTCTTACAATCTAGTTTACATATTAAAGGGTTCCTTCGGGACCCTCTCCAAGTGTCTATCCATATTAACAAACATACCTACTGTAAGTTGTACTGTGCATACAGATTTCTGAATTATATTTGACAAAATAATTATGCTGCCTAAATTCCAAAACTGGAAGATACAACACACACCTGTGTAAGATAGTAGCTAGGTGACATGTATATATGCCTGGCAGCAATGCCCATGAAACAATTTTGGTTGAAAAGGTGAATCCAACATACCAACGATATATATTATCACTACAATGTTTGTAAAATTGTAGTAAGCATTTTTTACCCAATGCAATTCAAAAATAGAATTACATGAGAACTAGTTGGGTTTTGCTCAGCAGGTCACGTAGCATCGTACTTGCATATGTATGTCTATATGGACCCATATGATGCATGTGCACATGCTTTTTATATACATGTACAGTGTACAAGTGTATATTACCTGTAACACACGCACGTACACACACACGTGCACACACACACGCACGCACACAACACACACAAAACTTACAACAACAGCAACATCCACAGCACTCTCTGTACACAGAAGTGCCTTGTCTATATCAGCCATTACTACAATAAAACAATGGACACACATGACATGACACAAATGACAAGTCCACATTCTGGTCTTACGTACGTTCTCTGTCTTGCTGTTCTGTACTGCGGTATGCCAAGTTCTCAGCAGACTATAGAAAACAAAGCCGTGATAATTTCATTGTCTCTACACCAGCCAACACAATGGCCCTGTAATGGCCAAATATTCAGGAACAAAAACACTGGCCAGATTGAATCTCAACAAAACAGACAACCATCTATTGAATGGTTTATATTTTACTTTTAAGGACCTGAACACTAACACTTCATTTCCTTACAGTAAGATGAAACCAAATGTGCTAGTAGAATACCAGACATATGATGAGCTTAAGTACAAATATTGTAAATAATTGAGCAATTTCCTTTCACTACCAAGTTGCTGTTATGAAAAGTACAATGCACAACAAACATATTTATTTGTAAACTATATAACTAACTTCCACAAATATTCTAGGTATAAAAAATAATTCTAACATCTTAGAAATTGTACCCAAAGCCCAAGGGAAAGTTATTCTTTTAACAAGTTGAGAAGTTGTATTAACAGTATATGCATGCATGTTGAGAGTATAAACAGCTACTGGAGCAAAGCACTAGAAAAGCACGCAAACACACACATGCGCATACACACGCACAGGAAAGAGACATTCAATCAATCATTCACAAACACTCCCATTAACTAGAGGAAGCCAATTTCCTGACCAATCCACACATTGTTTAACACAATTAACAGAAAGAATGTTGGCAATAGACTACAGAATATGTAATATTTATCATAGTTCTGTACAACATGGTGTACATTAATGATGTCATGTGTAGAACTGAGTGGGAGGCAATTTGTAGATGTTAATGATGACAAAAACTAACACTACACCTCACAAACTGTAACCAGATATACTATGGTAACACTGATTGTCTGGTAACTAATAAAAACACTCACAAAAACAAAGAGAATACAAGTTTTCACTCCATAAATTTTTACTACCACATACAGAATGGACAATGCCACCACACAGTTATCATATAGTACAATAGTACTGTATAGTGGGGACGATGAAGGTGTGGGCGTGGTCCATGAAGAAAAATCTACCCAAAAAATCCTTCACAGCCATTTCACAGTATTGGTCAGGTATAAACAAGCCCAAATGTGTCTTCAGAACGACCCGAAACGTCTTCAACGAGGTGCTACGAAATTTTAAAAAAAAAATTATTTTAGCGAATTTTCTACTGCCTCACTGCCTCACTGATGCAAGCGTAACGGAAAGCTGGCTACAGCTACAGCCTTGCTTCTTTGGCGGAAACACTTCGAATTTTGTGGAGAAAAAACCTTTTACAATATTAAATACCTACGATGTGTGCGCTACTGTCTTACTGTTTTATCTTTGATCATGGCCATCTCTCATGGGTACGGCTTCCATCAAAACACGCACACCACAGCGCCCCAACATATTGGAGTAAACGAGCAGCATAATTGTAGCAAGCACGTGATTTTAATGTTGGGACACACCTCGGGATATGCTGCTGCCTGTACAACATCGCCACTACACGCGTAGGGATTAGAGTTTGTTTGCTTTGGCTCGAAGGTGGTTTTTTTTTCCGAGTTTAAAAACTGGTTGTATATGGCGCCTCTCTACAGACTCTATGGGTAGCTTTCCCAGAGCACTTTTCAGGCGTACCACAACTGAAAAACACCGTAGTAGGCCTCATAGGCTCGCGTATCTCGTCGTCTAGAAAGTGGGCGTGACCCGTACTTACGTGAACTAAAAGTAAGAGCAGCCCTGAGGCTTTGTTGAGAGAATTAGTGGAAAATAATACTGTGGACACACTATAAAACAGTTGAAAAGATACTTCTGTGGGTAATGTGTTGTTTAAAGCGGTTTGTTAAAAATCCGCATCCCTAGGAATGTTTAGCTGTGTATTTCGAGAATTGCAGGGGGGGGGGGGGTTGAATTACTAAATACGGTTATTGAATAAAAATTTACAAAAAAAAAGTACACAAACAAGTGCAAGAAAAAATTAGGAATTTTCCATATGAGTAGGGACTGCAGCAATAAAAAGCACTGAAACAAGCCGCTGAGATAAAACACAACTGAATGATTGCATTTTAATCCCTACTTTAGCCTGCTATGATGTATGGTTAAAGTAGGGATTAAAATGCAATCATTCAGTTGTGTTTTGTCTCAGCGGCTTGTTTCAGTGCTTTTTATTGCTGCAGTCCCTACTCATATGGAAAATTCCTAATTTTTTCTTGCACTTGTATATTAATGACTGGGTAAAAATGGAAATGTACCAAGCACAGTCTCTCCTATATAGCATACCATATGCAAATTGTTCAAAGTTTCACGGATGCACTCAAGAAACTTTCGCAGTTTTTAGTTTTTCAAATCCAAAATGTTGGATATATTCACAGCAAAAGTTTCACGGGTTGCTGACGTGTGCAAAATAAATGAATTGTCCACCTTGAACCATTTGCAATATACGGTGTATGTACGACATTGTGAGATATGCAATTTACGTTTATTCTTTACTATGATCTGCAACTATGCGCATTTGTATTTGTGTTGCTTGTGTATCCGGCTACCAAGGCTCAGATTACTGTACAGGGAGGGCATAGAAGCTCGCATTTTTATTCTATTTTCATAATTGGTTTAAGTCACAAATTATAACATTCTAAGATTAACTTATTGGTTGTCTGATGTACACTAAAATTAACCCAATGACCACCACTGCCGCCATATGGCGGCATGGCATCATAACTCACTCATAGAATAAACTTTAGCTTTGCTATAAATTGTAAAACGCGTTTCTGAAACGGACACCATCATAGAGGTCCTGTTTCTAGGATAACCAGATCCTTCCCAGACTAGGGCGCGTTTGTTATGTAATAACGTAAAGTGTAATATTTTAAAATAGACAAATTAAATCATTCCTCAAGTTGAAAACAAGTAGTTAATAACTGTTACACATCGATGGAGACAGGTAAGGTCAACAGTCAGCTGCTTTATCCATGGTGGACACAAGTGCAGATACACATGCGCAACAGCAAAAATGGAACAAATCATGAAGAAACCAGCTGTGGAATGGATCGCACTGTAAGTAAACTAGTTCTTTAGAGTGAATACACTTTTGTGAATAGTTAGTTAGGATTCAGTTGCTTGTTCGGGCTGGTTTTTACCGAAGTTTAGACTTTGTTGTTTGATAACTCCATTGCGGTTACTGTTATGCAACATAGTCGTCCTCCTTAGTTTATATAGCAAGTATTTAGATACACAGTAAGTAGTTCTGTGTACTGGATGGTTAGTATGATGCAATTCAGCAATTCGGCCGGTGGTCTCGGAGAATTTGGCTGTGAATGGGTTATTAAACATGAATAATACAAACTACAGACTACTTGTACAATCAACTCACATGACTAAGCTACATACACAGACACATACTACTAGTATACCATACATTTCATACACATACATTACTTACTCTTGTATGGCTGGATTTCACCATGTTGGTGCTATGTTTAAAGGAAGCTGTCGGACTAACAAAACCCTTTGTACTACTACTACTACTGCTGGGAACTTGTTGTGGTTCACACACATATCCTTCCACACTACAATAACAACAACAATGTAAATAATTATATACCTTAAACAGAATATAGTAACTCTAGTAACAACTCTATATAGAGCACACCAAATCATTCAATTAAGACCTTTTCACACTACAGTCGAATGTGCATCGAAGCTGGATCAAACAATTTCACACCTGAGCTGGATTGACCACAAGGCGCATTCAATCTGGCTTCATGTCAATCCACTTTGAGAGGTGAATTGGCCAGACTTAATGTGCATTAGCTCAATTAGCAAGGGGGCGCTATACAGTCTCCAGATATCTAGCGCAAAGCATGGGCATAGCTAGTGTTATACATGTACTTGGCTTGTGGAAGCGATACGGTAACCATGGGTGAGTGTCGAAGGAATAGCGTACCCTTCTGAAATCATCGTGCCCGGTACAGGTTTCTTCTTAAGAATTAACTAGCTTCTTGGCAGCCAACGTTTTGTAAGTGTACTAGCAACATACCTCGCTGTGAATACTTTTCTGACTCCAAGGAATATGAAGAGGGTAGTATAATGACCGATTCCATTTAAATTTTCGTTATGTAATCAGTAATTAATCACGTGTTATGAAAGCGAATTGAATTTAGTTGCTGCACACGTAGTGTGAAATGGATTGATGCACATTCAATCCACTCTCAGTCTGACCACAGCTGGATCCGTATTCAATGCGCATTAAGTGTGAAAAGGCCTATATATACTACTTATGTCTACAATCTGACATTGTTTGCTGCACCAAAAGGCTGGTACTGTATGTGAAACACCATAATGTAACATTCTTGATTGTGCAACACAATTTTTTTTCTCACCAAAGAATTTTGGATTACGGAAGTCTCAGAAAATGAGTAAGTAATATGTGAGAGAATTCTGAAGTTGTTACTACAACACGAAATAGTAATGTAAAACTCAAACATTACACGACACCATGTGAAGGTATTTACAAACTGTAAGTAAACAGTGCAAAGAGACGATTTTTCTTGCATGCAAGACTAGCTACATATGAAATAAGCAGACAATGAAATGTATAGAACATCCTGAGAAGTACACAGGAAAGTCATCATCACTAATCATGCATCATATTTACTAGGAAATGGACAAGCACTTACAGGTGTGTAAAACAAAACATTAGACCATTTTATGTACATGTTAGTGTGGCTCACTTAACCACACTCAACATAAAGGGTAGTGAACATGGTCCATGTTTACTATAAGCTATACATGCACATATTTTCACGGGACATGTTTTTGTAGTTGCTCTGCTCTTCGCGAATCTTCATTTGTCTATTGCAAGAGTTTACATGTAATCTATGTTGACTACCAAGATTCTTAAAAATAAAACCGAAGAAATATTTGTCCGGTAAAATTATACATCTTGAAAAATTTGGATGTGTGTACATTACATGTAGAGATAACAATCAACAGATCACGATGTATGTGTAGCTTGCTGACCTCTGAGAGAATGCTTCGTTCAATCCTTCAAGTGCGTCCTGACAATGTTTACACCACGTCACGTCTTCTGCTGCTTGTTCCCATGCTACATATAAAACAGAAATGGTACACAAAAACAAGTAAAGTGACTTATTTCTGTTACCTTATAGCAACAGAAACAAGTTGATCAGCTTATATTTCGTTGGAATTTAATTTAGTGTGTTATTATAATTTAGAGAAATTTAAAAATAAACTCTTCAGCAATACATTAAAAAAAAACAACTAACATCTCCACATAGATTAAGATACTATGTGTACACGTATTCTTCCAATCTTATGTATTGTATACTCTTTTTTTTTTTTTTACATATACCTACCTACACACAATTCTCAGTACATCATAACACATACCAAGTTAACATGCTCAGTAACTCAATACCCAAAATGTACAAGCACAAATGTTGACCTTGTACATGTACAGTCACCCTGGATGAACATGGTACAAGACACACTGAGGATGAATAACAAATGTACTTTAATCATGAAGATACACATATGGCTCATTCTAACATACTGTTTAACAGACCTTTAAAGGTAATCATATACTAGTTTCTGTTAAACACACAGCATAAAATGAGGAAGTTGCTCAAATTATATATTAACATTTCTGCTATAGTGTCAACTATGACTGGTTTCAAAGTAATTATATGGTTTTAGCCAAAATTAAATGACAACAAATACTAAATCTATATCAAAAGAATGTGTTACCTTATGCCATATACAAAAGTAAAGCAACTAGCATGGTCACGCCTACCCAGTGAAGGACACTTGTATGCTACACAGGTGCTATTATGAATAGGCAGAGCAAATCCTCCTGGGGTAGGACTATTAACCTGCAGGAGTCTGTACCATGTCTCACGGGTGAAGGTGTGGCTACCTAAAGTCCCACCTGGACCTTCACCTGTGTACTGTTTTTCTGCATGTACTGTATTTCAGTTTTTTTAGTATTTGTGTGCTAAAACCATTCCCTGGTTCATACATACATATATATATACACATTTACACAATACACATACTATATATACACACTCACACACGTGTGCTCACACATATAACACACATACACACAGTAATATAAATATATGGAGAACAGCTGCAAAAAATGAGCATGCAGTATCCTTGTTCCTATTTATCACGAAACCTATTCTGATGTTGATCATGAATGTAATTGTAAATCTTTTCCTTATCATAAGCAAAACCCTCCAACCATAAACTTCCTTGTTACACAAAGCAAGTAAATCCTTCACACATGGCACCACTAGTACACTGTACACTACAAGCTACAACCTAACCAGCTAGTCTAGGTGGCAGATTTTGATATCTTAAATTATATGGCTTTACAATTGCTACACTGGCTGTGTTGAATAGAAACACTCAGCTGTGTTGTCACACACAAATTACATATAGATACCATAGCAAATTGGATATGACACATATATAAGAGTATCCTTGCTCACATTTTAGACGCTCAGTCAAAATGGCTAAGGAATTTCTGATGCCATTTGAGTTAATCTCTGGGTATGATGACAGCATGTTGTTCACAGCATGATTTAGTTCGTCAATTCTTTCCTCTGCAACCGATTGTAAATTTAACCCGCTTTCATCTCCTCCTGAAAAACAATAGCCGTCACTTAAAGATCTCAGATATCTTAGCACAGTATAGTATGTTAGTGTAAAATAACAACAAAGAAAACTAATTAGGTGGTTAATTCCATGTTGCAATTGAATTCTAAATACCTAACTATAGAATTACAATGCAGACATGCAAATGTATAACACTGTATTAAACATGCTACAAGCATCATGGCTTGGCAACAACCAGGTTTTATCCAGTTGCCCAAAACATGTCAGACACTGGCTTACACATCACTACCACACTGGTTTTAGTCATGGCAACATCAAAATAAAACAAATACATTAAAACCCAGCCATAAACAGTATATACATCCATTTTGACAAGAGACAGAAATCTCAATGTGTCTATTGGGTGAAAGCATATGTGAAACAAACCTCTATATAATAATGTAGGAGGTGACTAAAAGTGTACTATATATAGAAAAGATATACTACTGCCAAATTTCAAGCATTGTGTGGGCTTAAACAATGCCTATATAAAACCACATCCAATCCAAATAGGAAAGACAGGCCTAAACCACAGCAAGGGAGTGTTACCCAAAAAATGTTACCACAAGGCAGCCCCCAGCCTAATAAACCTGTGGCTTTCTCAATTACGCCTCAAGTGGAGTAACACCAAACTGAGAAAAAATGCTTGGAGAGATAATATAAATATAGGACATACCTGCTGTCCATTCATCTAATGATTCTTTCAACTTTGTCGTGCACACAATAAAATGTTGAATGTCTTTTTGCATGTCTAGAATATCTTGTCGTGTGTAGTCTTGCTTTATTGGAAAATCACTTAAACTGTCCGTACCATTTTCATCATTAACTAGTAAACTAGATAAGCTAGCTGACTTATTATAGGACTGAAAGTTTGATTGCAGATCATCAACTTTAACTTTCTTTCGTGATGCTTGCACCAACGGACTAGGTGGTTGCCCAGATGGTTTAACATCACCATTGAATGACTGTCGCCGAGCCAGTGGTGCTGGCTTCTGCTAGACAAGTAAATACAAACATGAAATCTACACAGATGTTACACACACATACATACACTAATGTTTGTTACACACTGTTTATAAACAAGCAAAATGGGTCTTTCAAATAGGGTGATAAAAGTCAAAAGCTATCATTGTGGAAAATACACACAGAACTTATTCTGCATGCTTAAAATTTCCTGTCTACAAGAACTCGATATAAGCCTGGTTGGGCTTACAAACTCTTAGCACCGTTGGCTTGTGCACAGGATCAAAGGTGGGTCAAATACCGCACCTCGTGTAAGACTTTTTGAACGAGTTATGCGCCAATTTTTGTCAAGAACACACAGCGTATTATGCTCGAGTACCACAGGACAGAGCAATTAACACTCCAGGTTTAAAAAGTAAACGTTCTTCAAGTACTAATACACACGCTGCAACCGTCTAATACTTGCTGGTAGCACACCTGTTGGCCTACCTTCTTTTTTAGTTTCTTGGGGAAGTTTCGAAGCGGTAATACAATTCCTGACATTGTCTTAGAAACAAACAACACCCGCCAACCAAGGTGTCCACTTCTTCAACAAAACAAACTATTGCTCCCTTGTTTCATAATACACTTGAAATAAAACTGCTAGGACTAATACACGTTGACGAAATCACTAGCAGAATGGTGAGTCTCTCCCACACACGAAACTGTTTCGCTGAGAAATATCGCTGACAATTTTCCAGCTTTTATACAAGATGTGACCTCTTCCTAGCCGTGTAAGAGTAGCAAATAGTAACTTGTTAAAGTCGAGATTCAGCTGCTTGAATATGACGAAGTCCACACAAGCATACCAGACTAACTTAATAATTGGCAATGAAAAATACTTGAAGGCGTACCGAACAATACACGTGATCCAGTTGTCTTAATTGTGGAACAAACTTAATTTTTACGTAGGTTCTTATGACACGATGGCTACTGTTTTGAACGCGTTTAGAAGACTGGTACCGTCTGGACAGGCGATTTATGCATCTTATTCATTTCAACTGGTTAGTTTATTTTGTACAATTTTCGGCTGGTGTGCTTTAATTAGAATTATTCGATTTTACACATGAGTATACAATATAATATGCCTAATTTAGGTTATTTTTCTTTATTGTGTACTGTAGAGTTGCCGTGGCTGAACTTCCCAAGTTGGTTGTGTGATGTGTTGCATCATTATTAAACAACCAGAAATTTAATTTACCGCGCCGCTCGCAAATGCATGTATTATATGGTTTTATAATAATTATATGATAGCTCTTGAGAGTCATGACTCAGGAAATCTCTTACTTCCTTGGGTGATATATTATAACATCAACTATATTTGATTAGCAACACAACCACATTGATTATGTAACTAATTCACAGTCGTTTGCAAGGCTGCATTGCTATCGCTTTAATTGTACAAAAACAAATTCTAATGCTCTTATCTGGAAAAATTTTTAATATGTTTCCAGATACTAAAATATTAATCTGTGCACAATTACACAATATTTTGCACACTATTTAATGGCTTCTGCTTCATTACTTTTTCTACTTTGTCATTTCCCGTTTAATGTACGTATTGTACGTATGCATGCAATATCATTCAATTAATGTTGTAGCTGTTTATAGCTGTTTCGTGTACAGCTATTTTAGCATTAGAATTCATTTGATACTACTGTGTATGTATTGTGACCAATATATATGCAACTGTGCACACACACACACACACATGCGCGCGCATTACCTTTGGCTGTAGTCAGCTTTGGCATCCAGAAGCTGTTGTTGCAAACAAGAAACTACTCACCTTGCTACACAATATTGGTGTAAAACTGGGGAACAGATCACATAATGAGTAAGTTTCATGTGGTGTCCATGCCTTCACCTGTGACACATGGTACAGTCACTAGCCATGCCCCCAGGATGAAGATGCACTAACTTGTAGTTGAGTTATGTATAGGTGGCCCAGTATTCCACTGAATAGATGCAATCTTTTGTTATTAAAAAATTTACGATTGATAGCAATCTGCTGCAAGCATGCATACCAATTAAAGATTTTTAGTGTAATTGTCTTATCAAAGGGTTGTTGGTGAAATGGAATGTTGCTGTGTGATTGTGTAAACAGCCTTCATCACATTAGCAGGATTTTTGAAATCCTTTAACACCAATTAGTGCTATTTTATTGTACTACATTTATGATGTTCTCTTCGATGTAAATTTCAAATACCTTCAAAAATATATTTCCACTCATGTGATCAAACATATTGGTATGGTCATGTAATCGCTTGTGTTTTAGCTCAGTATTAGTGATTGTAATGGTTAAACGGCATTATTGCCATGTCAATAGCTAGTAAACAGCTGATCCTAAACTGCCATTGTTGGGTTTTGATGCCGTCCACTGTGATTCTAGCATAGGCATGATTGAGTCAGAATATACTTGTGTGCCATGCAGTTGACTATATTAGTCAATCACTCCACATAGTCAAGTGATATATGCTATAGATGTGGCAAGGTGAAAATGTTTACATTCATGTACACTAGAGACATGCTGAATTAGGTTGCTGGATCAGTAGCTTAACAAAGCAGCAAAAGAGCAAGAGGTCGATAAAAAGTAATCATGAGGTTGGCCATTGTACACATGTAAGGGAGTAATATTTGAAACACCAACAGGTAGCAACAGCAGTTAGCCCTGCACTAAAGCCACAGAAAGCAAAAGAGAAGGTAATAGAAATTTGCGCCTTTCCCTAAAGCAGACCACTACACTTTAGTGAGCACAAATTTAGTCTCTTACATTGCTGCACACCTGATCTTTCTGAATAGACAGTACCCTGCAGCTGTAGAGAACATGACTATTGAAGAATTTGAACAGCTTTAGTCAGCTGAAGGTGGCAAATTTTGCATCAAAGTAATAGACCAAAAGTCTGTAGGGCCTCATGGCGTATGTTCAACAAAGAAATTCTTCTTAATTTCACATCAGAAAGAATCAAAGAAATAGTATGACAATCTCTTTTTTAACCAAAGTGGTCATTCCTATTCCATCACTGAACCATGATGAGTGTCGCCAAAATATTTGGATTGAGCCTATACTTGAGACTTTCCCAGTCTTCTCTCTCCAGTGCATAGGGATGGCGATTATTCCATCAGTAAGTCAATTGGTAATTGGCAAGCATATCTTTCGTCATTTGTGTTCTGTTTATATGAAATCCACCTGCGTGGACTTCGAAATATGCTCTTTTCAAAATTTAATACCTTTGGATCAGATTTTGTCTCTTCTGTGATTTTTTCAGCTTCGAAAAGAACCCGTTATATGACAGTTACATCTTTAGGTCAGTATTGTCATACTGATAATTGTGATACCATCCATATTGCAATGTACTCTAATTAAGGGACTGAATTTTGAGTGTAGAAATTTTAAAAATTAAGGTGGAATTTTGTGTTCTTCATTCATGTTTGCCCACAAGGGTACAGTTGTAGATTGTCCTGCGGCTATCCTTCACTCATTTAGCTCATCAGGATATATGACTTTCCTTGGTGTTATTACATCTACTGGGCATCTACTCCATTGAAAATAAGACAGAGCTAGGAGCCCAGAGCTATGTAGGTGGAACAGAAGGAGGTTACCAAAATTGTGACATTAAAAAGTGCAACTCCATAATACACTATGCATCACTATTTGTTGGCTATTGGCAATATAGGGGAGTATCACTTAGCAGCCATCCACCTCATTATAATGGCCATATCAAGTCTGTCTCAGGACACAACATAAAGGCTGCCTGGTTTGGTGTTATGGTTCTAATTCTAACTGCTGAGTTTGTGTGCTCTTTAGTAGCCAACTAGTTTGGCCCCCAGTAAGCTGATGGGCTACCTATTGTTAATTCACAATGCAGCGATAACAAAATGGTAAAAAAAAATGTTTACAAAGCTATATTGGCTGAAAATTAACAATATCTTATGAAAACAAACAAACAAGTTAGTGCTACCAGGCTGAGTAGCTATAACATCAATTCTTTTCTTCGGCAATCGTGACAGATCACAAGACCCACAAGTTTATTGATCTGACTAAGGGCTGTCAATACAATAACAGCAGCTCTGCACAAGAACAACAGTGCCTCTTCCTGCAAATCCACAAGTGGAGCTTAATCTCTTGCACAACCACCATACATGCCCTGCTGTTATCAATGGTTATATGCATGAATGCCAATTGCGACAAAGATAGAACTAATAATTGTGTAGTAGAACTAATAACAGTATAAGTGATGTGTATTTGATATGCGAGTTATTATTGCAACCAAATCATATCTGTAATGTTTAGAGTTTTCTAACAAAACACGTACATTTGGAACTTATGTTCAAGCTTAATTAACAGGGTACTTACTAAACTAAGAATTGAATAGTCTTTTTGTAGCCCATTTTTTACACATCCTTATCTACGTATATGGCATGTTTATACACACAAACTGGCCTAACATGTCTAATTTACTTATCCATGCTACTATAAATTTGTCTTGTTTAACTAGACCAGTTACACACAATTTCATCCCATCCCATTTGTTGTCCATCAATGTATACTGATGCATAACAATACTGTATAATAGTCCATAGAATAGTGATAGAAAAGTTATGTAATAAACTTATTTTATCACTAGTACTGTATAGTAGGGGTAGTAGCAAAGGTTAGCATTTTCCTGGAAAGATATTGACCAGAAGCCAACCTCACATTACCTTGGCAGTATTAGTTGGGTGCTATTATGTCTTCAGTTAGTTCGTAAAATTTTTATATAGCCGGCTATCTATATGTACTAACTGAGACAAGCATATATGTTTTGGTTTAGTTTCTAGTAACTTCATTTTCTATAATTGTTGTGTTGTTGTCAAAAGTAATTTAGTGATTTTTGTAAACAGTACCATATGACACAGAATTTTGACATAAGGTAGAGTTGATGAATCAGATAAATGTTGACGGAAATCAAGAAATCATAGATCTAAACACTTACTTTTAAAGGTGCATATGGACATATGACAAATTAAAGGTAACTGATTCGTCATTTAACAGCCACCTCACTAGCCTTATTGTATAGTGACCATGTCAAGTAGGTCCCTAAGGTGTACTTCATGATCTCAATTGATCAGATCACCTCATTGCAGTGACCATGTCAAGCAGGACTCAATACGGAAATGGACCTTTGCTCCACATGACAAGAGACTCTCACAGGAAACCTGAGCCATTGTTGGCAAGCCTGGGTGAAATTGTATTGACTTCCTACTTAAGCAAACGTAGATAATTTATCTGTGATTTGAGTGACATGCAACTTTTCTCGTCTAAACCTCGCAGTGCTTCAGCTTGTATCACAAACAACTAACTGATCCACAGCATTTGATTTTTACATAGACTTACAAGTATTTTGCAAGCAAAATACTTGCAAATTTCAATCTTGAATGCTAAAATTCACATATCAAAAAAAGCACGCACATAAAGATATTAACGTCAGCCATACAGTGAAAGATTTTGTCTTTTCAAGTCCTAAATTTCAGTTACCGTACAACAGGAAGTTTTGGCAAAAAAATTTTTACATGTCACTGTATTCCAAATATTTTACTTGAAATTGAAGGATGCAGGTGTTCCATTGTATATGCATACTACGTAGGTGTACCCATACTGTATAGAGGAATTTGGGCGGTTAATCAGCAACTAGTTAGCTATGTAAGTAGAACATGAATACCAGCAAAATTTAACTTATCTATACACACGTAGACCCCATCAACCAATTTTACAGGTTGTAATCTTGACCAGATGATTCCAGAAATATGTAGGTGATTAATTGAGTTGTTGTAATCATTTCAATTATTACCTTATATGTCCAGTCCACACTAGTTCATTTAGCATACCTCACCAGCTATATAATCCCATCTGGAATGTGAGGAATTGTACATGTTGTGTTGAGTAGATCAGCTGAACTTGTAGTCATGTGACTTCCTTGTATGTAGTGTGTTGTGTATTTTGAAAGTACAGGTGACCCTAGAGTGTACATACAGTATTTAGCAGGGTCTTCCTAATGAGTGGTAGAGTGGGTTCAAAATTCTTTGGATGTGGTAAAAAGAATGTATAATTAATGAAATGACTTTGATGTTGTAGCAAATTGACGCTTTTACCACTCTACTTTACTCTGAGGAAACTTCTGTAGAGGCCCGGGTTTTTATTTCCTATAAATCATTTTTCACACAGCATTTAAATGATCTTGGCATCTATTCATATTACCGTTTATTATTTATCTTGCTATGAGATTGTTTTCTTGGCTGGTTTTCTTCTTCAAGTTTTATTATTTGTGCTCTGGTGGTCTCACACATGTAAGTAATACCAAGAGTTAATAATATTAACTCTTGGTAATACTGTTCTTGAATTAATCATATTTGAAAAATCTTCAAAATGAGATTGTTAGTAGGACAAAGCTTTTCTAATAAGCTTTTTCCGTATGTAAGTAGCCATAATAGTGATCCATTTAGGACCCTTGTGGACATAGTGTGAATTGAAGTGTGCTAATGAAATTAAAAACACCATACCAGTAAGTTCAGCTACAGCAGTGAATCAATGTATTTGTATATTCTTACATACCTGCAGTGATTGTCGTGATCTTATTGTTTGAGATTGTAACCAAGTTGATGTAATGTGTGTAATGATACATGGTTGTTCTGTTGTGCCTATAGTTTCTTTTGTTTTTTAAATCACATGAGTATTATATGTCATGTGATGTGCTGATTCATTCCATTACATCATCCTAGTGTTCCTTCAGTGACTGGTTACTGCTTTGATGTGGTTGTGTAACCGTCAGACAAGTGTTGACTGTTGAATGTGTGGTTGTGAGTATTGTAAAAGAAGTTTTATGGACTGGCTTTGAAGTTTTACTTCATATGAAATTGTATGGCAGGGTGTTGAGTGTACCTATACTTCAAGAAAGTGTTTTATTGGAATTTTAGTTGCACAGGTATTTCCATGCAACCACGCATGTAGCAGTGTTAGTGTTGCCAATGGCTATGGCTGTATACAACAAAAATGCAACAAAGTGTGTATCAGATCTAACACAATACTTCTATGAATAGAGTGTTCGGTAGGTTTGTTAACTGTGATTGTGACTTAGGTAGGTATTTACACAGCGTACACACCTGTACATTGGCCATTATACTGAGGTAATGGGTGGCTCCTTAGCTAAGACCCAAGTATGTGGACTTTGCCATGCATTTCTACTTATTGAGTTAGATATTTTCTAGCAGCAAAAAATTTTGCTATGTTGTAAGATGTGCATAGGGGGTTACTATTTAGTGGACTGGACTACTGGACTGACATATTTTTGGTTTTTACACATTCTGAGGTTGGTTTTATTGAGTCTTGCTAGTAAGAACCCTTTGGGTACCTGCAGCCCACTTCTAAACACTGAAGACAAATAGTGGAATATGCGAAAACTGTCTCTTAATAATTTCGATACTGTTCATTATGCCACTATACAACACTTATTCCTTACCTGGTGTGTAGTAATGCTGCAGGCAGTGCAAGGAACTGAATATGACAGCAATAGTTAACCAGCGATCAACTAGCCAGTAGACAATCTTTCGAGATATCCTTGAGGAGCAAGCTAGTCTCGCCAGCATGGCCAGACCTCTCTAGTCAGTGCAGGGGTTTACCAATTAGAGATTTTTCAGCATGGGCGCTTATAATCTTTATTTGATAAGCCCCTACACTGAAACAGCGAGACTAGTGACAGCAAGACTAATAAGACTAGCTTGCTCTAAGGATATATCTTGAAGGATATTGTCTACTGGCTAGTTAATTGCTGGTTAACTATTGCTGTCACATTCACTGGCGGAATTCCCTGTACTGCCTGCAGCATTACTACACACCAGGTAAGGAATAAGTGTTGTAGCTATAGTAGCATAATGAACAGTAGCGAAATTATTAAGAGACAGTTTTCGCATATTCCACTGTTTGTCTTCAGTGTTTAGAAGTGGGCTGCAGGTGCCCAAAGGGTTCTTACTAGCAAGACTCCGTAAATCCAACCATAGAATGTGCAAAAACCAAAAATATGTCAGTCCAGTGTTCCAGTCCAGTGTTCCAGTCCAGTAGTCCAGTCCACTGAATAGTAACGCCCATGTGCATATGCCTATTGTTTACTTATTTATTTTCAAATTCCTAAAATCTGACACTCTTAAATGGCTACATGTACAATGTCGTTGGGCTAAATTTAGCTTGTCACTTCCTGTATACAAGTGCTTTCCGGTAGTTACTGTATTGGATATATGTAACACCCAATATATATGTGTTACAAAACCTTTCCAGTGCTTTAATAACTATGGGGAATCCATACAAACTACTATTAAGGCCATATAACCACATTTTTGTCTCAAATGGGATTAATTTTCTGTCACCTAAAATGCAGCCATAGATTGCGCTTGTAAGAATTCCATTTGGAATGTTATGAATCATCAAATGTGTCACTGTATTGTGGTGTGCTGCCATGTATTGTGGTACTGTAATTTGATATGATGTTTATGTACTTAATAAGATCATGGCATGTGAGGCAGCACAGCCAAGTGGTTAGAGCACCAGACTGGTAGTGGTAGTTGTGACATTATAGGCACAATGTCCACTTTAGCCAAACACTTTGCTCACGCATTTTGCTCCAGTCTACCCAGCAATATAATGCTGGCCAGATGAAGCAATACATCATAATATACACCCTGTATGTATCATGTACTCAATATATTACAGTGTTTAAATATGCCACAATATTGTTAATGTCTGATACTACGTACCTTCTTCAATGCCTGTTTAAGGAGCTTCATCCTCACTCAACTCTCCATAGGAAGTATCCACCCATCTATTCAAGGGACCTTTTATTTAAGGCAGGAAAAAGGCACCCCCAAGATAGGCCAATAACAAGAATCTGTGTGAGTGACCTAGTAAGAGTAGCAAACCCCTGCATGTTGTAAGCACTGTTGTTGGCTTACAAGGCTAATGCAAGAGAATCCTCACCCTAACTGGTCTCTACCACACAGTCAGAGCCAGGGGTGCAGCCATACCACCAACTAGTGGTGTGTTACCTTGTTCACTGTGGGAAGATCGGCAACAGAAGCACACACACACCACACACACACACACACACACACCACACACACACACACCACACACACACACACCACACACACACACCACACACACACACCACACACGCACACAATCTTTTGGGCTCTCATTGAGTGGGAGAGAATAGTAAACTGGAAGTTGATATAATAAGTTTTCTGTTTGTTATAAAACATATCATTTCACTTTAATTACTAAGTATTACATTTAGTGACCTCAGTCATTAGAATTAACACTCTGTACATACGTAGGTATATGTGTATGTCTGTGTCATATGGTGTCTCCTGTACTAGAACACTTATAAGACACATGTATGATTTATAACTGTGATGTAATTTCTATATTTAGACTTGTCATGTAATATATGTACTGTATAGTTTCCTTCCTGTATGTTATGGTCACTTGTGTTGAATATTTGTATACCTTTCTATGTACTAGTCATTTGGTGGGTTTGGAAATTGCTGATATGCTGGTATTCTAGTGTAGATACAATCAAACCAGTGGGTAATTAGAAATTAAGACTCCTCCAGTCTTCTCTAGTTAGGGGGTTGGGGTTATTTGATCAGTAAATAGGTTTTGGCAAGCATGTATGTAATAATATCACACTATTTAACCAAATTTTTTAAATATCCACTCTTCCAAAATTTAAAACATTTGAAATTCAGATGTTTCCTCTTCTGCGAATTGTTCTGTTTCGAAAATAACCCTCTATACACTATTGTTTTGGGTTATGAAGAGTGCAAGTTCGTGACATACATTGTTGTCATTTTCACTTCTGGCATGTCCGTTCTTTGTGATGTCATGTTAGTAACCATGACTTAGCCATATACTCCAACTCAATGATTTTGAGCTCTCATACTGTTCCTTCTACATCTTTGTTGTTATACATACATACTACATATCATAGATATGATTATCTTGTGTATATTGATGGTACTTACTACAGTACTGAAGATCATAGCCAGGCCAGAGGTTTCTGGACGGCTCACCAGGATGCCTTTTTTGATATTAGGGTTTTTTACCCAAAAGCATCCTCTTATCATTCTACGTTTCTGTCATTTACTTACCATAAGCATGAACAGTTGAAGAAGCATGAATACAGTGAACGTGTGCATTAAGTTGAACATGGTGTGTCTACCCCTTTGGTATTGTCTTCCTCAGGTGGTATGGCTCGTGAGGCTACGATATTCTATAAGCGGTTGGCTGAGCTGGTGATTCAATTGTTATGGGCTAGCTACGATGTCTGTTTGTTGAGAAGTGTTATCCTATATGTTTGAGGCAGCTGTTCCTCACCTGGATGACCAGTGTGTTACAATAATGTTTCACTTGCTATGGCTAAACAGCTGGACCTTTGAACAAACAGTATCTTTATGTTATATCATTATTATTTTTATTATATGCTTAAAATACAATCAATTAATACACTACCATACTGAATATCATATACTGTAGCTAAGCTGTATCTTTGCCTGTACAACAATACGTGATTTTCATGCCTCTATTGTGAGATTTTCTGTGTTCAAAAATAACCTTAAACTTGTCCAAACTCTATACACACACTTTTTAAACAGAGCACTTACGTCAGTTTATGGTAAGAACAGTTTGGAGCGTGTGTATTATGATTATGACATGTGATAATGTTATCGTATCGAGTTAATGACTTACACTTTAGCTAACTGTACAGGTCTCCAACCATGAATATTTTACTTTATGCACCTTCATATGATCATTATTGCATGAAACTGTACGTGTGCTTATAGTACTATTCTGTAGTAGCTATATTGATTGAATACTAACAGTCACACTTATCTACAGCCAAGCTTTGAAAAAGAGTGCAACCTTCTAAGAATTAGCTAGTATGAAAAGGTGTGATATGAAAGGTGGTGGCTGCCAAGAAATGGCTGCAATGATATACTGTCACTTAATTTGTAACATTATAAATTAATATCATATTGCAGTCTATTCTTTGCCGCCACCTTTGATATCACATCTTTTGTCTCATATATAGTGAAAATCCACTGTTGTTATAACAGTAGGTTAATGTATTGTATCTTTCCCAGAGATGTGTGCAGGCTGCGACTACTACAACCAGTGCTGCTGCTACTACTGCTGCTGCTGCTACAGAGCCCAGAGAAGCAAGACTGAAAAAATTTTCAGTCTACAGATGGGTAAGTAGGAAAGTGTTGTGTTCTGTAGACAGTACGTCTGTGTATGAGTGTAGTGTGTGTGTAATGTGTAATCCAGGTATGTTTCTATGATGCATACACACATGCAGCATGCACACTACACTACACTACACACATACTACCAATAGTACAACCAATCATCTCTAATTTTTGCTGACTAATAGGACTGAGATCAGGCTGTAGGACCAGGTGTCCTACAGACCTTCCTACAGACCTTCAGCACTGATGTTGTAAAGCCTTAATAACTAAATAAAAATAAACATGCTACCATATAACGGGTTATTTTCGAAGGAGTTTAATTTTCAAATTATTTGAAGAACACTAGGCACCAGCCTATTATGCTGGCACAATTTGGAGCAGAATAGGTGCTTTGAAGCATGAAACATAATGCTAGCATAGTGGGTAGATATTTTTTTTCCATAGTGTAAATTGTTATCAGTGGAAAAGATTGGCATACTTAGCTACTCTATTAATAGCCTTGTGTACTTTCCTATACATTTTCTTCACACACAAAAACAATTAAAATAGTGGTGTGTAGACTTATTAGTAAGTCTAATGAACCAATGAGCTAAACATTTGACATAATAAGCTGCTAAATGAATTGTTTTTAAATGGTTAACTTTGAACAATTTCTCAGAAGCCAAAAGTTATTGCTGTCCGTATACAAAAAGTACAGAACTGTTCATTAAAAACATGAAAGATGAGGCAAAAAGTATGAGTGTAATTGTGAGTATAATAGGTAAACTTTTTGAGCACTGCAGGCTGCAGCATAGCATAATGAGTAAAATGAAAGCATAATAGGCTGGTACTTAAGGAACACAGCTTCTACGAAAATTTAACTCTTTGAATATAAAGCTGCCTTGTGCCAGGTTAGTCTCGCACGCCCAACTCGATGTGGGTCTGGCGCGAGACTAGTGCCAGGCTCACTATTAAACAGAAACAGAACTCCACATCTTATCATCCCGGGTAATGAATACATAATATCTCTTTCCATACCTGGTAGGCCAACACCTTTGCTTTCTTTAATTGACGTAGCAACTGCAATGCCCACACCCACAGCAAATCGACAGTGAAGATTACTTGTTTCCCATTGGCAAAACCACCTTTCCTATAGTGGAGTAGTCCATATTTCATTATAAATACAATAATACCTAATGAATGCCTCAATTTCGATTGTATACCGCTATGTGCGGTTACCGTCTTCACTTAATTTAACGTGTGCACTTACGAAAATAATTTTAATGGCGCTAAGCATGACAATAGAGTATTTGAAAATTATACCTTCGAAATTTATTTTAGCAGCTGCTCTTTGAAAATTTCCCTTCGAAATTAACCCGTTATACAGTATAATTATGTACAATAATCCCCAGCTATCATGTAGCATGGAGTTTACAAGGAGAATGTTCTATGATAACAAATTTGCAAACACTCCACAATGAACTCGATCTCTGTAACATTTACAATATTCACACTCCTTGCATTTCCTTTTGCTTATCCTGTTCCAGTGAACACCAAATGTTGTAGCACATAATTAACTGGTCACCCTCAGCCAGTGAATATTGTCAAGACTTTCATCAGATGTTATACCTGTATACTGTATTGGACTGGTTAATAGCCATGGCTTGTGTAATAGCCACCCCTGGATAGTAGCCGCTCCACAGCCTAGAATTATTGTCATAGAAACTGCCCTCGGATAAGAGCCACGGCTTGTATCTGGATATACTGGTGCAAGTGTTGATAAGGCAGAAACTTGGCAAACGAGTTGTTTTAAGCCAGGAAATAGTGTTTTTGAGAGAAGTTATAGTATTGAAGGATGACTAAACAAGGTCAGTCACTTGTGAATCCGTATAAACACCACGGGCCTTTCACCACACAAGCCCATAGTAGCCACCCTTGGTAGTAGCGGCCTTCGCATAGTAGCCACAGGGTTTTCCTTGTTAAAAGTTATAGTAACCGCGGCTATTAACCGGTCAACTACAGTACTTATGATGTGTAGGTATAATTGGATATATTTCATGTTTTTTTAATAATAAAAAATGTTATTTATTTCACTGCTAGTAATTATATTTTCTTTCTGTGTGTATTAGTTACTTTCCTAAGCTGTTTTGACGGTACATATGTATACGTACCTACATGTAGATAATTGGGGTTTAATGTGTCCGTGTTGTTGTGGATAGACTTTTACTGCTACATGTGTGGCCTGATTCATTGTATACATTTTACTGTACTCTAAAGTGTTGATGCAATTTTAATAGTAACTATATTTGTAGTTGCTACTCCAGAAAGCTAACTCTTTGTACAGCATTTGTATGTTGGACATTTGCTCTAATGCTATCATATTAAACTATCCTGAGTGGTACATTTCTGGTGTGGGCTAAAGCACCACTAAATAAATTCACTGGCCCACTTGGCACTATCTCTTGACAGATGTTAGACACCAAAACAACAAACTATATGTTTCAACAATTATGATAGGATCACCAGGCAGATTTAAGACTAGACATTCGGGAGAAAATTCAGCTGATAGCTAGTGTTGTATATGTAAACAATGACATTTACACATTGGCTGTTGCCAGTGTCATGAACACACACTGAAGAAGCAACAGGTAGTCTGTTGTTGTGGAAGATTCAATATAGCCATAGTTACAACACCAGCCACTAAAATAGAATTAAAGTTGGTGTAGCAGGTTTAAAAGTACTAAAGCCATATTGCAAATAGACTTCAACAGTTAAGGGAAACTCACAATCAATACAGTCAAACATTTAATAGTTGTGAGTCATAGTACAAATTTTTACACACCTACTGTAGTAATGACACCACCATTATCGACCGTGTACATACATGTCTGTCTATCAGTACACATCCACACTACATACAGAAGTGCCTGCATTAACATTCTTTGGACAAACTTAATATTTATGTCTTGTTTAAATTTCAGCTGTGGAGCTGGAAATAGTGGGAGTAATAGTGAAACTGAAAGCTGTCTCATTAGACATACTACAGGAACTTACCGCCAACAACACACACACACACCAGCTATCACATCACATCACTATACAATACACTATCTTGGTAACTAATAGTAGGCAGTGAAACCAAAGACTCAATGGTTTACTGAATTTTGCAATTTACACTACATTCGTAGCTTGCTGCATTCTACATTGATGTACACATAGTAAAACAGCTACACTTTTTTGTGGACCATCAGTAGGAAATGACTTGGAAGAGATTTTGACATGCATCCTTGCAATCATTTCCAAGGATTTCTGACATAATTCACTGTGCTATTAAATATCTGTCTTCCAATACTACAGTATGTCGTTGTGTGCCTGTGCGTGTGTGTCACATTATGAGACGGATGTTTTAATCCAAGAGTACTTGTGTAAAACACTTTGATGTCAATGTAATGAAGTGTTGTAGGTTTTGTATATGTTAAAGCATTACTGCAAATGCTATATGAAAAATAAAGCACAAAGTGCATGGCCAAGTTTCATATAGCATGAGCAAGGCAATGCTTTAAATGATTTATGGAACTTTCTAGTCGTATAGCTTCACCATACACTAGGACTTATAATAAACACGCGTTGCATGAATTATTAACAGCCTGAATGCACACAAACTAGTTTAACAAAGTAACTCACGCATAATTCACCATAGTTTGGCATAGTAGTCTTAGTATACGTTCATTGCGTATTTGGCAGGTTTTGGTCACAACCCACAATCAATACTATTGTGACACATGGTGAAGTATTTCTGTGATATCTCCAAGACTTGTTCGTTTACATTAGCAAACATAACAGCAATGTTACCTTTTCCCGCTCATCATTGAAGCATTTAGATGTGTCTATTACCCTGTATATGAGTTGTGCATAGGGGAATATACAAAAGTTAAAGTAGGATAACCTGTTATATCACTGATTATGTAGGCTGAAAGTGGCTTCTAGTTCTATATAGGCCATTTGTAAGCCCGAGTGTATGATGTATCTATATTTATGTATAAGTTAGCTGCTCTAAGATCATTTAGAAAATCTACGCATAATTTCCTTTGATGTCTAGAGGCTTAATGAGTTAGTAACCTGTGGTCTAGCTCGTGGTTGTTTACTACATTGATCAAACGAAAATCAACATAGCCAAATACACAATAGTCTTACTGTTAGCTTACTTTCTGGACAAGGCACGCATCATTTTGGGCAGATGCACTAGTGCCACAAGTTGTGGCGCTGATACTGTCAACTTGAAGAGTGGATCTTGATACCAACAGCCACAGTTTGCTACTTTCTCTGTACTCGCTTCGCTCAGAGAAAGTTTCTAAACTACTTAGAATGAGCAGCCAACACACCACTCCAGTATAGCTGCTGTGCACCATGCTGCAATGTTAGTGTGGTGCTGACACAATTAATAAACTCGAGGGGTATCTCTCGATGCTAGCAGCCATTTTGCCACTTGCTATAGCTTACTTTCTGGACTAGACAAGCATTATTGGTGGCGATCATCCAGGTATAGTAGAGCTACTATGGTGTGGCACTGACACCTGGAAAAGGGTAAATCTCGATGCTAGTAACCACGGTGCCACTTTCTCTCGATCTTTCTTTGCCTGCTTCACTCAGAGACATTTTCTAAACTATTTAGAACGAGCCAACATCGGTTTCTATGCTATTTAGCGCCCCTCTGACAATGTGGGCTCAGCTACCACAAGTAATTACCTTGGCCTGTGGCCTCGGTAATTAATTTGTGAGTAGTGCTCACACATCGTCGTCAGGTCACTAATTACGTAGAAACCTTGTCAACCCATTCTGTTCATGGCTAGTAACACCACCTATTATTTTGCCTATACAGTACTACTGGTGCACATAGAGAAGTGTATGTTTTTTTGGTGCACATTCAAAAACATATTTAACAACAGCCTTCAGATGTATTATTGTATTGTGTTAGATACAGAGTTTGATGGCTTCTAACTGCTGAAGTTGTTTCTTGGCATTTCTTTATAAAAAGATAAGTAATGTTAAATTATTGACTCTTAGAACACTTACAGTGAGATGTGAAGTAGTTTATTTGTTAAGGATGTACAATTTCCACAAACATTTGAGATGATGATATTCAAGACAAGTAGTCTATACCTTTAAAATAATTTTATTTGCACACATACAGGTGTACATGTCTTAGATGAAATGTCAACCTGTTTGGAGCATAACTTTGACTAGAAAACAAGCACATATCTAGGATATTACATGATACATGTTTTGAGACTTGTTTTGTATCAATTTTGTGAAGACAACATGTAGCTGCTGTATATGATACTTGTGCTAATTGTGACAAACATGTACTGTGAGCATGTAGTATAACTGGTGATATGCTACACATAAATTTGAGTTGTTTGTGATACAAAACAAAGCCAAGCTGAAGCACTGCAAGGTTTAGACAAGAGAAGTTGCATGTCACTCAAATCAGCAGTTTAGGAACTACTGTTACAATTTCTGATTATAGTTTGTGTCATGTACATAGTTTCTTGGGAGTTTATAATTGATCATTGATTTCCCATAGGATCCAGAAAAACCTGGGGACAAGCCTCACATGCAAGAATATCAGGTTGATCTGAACTCATGCGGTCCGATGGTGCTTGATGCTTTGATCAAGATCAAGAATGACATTGATCCCACTTTGACCTTTAGGAGGTCTTGTAGAGAAGGTGTGTACTGTGTATGGTAATGGTTGTCTGTGTATATGTCTTGTGTATGCTAGTGTTGTGTGTGTGTGTGGGGGGGGGGGGGGGGGGTGGCTGAGCTGACAATGACCATGAAGCTGCGCCGCCTGATGGTGTTACTTGGCCGATGGTGTGACAGTCTACCTTTTACTATTATCTGTTCCTTCCTATTTGAAAGGTTACTGTATATAGCACTGCCAAATCCATAACCGGGCAGCGAAGAAGAAGGGATTTGTGTGTATGGCCACTCGGTCTATCCATGTACACTATTTTATACATGTACAGATTTACACAATGTACTTGTCAATACAGATACAACAGGTGTGTACACATACATGTGTAGAGGCATATCTGTAATCAAATTATCAATCTAATCCTTCGTATGTACATTTCCTAAGCTACATTACACCCAACAGTATAATGTGGTAGTGTTTACAGTATCATCACTACAGGGATATGTGGATCATGTTCCATGAATATTGGAGGAGGGAACACGTTAGCTTGTATCAGGTCAGTATGATCCCCTGTGCTGAATATTACTATGTGTCAGCATTTTATTGATAAGTAATTAGATTCTGAGAATAACTGGTCCATACTCCACCCATTAGTATATAAACCATTAAAAATAAGGAACAGAATCCATGGGGGCCATTTTGTGTCCACTTGGGTCAAATGGTGTGTAATATTACCTTATCAATTAGCCTGCTATATGTGTGTGGCTTACCTGGTCCATTGATTAGTGTTATGTTGTTTGGGGTAGTGTAAATCACTGTCTATTATGTTTGTTATTGTTCAGTGGTGTATAAGTTTGTATATACATTTTGTTTATGTGCATGTACGTACGTTTTGACACATACATACATACACACACACACACACGCACGCACGCACGCACGCACGCACGCACGCATACATACATACATACATACATGTGCCTCTGTGCATGTACTCATATTCAGTATTTCAGATAGAGACTATTTGTGTTAACCCACTAAATGTACTAACAAAGCATAATAGGACCAAGTTCTTGTTGGGGTCTGGGCAGGTGCACTTGAGATATTGCAGGCTTGTTTTATGGGTTTCATGTAATGAGTTATGGCTGGTTTTTGATCATTAATTGATAGGTACTCTGAGCAGTACATATCTATAGAACCGTAATATTTTGCCATCTTATGTGTATAGTCAGTGTTTCTAGTCAGTATTGAGTGTGTGAGTGTGCATGCCCATATTTTTACTTGTGAGACATGGTACAGCCTCCTGCAGGTTGCAGGTTACAGGTCCTGCCTCAGGAGGATATACCTGTGCTGACTGATATCACCTCAGTACACAGGTGGGTTTGCTGGGTAGTTGTGACATTTATGTGTAACAATTGTACATATTTTTGTACAACATGCACACACTACACACATAGTGCTCATATCCCACCACTTAGCTAATAAATTCCACACCACACAATGTTCATATACCGCCACTTAACCAATAATTTCTACACCTCCTATTGTAATCCAGTATCAATCATCATATCCCTTCACTAGTCTGGTTACACTATACTTCTCATTTTATCTGCTAACACTTGTGATATGTCATTGATCACTATCCTACTTGTAGTCGTATTGATCCTGACCTCAGTAAACCAGCCAAGATATACCCTCTACCACACATGTACGTCGTGAAGGATCTTGTTCCCGTAAGTTGTTGTTGTTAGTAATGATCCGACTATTCATGTAGCAATCATTAGCTGTTTATGTGTATTTGAGATCAGAGACACTCTCCCTGAAAGAAGCCCACTTGAAGGTCTATTAGAGCTGAGGGATAATCGCAATCTATCGATTATCGTGATAGTGAGTAACAATCGTGATATGATAGTCTACAATCGTACTATCGCAATATATTAAACATGTCTGTGCTTAGTCAAAAAGCATTGATCACAGAAGCAAACATGATAGTCTTGAAGTTGAGGAAACTGTGCAAGTCTAGTTGATCATGCACAGCAAAGATTACAATTGTAATACGTAACAGTGTTTACCAACCAAGTGTTTTTAAAAAGCAGATACGTGGTATGTAATTGGATTATTTATGTGCTATTTACTGTACATGAGGTTAAGTGTCTTTGACAACTGCTAGTACCATCGTGATACTATCGTTATCGTGATATAAAAGTTACTATCAATCGTGATAGTGATAGTTGTACTATCGCTCAGCTCTACTTGTTATATCTTTCTTGTCAATGGCTTCCCACCATTGGACAAGAATGCATAGTGATTTAATTTGTCTCACTTAACTAGACACTGTTGGGCTGGTTGATCAAGTTAGCAAGCTGGTCATCAAAAGGGTGGTTGTTATTCTAATCCTCTAGACATAACTATGTTGTGTTATAATTGCTGTGGCCATGCAGACCCTTCTTAATAGAGGTACCCATGAGAGCAAAAATTGAGGCCTCAGTAATATAAAAGTGGTCTTATTTATTAATGAGGTCATGAATAGCTTTATTTGGCATGGTTGCTATAGCAAGCTGGTCATATTATTTAGGTGATTGCTAAGTTAAATTTCACTCATTTTTCCTTCTCCATTTTTAGGACATGAACCAGTTTTATGATCAGTACAGTTCAATTGAACCATACCTGAAGAGGAAAGAGGAACCAGAGGCTGGCAAGGAGTCATATCTACAGTCAGTTGAGGACAGGAAGAAACTGGTTGGTGTATTGTACTGTAGCAAAGTGTCAAGTGTGTCTAACCATTTGATGTGATTTATAGTGTGTGTATAAATGTTTGAGGGACCTCAGAATAGTACTCAGAGTAGTAACTGTATGCACTTGCAATGACATATAGATAAGCAAGACGAACGTCTACTTGACATGCATTCCATGTTATGGCCTTTGTGGATCGCTTTTGTATGAATGTCTGTACACTCAAAAGTGCATTGTTACTTCTTTGCTTTACATACGTACACCTTTCTCTCCTTGTAGGATGGATTGTACGAGTGTATCCTGTGTGCATGTTGTAGCACGGCATGTCCCTCCTACTGGTGGAATAGTGACAAGTACATGGGACCTGCCGTACTTATGCAAGCTTACCGGTGGATGATTGATAGCAGAGTAAGTAGTGACCCTACTGTATATTGACTGGGTACATAGTATAGATTATTACATATATATTACTGTTTATTGACAGGACGAATATCAGAAGGAAAGACTGGACAAGCTGAGGGACCCATTCTCAGTGTACAGGTGCCATACGATCATGAACTGTACCAAGACATGCCCTAAGGTGATTATGTTTGTGTATAAGAACATCATGCTCAGTCATAAGCTACTAATCTCCAATAGAGCAGTCAGTCACTTAATATCTTGTGTGTTTACTTTCTTAGCATCTCAATCCCGGTAAAGCCATTGCTGAAATCAAGAAACTAATGGCTAAATCATAACTGTCATTATGTATTCACTATATATTTGTGCATATATTATTAATTATCAGAAATTATTTTAAAACATGCTTTCTATATACGCACTTGATATTGATTAATCACTTGTGCAACAAGGCATGTTACGGTATGTACGTAGTAAGTTATGAAAGAAATTGAACAATGTGGGACGTGGTAGTTGAATTGATACCGTTGCTATATATAGAAAGGTTACAATCAAGCTGGATCGTTAGTTTAATATTTGGACTTCACAATTTCTATTAGAGTATATCATTCTAATAATTGCTCTGGTTGTGTCCGATTTACATGTCACTGAAACATCACTTGCTGTAAAGGTAGGGCATAGAGGGATGTGTGGTGAAGAGGGCTCGGTATGCATGTACATTGAGCTGACTGCTATAGTTGGGTAGTTCTAATCTTGTGTAACTAAATTTGATTCTCAATAAAGCAAAGTGTAGCTATAGATTCTCTGATAGTAATAAACAGTTTGAATTTGGCCACCTTTCCTTTGTTCATACATAGATCCTTTTCATAGCATTGCCGTAGGGTGTGTTTTCAAATGTGTCTTAATTTTGGAAATCTGTTGATCCATAGATCCTTTATGCACATCAATAGATTGTAAAATATGCGATTTCAATCCAGTATAAGGTTAAAAGCTACAAGTTTGAAATTTTCACCATGAATGCAGCTAACCATGGTGTTTATCATTTATAGCAAGCTACATAGTTATTGATATAACTATGAAATTTATATAGAAAACATCTGGGCAACTGTCCATGTCTCAGTGGCATTTCAAAGTTCCAGAGCATTCCCAGTGGCTGCCACACATATCTAGAATTCCACTCGTGAAAAGTAGCCAAAGCAAGTCAGAGGCATGGCTGTGGTGCAAATGTGTAGAGTATTGGTGTGGCTATCCATTCATGGTGAAAAGTGAACTTTACTGGTGTGTGTAGATTGACAATTATTTGGTCACAAATAATGGTATTTGCAGCAGATGATGTATAGTGAAAGCTATGTACCTGCAATGTACATTATCATCAGTCTTGCCAGCCAGCCTGTATTTTTTTCTTGTTATTTGGTCGGGAAAAACCAATTCACAAAAGAAAAAATACAGACTGGCTGGTGAGACTACATTATTATGATTATGTTTAGGAGACTCAACCTGTTTTAAACTAACCCATGCATATATGTGTGTAAATGATTCATAGTGGAAATAAGAGTTAAAATTTACATCAGGTTCCCAGTGACGGATTTGGGGCGGGGGTTCAAGGTTTTCATGGAAATCCCCGTTTGAAAACAATTACACAACAATTGATTAATTATTGTGGCATGCACCTATAACAAGCGATGTGCATGCTCAGCACTCCGTAAATAGACTTTGTAAACTATTTATTTTACACACTAAAATTGTTGCCAAATGCTGTCTCAGAGCATCTAAATTTCTAAAATTTCCTGGGGGGGGGGGGGGCATCCCCCAGACCTCCTAGCACATGTATGCTTTGCATGCATAGTGAAGCACACTCATCCATGTCAGTCTATATGTCCACATTCTAAACTGGAAACCCCCTTTACAAATTCCTAGATCCTCCACTGGGTGCCTATCAAGTTATCACCATTAACATGATTGCTGGTTGACACGTATACACGAGGAAGCTTCACTGTTCATCGTATTACTCAACACATTTTATTAGTTCACTATGTGATGTTTATTTAGTGTGACCAAATACTTCTCAATCACTAGAAGAGAGAAGGTTGATGGGTTGTGTTGCTCTGCTCTTCATTGCTATCCTTACAACAATCAGTAAGGTAACATTACTTCACTGTTACTACCAGTTAGTGATCATGATGACGATGACCTCCAATAAATCACTACCCTACAGTGCAAGCAATAAACATAACATGTATGTTATCATTTTAATGTATACATCACTTCATTGATATAGTTAGTAGACAGTATTGCAGTTTTAAGGGCCACCTTCCACCTTGCTCATGAAAATGTAAACGGACTTTAGCAAACACGAGACTGCACGCTATTAGCATCAGTGAACCACAATATCGATATTGCCACTTTAAAATAACTATGTATGATTATTCAGAAAATACAAAATGATCAGCAAAACAGCTGTTATAATTTTTTTTAATATTAACATACAAGTATATGGGAATTTTAAGTTTGATTAGGGATCATAGAACAAAAAGTAGAGAGTGATTGCCCATTTCATACTGATGTTTATTATTGTGACAGAGAATACGAAGATTAATTGTTCTAGTATATTGTATTAAAGTATTTGTGATTCTTAGCAGCTAACTACAAGTCTGCATGGAAGCCTCAGAAACTGTACAGTTCCACTAATTAGGTATTAGTTGGGGGAAAGGATTCTTGAAATCAATGTGTTTGTAGTCTAGATCTGGAAAATATATACGTATATATATATATATATATTTGGGGGAGGGGGTATTTAACCTGTCCAAAAGAAACTGCATGATGACACGATGACAACTGCTTAAGTCTGATATATATGTAAACATACTGTAAATGCAGAAGTTTAAAGTTCATGCAAAAATGGCTACAGAATTATGAATTGCAAGGCAATTGTTAATATGTAAAATGTCTCTTGTGGAAATTATGTACAGTCAGTAGCCAGCTGCATGTCATTGTCATACTTTTGGTTTTATACAGTTTTCACATTATAATATTATTGTCCATAGGCTCTCTAGCTTCTGTTAACTGTTGCTATGCAAGCTAGCTGGCTGCTGCAGTTACACTATATATGTAGTACTAACCATAGGCGGTGGAAAGGGGGGGGGGGGGGGGGGGGGGGGCTAGGAGGCTAAAGCCCCCCCCCTCAGAATGATATCACACCGATTCTTATCTTTCTTGGAGTGGGGCTGAAAACCGTGATAAAGATTGAGATATACTCTAATAGAGCAGTCACTCTAATAAAGTAGTCAGTGTGTAGTGAGCTATGTAAGGATTTTTATGTAGTTTATCAGCTAGAAATGGTAGCTGGTGAGGTGGAAAGCTATTGTCAGTTGGTTGTGACCTTTTTTTTTTTTTTTTTTTTGGTCTCACCTTACCAAACTATAGAAATAAGTCTGGGTCAGCTCAGCGGAGCCCCCCCTCATATCAACTACTTTCTCCGCCGCTGGTACTAACTAAATTATTGAGTAACATTTAAGAGTGTAACTACAGTACAACAACATAGCTAGGTTTTTCCAAAAACAAAAATGTTAGATGTTAGGCCGGGATGTCAAAGGGTTACCACCTAGATGAAGCACATATTTATAATGCAAGTGATGAGTCAAGTGTCTCACATCAACCTCATCAGAGTACACCTGTCACAGTAGGCCATATTAACTGACATATTTAAGCATCTTTTTGCAGGGCCCATTAGAATATTTCACAAGATAGATTCCACATCATATTATAAGATGCACAATGTTGTATTGGCCAATACACTGATTTCCAATACACATAATCATCACGACATCCTACAATAATTCTATCACTGACCATAGGGTAGGTTGTTGTTAGTAACTGAAGTGTCCATCTACTACAGTTGCAATTGGCCTTATACGTAGCTGCACACTTCATATGGACAAACTGACTCAAAAATTGGTTCCTTGATCTGCTATTTGCCAACCTACATAACAAACAAGATCATGGACACTATATGACATAGAATAAGTGAACTCAATTGTCGTTTATAGTATACATATTTGGTTACATTTTACAAGTGTACAATGCTGTGTGATGTATTTATGTGTCCATTTGCATTTACTTGTTTTTTGTTAAGAACTCTTGTCACATAGGCCATGTTACATGGCAAAAAGTGCTAGCTTTGCTGCTGAATTGTACAGTGCCATATTCAAATGTCGCTATGGCATTTGTGCAGTCTAAATGGGGTATCAGTGAGAATTGACAGTGTTGCTTTTAAAGATTATGTTGAGTAGAATCTGATTCAAGCTACAATATGTAGTGTAAATTGCAAAATTCAGTAAATCATTGAGTCTTTCATTTCGCATAACGCATGCAGTCACTGCACACCATTAGTTACCAAAATACTGTACCATATTGTACAGTGATGTGACAGCTGGAGTGTGTGTGCATAGATATGTGTGTGCTTTTGGTGGTAAGTTCTTATAGTATGTCTAATGAAATAACTTTCAGTGATACTTCATATAACTTTTTGATCATGGCATATAATTGCCTGAAATTTTCTATGAGTGTAGCTACAGTATCTGACTGCATCTTGATACTAAGAGCATATTAAACAGTATAAGGAGTCAAGTGTTGCATCATTTTGTTTGCTGGTATGTAAAATATGTGGAAATCCGGACACATATTAAGCTTGTCCAAAGAATGTTAATACACTACTCCACATGTAGTACATGTGCAATATGGATGTATACTAATAGATGTATGTCATGGTCGATAATGGTGGTGCTATCTTGCATTACTACGTACGTAGGTGCATAAAGATTTGTACTATGACCCACAACCATTAATATGTTTGTTATACTGTATTAATTAGTTTCCCTTAAACGTCGAAGTCGATTCATAATATGACTTTAGTACTTTTAAACCCGCTACCCCAACTTTAATTCTATTAGTGGCTGGTGATGTAACTATGGTTATATTACAACAACAGACTACATACCTAAACATTCTGCTACTACTGTATGTGTTCATGACAGCCAGTGTGTAAATGTCACTGTTTACATACGTATACCACCATAGCTAGCAAGCTGTAACAACACAAGCTATCGGCTGAATATTTCCCTAAATGTCTGGGCCAGTGAATGTTTTAGTGGTGCTTTAGGAAATGTACGTATCACTTAAGATAGTTTAATAAGATAGTTTAATATCACAACAAAAACACTGCTAGTATGTTTATTGTAATGGATCCCTTATCTCACTGACCACTCTACAAATGTGTCTCCTTTTGTATAAGGTTAGATGTGTACATGTGTATTAAACATCACCTGCACTGTATTGGCAGTATCTGTCAATGGTTAAGTGGTGATCTTATCTGTGAATTGTATATAGCTGGCTATAATACAGTATATAGTTTCTGTGTGGAAATGACTTGGAAGAAATTTACACACATCCTTGCAAGGATATCCCTGTTTCTGACGTAATTCATTGTGTTACATAAAAATTATATATCAAATATCTGGTTTACTGCAGCAGCATAGTCCATGCAAAATATCAAGCCTATTGTGTATTTTTTGATGAAGGCACCAAAATTGGCACACATGTAGGTTAGTACCTAATGATCATTTTTGGCTATGGAGGCACTCACAAATGTACTCATGGTGGCCATAGCAACAGTTCACAAATTGGCTGCTATGCATTTCTTGTTGAAACAGCTTCAATCCTCAAAAAGTTTGCCACAACCAACAGTACACAACCAAACAAATAAACAAGAAAACAACTACACAATAACAAGCGAACATGGATTGCATGAATTGAGCATATGCACAGAGAGCACATGGTGTCTATTCTATCTAAATAGAGTGCGGTCATAACACATGTTATCTTTTCTAATTGGAGCACACTGTACAGCTTAGCTGCTTTTAGTTTAGTTCAAGGAAGAGGAAGACAAGCTCATGTGCACATGTAATAATATTGCACAAGTACTGAAAATACTGCATACTAATGGTCAGGCTTAGTACAAAAAGTAGAGACTTAATAGTCTAAGGATATTTTAGTTTGTTGTTTGCAATTGTGTGATCTATGTTGTTTGTCTGCCACATTTCTATACTAATGTGCCACCTACGTACTATATCTAGTGTGAAACAGTCAATCACCAGTGTGACGATATCTCTGAAGCAGGATAATTACACACTGAGGAGAGTACAGAGAGCCAGAGAACACACGGCACATTCTAGAAGAAAATGCCAATTAAGCTGGAGAATATATCATGGGCTGCATACCATGCAATGCATCAGGAATCATGTGATTAAATCATCACACCAACAGCCTTACTCCCCTTAATTCAGGAGAGTCCTCACATAGTTGCAATGATTAAATATTAATGAATGTGGTGAAGAGTGCTGTTGAGCATAACAAACAAGACCATGAACACTATATGACATAGAATAAGTGAACCGTTTATAGTATACATATTTAGTTACATTTTACAAGTGCACAATGCCGTGTGATGTATCTATGTGTCCATTTGCATTCACTTGAAAAGTGCTAGCTTTACTGCTGAATTGTACAGTGCCATATTCAAATGTCGCTATGGCATCTGGGTGGTCTAAATGGGGTATCAGTGAGAATTGACAGTGTTGCTTTTAAAGATCATGTTGAGTAGAATCTGATTCAAACAAAAGTTAAGGAAATGCTAGATGTGACCATGGATGGTTGTAAACATGAACAGAGTGATATACCAGCTATATGCTAAACCTTTTAAAGTATTCTCCCACACTGTAGCACAGTAGGGCAGACTTGAAAGAGTTGAAGCAGATAGAGAATGTTCAAGATGGTGTGATGAAGAAGATGGAACAACATGTGGACCAGTTGACTACTATAATGAACTGGTCACCCACAACTAGTGAATATTGTTGAGACCTTCATCAGTTGTTTATACATACCTGTATAATTGTGACATGTAGGTGTAATTGGATGTGATTCATGATAATGTTTTTTTTTAGCTCAGTAAAATCATGTGCCAATGATGATATTCACAGATGCATGGTAATTATAATTTCTTACTTTGTGTATTAGTTACTTTCCTAAGCTGTTATACAAGCAGCTAATTGATAAGTGTCATGTAGAGAAAATGAGGTTAGCCTATGCATGCAGTGGCTAGGAAAAACTATTTTTTACAACTAGCCCAAACCTGAGACGGGGGGTGGTAGTACATATAAACAAAATTTTCTTTTTGTTTGAATTACATATTTTGTATTTTGCATGTGTCCTATATAATTGTCACGATTGTTGTGTAGCAAATGTTAGTGAAGGGAATGATTGAAGGGATTTCAGGGGAGTGTGGGAGCATATTTACCTATAGTTGAAACATAATTGTGGCAAGGTTGAATCTGGAAGCAATTTGAGATAAATGACTGAGACCCGGAACTAGGAAATAGCAAACAAACTTACAGTGATATACAAGCCAATTCTTTAGATTAAACTATTGTTTTATAAGATTTAAGGCTATTATTTTATATCAATAGTGGACTGGGAAAATGACCATGACTATAGTAGCTATATAAGTTGCAATTCTAGTGGACCACAAGTGGACTGGATCTTAAGGTATTAGTCAAATCCCTGTAAACATGCACAGTACATGTATGTAATTTTTGACTTTATTCTTTTCTGTGGTGCAGCTTGCTATTTAGTCTGACTTTTACAACTGTAGCCAAATCACCATTTACAACTAGCCAAAAGTCATTTAAAATTAGCTTTTTTGGCCACAACTAGCACCTTTTTTATCCCCTGTATGCATGACTATAATTATTATATTACTTATGGTTCACAATAGTCTAGCTGTTTTGTAATGTGTACATCAATAAAGAATGTAGCAAGCTGCAATACATATGTAGTGTAAATTGCAAAATTCAGTGTAAATCATTGAGTCTTTCATTTCATGTAATGCAGTTTCACTGCACAGTATTATAGTTACCGAGATACTGTATTGTATAGTGATGTGACAGCTGGAGTGTGTGTGTCTGTGTGTCTGTGTGTGCTGTTGGCGAGACAACTTTAATGCTCTTTAATGAGACAACTTTCAGTTTCACCATTATTCTCACTGTTTCCAGCTACACAGCAACAAAATATAAATATTAAGTTTGTCCAAAGAATGTTAATACACTACTCCACATGTAGTACATGTGCAACAGCACACACACATGAAATCAAAGACTCAATACAATATGGATATATACTAATAGATGTATGTCATGGTCGATAATGGTGGTGCTATCTTGCATTACTACGTACGTAGGTGCGTAAAGTTTTGTACTATGACCCACAACCAATAACATGTTTGTTTGATTGTATTAAATTAGTTTCCCTTAAACGTCAAAGTCTATTCATAATATGGCTTTAGTACTTTTAAACCTGCTACGTCAACTTTAATTCTATTAGTGGCTGGTGTTGTGACTATGGTTATATTACAACAACAGACTACCTATATATAGCTGTACTTATCATGTTATATGTCCTTATCACAAGTGTAGTTCCATCCCAATTACCCCTTTATTAAGTAGTCTATTTGTAATTTTTAGTTGCTCTGTTGTAATCTTAACTTATAATTCTGGGTGCTGATAGCTCTTATCAGTACACCAGCTGCTGTATCTCAACTCTAAAGTTTGTACAAATGTTTTTCAGCAACAAAATCACAATAATGATAATAATAATATTATGTAATAATAATAAACATTCTGCTATGTAGTTCTGTATGTAGTTCTGTATGTGTTCACGACAGCCAGTGTGTAAATGTCATAATGTATACCACCATAGCTAGCAAGCTGTAACAACACTAGCTATCAGCTGAATATTTCACTAAATGGCTAGTCTTAATTCTGCCTGGTGATCCTATAGTGTTTGTTGAAACTATATACGTAGTTTGTTGTTTTGGTGTTTAACATCTGTCAAAAGATAGTGCCCAGTGGGCCAGTGAATGTATTTAGTAGTGCATTAGGAAATGTACGTACCTCTCAATAATAGGTTAATATCACAGTAAGAGTTCATAATATTTGAGGGAGGGGGCTCTCTTGATCACAGCAAAAATACTACTAGTATGTTCATTGTAATGGATCCCTTATCTCACTGTCCACCCTACAAACTTGTGTCCTTTTGTATAACGTTGGATGTGTAATTGTGAATTACACAGTACCTGCACTATACAAAATGTGTTTGGCAGTATCTGTCAATGGTTAAGTGGTGATCTTATCTGTGAATTGTATATAGCTGGCTATATACAATATATAGTTTCTGTGTGGAAATGACTTGGAAGAGATTTACACACATCCTTGCAAGGATATCCCTGTTTCTGATGTAATTCATTGTGTTATCAAATATCTGGCTCAAATACTGTGTCATTGTGTGTCTGTGTGTATGTGTCACATTATGAGATGGATAATGTTTTAATCTGAGAACTTCAAGAGTACTTGAGTAAAACACTTTGATGTCAGCCTAATGAAGTGTTGTAGGTTTACATCATGGTAAAGCCATGCTCCAAAGAAGTTAGCTTTTTTACAGTACAGTAAGGTGTTGATACACATAGCCAAAATATACAGAAGTTAAAATAAGCTTAAATTATATCACTGAGTATGTAAGGCTGAAAGTGGCTTCTAGTTCTTGCCCATTTTGTCATGCATATAAATATAATATTAGACAGTGATTTACACTATGTACCTCAAACAATATCAACAAAAATCAATGGACCAGGTAACCCACACACATACAGCAGGTTAATTGACAAGGTAATATTACACTCCATTTGGCCAAAGTGAATACAAAATGGCCCCCATACCCCATGGCTTCTGTTCCTTTTTTTATCAACACTAATTCAGTTAAATGACTAAGATACTACATACAACAAGTCAGTATAGCTTAGTGGTATACTACTGGGTGGAGCATGGACCAGTTAGGCTCAGAGTCTAATACATATTTACGTACCAACACACTGACATAGGTACAGTAATATCAGGAGCTTATAAGCGCTGAAGGCGCGGAGGAGCGTAACACTCAGGGTATAGCTGTGTTCTATCTTTTGTTAATGAAAGATGTCCTTATAAAGAGAGCAGTAATTTCCTTCTAGTTCTTGCCCATTTTGTCATGCATATAAATATAATAATAGACAGTGATTTACACTATGTACCTCAAACAATATCAACACTAATCAATGGACCAGGTAACCCACACACATCGCGCCTTAGGCGCTTATAAGCTCCTGGTAATATTCAGCACAGGGGATGATGTGTTCCCTACTCCAATATTCATGGAACATGATCCACATATCCCTGTAGTGATGATACTGCAAACACTACCAAACTATATTGCTGGGTGTAGTGTAGTTTTGGAAATTTACGTATGAAGGATTAGATTAGTAATTTGATATACCTTTATACATGCATGTGTGTTTGTTCCTGGGACTGTGGGACATGACACATACATACATGCTTGTCTGTGCATGTACTCATATTCAGAATGCCAGATGAAGAAAATTCGTGTTAACCCACTAAATGTACGTATATACTAGCAAAGCATAATAGGTCAAAGTTCTTGTTGGGGTCTGGGCAGGTGCTCTTGATATATTACAGGTTTGTTGAATAGGTCTAAATTATGTAATGAGTTGTGGCTGGTTTGTTATTAGTAATTGATGGGTACTGAGTACACATCTGCAGGACAGTACACATGAATTATTAAGTCTACTCAATAATTCATGTGTATATAGTGCTGTGCACAGTAGTGTATGGTCAATGTTTCTATTCAGTATTGAATGTGTGAGCATGTGCATGCATGCATGAGTGGGTGCCCATACTTTCACGGTTCAGCCTCTTGCAGGTTACAAGTCCTGCCCCAGGAGGATTTGCTTTTGTACAACTTTTGATGTTTGTTGATGTAATTTTAGTTGTGTGTCCATTTGAATGCCAAGATCTCTAACACTATCAATAGTTTTGATAATTGTGCCATTCAATGTGTAGGGGATCTGATAGTGGTGTGGACCAATATGGAGGACCTTACACTTGGTAATGTTGAATGATAAAAGCCATTGCTTGGACCAGCAGAAGAGAGCATAAATGTACTTATGCAGTTCTCTAACATCTTCAGGAGACTTAATACATCGAAAAAGTTTGGTATTGTCAGCAAATAACACAAGGGAATTCTTAACTATAGTAGGGAGGTCATTTACATAAATGACAAACAATAGGGGTCCCAAGACAGAGCCTTGGGGAGCTCCACTCCTAACAGATGACCACGGAGAAAATTCTCCATTTATCACAACACATTGTTTCCTGTGTACAAGAAAAGACTTGATCCAATTTAGAAGATTTCTTGAGATTCCGTAAGCTGCAAGAGTCTTGGGTGGGGGACAGTATCAAATGCTTTCCAGAAGTCAAAGTAAATGACATAAATTTGTATACCTGACCAACAAGTGAGTTAATATGTGTTTTTAATGATTTGAGTACTTTACAGGTAACAGAAGTGAGATTAATTGGTCTATAGTTTGCAACATTGTGCTGGCTACCAAACTTATGAATGGGAACCACGTGGCCGATTCTCCAACTCTCAGGAAGAGTTCCAGATTGTAAGGACTTACTATATATTATGGCCAGGGGTACACATATAATGTCACTAGGTCCTGGGGATTTGTCAACTTTAAGTGATTTCGATTTATCTGGTGCATGGGGAGTTTGTTAAAGTGAATGATGGAAGAGATGTGGTGTCTTCAGAAATGAAAACACTGGAGAAGAATTCACCAAATGCATGAGCTTTGAGACTATCTGAGGTGATTTTGTTGCCATTGGGTTCATGAATGTCTTGTATTTTAGTCCTTGTTTTTAATCTAGAATTCACATATTTCCAGAAGCTCTTTGGATTCTGCTTGATATTATTGTTCAAAGTTTCTACGAAGCTGCTATTTGTGACTTTTAACTGCAAATAGCTATCACCAGTCTCTATCATATAATGCCATACTCCCAAGACTCCCAACGGCCAGCCTACATGCTAATATAACCCACAATTAAATATATTTGAGTGTTGTATAAAAGTACACAGCTAGCTGTGCGTATATGATTGTATCATCAAACCACATTTCTTTAACACAAACAGTAACTTCCCTTTGATTATTGCTTAAATAGCTATATAGCTGTACACTCCAAAATCTGTTAAATGTAGAAACCATTCAATATTCAGAGTTTGTCAGCATTTTCAAGGGAGCTGCATTGAGTACATTCTAATTAAGATCCTGTCTAGTGACTACACCATTGTATTTGAGTGCACACAGGTGTGTACTGTGCAGAGCTGCTGTACAGGCTATTTTAGCAGAAGGGTAGCTGGAAACCCTAACAATCGTACACTACATAAACATCAAAAGTGAAATATCAAGATCGACATACCCTAATAGAGCAGCCACCCGTAATACAGCAGTTGAATAAAAATTGTGATGCAACCCACGTTGAAATCACTCACGGATTCCATCTCAGAGAGGGTCTAATTTTCAAAATTTTCTTTGGGGGCCAGACCCCCCATATTTCACATGCTAGTGTGCTTTGCACACTAAGGTGTGCCTTCCCTGTAGTGTCATTTCATTTTGACTGTGTCCCCCTTTCCAAAAGTCTGGATGCATCCCTGGGCTAAATCATAACTGTCATTGTGTATTTACTATATATTTGCACATATTACATTAATAATTATCAGAAAATATCTTTCTATATTATATGCACTTGATAATGTATAATTACTTGTGCAACAAGAGTGAGTTATGAAAGAAATTGAATGTGGGACATGGTAGTGATAATATTTGACATAATACTGTTGGCAGAATTAAGTGATGGTCAGACCACTTCAACTGTTTCTCTCAGCCAAGCTACAATATGCATATGATTGCTGTGCCACTTGTCAGTAGCCAGTTATACGTATGCTGAAATATTACTTTGGTGATGAGCTTAAAAGGTAACTTGCATCCTATCATGACATTTTCACTACCTGCAAGGTGATCATGTGTGGATATAAATATTTTGTACTAAAAAATACAGCGGAACTTCTCACATTTTGGGATCCAGAATTTTTGCTCACTTTTTGCTGTAATGTAGAGGTTTTCCTCTTTCAGAGGTAAAAAAAGTATTAACCAGACCAAAATTTTTGCCCTTATTATGGAGGGTTTTTCTATTGTGTCCTTAATTCGGGGAGTTGTTAAGAGAGGTTCCACTGTATAGCGTCGGCTGGGCCCAAGAAACAAAAGATTTAGTTGAAGTGGCCTTAGGAGACAAGCTATATTCAGTGTGTTTTAAACAGATGTGTGTAGGTTCCTATCAAGTAATTATCACCATTGATGCGATGGCTGGTTGACATGTACAGGTGAAAAGACTTCATTATAGTAATCAACACATTTTATTAGTTCACTTTGTGATGTTTCATGTTTGTTTAGTGTGACCAAATACTTTTCAATCACTGCTATTTGTATTTTGTAATATTATTGATGGAGTAGAAGAGAGAAGGTTGATGGGTTGTGTTGTTCTGCTCTTCATTGTTATCTTTACGAAAGTCAGTAAGGTAACATCACTTCACTGTTCTGATCAACAGCTACCAGCTAGTAGTGCACAGCAAAAAAATATGAATTTTCCTTTTATGTGCTACACAGGTGAAGCACATATAGTCATCTTTTTTCTTACACATTTGTGCACTGTTCACAAATGTAGCGAAGTTGCAAACATATATGTGCTACTGGAGGAAATGTGTTGAAATACCATTTCCATCATATGTGGTCATGATTTGCATAGTCACAAATTTAACCTATTTTACACATGTGTTTAATATGCAATTGGGTGTGTAAATTCAAGTTTTTTTGCAGTGGTGATGATGACCTTCAACAAGTCACTTCCTAACACTGCCTGGTTGATGACTGTACCATCATGATGATCGATACTGGAGGGATACCAATAGTCTCATTGTTACTACCGGACCCCAACAGATGGCCATACTTTAGCAGACTAGAAATAGAGCCACCTTGTCTAGCAGCTAATAGTCTCAGCATGGATGAACTAGCTTTTCAGTGTAATTATGGGTGGGGACCAGTATGTTATTAGTGTTTGTGGATAGTTATATATATATCTAGATAGTTGTGGTACATTTGCTCTTCAAACAGTTATGCAATCTGTTTGGTATGCTGCTAATGCTTTACAGTCTTACTGTAGTTTGGTTTTCAACCACTGCTATATATATATATATATATATATATATATATATATATATATATATATATATAATTATTCCAATGCAAGGATGGATGTTACACACACCTTACTGTCCTTTCATTACACTATTCTCCACACAGCAACGTGTCGTGATAATGACGAAGCTGATGTGTACAAAGATGAAAGGGTTGTGTGAAGAGTGCTTTTATAAGTAGCAACCAGCCAGGATTGTAATCATAAAAGACTAAACATAAAGTGTCTGTTATCATTTTAATGTACAAGTTAGTTCATTTTATCTGACTACACTGATAAAATCTGCCAGCATGAGACTGCATACATGCTATTAGCCATTGTAAAAATAACAATATCAAATTTATATAGTAGGGCTGGAACGAAGGTCAAATTTTAATCTCTGAAGCTTCTTGTAAAAAAGCTACTTAAGCTTTGGAGCTTTGTTGATATTAGTAGTTAATGATCATAACTGATGTGTGTACACCCATAATTATGGTCTCACACTTTCTTACAGCTGTAGTGCAAGCTCTAGTAAAACTACTAATATGCCAAAATTTGTCAATCCTCTAAGGTTAAAAACCTCCAAAGGTACCGAAGCTGTTGCCTCAACCCTACTAGCTATGTTGCACAAGCCAAAAGGTATTAGCTATGATTATTCAGAAAGCACAAAATTATTAACAAAACAGTTGTTATGTAACTTGAAGAAATAAATCATGCAGTTCATAAGTATTACAGTATATACTGTTAACTTGTACACAACTAATAGGTGATTGGGAATACACTTGAGCAACAATGCAACATATAAACCAACGTTTGTCCATTGATCACACAATCATGAATGTATGTATCAAGGATGACTCCAGGAATTTTGGGTACAGGTTTCCAAATTTTTGCTGCATGCACACTTAAATCATAGATAGTATACTACATTGTCTGTGGTATACTATCTATGCTTAAATCTAGGGGAGTCTGGGAGCATGCTCCAAGAGGAAAATTATGTATTCTGAGATTGAATCTGCATAGTAACAATTTTCACCAAAAAATCTTTTAGCTGACATTTTAAACATATGTTAGGAATTGATTCACTCATAGGCTTGCTTGCAATTGTTTCTGCTGGCACTGTATCAGGAGCAGGCTACTAAAGAGTTAGGAGGTGGAGATTTGAAATTTGAAGCATACAACAGACATGGATGCCATTTATTCCCCCATGAAAATTTTCAGGTCTTACACAGTGTTACTGTGTTGTACAGGTAAACTAAAAATGCAAGATGTAACTGTTCTATTAGACTGCTCTATTAGAGTGTTTCAATCTGAATCTTTGGAACCTTTGCAAATCAATTCACAATCAATTTTAACTGCCTGAATATACTTTACCACTTTCTGGAAACCTCAGAAACCCCCCTAGATCCACCCCTGTATACTACCCCTAAAATTCAACTACAGCAATCAAAAACAGCATTGTTTAACATTTAGACATTGTCGAAGGATTACCACCAAAGTAAAAACTATGCACAAACTATACTGTTTAATACAAGCGATAAGTCAGGTGTCTCATATCACATTGATACATGTGTCACAGCTAACTGACTCTAGGGATTTAAGCTTCTTTTTGCAGAACGCATTAGAATAAGCAGATGGTGTGACACTTGCACACGTAAAATAGACTCTACAGCATTTTGTAAGATACACAATATTGTATTCATCATAATACATTGATTTCCAAACAGTACACATTATCATCACGGCATCCTACAACAATTCTCTCCCCTATTACCACTGGAGATGAAAATATTTCACCAGGTAACTGTGTCCTTCCCATAATCTTCCCAGTCACTAAGTCAACTATACACACATCTCCATTTATTGTACAACAACATGCGATAGGCAAGTGTCCTTGAGATGTGAGGATATTACTAACAAATGGAGTACAACCAATAGCAGAGTCAAATTTTGTTTTCCAGGTGAAGTTCATCTGAGAAGAAGCGACATTATTGAGACAACAGTCATGACCTCCAAACAAGAAGAATTGTGACATTGTTGAAGGAGCGTCAGGTTTTATTTCTGTTAAACTAAGGTTCCCATCACTGTGATTTATTGTACGGGAATTTTTATCAGTAACTGAAGTGGCCATACTGCAGTTAGGCTCACATAGTTCATATGGACAAACTGACTCAAAAATTGGCTGCTTGATTTGTAGTTTACTAACCTACAGAACAAACAATGTCATAATATGCTGAATGGTAAGATATAACACACATGGATTTAGTTGTCATATAAATTCATATGATACTATATTTCACTTCTTTCATTGTTGAAAAATAAGTATCGTAAGCAAAAATTATACAAAAATTTGTGCTTGAAATACAAAACTTGTATCTACCAACTGAAATTTCCAAATAATTATTGACTATGCGGTTCATTGCCTTTAATGCTGTAGCTACTGGCTTTCAACTAAGACACATGAAATATAACAGCACACAGCAGACAATCTTCATTACCACTGTAGCTATCGGTGCTGCAAAAGCAATCTAATAGAGCAGTCATGCAAAATAAATTTCCTACAGTGCAAGCGACAAATCTTTTTATTTTCTCCATGAAAACAAATTGAACTATGGTATTATAATCTTCTATTCTATACATGTGCAATAATGCTGATATGATGTACATAATGAGGCTAAGGAGTAAAATAGTAACTTCTAAAGCCATTAATAACACATTATTGGCTGAATATTAGCTCTACTCCTGATGAAGTTTGGGTACCATAACAGCAAGACTGCAAGCTGATCACAATTACAATATTACAAAGCTGCAGGTAACACTAACCATAGTCCCATCAGGTTTGTACTTCAGTAGATCCCCGTCAACACATCCCACTACAATACTGTGATCAGGTAACAGTGATGGTGAAGCAAACACTGGCTTGGGACACTTGTGTCTCCACACAATATCCACACTATCCTAATGATACAACACATATTATTAACATGAAGTATTAGCGATGACACTATAGACTTACACAATTTATTGCTGCAACACTACCAGCTAAAGTGGCGATGTATAAATGTCGTAGTCTGTCATCAATTAGTGGAGATGATATCACTATACCATCATCTATTAGTATCTTATGAATTACTTGTTTGTGCTGGAGTTGAGATACAGAGACCAATAGTTGGATGAGAAACAAGTATATTTTAAAGTACAATTATTAATGCACTGTATGTGTGTCCATTGAGATGAGACGATATGGGATTTTAAACTATTACAATACAGCAATATGCATACTATGATAATACAAAGCACTTAAAGCAGTGTATATCTATGACAGATTCTCTTAAAAGACAGACAGAAGATCTTTTCTTTCTCTAACTTTGTGGCAATGTTTATACATATACATACGCATAGATACACTTGATATATTAAAAAAAACCCTGTAAACTAGCCCTAGTGGTATTCCCATTCTCCCCATACATTTATCTAGAAGAAAACCTTAAGTTTGTTTAAAAGCAGCTGTAAAGAACAACCAACTTCACTGTAGTAAGAGGGAGCCCCATATTCAAACCCCAGATCACTACACTACTTCGTTCTCACTCCATGCAAGCATAGACTGGTTGCATGGACCACAGCAAATGACAGAACATGCACATACTGATTACAGTAAAATGTTTTGATGCCTGTATCACTGTCTTGTCTATATTGTGATATGGCAATGTATTGATCATTCTATCTCTAGTGTGCATGCACATCTTCATGTTAATTCAATAACCATTATAGAATGGTTTACAAGAGTATGAGAGTCACAACTTGACCTGCTTACCTACCTCAACATTTACTGCATAAACGTGATGGTCATGTGATCCAAACCATACAAGTCCAGTTGCCATGTCAACACAGGGTGAAGACCTCACTGGTTCACTACTCACAGTCAAACACCAGTAAGTGGTGCCAGTAGTGGTGTGGAGGGTATACAGATACCCATCATGGCAACCTTAAGTATATAAAATAGTACACACACACACACACACACACACACACACACACACACACACACACACACACACACACACACACACACACACACACACACACACACAAACTCACACGCACACAAACGTACCAACAATCACATAGTTTCCACAATGAGACAATATAGCTGAGGACATTATCCTATCAGTCAGTAGGGTCTCCCACACCACTACACCACTAGTGACATTAATGGCATAGAACAGTCCAGAGTGTGACCCAATATATGTCACCGACACACCATCATCCCTAACACGACATCAACCACACCACTATGTTATGTTATACACAGTATAGCATACTGTAATACTACTAGTGGAGAAGCATCCACACATTTCTGAGTATCAACCTTCCAACTGATGTTTAGTGTGAGGGTAGGAGGGGGAGAATGGTTTGGTGTGATGTATAATCTTGGCATCATCAACCTAAGACATGACACATACATTGTCAATTCACTATCAGATATATCACCTGCTGTTAATGTAGCATTGTCCTCTACGAAGTGAAATTTGTTTCCCTTTTAATTCATTTTCAGAAATCTTCTGTCGTTTTGATACTGGACCATCCAGAATGTCATTTTGATGTAATTCTGTTTTCTTATCTTTATATTTGTTTATGTATTCAAATAAACACTTTGCGGCATCATGTAGTGCCTTATTTAAAGCTGCATCCATGAATTCCCCTAAAGCATCAGAAATCTAGAGTGACAGTAAATGAAACAGACAACATAAAACAACTTTAGTAACATATATGTATACATGTTACACATATATTACATACACGTAATTACACAGTGTAGGCATAGCACAATACACATACATTTATTCCACTTTCTAGACTATCTTCCATCAGATTTGTAATCCTCACTAACTGGAAAGAGTCACCTCCATTTTGTAGAAAGTTTACATCAGACTCCCAACCACTTACTCCTACCATTTCAGCCAAACTTGTAATCCACTTCTCCACTGAAGCTACACAACTTATATCTACACTCCCACCTGAAACATCCTCATTATCCTTCAAAGTGTGATGACGTAATTGAGCCATATCAATTTTTCCTGAAATACCATTTCTATAACACATCGAGATTCTTACACTACAATAATACCCTACCATGGCTGGTAACAGGCAGGACGTCCATCATCACTATGTCATCAGGTATGCAGTGAGTGGGTAGTAGTTGGAACATGTCATGGTGAAGGTTATGTAATAACATATCATTGTTGTTGTTATGGTGACTTGTTGGGACCACAAAGAGAACAAGTGAACTACTGTCCCTTCTCTGTGGTCTATCCAGATGAGTTAAGGCACAAGACTTTACGCAAGGAATACTGGAAATAATCTTGAAAAAAGAGGGATGATTGTGTGTGCCATATGTACGGCATGTGCTACATATGTGCATGTGTTAATGCACATATTCTTACTTGTTGGATAGTGTCCAGATTTATTCGGTGTCCTAGTCGTTTGACCTGCTTGTCCACCCTACCCATATAATAGAGTAATCCATCACTTCCATATCTACCATAGTCTCCACTAGGCCTCATTCTACCAGATACTATCTCCTCCTCATTATCCAACATACACACTCTAGACTGACCACCTATAAATATACAAATGTTATTTTAAGAAGCAAATCACCACCTTACACAGAATATGACATGCATTATTAGAGAATGTCTTAGTGATGGTATAGCTATACTGAAATATTATTGTAAATTTCAAGCACTATTAATTCTACACAGCTACAGTAATTCTCCCTACAAACTTTACAACATAATATTCTTGCTAGATTACTGTAGTTACATAAGACAGTGCATGGACATCATCATCTCCATGATGACTATAATACAAAGGGTCTTCTTTACAACAGACATACCTAGAGTCGTGAACATGCAATAAAAGCCTAAGCTAGATATATTTATGTTCTTTATTCGTTTGGTTCTTTAAGGAGTTTGGTTCTCTATGGAATATGAATGGATTGAATATGTAATACTTTTTAAGATCGTATTGTGTTATGTAATTTGGTTCTATAAACAAATCAACAGCATAATATGTGCTGTTTTTGAGTGAATATCTCACACACCTATCCATATTTGTCCACTTCCATTTGTTATAACGTTATCATTGTCATCATGTAACTCAACTATAGTATCCAGTAGGGGATTTCCCAAGGGAACAGCCTTTTCTAATTCACCATCATCATCAGGTACAACACTTAATTCACCATTACTGCCTGTTAGTTCATAACACATAGCCCAGCTTGATACTTCTGTGATCCCATAGATGTTGAATATTCTAGTGTTATTATTGACATGTCTCCATTGCAGTATTGTTGTAGGTGAGGGACAAGCTTCACCTCCGAATGCCAACACTCTAACATGTGATCTACACCCTAATAGCTATGTGAGAATGAACAAGTGATTATATAGATATGCACCAGTAGTGTAGCTAAACACATTGTTATAAGTGAATGTTAATCAGAATAAACTCTATCCTTTGCATTATAATAAAATAAACTAGGAGTCCAGCTATGATAATACCCATAGGGTGAAATTTGTACTTATTTGACTGTTCTATTAGAGTATTTCAAGTTAAGGCATTGTTGAGGGTGTAATAGACTAATATGATAATTGCTGAAATAATATACTCACAACAATGTTTTGCTGCGATGAATTATTCATAATTGGCACAGCAATACGAACCTACTAAGTATGCAGAGAGTATGCAGAGAGTATGCAGAGAGTACAGCTTGTAATATATTTACTCAGGAAAAATTACAGATGATTAGCTAATGATAAAGACTGTTTGTGGTCAATTTTAATGATGTTCACAAACCTGTCACTGGGTATACACTCCTATATAACATTTTACATGCACATGTTCACCAGCGATCTATTTTAAGTACATAACATAAAACACAGCAGAATCATTTGATATCGTGTTTGTAAGCCTTGTACATACAGTACATGGCAAATTCCAGGGAGTTACCTTTATACTGGTACACTTCAAGAGCTGGTTAATAATTTCACCTCTTGACTGAGAACTCTTTGTAGTACACCACATGTACATAGGAGGAAGCTTCACTGTACATTGCATTAATCAACACATTTTATTAGTTCACTTTGTGATGTTTGTTTAGTGTGACCAAATACTTCTCAATCACTGTTATTACTAATATTTATGGTGGAGTAGAAGAGAGAAGGTTGATGGGCTGTGTTGCTCTGCTGTTCATTGTTATCCTTACAACAGTCAGTAAGGTAACATCACTTCACTGTTCTGATCGACAGCTACCAGCTAGTGGTGATGATGACCTCCAACAAGTCACTACCCTACAATACTGCCTGGTTGATAACCATACCATCATGATGAATGATACTGGAGAGAAACTGGACATCATCTACACTACTGATAGTCTCATTGTTACTACCTCGACAGATGGCCACACCTCTACTGTGATCACTAGGATGGAAATAGAGCCACCTTGTATTGATAGTAGCATGTTAAGTGTAGATCTAATAGTTTTTGCAGCTATATGGGTCGGGATCAGCATGTTGTTAGTATTGATGGATGGTTATGTAGTTGTGGTACATTTGATGTTCAAACAGTTACGTAATCTGTTTGGTATGCTACTAATGTTTATAGTCTAACTGTAGTATGTTTTTCCATCACCACTGTAATCATTATGCCAATTCAAGCAATGGGGTTGCATATACCATGCCACTACCTTACAATCCTCTCAATGTACCATAGCATTAGTATTGAAGTGTTTGCTGCTTGTATACTCCACTATATCGCATACAACATGTATCGCACTTACAACCTAAAACCAAAGCTTTCTAAACCCAAATCAAAGCTTTTCTTCAGGTATTACCTTTCCAGTTGGATTACCATAATGTTAGTGGTCCTTCTGTTGATGATATGCCATGATCTGATATCAAGTGATGGTACATATACTCTACCTAATGATGATTGTGATCTTACAGCGAGACTTATCTTCAACTTCTCAATGATTTGCAACACCACCATCAAGACGGTTCAGATCATCGCCTTCGTGGTTTATCTCTACTACAGTTGCAAACTGAGAGAGGACATCAGAATTCACGATGTTGGCAGGTTGAGCAAACTCAAAAGTCAACAACGCCAGTTAAACACAATTTCTATTGCCATGGGAGCGACCATTGGGATATCGCAATTGATTTTTTGGCTTTTTATAATATTCGACTTACCAGCAACCATTTTAGGGATTTCCCTCATACTATTCTTCATACAACAATGTGTGATAATGACCAGGCTGATATGCAATAAGAAGGTGAAAGGATTGCGTAAAAAGTACTTTTCCAAGGAGTAACCATGACTGACACTGTATTTGATGTGCAATAGCAGAGAATTTGATGTATATATTTATTACATGTATATAACCAACACAATAGCTTGTAACGTACACCTATTATGTAATAAGTTAATTGCTGGTTAAATGCATTAAAGCAATTATCTAAATGGTTCAATTTAAATCACACTCTTACAGATGCATTAAATTAAACCAAAATTATTAAAGCTCACCACTGCCTTCTACAAACAAATTTAAACACTGTCATTAGAAATGGCGTTGTTAATTTAACTTAATAAGTATTTCTACATTTGATGCCTATAGATTGTCCTTCATAGGCAGCTAGCTTATTTTAATAATGTATGTAATAGGTGGAAGATACAGGGGTGATCTGTAGTTGGTTAATATCACTACAGAAATCATATTTAAGGGTTCTTCTTGTATAGTCAATCACTCTAATAGAACAGTCATATTTAATATTGGGTAGCTGCATTTACCCCTCATCTTTAGCCTGCCTGTAAGGCTTACACAAATAAAATGTCGCCATGTCATACAGAGATTAACCAGACAATGACACCAACAAAAATTAATACTAATGACCAAGTGATTATGTAAACTTCATGTAGACAAACATGGACGGGTTTAGGTATAACCAAATGCTATGGCTATGTAAGTACATATATTCCAATAACTGATCAACATAATACATAATACTACTAGTTTATACTGACCTTATCACACAACACTTCAATACCAAGACCACATACAAGTGAAGGAGTGGCCTATGGGATATAGTAAAAGTCATCAATGCATTGAGGTGTGTAGAAATAGCATACATGTGTGATTGTGTGCAGTAAATTGTACAGTAAACAGAATAACATGTGGTGTTGAGTGGTACGGAAGTATGCAGTTATACCTGAATGATGGTGGGAGTGTTCCTGTTAAACAGCAGTGTAGCTAGTTGAGTGGGTGAAGCTTTGGCTGATTCCGGTATCACCAGTAGAGCTGCTCCACTTGAAAAGGCTAGAAATATCTGTAGAATAACATTATCTCACACTTTCGAGTGGTCAGCTCTAGTATATCGGTAGTTTCTAAGATGTGCTATTGTAGGCCTTAATTTATAGTAAGGCCACCACTTTATAATAGAGTGGAACTTGTCTGAGTGGCCACCTCTCTAAATCGGCCAACTTTAAACTATTTCCCAAGTGAGAAACTCACAGAGTGATCCACTTGTCTCTCCCCTAGAAATTTTGGCCTGACGGCGACCAGCTTAGACAGGTTCCACCACAGTTAGGCCTCAATGTACAAAAGTTATTGCATGGACATAAGCAAATCAGTACATATGGAACTGTACTCCTTGCAGTACTTATACCTGTAGCACTCCTAGTATTATGTATGCAGTTTACATGTGTTGCACACAAAAACCTCACTGAGGTTGTCTTTGTTTAGAGGTAAAATTGTATTGGTGGAGGTCTATTGGGACCTCAGAGGTTAAATGTGGAGTGTCCTTTAGCAGGGAGATCGAGAATCATTTAAGAGAGGTTCCACTGTACTGTAGGTGCCAGTGCTACTAACCTCTACTACAGAAGGATCAAAGGTGTATGGAGCTGCATTAAACACAGTATCATTTGATGATACATCAAATCTCTGCCTATATATGGTTACCATATATTAACAACATTACATTATAAACACATTGCTACCTCAAGTCCATGATATTAGGAACGATACAACAGTGAGGCACTCTGACAAGTTTGGGTAGCCCAGTGGTACCAGATGTGGTCATGACATAAGCCAGGTCCTCACGTAGGCTAGTCTTGGTAGCTAACACCTGACCATTGTGTACCAACATATACACACACAGTTCACCATAGTACAACAGGCAGTTAATGGTGGCTATGTTGTGCCATGGGAGATGAAGAAACTCCTAACGGGAATACATCAATAAAAAATCTGTGTTCTGTGTGATAAGTGAAACTACTTACCTTTAGAGCACTAACATGTACAATCACCACATCAATGCTTAATTGTTGCAATAGATCTATTGTGATCTGGGCAGGTTGATGGATGGAAACTGGAACATAAGCAGCTGGTATTGCTAGGATCCTAGTGGTGTGAAGTTACTGAGTCATGTAGAATAGTAAGTTGTTATTTCTCACCCTAAAATGGCTACCAGCATATCCACTGATGGTGGAGTGTAGATGGCAATAAGCTACAGACAACAGTACACAAGATAGCAGACACAAAATTGTAGTATACAACATGTATGGTAAGCCTAAGTGTTGGTGACTGCACTGCATGGATACGACATTCATGGCCTTACATATATTCACATGCATTGTGAGAAGAAAAGTTGTGACATTGGAAATTGTTACTAGCTATGCATATTTTGTTAGCTTATATACAAGTTATGCACTTTTTCAATTCCCTATTAATATCTTACTATTCACTGAGTTGACTCTTACTATTGATGATAACATATTCGACACATACTTGTCCATTGATAAGGATTATAATGTAATGCCTACATATTAATTCACTGTGTACATTTGCAAACTGCTGACTGGACAAGGGGTAGTCATTCTCACCCATTAATACTGGGATCAAGAATTTTGATTGTCAAAATTTTGCCTTGATCGTTTGATTCCATCTATACAAGAGCCTTGATTTTTCATTGTCAACTGTAAATCTCGTGTTGCTAAAAGTTGACTTTTGAAAGGTGTTTGATCGCCACTTCTGCGGACTCCACAAAACAAAAGTCCCTTGATTGTTTACCTGTATCTTGATACCGGTTACAAATGTTACAATAATTATGTAAGTGAACATTCTTGAATACACTCCCCATTAATCCCATATGAAGTGATGGTAGGATTATGCATTCTAAAGCATGTACACTTTGAGCTAAATTTTAATAACTCATGGATGCAATTACACATTTTGTCGAAAATCAGCTCATTTGTAGTGCTACTTGACCTGCTAAAATACTTTAAAACCTTTTCATTCAAAATCATGACACAATATTTGTGGCCAATCAAAATTTTCACTGTTTCAATGGGAAAACAATAAAGTTCATGGTTTGTTAAGACCCTTTGGAGAAAAATCCACTTATCTTTTTAGCTGTTTTTCAGGATTTAGTTCAACTTGTACATACTATAGTTATCCCAACCTTTCTATGAAGCAATACTATATGTAAGACTGATGGTCACGTGAGAGCAGCTAGCTAGCTAGCCCAACCCCCCACAAACACTACACCTTTCCAGTCTTGACATGTTCTCTTAGAAAACCAGCCAGTTCAAGTGAGGACTCCAACAAGTGGTGATAAGTGATGTACACTTTGCGTCTGCCATCATCATAGCACACTGCCGTAAAGTGATGGTGATCTTCTGATACTACCAAATCTAACAGACGCATTGCTCGTGTCTACAAAGAAAGGATATCACCTAAAAGACTTCTAGGCAGGTGGTGCATATCATCACGAATTTAAATAGAATACGGTAAAGCACGTGACTTTCATTTGCGTGGGCGTGTTTTAAAAAAGGCTTGGCGTTAGGCGAGGTGGAATCTTTCTTCTTCAAGTCCACATCGTGAGTGTTGATTGGGAAGTGATACTTGTAAGTGTACACTACATATATAATGGTGCGAATTCATGAAATAGTCTACCTTTAAGAACTAATCGGGTTTTGTTGAGGGTTTTGTTTAAACTGCGTTTTTAATTGTCTAGTGTAAAGACGTCTCTTCCAGGGTGGTGTGTGGAAGACCATGTCGGGACGGTCAAAATTCGAAGACCGTTTTTGGGTACGTTAATTCATACTATAAACGGTGATGTGGTACGCATATACATGTATGTAGCACCTTTTTGATCTGTCATACTAGTGTAAATGTTTAGTTTACGAGCAACTTGTTTGAAGTACTGTCGTGTTTATGCAAAAGGAAGTCAACAATTAAAGGACAATATTATTAGAAGTACCAGTAAAAACTGGGCTCAAATGGTGGATGGATCAAACTGGAGACGAATTATAATTCTGACCTCGTCTCTGACTAAACTGTTAGAAGCCATTAAAAACAGTTCTGCAAACGTTAATGTTAGATGAATGACAACAATCAAAATATCATTTTATTGAAGTATAAAGGGTGGAGGTCTTTATTAACACATGTGATAACGTTATGCCAGTGTATACAATTAGTAGTATTTTGTCAGTAAACTAACATAGTGAAGTAAACTATATATTTTTGTTGCTTTTAGTCTGATACTAATCAGGGTTATGAGGTGTTGTTGCATGCGATGAAATCTCAGATCACTGCCACTAAAGAATTGATGGATTACATCAAAGAGAGGTGAGAACATTGGTATATTTGCACTTTGTTAAATGACTGTTCACAATAACACTGTATCACTCAGAATTTGAGCTGATAAACGTATGGAATGGGAAAACCAATATAATTATTAGTTTATAGAGAGATCTCCTTTACGTACTTCTGCACTTTTTAAAAAATCTTACAAGGTAAATGGAGGTAACTTCGTGACTGGAGTACTTTGTGAATTTCAACTTTCATGGGCTGTAACTACTAAAGTATTTAATGAAATCTTAATATTTGTGTTGAAGATACACCAGGGTGTGGTGATTATGTGTATAAAAGTGTTAGTTTCTAGCTACTCTGATTTTTATGACAGCGCAGTTTGATTGAAGTAGTGTACCACGATTTTGTTTGAAAGACTTCAGTTCCATGTGCCAGAACTTTGCTATAGTCAAGTCTCTAGCCATTTCTTTCAAGTGCAACACTAGTGTTTCTTTAGTTCTCATAGTTAATGGCCTAAAAGTACATCAACTTGTCCCTCCTTGAGGTCCAAGCAGTGCGATTGAATGATTGCACATTGGAATTGCCTTGAAATTTCCTGAGGAAACACTACAAGATAGTTGCAGCTGAGTAAAGGACTGAATTCTCTAGCTTGTTTTTCTAACAAGGTAAGGCTGCTTTCTTGCATTAAAGCAACATTGGTGGTCTTTCTGATTTACTTTCAGAAATTCACTAAGTTACCCTTAGGATATTTTGTGCCATATCTTCCTATAATGGCTATGTTGAATCACTCACAATTTGGTATGCACAGACTATATGCATGTTTGTTGCTTGTAGCCAAATTTTGTTGCAATTGGTTTTGTTGATCACAAGTACAGGCCTAGGGTATGAAGGCAAATGCAAAACATTCATGGAGTTACCTCCATTTACCTTATATGGTGATTCCTTTTAAACTGCTGCAGTGAGACCTTTCAATGATAGATGTGTATAGGGGAGATTGCATCAGGCTTCAAATCCTTTTTGCGTGTGGGTACCTTCAATTTTTTGTGTGGGTAACTATTGGTCTTTGATTAAAATAAAATGCAGAGTTCATCAAAGACATGAGGTTTCTGTTGTGATTACTGTATATCATACAATGTAGCCTTCCTAATTCCTTAATGTCAGATCATTTCCCTTGTATTTGTCATGATTTAGAGCAATTGGGACCATTCACTAAATTTTATTCAATGAGTATTTTGGCATCATGGAAACTTTTATCGCGTGATTTGGCCATGATCACATGTTGTTAAAAGCTCTATAACTTAGATCTCTGGAAAGTATGTCGTTTAGCTCTGTTGGAGAAGTTCTCAACACTTTGCTTAGAACTGTCATTTTTCGTGTACATTGTATTATGCATTTCTGAGAGAATTGTTGATATACTTGCTGCATGGAGAGGGTATGTATTTATGTAGTACTCCCATTTTATGGTACAATATGATGAGCAGAAATTTTAGTGATCTGGCAATTCTGTACTGTATGTTATTGTTACATAGTTTCTGGTAGTTAAACTATGCAAAGAGACCACGAATTGTTGGCCATGTTTCCTGACTATAATCCATGAACTTTCTTGCTGGCATTATTGACACAGATGCTCTCCTATCTAGCCTTCCATATATGTACATTAATTTGTACAAATTAATAATCAGAATTAATTCATTACATCACTTTTGGTAATGAGTGATGGCTTCCTGATCAGAAATCAGTTTTTAAGTGTGTGCTATTTCCTGTTATGTGGTGTTTAAAATAATGGTCAATCATCAGCGGTATAGTTGGTATGCATAAGATTAATTTAATTTCATCCTGTGATTGTTGACGTAGGGCTGGAGTTGAAGATGTTCATGGCAGGAACCTCTCTAAACTACACAAACAGATTCACCATGTCAGTGAGGGTACTATGGGGTGAGTGTAGTGTGTCATGACATGTGGTCCCTGTTTGGTCTGAATGTTGTATAATTTACATGCATTTGTGTTGTGTGTGTGTGTGTCCGTGTCCGTGTGCGTGTGTGTGTGTTGTAGGGCTGGAACAAATGTACAAATGCACCCTCCAAAGCTTCTTTCAGAAATGTTACCAAAGCTTTGAAGTTTTGTTACTAATGTTGTGTCAATAATTGCAGTACTTGATGGTTGTTAGGATGTACACTGTAGTAAAGGCTCCTACACTTTGTTATAACTCCAGTACAACCATTGTTTGAATTACAACTACACCAAAAGTACATGAATGGCAGCTGCCAGATTGAGTAACAATACTTGTACAACTGGCTTAATGTGTTAGTATCCATGGTAACGGAGCTTTGATGGGATAAAGCGGCATCCGAATGTAGTGAGACCAAACGAACCTCCGAAGCTTCAAACTATTTGTCTTAGTCCTAGTGTGTTACCGTAAGTTCTCTAAAAATTTGGCCCCTCTATTTATTCGGCACCCGTATTCTAACTGTGAAATAATTTCCTCTAATAAAAAATTCGGCACGTCTGCTATTTTTGCGATGGATGCTGATAGTGACGAGAATGTCAGAGTTGTCTAGCCTCAATATCGATGATACCAATTATACTGTGACGAGTGGTCAATCAACTAAAATTAGTGATGATTACTATCTAATTATAGGCCGAAATTCGGTGAGACAAAAATTATTGATTTAAAAATATGCCGAATTTTTAGAGGACTTACGGTATGTGTACATACTAGTGGTTTGTGCATCAGCTAAACACTGAGACTGCGAAAACTTGACGTAATAATACAAGTCACAAAGCCTTAATGTTATAGTTACTGCCATGGGCACAATATGTTTGTAATATTATTGCACATAAAATCTGCAAGTTTTAAATGTGTGGTTCTTATTGGAGAAAGGTTTGAACGACAAATATCATTGTGTTTTGCATTGTAAAGAGTTTCTAAAAAAAAATATATATATATATATTTTTTGCGATACGTCTACACTGTACACTGTACATACACTGTATGAGCACCTGCAATTAATTTTCATTAAACACAATGTTGTGCAAATGGGCATGGTATACTCACAAAGAACTGAAAAATGTGCTAATAATGTCAGGTTAATACAGACTGGCCACTTGGTCACTTGTGCATGTGCCGGGTTATAATGTAGACTATCTTGTGAAGTACACTGTGGCCTGTTAAGTGATACTCATTTGTGAAAGTGTAAGTTTCAACTGTTAAGACCATGCTACTGTTAAGACCATGCTACTGTTAAGACCATGCTACTGTTAAGACCATGCTACTGTCAAGACCATGCTACTGTCAAGACCATGCTACTGTCAAGACCATGCTACTGTCAAGACCATGCTACTGTTAAGACCATGCTACTGTCAAGACCATGCTACTGTTAAGACCATGCTACTGTCAAGACCATGCTACTGTCAAGACCATGCTACTGTCAAGACCATGCTACTGTTAAGACCATGCTACTGTCAAGACCATGCTACTGTTAAGACCATGCTACTGTCAAGACCATGCTACTGTCAAGACCATGCTACTGTTAAGACCATGCTACTGTTAAGACCATGCTACTGTCAAGACCATGCTACTGTCAAGACCATGCTACTGTCAAGACCATGCTACTGTTAAGACCATGCTACTGTCAAGACCATGCTACTGTCAAGACCATGCTACTGTTAAGACCATGCTACTGTTAAGACCACGCTACTGTTAAGACCATGCTACTGTTAAGACCATGCTACTGTTAAGACCATGCTACTGTGAAGACCATGCTACTGTGAAGACCATGCTACTGTTAAGACCATGCTACAGTCAAGACCATGCTACTGTCAAGACCATGCTACTGTCAAGACCATGCTACTGTCAAGACCATGCTACTGTTACAGAAAAATTATTTTCATGGGTGTTTAACATTCTACTAAATATTTGTGTTTGTTTTTAATTTAATGTGTTCATTAACGTGATTGCCAATATAATAATCATATTTTGGATACTGGCACATTCCTGGTACTAGACAGGTAGAACAGTTATCTGATCCTGTGTGTGACTGTGAGCATGTATGTATGGATAAGTGATTGTATGCTAAATCATACATGTGAACAACGTAAGTGTAAATTTTAAATACAGCACTTCGGGTATGTAATTGGCATACACAGTACATGAAATAGCAATGATTTTAAACCACTCGGTTAAAATTGAGAAATCTTAAATATAAATTGTACTGTAATATATACTGGCCTTCAGACAATTGTCTATGAGGTTCTTCACTATGTCACATAACATTGTTGCTGTAGTACTTATTTTCCGGTTTGGACAGTCAATACTGATATGTTGGGTAAACTGACGGAGGTTAGTAGCAAGTTTGTAAAGACTTTGTTAGACTTGGCAAAAGAAGTTGGAGAGTATAACCAGTGTCAGAAGGATAAGATGAAGGGAAATGTTAGTAGTGTGTGTGTGTGTGTGTGTGTGTGTGTGTGTGTGTGTGTGTGTGTGTGTGTGTGTGTGTGTGTGTGTGTGTGTGTGTGTGTGTGTGTGTGTGTGTGTGTGTGTGTGTGTGTGTGTGTGTGTGTGTGTGTGTGTGTGTGTGTGTGTGTGTGTGTGTGTGTGTGTGTGTGTGTGTGTGTGTGTGTGTGTGTGTGTGTGTGTGTGTGTGTGTGTGTGTGTGTGTGTGTGTGTGTGTGTGTGTGTGTGTGTGTGTGTGTGTGTGTGTGTGTGTGTGTGTGTGTGTGTGTGTGTGTTGTTAGTAGAGCAGCTAAGCAGCAAATTTTGCAAAAATAGTTTACTTTGTGATAAAAGCGCCAAAATTTGTGTGGAAGTTGAGTAAGGTATACTAAGATACAGTGCCACATCAAAATCATTGCCTGAGGGCATTTTTGGACTATATAGGCTATAAATCCACTTTCTAGTTAGTCTGGAACCCATACAACTGCATTCAGATTTTTAAAATAAAAAGCTTACATTGTAAATTTACTTCGATATTCAAAATGTGCTGAAATAAATTGTTGTAGTTGCTCTTATAAAAGGTGCCTGTATCTCAGTGTAAAAGTACATGACACAATCCGTTAGAAATTAATATGTTGCACATCTTTGGCTTTGTATCGCATAGCCCTCCATAGCCCTCCGTACTTCTTAAAAATAACCTGGATGTACACCTCCCTCGATCAGCTTTTGGATCTGACTATCCTTTACTTTCCTATTAAGAAGTAAAGTTTCAACATATTTACAGTAATGTTGAGTATTTTTATGGCTTTAGGTTCTTTGTATGTGATATGATTTGTAATCTTAATGGCACCCTATCTAATATGAAATGGTATATTTTATCTAGTTTGGTACGTGCTTTTATCAAAAGTGAACAATTTTTATCGCTTAGCTGCTCTACTACGGCTCTTAGCTGCTCTACTACAGCTATATGAAACGCAGCTGTTGCCAGTCAGTAAACCAGCTCTAGGGTACTTGTGCACCACTGGCTTACTTGCTAGTACAACACAGATCCTCAGTAGCATAGATACAGGTGTAGGACACTTACACAAAACTTGAAGGGGCAAAGCTCAATGCTATCGGCTTATGCTTACTTGACCTTTAATTTATGTACTGTAGTAGTCTTGCCAACATTGTCCTCAGATCTCAAAGTTGCACAATAATCTTATATAATTACGTATATTCAATACTGTTAGTCTTCTAGTGCATGTACTGTATGACTCTGTTTACTATCTATCACTTTTAGTTGGCAGGTGAAATAGAGACTGCCAAGGAAGCGTTTCATGCACAAGATGTAGCTAAGGTTACTGTACAGAAAATGAAGAAAGCGTACGAGCAGGCACATCATGAGAAGACTGTAGTACAAAATGAATTGACTGCCCTACAAAACCTTGGTACTGCAGCCAAGCCTAAAGATGTTGACAAGGTCAGCTAAGGATAATAAAATACACCATGTACACTTCAACAGTGTTGCTATGTGTAATAATGTGAGATGTATTGGAACATTAACTGTGATACTGTGGCTGTATCTTATTGCCGATACAGTACGTTTTTCGTATATCAATGTTTTGATTGTTTCAATCACTTCAAAGGTCTGGTTTTATACTATAGATTAGAGTTGGATCGTCCACCACTAGGCATTTTCTCCGTTAAACTATTTTTGAAATGTGTATTATTCATGCAAATTCATACCATATACAGTATATACCATAGTATGAATTTTAACTGATTCATATCACTGCAAAATTTTCATGTGAATGACTGACAGAGATTTCATACTATTTTCATGGTAAAAGTACTGTACATGATGCTGTGAAATTGTTTTCATGCACAACAAGTCTTGCATGAAATTTTGCAGAGGTATATGAATCTGTTAAAACAATTTATACCATGGTGGTATGAATTTCCCATATATTTACTTGGCTAAACACCGTGGTGTTTATCAAAGAATGGTTGCGGCTACTATTCAAACTGAACTACCACTCGATGCTCGAAAACGACATTTAAGCTGTCACACCATTCAAGTGCAGCTACTACTGAAGGTGCAACGTTTAACCAAAGAAATATGGTACATGGTAATTTAATGGAGAAAATGCCTAGTAGTGTTGTGACCAGTTTCCTGTACTCTTTAAACTTGTTATCTACTACCACAGTGGCAGTTGCTATATACTGTACCACTGGCCCATGCAATTAATTTTTTTTACTAAAAGTACTTCATCTTGTACCGGAAACTTTGACGAAATAAAAAATCAACATATTTGACGAATATTGTGTTGAGATTTCTTGATTTTTGTCAACATTTAATTTGTCAAAGCTGATGAAGTGTAGATTGTCAACTTTTCCGCCAAAGATTCCTGTCATGCATTAGCGTACGTATTGTGTTGTGAATTCCAAACTGTTAAAATACAGATATATATATATATATATATACACAGTGTTGCAGACATATCTCACATCCCCAATACAGAGTATATCTGAATGGCAATATGTCAGGTACCCGAGTGTCCAAATGACCGCTCGTATTCTGTTAGAATAAGTGTGTATGCTTTAATAGAGTATTACAACAGCTCTGCTTAAATAGTCTCATTAAGTGCTGCTTCACTGGATGCTTTTGTGATCAACTGGTCTGTACAGAAACTGTGTAATATTTTACAAATATCCCCCTACAATATGTTGATGCTATACGTGCTTACATACACATACAATTACACTATACATCATTTCTTTAATAACATTGTGTTTTGTTTGCCATCAAGGCTGATGCCAAACTGAAGAAAGCTGAAGCTGTATTGATCCATGCCAGTGAGTGCTGTTCGTTTAGTTGAGTATGTTTGGTACTTACGTGTGTATAGTAACTATAAAATGTTGTATGTTTACTCTGTGTGTGTGTGTGTGTGTGTGTGCGTGCGTGCGTGCGTGCGTGCGTGCGTGTGTGTGTGTGCGTGTACCTGTGTAAAGATAAACTTTTACATTGAAAGTACAGATTTATGCATCGTACAACATCTTACACTGTGTGCTCAAACAGTTTTTTTTTCTGAATCTGTACAGTGCAATATTTTTACATTATCTCTATTGTGGGCCAAAAATATGACCTGGTTAGGTGGTCTTATTACTGGGGCCATGAAATACTCAAGCTCCTTAGCTGTATGTTTTGTGACCTGCTATATTAGATAGAAGTGGTATTAAGGTGACCATACAAGGTGGTTGCTAAGTATGGTTTTACTGTACTATATACCATATATCAATTAAATTTGGCGGTGAACCAAATTTGGCAAATTGGCGATTCGTCACTAAACTGCCAAATTAAAAATTTATCGATATTATTTTCATTCCTTGGGTCCAAGCTTTTGATAGCAGTTGCTGAAGTAGGTTTCGACAACCCAAGTGTGACTTCGTGGATACTAATTAAACATGCCTTTAAATTAGCGTGGTTCCACGCATGCAAATGGGTGTGGCCATAGATTATCTACTATGGTCTGTTCACGTTTACCTGAGCCCTCGTTTTTTGTTAATAACTCTTGTTACATGGGCCAGCTGCCCAAACATTTAGTAGCACTGTGAAGCCCTTTAAAAGCGATTTGATACGGGTAAGAACAAGGGGTAAGTAGAATTCTAGGAAAACGGGACGGGAACGAAAGGCGGAAACGGGAACAACCAGCGGAAAATGCCTGAAAGAGGTCATCATGCTAATATAAAGGTTGGATTTTACGGCACAATGCTTCTTTGCAGCATTGTTGGATTCTTTTCCGCTAAAACGATCGAAACACTCTAATAGAGCGGTCACCTGTATATAGTAAAATACTCTAATAGAGCAGTCAAAAATAATGTTTTGCCATAGATTATGTTATTCATCTATGGTTTGTTAACTATCCCACCAGGGACCCACATTGATGGTCTGTGAATTAATGTAATGAGCTGTCATAGATTAGGTATATAGACCAGCTAAGTCATCTACAGTGAGCTACTCCCTTGAAACCATAAATTACAAAGGATTCTAATTAACTGACAGTGCCTGCATATAGATGAGGAAAGTTGTACCTGCAACCTCAGGAAAAGTCACATGATGGGTATGTGGTAGCTGCAGTATGTGTAGGTGCATGGCTTCAATGAAGAGACTAAGGACAATAAATTATGAGCAATCATGAGGACTCCTCTTAAAGCCAGTTCAGCTTGACAAACATACCAGTACTACATACATACTCCCATTATGACTTCTTATCTGGAAGTAGTAGGTGCAGTTTTCGAAACCTATAATATAGGCACTGTCGATAGGCACTGTCAGTCAACTAGAGTACTTTGTGAATCTCAGTTTTCATCAGTATTTAAAATGTTTATGGTTTCATAGGAGTAGCTAACTTTCAATGTTGATGACTTAGCTAGTCTATATACCTAATCTTTGACAGCTTTAGTCCATCAATTCACAGCCCATCAATGTGTGTCCCTGGTGGGATAGTTAAAACATTCTTGACTGCTCTATTAGAGTATTTCGATTGTTTTAGTGAAAGAATCCAAACAAAGAAACATTTGTGCTGTAAAATAAATGCATGATGACCTTTATAAGGCGAATAGGCGTTTTCTGTAGGTCGTTCCCATTCCTGCTTTCTGTTCCCGTTTTCCTCGAATTCTACTCAAGTGAGTTATGAGGCTTTGAAAATATCCCATACATTTAGTATGGACAATTCAGGCACGCAAACATGTTTATAACATGAAAACACGCTTGTTCCAGTACAAAACCATTGGGAGTGAACACATGTTCATCTCTATGATATGATTATATTTGGTGGGGCTCAGGTGAATGCATACTGACTATATGGTGTGGCTTACATAACTCATACTTGATTAGTGGGCATGGCTCCACGTAAGCTTGCAGGTAGCAAGACATGAATTTGTGCACAACCATTGATAAATGGGTGAGGCTCTATGTATGCCTACAGACAGCAAATGATCCTGATAAGTGGGCGTGGCTCATGACTGCAGAAGGACCCGGATATTCTTTAAAGCAGGTCAGATCCAGACCTGCCCTAGTTCAGTTGGCCAGACTGATGCATACAGTGACTGAATCCATAACATTTCAGCACAAAAAGGATTGTATACTACAGCACGCACGCTTCATCCTTACATCACTCATGTGCACCGCCAATTTTTCAGTGAAAGAATTAAATTTTTGCCAACTGCAATTTTATAGCAAATCACCAAATATTAGCTTCACCAATATTTGTTGTTATACGGTTTACTGTAAGTGTGTTGTTGTGTTTGCAGAACAAGAGTATACAACGGCAGTTGAGAATCACGTTAACATGATGATGGATTATCAAGGCAAGCACAAGGAGGCATGTGCAAAGTTTGAGTCCATCGAGGAAGAATACCTGGCCCAAATGGTGACCTTCACCATCCAACTAGCGTCAGCACTGGAGGCCAACGTCATTGCTGTTGATACAGTATGTGTAGTACAGTATATATATAAATAGTGTGTATACTGCACATTGTGTATAAGTACAGTGGAACCTCAGTTATCTGGATCCCACTTAACCGGATTCTTGGTTAACTGAACTATGGAAATGACTGCTCTATTAGAGTAGTGACTGTTCTATTAGGGTAGTTGGTAATACTGAAATTTTTAAAAGTGTTCTTTATGATACAGGCCATTTATACACAGTTTCAGAGATACATACTTTTCAGACTTATGGGCCACCCCTCGGTCCCAAGGGATTCAGATAACTGACCTTCCACTGTGCAGAATGTATGTTGTTAGTGACTGTTCTATTAGGAGTTTCTACAAACAAGGATTACAGTATGTGTGTGTACTATTAGAGTATTTTAACAGCTTTTTTTACGTACAGGTATAAAGGAATAGGTTTACACAGTATCTCAATGAATTGTATCTGATTATTTTGCAGTGTGTATATGTTGTCGTGCTTGTGAAGGTTAGACCTCAGACCACAGGAGTCTTATGTACTACAATTTATAGTATGTTCACGTTGAGCTGAACCCTCAAAAACATTTAATAACTCATGGATGCAATTACACACGATCTTGAAATTTGGCTCATTTGTAGTACTGCTTGACCCGCTAAAAATATTTCAAAATCTTGTTGTTCAAATGTTTGACATAATATTTACAGTCAATCAAAATTTTCACAATACATTTCCTATGGGGAAGCCATATAAGTACAGTGTCCAATACAGCCCTTTCCCGAACTTGTAATGGAGCCAAACCGTATGTGTCTGTTGTTGACACCTTTGCTGTTACCAATAATCATCTGGTTGGCTGAAATGTTAACTCTGTTGAGAAAAAATCCACTTTTAATTTTTAGCCGTTTTTCAGGATTCAGCTCAACGTGAACATACTATAGTACTGTAACCAGAAATCCCTGTGTTGTGGTGCAGCAAAGGTACTACAGGGCCTGAGGGTTACTAAACTACGTAGACCCCTAGTGGTCTGAAGTCTAGACCCTATGCAGTTGTTGCATCTTGACACTATTGCCAGCTGCTTGTAACAGAGAAGCCCACTGCTCCACCCTAGACTGTTGTTATTATTTTAAAATTAAGTCTCTGAGGTGATGACATGTTGCCAGTGTGCTATCAGTGTTAGTGCACACAATAAATTTGAGAAGAGTCTAAGTAAACATGAAAAGAGTTTAGACACTAATTTGCCACAAAAAGGTCTAACTATTGTTGTGAAGATTCAAATGTATGCACACACTGTTCATTGTTTTGTAGAAGACGTACTGTATAGTGGTGATGATCACCCACAATATTGTCTCATCAATTCATTAGGTACACAAGGAGATAGTGCGTAAGATCAGTGACTTGTCTGTGGACAAGTTACTAGCCTTCTTCATGCAAACCAAGGGAACTGGAACTGATATACCAAGTATGTCATGATGTGTGGTGTGTGTGTATTTAGTTACGATGTAATGTGATGTAGGACCTGAGAAGGTACGGCTTATTAAGGAAGTATCACCATCTCCGTCAAATGTTAGTGCTGTTAGTCAGTCTAATGTGTCCACAACTAGTACCAGTGAGGCTGGCCAGAAAGGTAGTGTTGTGTGTGTGTGTGAGTGTGTGTGAGTGAGTGTGTGAGTGTGTGAGTGTGTGTGTGTGTGTGTGTGTGTGTGTGTGTGTGTGTGTGTGTGTGTGTGTGTGTGTGTGTGTGTGTGTGTGTGTGAGTGAGTGTGTGTGTGTGTGTGTGTGTGTGTGTGTGTGTGTGTGTGTGTGTGTGTGTGTGTGTGTGTGTGTGTGTGTGTGTGTGTGTGTGTGTGTGTGTGTGTGTGTGTGTGTGTGTGTGTGTGTGTGTGTGTGTGTGTGTGTGTGTGTGTGTGTGAGTGAGTGAGTGTGAGTGAGTGTGAGTGAGTGTGAGTGTGTGTGAGTGAGTGAGTGAGTGAGCGAGCTTGCTAGTGCAAATTCATGCATTACATTGTCTTGTAACTATTATAGTCAAAGAGAGAAAGTTCAAGATACCTGGATTCAAGAGGGGCAAACAAGCCACTGTTGATACTAGCACTACATCTAATGGACCTACAGCGTAAGCCACCTTACCAAATGATTGCTATACTGTACAGTATGACAGTAGCCCTTGTATTGGTGTAGTGTACTGACTAACTGTGTGGGCTACTGTACTGATTCTCTGGAATGTACAGTAACTCAGTTACAATACCACAAAAGGAAATGTTAGTTAGGCAGCTTTTATGAATGACCAAAATTTCCCCACCAAATGTATTCACATTGCCATAACTACACCACAACAATTTTGTTGTTTCAAATTCCTACACCTGTAGCATATCCTGTTATCAAATTACCAAAGACCGTACTTATTTATGGGGTGCCATTTGTGTCAAAACTCCACTTTTTTTAGACATTGTGTTTTTCATGGTTATTTACATACATTTCATGGTTATTTACAAATAACTGTAGAATATGCATGGTTATTTACGAAAAGCATGGTTATTTACAAAAGCATGATTATTTATGAAAAGCATGGTTATTTATGAAAAGCATGATTATTTATGAAAAGCATGGTTATTTACGAAAGCATGAAAAGCATGGTTATTTATGAAAAGCATGATTATTTATGAAAAGCATGATTATTTATGAAAAGCATGGTTATTTATGAAAAGCATGGTTATTTACGAAAAGCATGGTTATTTACAAAAGCATGGTTATTTATGAAAAGCATGGTTATTTACAAAAGCATGGTTATTTACGAAAAGCATGGTTATTTACAAAATCATGGTTATTTACAAAAGCATGGTTATTTACGAAAAGCATGGTTATTTACAAAAGCATGGTTATTTACAAAAACCATGGTTATTTATGAAAAGCATGGTTATTTACAAAAGCATGGTTACTTACGAAAAGCATAGTTACTAAGTTTTACGTGCGATATCGATACTACAAACTGGCAGTTATATACGGGCTGTATATATATAATCGATAACTTAGTTAATAATGGTGTACAGGAGCGGTGGAGCAGGCCAAAGAGTGAGATGGCCAGGCCAGTTGTAAGTTGAAGACCAAAATAAAAAAAGGCCACTGCCTGCTGACACAATAGCTGCTCTCCACCAATTATATCTCCTTACTTGTAACTACACATACATAGCTAAGTAGCTTGCTACACTGCTTCTCTGAATACTGTGACTGTTCTATTAGTCTATCTAGGTCCTGACTGTTCTATTAGAGTATCGATCTTTTCTTGCAAACAGTGTCCCATGAAAGTGTGTGTGTGGGGGGGGGGGCATGGCCCCCTGTCCCCACTGCCCATGACGGTGCGTATATTTGCACCGGATGCAGTCCGGGTATAATTAGCGTTCCCCGGCATGGGCTAGCTAGCTGTCTGTAATATTGTTAGTTTTAGTCTGGTGCAAATGCACTAAGCGGATCACAAAACTGATGGCCAGTGGACTACAGTCAGGACCTAGATAGTCTAATAGAACAGTCACAGTATTCAGAGAAACAGTATGATTGTTTTCAAGTTGTTGCATGTAGATATTATTATTATTATTACTAGGACCGCGTCACATACAACCAAGTACATACACCAACGTTGCAACCTACCAATTGGGCAAGTATAAACAGTGCCATAGGAAACACTCAGAGCAGTGTGCGTGTACCTGTGGAAATGATACATATGCATACGTACACAGGCAAGGGAGTTGACCTGGCATCAGAAAACCACAATACTAAAACACAACGTACACAAAAACCAAGTTAAGTTAGCTATATTGAAAGTAACTATATATTGTAGGTGTGACGTGTCTCTGAAGACGAGGGGTCCGACACGAATGGAATCTAGCATTAAGCAGGATTCAAATCCTTAAATCTTGGATAAAATCCTTTAAATTTCTTATGCTGAATGAATATTTAAATCCTTAAATTTCCTGAAATTCCGTAAATTTTTGTATTCTATTCCGTTTATTCTTAGTACAAAATCGAGATACTCTAATAGAGCAGTCAACTGCAGCAGTTGAAACTATTCTAATAGAATATTCATAATGTTAAACAGATATTGAAGAAGGAAAAGCCAAAATATAATTCAGAATTCTTCAAATTTAGTATATCTTGCACTGCTATTCTGTAATTAAATACTTTGCACAATTCTAGTGGTTTATTTCAAACTATTTGAAATACATTAAATCCTGGTCAAAATCCCAAATCTCTGCTAATAGCAAGCTACTTAGCTATGTATGTGTAGTTATAAGTAAGGAGATATAATTGGTGGAGAGCAGCTACTGTCAGAAGGCAGTGACCTTTTTTATTTTGATCTTCAACTTACAGCTGGCCTGGCCATCTCACTCTTTGGACTGCTCCACCGTCCCTGCGCACCGTTATTAACTAAGTTATCAATACATATATAATTGCCAGTTTGTAGTATCGATATCGCACGTAAAACTTAGTAACCATGCTTTTCGTAAATAACCATGCTTTTAGTAAATAACCATGCTTTTCATAAATAACTATCCTTTTGTAAATAACCATGCTTTTCGTAAATAACCATGCTTTTTGTAAATAACCATCCTTTTGTAAATAACCATGCTTTTCATAAATAACCATGCTTTTGTAAATAACCATGCTTTTCGTAAATAACCATGCATATTCTACAGTTATTTGCAAAAAACCATGAAATGTATGTAAATAACCATGAAAAACACAATGTCTAAATAAAGTGGAGTTTTGACACAAATGGCACCCCATACTTATTTGGTATCACTACCGGCTACACCATATATAGTCACAGCATCAGCATCAATAAATTTCGCTGCAGTTGCTATTTCTACCATTTACTATGTATCAATAAACTCTAAATGATAGCAAAAATAACTAATTAAATTGCTATTTTTAAAATTCTTCTAATAACACAACACATAATTGATAAAAAAAATTTTTAAAACCCTCTGAATGCAAAAATAGTGAATCCAAAAATTGATCAAAAATTTAATTTTTGAGTCATAATCTCAATGTAGCACATCCTGTCCATCTCCCATAGTAATGTCACAGACTCGGAGCCACCACCTGAAGTGGATGAGGAAGGATTCAGTATTAGACCACAAGATGCAGATATCCTTTTTATATACAACCTGTGGTTGTTTAATGTATACACACGTTGACTCACTGGTTGTAATCTTTTGTGCATACTTTCATACACAAGTTCTTGCTAGTCTACAGACTGTAGTACACACATCTACTGGCAGTATTGTAGTTTTCTTGACTTTCATTGTCAGCACATCGTATAACTGGATTCAGTGACTTTGATAACACTCATGATAGCGACAGTGATCTTGATGACGATGATGATGGTATGGTGTAGTGTGTGCTATAATCAGATTTTATCATGTTCCCTCAATAATACTGTATATTTGCCAAGGCTTAACACTTCATACTCGGAATTAATTTTGAATATGAAATATAGCGTAAGTACAAACTATAGGCAGAGCATCAGATTTCTAATAGGATATTCTTATACATGAAATGAAGCCTAATTTCATGCACTACAATCACATGTAAACAATTTAATCCAACACTAAGGAGTACTTTGAAATGAAGCGATGAACGGTGGACATCATTGTTGCTGGAACGTGATGGCATTTTTAATGATATGGGTGTCCATTGTAAGATCACATGATCTGTTGTATACAGTTGGATTCTGTAGCACATGAAGATTCTAATGGTGTTTAGTTTAAGGCCATAGCACCAAGTATGACAAAAATATTCCTTAGTTAATGAAGTAGTGTATAGCCATGGTGGACATTGGCTGTTTTCTATATAAGTGAAAGGTGTTGTACCCAATTGCATTGATGCTTGGTGCCATTTTATTGTGGAGTTCATGGTGAGTAATGTAGTGGCCACGGGATATTTATATCGTTAATACTTGTGAAGTTATTTTAGTTTGTAAAGAGACATGCGTCAAAGCCTAAATGTAGGCTTACCGGGTTGTAGGGTTTAGCTGTACAGTACTCTAACTGAACAGTCTGTCTATTGGTCATGCATATATGGTATAGTTACATGTCACATAAAGGTACAGCCTATGGTAAGGAGTATACTATTAATTATTACATAATACATTTAGTCACCACTACCAAGTTAAAGCGTATTCACATCCGTGAAAAAAGTGATCCAGTTACCACGGCAACTGTTGATGATATCAAAGCCAGTCTCAGAGGATTTCAATTATCTCCCGTCCTGCCTAAGGCTGGCAGCCTGAATGCATTGAATAGTAAGATAACATATAGTTGTGATGGATGATAAGTGTTCATATTGCAGCATTGAATGTGTCCGAAAGGAGTCCCTCGACTAGTAGAAGAGCATTTTTATCTCCGACTGAAGGGTACGACATCATGTGTGTGCTCTGAAGTGTAGTGGAAGAGCATGTGTACTGTATGTTGTGTACTGTATGTATGGTGTCTGTGTGATAGTGTGTACAACACACACGCATGTACGTACACACACGCACACTTGTCTATACATCTAATCACTGTAGTATGTGCATGTACTTCATATATTTGTATCCACCAACACTATAGTGATTTGGAGTCATCCGTCAACAAGACGATGGCATCATCATTGTTTGACCTTGACGTCAAGAGTGTCAATGTCTCAGTTGGTACACCTCCAGGCATGCCCCCACCATTGATACCAACCATCAGTGATCTCTTTGCTTCCACTACCACTACAACAACTACCATGACAACGGACCAACTACCAGGTAGTGGAGGCGACAAAAAACTATCGACAACAGATACGACAACTGACTTCGCTGATTTCTCCGCCAACTTTGGCGACACTAGTATGGGCTATGTCATAGTGCTTAATTTTGCTACACACATTCTTACACCATTTGGTTTTATTCTTTTGAGGTTCAATAATTTTACATGCATCTCAGTACATTGTATGTCCTGTTCAAGCTACAGTAACTATACTGGTATACAGGGTTACTGCATTACATCATACTGTTAGTGTCTGCACAGTGAAATTGTTAGTGTAGAATTTGTGTATGATATTAAGCACTACCCGTGTGGTGACCATACTGCAGTTTAAAGTGGTGTTGTGACCACACCAGACGTGGTCTGTATATGTGTCTCCATATTATTGTGTTGTGTGTATTTGTTAGGGGAATAGTTTCAATGAGTGAAACTTTGTGGCAATCAAATATAGTTGCGGTTAACCATTTCCATTTAAAGTATGGCAGTGCCTGCTAAAAGTGCTGATCCACTTATATACATAGTAACTACTGTTGCATGCAAGAGTTAACTCTATATTGATTACACTGCCCTTATTATGAGTTTGTCCTCAACATCATCTCGCTCTTCATTGGGGATAGACAGCAAATTATGTGGGTTTTAAATTGACAGATATAGCACAATATTGGGGGCCAGGGTAGGAAGGAACTTCTTCAAATACCCAAGTAGTACCATTTCACTTCATACACTGTAAACGTCATCAATGCATAACATATTTCCTTTACATTTTTTGAGAAAACTGCAGAAGTTTTGACCAAAACTTTCTATGGTTTAGGTGTGTACACAACCTGCTTTATAACACAAGAATTCCTAAAATTATATCTATGTATGTAAGCCAGTTACTGTTTTCAAAGCCTAGTTGCAACTAAAACACGAAGTGTTAAAGTTCTTAAAAAATTTTAATTTGTTTCCAGTTGGTGTTAAAGCATACTTGAACATCTTTTCACAATATGTGTTGAATTGTACTGGAAGTATATGTGTTCACTTATTGTGTACAGTATGTGTGTATGTGTGATGTATTATTGTATTACATGTACATACTGTATGTGTGTCTGTGTTTGTTACAGGCAGTACTCTACCATGGGTTGGTACAGATACACCTGAGTCAAAGAAGACATCAACTCCTCTAGCGACACCTGCTAGTTCAGCTGCACAGATTTCCACACCTCCAACTGTACTATCTAAACCACCCAGTGAATCAAGCATAACACCAGTGTGAGTAACTGTCGGATTCTTTAGTATATACAGGCTTCTGCCCACACTGGTCGGCAGTGGTGGTTCAAAGTGACCAGTACCCTCTTAAATCCGACCAGTACAATTCTCACATACAGTAGTATATCACTGATACACATGCAATATACCCTAGTATAACACACCACATATCAGTTCATGTTACTTTAGGCCACCACTCAGGAATTTCTGGGCAGAACCCTGTATATAATGTGAAGATTTGATAGTGGGTGCTGTGTAGTTTAACAAGAAGTAAACCAAAAAAATCCAACTTTCCCATATGTCATAAACCTAACTGTGCATGCTTTGATTTGTGACTAATTAATTCAGTTACTATTTTGATTTTGCTGTATGTAGTAAGTTGTTTGAGTAATTTTGCATACAGCTGTAGCTACATTGAAATGGCTTGTTGGTACCACTTTGTGTATCTATGGGAAGATTTTGAGTACATGACATGCATACATCAAGTGTACAAGTGTGAATTAAACCTTTCTATATCTCTGTAATTCCTGTGTGCTATTTTATAGTTCAGTACAACTTAAGCCACCACCCTCAGCGTCACCAATACTACCCAAGCCACCCCCTGGAAAGGGAAGACGTATGAACAAGACAACATCAGGTACTAACACATCATCTTCATCACCAACGCTGGACACCAAACAAACTGAACCCATCACCACCACTGCTACCACTGCTTCATCCCTACAAGTTAATGATGGACCACCATTACCAACTAAACGTCGTGCCACTATGTCGGCTGATACTTTAAAGAAAACAGACAGCAGTAGTGTACCTGATGTGTCTGCGTCATTGTCATTCTCAACTGCTAACACAACTGATTCTGAAACAAACATGGTTAGGAAACCAGTCCCTATTCCCAGGAGAAATACTTTGGATCGTGGCCTCACAGGTAGTTCACCTTTAGTACTATCTGCCATGCGTAGTCCGGACACTAGTACCAGCTCTTTGCCAAGCATTGATGTTAAAAATGGAGATGACAAAACCACTACCTTGCAACCCCAACAACCTTCTTTGGCACCTTCTTCATCCAACTCTTCATTGTCTTCTATTGGTGGTAACTTGTCCAGGAGAGAATCTGCTGGTGGTGCTATGGTGGTACCAATAGCATTGGCCATACAGGAGACAGTCAATGCTTCCTTCACAGGAAAAAAGTACGTTTAATGTTAGTAGTAGTTTTTGTGTCCTAGCTTGATTGTTCATGTTAACATTTTCCACCCCTAGGGGAATCACCAAGGTTACTGGTCAGGTGGATATGTCATTTGCTACTAGTTATATACCTCACTTGAACTCACATGATCCACTTGTGTTCAAACTGAGCAATGTGGATAATGTAGAGAGATTAGAACACAATAGAAATCTTGTTGGAATGTAAGTGTGTATGTGTGTGTGTTGTATAGTATAGTGTAGCTGTCCATGTTTTGTTTCACCTAATGGGTGAGACTCAGGTGGATACCTTTATCCTTGAGACATGACACAGATTCCTGTGGAGTATTGTCACTGCCTCCCAAAAGGAAATGCCAGCACTCAATGTAGTCCTAGCTTATATTTCACTGGGTAGACATGACCAATTGACACAGTCAAGGCTTGCTAAGCTTTTGTCTGTGTGTGTGTACGTGCGTGCGTGTGCTATATTCATGTTGTGTGTGCCAGTGTTTGTTGATTTTGACACCTTGAATATATCAATGCAATACATGTATTATGTGCAGCAACAAAATAACTACCTTTTACACTGTACCTCTACTACCTCATGCACTACATTTTTTTCCTGTTTTAGGGAGGAGGATAAAAATTACAAGTTCAATATGAATGCTTTACATTCTTTTTTGAATGAACAAATTTCCAAGTCACCTGGTCCAGCCAAGTTTTACAATGTACAGGTGTTCAGATATGAGGTACAGTACATACTATGCTGTATTGTGTATGAAGGAGAAGATGTGGGTATAGAATAGATGAAATCATTTTCAGATTACAGAATAGAGAGCAGGGAATGGGATCACTTATGAAAGAACATTCGTTAGTAAAATAAGTGCAGTAGTACTCATTCTTATCCTAATAATAAGGAGTCGGGGTATTTGCATAATTTACAGCCTGTTTACACTAGCCATCTAGTGTCAAATCAGAATGATTTCAAAATTAGTGTAAATGCGTACCATATCAAACCACTTTGAAATGGACCTGCTAGGGATGTGGGTCTGGTCTGCAGTTTGGTTAGACAGAATAAAGATGTGGAGAACTACAGCTACAGTATAATGGTGGCTGTGTTTATGAAATGAAGCAACGGATGAAATGGAAGAACAACACTGAGAGCAACATGAGGGCTCGAAAACAAGCTTGTGAATAGCTAGTTAGCCAACTACGTATAATTGAGAGGTTGTCGCTAACATTTCAGATTTTATCATACATCATACCTACTAACCTGATAACTGACAACAATAATCCTTCAGCAATCTCTACTTCGATGAAAATCGTTATTGTGGGTTAAGTTTTTTTTACTGATTGGGATGGGCCAAGCCTTCATGACTCGACAATTCATCTACAGTAGCTTGCACTGAAGCAATTTCACCCAGAGCGATCTGTAGTACAAACAGGCTGTAACACTGCATGAGATTACTTTACTGTGTTGTTTTCAAATGTACTTGATACCGGGGCTAACCTGATTTATCAATCATACAGTACAATACAACATCTTGTTGGATATAGGTAATGCTTCCAAATGGAGTGGATGACTTACCGCTACGTCTGCAGTGTTTCTGGAAGTGTGACCCCACTACTACCAACTATCGATTGGACTACAAGTATAATCCATCAGCTGTCAAGAATACTGCAATGACTGGACTAACCATCGGTGTGACATTGGATGGTACTGTGAGCAGACACCTGAGTAAACCAGAAGGAAAATGGTATGTAATTAATTGTTAGTGTCTATAGAATGGTAAAAAAGTTGACGTGTTTGTGTATACAATGTAAGTTAGCTGAAATGCTTGTTTACTTAAAGCATATTTGACATGTTGATATAGGGCACAAGACCAGCAGAAGTTACTATGGCAGCTCCCCCAGGTGGTTGCTCAACCTCAGTCATTACAGGCAAAGTTTGAACTGTCCAGTGGACCATCCCATCCATCACCAACACTTGTACAGTAAGTGCCTCCCAATTCACTACCACTTACATCTAAATGCTCTACTTGTTATTTTGTCATTTCAGGTTTACTTGTGATGGTGGTAATATGTCAGGAATGCAACTAGACCTCATTGGACAGGCTTATAAAATTTCGTTCAAGAAAACCAAACTATCTACTGGTATTGTAATGCACTTTAATTGTAGTTATGATACATATTGTATTCTACAGGAAAATATGTGGCCATGCCAGCGGAATAAGAACAGAACAGGTGATGTTGGAAACAATACAAAGACAAACTGTTTAGATATTGGCTACAGTTGTTATTTTTATTTATAATATTTTCTGATTATACCATGAAATGTACAATTTGTCAGTAAAAAATGTTTGTATAAAGTTTTGTGCAATGTAGCTCAGAATCACTCAGCCAAAAATGTGACATTTTTATTGCCAATGTTCACCAAGAAGGTATTCATTGATTGTAATAAGTTAGTCACATGCAGCTGATTTGAAAGAGTTTCAGTCTCAAATAGCTTTTGGAAACAGCTCCATGGATCTAGCTACTTTCATACTCAGCTTACCCACATTGGCCTCAAAATTTGATAGCTAGCTAAACCTCTTCTAAAGAAAAAGTGCAAGCGCCACCATGAGGAGATGATGTTTTAGAACTATAATATTATACTGGCTTATGGCACTCCCATCTTCACGCATTCAGATCTAGAAATACTATACTTTGCCTCACTTGAAAAGACAAGGGTGGTCACTACCAATAGGCCTGTAGAACCATTTTCGACCGGGATCAAGGTGTTTGATAGAGTATCTCGATAATGGATTGGCCTCATATATCAATGTTATAACTACTTATCAGTACACAGTAGAAAGAATTCGCTAGCACCGTGACAATACTCACCATGAAATTCCTGACAAATTCACACCAAGTATCGCTTTGTTTAAAAAGAATCTCCGCTGCTAGGACGCCAAGAAAAAGTAGCTCTTCCATTATCGTCCAATAATTTAATCGATAGTAGTATCATTCGCATGCAAAATTTTCATGCGAATGACTGACAGAGATTTCATACTATTTTCATGGTAAAAGTACGGTGGGGTCTATTCTACGGAACGGAATGATGGGCTAAACTACGGAACGGAACACTTTCCCAAATTGAAGCCTGCAACTTACCATTGCTGAAACTGGCCTTACAAGTTATCAACGGACTTCTAGTTGGTGATCAAACATACCTCCAAGAAAGATAGAGATGATTAAAGGATTGATTGTGGGTTCGTGTTAGTCGTTATTAGCAACGAATTTGTAATTGTGGTATTAGCTGTCTCAGTGACTGATCTCCTCCCTAATATACCAAGCAGCGCTCTTTAATTCATTTATTGATGACTGAGGCGAGTTTGTTGCAGTGGCTCAGATGCCGGATTGGAAGTCAGTTAATTGTTTCTGCTGGTATTGACAAGCTATTCAGAAGGCTAATCAATTTGGTGGTTACTATTCAGTGGACTGGAACACTGGACTGGACTACTGGACTGACATATTTTTGATTTTTGCACATTCTATGGTTGGATTCTGGAGTCTTGCCAGTAAGTACCTTAGGGCACCTGCAGCCCACTTCTAAATGCTGAAGACAAACAATGGAATATGCAAAAACTGTCTCTTATCTTAATAATTTCGTTACTGTTCATTATGCCACTATACAACACTTATTTCTTACCCTGGTGTGTAGTAATGCTATAGGTAGTGCAGGGAATTGATTGTGACAGCAATAGCTAATCAGCAATCAACTAGCCAGTAGACAGTATCCTTCGAGTTATATCCTTAGAGCAAGCTTGAGGAGCAAGAAAGCTAGTCTTGCTGCCAGATTTCTGTCTCAGTGCAGGGGCTTATCAATTAAAGATTACAAGTGCCCATACTGAAAAATCTCTAATTGGTAAGCCCCTGCACTGAACTAGGGGCAAGTCTAGAGGTCTGGCCATGCTGACGAGACTAGCTTGCTCTAAGGATATCTTGAAAGATATTGTCTACTGGCTAGTTGATTGCTGGTTAACTATTGCTGTCACATTCAATTACTACACACCAGGGTAAGGAATAAGTGTTGTATAGTGGCATAATAAACAGTAGCGAAAATATTAAGAGACAGTTTTCGCGTATCCCACTGTTCATCTTCAGCATTTAGAAGTGGGCTGCAGGTGCCCTAAGGGTGCTTACTAGCAAAACTCCGTAAATCCAACCATAGAATGTGTAAAAACCATCAGTCCAGTAGTCCAGTCCAGTGTTCCAGTCCAGTCCAGTGTTCCAGTCCAGTCCAGTGTTCCAGTCCAGTCCAGTCCAGTGTTCCAGTCCAGTCCAGTCCAGTCCAGTGTTCCAGTCCAGTCCAGTCCAGTGTTCCAGTCCAGTCCAGTCCAGTGTTCCAGTCCAGTAGTCCAGTCCACTGAATAGTAACCCCCAATCAATTTCATCAGTTTCAGAGCACAGTCACAATAAACTGGCCACATCTTCCAGAAACCAGAAAGGCACTGGTGACAGGAAAAGGTTAGTTGATCACAACTTGATTCAGTCTAACTTCAGCATAATAGCTACGTGGCTGAGTGAGTGAAGTATCACTTTCAGAGTTTCAGACCACATGTGAAGATTTATGAGATTGGATTCATCAAATTTTAGTTGCAATGGACTATGATGGTGATGTTTTTGCTTGTACTCTTTTATACACAATACAGATGACTGTGTTGCCTTGCAACAAGATCTGGACTTGCTAGTCCAATCATAGATATTAGAGTACAAGATATTGTACTCTAATATCTATGGTCCAATGGTCTCACACTTGGATGTCAGTCATGAGTCAATCCTCAAAAATGTGAGTTTTTAAGGATTGACTGACATCATCCAACTTTTTGACTGAGTTAATTCCACTCACTCTTTCTTGTCTCCTTGCTTCCTATGTAGTGTACCTCCAGTGTACAGATGCATAATTGAAACACCGGCCCAGGCCCCAGAGTGTATAAGTAAGCATAAACAACTCACATACTATTAGCCTTGATGAAACAAGCAATGAATTGAATACCCTTCGTGATAAATTCATCACTGAGACAGTTAATCCCACAATAAGTACTTCGTTACTAATGACAACCAACAAGAACCCACAATCAATCTTTTTAGGCAGGTTATATAGAGCCGGTACCAGATACACTATTTTGCCGGCAGTGGAGGGTATAATACTTAGAATGTTACGTACATTAAAAAAAAAACTTGTACCAAAAACCTAAGAAAGCGAAAAAAAAAAAGTTGTCTAAGCGAGGGTTCGAACCCGGGCATCCGTACTCATAAGCAATGTTTGTAACGATTATACCACCGGTGCTGCAGCTAGTCATATTATTTAGTTTCTACGTTATAAACATCCGACTGAAGTGACTTCTATATATAACAAGAGTGAAGAAGAAACCAAAGCTGAACCCTAGCCTACCCCTAACGCTAAGGAACTACTTTTCGCATCCCCTAAAGTTGAATGCTCGGGGCAACCTACTAGACGCGTGCCCTAAAGTTGAATGCTCGGGGCAACCTACTAGTGCCGGCACAATAGCCGTTAGTGTTTGCAAACCGGTACCGGCTAAATATACACTTCGATCTTTTTATTGTTTCTATCTTGAGAGCATGTTTAATCGGGTAGTGCTAAAAGCCGGAACGGAATGGAACGGGGCGTGCGCCAAGTTAATGAATCGTTTTTGCAGATTGTACACCGTTTCTTACCATTACGTAGTGACTAGAATTGTGCTAAAGTTAGTTTTCTTCTGCTTTTAGGCATGCTAGAAATCGCTCGCTCAAAGTTTCTATTTAATATCCACTGCACGAAAGCGTTTTGCAATTACCTACGCTGAAAAAAACTATCATTTAACCTGCTAAACTATTGTTTTGTAAGCACTATAAAAGCATATGATTCACAGCCACTAACATCAAGAGTTCATAATATATATACTAAGGTAGGGTCCGCAACGCGAAAAATCGATATCCTCCAATCAACTACCTAACTATTGTCATGTGTTAGGCTAAGTGTAACTTGAATAACACCAGTGTGGCAGCCAAGTTTGTCACTTTCTTCTGGTAGAAAACGATACAAATGTCTTAAAATCACGTGATTTTTCGTTCCAGCAGTTCGTAGGGTTCTTCGTATGCCACGATATTCACTCTCAACATTGTTCAAGTGGTCTATCATCAACTCAAAGTATTGGTGGTTTGATTTTATTGGTCCGTTTCCGGTGGCAGCACGATCTGTGCAGCTTTTTGGCGACAGACAAAATGTTTCTTGCTCTGGAGCACAGGACAAGCAGAGCAGCAACTGCGCCGTGGGTCAGCAATGACCAGTACTAGGTAAAGTACCTGCATGCGGAGTATGGTTATAATTGAAGCTTGTTAGCCATCTGGCTGAGCCATCTATATGCTGAAATTCGGCCAAAATGACGCGATTTTTGCAAACAAATACCAGAATGGTTGATACATCAGTGAGACAGTCTCCAACAGCAAGGATACGAAGCTTATAAACACCTAACAATACGGCTATCTCGCCTAGTAAACGCAAAGAGCAATCCAATGCATGAAATAAGCACTCACGTGATCAATATTCAAATCTCGGAAAATACAATCATAACCTATTCCAATGACATCAAAATCACTTGGAATCAAGTGACAATCAGTTTGTGTGCATTAGGTTCAACTTCTCGATTAGCCCAGCAGTCTGAGACTCTCCCTATGATGCCATCACAGCATAAAACACACCCGCACTGGCCCAGACCACGCCAGAGTGAAAGGAGCACACTGCATGGTTCCTATTCAGAAATGAAAGTGATTTCATGGGTATTTTTGCGATTTGAATTTCGATCACGTGAGTACCTATCTCATGCATTGGATTGCTCTTTGCGTTTACTGGGCGAGATAGCCGTATTGTTAGGTGTTTATAAGCTTCGTATCCTTGCTGTTGGAGACTGTCTCACTGATGTATCAACCATTCTGGTATTTGTTTGCAAAAATCGCGTCATTTTGGCCGAATTTCAGCATATAGATGGCTCAGCCAGATGGCTAATAAGCTTCAATTGTAACCATACTCCGCATGCAGGTACTTTACCTAGTACTGGTCATTGCTGACCCACGGCGCAGTTGCTGCTCTGCTTGTCCTGTGCTCCAGAGCAAGAAACATTTTGTCTGTCGCCAAAAAGCTGCACAGATCGTGCTGCCACCGGAAACTGACCAATAAAATCAAACCACCAATACTTTGAGTTGATGATAGACTACTTGAACAATGTTGAGAGTGAATATCGTGGCATACGAAGAACCCTACGAACTGCTGGAACGAAAAATCACGTGATTTTAAGACATTTGTATCGTTTTCTACCAGAAGAAAGTGACAAACTTGGCTGCCACGCTGGTGTTATTCAAGTTACACTTAGCCTAACACATGACAATAGTTAGATAGTTGATTAGAGCATATCGATTTTTCGCGTTGCGGACCCTAACTAAGGAGACTATCCTACTCTCATATACCCCTGTAGAAAGGCGTATCGTGAAGTTATGACGTAACGACAAGATGTTGTGGTTTGTGACGTACAGGAAGCCTTAAAAGTGCAAGAATCGTTAGCACCGTTTCACACTTGCGACGCTCAGGATAGCCGTATTCGCGAATGGCCTAGTAAGAAACGCCTACGAAGCGGTCTTAACCCACGAAGGAACGATTGTAGTTGGGTGAAAAACGCTTAGAGCTGGAGTTAATTTGGTTGCTAGCGACGTTGGTAGGCACGCGTTCAATCGATACCATGTTCAACTAATGACATCATTAATTATACAAAGAAAAACGGACGAACTCAGAAGTGTTACGTCATAACTTCACGATACGCCTTTCTACAGGGGTATATGAGAGTAGGATACTCTCCTTAGTATATATATTATGAACTCTTGCTAACATGCACTGTGGTTAACTCTCGTAAATTATTGCCCATGCTGGCAGACTTCAGAAAACCATCCTCGCTGTTACTAAAGAGTTGGACACGACTATAACATGAAAATACTACAGTAGTTTACCTTTTACAATGATAAGGAAGCAATTCTACATCAGGATTAAACAGAATTTGATGGATTGGTAAAAGCACAACATGCCACGTGGCGGGAATTAAATAGAAACTTCGAGAGCGCGATTTCTACAATGAACTCTAGCACAATTTGGAAACGATGCAAAATCCGTCTCAAACAATTTTTCTACTTGGCGCGCGCCCTAATTGGTTCCGTTCCGGTGTCACAGTGATATATGTTTCCCCGGGTAACGTGTTTCCCGCACACATATCCCTAGGGATCCGTGTTTCCCCGCACACATATCACTAACTCGCTAGCGACCTACAAGTCACAGTGATATGTGTTTCCCCGGGTAATATGTTTCCCCTTTAAAGTCATGTGCAACGTACGTAGTGTTAGCATAGGCGCGCATGCACTTTTAATAATCATAGCTAGTCATTGCACTTACCTATAGTAATGACATTTAGAATAGTTGGATCGATCAACACCTACAACTTTTTTTACATAACCATGTTCATGATTGCATATAGTTTATAGTAAAATCACAAACACTTACATCAGGATTGCCCAAGCTGGTGAATTCTGTGACATCTTCTTTTAACACTCTGCAAAATAAAACAATCCGTATAAGATTGATATGCACAACACAATTGGGAGGATACAAGTAATTGTTCTACTAAACAAACGTCAAGTATCAAATGAATGCCAGTCATAATTTCTGAACATTCTGTGCAACAGTGCTATAAAATGACGAAGTGAAGAATGCTGTATAGAGTTCGTGGAAAACATCAAGAAGAGTACAACACAAGCCATGAAGTTGGGATACTGATCATGTTTCTACTGATTTTTCAGGTTAATTGCAAAAATGTATAAGAACAAATACATGATCAAACATGTGACCTGTGATACGAATATCTTGAACTATATAGCAAGGATTGTAGTTAACAGTTTGCCAGCAAAACATGATGCATAAGTATTCTGATTGTCATATGATAGGCAGAACACAAATTTTCATCAGAAATTCTTCAAGTGAAATGTACACGTGATTTTGTTTTTACATTTTGCAAGCAACCAGTAAACTCCCATGGAACTCATAACCCCAACACCACTAAGTGACACTAGCTTCCCCAAGTCCCAGTTATACAGTCATAGTAGGTAGGTCTCTTGCTCAAGGAAACTGCAACTTACAGTTGGAGTGGGGGGATCGAATCTGGAACCTGCAATTACCAAGCCAATGTTCTAATCGGCCAGGTTGGCTATGTCGCTTCACCTATACTATACGGCAACAGCACAAAGCAGGCATTTGTACTAATCAAAGTTCAAATCCCAACATTGTCCCATGTGCAGCGATAACTGGTAAGGTTACAGACATTGGTTGGTAAGCTTGGTTGATTTGTAACCACCTGATAACAATGCCATACATTATTAGCTCAAGGCTCAATCACTACTTAGAGTCCATGTAATGAAAGTGCTATACTTGGCATACACAATTACCAGTACACTATACTGACTACTTATTACTCTAAGTATTTAACTCACTACTCAGTTAGTTAGCATAGCCACACAATTTGAGTTTTATAATACCTTCATGAAGCAGAAGCCAAGACATAGGGTAGCTTGAGGTCACCTGTTATACATATCCACTCCACTGTAAACAACTGCTAATAATAAATACTTTAGGTTTAAGGAAGAAAATCCATCCCTCCTGGAGGAAGACTGAGTGTGGCCCCGACTAGACATTGGGTGACCTGCAGTTCGAATCCTGGGGTTGGAGGGATTTTTTTCCTTACTTTGGCCCCTTTTCTGTTACACCTTTTCAGTTAGTCAGTAAGTCAAGTCATTAGGTCTAAGTCCATGAAATTAGGTTAGGTAATCCCAAGGCTGCAGCACATGTTGCTGTCAGACCTTCAGTGCTGGTCACTGTAAAGTGCTAATAATAATAATAATAATAATAACAAATCTTTAAATAAAGGTCACTCAATCATCATTGTTACGCAGAAAACTTGTTGACCACAAAACGGCTTGTGCGGTGATCACGTGACAACCCAGTTTCCTGTATTACGTAATTTTGTGGTTGAGCAAGTCTGTACATAACGAGATTGGATTAAACAGGGTAGTGCTAAAAGCCGGTGTCACAGTGATATAATTATTATATGTTTCCCCCGGTAACGTGTTTCCCGCACACATATCCCTAGGGATCCGTGTTTCCCCGCGCACATATCACTAGGGATCCGTGTTTCCCACCAAAAGCTGTCAGTGATGTGTTTCCCGTAGCGATTTTTTAAAAATATTTCACCGCACACATATCCCTAGGGATTTGTGTTTCCCCGCACATATATCACCAGGGATTCGTGTTTCCCACTAAGATATAGCCATCGTGCAGTAACTCCAAGGCCCTATGGCTAGTTACAAACACCGAGGGGTCACCAACTGGTTCAAAATCTCGTACACCTTCAGTGAAATCCTGCCTGAAATACGAAATCTTATGTTGTTATCGTGATTCTGATTCTATACTCGTTCTGGTACCATAGCTTACACTCAACTGCTCCTTCACCTCGTCCTGCACAGTAAGAATGAAATCCGATGTTCCGCTCCGTTTCGGATTTGTATTAATCAAGTAGTGGAAGCCGAACAAAACCAGGAGCTGTGGGAAAGAAGCCTCAAAAAACCTGGAGAGAATCCATGCTAACTGTTCAAAAGTAAGAGATGTTCCGCTCCGTTTCGGATTTGTATTAAGCGAGTTGTGGAAGCCAAACAAAACCAGGAGCTGTGGGAAAGAAGCCACAAAAAACCTGGAGAGAATCCATGCTAACTGTTCAAAAGTAAGAATGAAATCCGATGTTCCGTTCCGCTTTGGATCTGTATTAAGTGAGTTGTGGAAGCCAAACAAAACCAGGAGCTGTAGGAAAGAAGCCGCACAAAACCATGCAGGATAGAATCCATGCAAACTGCTCAAAAGTAAGAATTAAATCTACTGTTCCGCTTCGCTTCGGATTTGTATTAAGCGAGTTGTGGAAGCCAAATAAAACCAGGAGCTGTGTGAAAGAAGCCAAGCAAACTGCTCCTGCACAAAAGTAAGAATGAAATCCGATGATCCACTCCGCTTTGGATTTACTTATAGTAAACTACAAACTTACTTAGTATTAGTATTAGTATTAGCATTAGCTACAGGTAAAGAAGGCTCAAGGAGCCTGTAAAGCCTGATCTGTACAAAAAGAATTTAACAAATTTGCAACTACATAGCAAAAACTTATATACAATAATAGTTAACTAATTAATAATCATACAATAAAGTAGACCAGCCACTGTCAAGAAAATTTTTAAAATCATTAAGTGTGGGAGCATTAACTATGTGATTGGGTAAACTGTTCCAGTCATTGATGGCTCGTACAGTGAAAAAAAGTAGATCTCACTCTTGATGTTGCTTGAGGTTTAAATAACTTGTAATTGTGACCCCTAGTTGTTGATGAAGTTGCAGTAGTAAACAAATCTGATGTATCTAGACTGAAATGGCTGTGTAATAGCTGATAGAACACTATCATATCTCCGCGCAGTCTGTGGTATTTAAGTGATGGCAAGTTTAGACCAGTGAGGCGATCATTATGTGCAGTTTTGAAGATCCTGGACCAATTTTGTGGCTCTTCTCTGTATCTTCTCTATTTGTTCTTGATCTAGAATGTATTGTGGTCCCCAGATGATGTTACCATACTCTAACACTGGGCGGATATATGATTTATACAAGTTGATGAATGTAGCATGGTCGAAATTCTGAAAAGTCTTGTGAATAACTGCTAGTAGTCTGTTAGCTTTCTTGGCGACTGTGGTGGTATGATCGTGAAACTTTAACTGATTGTCAATCATTATTCCCAAGTCCCTTACAACATCACAAGATGTAATAGTAGTGCCATCAATTACATATTCACCAAATCCGTGAGGTTTACCTAAGTGTAACCAATTACACTTACTAATGTTGAACTTCAGTTGCCATTTCTTAGACCATGCAAAAAGCAAATTTATATCTTGTTGAAGTTGGCAAAAGTCGTCCACAGTCCTGATAGTTCTGAACATCTTCACGTCATCTGCAAATTGAAAAATGGGACTATTAACTATTAAGGGCATGTCGCTGACATATATATTAAACAAAATAGGGCCCAAAACAGAGCCTTGAGGCACTCCACTACTGACACTTGACCAATCTGATGCATGACTGTTCAGTACAACTTTCTGCTTGCTTCCTTCCCACAAGAAAATTCTTCACCCACACTAGCAGCTTGCCAGATATGCCACACCCTTGCAACTTGGAAATTAAATGGTTGTGTGGGACGGAATCAAATGCCTTAGCAAAATCAAAATACAAGATGTCAACAGAATGGCCATCGTCAAGCGCTTTGGTCCAATCGTTCATGGCCAATAACAGTTGAGTTGAACAGGATCTTCCAGGAGTAAAGCCATGCTGATGAGGAAGTATCACATTATTAGTCATCAGATGATCTTGGATGTTGTCTTTAATGATGGATTCCAAGATTCTACAAATAGGCGAGGTCAAACTAATAGTACTTAGCAACACAAACTTCATAAACTTAGCAACACACCAACTACAAAAGCAACTTAAGCATACAGATGCTCCTGGTTTTGTGGGGTTTCACACCACATAGAACTTTGACAGTTGCTCCTGGTTTTGAGGGGTTTTGCACGGGATTTACCCTGAATGATTGGCCTTGTTTCCTGGTTTATAGGGCTTCAGCTGCAACTGGTTTTGTAGGGTTTCATTTAATAGTTATGCCTTGGCTTTACTCCTGGTTTTATATGGCTTTGCAATTCCTCTCAATTTCGTAAGGCTTTGCTCCTGCATGCCTGCTGAACTTCTGTTTCTTTCTCCCATTATTTTTTGGTGATTTCAGAACTTATCACTCTACACCAACCAGCGTTGAAACCGGGTCGGGTCATCCGGGTCACATTTTCTCCGGGTCTGACCCGGTTTACAATTTATCCGGGTCTGACCCTAATTGGATCACGTGAGAAACGAAATCGTTCGTTTGACGACGTGGAAACTTATAAACGCTATCGCGTAGCTCTGTGAGCCACGCCCACTTATCGCATTACCAACATATGCTCAGCCACGCTCATTTGTTAGTAAGTGTAGTATGTAGCACGAAATTGAGGGTATCTATGGTGATGGGGTAGCTATTGTCAGTAAGTGAAGACCTTGTTTTTTTTTTTTTTTGGTCTTTAACCTACAGTAGGGTCCGCAATCCGAAAAATCAACTTCTACAAATCAATCCCCCTACCATTGTGGGATGTTCATTGTAGTATCCCATTGCTTGATCCACCATGAAACCGGAGGGACGATTGTTGTCTTCACAGAAATATCGTTTTCAGTATCTCGCAAGATGCAAAATTTATTTTTAAAATTTCGTTCTCCACACAAAGGACCGGATGAAACTTGCTACTTAGCCAAATCGTATCCAGAGTTGTTGTAGTTGAAAAGTACGCACAGAAATAAGTAAATGATCTGCTGCGGGGTGCCCGGCACAGGGTTGTTTTCTTTGAAAAAACAGACAAAGAGATACGAAGTTTCGAATTCAATCTGCCCTACCACCCAGGGTAAGAGAAGCCAACTCTTCCTCATAGTGTTTCGATACGGTTGGGTGCATAGTCTGTCTATGCTGTTAGTTTGGAAAAGATCTGAGACTTCTCACCATCTGGGTGACGAGCGTCAAATTTTTCTGCAGCATCAAAGAATTGTGTCACGCTTTCTAGCCATTTCCAACGCTTCTGCAGCCACAACAATCATCAATTATAAACTAAAACTATGGCAAAAGATGTCCCTGAACGTTTGGTAGTAGCGGTTGTCAATTATTGTTTCATCCACGGCTTCCACGCCTCGCTCTAAGCTATGCATCCAGGGAGGCAGCAAAATCGTCCAAATTTGACTCCACCCATCACGCTCCACAGCAGCTTCAAGTTTTCACTAGATCACCCTACATCACCATTATGCTGCAAAACATCCAAAAACAAACTGAAAAAAGCATAAAATCTTTCATTTTTGATTCGAGCTGGGTGGAGCTCCTGGTGAGCTGCTGGTATATTGCACCATATGAAATCACAGAAACACCATGCAACTACTACTACTACCAAACGTTTTGATCCATCCTTTATCATCATTCTAAACAAAATTAAGTGACCAGTGTGTCATCAGAAGTACTGGAAAGCACTTTGGTACCATTGAGAGAATCCCTTGAAATGACGCACGAAATTTTTGACGTTCTTCACCCAGATGGTGAGAAGTCTCAGATCCTTTCCAGACTAACAGCATAGACAGACTATGCATCCAACCTTATCACATCACTATGAGGAAGAGTTGGTTTTTCTTGTCTTGGCTGGTAGGGCAGTTTGAATTCGAAAATTTGTGTTTCGTTTTCTGCTTTTTGAGAGAAAGCAACCCTGTGCCGGGAACCCAGTGAACCATTTGCTTATTACTGTGAGTACTTTTTAACTACATTAACTCTAGATAATACCTATCTAAGTAGCAAGTTCTATCCTGTTCTTTGTGTGGAGCACGAAATTTAAAAAATAATTTTTGCATCTCACGAAATACTAAAGTCGATATTTCTGTGAAGACAACAATCGTGCCTCGGGTTTCATGGTGGATCTAGCAATGCGATACTACAATGAACAACCCACAATGTTAGGGGGATCGATTTGTAAAAGTTGATTTTTCGGATTGCGGACCCTACCTACAGCTAGGCTGAAGTTGCAATATTTACTCAACACGAATCGAACGCTCAAAATGTACACTCGTTCGCTCGCTCGAGACTAGCCGAAACACGTCTCGGCTTTAATTAATCCGGGTCAATCCGGGTCACATCCGGATCTGACCCGGATTGCTATCCGGGTCAGTGGGTCATCCGGGTCAGCAGTAGTGACCCGGTTTCAACGTTGACACCAACCTGTAATTTGAAATCAAATTTTGCAGCTCTCGTTCGATTTTGTGAAATCTTTTGAAATTAGTGAAATCTTGAGAAATCTGTTCAAGATTTTGAAATCCGTACCCCTTTTTCGTGAGTTAGTGACCCCTCGACAAACACTGAGTACGCGATCCAACCATTCAGTAGATATATAGCTATATCTAGCTAATATCCAGGGACTATCAAGCAATGGAATAACCTCCCTAATCACATCATCGATACAGAGTCACTAGAACAGTTTAATAATTGTATTTTTGGACTAGATTTGTTGTAATTAACCCCCTTTTTGTTTTGAGGGTCCCCCCCCCCTCCTGGATGTAACCAGCACTGAGTGCTGTCTTTCCAGTATCTAATCATAATCATAATCATAATCATAATCATAATAGACACCCATGCTTATTACATGTATATAGTTAGCTAGCTAGAAACAAGTCACCCTGTAGAGAGTTCAGCTACGAAAACATCACCCTGTATAATATAACTAGCTATATAGCTACTATATAAGCATTATACTAGCCAGCCATACTGTGACAGTCAATTTAGAAGATACTGTGTACTGCACGCATAGGCGGCGGAAAGGGGGGGCTAGGGGGCTGAAGCCCCCCCTCAGAATGATATCACACCGAAATTATCTTTCTTGGAGTGGGGCTGAAAACCGTGATAAAGATCGAGATACTCTAATAGAGCAGTCACTCTAATGAAGTAGTCAGTGTGTAGCGAGCTATGTAAGGATTTTTATGTAGTTTATCAGCTAGAAATGGTAGCTGGTGAGGTGGAAAGCTCTTGTCAGTTGGTTGTGACCTTTTTTTTTTTTTGGTCTCACCTTAACAAACTATAGAAATAAGTCTGCATGGGTCAGCCCAGTCCCCCCCTCATATCAACTACTTCTTCCGCCGCTGACTTTAAGATTAGGTACAGGGCAGTCAGCTCAGCTGGTTTGCCCAGGGGGTGAAAACCCCAAATGGTACAATCAAATACATACATACATACATGCAATTTGATAATTAATTACAGTAGTGAAGGTTAAGTATGTAAATAAATTCATCCAAATTTCTTGATTCTATTATATTAATTGGCAACTCATTCCTGACTGCATGTATGAGCCAGTAAAGAAAAATAAAAACGTTTATTGTATTTTGAGCTATATAGACTAGCTGTATAACCAACTCGCTCACTAAGGCAAAGTTAGTGCAACTATATGTGTGATAGCTAGCATTAATGTGAATATATAGGCAAAGCAAGATGTAGTAAAAGTTGAAAAGTCCAAAACCACTTCCAAAGTAAAGGCAGCTATACAGGTTAGTACATATGAAGGATATGTTAGCCTTGCTGGTACTTTTTGTGTATATGTACAATCACTGTATTTTTGTGTCACTATAATTATGTTTTTTACAGAACTGTATAATCTACTGTCTCTCTGTATATATTAGAAAACAGACCAAAAGACAACTCGCCCATTGAGTAATCTTACACTGATTACAAATAAAGAAGGCTCAGAACCACATGTATTACATAATGATATAATACAAACTTGAACAGATATTGTGTTGTGTATCTTTTAGAAGCAACTTGAATGCATTTGGAAAGGGCAGCCATGCCATGCGATAAAAGCAAGAATAAACCATTTCTCCATCCATCATGGGAGCTTTCACATCCTGAAGCAGAATTGTTACTTAAATGATGAGGTATGTATAGCTATTTACAGAACCACACGCTGTTACGTAAATGTCTTGTTTGTGTTATACATATAACACTTCTTTAGATTATTAATGGATATCTGAGGCTGTTAGCAGATATACATGGCAATTGTTTTGTCATCCCCAGCCAGACACTGAAAACAATAATAAACTGCTCAACTGTATGCCACAGATCTTATCTATTATCCAGGGTAAGTATACTCCTGTGTGCAATGTTGAAGATGTGTGATATGTCACCTTATACAGGAAAGTTTACATCAGAAGAAATATCTGGTTGGGTGTTACAATCAAGATAGTAATCATTGGATATTTATTGTAAGCTAATTAATTAAGCAATAAAATCACATTAGGTATTGATGTGCACACTGTTATAGGCTATTGAACTGGAATCAAAGCACTTTTACTACCTTGATCCATTTGGACCATCCCGTGCTTTACGTGGTACCTTTGCTGCATTAAAGTGGGTAATTGTTATGCATGTAAATAATTTGGCATACGATTATGGTTTTATGCACGTGTACATATATACACACAGGAAATATTTCAAGACAAGGGGCGATTTCATGATTTCTGATGATGTTAGTATAGACAAGTTTAAAGTACATGAACTGAGCAAGAAGATACAATTTGATCCTTTCAACTGTGGAGTCTTTTGTAGACGTATAAAGCTTAATGGTATAGCTATATACACGAATATATTAACAATTACTTTCTTTATGTAGATTGCTGAACAACTCAGCAGTATGGACATTATGCAGGCAAGGATTGACATTGCAATCACAATTTTGTCCCATTCAGGTATGCAATTGCAGCATTAGTCTTGCATGCATGCATGCATGATGAATAACTATTTAATCTTATAGTGGATATGAAGGAAAGGTGTGTGATGTGTGGCGCTTCAGACATTAGCTTAAGCCACCCTGACTATACTGTGATTGGGTATATGTATAAAGTAAATATATATTATGCAGCTTGATCTTTTGCAACTCTTTTCTACAGATAAAATGTGACCAATGCAAATGTTGGACATGCACACGCGCATTGTGCAAACACCACCATTGCTGAAGCAAAGAAGAGCACATTTCTGTGTAGAATGCTACCAGACTAAGCATAATATTGAGCAATTTGTACATTGATTAGTTATACGTAGCTGCAATCACATGATTTACTCTATATAGCTAGAGATATAGTATTTTTATTGTGTACATGTACTTGTAGCTACTGTTTTATTAAACTGATGTTATAGCTATATAGCCAAATCACAGCACAGTTTAGCAGTTCTAGTTGAATGCCAGTGAATGGCTTGATTTCCTCCATCAACATGTATAATTATAGTATTAGTAGTATATACCATGAATGCACTATCATATTACCTAACTGGAGACGAACTATTTTCCAAGAAGCGATCACTACTGGCTATACAGGCAGTTAGGCTTGTGTACTTCTGCATGAAGGCAAAATGTTTAGGTTTTATAAAGGTCACTATGTGGCTGGATTCGCTGGAAGTGTGAAAATCAGCATCCATCAGGCCTGTACTAACCAGTCTTTCAGAGTAGGCACTAAATTCTAGGCATCATGTGAAGCATTGTGATGGAGAGTAAGTGGTCTGGCCATGCAAGTCTGGACGCTGGCGTGTGACTTGGAGGTACCAATAAATTTTGTGAGTTATAGTTGGTCCCCACTGAGGACCCACCCAACTTTTCTGAGGACTCCTCAGTACTGCTTGTATTATGTACACTAGTAATCACTATTGTTATTTATATTCCAGGAGGTGAGAAGTCTATGTGATTGCAGGTGTGCTCATTCAACACTTCCCAGTTTTACAGTGAAGAACCTTTGGTGATGATGTCCAGATAGGGTCAAGCTTAAGGCAGCAATCAATCTGTAAAGTTGTAAATTTGTGTAACTGACAATTTGATTGTAGCTAGCTAGCTATCTACAGTACCAGTGTTGTTCTTTACTTTACATAGGTATTTGTGGAATAATCTATAATATATAGATGTGGGATTTTAGTTTGCAACACGCACTCAAATGTTGAACAATATACATCAGTATAATATTTACTACAGCAAGAATATTAACCCTCATGTCGGTATTGTAATTGCTATTGTCTCTCTATACTGATACAATATGAACCATATATCTAAAACTGACTGCAATGCTATTCAGTATTGGGGCCTGTGGCCTGTTTTTGTTTGAGCCTAGGTAAATGTTTTGACTGGTGTGTAGTTCCGACACCGTAACATAGATGGAATAAATAGTTGTGTATGAATTATGTTGTGTATATAGTCAGAATTTTTATGCCCTAAGTGTTAAGGTCACACATCTGGTGAATGTGCGATAGTACATTTGATGAAATTACATATCTCACCACTTAAATAATTGTTTTGCAAGTCTTGCCTTTTCTATACCTCTCATGTCTTCTTTTTCACAAAAAATCTACTAGTGCCTTTCTATGCTCATTTTGTGTTAAGCTTACTCCACCTACCAATTCTCCCCTCACAGACCAAAGTCTGCCAGTCCACAGTCCAGGATGAGCATCCACCAGTCTTTATCTTGTCTGGCTGCTTAATACTACAGTATAGCCTGACAGATCAAAGTCTTAGAATCAATTTTTTTCCAACAATTATTCACTTATATTGCCGAGCTATGCTGACTTTGTTCATGATTTAGATGTAGCATATCAATGGATAAAATCTTAATATTTACAGGAAAAGTTGAAGGTAAAACTCTGATCCAATGATTTTAAGTTGTCATAGTGAGTGCAACAGGAAATTTTTGAGGTGATAAATTTGCATATTGAAATTCAGCAAGTTAAGAATCATTACAGCGTAGCGGACCTACTTTACAACATACAACAGGTGTGAACAAGTAATAACATCCACAAATCATTTTCTAAAGTGACAAACAGTAGGCAATTAGAATGTATACACACTTTATATATAAACTGATTGTGTGTTGTGTCTTCCCATAACCTTCAGTGCAGACAGCATGCAGTAGCTCCTTCGAACAGTAGATACCTGTACGGAATGTAAAAGAGGAGTTAAGAAACTTTTTCAGTTAAGTAGGGACAGAAGCTAAAGTTTTGGTAGGGATCACAGAAGACAATCAAATCAGCAAGGGAAGCCATCACAAACCCACAAATTGACACTTCTAGAACAGTGGAGTAAGGAATTAGATAAAAGGTAATTCGACAATGCACATAATCTTGCAGCTGTGATGGTTGGCATAGGCCCAAATAATGCCTAACAGTAAAGAAACTGAGCCTTAAGTTGTGTTTGGCTGAAGCCATCATTTAGTCAATGCAAATTTAAGATTTAATAACTTCTCAGAAGCATTTCAGATCACTCTGAAAGCACATTTGGGCTTGACTTTGCCTACCCAATGCAGCCAAGTAAATTTTGAGTGAGAATTTTAGCAGGAGATGTCAATCTACATACATCATCCTTACTAGCCTGTACTGAATGAACTGAACAAGTGATGATGTTTGATTGATGATTTGATTGTCTATATGGTATATACGTTCACTAAAACTTTGTGACAATAGACTTACCTCAGTGGTATCTTGAGGACTTTACATGGCACCCCAACAATACAAGCATCTCTGTGCCACTAGCACCTACAGTAATATGAAGAACATTCACTACTTGTGAAAGCAGTTGCTTCTCTAAACTAAAAATCACACAATATGTAGGTGATTTTGTGAACCAGACCCTCCAGTCAACATGTTGAGTTGTTGGAAACTAATGATAAATACCATAGTCCCTGTCTAAGGTAACCCGAAACACTCCTGCAATGAGTAATGGATGTTTAAAATATTATACGCTAGCTACAAACAAGAGTACAGTATATAATAGAAACCAAGAGTGTCGAACGGTGTATTAGCCTGTGATTAATCATCACATATAATAACATGGATATTTCAGTAATTGTTCATTTATGTGAAATGGTAATTGGAAATGTGTATGTGGCAACGGGCCTTTGTTCGCCAGTTTTCTGTGTTATTCAACCAAGTATTCAACAGTTATTGTACAAGGAAAGTGTAGTAAGGACCCCCAGTTCGCTAAAACAATGGTTGCACAAATGAGAGTGTTGCCACACCTTCAGGGATCCATTTAGCGATGCCAGAACTTTAACATTAGCCATTTCCCCTTTAATGCTATCATGTTTCCACTGGCTGAATTGGGCTAAATACGGCAACCCTTAATGGCACTATAAACAAACAGTTACTAAAATATCCATGTTACTTCACGCAATCATTTATCATGGGTGTAAACTCCGTAACAGCAGCACAAATGGAACTCAATAACAATCGCATAAAACACGAGGTAACACTTACAACAGCACGTGATCAGGGGGAGCAATAATTGAGATACATCAACAGTGTGTGTGTGTGTGTGAGCAATACTATTACATGAGTAATACACCTGTTCAGTACTCTTGGTTTCTATTACATACTCTCGCTACAAATTATGAATTGGACTTTGTTATAGGTTGTAAACAGATAAATCATGCAAGTATCACTCATTTACACCCATGTCAATACACATTAAAGCACACCAATGTACAAATGTGACAATTCACAACCAAAGTTATAGCAGGTAGTTCCATTTATGACTGCACCAAATTAAGCAGTAAACGCATGTTCCTAGGTAGTAGTAGTAGTTTTACATCGCCAAAAATTAAATAAGATTACACACAACAAATACCCAGTGATTGCAATTTATATGGAGGTGACTTTAGTAAGAAGCTTAATTTAAGCCCCCCACATACTAGGGGCTGGAAACTAGCCACCTGCTACTGAGGATGTGGTCACCATTAATTTGAAAGCAAAATCTACAACATTACATGTTGGGAAAATATTAAATACTCATAGTGCAGGGAACGTTCGATAAGTTAAGACTATTACTACAGTGTTCTTGTGATACTTTAGGATGATCATATCGTGTACGATCAACACTTTCAATTTATTTATATAAAATCATGTCCAAAGACTGGACATGGTCTATATTAAACAAATAATACACTTACATCAGGATTGTTCAAACTGGTGAATTCTGTGACATCTTGTTTAATACTCTGCAAAATAAAACAATCAATATAAGGCACAACAAAATATGGAGTAATTGTTCAACTAAACAAATGCCAGGTATCAAATGAATACCAGGCATAATTTCCAAACATTCTGTTTGCAATACTGCTATTAAACAATGAAATGAAGAACATTGTACAGAGCTCATGGAAAGCATCAAGAAGAGTACAACACAAGCCGTGAAATTCAATCATCTGGGACACTGAACACGCTTTTACCAATTTTGCAAAAATGTATAAGAACAAATACATGATCAAACACGTGACCCGTGACACGAATATCTTGAACTATATAGCAAGGATTGTAGTTAACAGTTTGCCAGCAAAACATGATGCATAAGTATTCTGATTGTCATGATAGGCAGAACACAAATTTTCATCAGAAATTCTTCAAGTGAAATGTGCACGTGATTTTGTTTTTACATTTTGCAAGCAACCAGTAAATTCCCATGGAACTCATAACCCCAACACCACTAAGCGACACTAGCTTCCCCAAGTCCCAGTTATACAGTCATAGTAGGTAGGTCTCTTGCTCAAGGAAACTGTAACTTACAGTTGGAGTAGGGGGGCATTGAACCTGGAACCTGCAATTACCAAGCCAGCCAGGTTGGCTATGTCGCTTCACCTATACTATACGGCAACAGCACAAAGCAGGCATTTGTACTAATCAAAGTTCAAATTCCAACATTGTCCCATGTGCAGATAACTGGTAAGGTTACAGGCATTGGTTGGTAAGCTTGGTTGATTTGTAACCACCTGATAACAATGCCATACATTATTAGCTCAAGGCTCAATCACTACTTAGAGTCCATGTAATGAAAGTGCTACTTGGCATACACAATTACCAGTACACTATACTGACTACTTATTACTCTAAGTATTTAACTCACTACTCAGTTAGTTAGCATAGTCACACAATTTGAGTTTTATAATACCTTCCATGAAGCAGAAGCCAAGACATAGGGTAGCTTGAGGTCACCTGTTATACATATCCACTCCACTGTAAACAAATCTTTAAATAAGGTCACTGTTACGCAGAAAACTTGTTGACCACAAAACGGCTTGTGTGGTGATCATGTGACAACCCAGTTTCCTGTATTACGTAATTTTGTGATTGAGCAAGTCTGTACATAACGAGATTGGTAGTTATTAAGCTTCGCTAACTGAAGTACATTTCTTCTGTCGATTTGACACTATCCTAGCTCTGTGACCCGGCTGTGATAATGGCTTTGCTTGACGAATTCGAAGAGTTCGTGAGGGTTAAGGTGGAAGTGGATAAATGTACTCACCAGCAAATAAGCGATGAGCTGAAGTCATCATTTCCTGGCGAACGGGGCTTCAGTCTTCGTAGCATTGAAAGGTTTTGCAGTGAGAAGGGGATCAAGAAGATAACCAATATTGATGATCAACAGTTGGGCGAGGTTATCAGCGATGCTGTTATGCAGGTACTCGTATACACATACACTAGCATATTGAGGTGGATATTTCAATTGAACTATATGTAGCTTAATTCCATGCAATACAATAAATTCTTTCAGACACTTTTTTGTGAATACAGTATTCTTGTGGAACACTGTTCTGGTTTCTGTTTTGATGCTCAGTCCTCCAAAATTTTGTCGTGTTGTGTTAGCCTCGCATGGCCAGACCCTATTTTCTCGGGATGGCACTTATCGATTAGAGATTATAAGTGCCCCCCTTGAAATAGGGTCTGGTCCAGAATGAATACCCCAACTTGTTTTCACACCTTTAGGTGTTAATGAGCGTTTCGTCACAAAACGTGTACTTCCTTTTAATTTGTAAGAGACAAGCGACTAGAACCTTACACTCAGTTATTCTTGTTTGTTTTTTTCCCAGGCTAGATGGACTGCCCTTGCCACCACTCCCAGCACTAGGTGTTAAAGTGCTGGACAGCTGGAAATACCAGCATTCAAACGAGGCCGCCAGACTCCAAGCGACCCTTGGAGTAGGCCAGATCAATGTTGGATGTTGATGGACCTTACACTCGGTGAAGTGATAGAAGTCGGATTAATCGCGCTTACGTAGCTGAAAGATATGAGGAACCCATAAACCTCAGTTTAAATGCACAAATCGTCCTTCGCCTTTTCGGTTTTACAAGAACTCAGTGTGTGTCCTTTTCAACCGTAGAAAATCAGCCTCTGTGTCTCTCATCACCTCTACCGGCTTTCATTCATGGCGATTCCAGTGCGTACACGGCTTAAACTTTAAAAGGAAGTATACGTTTCGTGACAAAAACTGATTAAACACCCCGAGCCCTAGCTTGGGGTGTGAAAACGAGTTGGTGTATTCATTCTGGACCAGACCCTATTTCGAGGGGGCGCTTATAATCTCTAATCGATAAGCACCATCCCGAGAAAATAGGGTCTGGCCACACGAGACTACTGTTGTGTATCCGCTGTTTTGTCACTGTTAACTACAGTACTAATTTTGTTCAATAATTGTAATTTTTTTTTTGTAATTGTACTGTCGATGTTTAAATATTTTTGTATTTATTGTGTTTTAGTGTCTTGGGAAGCACCCTTGTACAGGCTTTGCCTTTTAGTGCTACCCTGTAATTTGACAAATCAGATAAACACTACTACTAATATATTGGTATGAGATACATAGTAGCTATACAGCAGGTCCTCGATTATCCGGACTTCAATTATACGAACACTCAAACAGTACAAATGACTGTTCTATTAGAGTATTTTGACAAATACTGTATGTTCTATTAGAGTAGTTGGACTGAGCTCTGTATATAAATGAATGAGATTCACTATTTCACTTATCTGAACACTTTTGTGATTGAACTGGCACACAGGTGTTTGGATAGTGGAGAACCCACTGTACTCTATTATACTTAGTATGTTGAGGGTCCAACGGCAACCTATGCCAGTGGCCATTACAGTTACTTAAATGGTTAGTTATAAAAGTCACGTATACTCTATAGCTATATATAGTTCAAGAACGATGAATACTTCAACTAAAATTGCATTTTGCTGTGAAATAGACATCATTGTGCTTCATCATAGTAACTGTGTAAATTTCACTAACTAACTTACAGAGCTCTTTCACAACACTTTTTGTTTCTTTGAATCAGAGGGTACCAATTAAGACATTGAAATGCCACAGGCATCTTCCCTTCCAAACGTTTGCCATAGAACAAGAATATGATTTAATTGTGCAAAAATTTCCTTTGATTTTCTTCCACTATAGCTCAATTGAATTGCCATTCCGAGTCATTGCTCTACATGGTCCCAAATCTGGCATAACTATCCACTTGTCAGGGGTTATGATATCATTTATTGTAAGGCTTCAAATACCTTATTGCATGGTTTAATTTAGGCCATTTTAACGCACTAAAATATCCATAGGTTGGGTTTCCACTTTCATCATTGAACTTGCAGAGAGTTGCTCTGCACATATTATCCCTATAAAGAAAGTTACTAAATGGACTTGAGGTAGGCGGTACACAATAAATAATTTCATTTTCCTTTTGCAAATGTATTGGACATGCCTGTACAAGCTGTCATTTTTCCCATGACCAAATGTATAGCAATTGTCCACAAACTACTTTGTACGATTTGGATATGCTTGGGGGCTTATTACAATGGCCACAGCATGCAGGGGCAAACCTGTATGTGCACTTGAATCAAAATCAGTTTCAAAATCATTCCAGAGATAACCTTCTTGGTGGTAAACTGAGATCACACTTGACGATGGGTAAGGGATTCCAAATTCGTGGTATTCAATTAAAATAAAAGTTATAAAACCAAATTTACCTTGCTTACTATGTTTTGTAGATTGGCAATTTGGAACTGATATGCAGCACAATACAAATGTAGCTACTATGATGCAATATAGACTAAGTTGCAAGGGTTGCCATCTGTATTGAACTCAGTTTTGCAGTTAACATGTGAAATGACTTAACTGAAAATAAAAGCTTTAGGACAGTTAAAGTGTTAATTCCTTTGTGTATAATGCAGCACTTTCCAATACAATTTCTCACAACTTTTTGACACACACATACACACACACACACACACACACACACACACACACACACACACACACACACACACACACACACACACACACACACACACACACAAAGAGGACAGAGAGGGAGTGCCTCAAGTAAATTAAATAGCTACTGATCAAAATATCAAAATTAGCACAACAGTAACACTTTTTTTGTTTAATAAAAATTGGAAGTATACAATAGACCCTTGGTTATCTGAACCCCGATGTGTCTCAGGAAATGGTAAAAGTATTCAGATTAGTAAATAGTTCGGATACCTGAAGCCCATACAATATTAAACAGAGCTCTGTTGAAGTACTCTAGTAGAATAGTCATTTCCACAAATGTTTACAATTGACTGGTAACTAATTCAATTTTACTCTGTTGTAGAATAGGATCATATACAGGCATTGCCTTTGATTCTAAATCACTAATACTAATAAACGAGGGTACAGATAAATGAAGGTCGAATGATCGAGTATTATGTAATAATATTATGTTGATGTTATAGTAATTTTATTCTGGCAAAACTGTCTACTCTCCTCAAAGTATGTGTACTGTTTGCTACTCTACAGGTGGGACCCACATACGGTAGGAAAATGATGACAGGACTGTTGTCATCTCAAGGGGTACATGTCAACCAACAGAGGGTAAAAGAATCCTTGTGTAGGGTTGCTCCAGCTTACCAAAATGCAAGAAGGACAGATACTGCTCGACAGACAAATCCAGCTCCATATAGAGCAGACTACGTTGGACATAAATTACACCTGGACCAGAATGAGAAATTGGTGATGTACGGTGTGACTCATGTGGCAGCCGTGGATGGGTACGGTGGGATGATAATGGGTTTTGTGACCATGCCAATTAAAAACAATGTGGAAATATACTCTCACTTATATAAGTAAGTAAATTTTAATGTCACATTCCTAAACAAGCAAATGTATGTACTACAGGCCCATACTTGTTCAGTTTGGCCTGTGGGACCAGTTACGTGTGGACCAAGGCAAGGAGTGGGTACTGACACTGCATATACAAGAAACACTAGCACACCTGAGACTCAACACAAGTCGTGCTCCTCACCTGCAAAGTACATCAAAACAGATGTATATTGTGACCTTACTGACTTGATTTCTATACTACTGCCTTTGTTTAGAATCACATTGTCGAACGCATTTGGGTTGAAATCAACAACCGTGTCAATTATCCTATAAAGTCATGCCTGATTGCTTTGGAGGAAGCTGGTGATATCGAAATGGCCTGTCCTCATGTGCAATTCTGTGTTTCGTGGTTCACCATTAGAGTAGCTAATGTTGGGATAACACTTGCAGTGGAAGCCTGGAACAATCACCCAATATCAGGTGAATGCAGAATGCATTGTGTTCATAATATTTGCCATAAAGATATTATTTAGTATGTATTTTAGTGGTTCAGTGAAGCCTATCTATAAGTCACCTTCAGATCAAATTGCTATTCATTAGACAGATGATAGTGTGTAAATTAGAAAGTTGACTTGGTATAGAGAGGTGACCTGGATCCTAAGACATGTTTTATTATAGGTATTATTTTCCACAGGTGGGCGAGCAGTGCCAAGACAGGCAGTTGTGAACGGAAACCAGGCTATCCAGATTGACTCCACCGTAATCCCAGAGGCTGATGATGCAGTGCAACAGTTTCAGTCGGCTGGTGGACAACTTACTATCTTCAACTGTTTTGGTGAGGACCCCCTGCAGTATAATCCTGCTCTGGTGACTCAATGTGAGATGGATTTTTTCCGTTACCATGCCAACTTTTCAGACTTTTTTAATACAGTAGTCAACGGAGACTATACCTTGTTTCGAGAGGGAGTCTTATGTTTTTTGGACATAAGTAGACACCTGTGTACTTTGTTATAGTAATCTTTTCATTTTGCAAATATTGATTTATTCACAGCAATTAAATTGTAATTTACATAAAATTTAGCAGTATTGACATTAGGGTTAATATTGGTCAATTTTCCTCTTCTTCTTTTGCATTCTCAGATGTCTCTTGCAATTGATTTCTATCAATCCTACGGCACGCCTCCATAAAATCTGACAACCCACACAGAATCATAGTTTCGTTACAACCTCTTTCAGCACGGCACATTGGGCACGTTTTTCTCATTGCTTCTGGGCCTGAATACCACGTGTCGACACAAACCTGCAAAACAAAATTCATAATTATCATTCCATTTCAAAACAGCATTACCTGGCAACCAAGGATATTCTTGCAACATTTTGTTACAATTACTGGTGGCTGCACTGGTACAGTATGGCATGTCTGGCACTTAAATGTGTCTCTAACGATCCTCCTTAGTCCAAGTGGTAAAACTGATTCTGGTGTCAAAGACATTGCATCCGACACTGTTTCCTTCACAGATATAACCTCATCCTTTAAGGACTTTAGGACCTGCTGGGGCAACTCAACATTTCTTGAAAGTCACTGTGACTAACTGCATAGAGTTTTCTTCTAGGGCTCCTCCAAAATGCTAGACCTATAATAATTATGTGATAACTAGACATAAAGTACTGCTGTTAATTCTGCACTTACTTTGTGTAGCTACAGTCTTCTATCTCCAAGCCATCAGTGGAGACTACAGTGTACTCTGTTCCCCACTGCCTTTTAACTTGGTCACAAACATTAGCCACAGTGGCCGTGGACTCTGTCAATGGCAGGTAAGTTTGTCCAGTAGAAGTGTGAAGCCTGGTTTGCCACCCCTCTTAGTGGATGCCGTCATCTTGGCTTTCACAACTTTGACCAAGTGGACCGGTTTTTTTGCAGCTGTCACTGAACGAAAGTAAGGTGGGAGACTTGCACTCTGAGCCGCTACACTGACACCCAAGCTATTTTGGCTCGAACCATGTGCTGCAGCTGGCACCGAGCTCAATCTGCGGGCTGTCGAAGCCATTATACTACTCGTCATAGCTCTTCCGGTGTTTGTAGGGCCCTCCACGATTAGGGTACAGTAGGGCGACAGCGAGTGCAGGTCGAAGCTGCCGACCTGGTCAGAGAAGTAAACCGAATCATCACATTCATCCCTGAGCCAAGCATCCATCGGTTGTACCTGCATGGAACGCATTTTAAAAAAAATTCTGTGCCACACTGTGTAACTACCTGAAACATCTTTCTTAGATTTTCGGTGGTCACCTGTTCCACATTACACTCGACCCTCCTATCGTTTCTTGTCAGGATCACCTTGACAGGTTGAGGCTGCACACTAGCGTTACTGTCTCGTTGAGATGAGCTGGCCATAGTAGCTAGTTCCTTCTTGCAACAACTTGTAGCCTTCATACGATGGACACCGCGCTTATAAAGGCAAGTTCACGTGCGCAGCAGTGATTGGTCTAAAAATCACACTGCTGCAATCCTATTGGCTGGAAAAGCAGCGTAACCACAAAAAAATAATGAGACATTTCCTTTTACGGTAAGTCCTGGCACCGCCTGGCACCGGTATGTACCAACTTTGCCATTTCATGAACACCATGGAGGTGGCAATACTGACATCGCCCATCAAATATACAAGACCAGGCATTTGCACAGGGCTGAAAGGCAAAGTGGCACTCTCAGATGTGTAGAGCTTACCTGTGCAACATGTGTGACATTATGTTCACCTGATGTAGAGAGGTCACCCTGAGTGATCACCTCAGATACCAGTCGTAAAATGTTCTACAATGCAGTAAACATGGACCAAAATTCTTGACATTTCAGCAGCATGCAGCTTGGTCCCAAAGTATCCATCACAATTGTATATATTACACACATACTACACTACTATATACTGACTTGTACATAATCTTGGGAAATAGCTATTTTGATATGCTGTGGTGTTTGCACTTGGATGGATAAAATGAAGTGGATGTTGGTGGCGAGTGTGTCTGGTTGTTTTTAAGAAATGTTGGGGTATATCTACTACACTAGATCCATATATGACATCATGAAAAAATGACAGTCTTGCAACTTTACGACGTTCTCTTAAGGTGACCCAGCCCAATTGTTCTATCATGGCAGTTACACTACTATATGTGCTGTAATTGTTACACACCCATCTTGCACTTCTCCTTTGTATTTTTTCCAATGAGTTGATATGTACTTGTTGGTATGGGTCCCAAATGATGGATGCATATTCTAGTATAGGACGAACAATTGTAATATATGCTGATTCCTTGACTTTTACAGAACAACTTGATAAATTATGTTTCAAGAAATTTAGTACCCTGGATGCTTTGTTAGTAATGCTATTTATATGGGGGGCCCATGACATAGTGTTATGCAAGATGATTCCCAAGTAAGTATGGTCAGTTCTAACTTCCAGTATGTGATCATTTAGTCTATATTTACAGAATATAATGGATGGTGACTTGCTGCAATGCATGACTACACATTTATTAACATTGAAGGACATTTGCCATACTTGTGCCCATTGAGCTAAACAGCCTAGAAGTTGCTGTGTATCAGCTTCTGTACAAATTACTCTGTAAAGTAGACAGTCATCAGCAAAGAGATGTAATGGAGATGATACCTGTTCTGAGATATCATTAATATAAATAAGAAACATCAATGGCCCTAATACAGTTCCTTGCAGAACACCTGAACTCAGTCAGCACACACCTCGCTTATAAAAGCAAGCACGCATGCGCAGTGTCCTGCTGCATTTGATTGGTCAAAATCATGCTGCTGCATTCCTATTGGCCAAATGTACAACATTACTGCAAGAAACTAATGAGACAATTCCTTTTATGGTAACATAAGTCCTGGGCTTGACCTTATTATATGTGTCCAATCAACAGTTCTCTATCACTAACATGTATAAATCTGATCAAACATGGACTGATCCTGGGGGGTGGCTAGCCACCCACCATGAATTACTAACTCAGACATGCAAATTAAAGTATATATAATGATAAAGAAGTATAATGATAAAGACCCAACCTGAAACCTTAACTAGCCAGCCACCCTCTTGATCTGTTAAAGCTGAACTTGTATGGTAGATTTAAAAAAAACAATTTACACATTCTAAACGACTACACAAGCATACTGACTTTTGCTCTGCTCTCCGTACCCCGCTCCATCCTGTTATATCAAGAGTTAATAATAATAGAAGAAAGTTGCTCATATCACTATTTAAACAGCAATATTGATTGGAAGTACAAAATGAAGATAAATAACCCATCCCTTTAACCACTATAAGTTGGTCAGGTCACAAGGCACTTGGGGAAAAACTATCACACACACACACACACACACACACACACACACACACACACACACACACACACACACACACACACACACACACACACACACACACACACACACAGACAGACACGTAATACTATACATACATTAAGAAAGCTGCCAGAAAGCTAAGAAAGTATCTTGTTCTCAAGGGTAATGTACATGCAGTGGTATAATGCCATCAAACAAAATGACATCAGCTGCACTTATCAGGCTGCAGACTTTAAAGTGGATATGTGTAATCTCTTACTCACTAAACAGCATGTACAGGTAACCAGTGTAAGTACAGAAGAAATGCATACTATAGTCCAGCATCTTGCTGTCTACCAACACCACTGTTATGTGTAGTAGCCACAAAAGGAAAAAATCTTCAGATATTTGCTTGCCATGGTACACGGTCCAACTATAGTATGTACATGTTGAGCTGAATCCTCAAAAACATTTAACAACTCACTTCAAATTTGTATTAGTACTACTAATAACCCGCTAAAAATATTTCAAAATCTTTTCATTCAAAAAATATCTGACACTTTATTTATAATGAATCAAAATTTTCCCATACATTTCCTATGGGAAGCCACAAAACCGCATAGTCCTTTATGACCCATTCCCGAACTTGTTTCGATCCTGTCTTTTCTTCATCTATTGCTTATTGTCATTGATAACCTCCTGGTTGGATGAAAATGCTGTTTCAATGAAGAAAAATCTACTATTTTGTTTTTAGCTGATTTCTCAGGATTTGTACATACTATATCAGTACCGTACTTCCACTACAGTTAATTATCTTACTTATATGGTAAACTCTCTACAAGCGGAGCTGAAATGCTGTGTTCCTGCATTCCTTCTTTAATACGTATGAAAGTTACTGAACAGCTAAACCACAATACATTAACACAACAGTTTAGCAAATGGGCTGTGGCGATACCACATTTTACAGCCAACGCTGATACCCGATATTAAATTTCTGATACAGGCTTTCTAATAAACTGATTTAAAAATACTTAGTAGTTGATACTTAAACCTAACCAATTGGGGATCAAACACAGGCCAACTCCTGCGCCATGCACTCCAGAAGTTTACCACTCAGCTACATGGTCACTTGGGTGGCTTTAGTGCTTGTAACATGCAGTATACACCACTCAAATATCTGTGCTGCCCGATATCAGTATTCGTAATATCAGTACTATTATCAATGCAATCCTAAAATTAGGTGCCCAGCATCTGGTAACTCATGATTAAATATCATTGTAAATTGCTAGATGCATGTAGTGTAACATGGAGTATGTTTCTGTGCAAGTATTGTGAGGGTGGAGTGTGTTGTTATGCTATTGTAAACAATAAAAGTTTCAAGGGAGAAAATTTTGTACCTAACAGTTTGCTAATTCCATGGCTCGAGCCATGTATAGCTACATTTAGTAATTACGGTTTACTTGAATATCACAATAAAATCTTTTTTAAGGTGGCGGTCACCTGGAAGTAGTGGTTTTGAAGCCTTTGAAATGTGAAGCCATACACCTCGCCACAAGAATCCATTAGTTGCATCATGTGATTAATTATTACATAATAGTAAATGGCCGTTTCACGTGTTAAGGGCCAGAGCTTCAGTGTTGGGCAAGTTACTTTGTAAAAGTAACTAGTTACATATTACATATTGTTACAGTTACATATTACCCATAAAATAAAGTAACTGTAATAATATTACATATTATATTACTTTGTGTCCACAGCCTTAAGCTGTCACGTGTGAAACTACCACCTTATCACGTGACATGATTGCGTTGTTGGACAATGTACAAATCTTGGTTATAAGTAAGAAGCTAGTGAATAAGCTTCATTCAATAGGCCTCGTTACTCCATTGTGGTTAGGCGTTACTCAGAGGATTACTAACGAGATTAGTAACTTCGTTACTTTTAGTAATAATATTACGTCATATTAGACTCGTTACAGTAATTAGATTACTTAGGTAACGCGTTATGTTTGTAAGTAAAGTATCTTGCATTATATTACCTGTTTTCATAGCGTATTTCGTTATATTACTTTGTTACCACAAAAGTAATAATATTACGTAACGCGTTACTTATGTAACGCGTTACTCCCAACACTGCAGAGCTTCGCAACAAGAAATAGTTTGTTGTTGTTCTGTGAAACTTATTAAAGAAGAAACCCCTATAAGTAAGTAGAGCAGTAGAGACACCGTGTTTAAAAGAGTTGGTGTCGTTCGCGCGAAACTTTGGCGGTTTATGTCATCTGTGGTTTAGGATGGCAAGCTAGAGTCGTTTATAATACTTTCTGCGTCAGTTTATTCTTGTATACTAGTGAGGGAGACCTCTGTTGTTGTGTAATATAAGTGATCAGAAGCGGGCACAGGGCCGCATGTCGAAAATAAAGATTTTTCGTATTGCCAGTCGATTTTTTTGGAGCTTTTGGTTACTCTCTGTTCCTTTCGAGATTTTTGAACTCTGCCAACATCGATACACTTCACTACAGAGTTAAATTATGTTCATTGGGCCCTGTATGTGTTGTCAAGGAATAGATTCCGAGTAGAGATTGCCTTTGACAGGCCAACAGTTTCGAGTAAACTGACGCTGAATGATATTTTCACGTGTGTTGTTAGTTTCTCGTGTGGCGGTGGACTGCACTTACGTCTTGGGGTTGTATGCAGTCTCAGAGTTAATGTAAGAGTTGTTTTATTACTCAGTGCTAAGAAATGATGTTTAAACAGCAATAATATGAAGTTACGAATTTTATAAAAAGACCTTCACTTTGCGGTTTCAGTGGGTGACCGCCACCTTAAAAAACACAAAGTTTTCTCCCCTAGAAACTTTTATTGCATATGGTATGTAGTGTGGCTGGGTTATGTAAGGTGATTACCCACATGAAAACATCTTGTTGTTTAAATTCATAATATATTACACAATGTTTCTCTAATATACAATATACTTGTCAAACAGAACGTTAGTCCCTTGTACCATTCTACTGATCAGCAGGACGCAATGTCAAGATCGGTTTTGATAGCCGCTACTGTATATGCTACCAAGTCATCAGCTTGGATGGAAACACTAACTATTTGTTACTAAAAGTCATTTACCTTTACTTCATAGTTGAATAAGGGATTCATACCTATTTGTCAAATTTGTTAATTGTTTATTCCATTAAAGTTTTTCGTTGTACCGTACGTCGCAGGTTGCAGGTGAGAATGGGTTGAGATTGTTTGGACCAAAGACACTTAGATTCTTGGACTGTGCACGACAGAATTTTTTTATATGCTGAAAATAAAACACGTGCTATACTACACATGCCATGAACATCTTTCAGTACACAACACACACTGAGTAAAACCATCCATGGATGACACTTAACACCTTACACATATGGTACAGTCTAAACACTTTACACATAAGGTATACAGTGTATATACACATAACAGTAAAACAAGTTTGTGGCGTTACCAATTAAAATGCAATGTTCCTCAGTTAGCTTTGTACAACAGGCATGTAAATGAGTATCATACCACATACAGCTGGCTTGTAGCAAACAAAACAATCCTCATTTTTGCCATCTTTGTAGTCGGGAGAAGTTGCAGTGTACTTAAGAGTGGCCATCACTTCAATGAACACTCAGTGTCTCATCAAAAGCTAACAAAAAAAACATGTTTTTTAAAGAGAAATACATGGATGTGCAGGGATTTCTATATTAAAAATTTATGGTTTAGTAATCACAGTAATTTTGTCCCTTTCAAGAAAATTCTTAAAGAAACATTTGTTAATTCGTTTGTTAATAAGAAAAATATTTGGATACTTAAACTTTGACAATCATTTCACCCCTATTATTAACACTTTCATTGAGCAGCATATCTAGACGCCACAAAATTATCTAAAGTGCTCACACTATGCTAAGATATCTGGTACTACTTCAGGATATGTTCCAGACCACACGTACATGTAGATGTCACACCTTTAAACAATCTGTCAGTTACTCAAACATCGTGGCCACACACCCTTATTGGTCTAGTTGCATTTAAAATGATTAGCAGCAGACTGCCAGCACTTCTTGGTAGGCTATAGGTCGATTTGAGATACTCTAATACAGCAGTCACCCTAATAGAACAATCACATGTGTATATACTAGAGTTGCAACGATACAGTGTGTAGACGTATCGATATATTGTCTTTGTTGTATCACGATACAGCGATATATTGCATGATACAAAGTGGAGTGTAAACATTAGTGTATGTTGTTTTTAAGGGAAATTAATGACTTGCTTTTTCTTCGAGGAACATTACATACCATTCAGTTTAACCACAATGTACAATAATTTGATTGGCAGTCATGGTAACAGCCATGATACGTCGATATATCACGATACACAAAATATATCGATACGGTTTAACTTTGTATCGATACAACGATACAGCCTTAAAGCGATACGATATGCAATATATCAATATATTGTTGCATCTCTAGTATATACAGCTAGCTGTATGCTATGACAACGAAAATAAACAAACCAGTATACTAAAACATATCATTTAAAATGAAGAAGAGATCTTAGTGATAAAAGGTAGTGACATAAGAGACGAATGATGATATTTGGTGAGAAAATCCCTACATTGTGATCTTATAACAATTATTTGATGAGGAGAAAAGTTGGGATTTTCTCATGGAGCTATGCTGTGATACAGTCAATCATCTCTTGTTTCAGTACTTGGATACCTTTTTCATTAATTTTTTTAATATACTAGCTGAAACATGATGACTCAGGACTGTTCTCCACATCAAAGGAAAATGAAGTCAGACATATTTGCGCATGTATTCAATGTGCATATGCTCTCATCATCAATTGCTAGCAAACAACAAGGCAATCTTGCTTCATTTTAGCAATATTCTGCTCATTTACACTACAAAGCAGCACGACAATCATCTCTGCAATCAATTCACTTACTTTGAACATATGAGACATGGTCAAAAATTAAGGATGATTTTTGTTTCACTGGCTTCTGCTGAACCTTGACTCAGATCTAAAGCCGTGTAGTTTTAGTTTCTTTTTCTTTTTTTTTTCGTCTGTATTATCATCATTTATAGAACTTTTCGTGGGCGAGATCAAAGGAAAAAGTGTACTTTAAATTTCATAAAGTACACTCTCAGCCGGCCAACTGCTTCATCGACCACAAAGAGTGCTTTATTGAACCGCAAAGAGTGCTTTATTCGTTCAATAAAGCACTCTTTGTGGGCAATAAAGCACAGTTGCCCACGTGTCTTAGTGTAGGCTAATAGCCTACGGGGCTCGCGCCAGTATGACTAATCACCCAAGCCGGTGAAGGCTGATAGCCTCGCCGCGCTGAGTGATCAATCACCCCAGCCAATACGAGTTCTACCACTGGATTGCTTTTATAGACATACCTAAATGCTTCGATGATGGGTGGGAGAAGGTAACGTTGCTGTTACGTTTGTTAATGTAAACGGACAAGTCCTGGAGATGTCACGGAAATACTTCACCATGTGACTCACAATAGAATCGATTGTGGGTTGCGAGCAAAACCTGCCAAAAGACGCGATGAACGTCTACTATGCCAAACTATGGTGAAATATGCATGAGTTACTTTGTTAAACTAGTTTGTGTGCGTTCAGGCTGCTAATAGTTCGTGCAACGCTTGTTAATTACGAGTCCTAGTGTATGGTGAAGCTACACGACTAGAAAGTTCCATAAATCATTTAAAGCATAGCCTTGCTCTTGCTATATGAAAAATAAAGTACTCGGTGCTTGGCCTCGATGCTAATAAAGCACGAGGCGAACTCGCGGCTATGCTTTAACATATACGTAAGGCTTTGATTCATTGGTAACACATCAGTAGCTTGTTGTGCTGGCTATCAGGTAATTTCATGAGTCAAATTGGAGCAGTTTAAAATGAATAATGCCTTTATATTATACTGATAGTTGTGGTATACATATGATGAAGCTTGTTTTGTGTGTCGGTGTCGAGTCTGGTCAGATCTCACCGGTCAATGGTACAGAGACCAACGGGGATTTTTGTTTTAAGTGTGATGTGATTTAGTTATTTTCTTTCGGTTGTAGATCTTGGAGTTGGTCAGTGAAAAGACTAAAACATCAGTTTGGTGTTGCTTCAGATGGGCATATATCGGACAATTCAGGGTAGTGTTGCCTGAGATAAGTCATTCCGTTTTCGACAGTTACATTAGTGTTCTTATTATAACTACTATCTTTGTTTCATTTAATAGTCGAAGTTCTCTGAGTTGAGGCATTAAACTGTGTTCCTTGCTATTGTGCTAGCACGAGCGGCTGAGTCCTAAGAGAAGAAAGCATTGTTCAATATTTACTCAAGACAGCTGTTTCGTGGTTAAAATTCTTGGTTATCCTGTGATACTTTTGAAGGTACTTATTAGCCTTTTAGCATCAAAGCAGTAGTGTTCTGGTAGAGTATGCTGTTAGAGTGAGCAATAAGCAACTGGCAATAATGAGTGTGTAGATCTGAATGTCTTATCAGCAAGGAACGTGCCACCTATAAGGCTTCATGAGAGCATACTTAATTGTCTGGATTGCACAATGGAAGCACCACTACAACTATAGGCTATTTAACTGGCGGGGCATGCCCCCAGAAGGCTTGTGCTTTGCACTGCGCAGGGTGTGAAATATTTCATAAGATACTCTCTGGGATTCCTCTGGATATAGATACATGAACATATCAAGGAGAAAACATCCTGAATGTCTGGCAGACTCCTGTAAGCGTTTGAGTACAAATCAGATGGCTGCAAGTTCAAGGCTGTCCAGGTCCAGTCATGGATTTCTTTTCGAACACACCTCTAAACAGGTTGTAGGACCACGTGTCCTACAGACCTTCAGCACTTGTGCTGTAAAGTCCTAATAAATAAAAAATATAAGATTGTGATACTCTAATAGAACAGTCACCTATGTAATTTCTCCAGGTTAGCATCCTGAGGCCATATCATGGCTATATTTATCAGTGTTTCTATACAGCTATTGTGTGATGAGATCTTCATACGATTTTAAGTCAAAATTGCTACTAAATCTCAGGAAGCTAAGTTCTCAAAATTTCCTGGGGGCTATGGCTATGACCATTTGGAGTGTGCTTTTGATACTCCACAGTAACTTTATCATGTAGTGTACCCCTGGCCCCTTAGTATATCCTAGAAAATACCCTGAGATATAGCATTTTTAGCTGCTGAAGGAAATGCTTCTGAGAGGGGGAGGGGGCACACTATCCCTCTATTTTTACATGCCTATATATGTATGCTCCATAAAGCACATGCAACATTAAAATTATGATGGGTTGCAATCGGACAAAATGTCAGACCACTTAAAAGCAGTTACAAATCTTTTCTGACTGTTGTACTGTATGCATATGCATATGGTACACTACAGAAGATAGCTTGGATTGTCACAAAATAGCCTCCATACATAGCAAGCTTGTGGCCCACATGGCAGTATCATGGCTCCTCAGAGTTTATACGTACTAGTAAGACTGTGTGACATTATACAAATCCATGTAACAAGTAAAAATAGCTAGGTAGCATAAAATAAAAGACATGAAACAAGTGACATCACCTACATCTGCAGATACTAGTGCACAATAGAAAATGATATGCATAGAATGCTTTGATCTTTGGAAGATAATGAGGTCTATAAACCCACTAAGAGACCTGCTAGCAGAAATATCTCAGGACATCACACTTTTGATCACTCAGTTGCTTTGCTCTCCCAAGGCTAACAGCCCGCAATGGGTGACTCCATTCCTTTTATGAGCACACCTAAATGAATTTGGTTGTGGGAGAATGAGTCTAACGTTGCAGCTTTGTTTGTTACAATGAACGGACAAGTCCCGGAAAATTCCTTTTAGCGCACATTTGTTTTCTAGAGTATTTTAAGCCTCTATCACCTTGTACTGAACTATTACAAGGACCTAAATAGGTAAGCTTCACTGTAGAACGGTTATTTTTCGTTACCTGTAGCGTTAGTGTGAGCCATAATTTAAATCATGCCTGCATGGTCTTCATGTCAGTGTCGTGCCACAGTTTTACAACTCGTCGTCTTTGTAATTAACTCAAGCTGCATCCTTCAAACTGTATTGTATTTACCTGTTCTTAACACAGCTTTGATTCTATAGACACTGGCAACAACTTGTCGACTCACCGTGCTTTCCCTCTGTGGCAAGTCTGTCTTGAAAGCAGTGCAATCAAAGGCATGTGCGTGCGAGCTTCGATTTCTTCAGCATATCAACAAAAACATGCTTAGTCTTCAACAGTAGTGTGACAAACTTAAAACAACAAATAATTTGATGACTCCATTTATATGCGGATATATATAACCCCACATTTTCAAAGTCAATTAGAGACCACGACCTCGTATCTTCAACTGACTTTTTAAGACCCACGAATATCCTCGTGCTATGTCTCTAACCTACACTTAAGTGACCTTCCTGTTTCAGCACTTTTTATTGCCATGATCCCTACTCAAACCTTCACTTCTTTACTAAGGATTACTTTCGTAACATAATCTGTCATAATATGCCATAATAATGGAAAGAGTGATGCCAGACATACCTGTATTAGACTACAAAATGCAAGAATAATGCGTACTCCAAATACTAGGAGATCAGGAATCAATGTACTCACTTTGAATGCAAGAGATGCTGTACGAACATTATGACATATGTGCTGTCTAGCCAATACATGAAGCCATTAGTGTGCTACCCACAAATCACTTTTTATGTTAAAAGAATAAAAGACGGTTATTGTTTCTGGTTATTATTTTTAGGAGGTGGGTATACATCCAACCCTTTGTGATTCCTCCTACTACGTACTAGCATACTTACTGATACAGAATTTGGTTAACAAAAAAATACTTTACTACAGGGCAGGACTATTGAATGTTGCAAAACTGCATAGCATGAATTACGGACCTCAGTGTTTGCCATAAGCACTTTGATGACATGTTTTCAGGTAGTGAGGCTAGGTCCACAATGGCATAAAGCACTACCCCACACAAGTCATGTATATTGTAAATACATGTGAGTCACCATATGTATAACTGGGGTTCAGATATTGCCCATTTACTGAGAAACTCCAATAAAGCAGTCGCCATCTATTCCATTAAAACAGTCAGAGCTAAGTAGGTACTTGTAAATTTTGTGATTTTTTATTACACATAGTAGTAGTCACCTGTAGGTATAATAGATCAGTATAATAGGCTGGGCTAATTTAGCACCTGGAACATGGGTCTGCCTCAGAAGCCATGTATGGACCTATTATAATTATAATACACTCACTTTTTGGTGTATATATATATGCACCACCTCAGGGGCTTCCCCTAAAGAGCACCCAAAAAACTCTGCATAACAAATTGACTTTAATGTTAGTAGCAAATTGACAGTTTCATTCACCAACACTCTATTTTTCTGATGAAAGTGCTGCACTTGCAAAATTCCTGCAACATTACAGGCCAGTCCCTAAGGATATTGCAATTGTAAGCTATTATAGGTTGCTTATTATAAAGTGCTAGGTAGCCGAGGGACACAATGGAATATGACAAGTACCTTCTTCTTCCTATACAAACAATAATGATACATATGTCATCCCTTATGTAGCCTGAAGGTGGCATGGTGCTGACAAGTATAGTAGACTCTCGGTTATCCGACCCTCGTTTATCCGAAATGGGAAATGACTGTTCTATTAGAGTATTTTGAGTACAAGTGTATGTTCTATTAGAGTATTTCAACAGAGCTCTGTACACAAATGTATGGCCTTCAGTTATCTGAAATATTCACTTATCTGAACACTTTATCCATTTCCTCAGACACATTGTAGTTTGGATAACCGAGGCTCTGCTGTACACAAATCAAACTGTCATTTCTTAATAGTTTAGTACATGGCTACAGTACCCTTTTAAGACGACTAATAGTAAAGGGATTTAAAACCACCTCTCCAATTGCTTACACGTGAAATAAAACTATATGTAACACAGTCACTTACTTATACGACATCATCCACACATGTACACCACCAATAATGATAAAAATTGCAATTATACAATTTGGATGTCGGAGGTGGACCAGAAACATGACTACCACTTGGAATGGTCTAAATAGTAGGGGATCATAACACAGTAGTTATCCCGAGGGCTCATATACTGTATGCCGCAAGCATTTTGCTGTATAAAATTTCACAAAAGAGGAAGACACATAAAACTTGTAGCTGGATAATTTCATAATAAGCACATCAACTAAGTGTTTGATTCACTTTATCATACCTCACGTTGCACATGGATGGCTACCAGTTCTAAAGGACTACATAGTCTACAGTTAATTGTGCACAGTGTATTTTTTATCAATTATTGGCACACTCAAATCATGCCCAGGCGCTTTTTCAGCTTACTGAATGTAACTATGGCTAGACTACACAGAGGAGTCTCCAATAGTTTGCACACTTGGCTACCACGTATATACCAGGACAAAAGTGATGGCTCTAATTATAGAAGCTGGAATTTTTGAAGCAGTCCAACATTGGAAATAGGTGCTTGCATCTCGCATTGCACAAACAGGGCTTTCATAATGCAATAACGACCACAATATTTTAAGTACTACGAAACAATAGAGCCATACCTTGCAATCCCCACTACTATCTAACCTGGGGTAGGTGCTGGGTAACTTTGATACGGGTACAATAGGTCAAGTCTACACTTTCAGGAGTAATGCTATAATATATTAAAAATATCAAAGACGTGGCCAGTTACTTATTAAGCTCGTCACGCAGGAGAAGCACTCCGTATCATTGGTTACTGACAGATGGCACAGCCTACATTGGTTGACTCACAAAATAACTTTTCAGCTAGCAAAATTATCGCTGTACTTGGCTGATTTTGGCCCGAGAAACAAAAGATTTTTACATGAAGCATAGCCATAGACGCATCCGGTTTACAACTTTCTACTGGGCGCTTGAATACCATTTTCACCATCCATGTTTCCCTCTATATATCGTTACTAAGCGATCAGACTAATGGTGAACATTATTTGGAATACTTTCCGTTACACTCGCAAAAAATAAAACCGACACACAAATGAACCCACACCCTGCCACAGCTTTATACATGCACAGCTTACCTTGTGAACACTTTTTTCGTAGTGTTGAACATCTTGACACCCCAACATAATGTCCTATACGTTTGACCACTGGGATATTAGAAACAGTATTTCACGAATTACAATAACCTTAGTCCCTAATGACCAAAAGTGAAAGGTAATAGGCGCTTCGCGCGCTGCGTTATGAGTATTGGAGATGGCGGGAAACTACACGGACCGTAATGAACAGGATTATTTCATTCCCTATGTATTACCAATTTACATTAGCAAGTCAGAGGGAGATGAGTTGATATCGCAATACAGTTGCCTTCAAGGTGAACCTCTTTTGATTCAGTTTGTATCCAACCTCTTGCCAAGAGGATTTTTCTGCTGCTTAGTTGTTCAACTTCTGCAACAACTACCACAAGGTTGGAACCATGTTCTTGCTCAAAAAGACATTCATCATACATGCAGTAATTTGATCACATTTTGCTTACCCGGTGCATATTTCTTATCATTATTGGACAAATTATCCTACTTTGAAGTTCAAATAAGACATCAGAAAGCTGATTATTACCAGCAGTGTCCTGTACATTTATCAGTCCAGGACATTCTATCTAGTGCATTGGCAGCAGTTTGTGAACAGCTAAGTTATAATAATGGAAGGATCCGCTATGGTTTTCATTGTAAATGTGGTGAGATGAGAGAAGAACACATTGCAGCAATCACTAGGCTGACTCCTCCTTTTGATTATGCACTGTGTAAATATGGAAGTATAGTTACAACTGCGTTGAAGCATTCTCACATTGTAGAGGTGAACACATGTATTGTATTCGTTTACATAGCTACATCACTTATAAATTGCAGGTGAAAAAAAGTTCTCAAGTGGATTCAAAGAATGCTCAAATACCACCAAAACCTGGTATGTATACAGTACATATACAATATGTAGCAGTGTTGTTAAAGTGCTGATGTAAAAATTGTAACTTGCATATTATATATGTAATAGATTGGTCACTAACTACCATTGTAGTGTTTACTAGTGTGCTATTCTATATAACTTCAATAAACTATATCTGTACACTTGTATATACTTGTCAAAACAGCTTTGTTTCATTAAATAATATCTAGAATAGGTAGATTAAAATATGTACTACAACACTATATCGTTGTACATGAGTATATGGTGTGTATTTATTTTCCTGTTTTTGCAGGTGATCAGTCACCAGAATACGTTCTAATGAAGCGCTACCATAACAAACTGTTAAAAATTTTACCAGTTTGTGATTTGTCTCCTTATTTTGTGTCAGAGAAAGTTATCTCACTCGCAGATAATGACAAAATTGTTCATTCTTCAACCTCTCAAGCTGCAGCTCAACTTATACTCGATAAAGTATTACTTCAAATACAGAATGGCAACACTGAGATATTTTATAAAATGCTATTGATTATGGAACATTATGGGACTGATGCTGCTGAGACACTATCAGCAGAAATCAAACGTAAATGTGAAGAGAAGCAGTCTGCAAATTCTACAGTTTATAAACAAGGTATACTTTATTGTACTAATTATTGTGCTAATCAGTAGCTAGAGTGGATGAAAATGTATATTTGGGGCAAGGAAGGCTGGGAAAGAATTACGTTTTCAGATGTACATACATGAGTATGATTTTAGATTTAAAATCTCCGCGATCAATCTGCTTTAAGTGTCAAGTACAAAAAACTAAGTGTCTTTTAAAACTGTGAACTTTGAGTGGTATAATACATTGATAGAAAGAAACATGACAATTGCAGTTTAGATTGCATGAAAGTGTTGTGATATAAGAGCAATGTTCGTTGGTGACACAAAGTTACATTGTGCTGCACCTGATTTAGTAATGGTATTTCACAAGTGAAAGTTCACCAAATACTGCTGTTAATTTGCTCAAGTATATACAGTAGAATTGGAACAATGTACAAATACATCCTCCTAAGCTTCTTTTGCTGCTAAATTGGCTTGGCTCCACGTATGTTTACAAACAGAAAGACACACTCCCAATACTGAAGTGGACATGGCTCATGAGAGAAACTGACCTATCACAACACTATACTGTCTTGTACAATAACAATTGATTAGTGGGCATGGCTCCATGTATTATAAAGCATGCAGACAGCAACAGACATGGATCCGTGCATACCTATAGACCTGCATTTAATACTACTGATACATGGGCAAGGCTGCCTACAGATAGTAATCCCAAGAAGTGGCCATGGCTCATGAAAAGAAGCTGGGCTGCAGCAGGACTAGACTATGACACATCTGTGTTTGTCAAACTAATCAATTCATTGCACACGTGATCCAATCTGGGTTAGACCTGGATATTCTATTAAACAGGGATGACCAAGACAAAATGTGACCCGGATGACGTGGGTGACCCAATCTGGCTGGTTGCCTTCTGTATTTTTGAAAGGAAATGCTTTACAAGAGCAACCATGTACCTTACCTAATAAAACAGTCAAACACAGCTGAGAGAAGGTTTTATGGAATTACTTATCTAATCCAAAACAGCCAAGCTGTAAAAAAAGAGTGCGGCCCTGAGAAAGGCTATGGTGAAAAAAGATGTGAAATCCAAGGTGGCGGCCAAGAAATGGCTGTGATGGTAGGTTAATGGTAAAAATTTTAATAACGACAATTCAAGTGAATTTTGTGCCAAGACCTAGCGGCACCAAATTCACCTGAATTGTTGTTATTAAAATTTTTACCATTAACCTACCATCACAGCCATTTCTTGGCCGCCACCTTGGATTTCACATCTTTTTTCACCATAGCCTTTCTCAGGGCCGCACTCTTTTTTTACAGCTTGGCTGTTTCGGATTAGATTTCACTTCTTTTTGTATTTGTATACCCCAAAGCCGGCCTATGGCCGGCTTTAGGGCTTTTTAACCTGTCATTTTTTCTTTACTACAGGAAGAAGAAAAGATGAAGCAGGATGATTTCTTTGTAGCTGACCTCTCTGCAAGGTGATCCTTCTAGCTGATCTCTCTACCGGATGACTTGTTTGTAGCTGAACTCTCTACAGGATGATTTGTTTGTAGCTGAATTCTCTACAAGGTAATTTCTTCTAGCTGATCTTTCTACAGGGTGATTTGTTTGTAGCTGAATTCTCTACAGGCCAATTTGTTTGCAGCTGAACTCTCTACATGGTAGTTTCTTTGTAGCTGAACTCTCTACAATGGGACTTCTTCTAGCTGAACTCTCTACAGGGTGACTTGTTTCTAGCTGATCTCTCTACAGTGTAACTTGTTTCTAGCTGAACTCTCTACAGGGTGATTTGTTTGTAACTGAATTCTCTACAAGGTAACATCTTCTAGCTGATCTTTCTACAGGGTGATTTGTTTGTCTCTACAGGGCAATTTGTTTGCAGCTGAACTCTCTACATGGTAGTTTCTTTGTAGCTGAACTCTCTACAATGTAACTTCTTCTAGCTGAACTCTCTACAGGGTGACTTGTTTCTAGCTGAACTCTCTACAGGGTGATTTGTTTCTAGCTGAGCTCTCTACAAGGTAACTTCTTCTAACTGATCTTTCTACAGGGTGATTTGTTTGTCTCTACAGGGAAATTTGTTTGCAGCTGAACTCTCTACATTGTAGTTTCTTTGTAGCTGAACTCTCTACAATGTAACTTCTTCTAGCTGAACTCTCCACAGGGTAACTTGTTTCTAGCTGAACTCTCTACAGGGTGATTTGTTTGTAGCTGAACTCTCTACAAGGTAACTTCTTCTAGATGATCTTTCTACAGGATGATTTGTTTGTAGCTGAATTCTCTACAGGGCAATTTGTTTGCAGCTGAACTCTCTACATGGTAGTTTCTTTGTAGCTGAACTCTCTACAATGTAACTTCTTCTAGCTGAACTCTCTACAGGGTGACTTGTTTGTAGCTGAACCCTCTACAGGGTGATTTGTTTGTAGCTGAACTCTCTACAAGGTAACTTCTTCTAGCTGATCTTTGTACAGGGTGATTTGTTTGTAGCTAAATTCTCTACAGGGCAATTTGTTTGCAGCTGAACTCTCTACATGGTAGTTTCTTTGTAGCTGAACTCTCTACAATGTAACTTCTTCTAGCTGAACTCTCTACAGGGTGACTTGTTTCTAGCTGATCTCTCTACAGGGTGACTTGTTTCTAGCTGAACTCTCTACAGGGTGACTTGTTTGTAGCTGAACTCTCTACAAGGTAACTTCTTCTAGCTGATCTTTCTACAGGGTGATTTGTTTGTAGCTGAATTCTCTACAGGGCGATTTGTTTGCTGCTGAACTCTCTACATGGTAGTTTCTTTGTAGCTGAACTCTCTACAATGTAACTTCTTCTAGCTGAACTCTCTACGGGTGACTTGTTTCTAGCTGATCTCTCTACAGGGTGACTTGTTTCTAGCTGAACTCTCTACAGGATGACTTGTTTGTAGCTGAACTCTCTACAAGGTAACTTCTTCTAGCTGATCTTTCTACAGGGTGATTTGTTTGTAGCTGAATTCTCTACAGGGCGATTTGTTTGCTGCTGAACTCTCTACATGTTAGTTTCTTTGTAGCTGAACACTCTACAATGTAACTTCTTCTAGCTGAACTCTCTACGGGTGACTTGTTTCTAGCTGATCTCTCTACAGGGTGACTTGTTTGTAGCTGAACTCTCTACAGGGTGATTTGTTTGTAGCTGAACTCTCTACAATGTAACTTCTTCTAGATGATCTTTGTACAGGGTGATTTGTTTGTAGCTGAATTCTCTACAGGGAAATTTGTTTGCAGCTAAACTCTCTACATGGTAGTTTCTTTGTAGCTGAACTCTCTACAATGTAACTTCTTCTAGCTGAACTCTCTACAGGGTGACTTGTTTCTAGCTGATCTCTCTACAGGGTGACTTGTTTCTAGCTGAACTCTCTACAGGGTGATTTGTTTGTAACTGAACTCTCTACAAGGCAACTTCTTCTAGCTGATCTTTCTACAAGGTGATTTGTCTGTAGCTGAATTCTCTACAGGGCAATTTGTTTGCTGCTGAACTCTCTACATGGTAGTTTCTTTGTAGCTGAACTCTCTACAATGTAACTTCTTCTAGCTGAACTCTCTACAGGGTGACTTGTTTGTAGCTGAACTCTCTACAAGGTAACTTCTTCTAGCTGATCTTTCTACAGGGTGATTTGTTTGTAGCTGAATTCTCTACAGGGCGATTTGTTTGCTGCTGAACTCTCTACATGGTAGTTTCTTTGTAGCTGAACTCTCTACAATGTAACTTCTTCTAGCTGAACTCTCTACGGGTGACTTGTTTCTAGCTGATCTCTCTACAGGGTGACTTGTTTCTAGCTGAACTCTGTACAGGGTGATTTGTTTGTAGCTGAACTCTCTACAAGGTAACTTCTTCTAGCTGATCTTTCTACAGGGTGATTGGTTTGGAGCTGAATTCTCTACAGGGCAATTTGTTTGCAGCTGAACTCTCTACATGGTAGTTTCTTTGTAGCTGAACTCTCTACAATGTAACTTCTTCTAGCTGAACTCTCTACAGGGTGACTTGTTTGTAGCTGAACCCTCTACAGGGTGATTTGTTTGTAGCTGAACTCTCTACAAGGTAACTTCTTCTAGCTGATCTTTGTACAGGGTGATTTGTTTGTAGCTGAATTCTCTACAGGGCAATTTGTTTGCAGCTGAACTCTCTACATGGTAGTTTCTTTGTAGCTGAACTCTCTACAATGTAACTTCTTCTAGCTGAACTCTCTACAGGGTGACTTGTTTCTAGCTGATCTCTGTACAGAATGACTTGTTCCTAGCTGAACTCTCTACAGGTGATTTGTTTGCATCTGAACTCTCTTACATGGTGGTTTCTTTGTAGCTGAACTCTCTACAAAGTGACTTCTTCTAGCTGATCTATCTACAGGATGACTTGTTTCTAACTGAACTCTTTACAGTGTTATCTGTTCATAGCGGAACTTTGTACTGGGTGATTTGTTTGCAGCTAAACTCTTTGCATGATTGTTTCTTTGTAACTGAACTCTCTACAATGTGACTTCTTCTAGCTGATCTCTCTACAGGATGACTTGTTTCTAACTGAACTCTCTATAGTGTGATCTGTTCATAGCGGAACTTTCTACTGGGTGATTTGTTTGCAGCTAAACTCTTTGCATGATTGTTTCTTTGTAACTGAACTCTCTACAATGTGACTTCTTCTAGCTGATCTCTCTACAGGATGACTTGTTTCTAACTGAACTCTCTATAGTGTGATCTGTTCATAGCGGAACTTTCTACTGGGTGATTTGTTTGCAGCTATACTCTTTGCATGATTGTTTCTTTGTAACTGAACTCTCTACAAGGTAACTTCTTCTAGCTGATCTCTCTACAGGGCAATTTGTTTGTAGCTGAATTCTCTACAGGGTGATTTATTTGAGCTGAACTCTCTATATGATGGCTTCTTTGTAGCTGAACTCTCTATTAGGTACCTTCTTCTAGCTGATCTGACTACAGGGTGACTTGTTTGTAGCTGAATTCCCTACAGAATAACTTGCAATGTAATATAACTGTGTAAATTATACATGCAGCTGAATGCTTTATTAGGGTGACTGTTCTATTAGAGTATCTCGATCTCGCATTTGCTGCACGTAGTTGCCTTTCGAATCATAACTCAGTGATTTGTAATGCGATTCTTCTGTACTACTGCAAGAACTTTCTATGATGATTATTCCAGCTACATACTGATTTTCAGCTCGTTGCTCTAAGCGGTTTTCCTGGTAGACACGAAAACTAATAGTTTTTTTATTCATAAAAATCGATCGCGTAATTTTGTCACAGGTTGGGTTTTGTGTCATATCTCCATGGTCTTTATCCCGATTCCTTTCAAACCACAAAAAGGCACTCCTACGATGGTTGCTCCATCCACATATCAATTTTCAACTGATTCCTCCAATGGGTTTACCCTGTAGGCGTGACAGACTTTCGACCTTATTTTACGCAAATAATCCGTCATAACTCCGTGAATGTTCATCGGATTCCTACCAAAGTTGGTACAGAGATCCGCCTTAATGAGCCCTTTAAGTGTACCAAATTTCAGCCCAATCCGAGCACGCGTTCGTGTTTTATGGCGAATTTTGCGAAGTGTGCGAAATGAAGAAGAAGAAGAAGAAAAAAACGAAGAAATTAAAACGAAATTTTGTTCGCTCGTATCTCGGAAATGGCTGGAGCGATTTTCTTCAAATTTGGTATGTAGACTCCCCTAACTGGGCGGCACGTCTCTAGCAAATTTGGTTCCAATCGGATTAGGAATCACAGAGCTACATAGGTGTGAAAATTGCGTTTTCTTTCTTCCTGTTAATATACTCACGGTGTGGCGCGCCGGCTTCTTGGGCCGCACGACACACTATCGTGTGTCTTGATACAAAGACAAAATGTATGCTAATCGATGTGCCTTAGCATAGCTACAACTATATACCCTGCTTACCAATCCTTGCCACCACCCTTGGCATTATAGCAGGTCTAAACATAGTTTTAGAAACCGACAGAGGGAGAGTACTTAACATTCTGATAGTGATATACCAGTACCCTATAGCTGATTTGTGTAGCTCTGATCCGCTAGGAGATACAGCAGAAAAACGAGAAATTTTTATGATTGTGTTCTAGGGCATCACAGTACTACATGTATGTATATAGAACCTCTCCCTTCAGGGATAGTAAAACTAGTCATTTTTGAACATGTTAGTGCACCTACTTATTTCACAATGCAGATGAGTTATAAATTAACCCATCTAAAGTTTCTCAACGTACATAATTGGCTAAGTAGTGGATTAAAAATTATTAACTTAAAAATTAAGCAAGGTTCCAACAATAAAAAGTAGTGAAACAATTAAGAGATGATGGTAGCTATGAGGGAAAATCCTTACCTGGTTGGCATTGTAGCAATGTGGGAAATCTCTAAATTACCATGTTTCCACCATCTTTTCAATGCCAAAGTAGAGGGATTTTCCCACATTTCTACAATAGCAAGTAAAGATTTTCCTCATAGCTACGTACCATCAACTCTTGTTTCACTACTTTTTATCACTGGAACCCTACTTCCTTTTTAAATTAATTATTTTTTATTGCACTAGTTTATTAACCCTTTCACCGCTTCAACTGGGTTTATCTGGTTTGACGCTATAAAAGGCACTTTGAGTACAATTCTAATGCGCTACCACTTCTATCATGCGTTTCATAGTATGATGCGCTTACCCTGAAACGCGCACGCCCACAGAGGTCCCATTTCTGGGATAGCCGGATCCTTCACGCACTATTGCGGGTTTGTTACATAATATCGCAAAGTTTTTCTTGTTAGAAAAGATTACTGTCATGCATCCTCGAGTTGATAGTCACGTTTTGAAGTCCACTGGATTGTTATTGATAGGCTAAGACAGCCAAGGATCACCATCGGCTGTTTTTCAGAAGTGTGGTGTGATTCGCTCGTGTGCGTATACGCATGCATGATACAAGATTTGGGATAAATCTTGAAGAAACTAGCCGAAGAAACAATCGCTCAGTAAGGAGACTGTTTAGAATAGTTGTATGGACTGTAATACTTACGTACCTGCAGCAACTTTATTTGTAACTAACTACTTATGTAAGCTGCTTTTACCATATTTTTCAGTTTTGTTGTCTTGTAATTACTTATCGGTTTTATTTACGTAAACAAAAACAACCTAGTCGAGGTCCTTAGTCTATAGCGATTACTTAGAGGTATGGTAACTAAGTACTATAGTGTACAGTTAAGCTTGTATAGCGCAATTTGTAGCAGACTCTATGGTCCGCCGGAAAATTCAGCGGTGAAAGGGATAATTATATAATAATCAATTAACTTTTTGTTAGAGCATAGCTATGAAATACACAAGTGGTTGTAACTGCTATATTAGAGTATCTTGATCTTGCTACTTAGCTATGCAGTAGATTAAGCTAAGGGATGACCTTGTTTTCTACAGAGTTAGATCATTAAGGGGCACCAATTATTAGAGGTGTGGTGGTGTGTTTAGATCATTTAAGAGGTGCAATTGTTATATATACTGTATGCTCAGCTACCCAATAGTACCAGGGATACAGTTCATTAAATGCCTCAGATAGTTTCATGGTGTCTAAATATGCTCTTTCAAGGAAAGTGTCGATACAGAAATTTGATGCCTTAGTATGGCATAAAGAAGATGACCGTTTAATTGAAAACATTAATCAGAACCACAAAAAGCACTTCCCATTGCACCCATGAGTTTGTTGTTGTGGTATAAAATGGTGGCCATGTGCTGCTTCATTTGGCTTCTAGCCTAGTGATGGTGGTCAGGCAGTGAGATAGTGAGGCAGGCAGGCAGACCAAATACGTTTTTTGACAATTTTTATATTGAGCTGCCTGTCTGTTGTTGTTTTTATTTTTTCGATATTAAATAGAGTAACAGTCAACCATGCCAATCTAATATCATTTTTGCATTCAAATAATTTTGATGTGATATTCAAACTATGGTTCTTGCATTCGGAGGCTGTGGATACTGGAATGCAATACAATATTTAATATCATTTTTTGTCTACAAAAGGACTCATGCTGTTATAGATATTCTCACTGGTCGATTAGTATTGATATTAAGGTCATTCATTGTACAAGTATACAAGGAAAAATTAAAATTTTTAAGTTTGATTAGGGATCATAGGCACAAAAAGAAGTGAGGTTGCCTACACCTGAAGATATACGTACTAGTGGACATTTAATCCATATAGACTGAATTAAGAATTACATTAGACTGAATTAGGGATTAAATGTCCACTAGTATATTTTCAGGTGTAGGTTGTTTCACTATGAACCTTAATTGACTTTTGTGGTGGACTTTGGAGGTGTCTAAGTTACTTAGACCCTTTTCATGTTTCATCATGTTTATTACATGCACCTCCACTGGTAGCGCTGGCAATGCATTGCTACCTGAAAATTAATTTAACTGTTGGCTTGTTTCTACTTATTAATGTTACATTTCTCTGTTACAAGCAACTGTCAGGAGTGTTAAGGAACAACAGCTACATAAACGGTCTAAATAGGTACTTTAGACCACAGCAGTCTACATAATTTAGTATTCCTCAGGCCCTGTAGTAGTAGCAGCGCCTTTGCTTCGCTCAGGTGTCACAACACAGGGTCATCAAGTTACTAAATTTCATAGACCTGTGTAATTCTTAGTTTAACTATTACTTAAAATTCCTACATAATTTTTCATTGTACTTGTTTGTTGTAAAAGTACCTTTAAGGAAGAATCTTAGTGCATCTAGCATCAAATCCAGACTTAAAATAAGAAAACCAAATATTGAATTATTTTTAAATCATAAAACCTGCATTTGGTCTGCCTGCCTGCCTGCCTGCCTGCCTGCCTGCCTGCCTGCCTGCCTGCCTGCCTGCCTGCCTGCCTGCCTGCCTGCCTGCCTGCCTGCCTGCCCACCCACCTGCCTGATCACAGTTGCAAGGCTAGAGGCTAAATGAAGAAGTGCACAGTCACCATTTCATGCCACAGTAACAAACTCATGTATCTTTTCTGGATCACGTGACTCATATGTATGTTTGGTGTATAACCTATTTTATTTGACTACTTATTAATATTTTTGTGTATAGTACTCTAATACAGTGTGCATTTTTCTGAGCACTTCTAATGCAACGCACATAGAATGTTCTAGAGCAGTCTAGAATTTCCATTGATGAGTCTATGTAATATAAATTATATCTAATCAAAAACAGCCAAGCTGTAAAAAAAGGTGCGGCCCCCATAAAGGCCATGGTGAAAAAAGATGTGAAATCCAAGGTGGCGGCCAAGAAATGGCTGTGATGGTAGGTTAATGGTTACATTTTAATAACAACAATTCAGGTGAATTTGGTGCCAAGACCAAGCGGCACAAAATTCACCTGAATTGCCGTTATTAAAATGTAACCATTAACCTACCATCACAGCCATTTCTTGGCCGCCACCTTGGATTTCACATCTTTTTTCACCATGGCCTTTATGGGGGCCGCACCTTTTTTTACAGCTTGGCTGTTTTTGATTAGATATCACTTCTTTTTGTATTTGTATACTGCAAAGCCGGCCTATGGCTGGCTTTGGGGCTTTTTTTAACCCATGTGTTTTTTTCTTTACCACAGGAAGAAGAAAAGAACTTAAAGAAGAATTTTAGTACTTCAATTATTTTTGATTTTATTAGTAATTATACAAATTATATACATATATTTATTACATGCTCATTATTCCCCACAGGATTTTTTTTGCAGCTGATCTCTCTACTGGGTGACTTGAAATGTAGCTGAACTATATACAGGATGGTTTCTTTGTAGCTGAACTCTCTGTAACAGGTGATTTGTTTGCAGCTAAACTCTCTACATGGTGGTGTCTTTATAGCCGAACTCTCTACATGATGGTTTCTTTGTAGCTGAACTCTCTATAAGGTGACTTCGTCTAGCTGAACTCTCTACAGGGTGATTTTTTTGTAGCTGAACTCTCTGCAGGGTGATTTGTTTGCAGCTGAACTCTCTACATGATGGTTTCTTTGTAGCTGAACTCTTTACAAGGTGACTTCGTCCAGTTGATCTCTCTACGGGGTGATTTGTTTCTAGCTGAACTTTCTACAGGTGAATTGTTTGCAGCTAAACTCTCTACATGGTGGTTTCTTTGTAGCTGAACTCTCTACAAGGTAACTTCTTCTCTACAGGGTGATTTGTTGTAGTTGAATTCTCTACTAGGTGAGGCTGAACTCTCTACATGGCGGTTTCTTTGTAGCTGAACTCTCTACAGAGTGATTTGTTTGCGGCTGAACTCTCTACATGATGGTTTCTTTGTAACTGAACACTCTACAAGGTGACTTCTTCTAGCTGATCTTTCTACAGGGTGAATTGTTGTAGCTGAACTATCTACAAGGTAACTTCTTCTAGCTGATCTCTATACAGGGTGATTTGTTTGTAGTTGAATTCTGTACAGGTGGTTTCTTTGTAGCTGAACTCTGTACATGATGGTTTGTTTGTAGCTAAACTCTTTACAAGGTGACTTCTTCTAGCTGAACTCTCTACGGGGTAATTTCTTTGTAGCTGAACTCTCTATATGATGGTTTCTTTGTAAATGAACTCTCTACAAGGTGAATTCTTCTACCTGATCTCTCTACAGGGTGATTTGTTTGTAACTGAACTCTGTACAAGTGCGTTTTTGTGGGTGATCTCACTGCAGGTTGATTTGTTTGTAGCTGAACTCACTAAAGGGTGATTTTGCTTGTAGCTGAACTCCTTGCATTGTATCTAGTTTCTAGCTGATCTCTCTACAGGGTGATTTGTTTGTAGCTGATCTCTCTACAAGTTGATTTGTGTGTAGCTGATCTCTCTGCAGGTTGATTAATTTGCAGCCGATCTCTCTACAAGGTAATTTGTTTGTAGCTGAACTGTTTATAAAGTGATTTATTTGTAGCTGATCTCTCTGCAGGTTGATTTGTTTTAGCTGAACTCTCTACAGGGTGATTTACTTGTAGCTGAACTCCTTACATTGTGACTAGTTTCTAGCTGATCTCTCTACAGGGTGATTTGTTTGTAGCTGATCTCTCTACAAGTTGATTTGTGTGTAGCTGATCTTTCTACTGGTTGATTTGTTTGTAGCCGATCTCTCTACAGGGTAATTTGTTTGTAGCTGAACTCTGTACAAGGTGCTTTTTTTGTAGGTGATCTCACTGCAGGTTGATTTGTTTGTAGCTGAACTCACTAAAGGGTGATTTGCTTGTAGCTGAACTCCTTACATTGTGTCCAGTTTCTAGCTGATCTCTCTACAGAGTGATTTGTTTGTAGCTGAACTCTCTATAAGGTGATTTATTTGTAGCTGAACTCATTACATTGTGTGTAGTTTCTAGCTGATCTCTCTACAGGGTGATTTGTTTGTAATTGATCTCTCTACAAGTTGATTTGTGTGTAGCTGATCTCTCTGCAGGTTGATTTGTTTGTAGCCGATCTCTCTATAGGGTAATTTGTTTGTAGCTGAACTCTCTATAAGGTGATTTGTTTGTAGTTGATCTCTCTGCAGGTTGATTTGTTTTAGCTGAACTCTCTACAGGCTGATTTGTTTGTAGCCGATCTCTCTACAGGGTAATTTGTTTGTAGCTGAACTCTCTACAAGTTGATTTGTGTGTAGCTGATCTCTCTGCAGGTTGATTTGTTTGTAGCCGATCTCTCTACAGGGCAATTTGTTTGTAGCTGATCTCTCTACAGGGTGATTTTTTTGTAGCTGACCTCTCTTCAGGGTGATTTGTTTCTAGCTGATCTCTCTACAGGGTGATTTTTTGTAGCTGACCTCTCTTCAGGGTGATTTGTTTCTAGCTGATTGCTCTACAGGTTGATTTGTTTGTAGATGAACTCTCTACAGGGTAATTTGCTTGTAGCTGAACTCCTTACTTTGTGTCTAGTTTGTAGCTGATCTCTCTACAGGGTGATTTGTTTATAGCTGAACTCCTTACATTGTGTGTAGTTTCTAGCTGATCTCTCTACAGGGTGATTTGTTTGTAGCTGATCTCTCTACAAGTTGATTTGTGTGTATATAGCTGATCTCTCTGCAGGTTGATTTGTTTGTAGCCGATCTCTCTACAGGTAATCTGTTTGTAGCTGAACTCTCTGCAGGTTGATTTGTTTTAGCTGAACTCTCTACAGGGTGATTGCTTGTAGCTGAACTCCTTACATTGTGTCTAGTTTCTAGCTGATGTCTCTACAGGGTGATTTTTTGTAGCTGAACTCTCTTCAGGGTGATTTGTTTCTAGCTGATCTCTCTACAGGTAGATTTGTGTTGATTTGTTCATTGCTGATCGCTCTAAAGGTAATTGATTTGTTGCAGTTGAACACCCTGCAAAGTGTTTTGTTTGTAGCTGATCACTCTAAAGGGTAATTTGTTTGTAGCTGAACTCTCTCCACAGTGACTTGTGTGTAGCAGAATTCTGTGTAACTGAATTCTCTAGAGAGTGACTTAATTGTAGCTGAATTCTCTACAGAGTGCATGACTTGTTTATAGCTGAACTTTCTTCAGTGTGACTTGTAATGTTCTGAATCTCTATATTTGCTTAACTCTCCACATGGTGACTGTCTTCTTGCTGAACTGTCTATAAGATTAACTGTTTGCAGCTGAACTCCCTACAGAATAACTTGTGATGTAATAAAATTCTATAATGGAGTAAATAAATGGTAGTTGCTATTCGTCCGGTCCCGGAGTAACAGTTATTCTTCCGGCACTCATCACGTGATCTGTTGGGGTATTAATTACACTGAATTACGTGACCCTCGAGGATCATGTGTGCTATTAACTCCGAGATGGACTTATTGTAGATTATCGTTTATTCATGAGCGTAAGAATGGGACCCTTCATGGAAGATTGAGATACTCTAATAGAACAGTCAAGGGATATTTTTTAATTCAGGCCATAATGGCACTCCCCTCCAAGAGCTTTTCACATTCAGATGTGATTTATTGAATGATAAATGGACTGACATGAAATTTAGGTTGAATATTAGGGTAGATTCTGGCTATATAAGCTACTGTAACTGGGCTGCTAGGGGTGAATCTCAGCTACTGCATGGACCATGCAAAGATGCTACAGTTACTACCCTTCATGTAGTTATGTAATTAGCTGACCATGCACATTCTGGCTACAGTATGATTTTGATTGCAGTGAAACTCATCCAGGATACATGTATATTGTTTTCATAATAAGGTGCCTGAATCCCATAGCTAGTTCAAATTACTATTGTAGAAAAATCCTAAAACCTTCGTTACAAAAACATGTTCCAAAGATGTTTGTTATGTTTGCTGAGGCACTAACGAATACCACTAGCACATGTACAAATAGAGCAAAACCACACAGAGGATGTAGTATCATCAAAAGTAACGCAAGAACGATGAAATGGCTTGGAACACTTAGAACACCTGATCATGGGATCTCCACCATCAGGTAAACGACACAAACAAAAAACATTTACTCTCCGCAGTATTGCCTTGCCTGGAACCTTCATTATATCTTCCTGTGGAAATTTATCGATTGCTCTATTCTTTAGACATTGTAAAAAATGATTGCGAAACTCAGTTTGCTTGTATACTATTTTGGCAGGATCAATTCCACTGCACAGTGAATAGGCAAATGCCAAAGAAAAAAGACCGCAACAAGAGCCACCATCCTGCTGTTGAACATCTTGAAATGTCAAGAAGAAATATGAGTGTGGTGTCCTAATCATGGAAGCTATCGCTCTTTTCGTGTCCAAGGAAACATCTCCACTACGATTGCTATCATAAACCATGACTTGCTTTTCTTTGCAATCCTTATTTGTCACCAACACCCAGTGAGATTCATAACATTGTAATACCTGTATGAACTCTCCATCTTCTTGCTCAAAAGTGTTTGTTTGCATTTTCCCAACATCTCGAAAACCACCAAATTGAGGGAATTTCTTTTTAAGCAAATCCTGTCCAGCATTAACTAATCGTCTATTAAGCCAACCATTGGGATTTTTAAGAATATCAAAATCAGAATACAATACCCTTGACCCTGAGGTGACATTAAATGCTTCTTCTTTGTCACTTTGAGAACCTTCATCTGAACTAACTGTGATACAGCTGTCTGTTGCAACAGCTGGTGATCTATTCAATTTGGATTTCTTGTTGTCTTGCTTTGAGAAACGTTTATGTATTGACACTCCACCTCTGCTGAATTGGTGTTCTGCATGCACAGAACTTCTGCACAGATAGCAAAACCACTCCTTCTGTTTTGGGACTGCTTTTAATCCAGCACAACGCAAGTGTGCCCATTGTAAACATCCATCGCAGCAAATGGACAGTGATCCATCCTCTTCCTCCAAATCACATTCGCACACAAGGCAATAATACTTCATACTTCTTTATGATTCAATGGCTTGTAATGCCTTGCTCCATGAAAGATCGGTGAAGTACTTTCTAATTCTAGATATGTTAATATTCTCATCAATACATGTACTTGGTAACATCATGGGTCTAAATTCAATCTCGTCTTCACTTAAGGGTAAGCCTTCATTCATGGCCTTGACAACAGAAGACTTGGAGACAAACCATTCCAGCATTGCTAAACAAAGGAAAATGAAAATACATGCATCCATGTTTAGCAATTTAGAATACACAAATTTAGAATACACAGATCATGTTTCCATGAAAAATTTCAAGCAGAAATATAGGTCTATACACTGAAAGCATACAGTAACAATAAATTATGTAACTGCATGCATGCATTTGACAAAACCCAGCTTCCATGTACAAAGCTTTGTTAGTATTGTAGTATGCAAGCAAAAGAATTTACACCATTTATAAGCTGTGGGTGTATAAGTTTTTTACAGACTGTTTTTCAAGAGGCATTTATATCACAGGTGTGGTGGGCTTGGGAGGGCTTTATATAGGGGCAAATGAAGTGTCAAAGATGATTGTACTACTGAGGTCCACGTTTGACTCTCTACGGACTCTCCTTGTACTTCCAAATGATAAAGGACAAGACTGACAAGTCACACATAACACTGTTCCAGCAGAGCCATGGCCATTGAATGACACCAAACAACTACTTGTGGCTTCTACGGGGTCTGATGAAAAAACCAGACTCGTCACAACTCAGACAAGGACACAGTGGGAAATGATAGTCTAGTAGATTGGCTATCCTAAAAATGTCAGTTTGATTTTGTGTGCATGGAAATCAGGTTATCTTAAAAAGTTCAATTACGTAATAAACAAATTTCAGGGATTTTATTACTCAGCTATACTTTGGGTGGAATTATAATTTGTTGAACTCTGCCCCCTGAATATTTACAAGAAAGAAGTCTGTATGTTTTAAGTCACATCTCACATGTCTCATAAACCATAGAATAAATACGAATAACTCACAAATGCTTGAATTTTAACACAAGGAGTGTACACGTGTTTAGAGAAAATGTGTGCCTTATGTTGTGTACAGTGGTGAAGAACTCACAATACACCTGCATATGTACCAAACAAACTGTAATATAACAGAAGGCATGCATGTGGAAAATTAACTTGTAATATTACATCATTAATAGTACTCAATCATTAACCAACTTGCTTTAACCATTATTGGCTGAAAAAAAAAATTTTACAAGACATCAGTCACAAAGTTTATTTTGAGTGAGCAAAGTGAGACTTCAAAGTGAGACGTCTTCTCCTATAATACATGCCAGCATGCTATATTTGATCACAACTCCTAACATAAATTACGTATAAAGTGTTGGATGTTAAATCAAAACAGATATCCAGTGGCTTCATTATCCTTGACATACTATGGATTTTTCAATATCTGGGTGGAGACTGATGAGTTTACTTCAAATATCAACACGTACTCTCCATCACCTTCACTCTGCCACCTGTATAATTTGACTATAACTGACAAACCTGGCATTGACACACAGAGCTTTGAGCATATGCTTAATTACATGCTTTGGGTAATTGTTTTATGCTGGTAGTAAAATAACACGTGGTAGAGATGGCGGTGGGTGTTCTATAGCACTAAAATAAATTAAAAGGCAAAAACCAAGAAGACGAATTTAGATTTTCTTTGTACTCATTCACTCAAACATAAAAAAGGATTTAATACGTGCTGGTCATTTCCATTATGTTGAGTTGTTGGGGAACCTACATTAACATTTTACATAACATTATACCTCTCTCTTGATCTCTAGGATGCATCTTAAGGAATGCAACAGGCTTGTTAAATGCTTTCTTCTTCTTTGGTAAGCCAACAACCGTCAAATCTCCACCTTTAGGTCTTCCCCTTTTCTTCATGGCACTAGGTAGCTGTACGGTAGATATGTCTATGGTTATGAAAAAAGTAGTATGCATGCACTGATGAATTAAATAAGGTATGCATGTACCTCCAGAACAATCGAGAGACTCAACAACAGTAGTAGCATCAGATGGATCTGTTTGAATATGCTGTTTCATAGTAACACTTTGAGACACTTCTGGATAGTCATGAAGGGAAATCTCATAACTTTGTTCGTTTGTAGAATCTTGTCTTGCAGCACTTCTTTCATTTTCTTCTGCAATGGATATATCATCAGGTGTGTCGTCATGGTCACTGTCGTGGTGTTCATTCGCACCATGATCCTCCACATTAGCTATCTCATCTAAAGCATCAACAGTGCTCAAATCATCTAAAATATCACACAAATTATAAGTTCAATGTACATAATATTGACTTTTTGAGTATGAAAATTAGAAGTAATTAATCAGGTAGCACCTAGCATAGAGTAATTAATAAAATTGTTAGAAATGGGTTGAGGGTTATAATTGCCTTAAAGATGTTTCTGTGTTAATTATCCATAAACAATTCTGCAAAATGTTCTAATAGATCAGATGAGCCTCGAACATCCACGATCCCTAAATACAGTACAGTAAATTTTATGAGTGATCATGTGAGTAATTACACGTGACTTTGGTGGCAATTTCAAGTGTTAATATAGAATTAGTACACCAAAGCTCAAATTGAAAAATATTCACTCTAACAGAGTATTCATCACAATGAATATTCAAGTTCTCATCTTTAATTATTAGGTTACTAATCAATCACAAACAGAGCTTTATGGGGGTGCCACCAGCTCTAAAATTAGTGAGACATTTTTTTCCTACAACAGTATATACCTTCACGGTATTCTACAACTTGAGCACGATTGTACTGTAGGCATACAAATTTTCAAGGTATATAATTATCAGTGCCTTAGCCAGGTAACTAACTTCCACAAAATTTTTATAACTAACCATCATTAGCTATACTTTCTACTCCATCACAACATTCCACTGACACATGATCCCCTCGCTCCCAAATTTTTGCAATCTCTTCTAAACAAGCAAGCCTTGAGTTGAAGTCCTTCATGGATACTTCCGATGCCAACGTAGCCAATCTCTGAGTAATCCTATTCGCTTTCCTAAACTTCTCATGCTGAGAAAGCACTGCACGCTTTGGCTGTGTAACCATGCTAACAGGGATAGAATCTCCATCCGTAAACACATAGTGTTCATTCTGATCCTGTAAAATAAGCTGGCTTGATCTGTAGTACTCTAGTGTCCAACGCTCCGCACACAATGCAGGCTGGAACAGTGGCAAATTAGACTTTTGGCAAATGGCTAATATATGCTTACATGGCAGCTGCATTGCTTTTCTAAAAGAACAATTACAATCTTCTGAAGATGCAGAAATGTGAATTTTGCTTGATGATTCACACTCGTATGTATCACCTTCCTCTGGTTTCAACTTAACCTTACTAACCAAATCAATCTGCTTTACTATGTAAGAGAGGGCAAAGGGAGTGACCACCTGCATGTACTGACTCTTGACAGAACCTTTAGGAAATGGCTGGGGAGGAGTCTTCTGAAATAGTGTAATGGCTCTGTGGTCTCGTTCTACATGAAGACTTGACAGAACCTTCAACAATTCACGGCAAAACTGAGGGAGACGTGCAAACTTTGACATAACAGACTTCAACTTCTGGTTAATGCTCTCCACACGATTGTTGGTATGGTTTTGAAACATCAAGTTCTCATCTTTTAAGCCACACACCCACTCATCTCTTATTTCATGCCAATTGTCATTGAAATAATCCAGCACTATTTTGAGCTTAGTTTGTTTTAATTCTTCGTAAGCACTAAAATAGGCTTCTTCGTTAGTAGCATATGACATTCTTTGCAAGATGTCTAGCACATGTGACCTCTCTGCTGCTGTAATGCCCATTTTGTTACTGGTGATCTCTCTCCGAAAGGTCCTTAAAACATGATACAAGCATATCAACAATTTAGCACCGGGGAACTCTTGCAGAAGCACATTTCTTTCCGTAAAATCTTTGTCGGACATGATGGTTAGTGTTCTTACCCAATCTTTATTGTGGTTCTTGAATATCAATGCCATTGCTGTAATGGTAACTGCATCTTCATTTGCAACCAACCACAGTGATACAATCTGACTTTCTCCATTTCCATCTTCAACTAGTAAAACATATAAGGGCATTCTGAGTTCATTCAGTTTGTGTGTTGCATCGATGAACAACATCTCTGGGAATCGCTTATAGTTTTCAACCATATAAGCATCTTGAAAATAAATTCTAGATAACACGTTATCATCATTTACCGTGACTTCAACTATTGCACCTAGAAAAAGTTAATAAGTTATTTTAAATCAATACTATTACCAACCTGGGGACTTCTTTAATTCCTGTATAGCGTCTTCTAAGGCTTTGCTTTTGTCTGTTGCTGCTTGCGCATGAGTGGCTAAATTATGTATATCCTTCAGTATCACCACATTTCCACTCTTCGCCGACATATGTTGTTGCACTAGTTTCTTATCCGCTTTTAATTCTACTACCATGGTGGTAGCCTCATCTTGTAAAGTAACATCTAGTCGCCTCTGCTGGGGATAATGTCCAAATATCACCTAAAGAATGAAACAAGATGATCACAGTAAAAATGCAATCTAGAGCTTTCTCATACAAACTGCAGCGTCAAAACACTATCCATCAGCATTGTAAGTGGGTTGAGTCATTTCAGATTATCTGGGACATTCGGGTCATATTTTGCTTGGGTCAAGTGGGTCTCTCATGCTTCATAGAATACATGAATGAAATCACATGCAATGACAAATTAGGAGCCACCCGCCACCTTACGATTCAAGAATGCATTTTGTTATTCTTGGAGATATGTACAGCCACACCCACTTATTGAAAAATGTGCTGCTCTACAGGTATATGCATGGAACTACCCCCACTTATCGTGTTGTTGTTTGTACATAACTATAGTGTGCCATCAAGTTTGTTGTAAGTTATGCTAACATGGAGCCACACTCAATTATTCGAGTACTAATCTAGTTATGTTTTGGTTGTTATGAATGATATTCTGAATAATGTATGGAATAAATGCATCATAATCCTGGGGAGATGGGAAATTTAACTTCAAATTTTGCTTAGGATCTACTACTCTTCCAAATTAATCTGGTCATACCCGGATCACTATATACCCTTTTGCAAATACGATAACAAGCCAAAGTAAAATGACTGACTTTGCTAAGTTTATGATTATGGTTGGAGTTGATTGAAGTCACTACCAGGTGCCTTCCATCCTGTGATGCCCGTATCTTGATCTCAGCTGGGCAATCCTTTTTAATAGTGCTAAAACAAAAATGCATTTAAATAATAAATAAGGCACCATAAAGTTATTTAGTTTGTCATCCTCTTTGCAACATTACAAGTGGACAGATTGAGCTATATTTTTGTAGTCTAGTTGGATATCTCACATGACTCAGAATGCAAAATTCTTGTCTGTTCTATATAGCTAGTTACAAACTTTAAAGATGCCAAGAGGCTGCACTGAGACACCATTTCGGTAAACTTTCTGTGATGAGGTGGGAAATAGCAATGTGAATGGGAATGAGAGACTAACAATTAACTTTGTCTAACTAATTTTGCAATTAAATTTCTTGCCTTACGATAAAACATATTTATTTACTGTATAGTCCAAATTAGGGCTGAGACAAATGGTTCAAAACTTCAAACCTTTGTTCGGTTTCACAACATTCGACTACTGCTTTAACCTTCCAAAGCTTTGTTACCATGGATACTAGCATGTTAAACTACGTAGTTCCTTGAGTATAAAACTTTAGTGGGCAACTTGTATTACATGTTGGTATAATTATAGAGTTTAAAAGTGGTTCTGCTAGAGCTGTAACAAAGTGAGAGCTTGTACTACAGTATACAAACTAATAACCATCAATTGTGTTCATTAATTGCTGACACTACATCTTCGAAGCTTTGGTAGCATTTCCAAAAAGAAGCTTCGGAGAATGCATTTGGACATTTATTTCAGCCCTAGTCCAAATCAAGATAGATATCTATGGAAGAAGGATAACAGCACTTGACTATTAAAAGATTTTCAATCATTCTTCAAATTTTATGTGCTTACACAAATTCCACAAACGATCTGCATTATTGTACCTTGCAAGTACAAATCAAATAAACCTGAATTCGCTTTAAGAACTCTAAAGTAGAGTTCACTACTCAAGACTAGCTACTTTTTCTTCCTTCTGCAAATAAATTCTAAAGGAGGCAACCACTTGACATTTTTGAAGTCACTAGTGGGGTAAATTTTAAGTTCAAATTAGATCAAACCCCCACTATTCTCCCATGTATGCTTGGGAGGGGGGATAGGTGTATAAACACTGATGTGGACAGAAAGAAATAAAGGTGGCCTGTAATTTACAGCATTTTTCACTCAGATGCAAACTAATTTTCCCAGCAGAAACTAGTTATTCTATCATGATTATGTCATACACAATACAGCTGTGTGTCTCTTTCTCTCACTCTCACTCACACGCAAACTATGATAGCTACTTGCAGTAGCAAAAATGATGTGCACAGTGAATAGCAACCGAGAGTCATGATGGCAACTTACAGTTGGTTAGGGCGCTCTCCTTTGCTTTCACTTTTGTACTTCTTTCCTCCTTCAACACAACAATAGGTGATTTCAGAATAGACCAAGCTGGGGTTAAAGGTTCTATTGGGTGCTCTCTGCTTGGCTGCTTTAATCGTTCTGCTGTCTCTAGTAGAAAACTGAACAAAATGCCGCTTCTGATAATTTTTTATCTCCTGTTCTAAGGCTGAAAATGACCCAAATTTACTTCCTACTTGTATATCGAAGCTTGTGTTGGTCATCACCTGCCTGGGAAATCCTTGACAGCCACCACGCGGTAAATAATAGATCACGTTAGTAAATTATAGATCACGTGATGAGTGCCGGAAGAATAACTGTTGCTCCGGGACCGGACGAATAGCAACTACGTAAATAAATTAGCCGAATGCTCTATTAGGGTGACTGTTCTATTAGAGTATCTCGATCTCGCATTTGCTACACGGAGTTGCCTTTCGAATCATAACTCAGTGGTTTGTAATCCGATTCTTCTGTACTACTGCAAGGACTTTCTATGAAGATTATTCCAGCTATACACCGATTTTCAGCTCATTGCTCTAAGCGGTTTGCCTAGTAGGCGTGAAAACTAATACTTTTTTATTCATAAAAATCGATCGCGTAATTGTGACACAGGTTGGGTTTTGTGTCATATCTCCGTGGTCTTTATCTCGATTCCTTTCAAACCACCAAAAGGCACTCCTACGATGGTTACTCCATCTACATAGCAATTTTCAACTCATTCCATGAAGCGGTTTACCCTGTAGGCGTGACAACAAATTGTTTTACGCGAATAATCGGTCATAACTCCTGAACCATTCATCGAATTTGTACCAAATTTGATGCTAGGATTCGCCTTTGGACTCCCTTTCTGTGTGCCAAATTTCAAGGCGATCGGAGTACGCGTTTGCTTGTTATAGCAATTTTTGCAAGTGTGCGAAAAGATGAAGAAGAAGAAAAAAAAAACGAAGAAAAAAAAACGAAACTTTAGCAGCTCGTATCTCGGAAATGGCTGGAGCGATTTCCTTCAAATTTGGAATGTAGACAAATGGCTGGAGCGATTTCCTTCAAATTTGGAATGTAGACTCCCTTGGCTGGCGGGCAACTGTGTAGCAAATTTGGTTCCAATCAGATAAGTGCTCACCGAGATACAAAGGTGTGAAAATGGCGTTTTCGTTCTTCCTGTCAATATACTCACGGTGTGGCGCGCCGGCTTCTTGGGCCGCACGACACACTACCGTGTGTCTTGATAATTTTACTATTCTGGTGTAGTAAACTAAAACTTTCATGTATAAGGTATGCAGAAAGTAATTGAGGTGAGCAACTGACAGCAGTGGCCGAGTGGAAAAGGTTTGGGTATATAGGAGTGGAGATCTCTGGTTTGAACCCTGCACATTCAATGTTTTCATGAAGGTTTTTTTACTTCTTGGTTACTGTTCTGTTAGAGTATCTCAATTGCATTTTCACATTATTTGGTTTTTGCCTTATCTAATATTCTCAGTATTCTGGAATCACAAAAGGTCTGTGTACAATGATATGGTCAGCCTATCTGCACACTGATTTTAAGTTGTTTTTGTCAGTAATGTATTGTGCAGGTGTGACAAAAAATCACACTTGCAATTTTTGAAAATTGCTTGTAACTTCGCAGAGTTATGGAAATTTTGTTGTAACTGGTGCGAACAGTAAATTAACGGAATAAAAATAAAATGAACTTTGAAGGCGGGTATCTCAAAGATGGCTGGACCTGTTTAGTCAAATTTGGTATGGACGATGTGGAACGTTCCACAGAAAAATGGGCTATTTCTGTTAAGCCATTACTGAGGTACAAATGCGTGAAAATCACTTTCCTATAAAATACTCACTTGTCTGTTGAGTGCCCAGATGCATTGGCTCTTTGACCGCATGGCACACTATCGTATGTCCTGATACCACACTTAGAAATAACGAATGTCATCAGTAACACGCTATATGTAATTATTTATTTTCAGAATCACACTTTCACACTACAAGGGAAGAAACTGTTTCTCCAACACGTGAAGAAACGGAAGGTTAGTGCTATAATTTAGATCCCCTATACATTGGACTGCATGTAAATTCTTGAACTGATTGTACTAGAATTAATTGTGCAGTTTCTATATATGCAAAAACAGGGCACGTGGGCACAAACTACACCCTGTCACTCAAAAGGTCATATCTCAGTACTGGAACAGAATATTTGTAATCTGTAACTGGCATCATGATGCCAATTAAATGCTTACTAAGAGCTGAAAATTGCAGCATAATGGTACTAAAAGTTATGAGTGATGGACATTTGCAAAAATAGGCTAAAATCATGTGCCCCCACATGCCCTATATTCGCAGGCTTAGTCACATATGTTCGTCATTACATTACAGTATTTGCTTTTATGATACATAGTTCAAACTTCTCAACCTTGTTTTGTTAAACTGCTAAGACAAGTTGATTATAGTGTATTTATCATTGGGGTACTATAAAAGCACAGTGTTGTTTGCTAGCAACAATGTATACAGAGCTACAAATTGTAAATTATAAACTCATTTTGTGCTATCAGTGTGATTAAAGCTCTGTGGTATTGCCTAAACCCTTTATTCGGTATTTTGTAAAAAATCTTTGTATAGATATTAGTGCTCAAACGATTAGCCGAATATTTGGATTAATATTCATTTGCATTGTAGCCAAATCATAAAATTAATAAACGATTATTTGCACATGATCATTTATATGGTGACACATGATTAGCTGTCATCACTAACGAAGTGGAAGACTATGCTAACAAAAAGGAAAGACTATATTGATAAAGTGAAGAGCAGTAATAGCATTAGGCAGCCACTAATTGGTGAAGATGTACTAATTCCACGGTGAATAAGCGTAAGACTTTGTATAGATTTGTGGCTATACTCCAAGTACTTCTACTTTGTTACAAATACTTTCTATCACAGTGTCGCTGTGATAATCCTTTCAGAAAGGGCACTTTGGTATCTCTTTTTTCTCAGTAAGTTATTCATATGAAGCCACAAACCTGTTTGTGGTTATTTGTAGGCTTCTTGGTAGTGGCCGCCTTAATTACTGAATTGCATTCATAGCAATGAAACCTTACACCAATTATTCGACTAATTTTGTAAGAGCTGAGTGAATATTCAAATACAATAAACCACTATTCTTTTATTTAATGAAATGCTTGTATACCATAAAATTATGTGTAAAAATGGGGTGCATGTATGTAGCTATGATCTACAATATTTAGTCATTTTTTTGCCATTTATCTTGAATAATTAAGCTTTATAATCACCTGCTGTAATTATTGCTGTTATGAGTCACACAGAAAATTAAGTATTTTCACTGTTATTACATTTCTGTGCATAAGTTATTAACTAGCCATGTACATTTAAACATAAATGCGTATATTTTTGCTTTAGATACAGAGTCACTGTTACCAGAGTGTGAAGTCTTCATACAATATTACAGCCAGATAGTCAACAACATGTCTGCTAAATCATTGGCTCCACATTTTGTTGCTCACAAAATTATATCACCAGATGATCAAGAAGAAATCTCTTCTGTTGCTTCATCAAAGAAGGCAGCAATGTTACTGCTAAGTAGAGTGTCTTCTGCCCTGGAAGCTGGAATTGTTAAGAGTTTTTACAAGTTTCTTGATATCACTGAGCATTGTGGGAGTAATAACAGTAGAACTGTCTCACTTGCTATTACAGAGAAGCTGTTGAAGATAAAGGGTAACCAAGAGGAGATTGGTCCTACCCTTGTTGAGAGAGGTATTACTGAATATACATATTGAATTATAATCTGTAATTCCAAAACAGCATCACCATTATTATACAATGTTCCAAAGTGTATACAGCAGTGCTGTGTCTGTAAAATATGACCAGGATGGTGAAAATTGGGCATTTGGACACAAATCACAACACACAGTTCTTGAGTACAATATCTCTGCTAATAATTGCATGGCCATAGCATAATTGTATATAAAGTTATAGCATGAATCATAATGAAGAGACAGGAAAAATATGTGCCATCATTAATGGTTTTCACAATCCTGATTGCAAATATATTATATGCACTGTCAAAACTACACTTTAATGCTGCTACCAGTACTGTGTAACTGCAGCATCACTAGTAATTTGTGTCTATATATTTTGTGCTAGTAGATAATACACAAAGATATTGCATATTGCCAGACATTCATGTATTCAGCAGTTAACCTGTCAGGTAGAGCAACCAGCTATATTAAACTTGTAACATTGTAATAAAGTGGTTATCATACAATACGGTAGTACTGTATATTAAGATTTGGGTCAGCATTGTAAGTGGGCCGGGTCATCCAGATTACCGTACAGCGTAATAATTTAACGGGGGGAAATTTTGATGAATTTGGTGAATTGTTGCAATTCGTCAAATTTTCCTTGTCAATGCTCACGTGACTGGTTAATTAGAATACTGAAGTCAGTGCATTCATCAAAATTTTCGTTGTAAATATTTGACAATTGTGAATTCGTCAAAATTTCCCCCTGTCAAATTATTACGCTGTACGGTATCTGGATCATTTGGGTCACATTTTGTCCGGGTCAAGTGGGTCTTATCCATGCACTTCACTGAATATCTGGATGAGATCACGTGAGACTATAAGTTCGATTGTATTGGTGGAAATGCAGTTGTAAACACTCAAGAAACTTACACGGAGCCACACCCTCCTTCCAGGAATATGCTTTGCTGTCTGTGTGGGATATGTAGAGCCACACCCACTTATCGGAATTGTATCGGGTGTTCTCTGTGGGCATGCATGGCATCACCGGATCCGTGTTGCTACTAGAAATGTAGGTAACTAACTTCTGGAAATTCTTAATTGCTGTAGCTGCATGTGGACTTGCGTGGAGCCACACCCACTTGATAATCCGTATGTGGAGCCACACCCACTTGATAATACATAGCTACTCACTTCTTGCAGACAATCCTTTCTATATTGTAAAAAATACAGGGCTAACTATTGGAACTTGGAACTTGTGGACTTTTAATCTAGCTCTTGAGGCACGCCTCTATTTTAATTAAACTGGGTCACATGCTGATCAGATCCGGGTTCCATCTGGATTACTATTCGGGTCAAGTGGGTCAACAGTACTGACCCTCTTACAACGCTGATTTGGGTTTTTCTGCAAAAATAAATAAATTACCCAAAAACCAGCTTCACAATTCCATCCTGGCACCTTGGCAGTATTGGTTAGGTATAGCCAAGTCCAAAAGTGCCTTCAGTATGATCCTAAAGGCTTCCAGTATATTGTTACAAAATTAAAAAAAAAATTATTCAATGGAATTGTAGTATCTGGACACGTGCACGCACTATGATGTAATACATTATGCTGTAATGTATGCGTGCATGTACATATGTAGTTGTAGAGCCTCTGTGTGCTTTAGTTGTTATTGTAGTTGCTAGATTGTAGTTGTGTGTTGTAGTGCTATTATTATTGATTCTAATGATCTAATAATCCCGACACTACAGGAATTTTCTACTGACTAACTGCCTACCTGACTAACTGCCTGCCTACCTGACTAACTGCCTGCCTACCTGACTAACTGCCTGCCTACCTGCCTGATGCCTTCAGACAAGCGTAACTCGATAAAAACTAAGGCTATGGGCTTGATTTTTTCACTGTTCGATGTTACTTCGTCTCGAGACGTGCCTTTTGACATACGACAGTGCATACAATGCACACATCATGGACTTACCTTTGTCCTCCTTTGTGTCCCATTTCTTTTTGCTGATAGCTCATAGTGTCGATTCGCGGTAGCACAATGCATGGCTTCCCTACAGTATGTTTGTAAACTGGAATCGTACATTTTTCTATGGTGATGGATTGATTGCAGAGGCAATTCTAACACTGTTCTTCATTTGTAACACTGTGTAATGGGCTGAACATAGCTGAAAGTGAAACGTAATAGCTGCTACACTTTCGAGGCAGTAATTGATAGTTAGGGCGTGAATCGTTGTATTTTTGTGGTGACTAGATTGATTGCAGAGGCACCTCTTATACTGTTTTTCATTTGTAGTGCTGTATAACAGGCTGAAAATAGCTGAAAGCAAAGAGTAATGGCCACTGCACTATCGAAGAAGTATTTGATAGCTGGGGCATACATTCAGATGAAAGCATTAATTGTGGTGCCATCCTTTCTTTTGATGCGGTATGCATGGGTTCACCAGTCATAATAATGTAAAAAAGACAAACAAGTGTAAGGAAAAATTACAATTTTAAGTTCGATTAGGGATCATAGAAAAAAAGTAGGGAAACAAGAGAGGTTGCCTGCACCTGCAGATATACTAGTGAACATTTAATCCAGTTTATACCCAAGACCAAGACTGAATTATGGATTAAATGTTCACTCCCTTGTTTCCCTACTTTTTTTTTCTATGATCCCTAATCGAACTTAATATTCCTAATTTTTCCTTAGACATGTGTACTTAAGGTGGCAGTGTACTGGAAGCCATTGATATTCTGAAAATACATATACCCTTCAGAATACAGTTCTAGCACACAAGACCCTACAAGATACACAGGAAAGTCAAATTGCAATTGAAAAAGTAATCCTCAACTCATGACTACAAGTTCAGAGAAGTACACAACAACTTGTGTCACATATCACAACCAGGCGGGTTGTAGCAGCAATGTTTTGTATAAATGAAGCACTTTGCCTCGAACAAGATAATCACACCTTCTACTATAATGTATCATTGCCTTTGTTACAAACTTACAATGTTAGACAACCCAGCCTGCAGCTGGCTTAAGATCATGATACAAGGACAGATATACAAAAACTGCCACTTTAATGGCACACGTGCTCCTTAATAATGATGTGAATTGTTTATGATTACATCATAAATTTGAATGGCTTCATTCATGACGTATTGCCCCTTTAACCATTATAATTTTGTGCATCACAAAGTTGTGAAAATACATATCATGAGTATTATTCGCTACAGTAATAGAAGCCTATTTTACACCACTGGTTGCTATGTCTACGTATATATTGTACAACCTGGCACAAATGCAGAGGTCTTACACACTAGTATACTAGAGAAAACTGACACAGAAAAGTTGTCGTCACCATTAAGGATACCATACCAAAACCACAAATTACCCTTGCTGTCAAATTTTGTGCAAAAGAGATGAATCCCCTTAAGATTCTACTCTACTTATTTTTGTGAATGTCTTCTTTACTGTTACACACTAAACAATAACATACATCTTCTTATAACAAAGCCACATGCTTTAGGTTGCAACATGGCCATATTATACCACTTTCACACCTCACTTTAAAGGGAAAAGAAGGTGTATAAGTGGTATAATAGCACTGCTATCAGTGCTCAGGAATTTATTAACGAGAAATGGAGGTAGTATATTTTATAGTTATAACACTCTTACAAGGGATATGACAAAAATATACACACGAGTGCCACAGGCGCAAGTGCATATATTTTTGTCATATCCTGAGTAATCGTGTTATAACTGTTATATTCTACACCCCAGTAGATGAAACGATTATAGATAGCAAGGTATAATGAAACAGCATCTGTTGAGTAGACATCCTTGATGGATCAGACGTTTTAGATTCTTATCGGTGTCACGTCCATCTACTCGCGATTAGTGAAGGAGACAAGAGTTAGTGAAGGAGACAAGCGTTCATCGAAAATCCTCCTTGCTCAGATGAATGATTCTAGGCTCTTGTCAGTATTAGAGACTTGAAATCCTTGATGGATCAGGTGTTTTAGACTCTATAGCAGTGCCACGCCCACCTACTCGCGATTATTGAAGTTAGTGAAGGAGACAAGAGTTAGTGAAGGAGACAAGAGTTCATTGAAAATTGCTCAGGTGAATAATTGTTGGTTGATTTAGGCACTTGTTGTTAGAGACTTGTTTACCATTTAGATAAGGATTTCGTGGAATGTGTGAAGTTACACCATATATGGTAAGCGTAGCCACATAGCGTACGTGGTATATCAGTTATATACCACAGTTTGCTGTGGTATATCAGTATATACCACAGCGTGGTGCTTTTGATCTCAACCACAGGTGTGGTATATACAAGTTATATACCTCCTAGGAGAGATATAACTTGTATATACTACCTCCTATTCTCATTAATGCATTCCAAGCATTCTCAGAAATCATCTGATTTCTTTGATGAAACTGTGTGATCTCCTCTGCTTTAATATAGTGACACTTCACTGGATCAATAGTGGGTTTTAATTTTGTAAAGTGAGCCAAAGCATAGATCATGGACTTGGGAAAGAAGATAGTGACTTTTCACCAAAATTATTATTCAGAACTGCAATAAGTGTTGCTTTTGTGTGAGAAACTATTAACTATAGTGTTTTGCATGTTTCAGAGCCTAGAGACCTGAAGTTACAAATTCATCCCGTTTACCTTTGCTGACTACTTCACAGTAGTATATGATGGCTTCCCCACATTTGTAACAGAAATCGATTGTATTTCCATAATGACTAGATTAGGTGCTTCTCATACTGCTCTTTGTTTGTAGTGGTGTGTTTTAACAGGCTGAACATAGCTGAAAACAAAGCACAATTATAATGGCCACTGACTAGCCCAGTCATTTTATGGTTTAACCTTTAACTAATTGCAACACAAGCTTTCTTAACAGTTTCTGACACAGAAAAATGTGCTCTATAACATATCAAAAGTCTTAAGGAATCCCATTAGGGGAAAGTGACCTTTTAAAGCCATTTTTTGGTAAAAATTGAGATTTCTGTCTATATTTCATTCATATATCAACCAAATTAGTCAAACTTGGTATCAAGTGAATGGTCTCACTGAAAGGAGCAATGTGAAATTTGATTGAATTTAATAGCTCATTTCGTTCAGAAGTTATAGCCATTTTCTGGTCAAAATTTCACCGCCCATGCAAATACTTAATAATTTTTGCTCTGCTGTTATTTTTTATGTTATAGCATTGAAAATAAATGATTTAGCCATAGTAAGAAACATGGTTGATGGCAAGGGGTAACTATGAATCCTCTAGTGTTGGTGGAAACCAAATCACTGTTGGAATTTGCAATAATATAATATAATTATAAACATGGTAAATAATTTGTAAGGAAATACAGAAAGTGTACTTCAATTATCGTCATCCTCGAGAATAAAAGTATCAACATTGGTACAAGCTGTTCCCTTACAATTGCCACATGCAGGAGAACATTTTGCATTATACTTCTTGCATGTACACCTCGTAGTGCTACGCAATTACACCTTGAGTAGATCATCTGGAGCTGATGCTAATGGCATTAAAGTCCCATCAGACTCTTTCCACCCCCATTCAAGTGGCTTCCACTCCTGTACTTGTAAGTATACACAGAAGCTGTGGGATTTGGCAGCTGCCAAAGTAGGTGATGAAGAAACCTAGTATTTGTAGCTACTTTCTCACAGAAGCAATTATAATGTAAATAGTCCAATGTTTCTCCTGGTTTTCTATTGTATAATGTCACCAAAGCTTGCTCACCTGTAGTAATCATGTCTTTTGGCATAGCTGATGATGCATAAAAGACTTCTGCTTGCTCTCAAAAGTGTTCACTAGACCTGAATTTCTTAAGTGAAGCTCCTTTTCCAGTTGCGAAGTAGTATCACATCCAAGTATAGCATGACGGAACAGAAGGTTTTTGCATATCTCAGGACCAAGTTTCTGCTTAACAGTGCAATGTTCCACACTCTAGGTTTCTTAGTGGTTTATTTTTGCTTAGGCTAAAAAAATATGGCATCAGAATTTAAGCAGGCATGATAGCATAACAATACTAAAAGGTCAGTGTCATCACCTACTAGTGCAGTGTCTGTTACTGTGGCTGGTTCTGCAACTTTCTGTACAATCATCACATCAGCATCTCCTGGAGAATAATACACTTTGCAATTCCTTTTTTCTAAGTGATTGCCAAGCATATTAATGAAATGCTGCTTGTTGCTTCATGGTACGAACATTGACACAAGATCATACCCATTCTTCATTCTATGCATTATCGATCTATCAATTGAAGCTACGATGACACACCCCTTTTACACTAACTGTATTTCAGTGACCACACACCTTCAATTTGGAAGGCTGGGATACTCTATAATCGATCGAAACCACGCCCCTTTTGGGGCAAGCGCACATTTTTGCAGGCTGACTTGAGATACTCTAACACAGCAGTCACCCTAATAGAACAGTCATGCACATGTTTATAGCTAACTGTATGCCTTAACAAAAAAACTAAACAAACTATTATATTAAAAAATTTTAAAATAAAGTAGGAATCCAAGCGATAAAAAGTAGTGAAACAAGAGATGAACGATGGTAGCTATTACAGCATAGCTCGGTGGGAAATTGCTACTTTGGCATTGAACACAAAATAATGGCTATATCATGCCAAAGTAGGGATTTCCCACCAAGCTATGCTGTAATAGCTACCATCGTTCATCTCTTGTTTCTAGGCCTGCGCCTATTATGTCGACATAATCTTGAGAATAATAGGTCACCAATTTCGTGAGAATAATTCCGGAATAATAGGACGGTTACAGGCATAATTTTAGAATAATCGGACGACCATGGGAATAATCGGTGGAATTAGGGGGCGTGTCTCTTCTTGATTACCTAGAAGAAAGAGTTAAGCTTCTACAAATGATATAAAGCTGACAAGAGTGCTGGCTGAAAGGAGCTAAAAAGCCTCTAAAAGATCGATATACTCTAATAGAACGCTCAGATATTGTAGTAGAGCAGTCAGATCACTTCATGTTAACAATCTGCAGGGATTTAACTGTATGATTATCTGAAATTCTGAAACTTGTACATCTTATAACAGTGTATCTCCTTCAAGTCTTTGAGCATTATTATCTACCTAACTTAGTAGCTATACGGTAGTTGCAGCATATTATTACAAAATACACTTGAATTATTATACTGTAGATAACTATTCTAAGTCTGCTGTAACTATTATGGATAGAAAAATGATGTGTAAGATGGAATGCTTCAGATATGGCTATTAATAATTTGGACAAAACTACTTATAGCAGCATCTTGAAGCGACTAGCTAGCCACAGACTGAGAATAATTATGGAATAATAGGGTAAATACAAGAATAACAAAAAGAATAATAAGAGAATTTTTTGGGAAATTCTGGAAAGAATAATAGGTGAAATTTTGAGCATAATAGGCTCAGGCCTACTTGTTTCACTACTTTTTATCGCTTGGGTCTTTATTTTTAAATTTAGAATTTTTAATGTACTAGTTATATAGAAGTCCATATTGGTGACTTATATACAAGCTTTTCTATGATAATTTTGGCATGGATATAGCCAAGTAAGATACAGATGTGTTTAATATTGCAGAAAAATAAAACGTATTTAAATTACAGGTTTGGATCACACAACTACAGTGATGGACAATCCACCAGATATGGGTGGAGCTAACACCTGATTTGAACTGTTTTAAACAATGCACAACACAGTATATTCTTTAGTTTAACTTAGCTGTTTGTTGTTTTTGTACTGTAGCTATTATACAGCTGTTTGTTAGTGATGGGTTTTTCCTCTGAAACACCTAAATTTTGTCAACAAAGGTTTTTCCCCTGAAGATGAATGGGCATTCATCTACTAAATTTTGTTTTTTTTATCATTTGCAATAGGCCCCAGCTGTATTATGTTCATGCTTAATATATTATTTGAAAACCATAATTATATACAGTGTCGTGTGTGTGTATGTTACAATTATTATGTTTGTTACTATAATAATACAATATATTAGGGCTGGGCAATATAACAGTACTGTTGTATTGTTAGTTTTTGATACTGCCTTTTTTTTAAATACTACCACACCATGTAGGTATTATGGTTTCCCTAGGGCATGTTTATCGTATTGGGTATTTGGTGCTTTTATTGATTTAAATGACTATTGCTTTGATACTGCGATATTTAGTAATAATGTCATAATTTTTACAAAGGGTACACTGTTTGCTGCTATTTTTCAATATTGCCAATCATTGGGGCAATCAACTGCATACACACTTGATGATGCATGTGTAGCTATTTAAATGTGGAAATACTGTCAACATCACACTAACAGATGTACATGAATTTTTTTTATATGTTGTGTTAACAACACAACAGGATGCAAAACCAGGAGGTTTATGTGTCATTCTCAGCCCAAATTCATTAAAACTGCTACATCTCTCTTAACAGAATATTATTGTATAATATTTACACTTCTCCTGTATATTATGTTTTGTTAACTCTGCCGACTATTGCATATGACATTATGCGAAAATTATTTGTATCAATCTCTAGGCCTGGTGATCCAGAACGTTATACTACAAAATAAACAACGTTCCACTACTTCCCCCATATAAGAATCAAGTTAATCAACCACTTTCCCAAAAAATCCTAACAATGAAGGTATTCCTACTATGCACATAATAAAATCACCCTTAAACTGGATTTCTCCACACTGACCACTTGTACTAACATTCCTCATATTTTGTAAATGCTGTCCACATTAACAACCGAAGTTGAAAGGTTGGTGGAAAATTTGTATTTTTATAATGATATGTGGTTATAATGATTTTCCAAGATAAATCAGTTGATGAAATGACACCGAGGTCACGGTGGGTACTACTAGTTTTGATTATAGTGTCGTCTATGAAATGTGATGTGGGGAATTTTGTATTAAATGATAGATGTATAAACTTACTGGTGATAAAAAATTGGTTCCAATCTCTAGACCAGTTAGCCATTGAATCAAGGTCTTGTTGAAGTTGTATGGAGTCTAGATGTTCAAGAATTTGTTTAAAGCATTTTGTGTCATCTGCAAAAGAGAGCATTAGAGCACAGAAACCCTCTGTCATCCATAATGACTGGATTGATTGCAAGGGTACGTTTTTCTTGTATTGTTCTTTCATTTTGTAATGGGTGTACCATACTTTTCTTTGGGTATTGATGCATTCAGACAAGAAATTTGTTTTATGATGTCTGGTGCCATTCTATCTTTTGATGCAGTGTGCTCATGTTCAATTACGTTATAAGAAGGTAAACATAATATACAAGGAAGAATTAATTGGAGTTGGGATATAAAAAGTTATGAAACAAGTGAGGTCACTTGGACCTGCAGGTACACTAGTGACCATTTGATCATCACTTTAATTTGGTTATACTGTATAGCTACATAATACATGTACTATATAGTATAGCTGCAGGTCTAGGTGACCTCCCTTACTGATTAGAAATTCATAACTTCTCTGTATTTGAAAATGGTGGGAGTTATACACTCTAACTACTAATTCATGTTGAGAAAAGCTATTTCAATGGGTAAAATTGTTCACAAGATTTTTTATGCTTGTGGAATTACACACATGTATCTTATAGAACATTACAATATAATATTATATACATATAAAAAAATATAGGTAAACCAGATGCAGTCATCTAGTAAAGTCTACACTAATATATTTTATACATTTCCTGCATCCAGCTTTATTTGTAGTGCAGATGGGTCATACATTATAACCCTATAATGTATTGCGAGGTACTGGCATGAGTGATTACTGAACCAAACATAGAATTTACATTGATATTTGAGTGAAATTTGTTCACTAGCAATTGAATGATATCAAAGTGAGTTTGCAACAAGGCAATAGCCACTAAATAAAGTAATGTGCATGCTATTGTTTACATAAGTCACAAATTGGTGTGAAAATGGTCTGTATCTCTTATCCACTTTTAGTAATCATGATAGCTCTACCATCATTACTCATACGTATACTCTGTGATGTCTCCTTCACCATTAAGTGGACCAGAAGATGATATGTTTCTATGGAACAACAAAGCATTGGGCTAGACCATTAGGAAGCAGTAAGCGTGTGCTGTTCTGTCTTCTCAACATCACTTGTGCAGTTTTGTGTCATGCTGGAGAGGAACTTCACTGTCAATATGTGTGTTTCCTTCTAAATTCACTACCATGGACCAGGTAGCAGACAGCTAGAGTCAAGAGTTATCTTTTCTTTTTTTTCTTTTTTGAACTGTTACAGCCCACTAATCCTCTGATTACTTTAGTTGTGAACATTACTTACTTGTTCATGGTTTATTATAAACCTAATGACTTACCCCACTTCCTTTAAGTACACATTGATTGTGAATAATAGTGTATTACCTTGAATCATTATTATAGTTCTAATGTATAGTATTTCAACATAGCAATGGTATAGTGCAGTGGCATAATTATATACAAGTTTTGTTCAATCTATAATATGTACATACACAAAAAACTGAAAACTTCTGACCATTTCTCCATCATACTACATACTCACCAGTCCTTGAGTATGTTTCGTGTTCAAATAAAGTGCTCATCTGATTACTTTAGCATTTGTATATCATGTGCTTTCACAGTGTGCTGAAGACCATGGTGTAGAGAAAATTTGAGCTACTGTACGTTCCATTGAAAAATGCAGACAAACTGTTCAATTAGTCGAGTGTTTGATTTACAATTGTATGTTTGAATCCAGCTCTGGTAGCGATGTACCTTTTTGTACACACTGTTTACAACTTTATACTTTAGAATGTAGGGGTTTTTAATTGTAAATGTAATTACAAATACTTTTGTCCTTCGTGAGAGAAGTTTGAGCTGAATTTGCAAACCATAAGTCAAAATGTTCAGGTGTAGCAAGGCCTGAATTGCATGCGAGTGTTATAGTTAGGTAATGGGTATGAATCCTAACCTATTATGTTATAACTTATGCCATGCTCAATGTTCACAATTCTAGCCTATCTCATTATTCCTCAGTTCCCGTATTTTGCTACTTTCTGGAATAATAACTTTATTAAGTTTATAATTATGAACAACTACAAAGTGTACGTAAACCTGAGAGTTTGTAATGGATCTCATTAGCACTCTAACAAAACAGTTGTGTGTTATTAAGGACTTTAAGGTATCTGACTGCTCTATTAGGGTGTTATGAGAGTATATCAATCTTACATACCTGTCTGCTCACCACCATCCATTGGTTGCTTTTCATGTGCTTTCCATTCGGAATTTGTAGTATGATTGACAACCAACATACAAAACCCTGTGCTAGTGATATACTTACTTCATTTGAATTCATTCAAACTGAGCAATTCAGACAATGTAAACGATTAGAATCAATGAAAATCATTATTGGAGTTTGTGTGAGTGTGCACATGTGTGTAATCCTACCCTGCACTGACTTATAGCACATGCGCATTAGTAGTGCACAGGTATCCCATGTGCTGCTTGGTATCCAGAGTGTGTGTGTGTTGTGCGTTTGTGTGTGTGTGTGTGTGTGTGTGTGTGTGTTGTGCGTTTGTGTGTGTGTGTGTGTGCGTTTGTGTGTGTGTGTGTGTGTGTGTGTGTGTGTGTGTGTGTGTGTGTGTGTGTGTGTGTGTGTGTGTGTGTGTGTGTGTGTGTGTGTGTGTGTGTGTGTGTGTGTGTGTGTGTGTGTGTGTGTGTGTGTGTGTGTGTGTGTGTGTGTGTGTGTGTGTGTGTGTGTGTGTGTGTAGTTCATGGGTACATATTTTCTGTTGGTTCTCTGTTATGTATATGCCAGTGTTTTTATGATACTTTGAGTAACTCAACCAGTATTTACAACAGCATGAATTCATTCCTTAACAGAATAACTCTTCTATTCATGACCCTACAATATGTCATTTTTACAGGAAGGTATTGCACTTGTAATCTTTTTGTAATAAAGAAAGGATGATTTATTGTAGACTAGAATGTAAACAATCATATTGAACTTAAATTGTTACTTAAAGTTTTTATCCTCCTTCTGGCCTGCTACACATATGTTTCTACCATGTTTGTAATCAGCTTTTTACAATGCAGAGATGCAAAGTGCTCCTAAAGTGGAACTTTAAAGGCCATGAGTCAGTATGACTGTGTAAGAAGTACCTATAAGTTCTCTTTTAAGCCAACTGGAAGTCTAGGCTCGCTCCTATTTTCCCAAAGCTGATAAGATTTTTTCTACACTTGTCAATGCATTTGTGTTGTTATAATATTTTTAATGTCTACAATAGTGTACTGTGCTAACACTGTTCATCTGTTCATGTTAAGCTACTGGTGATAATTAGTTTTTTCCTTGACATAAACTTGTAGGTATTGTCCAGTGCCATCCTCATCCACAAACTGTGTATAAAACACTTCACTGATCTACACAAGAGATACCGTGAACAGTATACATTACATATAGCTATAGTTAATGGACCTTGTTGTAATGATTGTCTGTTAGAAATTGCTCCAGCATCTATGTAGTAGTCATAGTACAACATAATCTACCAATTACAATCTTGTATCATGGTCTTCTTACTGGTTTGAGAGAGTTGTACAACACCAAATGAGTAGGCAAGTCTTCAGGACTGGGGTACTGGCTGTTCAACCACTGATGAGGATTATTGTGAAACTGTTCTAGTTCATTATTCTTTTCACTAAGCAGACTGTCCATACTATACATGACTATATTGAGGGTATACTTACAATGGCCAGCAGGTGAGCATTCTCATTGAAACATTTCTGTGGATGTGACTGAAATAGTGAAACAATGTGCATATAGAAACATTATGGTTTTGTATAACCACCTGTCATATATACCATCACCAAAATGATGGAAAGTACCTGTAGTAAGGTGTTGAATAACATGGAGTTAGAAACAAGATGGACGGACTAGGGTGGTTGTCGATAGCCTATAAACACAAATTCGATAGTGACATTACTACAATTGGTTTACTAGTCTAAGTTCATCCATCACAGTCAACGATCCTCTGTGATGTACCAATGAGAAATACAGAGCCATAGGAATATTGCTAGCTAGAACTAACACTACCAAACACCTGTAGACTGTGACATCATATCACACAAGCAATTCATTAAATAATTAGAATTACCAGTATGTTTGTGTCTATTCCATAAGGAGTTCAAGTGGTATCCTGTTACAACAAACAAGTCACTATAGCTAGTGATGATAATTACATAGTTGCTATAGACCTACCAGCATAAATGCAGGCAAATGGTACTACAGGGAAAATGTATCTTAGTTCCTTATGTCGTAACATACTAAAGTAACACAATCACATGTAAAGACAGAACAGAGCTAGTCACGCCAACCTGTGGATCATGATGTACCAGAGACTCACAAAATAGAGCGCTTTGTGGTTGGTGACCTTCAATCCACCAATCAGAAAAGATGGCAGCAAACTAAACAATATAACTGGAACACCTTCACTTAAATACCTGGAGGTTGAATAAAACAAAATACATGTGTCAGATGATCATACAGCATGCACTTATAAAGATAGTTAACCTACTACTATAGTGAATTACCAATGCCATGGTTGTGTCCCAAAGATGGCTGACTTTCCCTCCAAGACATTGAACAGTAAAAACCGGTATTGAACAAAGATCCACTACAATAACATAATAATATTATATGGTGAATAATTTTACTGCTGCATTACCTTTGCATAGAAATATCTGTCAACTGCGGCTGACCAAAACATTGTACAGCAACTGACAGACTTGCATAAAAGACAAAATAAAGCATGTCATAATACAGCCTAGCAAATGACATTAATACACACCCCACTACAGCAAGCTTCAGGAGACATTTTAGTTTTTCATTAGGTCTCAACCAGTGTAGATGAAGTACAATAACTGGGAGCCAGAACACAGTGGCTGTTGGGCGTATCATACAGGAAAGTGCTGCAATAACAACTCCACTTGTAAAAGATCTATACATGTAAAATAATTGTTATTTCAATATACTATTGAAGAAGGTATGAATTATAGCTTCATTACCTGTGGTATAGTAAATATATACTGATCACCCCTAATGTAGTCTCCAGTGAATTAGTAAGTGTTCGGACAACACAATAGAAAGTGAACCAGTTAGAAATGTTACACAAGAGCTACACAAGTTAAGGGTGTTACACTAGTTTTTTCAAGCACCTCCTTAAATGTAGCAATGGCGGATCCAGGATGGAGCATTTGGGGCAAATGCCCCCCCCCCCCCCCCCAATGTTGTGGAGGAGCCATACTTATTTTAATTAAAATACTAAAGCTAAAGACCAATTTATAACTCATGAAAGTATGCACCATTTATTACAATTTCACCTGAAACCAAATTATCGTGCATATGTTGCTGATGTTTAAGACCTTCATAGCATTTTAAACAGCTTTTAAGACTTCACAACCATCTTCAAAGGCCAAATGAACAAAAATCAACAGTGAAACACTACTAAGAGGTGTATAAATTTTGCTGCTTCAAAAATACAGCAACTTGAGAGAATCTGGCTCTTCCCACAGAACCACCTACAACTTAGCCTGTTTGTGCAGCATTGTGCCCCTCCCTTTGACAGCTCCTGGATCCACCCTTGTGTAGTTATACCATACAAGTACAACAGGAATCAAAGAAATACATTAGCAGAAATTCGGTCAAACTTGAACGCTCTATTAGAGAGTTTTATTATAGTAATTTTGTGGATTTCAGTTAATTGAAGGTAAACGATCATGCTACAGTAGCTTACTATACCAGGATCCATTAGAAGACTACAAAATGCACCATAAGTGGTAATAAATTCATTGGTGGTATGAATCACGTTAAGAAAATCTTCGGCGATAGGTATTTACCACACATGACCACGAATGTCGCCGAAAGCCATATGAACACGCTTAGCATTTCTAAGGATTTAATTAAGCAGACATACCATAATGAACCACCACTCAAGGATCCACTGTATACTGAAGTTAGATCTACAACTATACTGGAGATGCAAGTTGAATTACGACAAAACTCCCTAATAGAGTAGTCACCGCATTTCTGCTAATGAGGTAATAAAAAGGGACCTAAAGATATACTAGTGGACATTTAATCCCTAATTCAGTCTATACCCATAACTGAAGTAGGGAATAAGGCACAAGTATATCTTTGGGTGTAGGCAGAGGCGTAGCTAAGGGGGGACAAGGGGGGGGCAAGGGGGGGCATTTGCCCCCCCATCACTAAATGATTTTTTTTTTTAAACCTTCGTCACAAGTTTACCAGTATTAAACTGACACGCAAATGACTGGAAATTATGTACACTACTACGCGGTATCACCAGGGGTTGCTAGTGAATGCGCACATACAACATTCAACTCGCTCGTGAATCCACCGAACGAAAATATTAGAGACATACTTCTATATTTAGCCTAGATTACTCGCGTGATAGAACATTTTTGAATCTATAAAGAGTGACCCGCTTCTCCGCGGCAGGAGTCACAACTCACAAGTGACAAAGGAGACCAAATGACGCTACGAACCTACTGCCTACGAGATGATAAAGTGTTAGCTAAATAAATGTACCAAGTTTATTTTATCGAGTCGATCACACTGGACCTTTGTACGTACGGCAGTGCAGTCTGTTTTTACTTTGTCAGTCAGTCAGTCAGCCGTCAGGTGGATCAGTCAAGCTTACAAGTTCTGCTAGCAAGACAGGTGGGATTTGGTGCAATACATGGCATTTGAATTTTGCCGAGTGAAGTGAGTGAATACGTCATTCTGTCAGCAGTGTGCTAGGACTGCAGCACAGGCTGTGGCTAACGTAAAGTAACCTGTATTTGCACTAAAGTATTAGCTCTACGGGACTGTGGATGAATTTGTTGGAGTACAGTTGTGGCACATGCGATGATGCTCGACGAATATAGCTACCTCGATTGGAAACAGTCAGTACTGAAATAGTTACGTAGCTAGTTATTTCAGCTGTAATAATACAACACCGTATGTAGGGTTTCCACTCAAAATACAAAAGTGCTCATTTATATTATTTGTAGCGATTTTCACATAGGCCAACCTTTAAGATATAACAAACAAGTGTTAATTTGTTGTTAAAATATCTTTAGCGCTTGGTAACAGCGTAGTTTTAGAATGCGTAAATGCTCAAAAAGTGGTCACGTGACCAAAGATCTCAATAGTTCGAGTTGCACACTTTGTGCATGCTACGGAACTACAAGATGTAGAAAATGTCACTGAGGTAAGAAACATGACAATTGTGTCCTAGTTCACCCTATGAACTGGCTTTAGCCATAATTATTGTTTGAATATCGCCTATTGAATTGCTGGTCACGTGACCACTTTTTGAGTATTTACGCATGCTAAAAGCTAAACTAATACCAAGTGCTAAAGCATTTTAACAACAAAAAATGGTTGTTTGTTATATCTTAAAGGTCAGCCTGTGTGAAAACCGCCAAAAACAACAAAAAGAGACACTTTCATATTTTGAGTTGGAAACCCTACCGTATGTTGGCTAGCCCACCATTGGGTCATTAGCCTTTTTTGCAATCATGAATGATTCTGAGTGTTTCGTGGGGGCAGCCTGCCCCTCCATCACCTTCTGGCTAGCTACGCCCCTGGGTGTAGGTGACCTCTCCTGTTACTTTGATCCCTTATAGCATGTACAAGTTGAGCTGGATTCTGAAAAACAGCTAAAAATGAAATGTGGATTTTTTCTCAAGAGAATTGACATTTCAGCCAACCAGATGATTAGTGGTAACAATAAAATTGTCAACAACAGACATGTATGGTTTGGCTCCACTGCAAGTTCAGGAAATGGTTGTAATGGACACTACACTTTTATGGTTTCCCCATAGGAAATGGATACGTGTATATTACCGCTATCCCTAACCTATAATTAATAACACAAACAGGAAACAAGCGCGAAGCGCGTCGAGCGCTTGTTTCCTGTTTTGTTCTCATGCGATATTGGAATTATAAAAATATAACTCCAATTTTCTAATCGCCCAATGGCAGGTTTATAGACACATGTGATTTAGCAAATATTTCTATATATTTCAAAATATTTAAGTCAACTTTAAATCTTCGGGGGGCGAATTCTACTAATACAGAGATTAATCACGTGAGATACGAAGGTGGCTGTGATCTATTCCTCTGGAAGCACTTCGTTTACTAATTCAGTGAGAAGGAACCAATGTACTTTACTGATGCCTTGTTCCTCGCTACCTACTCGATATTTAGTTTTGAGATTGTAGCTTGCAATTGTTCTCAGGCGTGAGCCGGCAGGTCAATTCAGCCGGTTGGCTGGCCATGATCATGTGGTGTGCAAGGATCTATGATGGTTCTAAGTCTCTCACTCTTCAACCAAGGAAGAGGGTCTCAATATTGTTGTTGGTTTAGTTAGACATAAGGTGGTCTGCAAGCTGCTAGCCATGCAAGTGTGGGTTTAGGCTAAGATGAGACTTATACCAATTAATTTCCGTCAGTGAATTTCGAAGGTGATTAGACTGAAGGCCTTTATTAACTCGGGCTTGATGGACTGCCCTTGCCTACTACCCCCAGACTGAAGACCTGGCCTCAATCAGTGAAAATGATGTGAAGAAACTTGGGTTTGAATGTTACACCGTAGGGTTAGACTTGGAATTTGGCATCCTTCTGCATGCATGAGTATTCCACTTGACTTTCAGTAATCCTTTGACAGTGGTTTCCTACCAGATGACTGGAAGAAAGCCAATGTAATTGAAAAAAATCTAAACCACGAACCAGTAAGCTTGAAATCTGTTATGATAAAAGTTATTGCATTTATTGTACGAGATGCACTTGATCACTTACTAAGTAGCAAATTTAATTCAGAACACCAACGTGGATTTATGCCAAAGTGATTAATGTTACAGTAGCACACTTTTCGGTAACGAATGATTGTTATCTCTTCAGACTTAAGAACAACTACTGTATTAATCAGTTGATGTCATTCACTAGGTGTGACTGTTTTTAGGTCAAACTGCAAGTATGCACCCAGTATATAAGGAAATCTGTATGGAATCATGTTTAACTGGCAGAACTATGGCTGTGTGTATAATATTGTTAAAATGACCCTGGGCTTCCTGAGATTCCATAAAGTTAAACCTCTACTGTGTATACGTAACTTTTATGTCAGTGATCATCCTAAGTCCTTGTAGGTTAGGCAATCCTAAGGCTGCAGCACATGTTGTTGTCAGACCTTCAGTGCGTTTTTAGGTCAAACTGCAAGTATGCACCCAGTATATAAGGAAATCTGTATGGAATCATGTTTAACTGGCAGAACTATGGCTGTGTGTATAATATTGTTAAAATGACCCTGGGCTTCCTGAGATTCCATAAAGTTAAACCTCTACTGTGTAACTTTTATGTCAGTGATCATCCTAAGTCCTTGTAGGTTAGGCAATCCTAAGGCTGCAGCACATGTTGTTGTCAGACCTTCAGTGCTGGTCACTGTAAAGTGCTAATAATAATAATAATAAAATCCTTCATAATTTATGTGATGGTTTTAGTCCAAAAAACTACAAGTTTAAGTGGTGGATCTAGGATTTTTAAAAGAGGGTTTCTGAAGCTAGTATAGCTGAATAAGGCATGTGATGACATTTCTCTGGAAATTTTGAGATTTTAGAAGCTCTGAGATCAGATTTTAGGCTATTTTTAGTTACCAATTACCATTGCTTTAAACCGTAAATACTATATATATATATATATATAGGGCAAATATGGTGACTACAGGCTATAGCTTTGATTGCTCTATTAGAGTAGTTACATGACTGCTCTATTAGAGTATCTCGATTGTTTTTAATGCAGTGGGAAATGAAAGGTAAAGTGTTGTTGAGGGTGTACGTAATAGCTATAAATGGTGTTAGTGAAGTGCAACTGCATGCACGCTACTGAAATACAGTGGTATATAGTTGTTTGCTATTACAAATATTCAGTACAACAATGTTTATGTATTTAGACAGCCACTGAGCTAAATTTAAAAAGGGGTTTCTGTTGAAACCCCGGAAACCCATCTAGTTATGCCACTGAGTTTGATAATTTCATAACTTAACTGATAGATTTGAACAAGTGTGTGACGGGTGGAGTAATAATTTGTTTTGGTGAGATGTATTATTCATTCTAAAATCATAATATTTGTGTACTAATGCAGTGTGGTATTTTTAAAAACTAACATTTTACTAGCTTTACACTGGTGTGTTAGTATAAAGTCACAACTGCACTGATAGAACATTGCAGGTGTAGGTTTTGTTGTCACGCTGAAGGGGAATCTAGCTGCAGACAAGAAGCTTATCAAGTTTTATAGCTATACCGGCAGTAGTTTGCTATAACGGGTTTGTACAGCTGTACATCGAGTATATGGCTTTCTCCTATATAATGTTTAGCTACACCTTGCATGTTGACTGGTGCTCCTATAGCTACATACACTTTGCATGTTGAGTGGTTGCTATATTACTCCATAGTTATAGCTTACATGTTGAATGGTCATCATTGCTCCCTACAGCTACATATACTTTGAATGTTGACTGACCACTATTGCTCTCTATAGCTTTATTATTGTTTTTTATTCCCGGGGTTACCAGCACCCCTTGTCACCACCCCGGCACTAAAGACGTTAACAGTGCTAGTCAGAAGACAAGTACTAAGATCAAATTGCAATCATTGAGCTGGAGCCACATGACCCACAGCTAGTGCAAGGTCAAGTATTCCTAGTGGAAGTGGACAGACTGATGTGATCTAGCTCCTCTCAAACACATAGCAGAGCATAAAAAATCTGGCAGTACAGCCATTACTGTACATTACAGAACTATATGACAACTTCTCCTGAAGAAAGACAAGGAAAACCAGTCTTCTGTAAAATACAACAGCAGCATGACCCATACCACCAAATCTTGAAAATACAAGTGGACCCATCTCAATTTCCCTAATACGTTGTTCATACTTCTGTTGTTTCTCACATTCAAAATGTCAATAAAGTGAGGATACTTGGGTACCATGATATAAAGGTGCATTAGCATCAAACACTTTGACATCAAAAAATGCCTTCTGATGTTTACCTCCCCAGAATCCTAAAGCAGAAACATCTACATGAGTCCATCCTCATTATAAGCTGTTACAAATCAAAGGGTCTCACCTGCAATGGAGGTTTGACAGCAACTGTGAAGTCTCTCAACTCATTGCTCCCTACTGCTGAGCTACACCTTGCATGTTGACTGGCACTGTATTGCTCCCTAGCTATAACTTGCAGGTTGAATAGATACTATATTTCTCCCCAGCTACACCTTGCATGTTGACTGATCACTATTGTTGATTGGTCACTAGCTACACCTTGCATGTCAACTGACCACTGTTGCTCCCTAGCAACACCTTGTATGTTGACTGGATACTTGCTCCCTAACTACACCTTGCATGTCAACTGATCACTATTGCTCTGAATGCATGCTCTCCAGTTACACCTTGTATGTTGAGTGATCACTATTGCTCCCTAGCTACACCTTGCATACTGACTGATCACTATTGCTCCCTAGCTACACCTTGCATGTTGACTGATCACTATTGTTCCCTAGCTACACCTTGCATGTTGACTGGACACTATTTCTCCCTAGCTACACCTTGCATGTTGACTGATCACTATTGCTCCCTAGCTACACTTTGACTGATCACTATTGCTCTCTAGTTACACCTTGCATGTTGCAATTGGCTAATCACGTTTGCTCCCTAGCCACACCTTGCATGCTGACTGATCACTATTGCTCCCTAGCTACACCTTGCATGTTCACTGGCCACTATTTCTCCCTAGCTACACCTTGCATGTTGACTGATCACTATTGCTCCCTAGCTACAGCTTGCATGTTCACTGGCCACTATTTCTCCCTAGCTACACCTTGCATGTTGACTGATCACTATTGCTCCCTAGCTACACCTTGCATGTTCACTGGACACTATTTCTCCCTAGCTACACCTTGCATGTTGACTGATCACTATTGCTCCCTAGCTACACTTTGACTGATCACTATTGCTCTCTAGTTACACCTTGCATGTTGCAATTGGCTAATCACGTTTGCTCCCTAGCCACACCTTGCATGCTGACTGATCACTATTGCTCCCTAGCTACACCTTGCATGTTCACTGGCCACTATTTCTCCCTAGCCACACCTTGCATGCTGACTGATCACTATTGCTCCCTAGCTACACCTTGCATGTTCACTGGCCACTATTTCTCCCTAGCTACACCTTGCATGTTGACTGGTCACTATTGCTCCCTAGCTACACCTTGCATGTTCACTGGCCACTATTTCTCCCTAGCTACACCTTGCATGTTGACTGGACACTATTGCTCCCTAGTTACGCCTTGCATGTTCACTGGCCACTATTTCTCCCTAGCTACAGCTTGTATGTTGGCTGATCACTATTGCTCCCTAATTACACCTTGCATGTTGACTGGACACTATTTCTCCATAGCTACACCTTGCATGCTGACTGGACACTATTTCTCCCTAGCTACACCTTGCATGCTGACTGGACACTATTGCTCCCTAGCTACAGCTTGTATGTTGACTGGACACTATTTCTCCCTAGCTACAGCTTGTATGTTGACTGGACACTATTTCTCCCTGGACACTATTGCTCCCTAGCTACACCTTGCATGCTGACTGGACACTATTTCTCCCTAGCTACACCTTGCATGCTGACTAGACACTATTGCTCCCTAGCTACAGCTTGCATGTTGACTGATCACTATTGCTCCCTAGCTGCAGCTTGCATGTTGACTGATCACTATTGCTCCCTAGCTGCAGCTTGCATGTTGGCTGATCACTATTGCTCCCTAGCTGCAGCTTGCATGTTGACTGATCACTATTGCTCTCTAGCTGCAGCTTGCATGTTGACTGATCACTATTGCTCTCTAGCTGCAGCTTGCATGTTGACTGATCACTATTGCTCCCTAGCTACACCTTGCATGTTGACTGATCACTATTGCTCCCTAGCTACACCTTGTATGTTTACTGATCACTATTGCTCTCTAGCTACACCTTGCATGTTGACTGATCATTATTGCTCCCTAGCTGCAGCTTGCATGTTGACTGATCACTATTGCTCAGCCAATTGCAACATGCAAGGTGTAACTAGAGAGCAAGAGTGATCAGTCAAGGTGTAGCTAGGGAGCAATAGTGTCCAATCAACATGCAAGGTGTAGCTAGGGAGCAATAGTGATCAGTCAACATGCAAGGTGTAGCTAGGGAGCAATAGTGATCAGTCAACGTGCAAGGTGTAGCTAGGGAGCAATAGTGACCAGTCAGCGATAGCTTTGCCAAACTTCACCCACGCAGACTTGAATTTGAGTGTATTCTATAATAGCTAAATGGACAGAAATGTTATCATAAATAAGGACTCGTATGATTTTTGTACAATCAATTTGGTAGATATATACACTACATGTAAACTAACCTACTGCACATTATACAACTCATTGTGTGTACATAATGTGAATGAAGACAATTAAATGATAGTTTGTTGCATTTAGTTTTTTATGCATAAAATTGTCACCAGATTCAATCTTTTGACACCTAATTTTCAAAAATTTTCTGGGGGGGGGGGGGCATGCCCCCAGACCCCCCTAGAAATGGCATGCTTCGCATGCCAAAGCAGCTAACCTAACAAGTTAGCTAATGTATATATTAAAAGGGTCCACATTTCCCTGAAAAGAACCCCCCAACCAAAAACCCTGGTTACGGGCCTGCACCTACAACAATGCTGACCATTTCAAGGTAGCTATATAATACTGTATACAGTTATAGAGTAGGTCAACTACAGTATGCTGTAAAGTGCATTGATAAAATGTTTCAGCTAGTTTATATAGCTAAATAGTACTTATATGTTCTCTATAATAATAATAATAAATACCACTAATATATGTTTATGGTATACAGGGGAATACTGCTTCAGCTGCTAATTGTGAAGACAGCAACATCAAATCTACTGTGCCTGACATTATGTTGGGTTGGGAAGAAGATTTTGTTGTTCCAACACAATTTTCCGAGCGAACAATGGCCACACTGCATTCTGGAAACACGACTAAATCTGCCAGGACAGTAGCAAAAATGTTGGGACATTGCAAATACCCTACTCTAGAACAATACGAAGAAGTTGCAAGAAAAATTTTTAAGCATGTTTTGAAAGGAAAGGGAGACACACTTGGGTGTGGATATGTGAGTTACTGCATGGTAGCTATTTCTTTCAATTCTATCATACTTTATTGTTACATTAGGAATCTTGGACTGAAGGATTACAAAATCGCTTTAAAAATATTAGATGCAAGCCCAGGTGTTACAATTCTGGCTTGACTTTTACTACCCCGCCAAAAAAGCTGAAGAAAGAAAAGTCCTTAGCCAATCATGCAGCTACCCCATCTTTAGCAGCACAAAAGTATTCATTGGACAACTATACTGGGCATTTAGAACAACTGCATAAACAACTCGAAAAGAAATCTAAATGCAAAGATGGAATCATTTCCTTGATGCAGCTAACCTCAGCAAATTGACATGCATAGATTCTTGATGACAAACCTTCAATCAAAGAAATTTTGTCAAAGTTTCCACCCCTCAAAGAGTTTGAAATAGTAAGTTGCATGTCATGTAACTATTATTCTTACTCAATACATCCAATTATACTATAGCTGATGGTTGCGTTTTCAGTGATCACAGGGATCGAAGATCCTAAAAAAGTGGTTGAAGAGAAGTGGCAGATTTGGGCAACGAAAATTTTTTACAAAGCAAAATTGGAAGCCCAAGCTAATAAGAAAACTACAAAGAGCTTATATCAGTGATGTCAGAGTTGGGTAGCAAGTCTACCGCAGACCCTTGCAATGGTGAGGTAATGTGCATAGTAACGACAACCTTTTCTATTTGTTTTTTTTTACAGATCCAAATGCATCCATCATTTTGCTACTTTTAAGGAGATTAGTTAACAGCAAGATGTCAAAACAGTCAGAAGAAATTTTAGTTGTGCTAGAGGTATGTAAAATATAAACTTTTAATGAGTGTGTGAGTGCAGTTTACAAGCTTGCAAGTGTTAAATAAGGTGTGGATTTTTAAATTGGTGCAAGTAAAGTAGTGGTTAACATGCAAAGTAACCAAACATAATTAGAGGTTTCTTTGTGCATTGTAACTATTGTTTAGCATTGTGGTTGTTCTCATTATAGGATGGTGATGATCCAGATGACAAAATAGAGAGAGTTGATACTTCAGAGCCATACATTTTGCAGGCAGGTTCTCCAAGAACCCGGGAGTGGTTACTTATTGTCGAAAAGGAAGAAATTACAAGAGTTGATTCTATAATGAAAGGAATAGCTGCACTGATAGCTTGCTACTATGCGTTCAATATTGCATATCCATCAGCTTGGAAGACAAGTCTTCTCTTTTTAGAAAAAAAAATTATTAGGAATTAAAAGTGGGCCAAACTTTAGTAAAACCCAGTTAGGTTTTGTATCAGACATTGAGAACATAGTTTTGTAATAGGAATAGTGACTTCATACTGTATATGCAGTTTACACATTTAATAACAGATATATATGTGGCTAGTGTCTGTTAATAATCATGTAACAGTAGAACTTTCATGCTGATGAACATTCATGCATGCATGAAGACGATTCTACAAGTGTAGTTGGGTATGTATGTCGTACATGTAGCCGTCACCATTCATCACTGAATTATGAGCAGGTAAGTAAAGTTAGGTCAAGAGATAAAATTATGTATCAATAATAGAAATGTAAAGTTTCAATTTTGATTTCAGATCAACATATCACTTAAGCGTAAGTAACATATAATCATATACAGTGAATGCTTGCATGATGTACTTTATATGGCAATTTTCTTTATTTCATGTAGCTGCTGAAAATCCATCATACATGTTTCAAGGTAATTAAATCTAAATTTTCATGACATATCTTTGGTTACAGTAGATCATTCCAAGCATGAAGGAAGTAGTACATTAATACTATTGTCAATTCTTACAACAATGGAAAGGCTGCACCAGAACTTGAAGAGGATACTGCTATATTGCCTTGGAGACATTGCATCCACAGCTAACCAAAGGTAGATCTAGAACTTGAATAAACAAGAATGAAAATAATATGCCGGTGTACTGGTTATATACTTACATATAGCATTCCACAGCTGTACACGGAACTGGCAGGGTTTCATCAACAAGCATCATGAACTAGATACACTGTACAAGATGCAAAACGAATGAATTCTTTATCATCCAATGGGGGACTGTGAATTAAGCCTGTTTGTGAGAGAAATGAATCAGTCTACATACAGAATTTGGTATGTATAAAACTTCAATGTACAGGACAATGTTATCTGTTGTAATTCCTATACAGAATCTAACATTCTGATGAATATAGCCGCAAAGAACATAAAAGCAACAGAAAGATAAACAATATAACTGAACCTAACAACAGTGGAATTTAATTTTGATTGTTGTAACATCATGTACTATTGTTGAAATGACATTACTAGTAATGACAATATAACAAGAGTAGTGCAAATTTAACGTTTAATATTAGTGCTATTTTAACACATCTCTTGTGTTAGTTAGTATTACACTTGAAGATGGTGTTATATTTGGTACCCACAAATTACATGTGGTTTTGGTGTTATTTCAACACTTCAGTTTTAACAGTGTATATGTGTATGCCTACATAGTATATGTTTGCTAGCGTACAGTGCTATCTGTAAATAGGACACCTTCATAATGTTGAGGTATCCTAGTTCATAAAGTGGCCCAAAAGATACTATTGGTGGTTGATCCTAAAGTGTCTATGTTACACTGCATACTAGCAAAGGTTCTTAATCACACTCACCAACCATACCAGGTGAATGAAAACCTTGTCTGCTCTTCTTTCTCTCTGCAAGAAGGCGTCCGGTGTGGATTGTACGGTGGTGAACTAATGTCGGTAGGTGGTAGTTATTGTTAAGAATGACTCCATCGTCAGGCCTCTTTGCTGCATGGTGAAACCTGTTGGATTAAAACTTGTAACTTAGAAGTGTGTGAGTTGTGCATCATGGTATGAGTAGTGTATATGTAGTGTTGTATACAAACTTATAGCTAATTCACTTTGGAGGGACTAAAGGTATTTATGACCTAGTGAGTAGATAGCAATATCTCCACAGCCTTGCACATTGACACAATACTAAACAAGTAAACCAGCTATAATATCAAACAGACACACAGATCAGTGGGACGAGGCCATGGTGTGTGTTAATACACTTCTACATCATCAAACTAAATAATTCATTTTACATGTAATCTGGTCCAAGTTAAACCCACAATTAATAATTATTCTATAAGTCCAGATGACCCAACCTGGTTTCAACCCTGGCATGGACACACATATACATAGCAGTCACCCCGTACTTTAATACACAAACACTATTAACTAAACAGATGCTAAACAGTGTCATGGAGATGTGAGGCTTTCCATGTTGGATATGTAAACTTTGTGGAACAGTCAGACGGTCATACTGACAGTTGAAGGGAGGAAGCCTGTACATACATATGATCATGTGAATCAAGGAAATTTTAAAAGGTGATACCAGGATATGTACAGTTATTTGATCGCCACATTAGTTGAATATGTGTAGTGTGTATAGTACAATACAAAGAAACGATCAAGTATACTAATTTAGCCTATAACAGTGTAAGGAGTATGCTTAATAATTGTACATGTGTAAAGAGTGGACATGCATTGTCACACCCCACATACTTCTGGTTGGGCTGTGGATATTTCTACCTAAGTTGTCCTCAAGGTAGAGGCACATGCATGTAAGCAGATTTCTAGGTAGAGGATTTGTAGAGTGAACTTGTGAAGAATTGTCTAATAACTATTGCAATTCCCCACCACTGCCTGACCCGGGTAGGTCTGTAGGTAGTCTCGTGTTGCCAAACCAATACGCACCAGCCGCTTATCAATATCCTGGTTATAAGTGCCGGCTGTAATTGGTCTGGTGACATTACGACCCATTACCAGTACAGTAGTGCAGCAAATGGTGTGCAAGTAATTAGTATAAATGGCACACGTATTCGCGGGGTTTAACTCTGTTTTACGACGAAGGGCCACTGTTGCTAAGGAATTGTAGTGGTGAGTAGTGAATGTAATAACCTGTCACTTGTGTTAGCTATGTTATATAGAATAGTCCCAACTCTGCTGAAATAAAATATTAGGTATCTACGGAAACAGCTGCCGCCACGGCTATACTGCACATGCCGCTACATTCCAGTAGAAATGGTAATGAGTCGTAATGTCACCACACCAATTACAGCTGGCGCATATAATCAGGATATCGATAAGCGCCTGGTGTATTGGTCTGGCAAAGCGAGACTAGCCTGTAGGTTGAGTGTAGCACTGAATAGGTGTATTGCTTTAGGACATTATTCTGCTCTTGCTTAGGGTACAGAATTGCTGCTAAAACTACACTGGAGTTAACAACTCAGAATGTGATTGCCTCAGCCCTACACTGACATACATGAGGCTATGCTTGGTGCACACATATGCTGTGCCAGCATAGATAATGTATGTCACATGGATTGGAAACGCCCGTATTATTTACATAGTGACGTCATCGGCTATCCTCGTTTCGCTGCGCGTAAACTTTATGGCCTCGACAGGTGGAAGATTTCGCTGTACTTGTAACCAGCAAATTAGTGTTTGTTGTTTACAGCTGGGTTAGTTGCCACCTACACTAATTGGAGGCTGGACTGGGTAGGGACTCTGGAGAGCAGTAAACAATAGCGTAAGAAAATTCAGGTTCAAAGGTGAAATATGGTGTTTCAAAACGGTTGTGCAAATTTCCTGAAGAAACAGAAAGTGTAGCATTGTTTCTTTGCTGCTGTTTACACTACTTGTAGCAGGTAGAGTGTAATAGGCTAGCTAGATATTCACTGCTTCGCTGTATATTTCCACTGCTTCGATAAAACTTCAGAAAACAGGCACTACTTTGTGCTATTGTTTAGCTCAAGCTGAGCAGTACTGTAGCCTAAAATTTATTTCAATGTATCACACATTTCTTTGGTTGTGTAAATGCGGTGACGAGAAGTTGGCTAACAGTACTGCTGTTGAATTATTAGCTGGTGCGTACCTGCCATTGTCACCTGTCGCAAACAATATTTCTCCCAGTACCCACAGACACGCTGTGTTCTTGTTCAGTACACAACGCAACACAATAAACAATGTAAAAGGAATGTCCACGCCTTCGAACCAGCCTTCAAACAAGCAAGAGAAAGCCAAACATCCACTCAACAAATTTCCCAATGTATTGGCGCACCGTAACTAGGATAGGAAAATAATTTAACGGGCGTTTCCAATCCATTAGGAACGCATACAATATCTATGGTGCCAGTGACATAAACCCTCGCATAAACCAGTTAATATGTACCTTCCATATTGAAGCTGCCATCTGGTAACTTTTCTGATCTCATATCATCTCTTGCTGTTAGACTAGAAGCCCATAGTTAATAGTCACTCGTAATGTTTTGTTACGCGGAGAAACACGGTTGACCATGAAGCGTCTGTACAATAAAAATAATCACGTGCTGATATCAGGTTGGGTGAATAAATATCCCCAGTAAAAGAATTCCCCCGCCGCAGGCGAATTTTTTCAAACTGAACTGAAATTTCCGATAGCTCGTCTTCTAGGCGTCTCGAGGGACGTGTTGGAATCACTTCAATTCCAGACGAGTACACATGGCAGACAACGTAAGCTTTACAAACCAGTGTACGTATCTAGGAATAGGGTTCAATGAAAACTAGCTCGGCATGGTGGGGGTAGGGTAAAACGATACTATACTAGTTCAATAGTGTAGTATCTCAAAAATTAATGGTAAATATTATATTATCTGTATTATCCCACTAGGGACCTGTGAGAAGACTAGGCCTGTAAATACAGGGAGTTAGAAGCAAAGTGAAGCCGGTAAAGAGAGTGGATAATATTTTATAATACAGTGCCGGCACTGGTTATGAACGTATTATAAACGGCTATTTTACCGGCACTAGTTCATCCGGAATTTAGCAAACACTCTAGTTAGTTGTATCGAGGCGAGCTAGGCATCCAGTATGCCCCGAGCATTCGACTTTAGGGCAGTATAGCTAGTTTGCCTCGGGTCTTGTACTTTAGGGCACGCGACAAGTAGTTATTAGGGTTAGCTTTGGTTTTTGTTTAGGCCAGGCAAAGTCTCGGGCAAAGTAGATTCCTTGTTTCTTATCACCACTTCCTCAATCTTGATGCGGGCGGGCGGTTATTATTCATTATGACACCATGTAATTAATTATTTTAAAAAAATTGGTTTTTATACCATAGCTGTGTCACAAGAATCATGTCATATACAAGCATATAAACGTTTTACACAGCTACCCATCCACAGTAGTGGTGAGACAAATAAATGCCATTGTTAACATGAGGTGCATCACGTGTGTTAAGGTCACATGTGAAATAGGGGGTGTGCCATGCCAGAATGTAATAATGAAAGTTGAGATGGCAGTGTTGGTAGAGATGGGAGGCTGATGAGAAACAACTTTGCCTGGCCTTATAGAAGTCACTTCAGTTGGACGTTTATAAGGTAGAAACTAAGGGCAGCTTTATTATTTTTAAATTAGATTTTTTTTTGTTTAAGTTTTTCAATGCACATGACTGCCGGCACTATATCACCTGCTTTTCAGTATTACCACTGGGTAAAACATCCCCCGAAACCTAGGGTGTGGCAGTCTAAAATCATGTGCGTACAAGATGCCATATATAGAGCGACCGATCAAGACACATGCTAGTGTGTTGAGCAACCCAAGAAACTAGCATGCCACACCATGAGTATACTGGCAAGGAGAAAGAAAACGTGATTTTCACACATATGTACAGAGCTTCGCGATTCCTTATCTGATTGGAACCAAATTAATAATTTTGTTATAGAAGTGGACCGGGCACGCAAGACTAGTGCGATATCAGGACTTTGATTTTGATACAATATTGATCGATAGCAATAATTAGATTGTGTGGGCGGCCGACATACTTTAACTAATAAACAAATAATGTTACATGTAAAATATACAGCTAAGGCCAGGCAAACTTGATTAATTGTTTCCCACATCCCTTTTTACTAGGGCTCAAACGAATAGTAGTAGTTTTTTGTATTCGAATATTCACTCAACTATTATTTGAATACTTGAATAATCGGTGTAAGGTTTCATTGCTATGAATGCAATCCAGTAATTAAGGCGGCCACTACCGAGAAGCCTATAAATAACCACAAACAGGTTTGTGGCTTTGTATGGATAACTTATTGAGAAGAAAAGGATAGCATAGTGCCCTTTCTGTAAGGATTACAGCAGCGATATTGTGATGGAAAGTGTTTATAACAAAGTAGAACATATCAAAACATTTGTCAAATTTTCCGTATATTGCATTTGTATGGCTTCACGATCACGTCACCACCTTTTAAACACGGTGCCATAACATCCGCATACTATGGTTTACGGAGATGGGATACAGTTCACCGTACTCCTTGATAACAGGTGATTTGCGTAGTATATAATAGGGTGTGCTGGGACGAAGGGAAAAGGCAGGAGGGAGTCTTGTATGGCGAAATTAAGGTACATACTAGCTAGTACACTAAAAAACCCTGTTTTTTTCACACTTTTTGTTATGCATCTTTGTAAAAGAACCATTTAACCACTCAGTTTGGGTGGATTGTTAATCAGTAAGCTCCAACACATTGTATGATACCAAGTTTGGCTAATTTGGTCGAGGGTAACAAGTTGTACTTTCGGGGTTTGTCCACCCGAGTAACTAAATTCTTCAATGGAGTTTTGTATGGAGCGCAAATTATGTTGTAATGTTACAACAAAAGTTCGGGTGACATTTTAAAGAGCAATTCAAATGCTTTCTTTTGTTTATATTGTGCTGTAGAGATTATGAGTACTAATACTTGTACTTTTGCATTTTGTATTATTGTGTAAAATACATGTATTTTGTATAGGGAAAGGGAAAATGGCTGTTGATGAGGTTTTTCAATCGACCTGTTCAGCCAAGCTAAGGCTGTTAAAAGGATATAAATTATGTTTTTTAGGTTGTTTGATGTATAATTCCTAAGAACTAAGGGTGAAATTCAGTGTTGTGATTTTTTTGTTTTATGGCTTCATTTGACAAATCCCAATAGCATGTTTTGACATGAGTACCTATTTCTAGCCTTTGCTTTATCACCACCATCCTTTCCTTTCATTAGCATTGTCTTCCACTACGTTAATTGCTGACAGCTAATCATGTGCCTTTGTATAACGATCACGTGCGAATAATCGAGGGTTAATTTTATTATTTGAATACAATGTGAATGAATATTAATCTGAATAATCGGCTATTCATTTGAGCCCTACTTTTTATCCCACCACCTCTAATTTCATTTTTACTGTTATCAATCACGTGCACACGTATTTTGATGCTAAGAAGGCTGGGTATTATTTACAGCACAGCAAATGTCACTTGCACCTCAGAAACAATGGTAAAACATAAGTACTAGTTCTAAAAAAGGCTTTAGCTAGCTTAATATTTTCTTTAACATTGAATAATGAAAGATGACTTCCCACTTGCATGGAAATCCGATTTTTTTGTGGATAAGAAACAAGCAGTCAAGTTTGCTTGGCCTAACTACCAACATACAAGAACTAAGCTACAACTAAAACTAACTTAAATTAGTGGTGTGTGATATCTGGATTTTGATATGATATTGATCGATAATCAGTAAAATGTCACAATTTCAATACTTAATTAGATTGTGTGGGCGGATTAATTGCATGGGCTGCCGATATTAACATATAAAATTATGCATAAATACAATAGATTCACTGAAACCATTACATAGCACTACTAACAAGCCTAGGAAACTGGTATAGATAAGCTTTTAAAATGGCTAAATTGCACAGAACTGACTCTAGTATGATTGTGCAATCACAGACCAAAATGCTGTAACCTTATCAAAAATATCTCGATATATTGACAATTGTAGAATTAATATCAGCATCTGCAAAATCAAAATTCGATACAATAATGATATTGTGGTATCGATAGTTTTTTGATATCGATAATTTTTTGATATATCGCATACCACTAGGCTACATACTACCAAATTGAAGAAAATGGCCTTAGCAATTTCCGAGATACAAGCGGCCAAAGTTTTGTTTTAGTTTCTTCGTTTTTCTCTCTCTTTGTTTTGCACACTATGCAAAATCTGCCATGAAACACAAATGCGTACTCCAATCAGGCTGAAATTTGGCACACTTAATTAAAGGGCCCATTAAAGCAAATCTCAGTACCAAGTTTGGTGGGAATCCCACGAACAATCAAGGATTTATTACCGATTATTCGTGTAAAATAAAGTCAAATTTCTGTCATGTCGACAGGGTAAACCCCTTGAAGGAATGAGTTGAAAATTGCTATGTAGATGGAGTAGCCATCGTAGGAGAGTGCCTTTTTTGTGTTTTGAAATGAATTGAGATAAAGATCATGGAGATATGACACTAAACCCTACAATTGTAAACGCGATCGAGTTTCATGAATAAAAACTGCTAGTTTTTATGCCTACCAGGCAAACCGCTTAGAGCAGTGTGCTGAAAACCAGTATGTAGATGGAATAATTATCATAGAAAGTTCTTGCAGTAGTATAGAAGAATTGGAGTAAAAGCCACTGAGTTATAATGTGAAATCCAGCTACTTGTAACAAGTACTGTGCGATCAAGATACTCTAATAGTACAGTCACCCTATTAGAGCACTCAGTTTGTATGCAGCTCAAGTTACTTACGTACATAATCTAAATAGCTATTTTCTTAGTTTGATAATGATGCTTTTCATTCATTTAATGCTGTTTCTGGTGTTCTCAAGAAAAAAAGCACAAGAAAAGTAGCAGAGGTAGATATATAATCCATTAAACAATAATTATTTTTAGAGGTGCTTATTGCATATTTTCATTTTATTAATTAGCAAAGCCCCTAAAGGGGTAAAACGCTAATACAAAAATATATTTAGTTATTAGTTAATACAAGTTTAAAATCTGCATATAAAGAGCCCGCCTTCCAATTCCTGATAGGGGATATAGGATGGCATCAAATGATTATAGCAAACGTGTGAATTGTGCAACCAAATCTGATACTGTAGCTGTTTTGTTTAGTATTTGTTCTGCCAGTTATATAGTCCTACAGGTTTACTTCAACTGTTGGAGGCATGGTAAGAAAATTTCATGCATGAAGCCATTGATGTGTTGCTGCAATTTGACACCTTTGCATTGCAAGCAAATGAAATGGGACACAGCTATGTAGAGGAGGACAAAGTAAGTCCATGGTGTACATGCTGTGGTATGCCAAAAGGTACCCATGATGTCTAACAGTGAAAAATCAAGCCCATAGCTGTAACCGTTATTGAGTGACACTGTCTGAAGGCATCAGTCAATCAGTTAGTTGAAAATTCCATAATTTTAGCAACTCATAGGAAGCATTTCGGGTTGACACTTTTGTTCTTGATTATATATACCTAGCCAATGCTGCTAAGGCATTGTGAAGGTTTTGTTAGGCTGCATGGTTTTATGTTTTCATGGAAAGGTATAATGATCCCTACTATTAGTACTACTGTACTCTCTTAACTTACCAGTTTTCCATACACTTGTTTGTTGTAACATTAGTGAACTTTTATAATGCCTCATCAAGGCAAAGAATAGTGCCAGATGTATGAAACTATAATTGTATGACAAAGTATATGCCCTTTAATAAGCAAAAAAGAAATAAAGGTCCTAATTGCTTAAAGGCTGGGTTGGGAGTAAACAAAAGCCTGGGTTTTATATGAGAAATACGGTATTAAGCCATAGTGTTTACTTTGTATAATGTGATTTTGTTATGATTATCATGATAGTGGAGGAAGCAGACTCCATTACATAAAGCCGCAATGGGTGGTAACACGGCTCGAGTAGAAGAATTATTATTGTCAAGGGAAACTGATGTTAACAGTGTGGATGTGGTGAGCACTTGCAATAACATAGTGGATTGTGTAGTTGTTGTCATGTGATTTGTTGTAACTGCTACTGTAGTGGAATGACACTCCATTACACAAAGCAGCAGAGAATGGTGGCATACAAATAGTGAAACTATTACTATCAAGAGGAGGCAATGTTGATAGTGTGAATAATGTGAGCACTTATGATACAGTGGCTGTGTGTTATGTAACTTGTTGTGATTGTTACTGTAGTGGAATAATACTCCATTACACAAAGCAACAGAAAATGGTCACATACAAGTAGTAGAACTATTACTATCAAGAGGAGCTGATGTTAACAGTGTGGATAAGGTGATCATGTAGTAGATTATCCACACAAAAACAGCCAAAGCTTTGAAAAAATGGTGCAGCCTTAAAATGCCTGGATGAAAAAAAGTTGTGAAATAAAAGGTGGCGGCCAAGAAATGGCTGCAATGATGTTAATGCTAATAAAGTTTAATAGTGGCTGTAAATTTATTAGCAGTAACATCATTGCAGCCATTTCTGGGCCACCACCTTTGATTTCACAACTTTTTTCACCAAGGCCACACCGTTTATACACAGCTTGGCTTTTTTGTGCAAATTTCACTTCTTTTTGTACTTTATAAGGCCCCCAAACCAGCCTATGGCTGACTTTGGGGTTTGTTTTTACTCACATTTTTTCTTTTCTAAATAATAGTTAGACGTCAAGAACCAGGGTTCTACGGGATTTAGAAAACTCGAAGGCCCTGGGCTGTAGCGCCCGAGCGCAGCGAGGGCGCTACTAAGGGCCTGAGGGTTTTCTAAATCCCGTAGAACACAGTGGTTCTTGACGTCTAACTTATTTAGACTACAACTCGTTATTGTACCTTGAATTGACAGCTGCTTGTAAATGGGAAATGTATGGCTAATTACTAGAAACAAGCCCTCTACACCCTACATGGCGGGACCTCAGCGTGGCTGTTGCTACCCGTTTAAACGCCCATACGTTGCCAATGTTACAGGCGCGTGCTATGTATCGAAGTACTGGACTCAGCGACTGGACTACAACTCATTGTTGCTGTTGTTGTGCCCCGACAGCTGCTTGTAAGCAAGTAATGTAGTGTTGATTAGTACAAACAAGCCCATAATACCTCCCTCTAATTCAGTAGGGCTGTTACTAGCCATTTAAACGCCCATGCGTTGCCAATGTTACAGGCGCGTAATTATCGTGTTTCGTATCGCCTCAGAGCGTGGTCTCTATTGGACATGACCGTGGCTCTACGAGATTTAGAGACCACGTTTTCAGCCAATCAAATTTCAGTATCAAACTTGTTGTAGTCTAAATAGACACAATGATGATTATTGAAGACAGACTTATAAATAATGTATTTCATTGCATGATTTACTATTGTAATACTCTAATAGAGTGCACATTTTTTGAGGACTTGTAATAGAACATAAATGTTCTAGAACAATCCAATACTTCTATTGGTAGATCTATGAAATTACAAATGTTTGATTATAAGCAGATTTCAACTAGAAAATTCATCAATAAAGCAGAAATTATGCAAGGTGATCAGCAAAGATAACAGTGGTTAAGGATGCAGGTATTAGATATGGAGGTCCCTGGTTTGAACTCTGGAAAGCTTTTTTCTAACATTTTTATGTACCTTTTTTACCCCGCAGTGACTGCTCTATTGGAGTATCTTGATCCCACAGTTTTAGTTATTGATTTATAGCTTTATAGCTGTAACTCTATTGCTATTCAAACTATCAAAAGGCATTGCTATGATGATCAGCCTATGTACACACAAATTTTCGAGTTTATTCTCATACTCGTTTACCCTGTAGCCATGACAAAGTTTGATCTTTTTTATGTGAATAAATGCTCATAACTCCTTGAATATTTATCAGATTCACAGCAAACGTGGTACATGAATTCACCTTTATGTGTGACCGAATTTTGGAAAATCACCCTTATGGGTGCATTCGACACATTAAGAAAACTAAAATACTAGTTTTCTTAATGTGTCGAAAAATTGTTAATTTAAAAATGAAATAGGGATCTATGCATAAAAAGTAGTGAAACAAGAGATGAATGATGGTATTACAGTATAGCTCGGAAAAGTCCCTACTTTGGCATTGAACTTGCCAAAGTAGGGACTTTTCCACCGAGCTATGCTGTAATACCATCATTCATCTCTTGTTTCACTACTTTTTATTGCATAGATCCCTACTTCATTTTTAAATTAACAATTTTTAAAATACTAGTATGTTCAGTTTTTTTGTTGCAGCACGGCTAGTTTCAGTGTACCGTACGGAGGGAAACTTTGGAGGAGGTAAAATTTGGCAAATATCACTGTTGGCGAAATAAAATTTGGCGAATTGTTAGCAAAGTACACGTCCTGTTTAATTAATTAGACTGCTAATCGCTGTGCCTGAAGCGATGATCTGGAGTACCATGCCTCTTCAGTGACGCCTGGAGTCAGCAATCAACTAAAAGGTAATACTATACAACCAGTAGATCTACAACCAGTAGATCTACACCCTCTGGAATAGTGAATATCACACTTGATATGGTAGCACTCGCTACTTGTCATGCCCATTTCAAGGTGAGGTTTGAGGATACCACATGTGCAGTAGCTAGCTACCTAGTGAGGTAGTCGAGGCAGGCTTGGCTCTAGCTTGATGCCTGGCCCAGTAGTCCTTGGTCTAGTAGAAAATTGTTTTATTTCGAGGCTTGGTTTGCTGTTTTCTTCACTAGCAAAATATTTGGACGGGGGAAATTTGGCGAATTCATGGTCATTCACCAAATTCGCCAAATTTCAAATTTCCTTCCATATGGTAACTTGTGACTGTTCTATTAGAATATCATACATGACTGTTGTATTAGAGTATCTCGAGCCAATAAACGGGTGTGCAGCTAGCTATAGCTAGACCAATAAGGGCTGAGGTAATCTTGTTTACTGTTAAGTAGCTAAATACTGTAGCTAGATTGTTAAGAGGTGTGGTCTCTGCACTCTATCGCCATTAGTCCATCTAGATCGGGTGTGGTCGTGAACCTATCACGAACGGGATCCCAATCGCAAAGTTGCAGATACTGTATCTAGCTAGTATACCTCTTATAGTAGTGCCAGGACTCAAGTGCTTCTGAAATCCAGCCTTGAAATAATTCTGTGGCATCTAAATATGCTGCTGAAAGAAAGTGTTGATATGGAAAATTAATTCCTCAATATGGTTTTGTTGGATGAAGAAGAAGACAAGCAGCATAAAAGAAACGACAAGGCACAGAGGCCTACACTCATTGGAACCCCAAAAAGGCACATCCCACTGGTGAGTTTATTATTGTGGTGTAAAATGGTGACTGTGCGCTGCTTCGTTTAGCCTCTAGGCTTGCGACTGTGGTCAGTGAGTGAGTGAGTGAGTGAGTGAGTGAGACAGACCAAATTTCAAGTTTTGGCAATTTAAAAAAATTCTATATCTGGTCACTGGTAAGTATTTTCTTGTTTTTAATGTTGTATTTCATGTTAGATAGACAAATAGTATTCCGTAAAGGTGATTTTCGTGGTGTAAGATGTCTCTAGGATGATTTTTGAAGGCGGAATTTTAGGCAGCACGCGTCATTTTCGGGGGATCCCTACTTAAACAGTACTACCGTACTGTTTGATAGTTCTGAAACACATCATTGTAAGTTTATTTCCTACCCATTTAAGGGTAGTACAAGTTTATACCTTTCAGGTTGAAAAATGCACTTACAACTTTTCAACATATGATTCACCAAGTTCTTGCAGGCCTGGAAGAATGTGAGGGTATATTGATGATATTGTCATTTTTAGTGACACTTGAGATCAGCACATACATGTACAGAGAATGAAGCAGTTTTTATGGATATAATTACATGAAAATATCAGGGAGAAAATATCCCGACCGCCTGGTAGACTCCTGTAAGTGTTCGAGCGTAAATCGGATGGCTGCAGGTTCGAGGCTACCTAGGTCTAGTCATGGATTTTTTCTCCTTTCTGCAACTTTTCAAACACATCTTATGTAGCTAATGTCTTTGTATCTAATGTCTTTGAGCAGGCTGTTGGACCAGGTGTCCTACAGACCTTCAGCACTTGTGCTGGAAAGCTTTAATAAATAAATAATAAATAAAGTTTTTGACATGTCTCAGACAAGCCCAGCTGACTGTCAATTTGGCCAAGAGTGAGTTTGGTCAAACATGCATTACATATTTGGGGCATGTTGTGGGAAAAAGGAGCATCAAGCCCAAGGTAGAGGCCATAACCAATTTTCCTATACCCACGAGCAAGAGCCAACTAATGAGATTCTTGGGGATGGTGGGTTTCTATCGCAAGTTTTGCAATAACTTTGCAGTTGTGGCTGAGCCTCTGATAAGACTCCTTATGAAGAAACACAGCTTTACTTGGACGGATGACCAACAGCAAGCTTTTTCTAAGATCAAGAGGTTACTCACCACTGCCCCAGTGTTAGCCATGCCAGACTTTAACAAACCGTTCATCATACATTGATTTGGGAGTGGGAACTGTCCTCATGCAGGAAGATGTGCATAAGTTAGAGCATCCAATCTGCTATTTCTCAAAGAAATTAACAGCACCCAGAGGAACTACTCCACTGTGAGAAAGAGGCGTTGGGTTTGATATTGGTTCTACAGCAGTTTGAGTTCTACATAACACCAACTCTGTTTCCTAGACACTTTTACTGATCACAGTCCTCTGGTTTTCATCGAGAGAAGAACCAGAATCAACGTTTATTGAGGTGGAGTTTGATGCTACAAGAGTACATCCTCAATATACACTGTATGCCACATCCCAGGAAAGCGAAATGTCATGGCAGATGCTTTGTCAAGGAAACTTTGAATCAATGTTGAACTGTAACTTGTGTGCTAATCATTTTTGACTTATGTACAGTATTTCTAGGCCATTTTTGTGTAACATCTTTTCTTTCGGCCATTTTTCTGGTTGTACCAACCCTTCTTTCATGGGAGGGGGGTGTGATGGTATAATTATAATAATAAATGCACATTCGCCTGGGTGCATAGCAGGCGTTTTTCAGAGTTGAGCACATTGTCCATACCGTAACAATGCATACCACATCAAAAGAAAGAATGGCACCAGATATATCACAATATTAATTTTGTGTCTAAATGCATGCCTCATCCTATCAATTACTGGCAATGCTTTGTTTTCTACTATCTTCAGTCTGTTATACAGTGTTACAAGCAAAAATAGCATGAGAAGTGCATCTGCAATCAATCCAGTCACTATGGAAAATATGGATGATTCCCATCATAAATGCATGGAAAACCAATACACACTACTGCAAATTGACACTTTGTGCTGTTAACCCTCTCACCACCACAACCGCCATATGACGGTTTCGATATATAAACGCCCATAGCATCACATTCTAAGTGCTCTGTAACTTCAGTCAAGCGTTTTAGTAGCTCCTGCGCTTATCCTGTAGCGGCCACGCCCTTAAGTGAATGGGAACAGGGATAACCGGTCTCTCGCGCACTATCGCGGGTTTAGATGATGCCAAATTGCGTACTTTCGGAATGTTGTTAACAAGTATCGTAGACGATTGTTTGACGTCATAATGGCACTACTAATGAAGAGGAACAATAAGGAGAAGGATTAATAGGTTGGAGTGGCGTGTTGCTACTTTTTAACGCTTCGAAACAGTGACCTCGTATCTATACGCATGCACACTTGCTCAAATGCTGGAAAACCAGACTTGGTTATCATCGCTTAAACTGTTAGTGATGTTTATTGTGTTATTATAAACAGTCCTAGCCTGTAAAGTAGTGAAATTTTACATTTGGTTTCACTTAGGCCGATTTTTGCACTTCAAAGTTATATAATGGCTTTGTGGTTGCTTTTGTGTAAACACCAACTCGATAATCGAATTCCTTGTTCGATACATAGTTTTATAGGATTATATTATATGGTGTGAAGTTAAGTAGATTGGAGACCTCTACAAATTTAGCGGTTAGGGGGTTAATTAAATTAATTAAAAAGAAAGGGATGCAAAGGAGGTAGTCCATGATACTTGCAATGTATGTACTGCAGTATGCCAAAGGGCACCTGAGGTGAGGTCTTGCAGTGAAATAAATCAACCCTGTAACCTTAGCCATTATTGAGTTGTGCTTGTCTGAAGAAATTGAAAAAAAAAATCGTAGAAGCATATTGGGTTGTACTTTAAGGCACCAATAACATAACCAATACTGTAGGACTGTACCGATACCAATATTATATCGGTATTGATACCGATATTACAAGTATCGATATCGATCAATTGCAAGTCTACAATACAGATATTCCACTTGAGTTATATGCACTATTAATAGTAGTATAAGTACCACGAAAAGCACCTTATTGGCCGATGTGACCTAGTGGTTAAGTTCTTAGCCTAGCACTCCTTACTGAGTTGGCCTGGGTTGTTGGCCTGGGTTCAAATCCCCGATTGGTCAAGTTTTTTTTCTTAGGGTTTTTTGCACCACTTTTTTGGTTGTTGGGTGGTTGATTTTCTTTTGTTCAGTGCAAAAAAAAAACAGACAAGTTTGGATAAAAACCTTTAATTGTGAATAGTCATTAGTACCAACAAATAAAAGGATTACAGTGTTTGTTGAAAAGCATAATAATTCTAGTACTTTAACGCAGCCATAGTGATCATGCTACATACTCTTTATGCTGTAATGCATATCGGTTCAACTGTGAAATATTGGCTGTGTATATGATATTGATTCATTAGAAAACCTGTATCGGAAATAGACAATAAATATCGGATATCGGATGCAAAATGTGGTATCGGTACAGCTCTACAATACTGCCAAGGTACTGTGCGGCTAAGTTTCTGGTCAATATTTTTTGTGAGAAAGTACAAACTCTCATGATCCCTATTATACAGTGTTATAATTATTAAAAATGAGAGGTTATGCACTAAGAGTTTCATGCTCTGTATGTATGTACAGAATAGTATGTCTGTGTGTCATAACTGTTTATGTAGTATGTAAATGCAGTGTTAATGTGCTTCAAAGATTATGTTAATTTCACTATACAGGAAGGTTATGATTTATTACATACAGCGCTAAGGTATGGTAATGTAAAAATAGCTGAATTGTTAATATCAAGTGGAGCTGATGTGAGTAATAAGAATAAAGTGAGCACTTACAATAGTATAGTGGATATTGTATGCATACTGTACTTACATAGGTGTGTAATTGTATACATACATGTGTAGCATGAAGTTAAGCACACAGTATGTTAGTACTAGATGATAAGGATCATGAAGGCTTACGTTACCTTCATGACACCTATAGTACAAACAAGGCAATAACTATATAGTTTTTTTTTGTGAAAAGGTGGATAACTTGCTGTACATCTGTGGAACAAAAATTAATACTAATATTAATGAATACTAGGATCAAATACCCGAGTATATTGAGACAAAGAAACTTGTCAAATCTCCACTATGTCTCCACTTCACATTTGTCATACAGTTGTGGCTTAATATGTCTGAAGTCAACCTTTTTAAATGTAGTGCATAGGATTTCCTGATGATGAATTATGTTACAAAACCATTAACCAGCAAGTGTGTTATAGAATCTCTGGAAGCAAAAGTCTGACAGCTCCCAGATGCTGTAGCACTGCTGACTGAAAGATGCTGAAATTTTATCTCAAGCATGACAGAAAGTTTTGCACAACAGTGCAAAAGCAGTGTAACAGCAGTGCACACACGTCAAGAAGAAGAGATTCATTGTCAGCTCATATGCTGATTTTTCCCTGTGGTTTAGAAGAGTTTTAATGAAAATTTGGATGTTTTTTAAAGTATATGACTGTTCTATTAGATTTAGATTTTTTGCAGTTTTGATATAATTAGCTTTACTAACTCTGACTGCCTCTCATTGATTCTAAGAGATTAGCTTTCCCCTTCGTTCTTTGTATCTTTTCATTGTATATAAAGCAATTGCACTTATAGCTTCCTAGCTAACATATAGTAAAATTTTTGAGAGGTTTTTCAGCACCCACCCTTTTGCATGGTAAATTTGTGCAGTTTCTGTTTATATTACTGTTTGAGTTTAATATTGATTTGTTATAGCTTAATGATCTTGTTATTGTTGTTTAGAATGCTAGTACTTTATTACATGAAGCAGCAGAAAATGGTCACACACAAGTAGCAGAACTATTACTATCAAGTGGAGCTGATGTGAATTGTGTGGATAAGGTGAGCACTGAAAACAAAGTAGACAATTGTGACGTTACATTTGAGCAGTACTGTACTTTACTGATCATATTATAGGATGGTTGTACTCCACTAAACAGAGCAATAATTCATGGTAATAAAAATGTAATGGAACTTTTACTATCAAGAGGAGCTGATGTGAATAGTGTGGATAAGGTGAGCACTGAAAACAAAGTAGACAATTGTGACGTTACATTTGAGCAGTACTGTACTTTACTGATCATATTATAGGATGGTTGTACTCCACTAAACAGAGCAATAATTCATGGTAATAAAAATGTAATGGAACTATTACTATCAAGTGGAGCTGATGTGAATTGTGTGGATAAGGTGAGCACTGAAAACAAAGTAGACAATTGTGACGTTACATTTGAGCAGTACTGTACTTTACTGATCATATTATAGGATGGTTGTACTCCACTAAACAGAGCAATAATTCATGGTAATAAAAATGTAATGGAACTTTTACTATCAAGAGGAGCTGATGTGAATAGTGTGGATAAGGTGAGCACTTACTATAAAGTATGTAGTAGATTGCATAGTTTGTGCTGTGAAGCATTGGCACCTGCCCTACGTGCTGGTGTTACATTGTTAACTAAAATTCCTAAATTATTGGTTTGGAAATATACTATATATTAACCATCAGAACCACTCATCTGCACGCAGTGTGATGTCAAATCTTTTACATTACATGATGAGCCTTTTAGTGCTTATGTACGGCCTTTACAGTATAGTGAAAGAATGATTAGACAGGCCAACATGTAAGCTAAAGCAATTGCATATGTTATCTAAACCAAAAACAGCCAAGCTGTAAAAAAAGGGTGTGACCCCCAAAAAGGCCAGTGTGAAAAAGATGTGAAATCAAAGGTGGCGGTCAAGAAATGGCTGTGATGGTAGATTAATGTCAAAAAATTTAAAAACGACAATTCATGTGAATTTGCATTGGAAGTTTCACTAGGATTCGGCACCAACTTCACCTGAATTGTCATTATTAAAATTTTGACATTAACCTACCATCACAGCCATTTCTTGGCTGCCACCTCTGATTTTACATCTTTTTTCACACTAGCCTTTTGAGGGGCTGCACCCTTTTTAACAGCTTGGCTGTTTTGATTTAGATATCACTTCTTTTTGTATTGCAAGCCACAAAGCCGGCCATAAACTGGCTTTGGTAACTTGTTTTTTTTTTCTCTTTACTACAGGAATTGTTGAACAAAAGAAGCAGTTGTGTGTATAGCTTTTGTCTGATTAAATATTTGTATAAATAAAATGAATAATCATCACATAGTGACTTCTGATCTGTAGCTGAAACTCTCATTATTTGTAGTTAAACTCTTTTCAGGGTGACTTTTCTAGCTGAACTCTCTACAGGGTGATTTGAAATGTCTCTACAGAGTGACCTAATCAAGCTGATCTCTCTACAGGGTGACTTGTTTCTAGCTGAACTCTCTACTAGCTGACTTGTTTCCAGCTGATCTTTCTACAGGGTGATTTGTTTGTAGCTTATCTCTCTATAGGATAACTTGTTTGTAGCTGATATCTCTACAGGGTGACTTGTTTCTAGCTGATATCTCTACAGGGTGATTTGTTGTAGCCGATCTCGATCTATACAGGTTACTTGTTACTAGCTAATCTCTCTTTAGGGCGACTGCTCTATTAGAGTATCTTGCACTTGCTACACCGAGTTGGATTTCGTCTTATAACTGGCTTTAAGTCTGATTCTTCTAAACTATTGAAGAGCCTTTCTAAGATGATTATTCCATCTGTACACTGATTTTAAAATCATTCCGCTGAGCGGTTTGTCTGGTAGGTGAGGCAAGTATTCGTTTTTTTTATTAGCTAATCTTGATCGCGTAATTGTTACACACTGTTGGTTGTTTCGCTGTATCTTCATGGTCTTTAGCTTGATTTCTTTCAAAGCACAAAAGGTTTGAGGTTCAATAATAAACCTATCCACGTACCGATTTTCAGCTTCTTTCCTTAAGCGGTTTACCCTGTAGGCATAACAACATATTGGTGTTATTTTTTGTGAATATCACTAATAACTCCTTGACTGTTTATCGTATTCCAGCCAAACTTAGTATCAAGATGCACCGTTATACCCCCTTCTGTGTGCTAAATTTCAAGGCAATCAGATAATGCGCTCGTGCTTCATGGCAATTTTTGTAAGTGTGCAAAAAGACGAAGAAAGAAAAAAAACGAAGAAACTAAGCCAATTTTTGAAGTCTCATATCTTAGGAATGCTTGAAGCGATTTTGCTGACATTTGGAGTGTGGAGTACTGACATTGGTGGGTGTGTCCACAGCAAAAATCGTCTTGTTTAGTAAAGGAAGCACAGAGCTATGAATGCGTGAAAATCGCATTTTCTTCCTATCAATATATTTACTGTGTTGTGTGCCGGCTTCTTGGGCCGCACAACACACTACCGTGTGTCTTGATACCTCAAGTATAAGGAAAAATTAAGAATTTAAGTTTGATTAGGAGATCATAAAAATAAAAAGTAGTGAAATAAGGGATGTCGTCTACACCTGAAGATATACTAGTAGACATTTAATCTAATATATCTTCAGATGTAGGCGACCTACCTTGTTTCAGTACTATTTTATTTCTATGATCCCTAATCGAACTTAAAATTCTTAATTTTTCCTCATACTTGTTTGTTTACTTTTTTGTAACATTATTATGACTGGTAAACCCAGGCATACTGCATTAGAATGGAAAGAATACCACCAGGCTTATTGTTTCATCTGAATGCATGCCCCAACTGTCAATTACTGAATTAGTAGAAGTGGTCATTACGCTTTGTTTTCAGCTATGTTTAGCCCATTGCACAGCGTTACAAATGAAGACACTAGGAGAAGAACCTCTACAATCAACTCAATCACAACGGAACACTAGGACGATTCCTGTCAACGAAGCCTCATGCAGTGCTACTGTGAATTGACACCTTGTGCTGTCAGCAAAGATAAATAGGACACAAAGGAGGACACAGGTAAGTCCATGCGGTATGCCAAAAGCCACCAGTAGGGTTAAAGCAATGCTGAACAGTGAAAAAATCAAGCTGTAGCCTGAGCTGTTATTGAGTTACGCTTGTCTGAAGGCATTGGTCAGTCAATCAGTCAGTCAGTCAGTCAGTCAGTCAGTCAGTCAGTCAGTCAGTCAGTCAGTCAGTCAGTCAGTCAGTCAGTCAGTCAGTCAGTCAGTCAGTCAGTCAGTCAGCCAGTCAGCCAGTCAGTCAGAAAATTCCACCAAAAAATTAAAATTTGTAGCAACTTATTGAATGTTTCAGGTTGTAATGAAGACACTTTGGGGCTTGATCAATACTTCCAAGATGCCATGAAGGTATTGTGAGGCTGGTTTTAGGGTGATATTTTTGGCCAGAATAGCTGAAACCTTCGTGATCCCTATTATACAGTACTATTATATGGTATGATAACACATAGTAAGGTACAAACTACAGGTGGCATACATAGCTACTGCAAGAACTAAGTTAACAAACAGGCATGTACACATTTGGGTTCCCAGGGGCCGACAATGTTATGCATCTTCTCTTTCATCTTTTCTACTTGCTTAAATTGTAAAGATAATAAACCCTGTACATACAAGCATCAGGAAAATTAGAAATAAGTAGGAATCATAAAAATAAAAAAGTATCGAAACAAGGGAGCTCATATACGTACACCTCCAGTTATACTAGTGGACGTTTTAATTCCTATACTTCAGTCATACACTGTATACAGAGTAAAGCCATGACTTGAGTATAACTGCATATGTAGATGATCTCCCTGTTTCAGTACTTTTTATTCTATGATTCCTATTCAAAGATAAAATTCTATTTTTCTTACACTTGTTTGTTTACTTGTTTGTAATTTATGACTGGTGAACTAACAGTAAACACATACCACACCAAAGTAAAGAATGGTGCCCACCAGACAGAACATCCACCCCAATTATCTATGACTGAAATGCAAATTCCTACTTTACAATGTTACAAATGAAGAACAGTACAAGAAGTGACCCTGCGATCAATCCAATCACTACAGAAATTATGCATGCCTCAACTATCAATTGCGAAGTTGTCATTTTGCTTCAGTTCCAGCTGCTGTATGTTCCACCTGTGAAACAGTGTTACAAATGAAGAGCAGCACAAGAAGTGCCTCTGCAGTCAATCCAGTCATACTACAAAAAATAAACCACTGAAGCAATGCCATGAGTTATCACTGAAGCCATGCCACGAGTTACCACTTAGTAGTGGAGAACGAGATGGGACACAAAAGAGGACAAAGGTACTGTAGGTCCATGATATGTGCATTGTAGCTGCTGTGGTTGGTGAAAAGCAGGTCTTGGTCCAAAGCGATGTCAAACAATGAAGAAATCAAGCTGTAGTCTTATATCCATGTTTAAATTATGCTTAGCTGGAGGCACCAGTCAGTCAATCAGTTAGTTAGCAGAAAATTTTGTAATGAAATTTTCATAGATACTTTTTGGAAAGGTTTGGGGTTGCTCTGAATACATTTATGGGCTTGGTTATATCTAGCCAATACTGCCAAACTGTTGTGGAGGAAAAGTACTGTTTGGAGGCTTGTTTTTGGATCATATTCTTTAGAAAGAAACTCCTAACCTCCACATTTCCTTCCATATGGGATGATAGTAGAGATCATGAAGGTTCAGGCTTTTCTGGCCAGAAATATCACCTAAAACCAGTCTTACTTTTCCTTCATACCAGTTTGGCAGTAAAGCTAAAAAGTACCTACAGAGTGATCTCAAACCCTTCCAACAAGTTTCTATTGAATTATTATTATTGAACTGCTGACTGACTGACTGATTGGCTGACTAACTGACTGATGCCTCTAGCCAAACATAACTCGACTATGGTTAAGGTTACGACCTTGACTTCTTCACTGTTCACAGCCCAAGATGTGGACTTACCTCTGTTTTCCTATTTTTTCTCTGCTAATGTTTACTTTTTGGTATTGATTTGTGTAATGGCTTACTTTCATAGCTGGCCATCATGAAATTGTCTATAGTTTCCCTATAGAGCATTTTCAGCATTGCCAAGATTCACCTACGCATCTGTCATATTGGTGCATCACTGATGCACTGTGTAGTAGTTCGCATATAATATAGTGTTTACAGTTTTCTTCTGGTGATGAAGAGCAGTCAGGCTTGAAGTGGAGTTATATTTCTAGCAGAAAAGGTGGGGAGTCATTCAACAAGAATCTTGATGGAATTTCTCATAGGTTAATGGTTACATTTTAATAACAACAATTCGGGTGAATTTGGTGCCAAGACCAAGCGGCACAAAATTCACCTGAATTGCCGTTATTAAAATGTAACCATTAACCTACCATCACAGCCATTTCTTGGCCGCCACCTTGGATTTCACATCTTTTTTCACCATGGCCTTTTTGGGGGCCGCACCTTTTTTTACAGCTTGGCTGTTTTTGATTAGATATCACTTCTTTTTGTATTTGTATACTGCAAAGCCGGCCTATGGCTGGCTTTGGGGCTTTTTTAACCCATGTGTTTTTTTCTTTACTACAGGAAGAAGAAAAGAACTTAAAGAAGAATTTTAGTACTTCAATTATTTTTGATTTTATTAGTAATTATACAAATTATATACATATATTTATTACATGCCCATTATTCCCCACAGGATATTTTTTAGCAGCTGATCTCTCTACTGGGTGACTTGAAATGTAGCTGAACTATATACAGGATGGTTTCTTTGTAGCTGAACTCTCTACAAGGTAACCTCTTCTAGCTGGTCTCTCTACAGGGTATTTTGTTTCTAGCTGAACTCTCTACAGGTGATTTGTTTGCAGCTAAACTCTCTACATGGTGGTGTCTTTGTAGCCGAACTCTCTACATGATGGTTTCTTTGTAGCTGAACTCTCTATAAGGTGACTTCGTCTAGCTGAACTCTCTACAGGGTGATTTTTTGTAGCTGAACTCTCTGCAGGGTGATTTGTTTGCAGCTGAACTGTCTACATGATGGTTTCTTTGTAGCTGAACTCTCTACAAGGTGACTTTGTCCAGCTGATCTCTCTACGGGGTGATTTGTTTCTAGCTGAACTCTCTACAGGTGATTTTTTGCAGCTAAACTCTCTAAATGGTGGTTTCTTTGTAGCTGAACTCCCTACATGATGGTTTCTTTGTAGCTGAACTCTCTACAAGGTAACTTCTTCTCTATAGGGTGATTTGTTGTAGTCGAATTCTCTACAAGGTGGTTTGTATGAGGCTGGACTCTCTACATGGCGGTTTCTTTGTAGCTGAACTCTCTACAGAGTGATTTGTTTGCAGCTGAACTCTCTACATGATGGTTTCTTTGTAACTGAACACTCTACAAGGTGACTTCTTCTAGCTGATCTTTCTACAGTGTGAATTGTTGTAGCTGAACTATCTACAAGGTAACTTCTTCTAGCTGATCTCTATATAGGGTGATTTGATTGTAGTTGAATTCTGTACAGGTGGTTTCTTTGTAGCTGAACTCTGTACATGATGGTTTCTTTGTAGCTGAACTCTTTACAAGGTGACTTCTTCTAGCTGAACTCTCTATGGGATAATTTCTTTGTAGCTGAACTCTCTATATGATGGTTTCTTTGTAACTGAACTCTCTACAAGGTAACTTTTTCTAGCTGATCTTTCTACTGGGTGATTTGTTTGCAGCTGAACTCTCTACATGGTGGTTTCTTTGTTGCTGAACTCTCTACAAGGTGAATTCTTCTACCTGATCTCTCTACAGGGTAATTTGTTTGTAACTGAACTCTGTACAAGTGCGTTTTTGTGGGTGATCTCACTGCAGGTTGATTTGTTTGTAGCTGAACTCACTAAAGGGTGATTTTGCTTGTAGCTGAACTCCTTGCATTGTATCTAGTTTCTAGCTGATCTCTCTACAAGGTGATTTGTTTGTAGCTGATCTCTCTACAAGTTGATTTGTGTGTAGCTGATCTCTCTGTAGGTTGATTAATTTGCAGCCGATCTCTCTACAAGGTAATTTGTTTGTAGCTGAACTGTCTATAAAGTGATTTATTTGTAGCTGATCTCTCTGCAGGTTGATTTGTTTTAGCTGAACTCTCTACAGGGTGATTTACTTGTAGCTGAACTCCTTACATTGTGTCTAGTTTCTAGCTGATCTCTCTACAGGGTGATTTGTTTGTAGCTGATCTCTCTACAAGTTGATTTGTGTGTAGCTGATCTTTCTACAGGTTGATTTGTTTGTAGCCGATCTCTCTACAGGGTAATTTGTTTGTAGTTGAACTCTGTACAAGGTGATTTGTTTCTAGCTTATCTCTCTACAGGTTGATTTGTGTGTAACTGATCTCTCTACAAGCTGATTTGTTTGTAGCTGATCTCTCTACAAGTTGATTTGTGTGTAGCTGATCTTTCTACAGGTTGATTTGTTTGTAGCCGATCTCTCTACAGGGTAATTTGTTTGTAGCTGAACTCTGTACAAGGTGATTTGTTTCTAGCTTATCTCTCTACAGGTTGATTTGTGTGTAACTGATCTCTCTACAAGCTGATTTGTTTGTAGCTGATCTCTCTACTAGTTGATTTGTGTGTAGCTGATCTTTCTGCAGGTTGATTTGTTTGTAGCCGATCTCTCTACAGGGTAATTTGTTTGTAGCTGAACTCTGTACAAGGTGCTTTTTTGTAGGTGATCTCACTGCAGGTTGATTTGTTTGTAGCTGAACTCACTCAAGGGTGATTTGCTTGTAGCTGAACTCCTTACATTGTGTCTAGTTTCTAGCTGATCTCTCTACAGGGTGATTTGTTTGTAGCTGAACTCTCTATAAGGTGATTTGTTTGCAGCTGAACTCTCTACATGGTGGTTTCTTTGTTGCTGAACTCTCTACAGGGTGTTTTGCTTGTAGCTGAACTCTCTACAGGGTGATTTGTTTCTAGCTTATCTCTCTACAGGTTGATTTGTGTGTAACTGATCTCTCTACAAGCTGATTTGTTTGTAGCTGAATTCTCTGCAAAGTGTTTTGTTTGTAGCTGACCTCTCTTCAGGGTGATTTGTTTCTAGCTGATCTCTCTACGGGGTGATTTTTTTGTAGCTGACCTCTCTTCAGGGTGATTTGTTTGTAGCTGAACTCTGTACAAGGTGATTTGTTTCTAGCTTATCTCTCTACAGGTTGATTTGTGTGTAACTGATCTCTCTACAAGCTGATTTGTTTGTAGCTGATCTCTCTACAAGTTGATTTGTGTGTAGCTGATCTTTCTACAGGTTGATTTGTTTGTAGCCGATCTCTCTACAGGGTAATTTGTTTGTAGCTGAACTCTGTACAAGGTGATTTGTTTCTAGCTTATCTCTCTACAGGTTGATTTGTGTGTAACTGATCTCTCTACAAGCTGATTTGTTTGTAGCTGATCTCTCTACAAGTTGATTTGTGTGTAGCTGATCTTTCTGCAGGTTGATTTGTTTGTAGCCGATCTCTCTACAGGGTAATTTGTTTGTAGCTGAACTCTGTACAAGGTGCTTTTTTGTAGGTGATCTCACTGCAGGTTGATTTGTTTGTAGCTGAACTCACTCAAGGGTGATTTGCTTGTAGCTGAACTCCTTACATTGTGTCTAGTTTCTAGCTGATCTCTCTACAGGGTGATTTGTTTGTAGCTGAACTCTCTATAAGGTGATTTGTTTGCAGCTGAACTCTCTACATGGTGGTTTCTTTGTTGCTGAACTCTCTACAGGGTGATTTGTTTCTAGCTTATCTCTCTACAGGTTGATTTGTGTGTAACTGATCTCTCTACAATCTGATTTGTTTGTAGCTGAATTCTCTGCAAAGTGTTTTGTTTGTAGCTGACCTCTCTTCAGGGTGATTTGTTTCTAGCTGATCTCTCTACGGGGTGATTTTTTTGTAGCTGACCTCTCTTCAGGGTGATTTGTTTCTAGCTGATCTCTCTACAGGGTGATTTTTTGTAGCTGAACTCTCTTCAGGGTGATTTGTTTCTAGCTGATTGCTCTGCAGGTTGATTTGCTTGTAGATGAACTCTCTACAGGGTAACTTGCTTGTAGCTGAACTCCTTACTTTGTGTCTAGTTTGTAGCTGATCTCTCTACAGGGTGATTTGTTTGTAGCTGAACTCCTTACATTGTGTGTAGTTTCTAGCTGATCTCTCTACAGGGTGATTTGTTTGTAGCTGATCTCTATACAAGTTGATTTGTGTGTAGCTGATCTCTCTGCAGGGTGATTTGTTTGTAGCCGATCTCTCTACAGGTAATTTGTTTGTAGCTGAACTATCTATAAGGTGATTTGTATGTAGCTAATCTCTCTGCAGATTGATTTGTTTTAGCTGAACTCTGATTTGTTTTTAGCTTATCTCTGTACAGGTTGATTTGTGTGTAACTGATCTCTCTACAAGCTGATTTGTTTGTAGCTGATCACTCTGCAGGTTGATTTGTTTCTAGATGATCTCTCTACAGGTTTATTTGTTTGTTGCTGATCGCTCTAAAGGTTGATTTGTTTGTAGCTGAACTCTCTGCAAAATGTTTTGCTTGTAGTTGATCTCTCTACAAGTTGAATTGTGTGTAGCTGATCTCTCTGCAGGTTGATTTGTTTGTAGCCGATCTCTCTACAAGGTAATTTGTTTGTAGCTGAACTGTCTAAAAGGTGATTTGTTTGTAGCAGATCTCTCTGCAGGTTGATTTGTTTTAGCTGAACTCTCTACAGGGTGATATATTTGTAGCTGAACTCCTTACATTGTGTGTAGTTTCTAGCTGATCTCTCTACAGGGTGATTTGTTTGTAGCTGATCTCTCTACAAGTTGATTTGTGTGTAGCTGATCTCTCTGCAGGTTGATTTGTTTGTAGCCGATCTCTCTATAGGGTAATTTGTTTGTAGCTGAACTCTCTATAAGGTGATTTGTTTGTAGTTGATCTCTCTACAAGGCAATTTGTTTGTAGCTGAACTGTCTATAAGGTGATTTGTTTGTAGTTGATTTCTCTGCAGGTTGATTTGTTTTAGCTGAACTCTCTACAGGGTGATTTGTTTGTAGCTGAACTCCTTACATTGTGTGTAGTTTCTAGCTGATCTCCCTACAGGGTGATTTGTTTGTAGCTGATCTCTCTACAAGTTGATTTGTGTGTAGCTGATCTCTCTGCAGGTTGATTTGTTTGTAGCCGATCTCTCTACAGGTAATCTGTTTGTAGCTGAACTCTCTATAAGGTGATTTGTTTGTAGCTGATCTCTCTGCAGGTTGATTTGTTTTAGCTGAACTCTCTACAGGGTGATTGCTTGTAGCTGAACTCCTTACATTGTGTCTAGTTTCTAGCTGATGTTTCTACAGGGTGATTTTTTGTAGCTGAACTCTCTACAGGATGATTTGTTTCTAGCTTATCTCTCTACAGGTAGATTTGTGTTGATTTGTTCATTGCTGATCGCTCTAAAGGTTGATTTGTTGCAGCTGAACACCCTGCAAAGTGTTTTGTTTGTAGCTGATCGCTCTAAAGGGTAACTTGTTTGTAGCTGAACTCTCTCCACAGTGACTTGTGTGTAGCTGAATTCTGTGTAACTGAATTCTCTAGAGAGTGACTTAATTGTAGCTGAATTCAGTTTCTCTACACAGTGCATGACTTGTTTATAGCTGAACTTTCTTCAGTGTGACTTGTAATGTTCTGAATCTCTATAGTGATATATTTGCTTAACTCTCCACATGGTGACTGTCTTCTTGCTGAACTGTCTATAAGATTAACTGTTTGCAGCTGAACTCCCTACAGAATAACTTGTGATGTAATAAAATTCTATAATGGAGTAAATAAATTAGCCGAATGCTCTATTAGGGTGACTGTTCTATTAGAGTATCTCGATCTCGCATTTGCTACACAGAGTTGGCTTTCGAATCATAACTCAGTGGTTTGCAATCCGATTCTTCTGTACTACTGCAAGGACTTTCTATGAAGATTATTCCAGCTATACACCGATTTTCAGCTCATTGCTCTAAGCGGTTTGCCTAGTAGGCGTGAAAACTAATACTTTTTTATTCATAAAAATCGATCGCGTAATTGTAACACAGGTTGGGTTTTGTGTCATATCTCCGTGGTCTTTATCTCGATTCATTTCAAACCACCAAAAGGCACTCCTACGATGGTTACTCCATCTACATAGCAATTTTCAACTCATTCCATGAAGCGGTTTACCCTGTAGGCGTGACAACAAATCGATCTTGTTTTACGCGAATAATCGGTCATAACTCCTGAACCATTCATCGGATTTGTACCAAATTTGATGCTAGGATTCGCCGTTGGACTCCCTTTCTGTGTGCCAAATTTCAAGGCGATCGGAGTACGCGTTTGCTTGTTATAGCAATTTTTGCAAGTGTGCGAAAAGACGAAGAAGAAGAAGAAAAAAAACGAAGAAAAAAAAACGAAACTTTGGCAGCTCGTATCTCGGAAATGACTGGAGCGATTTCCTTCAAATTTGGACTGTAGACTCCCTTGGCTGGCGGGCAACTGTGTAGCAAATTTGGTGCCAATCAGTTAAGTGATCACCGAGATACAAAGGTGTGAAAATGACGTTTTCTTCCTGTCAATATACTCACGGTGTGGCGTGCCGGCTTCTTGGGCCGCACGACACACTATCGTGTGTCTTGATCACGGTGTGGCGTGCCGGATTCTTGGGCCGCACGACACACTACCGTGTGTCTTGATGCTTGGTACTCCTGACAAACTTCATTACTCTTTGTGCTATTTATCAAGACACACGATAGTGTGTCGTGTGGCCAAGAAAGCCGGCACACCACACCGTGAGTATATTGACAGGAAGAAAGAAAACAGCTTTTTCATGCATGCATAGCTCCATGGCCCCTTCTCCAAAGCACACCATTTTTGCATTATAGCTGTCCGCTAGGTAGGGTACATCACACAGCAAATTTGATTAATTCACAACAGCCATTTGCGAGATATGGGCATTCAAAGTTTTGTTTTAATTTTTTTCGTTTCTTCTTATGCTGTATGGGGGGGGGCTACGGGGGCTTCGATTTTTCTTTTCGCATACTTTGCAAAAATTGCTATAAAATGCAAACGTGTAACTCGATTGCCTCCATCATTGGCACAAATGAGGAGCGTGTAATGGTGGATCATGTACCAAGTTTGCTGTGAACCTGAGGAATGTCCAAGGAGTTGCGAGTAGGGACTGGTCTATTTTGCTTTTTTTTCCACCTATATTTCTTTCCAGCAATCCTTTTATTTTTCACCTATTATGCTCCATATTTTGCTCAAGAATTATAAATTTTGCTCAGCACTGATTTTTGTTAATTCAATATTTCCAAGTGCAAAGCTACAGTTTCGCCTTAAAGCTTTAAGAACACAATCGTGTACTAAGTTTGGTGCAAATCTGATTAGTAGTCATAGAGCTATTGATGTTAAAAAGGCCGCCTTGTTGTCATACCTACAGGGTAAATCACTTGCAGGAATAATTTAAAAATTAGTATGCGTATAGGCTAACCATCATAGCTAATGGTAAATCACATTGATAGCTATAGAGTTACAAGGTAAAACCAAACAGCTGTAAATCGCGGAGTCGAAATACTCTGATAGAATAGTCACCGTAGTGTATAAAAGGTGCATGAAAATGTCAAAAAAGGAACTTATGTACTCAGCATTCGAACCAGGGACCTCCATACTGAAAACCCAAATCCTTAACTGCTGAACTGCTGCTATCATGGCTGTTCACCTCACAAAATTCTAGCTAAAATATACTCCATAGTAAAAGTTCATAATTTCATAGATCTATCAATGAGAAATTTAGAACATTCTATGTGTGTTCTATTAGAAATCCTCAAAAAATGTGTGTTCTATTAGAGTAGTACAAAAGTAATCAAATAGGACTCTGTAATACAATACTATTTCAACCTCTCTAGTATTTCATTGAATCATAGCTGATATTTAGCCATTTTGGTACAGATTGGTGGGATAGTACACTACTATTAAGACCTACTTATGCCAATCATCATCATCATAATAAGTGCTTTGCTAATAAAATTTGTGACAACAGGCTGGAAATCGTATTCGTAAAAGGTGCAGGATTTGCTTTGTTAAAAATTGAGCAACTGCAACATATCACATTTTGCATGAAAATCAAGATACTGTAATAGAACGGTCACTGCAAAATCCTAATAGACAAATGGTACAATCAGGTATACCTAACTTGAAAGGAATTTACTTTGTTATAAAATACCATTGTAAATAAATACAGGCACTATAATACAAGTAAGTACAAAATTATAAATTGGCTTTGATATTGGATTGATAGGTATATATTTTCTGTTTTGGTTGAGCACCAGCTACGTTGTCTTATATCATCTTCATTGTATCTGTAGATAAGAAAAACAATGATTTATGTTAAAACAAACCTCAAAGTCAGTTTGTGGTTGGCTTAGGGGTATATAAAAAGAAGTAAAATCTATGTGGCTGAAGTCACTGAAGAATGCTTCTGATAATAAATTTTAATAATGCACACAGCCATTATTGAAATTTATTATCATCAACATCATTGCAGTCATTTCATGCCGCCAATTTTTATTCACAACTGTTTTCACCCAGGATTTTTGAAGGCTAAATCTTCTCTATGCAGCTTGGCTGCTTTTGCATGGTGAAGCAAGGGAGGGCACCACTATTATTTAACTACATAAAATGTGTCCTGTTCCATGACAGATTCCAGATTCTGGAAACCTGAAGTCTCAATTTCTTAATGTTTCAGGTAATGTGTAAAATCCAAAGGGGTTTCCTGAAATCCCTGGAAACCCCCCTCTGTACGCCCCTGGTACTGAATGATAATGGCAAGGAGAAGACTCCAATACTTCAAATGGTTTAACCATACAAGCTTTAACGTCTGCTATAAGTTCTGAAAGAACTTGTGGAATGTTTCCATCAGCTTCTTTAGGGCACCTACTAAGGAATGATACCAACAAGGTTAGATATTCTTGAAGGACTTGAAGTTCGTGATGATTTGTAGAATCAAAAACATTTATCTTGTAACTGGTTATGTTTCTTAATACATCTAATACTTCCACATTTCCACAATATTAAAAAATACCACAAACTGGAGAATTGCGAGCTAATTCTGAAAAAAACTTACTATATGGAAAAGGTGCCACTGGCTCACCTGTATCCTTATAGAGTTGATCAACTAGTTTAGAAAGAGCTGTAGAATCCTTTTCTAACAGGGTTACTAGTGTTTTAAAGTCATTTGCGCTGATATAACTATGAGTTGACAACTTTTTTCGATCTTTGCTGTAGCCACTGTATCTCAGAAGTAACTCACGCCCTTTTGTAGAATGGACAAACACCCGATCATTGTGTTTGCTACCATAAGTCACAGGAACAGATTCTTCCTCTGTCTCACTTAAAAGTGATGGAAGAAAATCCTTCCTAAATCCAAGCAATGTGCCATCACAAATTATTGTTTCTGGACTATATCCACAAATAGTGCACAAAAATGTTTGCTTCCAGTCAATATCAAGAAGTCTAGCAAACGCATACCATGCTGATCTTATTTTATCTAAAGTAGGAGGGTGAGTAATGTCTACAGTTGCATGACTTCGTACAGATGATCTATAAAATACTACAAATGGGTTTCTACCCTCAATCATTAAGTCAAGGTATTGAAAAAGCATGTCGTAATAAAATATGTGCTTATTGTCGAGGTTGAATAAAAGATCAGTAAGCCCATCATAAAAACATTTGCAATCACAGCCTAATGCTGGTCTGTAGTAAGCTTTCCAATCTTTTGAAGTGATTGTTGCAAAATACTTGTAAATCACAACTTCTGTAGAAGCTATCCAGTTACATAGCACTGCATGGGTCTCTGTCATCAAATAGGTCGTTGTGCTTACATTTCTTTTCAGGTGTAAAACTAGGTACTAATGCCTCAGGAAATTTTGCTTCTCCCTTTTCATATGCATTATGAAGTTCTCTAAGAAGCTTGGGAAGAGGATAAGGAATATTTTCACAAGACACTGCAAGATATTTGGGGATTTCTTGTACTCTATTCACATCATCAGGTAATTCTTCTTTTAAACTCTCATGTTCACTATGCCAACTATTGAAGTAATCAATGTGACTGCAGTTGCAAATTGATGACTGTTTACATGAAGTGCATTGATATTTAGTAGATCTACCAATTCGAGAACATCTGATTATCCCATGGCTTGTACCATCGCAGACTCCAGCAGCTGGCTGCATTGATAAAATGTCTACACATTGTTTCATAAATTGACCATCTTGTACAGTTTCATAATGATTGGGTTCATCATGAATTAACATTAAAAGACAGCGAACATGAATGCATTAGTGAGACCTGCAATCCATAATACACTTTACAACTGTGATACAAGACTTTGATTGCAGTATAAACAAGTAATAATGAGCCATATTTCTGTTATACATACTACTGTGAATGCATTTTCAAAGTACAAGACATTGTAACAACACCTTCTGCCCTATAGCTCATACACAGTATGTGTGGAACTTTGAACTTTTATATACAGTGTGTGTGTGAGTGTTTGTGCATATGTGCGTGCGTGTGTGTGTTAAGTTGTTGACATCATTAGTTTTCTGTCTAATCCCTTTGACACCCTTTCTTATACGTAGGTACCATTCATTAAACTTTATTTCACAGAAGTCATTTGATTACATAAACAGGCTCATTTGTACAAGACTGTATATTAAATACACTCACTTTTCTCTTTCATAGAAGTGTTCTAATGATTCAGATATCAACTTTTCTGTTGCATTGAGTCTCTCTCTTTGCAATTGAGATTTATCACAAGAGCATAAAAATAATGATTTTGCTCATTGTAGCTACTGGAATGAAAGGGTATCTTTTGAACTAAACAGTAACCCCTTGTTAGCAGTCCAGAACTGTTTAAATCTGCCACAACATATGCTGCTCCACTACTTAAAGTATAGTAGGAATGCAACCGCTTAAGATTGCTTAAATAAATTGTTTCCAATGGCAAAGTCCCTATCTGTAATCATATGAAAATGCAGACATACCAAGCCACAAACTTGGCATCTTCTCTTCATTTTTTACCACATCTATAGCTATTTCCTTTCGAGGTTGCTTTTCTTTATATTCTGATGAACATTGCACAAGTTGTTTAACTTTAAGCTTCTTCCACAGCTAAAGTTTGGTTTGGATGCCATACTACAAGTTGAGATCACCAGTACTGATGCTTTTAAAGTAATATTTTGCAGGCCAAGTACATTCCTATATTAAATTCCTAAAATTAGTGATGTCCAACAAAAATTTAAACTCCATTGCTAGCACCTCAAACTTATGTCAAAGTATTGTCATGTGCTTGAAGAAATGCAGTAAAAATTTCAGGTCAATATTATATTTGTATGGAAAGTTATAGCTATTTAAATGTTAGCCATCCCCTGGTGAAGTGTCCAGCTTGGCCACACTTGTAGCAAATTATTGGCCCATGTTCTGCTGTAGCCTTTGTCTTCTGCTGTCCATTTGGCCTTGATCGGGTGTTCATAGCAGTTGTGCTGCTGCGCTTCGCATCAATGCAGGAAATTGCTACCTCCAACTGGTTCATGCGTGACACTAGCATTTGAAGTAACTCGGGCATTGCTTAATCTCTACTCACTTGGGCTGCATTAACTCCCTCACCAAGGCTCGTGACCGTCGACGTGGTTTTCCGACCTGGTTGGCTTCCCAATGTCTGAAATGCTTCAATCTCCAGGGTGGCACTGACTGCTTCATTAAGGGTCTTCAGACAGCCTTGACGAACGGCCAGGGCAACATCAGCTTTTCCAACAATCCAAGGTAGCGATCCAGTGATAACTTCTCCTTCGCGACTTCATCCAGATCTGGAAAAGCTTTGTCCGCTAAACTCCGTAAATTGCCAGCCAAGTCTCCCCAAGATTCATTCAGCTTCTTGTGTTTTATTGTAGTGAATTGTTGTTCCGATTGGTGAAGATGGCACTTGAAGGAGACTCAGCCAGAGCACCGACCAGGCCACTTATCACCCCGGATTCCTTCAACAGGGAGGAGAACTGGGATGACTGGATCAGTCATTTCAACAGTGCATCAAAAGTTAACAAATGGAACGATTGGGCAAAGCTGCTGTGGCTCGAAGTTGGACTTGTTGGGAAAGCCAGGAAGGCTTGGAGCCGCCTCTCTACACAGGATAAAGGTGATTACAACTCTGCAGTGACAGCACTTTGTAGACGCTTTGAACCAGAGAGTAAGCATGACCTATACGCTGCTGAGTTCCAGACCCGTAAGAGTGAGAAACTACAGAGTAAAAAGCAGGATCTGACCTATTTGGGTACCATAACAAGATCATGGTACCAGGCTTGAGTGTTTGAGGTTAAGGATCCTGCTGACTATGCCAAATGTAGCAGGTGGCCTCGGCAACAACTTGCTCTGACTAACTGGCTAGACTCAACTTAGCAAAGCAACAACTCACGCAGCACAAGACAAAAGACTGGCCCGCTGAGTGGACAATACAAAAATATATACAAAAGCATCAAAGGCTTACTTACTGTTACAAGCCCAATAAACACTTTAAGGTTACAATAATAAGGTGTGTGTATATGGTTTCATGGTCCACTACATATACACACATAAGGAAAAATCAAACTAGTAGGGATCATTACAATAAAAAGTACTTAGAGGGATCATCATCTGAAGTGCAAATTTGATTCCTACTTTATGTATTATAATTCAGGCAAATAGAAAGGGAGTTATAAGATGAAAGAGAAGGTCAGTACTATAGCACACAGAACAAACACACAAACAAATATGCATAACGTTTCCCATATACTGTAATCCCTACACTTCAGTAATAGATAAATTTGTTTGCATTTTAGTTACTACGCACATAATTGTAGCTTTGATATCACATGTGACTGTTCTATTAAAATATTGTACATGGCTGTTGTATAAGGTGGACAGCTTCTACAGATCGCTGTTTCTACGGAATTTTAAAAATTTTCTATTTAGCAAAATTTATTCTGACTAACTAACTAACTAACTAACTGATGCCTTCAGCCAAGCATAGCTTGACAATGGATAAGGCTACAGGCTTGATTTTTTCACTGTTCGACATTGCTTCATCCTGAGACGTGCCTTTTCGCCAACCACAGTATGTACAATGCATGTATCATGAACTTACCTTTGTCCTCCTTTGTGTTCCAGTTCTTTTCACTGACAATGCAAGGTGTCGATTTGCGATAGTGCGATATGACTTCCCTCTGGCTGTGTCATGCTTTTCGCCCGCATTTTCCGTAGTGACTGGATTCATTGCAGAGAAGTTTCTTGTACTGTTCTTCGTTTGTAATGCTGTATAACGAGCGGAGCATAGCTACAAACAAAGCGTAATGGCCACCTCACTTTTCAGTGCGTAATTGATTATTGGGGCACGCGTTTAGATGGAAAATTATTTTATGGAATGCCTGGTGCCATTCTTTCATTTAATGTGGTACACGTGGATTCAGTAGTTATAATTGTGTTATTTAAAAAGTAAACAAACAAGTAGAAGGAAAAATTAGGAATTTTAAACTTGATTTGGGGTCAAAAAACAAAAAAGCAGGGAAACAAGGGAACAGCTGAAAGTTGTGAAAGAAGGGAGGTTGCCTATACCTGCAGATATACTAGTGGACATGTAATCCCTAATTTAGTCATGGTTATAGACTGAAGAGTAGGAATTAGATGTCCACTTGTATATTGGCAGGTACGTGTAGGCAACCTCCCTTGTTTCACAACTTTCAGCTGTTCCCTTGTTTCCCTGCTTTTTTGTTTTTTGATCCCTAATCCAGCTTAAAATTCCTAATTTTTCTTTCTACTTGTTAAGTATGATTACATGCAAATGTAGGGATTTTGTCGCTAAGTTATGTTGTAATACAATCATCTTATATCTCTTAGTGCATTACTTTTATCTTGCTTTGTTTTTGAGTTAATAGCTTTTAAATAAGTGACCGTCTCAGTGAAAACCCGTCTAGTTCGCACAAGCAACTATATAATACCTATATTACACTAATCACATGCACATTTGATTGTAACATATGCAGCACATGCATGCATGATGTAACAATAAGTCACGTGATTAAGGATTATTCCAGAACTTGATTAATTGTACTGGCACGTGTATGGATGAACTATTGTATTGTTGATTGAATAAACTGTAATTGAATTGTGTATTACATTGGTAGCAGATGATGGCTGTGTCACAGGCTAAACACATTAGTTTGCCCAGTATGTTTTCAAGTGGAAACATTTCGGATTGGTTTGTGTGATTTGACATTTGCTCCAAGGCTAATGGATGGAATGATGAGACTAAAGCACTCAAATTGCCTATGCTACTCGAAGGAGAGGCACTAGCATCATGGCTAGAGTTGTCGGAAGAGCAACAAGGCGATTTTAAGATAGTGAAAGAAAAGCTTGTTGGCAAAATGACACCGTTGTCCTTTACGGCTTTGGAAGAGTTTCATGCCCAGAAGCTGTGCCCAGGAGAGGCACTGTCATTGTTTACCCAGGACTTAAAGCGACTTTTACAGACTGCCACGCCAGGATTAGATAAGAAAGCTGGCGAACAGATGTTGATTCATCAGTTTTTGACAGGTTTACCAACCACAATTAGTCGGCAGCTATGTGCAATAGATGAGACGAATGAACTCGATAAAGTGGTGGAACTGGCTCTCCTTTTAATGACGATCGACAACCAGGACCCGCTGCATAGTGTAGCCACTACAGGGACTTCTTCAGTACCCAATCAGCCAAATGAAGTAACTTGTTTAATGGACCAGATGGAGTCACTCATGCAGCAAGTAGCAGCCCTTACAACACTCAATTCAACTAACTCACGGTATCGTCCAGGACCAGTATGATGCTATAACTGCCAAGGCTTAGGCCACCTGCAACGAAACTTCCCTAGTCCTCCTTACCAAGGCTGACAACCAAGATTTTCTCGTGGCTGTTTCAGGTGTGGGCAACCTGGACACATTCAAAAAGAGTGCCTGCAGCAGGGAAACGGGGAAGGGACATCTGGAATGGGTCACAGGCGTCCCAGACCCTAACTGTAGACCCACCCACTTCCATAGTTACTGTAGCTACAATCAAAACAGATGCAGCAGTCATTCAGGCCTACTTTGGAAACAAGTCAACAGAGGAGTCTGGTTCAGCAGTGTCACTGGTAAGGCAAGATATTGTCAAGAGTTCTAAAATAGAATTTCAGATGCCACTCCCACAGATACAGCTGGTCACAGCATCTGGAGACAAGTTGCCAATTCATGACTGTCTTAAGGTTACAATAAAGGTGCAAGGGGAGAAATTCACACATGACTTGGTGGTTGACAAGCTGATTACCCCAGTCATCCTAGGAATAGACTTCCTGCAGAAACATCAATTAACTCTTAATTTCAGTCGTATCCCTGTTGTGATGACCAAGAATACTCATAGTGCTGCAGCAACTGAATTGTCAGATGTCCTCAGACCAATATGTGCTGCACACCAGCAAGTACATGAAAGATATTGTGGCACCATAGGACTAGAACACTCGGAGGAAAATATCGATGAGTGTACTGTGCCAAAGTTCGATGAACCAGTTCATATTGAATTTCCTAGTTGTGCTAACCCCATGTTTGAGTGCGTCATGAGAGAATAATGGAGTTTAACTTGTTAAACAAAGTTAATGGAGGGAGATAATTTGTGTGTGTGTTTGGGTGGTGTAGCGACACATTGCAGCTATCTAGGTACATAGCACACCTGCATCACAATACTAGATGTAATATAGAACAGTAGGTATTAATTGGAAAACATTATGAACGCATGCGTGGGAAAAATACCGCGTGTTTGGGTCGTTCCAATTGGGTGACCAGGTGGTACAAAAAGTTGGTCTCAGTGATGAAGGTGAAAAAGAAGAAAGGGACCAGTGATGGGACAAAGTTTCTGAGTCTGGTTCAGAGATTGTTTGTGCCACTACGTAGTGGACAGGATTGTACACGTGGTTGGTGGGAGATGAAGTAGTTCAATATTCGGACAGCGGATTAAGCGATTGCCTTAACGCCTGCCCGGTGAGTTCTTTCCATGTATTGTTGTGCACGACTTGTATGTACTGAGGTTTTCACCGGAGTTCGGGTCTGCGTGGGTGTGGCGGTTGGCGTGGTTGCACACTCAGCCTTTTGCCATAACGATAGCTGGTGCGCTTTCACGCGTGGCGTCGCTCGAATTCGGGCGCTGGTGGGGGCCTCGGTATGCCAGCAAACCAATGCGTTGTTCATTTGCAGTAAAAGCCACGAAACCGCGCATGAAATGCCCCACGTGTTTTGGGGGATATTCGGTGTAGGCATGCAGAGGGTTGTCTTGACTTGTGTACTAGGCGTTAAATAAGGTAATCTTCGAAAATAATTAGACTGCACGCGCGTTGCTGAACCGGCTCGAGTAGGGGCATGGTCACAATGTTTGGACACGAGAATTGTGCTCTCATTTAGTTTAGGTACTAAGCTGGATGTGCCTGTTGTAGTTAATGCACAAATATGATGGGGCTGGGTGAGCAAAGTTAATAGTTAATATTGCATGACTAGCACTGATTTTAATAGAGTAGTCACACCATATATGGTACTAATCGTTTCCCACTCAGGTTAGCAACTGAAATTAGGGGGCACTAATCCAAATAGCAATCATTGTAGTGTCCATTGTATATTATATGGAATACCCCGTAGGAAAAAACTGTCGGAATTAATGTGTGCAGTGGAACTGATTTAGCTACATATATTAGTCTAGCAGACCAGCAAGGGATCATTTGTGCTGCAGGCAATTACAATTGTACTCAGGGATCATTTGTGCTGTAAGCAATTACCACTCTACCTTTGGTGCCCAATGGGCCCATTGACAAGTTAACACTCCTTGGTCTCAGGGCCCCCTGGGATTTTCATTGTGATGGACACATGCACCTTTGTAGCACCCTGTGTGTGCCTTCATAGCATTAAATAGTGTGTAGTACAGGTGCCAGTGAGTTGGCTCACTGAGGGGAAAAAATATTGGTTAGTGAAGACTACTAAGCAAGTGGTATGTGTTCTAGTAGTTGGCTGGCACTGGCATGACTGTCATTTTTGTATATGTGTAATACAGGTGCCAGTGAGTTGGTTCACTGAGAGGGAAAATGTTGGTTAATAGGAATATTAAGCAAGTGGTGTGTGTTCCAGTAGTTGGCTGGCACTGGCATGGCCCTCATATTAATTTTCTTTTGTTATGGAGCAGCCTACCCCTTCTTCTCTCCTTCCACAAAATAAAAATAAATATAATCCCCATACTTTCCAACTGGTTACATTGATTGTATTAATCCACCACTGAATCACAGTATCGGTATAATATCATAAGAAATGTAAACAATGGTCATTTGCATTAGGGTACTACAGACAGTGGGGTCGGTATGTGCATGTGTACCATATGGGCGGGTGTACAATTTCAATCCAAACTATTCACCTATGTATGAGTAAACATATGCTCTATTAGAGTAGTTGATTGGAATTGTCTTTACGAATATGTTAAGGTGATTTTGGATCACTAGCTCATTGGCGTTGGTCTTAAGATTGCATGGCTAATGTTAATACCACTGGTGGAGCTATGTCAATGGTCTAATAATGGGAGGGTACTTCAAATACGATTGTAATACTTCTTGTATAGCAATGTAGTGTACATGATTCTGGAAGTGTGGCTTGCTGCAGGGGTGTGTATTCAGCTATCTATGGCTGTATGACTTGAGCCGGGCTCAGTAGAAATTACATCAAACAGCAGACTCAGTAGATACCGTAGGCACTACAACAGTACTCTTCCTTAGGTGCTCAAAGGGCCCATTCATAAGTTAACACTCCTTGGTCTCGGGGGCCCTGGGGTTTGCATTGTGATGGTCCACCAAGGGACACATGTGCACCTTTGTTGCACCCCTGTGTGTGTCTTCATAACACTAAATAGTGTGTAGTACAGGTGCCGGTGAGTTGGTTCACTGAGGGGGAAAAATGTTGGTTAGTAAAGAAAAATAAGCTAGTGATGTGCGTTCCAGTAGTGGGCTAGCACTTTCGTGACCCTCTGTGTGGAGTACGGGTGCCAGTGAGTCATTTCATTGAGTAAAAAATAAAATAAAAAAGGTGGAGCGGTGTCAGTGGTCCAATAATGGTAAAGTCCTTCAGGTTTTCATTGTAATAATATTGTACTTATAAGTTATTATTGTAAACAATGTAGTGTATATGATTCTGGAAGTGTGACTTGCTACAGTAGTATATATTTAGCTATCTGTGTATTGTATGCCTTGAGCCGGATTTAGTATAAATGACATCAAACAGCAGTCTCAAAAGATACGGTGTGTACAATAGTTTGTGGGTCTGCTATCTTCATCTGAAGTTTCTCCTTACTAGCCATGTACAGTTTTTCCTTGATGTCAATTGCACATATAACAAGTGGTTATATTACTTGGCGTGCCCATTTTCATTCCTGAACAGTTCTCCAGTATGTGGGTCAACTGTATTTGAATAATTCACATCCAGTGTGGAGGCCATAAGACTGGACAACAATTACATACAAAATAGTGCATTGTACTAGTGTTGGACAACAATTACATACAAAATAGTGCAGTGTACTAGTACTGGGATATCACAGTATTATCACCAAACTGGTTCAAAGGTATTCACTTTCAAACATACGGGTAATATTGGTATGAATGCCATTAGGTGTATCACGTTATGAAGGAAGCCAGACGTTGGGTCTTTGGCATTTAATTGATTTATGTGTTGATGACTACAAGTCCTGCCTAACAGTAAACTGTGAGGTTTCAGGTTACAGTGTAGCACTAGCCTACTTGTATGCAACTGCATAGCAGTTAGCAAAAGGCATTTATAACCTGTTAGACACCAACAACTTTCACCTGTGGTAATCTCATTTACAGATTACGTAACTGCTGACTGTTTTTAACACTGATAACATTACCAGCTTGATTTAAAAGTTGATTACCAGAATATCAAGGTATATGTCTCAATACCGGATGCAGGAAGCAAAAAATGCAATACCGCCCAGCACTACATGGTACGGCACGGATATTGCAAGAACATAATGACAGTGTAAAAGTGCAAATGGTACTCAGAGAACCGAGGTTAGCCAAAAATGTAGCAGTATTTGTAGTTGGTATTCAATTAATATTGCAGTATTGCAAGTATCGCTTAACACTAGGTACACGTAACTGCTGTATGACAATATCCACCATGCATACTATTCATACTTGGTTAGCTAGTTCTACCAGGGACACAGGTTATGAATTAGTGCTATCTTATCCACCACCCCCTCTCTCTCAAGTACATACAGTATTCACATGCACACACCCGAGGAAGCTTTCGTTTGTTGTGGTCATCAATGTTAGCACCACCTAGGTAAAATATGGAGCTGCCTTGTTAGGTCAGTATAAAAATTCTGGAGGCACAGCCACAGCTATTATTATGTCTCACAAACAAAGGCGAGCACCCAAAGTCCCATCTGGCCATTGGGGTCAGTGAGCATTCTCATTCAAACACTGGATACACTTTATATGTGTGTCACACATACATTGTATACCCAGATGGGTTGCATGCACATACAGTTGTATACAAAAGTGAGACTACCATAATCGATGCATAAAGTTCAATCCATATGTACCTACATAAATACCTAACACTACACATCGATACCTGCAATTTGACACTGGTAGGGCCTGTTCAACATGTTCTCCTAGTTTCATGCCAATAAACCAAAAAAATAAAATAAAAATGCACATACATGCACTCTTTAAGTATCAATACATGCTCAGTAATTATCACCAGTACCAGTCTGTATCACTGACTAGCACCCCAGCTGGCATGTGTACACCCAATGTAGAATTCTGGGGGCAATCGGGTATGCAAAGTATATATGGTCAACAATTGACACATTATGCACTACTATTTAACACTGCAATGCCGACAGGAAAAGGCTGTAACACTGTTACACACAGTTAATGTTATTGGGCATCACAGAGTATTCGTCATCAACGTGTACATAATACAGAGTGGCACAGAGTACAACCTCAAGTAGAAGATCTCAGCACAGTTGGTTGTACCCTATAAAGGTGTAGTTGTTTTAAGTTTCTGTTATTATTCAGACAGACACAGTGGACATTCTCTGTAGCTGACTGCTTAAAAATATCACATACGCTCTAAATAATGTTACTAAACGTCGGATTTATACCTCTTATGATATTACCTCAGCATATAAATACATTGCTAGTATATTGTCCTAATGAGTGTACCACATTGATACAAACAGATATAAGGACTGAACCATACCTACGTATCTTTGAGATTATTGACTGGGATACGAGCATACACAATACCCAGGATAAACTGTCCACCATTGAGATTATTGCACAGTGCTTACAACACAATGCACATGATTACATGGATTTCCTGTCTTCACTGCATTAACCCCCTCATCAAACCAATTCCCCCTATATGCACAGTACATGAATAGTTGTAACACTCGTCTATTGTTTTCTGTCCATGGCCCAGATAGTTCATGATGCACCCTTGATAAGGATAGATACTTCATTGCCTACTCGTGGTGGCCTAGTGAGGAATGGATATTTACTACCTGGGACTCAGGTTCTTGAATCCTCTATTACGTCATCATGCATAATACTTCATTCTTACAGGTTACGTCCTACAGTATCTCTTTTTATCAATGCAGGGATCAGTGTTCTGGTTATTGGGTACAGTGGTACAGTGTGGGATTCCTATATATGTGCAGCTTGGCGGGAAAGGCTGCAGCCTTTCTATGGCCTTAGAAATCCCTGTGGCTTCAAAGTTGAGAACCCCCCAGGTATTTCGCCCCCAGGTATTTCGCCCCCAAGCCTCATGCAATTGGGAGCCACAATTTGTGGCTGATCATATCAATGGTCCTATTACAAAAATGTATAGGAGAGCCATGGAACCCTGTACAACTACCAAAACAACCACCATCATTAGACGGCGGTTGACAAGTGAACAATATCAGCTTGACACAAATGGCTGATGGTTTTGGGGTTCTTTATTTAACGACCGACATTAACAAAGAGATATTCAGAACATCACCAGGACGGACAGCAGTAGCTCATCATTACATACCAACTGCTGGAACCCCAACAAGAGTACTTCCAAGACGAATCCCTGCGCACTTCAAAGTTGAAGTTCTTAGACAACTACAGGTAATGTTAGACCAAGGAATCATTGAAGAGAGTAACAGCCCTTGGATGGCTCCTACCGTATTTGTGAGAAAGAAAACAGGAGACCTTTGACTTTGTGTTGATTACCGGGAACTGAACAAGAAGACCACTCGTGATGCATACCCACTTCCGTTACCAGACGAAGTCCAAGACCGATTAGCCAATTCAGCAGTCTTTTCTACTTTAGACCTGCAGTCTGGGTATTGGCAACTCCCTGTTTCAATTAAGGATCGTGAAAAGACAGCATTTTGCCCAGGCCCAGGAATGGGACTCTATCAGTTCTGCCGAATGCCATTCGGGTTAGCGGGGGCACCAGCATCTTTTCAGAGGCTGATGGACAAAATCCTTAGAGACTTACCCTTTGTGTCCGCTTATATTGATGATATACTGGTGTTCTCCTCAGATCCTGTCCAGCACAACGAAAACTTGTGTAAGGTCTTCCAGCAGCTCCAAGAGGCTGGTCTAACACTCCGGGGCAAGAAGTGCCACATTGGGTTATCTCAGGTAACATATCTGGGTCATGTCTTTTCTGCAGCTGATATGGCTCCAGACCCCAGGCCATTGTTGAGTGACCATGTCCCACAAGTGTTGCAACAGTTCGACAATTCATAGGACTAGCTAGTTATTACAGACGTTGCATTGTACACTTTGCCCAGATTGCAGCACCACTACATCGGCTTACACAGAAGGGTGCAACATTTGACTGGAACCAAGAGTGTGAATGTGCTTTTGCCCACCTGAAGACCCGACTGTCCATGGCACCAATTTTATCCTTTCGGCAGTTTGACTCCAATGCTGATGTCTTTTCATTGTATACAGATGCCAGTTCAGTGGGTGTGGGGGCAGTTTTGGAACGAGTGGTGCAGTGATAGCATACGCTAGCAGATCATTGACACAAGCGGAGCGGCAATATAGTACAATTCAGAAGGAATGTCTAGCTATTGTTTATGCCACGAAACAGTTTCGTCACTACCTCTTGGGTTGCCACTTCAAACTAATCACAGACCATGCACCACTGCAGTGGTTGAGTGCTCAGAAAATGGAGGGGCTCTTGTGCCAATGGGCCCTCAGGCTTCAGGAGTATGATTTCTCCATTGTTTATCGGAAAGGCTCACAAAATCAGAATGCAGATGCCTTGTCACAGCTTGAGACCACCACAATGCGCTCTCAACCTACAGCTGCTACTATTTTAAAGCCTTCAACATTCCCGGCAGAACTGAAGGAGGCCCAAGAGAAGGATGAATACATTCAACAGTTGATTAAGCCACTTGCAACATCGCAAACTACCCTCAATGGTCGCCATTGGCGAAAGCATCCATTACGCCGCTATCATCAGATTTTCCACCAGTTACTTTTGATCAATGGTATTGTTTATCGTAAATATGCTCCAGGACCAACATCAGACATTGTAACTGTTCCGATAATTCCTAAAGCTCTCCATCACCAAGTTATACAAAAGAATCATGATCCTCCTACCAGTGGCCACCTAGGAACTGATAAAACACTAAGTCGGCTACAAAGTGAAGCTTACTGGGCAGGTATGTCAGTAGATGTAGACAAATACTGTCATGAGTGTGTTGTATGTCAAAGTTGAAAATTGTCTTCTCTTCAGAAAGCTCCATTGTCTTCAGTTCCTGTGGGTAAGCCATGGGAGATGGTTTCCGTAGATGTGCTTCAGGTACTGATATCATATCACAACAATCGCTATCTACTCGTCGTCCAAGATTACTTTACTAAGTGGGTGGAGGCAATCCCAATGCCAGATCAGACTGCTGTGCGCATCACCAATGCATTAGTTAAGCTGTTTGCCATGTTAGGATTGCCCTGAATTGTGCATTCAGACCAAGGGCAAAATTTTGAAAGTACAACTCTGAAGCAAACGCTTGAGGCATTTGGTATAAGTAAGTCACAAACCACAGCCTACCACCCACAAGGTGACGGTCTTGTCGAACATTTTAATCGTTCACTCTTACAGTTACTTCGGTGCTATGTTCAGTCAGAGCCAGATTGGGAGAGATATTTACCATTAGTCTTATATGCATACCACACTGCAAAGGACACATCTACGGGTGTCTCATCCTTTCAGCTAATGTTTGGTCGCAAACCTAAGCTACCTGAAAACTCTACTGATGCATTTGACACCAAATGCATTTACTTACAAAGTTAGCAGAGTTACGGCACCTTTTTACCTTGAATTCAGCGGCAGCTGCACACAGGCAACAGCATGGTTACAATCGATGTACCAAGTCACAACAGTTTGCTCCGGGAGACCTTGTCTGGCTATCTATCCCCACTGCCGGTAAACTAACCCCACACTGGAAAGGTCGATGGAAAGTGGAAGAAGTGAAGAACAATGTTAATGTTAAAATCATTAATGATTACCAGTCAAAAGTTGTCCACGACAACCGGCTAAGACATCGACTCCGGCCTTCCCTAGATAATACATACCTCTCAGACAATAACCAGGCTATTGACATTGAACATTTGATTGCTCCAGAGCCTACTCCTCCTTCTCGACGATATCCTGATTGAGTTAGGAACCCTCCTGATAGACTGCGATACTAAGCTCGGGTCGAGCTTTTCAAGGAGGAGCATATGTAGTAACTATATAATCCCCATATTGCACTAATCACATGCATATTTGATTGTAACATATGCAGCACATGCATACATGATGTAACAATAAGTCACATGATTAAGGATTATTCCAGAACTTGATTAGTTGTACTGGCACGTGTATGGATGAGCTATTGTATTGTTGATTGAATGAACTGTAATTGAATTGTGTATTACACATGCATATTGAGAAAATCAAAATTTAAAAATTATTTGCAAAATTATGCATGCTACAAGAAAAAATATGCAAGTTTTTATCGGGCCAGTACTCGAAGAAGGAAGATTAAAATCAATTAAAACTATATGCTATCTTATTTGCCTACTCATGGGGAGTTCGATAATCTTTGTTTCATTTCTATAGCCCCAATGGTTTGCATGTCATGTGCATTTGTTTACAATGCGGTAGATGTAAACAAAATAGTTGCCGTTTCTTCAACAAAACCACCTTCATACGCCTATGCGCAAGTGACTGCAGGGCTAAAACTATACCTTGCTTGATCTACCAATCCATGGTGAAAACTGTAAGCCAAATTCCAACTTTGTAGACTAATCCAAACGGAAGTTATGGCTGCGAATGCAAGCACCTGTAGTTTATTTTTAGTATAGTCACTGTACAAATCAATTTCCTACTTTCTAGCACTGTAATTCCAAAACTACTCACCACAGAAAGCTGAAACTTTGGTGAACCATTCCTTGGACAATGCAGATAATACTGAGAAATTTTTAAAAAATTCGGAGGTTGTGCAAACTAGACGGGTTTTTGCTGAGATGGTCACATATATTAGTGCGTTTAGGGCACACATTTACCAAACAATTATGGCCTACTATCTGGAGCCAATCTATTGGTGAGATCCTATACTCTACATACATTAAAAGAAAGATTGGCTCCAGATAGTAGGCCATAATTGTATGATAAATGTGTGCCCTAAATGCACTAATATATTTAAAAGCTATTAACTCAAAAACAAAGCAGGATAAAAGTAAAGCACCAAGAGATATAAACTGATTGTATTACAACATAACTTTGTGACAGAATCCCTACATTTGCATGTAATCATACCTAATATTGTTCAATGCCAAAGTAGAGATTTTTCCATATTGTTAACCAACAAGTGTAGTTATAAAATCTCTGGTAGCATAGGTCTTACAGCTCCCAGCTGCTGTAGCCCTGTTGACTTTAAAGATGTTGAAATATTTACTGCGAGTCTGACAGGATGCTTGGCACAACAGTGCAATAGCAGTGCACAGGTTAATTCATAAACTGATTTTTTCCCTTGTTATATTTGACTGTTCTATTACAGTATTTTGATTTTCAATTTACTCCTACAATATGACTTTGACTGCTTATCATTGATTCTATGAAGAGATTATCCTTCTCCTTGCTCTTTGTATATTTTCATTGTATATGCTTAAAATACAATGGCACCCAGCAGCTTCTACTAGCTCCCTAGCTAACATATACGTAGGAACTCCAGCACCCCAATCATCACCTAAATTCATAGTAAATTGTGCAGTTTGTGCTATATTATCAATATGTTATTATTTGTTCTTAATGTTGATTGTTATAGCTTAATGATCTTGTTATCATTGTTTAGAATGCTAGTACTTTATTACTCAAAGCAGCAGAAAATGGTTATACACAAGTAGCAGAACTGTTACTGTCAAGAGGAGCTGATGTGAATTGTGTGGATACGGTGAGCACTGAAAACGACGTAGAAGATTGTGATGTTACATTTGAGCAATACTGTACTTTACTAATCATATTATAGGATGGCTGTACTCCACTACACAGAGCAATAATTCGGGGTAATACTAATGTAGTAGAACTATTACTATCAAGAGGAGCAGATGTGAATAGTGTGGATAAGGTGAGCAATTACTATGTATGAAGTAGTAGATTGTGTAATTTGTGCTATATGTGACTACTGTCATTGGCACCTGCCCTACATGCTTGTGTTACACAATTTTAGGTTGTTAACTCAATAACATGACTTAATGGATTGGAAATCAACTATACATTTAACATCAGAACCACTCATCTCTGTAGCACACAGTGTGATGTCAAATCTTTTGCATTACATGATGAGCCTTATGTAGTGCTTATGTACATCCTTAGCAGTACAGTGAAAGAATGTCAGTAGACAGGCTGCATGTAGGCCAAAGCAGTTGTACATATTATACCATAACACATAGTTAGGTACAAACTACATGGTACAGGTGACATGCATAGCTACTGCAAAGGTATGAACAGAACAAACAGGCATGTGCACTTTTGGGTGCCCAGGGTTTACTTCAAGGAAATAGAAAAGGAACTTTAATGTGAAGGAGAAGGTACTTGTTCTACTACAGTATAGCAAACAGGACAAACACACTGACAAACAAATATGCATATTATTGTTTTTCCCTTGCAATTCGTATACATACTAATGTGCTATGTACTATAGGCCCATTCACACTATGCAAATATTGTGCATTGAATAATTTGAATGCGCAATATCCACACCACATTTAATTCACTTTTGGGCAGTCCACTTCTGGAGGTGGTTTGAAGCTAGCTATGTTGCAAATTTGTGGTATGCACAGAACACTAAACTAGCAAACATGCATGCACATTTTCAGGTTGCTATTTTTATGTACTGTATAATTCAGACAAGTAGAAAAGTTTTACATGAAAGAAAAGGTCTTTACTCTTTATAATGCACAGGACAAACATACAAACAAACAAATAAACAAACAAAATGCATAATATTGTCCAGCCCATAACTGAAGTATGGTTAGCCTGTTACACAGCAGTACAAATGAATAACAGTATGAGAAGCGTCTATGCAATAAATCTTGTCACCATGGAAAATACAGATGATATCTGTTACAAACATAGGCAAGCCATCGTGCTATTGCAAATCGACACTTTGGGCTGTCAGCAAAGATAAATGGGACAAAAAGGAGGACAAGGGTAAGTGTATGATGCGTGCATTGTATGTACTGGGGTGTGCCAAAAGGAGCCAAAAGCGACATCTAACAGTGTAAACGCTAAACATGGGTGCCTTATAATGCAACATTTCACAGGCAGATGGCAGCATCAGCATCAAGGAACTGCTGATAGTCAGAGGTCAACGGCACTCTCCACACATCTTGCTACTTGGGAGAGGCACTGTCAGGCCCGAGACGTGAACTTTGTATGTCACTCTCGCACGTGACCAGGGACTGCTCACTTCAAGAGACAGAGGACAAAGCCACAGGCACAGGGCTCCCAACCAGGAATTGCAGTAGGCCAGCAGTTACCACCCTCAGGATAAGCATGCAGATCCTGGAATGAGAATCTGTTTCCCACATTGCTGCCACGCCCTCGTTTGCAGTAGATGTGGAGGAAATCACCCAGCAAAAGCATACCATTGGGGACAGAGACCTCTGGGACCACCAGGATTCAGATTAAAAACCAAGGGCAGGATTGGCCACCTTCTTAAAGAAAGAAAAAACTCAGACAAATGATTTAGGATAATCAATCTCATAATTTCTGTTAAAAATACTGTGAATAACTGGTAGTTGGAAAATTATCAGGGGTCAGCATCGTAGCACAGTTCACAACAGTGTAGGGCAAATAAAATGGTACCTAGGGCAATCGATTGGGACAGATTACAAGGGGCTGGCACTCTGGTACAAAGGACAAGGGATCATTAGACGATAAATGTTGCACACATAATGGTATATAGGTAACGAATGATCGTTTTTATTACAGATGAGTACCAATACATCAGAGACCTGCATCAACTACATAGATGCTTGTCGAGCACAAGAACACAGGATGGTACCCACATGGATGACAGGCATTATAACCCCGTTGAAGTGGAAAATGTGGGAGCAAGCACTGACGCATCATCCGGACCACCAGTTCAGGGACTGTGTCGTTGGTGGCATATGAGAGGGATTCCTGATTGGGTTCGACTACAAGAACGACTGTAAGCCAGCTAGTAAGAACACGAGGTCAGCAATACAGAACCCGGCAATAGTATCAGATTACTCACTGACAGAGTGCACGGCAAGCAAAGTCATGGGTCCATTTGGGTGGCACATGTTTCCAATGGGCTCAATCCAAATCAACCGGTTCGGGGTGATTCCTAAGGGATGTCAGGTAAGTGGCGACTCATACTGTACGACAGGAAATTTAGACAAAAGAAAATTTTGACGAATTGGTTACATTCATCAAATTTTAATTCGTCTAAGTGCCTCAAAAGTCAGTTAGATTTCTTTTTCTTTTTAAATTTGTGAAAGCTGATTAATTGTGAATTTGTCAAATTTTCCTTTCGTCAATATTTCCTGTTGTACAGTAGTAGATTTGTCCTTCCCAGAATGGTCTAGTGTCAATAATGGGATAAACTCTGATATATGCTCCCTCCAGTATGTCAAGGTTTAGGATGCAGCCTGAGAAGTAGCAAAGCTAGGTCATGATGTATGGATGGAAAAGATTGATGTCCATCATGCTTACAGGAATGTCTCCATCCATCCACAAGACCAGTGGATTTTGGGAATGCTGTGAGAAGGAAAAGTTTTTATTGACACAACAATGCCTTTTGGGCTTAGTTTGGCACCAAAGATCTTTACCATCCTTGCCGATGCAGTAATATGGGTGTTAAGACAGCAGGGTGTTGAATTTGTAATTCATTATTATGCATCCCAGCTTGCAATTGACTTGAACACCTTTGATGAACTAGGTTTACCGGTAGCTATGAATAAGTTGGAGGGTCTAATGCCCTGTCTGACATTTTTTGGGATTTGAATTGGACTCAATAGCAATGGAGGTATGAGGGAAGTTAAATGAATTGTAGAGCTTATCCCCGACTGTAAATGCAAAGAATCATGCCTAAAAAGGACACGGAATCCTTAGTGGGAAAGCTAGCTGATGCATGCAAAGTGGTGATACCAGGAAAGATGTTTCTATGTCGTTATCAGAAACTAGCTGAAACAGTCCAGCCTTACCACCATATGTGACTGAATTTGGGAAAACCGTCGATCTATGGACAATATTACTTTTGTGATAAAATGCAATTTAAAACAATGGGTAAAAAGCACAAATTCAAGGAAAATATTAGGCAAGTTTTCAGTGAATTAACACTCCAATGGAAAAATCCTGAGCATCGACATTTTGCATGTTCATAGGGAGCTCAAAATTCCTTGTTTCATCTCCATACATGGGAGGGTTTCTGAGTTACAGACATTTGTTTACGTTGCAGTGACGAAAGAATTTTCGAAGATCTTTCTTCAGTGAATTTGCCTTCCTTCTCAAACACAAAAGTGTACCTTGAGAAAACTATACCTTGGTGGATTCACAAATTCATGGTGCTAAAAGTCAACTCTGTACTCCATTATATCAGTGAGTTATGATAGTTAATGTAAGCACCTGTAGATTATTTTCTTGGTGGCTTCTCTACATATTGTTTTGTTTGCTCGTCCAGTTGTCTAACACTGTATTTCCTACACTGCTTAACATATGAAGCTGAAACTTAGCCAGACCATTCCTTCGTCCCTACAGACAACAAAAAACCAATTAAATGAATTTTTTAAATGTGAGGATATTGATGGTTTTCTAAAATTAGGTCACATATTCGCTTTGATGTACCGGTGCAATCAGATCTAATGCGGTGGGCATTGTTCATACAGTCTTGGTGGCTGCAGGCTAGGCGGTCAAGTATTTACAGTGACTCCCCTCACGAGTGGGGGAAGATGAAATAACACTAAAAGAGCTGGAACCAATAGTAGTTGCATGTGCAGTGTAGGGTCCACAATGGTGACTTGTCAGTGCTGGTGCATTGTGACAACGAGGGCATGGTCACAGTGATTAATTCGGAGTGAAAAAAAAATTATGCACTTGTTGCATTGCTTGTTTTTCATTCGGACTCACTTTAGCATAGAGGTGAAGGCAGTGCATGTGTGGGGGAAATGTAATATGCTGGCAGATGCCATTTCATGAAATAACTTGGCTGTCTTTTCTTCACAGATACCCAAAGCCTCAGTCACTCAGGAAACTATTTTAGAAGACTTGGTGAAGCTATTAATGGAGGAACGACCAGATTGGACATCAGCATCCTGGTCCCAACTGTTTGCGAACTGTTTTCGGCAGGAATAGCAAAATGTACTCAAAGAACATATCTAGATTTTTGCTATAAGTTTGATTTAAGTCCTTTCCCAAAGGTGGAATCCAATTTGGCCGTTTCTTTGCAATGAGGGTCTGTCGGTGGGAACTGTTAAGACAGCTACCTGTCAGCAGCAAGATACATCCAATTATCATTGGACCTTAACATTGCTGCATTGCTGCAACTATAGTTTGTGGTTAAAAGCTTAAAAAAGAAAAGGCAACCAGACAGAGTTTGGTGAGACTACCGATAACCCCAGAGATTTTATGGGAGTTGAAAAGAATCTGGAAGGCTGATGCTGACCAGGAGAAAGCAGTTATGTTCTGGGAAGCAGTTTTTTGGCTTCCTCTGCTCAGGCAAAATCATGGTACCTGCAGATAATGAATATGATGCAGTGTTCATTTATATGATGATGTGAGGGTTGACAACACAGTGGACCCACAGTACTTGGAAGTGAGGATTAAGACCTCTGACCACTTCAGAAAAGGGGTGACAGTGTACTTGGGCAAGACAGATTAGGATCTATGCCCTGTATCAGCTATACTGGCATACGTGGTGCAAAGAGGTCGGGACCATTCTTCTGATTTGCAAAGGACTGTTTCCTCACCCGGAAGCGTTTATCAGCCAATACATCGTGACGAAGCCATGCCTCATCATGCATGCTAATGAAGTGACAATAGACTATTAATTACACACGCCTTTTCATGCCGTAAATAAACAACATCTGTTCATTGTCTTTGCTGTGTATATATGTTCTGTACTTTCACATTGTCATCAGTGGTTGTCCAAGTGATTGTAAGAACACGCTATACCTTCACCTACAGTCGATCCTTCAAAGCCAAAACACCCTGTTCCCAACAGTAGCAACTTATTGGAAGCATTTAGATTTGCACTTTTGAGCTTGGTTATACATATAACTAATACTGCCAAGGCGCCAGAAGGTATTGTGAAGCTAATTTCTGGTCAATATGTTTTGTTAGACAGTACAAATCTCTGCGATCCCTACCGTACTGTATAATAAATTAACTTTATAAAAGTGTTATACCCAAGTTATTTACTATAAGACAACCATTTCTTCTTTCATTTCATAGTTCTAATATAGTCTGTTTCAAATATCATACATTTATATAAAGTTGTGATATTTTTGTAGATATTAAGTTCCCCCATGCATAGTGAATTTATGATTGGTGTATCTTTCCACGCAGGCTGTGCAAATGTCAGTTAAATATGATAGCAGGTCATTTCAGGATTATATGGAAGGTTACCAACAGAAAAAAGTTAGTTATGTATGTATATAAACACTTAATTATACATTAAAGGTGGACCAATACCGATACCAGTATTGGTATCGGATCGGTATCGGTAATACAAAGGTACAGATACCACCAGTAGACACTCACCACTTTTATTAAACCGTCTATAGCTAAGTTTCCAGTAGCAAATAACTTACAAAGTAGTGAAAACAAACCAAGTATTGCTACAATTACTCCGTATGTATTCTAATATATTAGAGCACATGAATCCTCTGTAATTAAATGACAGTGCAGTTGTTCCTCAAAGAAATAAGTTTATGACTACTTGGCTTGCTTTTTCATGAAAAGGTGGTTGCAAGGCTGTAACATACATTGTAGAATTATCGGTCGCCCATGCAATTAATTACCTAATCAATAAGCTTACAAGAAAACTACCTCAAATCAAGCAATTAGTAATCCACAATGATGTTTATCATGTTTAGCTGTTAATACAATGAATATTTTGAAACGTGATTGTACCAAGATCATCATTTCTCAATCAAACTGCACAATTACTGTGATATTTAATATCTATATAGCTATATATCATAACAGTAAAATTTCTATAATAAACTTGTCTTGGCTTCAATGCTTAGTATCAGTATCGGCAGATAATTTTAGTACAAATACTTGTATCGGAAGTATCGGTAAAAGGTGGTATCGGTCCACCTCTAATATACAGTAGCGGACAAAAAAAAGTTCCTGCTCCGTTGGTGTTCCGTTTCCGTTGCGTGCAATAGAAGGCTAAGAAAACACTTTCAGAACAGAATTAAAGCGTCAGCATCAGTATTACCGTTTTCGAAGCGTTTGTGAAATTTATAGCCATTGCAAAGTTGTTCAAGACAATGAATAATACTGTGCACCACTGGCCTGCAAAATTGTTGCTACGATGCTCTCTGGAGTCTGAAATGGAAGCTAGTTGGCAGTTAAACATTCGCGCAGTTAAACATTCGCATAGTTAAACAAGCCAATATAACACTATGCGGAATAACAGAACTGTAATATCACTTACAGAAGGTTAGTACAATTGTTAAACAATTAGTTTTATTGTTTTTTTTTAATCACTCAGACAGGTTTGTTGCTATGAAGCTACCATGTGCCAGAACAGGGCCGGAGGAGGAAAAATTGAGTTGGTCAGGCCATTGACTGTAATGTTGAAATTGCTACTATATAGCTACATGCCAATGAGAGAGGAGCTGTTGGACAGTGTGTGAAGTGCGAAGCACGATCATTCTAGGGGGTCTGGGGGCATGCCCCCACAGGAAATTTTTGAAAATTAGACACTCAGATATGCAATTTTAATGATATTTCACTGCTAGCTAGATATATAAATATGCTCAAGCCTATCTGTTGTTCTTCAGACTTTTTATACTATGTATAATTGTAGACCTGACATACAGGGGACACAGCATGAAACTTGCTGTATGGTTCATTTAGTTATAGCTAGGAATTAGAAGTTCAAGGGGGGTCTGGGGGTGCAACCCCCAGGAGCTGCAGAATTTTTGCAATTTAAAGGCTTGAAAATGCATTAAAATTTAAAATTGATGCTAAACTTTAAAGTAAAACTAACTAGCAACTTGCGACTTTCCCCCCAAATTTCACAGGGAACCCATGCAGCATGGCCCCCTTTAGCTAGGATATAATTATACAGTGAATTCACACAGCTACAATAAAAAGCTACACAGCTACAAAAATACAGTATACTACTATACTGGTTTGTATGAAGTGAACGGATCATCACGTAAATATACTGGTGGACAGTCACGAGACCAATCAGTATTCGAAAATGGCGCGATGTGGGTGAGACTGAGAGTTTGCTCAGTATCTCGACAGGACGAGTGGGTAGTTGAAGAGGAGTGATTTCTACTCAACATCTTATCCAGATGGCCACCATGTAATGTATGGGTGTACAGCTTCTTGCCGCGGAATGAGTCATCTGCCGGGTTTGTCACTGCCAGCCCTTCGCCCAGTAAAAGAAGCCAAGAGAGACAAGCCGGAATGCTAATGATTACTTTATGAAGATTGAATTGTGATATAAGTGTGCTGGTTTAGAATCATAGAAGGCACCTGCCTTACACATGATAAATGCCAACTGTCAGCACACGTGATACTGTACGTAGAACCCACAATCATTTCTGTACGAACGATACGAATGCCATGCTGTACTGTAAGGTGATTGGAGGTACTATACGTGTAGTTCTGTGCTTTAGGTAGGCTGAGAAACTAGGTAACTACTCGTGTCATGCATTTTCAATAACATCTGTAAAATGTACGTAGCTACATGTAGATGTGATCGTCCAAAGATTGCATGAGAGTAATGTAGTTCGAGCTGGTCAGCTAGTTGGTTCAACTCCAGATTATTGGTCCGGCTCAGGCCTGACCAACCGGACCGTCTCCTCCGGCCTTGCAGAAAGCAAAACCAGCCAGGATTCTGCTAGCTCTACTAAGGCCACATAAACTTAATTATTAGTTTCTCATCCTCCTGTACTCAAAATAGCAGTGCAGAAGGGCAGATTTTTATTTTTTACTAACTAGATAGCTGGATTAGCTAGCTAAAATGACTCAAAATGCAATTTTATTACACTGCTCTAGCAAGGTACCAACGTGTTAATTGACCTTTCTTAGCCACCAGTGGTGCAAAAAAATCCTTGATGAGGTAAGAAAAACAGCGATGCAGGCAGGGATAAGAAACTAATAATTAAGTTTATGTGGCCTAATGTCTCCTTTTCTGAAAGCTATATTTTAATGTATGATATATTTCTATATACTTTTAACTCACTTTTATTGCTGGAACACTGTTAATTAAGTGACCAAATTTCCTCCTGTTCAGATAAATAGGTAGCGAGCATTAATTAGGGAGAAAGTGTAAGAGTGCAGGTGCTAGTTTTTAGGCAAAGTTCGCTTGAATACTTGTTGCTATACACAAATATGATTTAATAAACAATAGAACAGTTGGTTATAAGTCTTCTTCGTCATTTGTTGCAGTCAGCTACTTTCAGGAGCTTTGCCTCTTTTAACAGTTAGCAGTAGTGTTCTACGTAGAGAAAGACATGAAGTACACATACATTAGTGTGTTAGCATTAGTTAGTGTTCACTTACTTATTAGCAGCTCTTCATTCACTCCATTTCCTCTGCAAATGAAACATGCATTCTCAGCAATAATTTAAAATGCTAACAAAATGGAAACGCTACAGAACGGAAATGCCTCACCAAAAACATTAAACACAAACGGAATGGGACCTTTTTTTTGTCCGCTACTGTACATACACATCTTTATTAATTAAACCCCATTCACGACCAAATTCTCAGAGACCATTGGCCGAATTGCTGAATTGCATCATACTAACTGTCCAGTACACAGAACTACTTAATAACCATATATCTAAATACTCACTATAAACTAAGGAGGTTGACTGTGTTGTTTTTGTTTGCATAACAGTAGCTGCAACAAAGTTATCAAACAACAAAGTCTAAACTTCGGTAAAAACCAGCCTGAACAAACAACTGAATCCCAACTAACTAGTCACAAAGGTGTATTACACTCCGAAGAACTATTCTATACAGTTTACTTACAGTGCAATCCATTCCACAGCTGGTTTCTTCGTGATTTGTCCCATTTTTGCTGTTGCGCAGTCCATGCTTTTATGTAGCACGTATATGGTAAATTGGCATTTTTTCAGCCCTTCTAGGTACGTATTTACTATCATTTCGCTCAGGCTAGGATAATCATTTTCTTGAGCTCTTAGGCTTCAAGACTCGTGGTGTCGCTTGTGGTATAGCTTGAATCGTGTTCAACTTCAAGCGGCCTAGTGCCTAGCTATATATACTGAGGCCTATAGCTAGCTGTCATGATTGAGTAAAAAACATGCACTCGAACTTACTTTGACTGTCACTTCTAAGATGTAATATTGACCTAATTCGAAACAGCCAAGCTGTAAAAAAAGAGTGCGGCCTTCAAAAAGGCTATGGTGAAAAAAGATGTGAAATCCAAGGTGGCAGCTAAGAAATGGCTGTGATGGTAGCTTAATGGTAAAAACTTTAATAACGACAATTCAGGTGAATTTTGTGCCAAGACCAAGTGGCACCAAATTCACCTGAATTGTCGTTAGTAAAATTTTTATCATTAACCTACCATCACAGCCATTTCTTGGCCGCCACCTTGGATTTCACATCTTTTTTCACCATAGCCTTTTTGAGGGCCGCACTCTATTTTTACAGCTTGGTTGTTTTAGATTAGATTTCACTTCTTTTTGTATTTGTATACCCCAAAGCCGGCCTATGGTTTGGGACCTTTTTAACCTATCTTTTTTTCTTTACCACAGGAAGAAGAAAAAGATGAAGGAGATTTTAAATACTTTAACTATTTCTGATTTTATCAGTAAATGTCCAAATTATATATATAATACATATATTTATTACATGTCAATTATTCCCTACGGATAACTTGCTTGCAGCTGATCTCTCTACTGGGTGACTTGAAATGTAGCTGAAGTCTCTACAGGGTGATTTGCTTGTAGATGAACTCTCTACAGGATTCTCTCTACAGGGTGACTTGTTTCTAGCTGAATTCTCTGCAGGGTTATCTGTTTGTAGCTGAACTCTCTACAGGGTAATTTGTTTGCAGCTGAACTCTCTACAGGGTGATTTGTTTGCAGCTGAACTCTCTACAAGGTAACTTCTTCTAGCTGATCTCTCTACAAGATGATTTGTTTCTAGCTGATCTCTCTACAGGGTGAATTGTTTCTAGCTGAACTCTCTACAGGGTGATCGGTTAGCTGAACTCTCTCCAGGGTGATGTGTTTGCAGCTGAACTCTCTACATGATGGTTTCTTTGTAACTGAACTCCCTACAAGGTGACTTCTTCTAGCTGATCTCTCTACAGGGTGATTTGTTTGTAGCTAAACTCTCTACAGGGTAACTTCTAGTTGATCTCTCTACAGGATGATTTGTTTCTAGCTGATCTCTCTACAGGGTGAATTGTTTCTAGCTGAACTCTCTACAGGGTGATCTGTTCATAGCTGAACTCTCTCCAGGGTGATTTGTTTGCAGCTGAACTCTCTACATGGTGGTTTCTTTGTAACTGAACTCCCTACAAGGTGACTTCTTTTAGCTGATCTCTCTACAGGGTGATTTGTTTGTAGCTAAACTCTCTACAATGTAACTTCTTCTAGCTGATCTCTCTACAGGGTGAATTGTTTGTAGCTGAACTCTCTACAAGGTAACTTCTTCTAGCTGATCTCTCTACAGGGTGATTTGTTTGCAGCTGAACTCTCTACATGGTCGTTTCTTTGTAACTGAACTCTCTACAGGGTGATCTTTTCGTAGCTATACTCTCTACAAGGTAACTTCTTCTAGCTGATCTCTCTACAGGGTGAATTGGTTGTAGCTGAATTCTGTACAGGGTGATCTGTTCATAGCTGAACTCTCTACAGGGTGATTTGTTTGCAGCTGAACTCTCTACAGGGCGATTTGTTTGCAGCTGAATACTCTACAAGGTAACTTCTTCTAGCTGATCTCTCTACAGGATGACTTGTTTCTATCTAATCTCTCTACAGGGTGAATTGTTTCTAGCTTAACTCTCTACAGGGTGATCTGTTCGTAGCTGAACTCTCTCCAGGGTGATTTGTTTGCAGCTGAACTCTCTACATGGTGGTTTCTTTGTAACTGAACTCTCTACAAGGTGACTTCTTCTAGCTGATCTCTCTACTGGGTGATTTGTTTGTAGCTGAGCTCTCTACAAAGTAACTTCTTCTAGTTGATCTCTCTACAGGGTGAATTGTTTTGTAGCTGAACTATCTACAGGGTGATTTGTTTGTTGCTGAACTCTCTACAAGGTGATCCTTCTAGCTGATCTCTCTACAGGATGACTTGTTTCTAGCTGAACTCTCTACAGGGTGATCTGGTAGCTGAACTCTCTACAGGGTGATTTGTTTGCAGCTGAACTCTTTACATGGTGGTTTCTTTGTAGCTGAACTCTCTATAAGGTAACTTCTTCTGGCTGATCTCTCTACAGGGTGATTTGTTTGTAGCTGAACTCTCTACAGGGTGATTTGTTTGCAGCTGAACTCTTTACATGGTGGTTTCTTTGTAGCTGAACTCTCTATAAGGTAACTTCTTCTGGCTGATCTCTCTACAGGGTGATTTGTTTGTAGCTGAACTCTCTACAGGGTGATCTGTTCGTAGCTGAACTCTCTACAGGGTGATTTGTTTGCAGCTGAACTCTTTACATGACGGTTTCTTTGTAGCTGAACTCTCTACAAGGTAACTTCTTCTAGCTAATCTCTCTACAGGGTGACTGTTTGTAGCTGAACTATTTGCAGGGTGATTTGTTTGTAGCTGAACTCTCTACAAGGTGATCCTTCTAGCTGATCTCTCTACAGGATGACTTGTTTCTAGCTGAACTCTCCAGGGTTAGGGATGCGGCGATTATGCCGGCATAATTTTGGGCATAATAGGTATGTGTGGGAATCAGGAATTATGCTAGCATTTTGAGATGATTGTAAAGCTTTAACAGTAGGAAAATCTGCAGATTGTACAATTTCGTTTAAAAAGATCGAGATACTCTAATAGAGCAGTCAGAAACTCTAATAGAACAGTCACTGAATATCATTTACTCTAATAGCAGTCACATTGAAACGAAATACTCTAATATAGCAACCAGCTATAGATTTAAAGACTATTTGAAGTTAAACATCAATGACAATGGTCTGATACAGCAATAAACTGGCATTATTAGCCAATTATGGTGGCATAATTTTGAGAATAATGGGCAATTCTCAAAAGCATAATAGGTGATTTTTTGAGCACTGTTCAAAAGCATAATGCTCAATTTTTGGAGCATAATAGCCTCATGCCTATCCAGGGTAATCTGTCTGTAGCTGAACTTTCTACAGGGTGATTTGTTTGCAGCTGAACTCTCTACATGATGGTTTCTTTGTAGTTGAACTCTCTACAAAGTAACTTCTTCTAGCTGATCTCTCTACAGGGTGACTGTTTGTAGCTGAACTATTTGCAGGGTGATTTGTTTGTAGCTGAACTCTCTACAAGGTGATCCTTCTAGCTGATCTCTCTACAGGGTGACTTGTTTCTAGCTGATCTCTGGATGACTTGTTTCTAGCTGATCTCTCTACAGGCTGACTTGTTTCTGGCTGAACTCTCTATAGGGTTATCTGTTTGTAATTGAACTCTCTACAGGTGATTTGTTTGCAGCTGAACTCTCTACAAGATGGTTTGTTTCTAGCTGATCTCTCTACAGGGCGACTTGTTTCTAGCTGAACTCTCTACAGGTGATTTGTTTGCAGCTGAACTCTCTACATGATGGTTTCTTTTTAGCTGAACTCTCTACAAGGTGACTTCTTCTAGCTGATCTCTCTACAGGGTGATTTTTTTGCAGCTGAACCCTCTACAGGGTGGTTTTTTGTAGCTGAACCTTCTACATACAAAGTGACTTCTTCTAACTGGTCTCTGTACAGGGTGATTTGTTTGAGCTGAACTCTCCTACAGGGTGGTTTCTTTGTAGCTGAACTCTCTACAAGGTAACTTCTTTTAGCTGATGTCTCTACAGGATGACTTGTTTCTAGCTGATCTCTCTACAGGGTGAATTGTTTCTAGCTGAACTCTCTACAGGGTGATCTGTTCGTAGCTGAACTCTCTACAGGGTGATTTGTTTGAAGCTGAACTATCTGCAGGGTGATTTGTTTGCAGGGGCAGCAGAGAAGGGGGCTACAGCCCCTGTGAAAAAAAATTATGTGGGGCTTAGCCCCCCCCTAAAATTATCTGTAGCTGTGATGGAGAGCCTAGCTTAATAGCATCATTCGAGGTACTCCAGTAGAGCAGTCAAGATCGAGATGCTCTAATAGAGCAGTCACAGTATTCTTTGAGGAGCAGTGTAGCAAGCTACGTATGTAGTTATAAATAAGGAGATATAGTCTAGTTGGTAGAGAGCAACTATTGCCAGCAGGTAATGACCTTTTTTTTTGGTGTTCAACTTACAACTAGGCCATGGCATCACCAAGCTAGTATATAGTTTCATCTCAAAGTACATGCCAGTGATCTCACTTAATCCTGGCACTGAAAGGCTTCAAGTTGAGAGCTATAATAATTGATTATCACACAAACTTATCACCTGAAAACTGTGCTTTCTCTACACAATGGCCTGCCACATCCAATGGTTTGGCCATGCGAAACTACTGGTCGAGGGGTCAGCAACAGAGCAAAAATGGTGTCCAAGATTTCAGGATCTCAAGATTTCTTTGAGATCTCTGGGATTTCAGGATTTCACAGTCAAATAGATTTCAAGATCTCTTGCTAAGATTTCACAGGGTTTCTCAGAAAATTTCACTCAGATTTCAAAAGATTTACAGATTTCATGTGCATTTAGCACTGTATGCATGTAATAGTCTAGCTGATAGTTAAGAAGTTGTTAATGTACTTAATGGAGTTTTAATTTGTATGAGTCTTCCTCCGAGTGTTCCTGGTCCTACCCTCCGCTTGTTGAACTCTCATCTTGGTTGCTACAACTGAAGTTTCCTGCTTCATTCCTAAGTCATCCCGGGCTTCCTTGAGGCCTGCCCACTCACATGCTTGTATTGGGTTGTCAGCCATTGTTACACTCAGGCAGTATACCCATTACTGTGCCTTTTAATAACTCACATTAATCGTAGCACAAAATCACAAAATTTTGTGGCTGTAATTTCTGTAATTTTACAGAAATATTACATTATTTTATGGAAACAATCAGAAAATGTTTTATTAGTTGGGATTTCAGATCTCGAATTTCCAGCAAGATATCAGTGATAAGCGTCCAAGATTTCACCCTGTTGTGGACCCCTCGCTACTAGTAGCTGAGTGCTGGTACATCAATGGTGTGGCAATGGTATAATCATGTGTAACACAACATACAGGAGATGCACATTATACTGTAGAACTGTATGCAACAATGTATTATTGGCAACACTGTAGATGGAATAATTCAGCTAGCAAGCCAGGTGAAGGATGAACAGAAGTATACAAAATGATACAAACAAACAAACAAATACACAACAAACAATCATGTTAACATGAAAACATACTCTTAATCTCGCGGGGTGCATCCACTGGCACCTGGCATCGCCTAGTCTCGCATGGCCAGCCCCCCCTTTTTTTTCCTGCGGACAAAGGCATGTGGTCCGCAGGATAAAAAAGGGGGGCTGGCCATGCAAGACTAGGCATTGCCTGGCATGGCGACTTGGAACTTACTGTTCCACCTAAAAACAACTTAGCAAATAAAGAGGCACTAGCCACAAACAATCAGTAGTCCAATGGCCTTTCTCTGTGGTCGCTAATCCTTCCACTGTGGTCATCATGAATAGCGAAATAAACTTGGCTTGGCACTTAATTAGCTGCCTGTATTCACAAGCTTTAGCATTTAATATATTTATTTATGATGTAATTTTAACCACATTTCTTATTATTCTTAGTACTTGGTTGTATAATCATTTTTATCAATTTAATTGCAAACCTCATATGCGTCAGTATAAAACAATATGTTAATTAATTATTAAAATTTATTAGTAACATTTTGAAAATGCCAAGAGATTGTGCTGAATCAGGTAAGTTCTGTATGACATTAGGATAAAAGCTGAATACATACATATTTGTTAGTTGCGCCAGCTTTCCTTAGCTGTACAATGCACTATCATGTGTCGTGGTTTAGTCCAGCCAATTAGAGTGGCCCAGACGATCTGTAGTTTGACAGAAATCTACTAATATTTACCACTTAATATTATTTACATTATAGGTATATACAATATGGTTACTTTAAGATTTTGTAGGTGCATGTATGCATAAAATTATTCATTTCTTGCTTAATTTCTGTAGAAACAAATTATTACAACACTTCAAAAACGTCTGGATAAGGCTAGAGTACAAGGAGACACAATTTCTGTAAAATTTATCAAAATTCTATTTACTGGTTCTGGAGCAGCTGGGAAAACCAGCTTTAGCAATCTATTGATAAAGAAAGCAATCAACAAGGTCCACCACAGTACTAGTGTGGTTCAAGCTAAGCATGCTATATCCGTAAAGAAAGCTCTTGTTCTCGGCTCCAAACAAACAGGTAGCAAAAATGTCGTATGGCTTGAAATGAACAGTGATTCTGAAATAAAGCATTTAAGACAAGTGCTACTGACATCATACATTAAACCACCAGTGCCAATGCAGCATATACCTGTATCAAGTAATCAGTCACAAAGTAAAGTCATGAAGAAAAATGAAATGCTTGATAATCCTGTGCAGCAGCGTTCTAAAAAGTCAGCAGTATGTATACCAGTTTCTACAAACCAAAAATTTGCAACCAAGAGTTCATCAAAACGATCAGTTAGCCAACGAGTTGCTGCTGTATTTTCACCATCGCCTAAAGTAAAAAGTAAAAGTCTGGTAACATTTGACAACTTAGTAAATAGTGCTCTTTATGCTAGTATTTCCAGTGAAGTAATGGCTCACCATCCCGGAGAAATCCTAAATATCATTACTCTACTGGATACAGGAGGTCAACCGGAATATATACACTTGCTACCCACTGTCAACATTCACCCAATGGTGAACTTTGTGGTACATGATTTATCCAAGAACCTTGAAGACCAAGTGTTGGTGGAGTACAGCGAGCATGGCAAACACATATTTGAACCTTATCACTTAAGGTATTCCAACTTTGACATGATAAAATTTCTAATGTCTGCAACTAATGATGCCATAGAAAGACCTCTATGTCAAGTTCCTCAACTGGTTACTATTCCCGGAAAGAACACAAAGTCTTACATTTGCTGCGTGGGAACACATGCAGACAAGGTGACACCAGAAATTATATACAATACTGATAACAAACTGACTGCAATGGTTGAAAAGCTTGATTGCAAAGCTGCTGTATGGCCAAATGGAAATGATGGTGTTCTTTTCTCAGTAGACAATACTACTGCTGGAGATGATGGCAAGGAGGACCCACTTGCAGAATTTGTTCGTAGCAAGATTGAAACATTGGCTTCTGATAAAGATGTGTATGAGTTGCCAATTACCTGGATGATGCTTGAGATAGAGATACGCCAAGTGTGCTCAAGAAATAATAAAGCTTATATATCATTTCAAGATTGTGTTTCTGTTGCTTTCCACAGCAAATTGATCACTGATGTGGAACAAGTCAGAAGTGTTTTACAATACCACCACTTGTTAGGAGTTTTGTTATACTATCCTGAAGTGGAAGGTTTGTGTGATTATGTGATCGTTGATCACCAGTGGCTTTTTGATAGGCTTACCAGTATAGTGCGTTTTGCTTTTAACCAATCTTCAGATTTAAATGCTACAAAAAGGTTAAAATATGATGGAATTCTTTCGAAAGAACTTTTGGAAAATTTAAAATGGGAAGAAGAATTGAAACAAAAGCATTTTATCTCTCTTCTTGTTGAGATGAAAATTATAGCTCCAATAAAGAAAGAAGATGGTAATGAACAAGATTATTTCATTCCCTATGTATTACCAACTTACATTAGCAAGTCACAGGGAGATAAGTTGATATCGCAATATGGTTGCCTTCAAGGTGAACCTCTTTTGATTCAGTTTGTATCCAACCTCTTGCCAAGAGGATTTTTCTGCTGCTTAGTTGTTCAACTGCTGCAACAACTACCACACGGTTGGAACCATGTTCTTGCTCAGAAAGACATTCATCATACATACAATAATTTGATCACGTTTTGTCTACCCAGTGCATATTTCTTATCACTATTGGACAAATTATCCTATTTGGAAGTTCAAATCAGACATCAGAAAGCTGATTATTACCAGCAGTGTCCTGTCCACTTATCAGTCCAGGACATTCTTTCCAATGCATTGGCAGCAGTTTGTGAACAGTTAAGTTACAATAATGGAAGGATCCGATATGGTTTTCATTGTCAATGTGGTCAGATGGGAGAAGAACACATTGCAGCAATCACTAGACTGACTCCTCCTTTTGATTACGCACTGTGTAAATATGGAAGTATAGTTACAACTACGTTGAAGCATTCTCACATTGTTTGGCTGACAGAGGTGAACACGCATATTGTATTCGTTTACATAGCTACATCACATATAAATTGCAGGTGAAAAAAAGTTCTCAAGTGGATTCAAGGGGTACTCAAATACCACCACAACCTGGTATGTATACATATACAATAACAAATGTACGTAGCAGTGTTGTTAAAATACTGACGTAAAAATTTGTAACTTGCATATATAATAGATTGGTCACTAACTACCATTGTAGTGTTTACTAGTGTGCTATCCTATGCAACTGCAATAAACTATATGTGTACACCTGTATATACTTGTCAAAACAGCTTTGTTTCATTAAATAATATCTAGAATAGGTAGATTAAAATATGTACTACAATGCTACCATTGTACATAAGTATATGGTGTATATTTATTTTCCTGTTTTTGCAGGTGATCAGTCACCAGAATACATTCTAATGAAACACTACCATAACAAACTGTTAAAAATTTTGCCAGTTTGTGATTTGTCTCCTTATTTTGTGTCAGCGAAAGTTATCTCACTCGCAGATAATGACAAAATTGTTAATTCTTCAACCTCACATGCTGCAGCTCTACTTATACTTGATAAAGTATTACTTCAAATACAGAATGGCAACACTGAGATATTTAATAAAATGCTACTGATTATGGAACATTATGGGACTGATGCTGCTGAGACACTATCAGAAGAAATCAAACTTAAATGTAAAGAGATGCAGTCTGCAAATTCTACAGTTTATAAACAAGGTATACTTTATTGTACTAATTATTTTGTTAATCAGTAGAGTGGATGAAAATGTGTATTTGGGGCAAGGAAGGCTGGGAAAGAATTACGTGTTCAGTTGTACATACATGAGTATGATTTCAGATATAAAATCTCCGTGATCAATCTGCTTTAAGTATCAAGTACAAAAAACTAAGTGTCTTTTAAAACTGTGAACTTTGAGTGGTATAATACATTGATAGAAAGAAACATGACGATTGCAGTTTAGATTGCATGGAAGTGTTGTGATATAAGAGCAATGTTTGTTGGTGACACAAAGTTACATTATGCTGCACCTGATTTAGTAATGGTATTTCACAAGTGAAAGTTCACCAAATACTGCTGTTAATTTGCTCAAGTATATACAGTAGAATTGGAACGATTGTACAAATACATCCTCCTAAGCTTCTTTTGCTGCTAAATTAGCTTGGCTCCACGTATGTTTACAAACAGAAGACACACTCCCTATACTGAAGTGGGTATGGCTCATGAGAGAAACCGACCTACCACAAGACTATACTGTCTTGTACAATAACAATTGATTAGTGGGCATGGCTCCATGTATTATAAAGCATGCAGACAGCGGATCCGTGCATACCTACAGACCTGCATTTAATACTACTGATACATAGGCAAGGCTGCCTACAGATAGTAATCCCAAGAAGTGGCCGTGGCTCATGAAAAGAAGCTGGGCTGCAGCAGGACTAGACTATGATGCATCTGTGTTTGTCAAACTAATTAATTCATTGCACACATGATCCATTCTGGGTTAGACCTGGATATTCTGTTAAACAGGGATGACCAAGACAAAATGTGACCCGGATGATGTGGGTGACCCAATCCGGCTGGTCGCCCTCTGTATTTTTGAAAGGAAATGCTTTACAAGAGCAACCATGTACCCTACCTAATAAAGCAGTCAAACACAGCTGAGAGGTTTTATGGAATTACTTATCCAAAGACAAAATGTATGTTAATCGATGTGCTTTAGCATAGCCACAACTATATACCCTGCTTACCAAGTAATCCTTTCCACCACCCTTGACACTATAGCAGGTCTAAAAATAGTTTTAGAAACAGATAGAGGGAGAGTACTTAACATTCTGATAGTGATATACCAAGTATCCTATGGCTGATTTGTGTAGCTCTGATCCACCAAGAGATACAGCAGAAAAACGAGAAATTTTTATGATTGTGTTCTAGCCAAGGCATCACAGTACTACATGTATGTATATAGAACCTCTCTCTTCAGGGATAGTAAAGCTAGTCATTTTTGAACATGTTAGTGCACCTACTTATTTCACAATGCAGATGAGTTATAAATAAACCCATCTAAAGTTTCTCAACGTACATAATTGGCTAAGTAGTGCATTAAAAATTATTAACTTAAAAATGAAACAAGGTTCCAACAATAAAAAGTAGTGAAACAATTAAGAGATGATGGTAGCTATGAGGGAAAATCCTTACCTGGTTGGCATTGTAGCAATGTGGGAAAATCTCTAAATTACCATGTTTCCACCATCTTTTCAATGCCAAAGTAGAGGAATTTTCCCACATTGTTACAATGGCAAGTAAAGATTTTTCCTCATAGCTATGTACCATCAACTCTTGTTTCACTACTTTTTATCACTGGAACCCTACTTCCTTTTAAATTAATTATTTTTTATTACACTAGTTTATTAACTTTTTGTTAGAGCATAGCCATGAAATACACAAGTGGTTGTATCTGCTATATTAGAGTATCTCGATCTCGCTACTTAGCTATGCAGTAGATTAAGCTAAGGGATGACCTTGTTTTCTACAGAGCTAGATCATTAAGAGGCACCGATTATTAGAGGTGTGGTGGCGTGTTCAGATCATTTAAGAGGTGCAATTGTTATATATACTATATGCCCAGCTTAGCTGCTACCCAGTAGTACCAGGGATACAGTTCATTAAATGCCTCAGATAGTTTCATGGTGTCTAAATATGCTCTTTCAAGGAAAGTGTCGATACAGAAATTTGATGCCTTAGTATGGCATAAAGAAGATGACCGTTTAATTGGCATTGCACCCATGAGTTTGTTGTTTTGGTATAAAATGATGGCCATGTGCTGCTTCATTTGGCTTCTAGCCTAGTGATGGTGGTCAGGCAGTGGGGTAGTGAGGCAGGCAGGCAAACCAAATACGTTTTTTGACAATTTTATATTGAGCTGCCTGTCTGTTCTTGTTTTTATTTTTTCGATATTAAATAGAGTAACAGTCAACCATACCAACCTAATATTATTTTTGCATTCAAATAATTTTGATGTGATATTCAAACTCTGGTTCTTGCATTCGGAGGCTGTATGCAATACAATATTTAATATCATTTTTTGTCTACAAAAGGACTCATACTGTTATAGATATTCTCACTGGTCCCTTAGTGCTGATATTAAGGTCATTCATTGTACAAGTATACAAGGAAAATTAAGTTTGATTAGGGATCATAGGCACAAAAAGAAGTGAGGTTGCCTACACCTGAAGATATACGTACTAGTGGACATTTAATCCCTATAGACTGAATTAAGAATTAGAATTAGGGATTAAATGTCCACTAGTATATTTTCAGGTGTAGGTTGTTTCACTATGAACCTTATTTGACTTTTGTGGTGGATTTTGGAGGTGTCTAAGTTACTTAGACCATTTTCATGTTTTTCCATGTTTATTACATGCATCTCCACTGGTAGCGCTGGCAATGCATTGTAACCTGAAAATTAATTTAACTGTTGTGGAGTGATGGCTTGTTTCTATTTATTAATGTTATATTTCTCTGTTACAAGCATCTGTCAGGAGTGTTAAGGTACAACAGCTACTTAAACGGTCTAAATAGGTACTTCAGACCACAGCAGTCTACATAATTTAGTACTCCTCAGGCCCTGTAGTAGCAGCAGCGCCTTTGCTTCGTTCAGGTGCCACGACACAAGTTACTAAATTTCGTAGACCTAGTTTAACTATTGCTTAATTGTACTTGTATGTTGTAAAAGCACCTTTAAGGAAGAATCTTAGTGCATCTAGCATCAAATCCAGACTTAAAATAAGAAAACCAAATATTGATTTTTTAAATTGTAAAACCTGCATTTTGGTCTGCCTGCCTGTCTTCCCGCCTGCCTGCCCACCCACCTGCCTGATTACAGTTGCAAGGCTAGAGGCTAAATGAAGAAGTGCACAGGCACCATTTCATGCCACAGTAACAAACTCATGTATCTTTTCTGGATCATGTGACTCATATGTATGTTTGGTGTATAGCCTATTTATTTGACTACTTATTAATATATTTGTTTATAGTACTCTAATACAGTGCACATTTTTCTGAGCGCTTCTAATGCAACGCACATAGAATGTTCTAGAGCAGTCTAGAATTTCCATTGATGGGTCTATGTAATATAAATTATAAAATTTTACTATTCTGGTGTAGTAAACTAGAACTTTCATGTACAAGGTATGCAGAAATTAATTGAGGTGAGCAACTGACAGCAGTGGCCGAGTGGAAAAGGGTTTGGGTATATAGGAGTGGAGGTCCCTGGTTTGAACCCTGCACATTCAATGTTTTCATGAAGGTTTTTTAACTTCTTGGTTACTGTTCTATTAGAGTATATCAATTGCATTTTCACATTATTTGGTTTTTGCCTTATCTAATATCCTCAGTATTCTGAAATCACAAAAGGTCTGTGTACAATGATATGGTCAGCCTATCTGCATACTGATTTAAAGTTGTTTTTGTCAGTAATTTATTGTGCAGGCGTGACAAAAAAATAACACTTGCAATTTTTGAAAATTGCTTGTAACTTCGCAGAGTTATGGAAATTTTGTTGTAAGTGGTGCGAACAGTAAATTAACAGAATAAAAATAAAATGAACTTTGAAGATGGGTATCTCAAAGATGGCTGGACCTGTTTAGTCAAATTTGGTACGGATGATGTGGAACGTTTCACAGAAAAAATGGGCTATTTCTGTTTAGCCATTACTGAGGTACAAATGCGTGAAAATCACTTTCCTATATAATACTCACTGCCCAGACGCATTGGCTCTTTGACCGCATGACACACTATCATATGTCCTGATACCACACTTAGAAATAACGAATATCATCAGTAACATGGTATATATAATTATTTATTTTCAGAATCACACTTTCACACTACAAGGGAAGAAACTGTTTCTCCAACACGTCAAGAAACGGAAGGTTAGTACTATATTTAGATCCCCCAATGATAAATACACTATAATCAATTTGTCTTAACAGTTTAACAAAACAGTTTGAGAAGTTTGAACTATGTATCATAAAAGCAAATACTGTAATGATGAACATATGTGACTAAGCCTGTGAATATAGGGCATGTGGGTACATGATTTTAGCCTATTTTTGCAAATGTCCATCACTCATAACTTTTAGTACCATTATGCTGCAATTTTCAGCTTAGTAAGCATTTAATTGGCATCATGATGCCAGTTACAGATTGCAAATATTCTGTTCCAGTACTGAGACATGACCTTTTGAGTGACAGGATGTAGTTTGTGCCCACATGCCACATATAGAAACTGCACAATTAATTCTAGTACAATCAGTTCTAGAATTTACATGCAGTCCAATGTATAGGGATACTATAAAAGCACAGTGTTGTTTGCTAGTAGCAATGTATACAGAGCTACAAATTGTAAATTATAAACTCATTTTGTGCTATCAGTATGATTAAAGCTCTGTGGTATTGCCTAAACCCTTTATTCGGTATTTTGTTAAAAAATCTTTGTATATATATTAGGGCTCAAACGATTAGCCGAATATTTGGATTAATATTCGTTTGCATTGTAGCCAAATATTAAAATTAATAAACGATTATTCGCACGTGATCATTTATATGGTGACACGTGATTAGCTGTCATCACTAACGAAATGGAAGACCATGCTAACAAAAAGGAAAGGCTATAGTGATAAAGTGAAGAGTACTAATAGCATTAGGCAGCCACTAATTGATGAAAATGTACTAATTCCACAGTGAATCGCCGTAAGCGCAAGACTTCGTATGGATTTGTGGCTATACTCCAGGTACTTCTACTTTGTTACAAACACTTTCTATCACAGTGTCGCTGTGATAATCCTTTCAGAAAGGGCACTATGGTATTTCTTTTTTTCTCAGTAAGTTATTCATATGAAGCCACAAACCTGTTTGTGGTTATTTGTAGGCTTCTTGGTAGTGGCTGCCTTAATTACTGAATTGCATTCATAGCAATAAAACCTTGCACCAATTATTCGACTAATTTTGTAAGAGTTGAGTGAATATTCGAATACAGTAAACCACTATTCTTTTGAGCCCTAATATATACTAGTATATTAAAAATTATAAATTAAAAAATAAAGTAGGAATCCAAGCGATAAAAAGTAGTGAAACAAGAGATGAATGATGGTAGCTATTACAGCATAGCTTGGTGGGAAATCCCTACTTTGGCATGATATAGCCATTATTTTGTGTTCAATGCCAAAGTAGGAATTTCCCACCGAGCTATGCTGTAATAGCTACCATCGTTTATCTCTTGTCTCACTACTTTTTATCACTTGGATTCCTATTAAATTTATAATTTTTAATATACTAGTTTGTTTAGTTTTTTGTTAAGGTTATGGTATAGCCCCGGTTACCCGTTTCAGTCACCGACTATTGATACAAAAAATACGTAATCAGCAATGCTATTTATTGCGCGTTGTTGTAAGGTGATGTTCCTCATGGGTGTCGCTTAGACACACGCTCACAAAAGTTATTCTTCACCAAGTAGTTATGATGATTTGGCCGTCAACGAAGGAAGTTCTTGTCGTCACCAACCGATGTGATAGTTTGTTGGCAGCCCCACAGTCTCTCCGAATCCATGACAATTTCATTTATTATACCATCGGAGTAACATCGCGTCGAATGCTGCTATATGCTCGCAAAAGTTTCAAGTTATAGACCACTATTGTTCGTTTTGTTTGTTACACGGTACTGAAACTAAGAACTTCTAGTAATTCAAACACAGAGGAGGGAAGAAGAACAGAGTAAACAAAAGTAATTGTAGAACCAACGAAATGATGAAATGTGAACTGTTGTGTTCTGATGATGTGGTTGCGAACATTGTGGTTAGCTATGTACAGTATAATATATGCATTACAAACTACAGTGAGTGAATATTCAGTTGATAAATATGGCTACTGTCATCATGAAGGATTGAGCATAAGTTCTCCGACTCTGTGGTCCCATTCTTCCTTATTGGTAATCCACTGTGGTTCATGAATTATTGTGCGATGGCAAGTCAATTGTGGAAGAATGCTATTGAAATAAAATTGCCTCACCTTTTGAATAAAACCATTGCAAAACTGTTGGTCAAAATAAATTCGTTCCACTTTGAAATCTGCAGTAGTCCGCACAAAGAAATCACACCACTGCTTGCCAGTACAAAGCATGGCTACCTGCACTTGATAGTGATATTGATGTGAGCATTTCAGTTGTGTTTTCCCTTGATGGATGGTAAGAAACTTGATTTTCTTTTCCATGATGGCTATCTCTATTTGTTGGTCTTTGCAGGAATGTGGATTCTTAAATTCTACCAAGCCATCTGTTGGTGTTTCACAAGGGTCATGAACAAACCCATCTGGGGTGGCTGCTAGCCATGGATGGTTTAAAGAGATAGCAGGTCCACATTCAGTATTCACGGTAATATTGGGTGAGTACTGTTGCATGTATGCTAGGTATTGTATTTTTCTTCCTTCTTCTTGGTCTAGTCCCCATGTTGTTGCCTTGTTACCCCTAAAGTTAGACTGTACCAGCTGGTGCACTAGTGGAGTTACTGGAGTGGTATCCCTTCGTCTGGCAATGAGACCAACATTGGATGATGTAACCTGCAGTCGTCTCTCTTCACACCATATTCCCAATGACTTGTGGTCACTATGGTGTTTCATGGTAGCTTGTTCTATGTTGCTGGCTGAACTACTATTAACCATTACATTGTTTCTGTAAAATTGGATCATCATGTCTTGGAGATCCACAGCTGGAAGATCGGATGTAGAGTCATCAGGTTCAGGACCACCATCATGTCTGGAGTATGCCCGTCTTGAGGCTGCACTGTTGTCGTTTGAGGACTTTGCTCTCTTCCGCTGCAGTCTAGCATTTTCAGTAGCCTTTCTATGACGATCAGCTTCTGCTGCCTTTGCAGCTGTTAATGAATAGGTTTTGAAGACATCATTAGCTGGTGTAGATGTGATCTTCTCCCATGCTATAGGACCCCACATTGGTCCATCATTGTTTCGCAAGCCAGCACCAGCACAGCGACCTGTCCATGACCCTCTTTGACTGCGATTAATTTGTTTCCCACCATCAAACTTTGCACGTATGTGCATCCAGGACTCTGCTAAGTTGGTTGTAAAGTTTCCTACATAAAGATCTCGTAAAGCATGCAGAGCTATGTAAGTTATACTTACCAATCAACTGAGGAGCTTTTTCAACTAGTCTAGCAACCACTCATTGTATATCACAAATCATTGCTTCATCTAAGGTGGTTAGTGGTTTGTCAGCAATGTGTCTTACTTCATCTAAATCTTTATCATTTGTACAGTCGTACCAGTCCTCCTGAAGTTGTGACATGATGCTGTCTACTTCACCTGGATCATCATTTGCATCAGGTAAGCTGTGAAATGCCATTTCTCTCAATGATTGTATGTTGGTATATTGCAGTGATGGTGTGCTACTGTGAGGCAGTGATGGTGTGCTACTGTGAGGAAGTGATGGTGTGTTACTGTGAGATAGTGATGGATTACTCAGGAACGATGAGCTGCTGATGGGCAGTGATGGTGTACTCACTGATGATGAGCTACAATGAGGCAGTGACAGTGTGCTACCATGAGGCAGGGATGACATGTTAGATGAAGATGGGTGACTATTTTGTTTGACTTTACAAAAATCTGTACTGCATTTTGTGTGGTAGCCAAAACAGTGAAGTGGACCATTGATGAGGTCTTTCCGTAATTTGACAACTGCCATTCATTTATCATTCTCCTGGCTTCTCATGACAATGGCACATCGTGCAGCTCGGGTAAGTCTCTTTCTCATTGCCTCGGTTAGTTTTCCTCTCCCTTTATAGGTGGGGTTTTCCTGTACTATTTTCTCAAGATGTGTTCGATAACATTTGACTGAATGGTTTGCACACTCTATCTTCGTAATGGCATACCCCCATGGTATGTTAGATATTAGAGTGGGGTATACTGAACTATCTCCATCTCCTATAAAGGATATGTACCTCACACCATGTTGTTGTTCACATATTCTGAATCCTTCCATGATATTGGCTTCCATTTCTGATGATGAGCCACTCCAATTCATGAAACATTGGTGTTCTGGAGGAGTGCAGTTGAGGTTATTTGCTCTACTACAAATGTAGCAAAATTTATTTCAAACCCTATGAATAGGAGTTTGCCTGTTTGTTTTCCAATGATTATACCAACCCCTGATTTGGCATTGTAAGTGTGTCTATGTGTGCGTTTGCACCATCTGCCATCTACTATTACTGTTATTGCAGGCACACCTTGATGATAACTGTTGTTGGCTATGGCTAGAGCTCTGTCTTCTTCACCTGCTATCTTCATGGATTCCTGCAACAGTTCCCACCACCAGCTGCCAATATGCTGTTCAGCAGAAATAAATGCTGCCTTGGTCATTGTTGATATGCCCATCACTGGCATTGACTCTGATAAAGGTGCATATCCATTACCAGTGACCATTTGACCCCACACAGCTGCTAAATTGCATGTCCAATATTGACCTCCACTTGTACCAGTTGTTTTGGTAGATGTAGGAAACTTAAACTATTTATTGCATCCTGTACAAATGCTAACAAGTGTAGATGCTAATCCAGCCTTGTTTGTTTCTCCAGTTAGAACTATTCTTTTTTCTTCAGGTATTGTGCAGGGGAACTGACAGGTGGCAGCATGCTCACTGATAGTAGTAAGGTGGTGTTTCAAGTTTCCCAAGTTGATGATTCTATTGCTATTCAAGTTCAAGCTGGTGAGTACCTAATGTTTTTTGGTGTACTTGCTCTTTTTGAAGTTTTTAGATTTCTTGGAAAATCTCCCATTGCACCTGTGAGAGCCTTTGATGGTCCTATTTCTTGCCGTGCTATGATAATTATATACACAACATTGTTTTATTTGTTTGTAACACTTCATTCAATACATTACCTGTTTTGTGTAGAAAGTTGTTGCTGACAAATTGGACTAATTACCTGTCGCGTAGCACCAGCTGGTTGCTAATTTATAATGCACCGCGGAATGCTGTGCGCATGTCAGAGATAGTGTACCCTACGGATATAATGGCGAAGCTTTAGTGATGGATTTGACCTCTAAAACGTGCCGCATTTTTTCTGAACAGTCGCCTATTTCTAGTTCACCTTGTTAGTTGTAGCGTGTAGAATAATAAAATTTTCAGGTCCTGTGGAAGCGTTTTTCTTGAAATTCTTTCCCTGGACGCCGCTATTGTTGATAGAAGTTGGTTATGGTGTCAGTTTAGGGCGTTTTGTTACAAACAATCGTTCTTAATGCGTAAACAAACAAAAACGCTTCCACAGGACCTAGATATTTTTATTGTTAATCTATTTATTCAAAAATTAGTAAAGTACACAAATCAGTTAGTCCCAATTTTGGCGGCGGAGTTTCCATCTTCTCTTGTCTCCACTGCTTTATCCTCCAAGTTATGTGCCTTTGTTTGTCCCTAAATAAAATGTAGTAATGAAGTTTATAGTAATGCACTAGTTGTTTACTCCTAATACTAAGTGGCTTAGTTGTACAAAGTACATTTACTTTTTATTTCGCCCACGCATTAATCACTATCCCGTAACCTTAAGGCATACAGCTAGCTATAAACATGTGACTGTTCTATTAGGGTGACTGCTGTGTTAGAGTATCTCGAGTCAGTCTGCAAAGATGTGCGCTTGCCAAAAGGGGTGTGGTTTCGATCGATTATAGAGTATCTCGAGTCAGCCTTCCAAATTGAAGGTGTGTGGTCACTGAAATACAGCTAGTGAAAAAGGGGTGTGTCATCATGGTTTCAATCGATAGATTGATAATGCATAGAATGAAGAATGGACATGATCTTGTGACCTATCATGAAAACTATCTAGTACCGGTACCTTCGTACAGTAGCCTTCGTCATAGATTATATAAGTAAGGAATATATAATCTATTCCGCGTAGTCTAAGCGCCTTAAATAATCTTGTGGCGTCTATTATACTGCTTAAAGAAAGTGTTGATACAGAAAATTAATGCCTTGGTATGGTTTCGTTGGATGAAGAAGACAAGCAGCCTGATTGAAGATAAAAGAAAATACAAGGCGCAGAGGGCACACACTGTATTTAATGCTGTTTTATGTATTATATGGACTAGTACTATTCCGTAAAGGTGATTTTCGTCTCGTAAAATAACTGTAGGATGATTTTTAATGGTGGGATTTTGGGCGGCACACAAAAATTTCACCTGGATTCCTACTTAAATGGTACAACCGTACCGTTTGATATATATAGTATTAATGAAATGCTTGTATACCATATGTGTAAAAATGGGGTGCATGTATGTAGCTATGATCTACAATATTTAGTCTTTTTTCCCATTTATCTTGTATAATTAAGCTTTATAGTCACCTGCTGTAATTATTGCTGTTATGAGTCACATAGAAAATTAAGTATTTTCACTGTTATTACATTTCTGTGCATAAGTTATTAACTGGCCATGTACGTTTAAACATAAATGCTGTATATTTTTGCTTTAGATACAGACTCACTGTTACCAGAGTGTGAAGTCTTTATACAATATTATAGCCAGATAGTCAACAACATGTCTGCTAAATCATTGGCTCCACGTTTTGTTGCTCACAAAATTATATCACCAGATGATCAAGAAGAAATCTCTTCTGTTGCTTCATCAAAGAAGGCAGCAATGTTATTGCTAAGTAGAGTGTCTTCTGCCCTGGAAGCTGGAATTGTTAAGAGTTTTTACAAGTTTCTTGATATCACTGAACATTGTGGGAGTAATAACAGTAGAAATGTCTCACTGGCTATTACAGAGAAGCTGTTGAAGATAAAGGGTAACCAAGAGGAAATTGGTCCTACCCTTGTTGAGAAAGGTATTACTGAATATACATATTGAATTATAATCTGTAATTCCAAAACAGCATCACCATTATTATACAATGTTCCAAAGTGTATACAGCAGTGCTGTGTCTGTAAAATATGACCAGGATGGCAAAAATTGGGCATTTGGACACAAATCACAACTCATTGCGTAACACTGTTCTTGAGTACAACATCTCTGAATCAAGGGCTAATAATTGCATGGCCATAGCATAATTGTATATAAAGTTATAGCATGAATCAACAGGAAAAATATGTGCCATCAAAAATGGTTTTCACAGGCCTGATTGCAAATATATTATATGCATTGTCAAAACTACACTTTAATGCTGCTATCAGTACTGTGTGACTGCAGCATCACTAGTAATTTGTGCCTATATATTTTATGCTAGTAGATAATACACAGAGATATTGCATATTGCCAGACATTCATGTATTCAGCAGTTAACCTGTCAGGTAGAGCACCCAGTTATATTAAACTTGTAACATTGTAATAAAGTGTTTATCATACAGTACGGTAGTACTGTATATTAGGGATCATATTTGGGTTTTTCTGGCAAAAAAAAATCACCCAAAAACCAGCTTCACAATTCCATCCTGGCACCTTGGCAGTATTGGTTAGGTATAGCCAAAGTTCCTTCAGTACGATCCTAAAGGCTTCCAATAAATTGTTACAAAAAAATTTTTTTAATTATTCAATGGAATTTTCTACTGAATAACTGCCTGATGCCTGATGCCTTCAGGCCAGCGTAACTCGATAACAGCTAAGGCTACGGGCTTGATTTTTTCACTGCTCGATGTTACTTCGTCCGGAGACGTGCCTTTTGACTTACCTTTGTCCTCCTTTGTGTCCCATTTCTTTTTGCTGACAGCCCATGGTGTCGATTCGCGGTAGCATGATGCATGGCTTCCCTACAGTACATTTGTAAATGGGAATTATCCGTTTTTCGTGGTGATTGGATTGGTTGCAGAGGCAATTCTAACACTGTTCTTCGTTTGTAATGCTGTGTAACGGGCTGAACATAGCTGAAAGCGAAGCGTAATGGCTGCTGCACTTTCGAGGCAGTAATTGATAGTTAGGGTGCGAATCGTTGTATTTTCGTGGTGACTGGATTGATTGCAGAGGCACTTCTTGTACTGTTTTTCATTTGTAGTGCTGTGTAACGGGCTGAACATAGCTGAAAGTGAAGTATAATGGCCACTGCACTTTTGAAGAAATATTTGATAGCTGGGGCATGCATTCAGACGAAAACATTAAATCTGGTGTCATCCTTTCTTTTGATGCAGTATGCATGGATTCACCAGTCATAATAATGTTACAAAAAAGTAAACAAACAAGTGTAAGGAAAAATTAGGAATTTTAAGCTCAATTAGGGATCATAGAAAAAAAAAGTAGGGAAACAAGAGAGGTTGCCTACACCTTCAGATATACTAGTGAACATTTAATCCCTAATTTAGTCTATACCCAAGACCAAGACTGAATTAGGGATTAAATGTTCACTTCCTTGTTTCCCTACGTTTTTTCTTTGATCCCTAATCGAACTTAAAATTCCTAATTTTTCCTTACACTTGTGTACTTAAGGTGGCAGTGTACTGGAAACCATTGATATTCTGAAAATACAGACACCCTTCAAAATTCAGTTCTAGCACACAAGACCATACAAGACACAAACGAAAGTCAGATTGCAATTGAAAAAGTAATGTACCCTCTACTCATGACTACAAGTTCAGAGAAGGACACAACAACTTGTGTTCACATATCACAACCAGGCGGGTTGTAACAGCAATGTTTTTGTATAAATGAAGCACTTTGCCTTGAACAAGATAATCACACCTTCTACTATAATGTATTATATTGTAATGCCTTTGTTACAAACTTACAATGTTAGCCAACCCAGCCTGGCTTACAAGTACAGATATACAAAAACTGCCACTTTAATGGCACATGTACTCCTTAACAATGATGTGAATTGTTTATGATTACATCATAAACTTGAAAGGCTTCGTTCACGACGTATTTCCCCTTTAACCATTATAATTTTTGTGCATCACAAAGTTGTGAAAATACGTATCGCGAGTAATATTCGCTACAGTAATAGAAGCCTATTTTACACCACTGGCTGCTATGTCCACGTATATATTATACAACCTGGCACAAATGCAGAGGTCTTACGCACTAGTATACTAGAGAAAACTGACACAGAAAAGTTGTTGTCACCATGAAGGATACCATACGAAAACCACAAATTACCCTTGCTGCCAAAATTTTGTGTAAAGGACATGAATCCCCTTAAACTAAGATTCTACTCTACTTATTTTTGTGAATGTCTTCTTTTACTATTACACACTAAACAATAACATACTAGCTGTAGAGTCGAGTTATTTAAGCGCATGCGCTTATAATTTTTGGAGAAAACTTTCAGTAAAAATAATGCTATCTGTTAGGTGCATACGCCTAATTAATAATTATGGTGTGGCCATATTATTGTTAAGTATACCACTTTAGTGTGGGTGTTCAAAGGTGCCACTCAGGGTTTAACTGGCATATTCACCAGGCAATATCTAGATATTACCCGGGCAATATCATGGGAATGCGGTTTGCTCATGGCTTTGATGCCCAACCAGTTCAAAGATACAATACACTTTGACTCGTTATATTGAGCGACACAGCATTTAATTATGGGTTTGTGTTTACAAGTTAGGCTAGGCTCAGTGTAGTTGCTAAGTTTAGATTATTTGACAGTGACTAAACCGGGGGTGGCAGAGAAGGGGAGGCAAGGGGGGCTGTAGCCCTTGTGAAAAAATTAAGGGGGGCTTAGCCCCCCTAAAATATCTGTAGCTGTGATGGAGAGCCTAGCTGAATAGCATCAATAATTCGAGATATTCTAATAGAGCAGTCACAGTATTCTTAGAGGAGCAGTGTAGCAAGCTACGTATGTAGTTATAAATAAGGAGATATAGTCTAGTTGGTGGAGGGCAACTATTGCCAGCAGGTAGTGACCTTTTTTTGGGGCCTTCAACTTATAGCTAGGCCATGGTATCACCAATCTAGATCCCAGCCCCCCTTAAATAAAGGTGTCTCCTCTGCCCTTGAACTAAACTAGAGCAGCTCAGGTACTATCGGCCACCATGAGTTTTCGGACGCGATATTTCCTAGAGGAGCAATGAGAGCCGATCATTTATGGCACTATTATGAAGACCTATGGCTATAACCTCCATGTATAAAATTTGATAGGATTTGGTTATATCGTGTGGCTGCAGTGACCTTCGAAAGCCACTGTCCAAAAAAATGGATGCTTGGACAAAGTGATGCTCGTTCAGATGCCTCCATTTCTACCCTTCCCATGCAATTTATATGCCATTGTGTGGTAGTGATTGGTAGAGCTATCCTTGAGCTATCCCGTAATATAAGCAGATTAGATTTTTATCGACTAGAATTGCAGATATCACCTGTTTCCCAGATGTGGTAACTTGATGGATTGTGGGACATCAATTATAATTCCAGACACAGCCCCTTCTTGTGATTATTTTGGCATTTTAGAGTTTAAGTATAGCACTAGGTTAGAAACATTTGAAACCAGCTATTTAGGGAGTGATTTTTGTTAATTGAAGAGGTCAGTGGAAAAAGGGGACATGTGCCATTTTAGATTATCCATTTTCTAAAATTAGAATGGCTTGTTTTAACCATGTGAATAATGTTGCCACTAAGTAAACAATACAATTTAAAAGCTCAAGGCAGTCTCAAATTAATTTTTAGTAACTGTTAGAATAATAATTCAAATATGTCCCAAAATTTTGTTTAATGCCCACTATGTGGTCACCTAAATTTTCAAATGGCACTTGTCCCCTTTTGCCACTGGGCCCTTCAATTCGAGATGGAAATAGCAGTTACTTCATATAGCTACAACATATAGGTCTAGAATAGCTATATAAAATTGCTCAAATTTAATAATCATGTATATTTTCACTTAGTTGAGACGTGGGAGACCAGAAATAAACTGCAACAATGTACAGAAGGTTGCCACTGCTTAATCGCATCTGTGACTGTTCTATTATTAAACTATATTAAATTCTATATTGTTTTACTTTAAATCTAACTTTTAATTGGACTCATATTATGATTTATGCATATACAGACTATCTAAGGATGCCTCAGTATGAAAACCAATAAAAGCTATGATAAATTAATATGCTCTAATAGAACAGTCATGGCGATGATTAAGCAGTGGTGACCTTCTATATACTGTTTCGGTTTATAGTTGGACTCACACACCTCAATTAATCTCAAATAAGCTCAAATATGTAAAATTATTCAATTTGAGCAATTTTATATAGCTATTATATAGACCTAATGTATTGCTATTTCCATCTCAAATTGACGATAACCACTCTATAAAGGTGCCTAAATATCTGTTTTCAAATGTTTCTAAGTGCTATACTTAAACTCAAAAATACCAAAATAATCATAAGAAGTTGCTGTGTCTGGAATTATAATTGCAATTTGATGTCCGGCAATCCATCAAGTTACCACGTCTGGGAAACAGGTGATATCTACAATTCTAGTTGATAAAAATCTAATCTGCTTATATCATAAGGATAACTCTACCAATCACTATACCACATAATGGCATATAAGTTGCATGGGAAGGGTAAAGATGGAGGCATCCGAATGAACATCACTTTGTTCAAGCATCCATTTTTTTGGACAGCGGCTTTCGAAGGTTACTGCAGCCACATGATATAACCAAATCCTTTACATGGATGTTATAGTCATAGGTCTTCATAATAGTGCCATAAATTATCAGCTCTTATTGCTCTTCTAGGAAATATTGCGCCCGAAAACTCATGGTAGTCAATAATACCTGAGCTGCTCTATATTCTAAGACAAATGATCTGTAAAACGAGCACTTGGGTGATGCATGGATGTGTATTTCTACCCACTGCGTGGGGAGTGTGTCAGCCATTGAGCAGATCACGAAACAAGAAGAATATGACAACTAGGTGAGTAGCTTTTAGTCCTAAGTACTTAATTTAATGTATTACTGCCACAATAGCAAAGGTTTAAGTATAGGTTAGGAACCTAGACCGAGGCTCTTCGTGGTTTCTAAAACATGAAGAGCCGAGGGTGTGGTTCCTAACTGACTTAGAAAATGCGGGCCGTTATATATATCGCTATGTAGGTGGAACCATTGTGGGATTGAGTTATATGTCGTTTCAAAATTGTCAGTGTTAAAACAAGTCATGCGACCGTGGCCAGTAGAGAAGATTGAACGTGTTTTCGAATTAAAGCTTGTAACTAGCTACATTATCGCTGCTTCTGTTAGCTGGTGGATCAAACAAAGAGTGATAGCTACTGTGACAATAAAGTTAAAACCAGCACTACCAAGGGTTTAAAGTAAGTGGTAACATTGTTGTCAATGGTTAATAATACTTGGTCTGGTGCTAGGCCTTCTGTGACTAAGCCAGTATATACACGATTTCACACCTACATAACTTTTTTTACAAGAAACAAATAAACATTCTACAAGAAAGCTTACCTATTTAGTTCTTTTAATAGGGAGTCCGCTTAAAGTACAGTAAAAGCATATTAAACAGGCTTGAAACATTGACGGGCATTAAATAGAACTCCATTATATTTCTGGAATTCTCTGCTTATGATAGCAAACATACCTACAACGTTATAGTCTAGCTCCCATAATCGAATTGGTGTAGGTGTGCTTATAAAAGGAATGGAGTAGGTCAAGCTCTGTTGGTCTATGGGCTCTTAGCCTGTATATGTTTTGCAGAGCATGCATAGCAAATCAATGATCAAAAGTGAGATTTGCAATGCTGAGGTCTATGTGCTAGCAGGTTTCTAACTAAGTTAGTTAGAGACCTGCTAGCAGGTTTCTAACCATTTTAGAAACCTACTAGTAGGTTTCTTCATGGTTTTTAAAGACCTCATTATCTGCCAAAGATCAAAGCATACTATGCATAGCATTTTCTAATGTAGTATTAAAAACTTACACCCCAAAAATCAATCCCACAATCAAAAGTTCCTGGCGTGTGTTGAAACATAAATAACGATGTAGAAATAACGTTCTGAGAGGTATTTTCCCATGCAATTGAAACCACAATCGATCATCAGATGCTAGTGTATAAAACAAATGGGGTGAGTGCTCTGTAGTTCTTTCACCTATCAGGTGAGTGTGCCCTGAGTGATATATATCACTTATACCACGGCTGCTTAGGGATTTTGCTGATATATACACCCACAGCCCTCGGGCTTTGGGTGTATATCAGCAAAATCCCTTGCAGCTGTGGTATAACTATTAAATAACCATAGTCGTGTGATCTAATAAAGCAAATTTTGTGCTAAGATCATGGCTTCTTTTCATATGGTTTCCAATTAGATGGGCTTCCAGTATACTGCCACCTTAACTGACTGTTGATTGGATGCCTATAGACTTTAAGCTTGTCATATCACTTCAGTGGCCAATACCACAATTCGCTTTTCCTTCCTATTTTGTAAAATAATTTTCGTATACAAAAAAATTTACTTTTAGCAAAAGATTAAAATACTCTGTTTGCTCTTTCACACAAAAAATTGACAAAAACCAGCATCACATGGTGCCTTGGTAGTGTTGGTTAGGTACAGTATAACCAAACCCCAAAGTGCCTTTGGTACGATCCTACATAAATACTTCCAATATGTTGTTATGAAATTTACAATATATAAATTCAGTGGGATTTTCTGCTGACTGATCAACTGACTGTACATGCCTTCAGACAAGTATAGCTAAGGCTATGGGCTTGATTTTTTCATTGTTAGACAGCACCTCAGACCCTAGAATACCATAGTCCTTACAATGCACGCATCATGGACTTACCTTTTTCCTCCTTTGTGTCCCATTTACCTTTGCTGACTGCTTCACAGTAGTATATGATGGCTTTCCAGGGCTGGTGGAAGCTCTTAGTGGCTGATCAGGCAACAAGCCAGGTAATGACTTAGGGATTGTGGTGAGTTTGCGAAGCACACTGACCACAATCCCTAAGGAAAATTTTAAATTTTTAGTGTTTGTAATCCACATTCTGAAGCAATTTTAACACTTTAAAAGGGTTGATTTTAAGATATTGCTTTATACATACACTGACTTTTGTAACTTCCCTAGCTGTCACACTATCTTTCTATAAATATTATGTTGTAATAATAATAATAATTTTGTTTATACAATTGTAACCTTAACTACCATAGCTGGTACATACATTAGCTTTGTGTTTGAATAATTGATTCAGAAATAAGAAATGAGTTGTACTGATATGAAATGAGTTGTACTGATGTCACATGTATCTGTACAGGATCAATTAACATGTAAGTTATACAATTATTCAAAATGTCTGAACTGCTGACGGCGGTCTTCTTTAGCTGAAGTAAACTTGTTCAAAATTTTGATATAATTCAAGCTGTCAGTTAGGTGCTTATGTATGTGCAGAACCATGACATTGTTTAGTCTGCATTGAGTCATCGTTGAGCGGAGGTATGTTTTTATTCTTCGCATCGCAGAGGCACTCCTTTCTGATACTGCATTGGTAGCTGGCATTAATAACAAAAACTTTACCACCTTCACTACTTGTGGCATTAACAAATGTTGGCTGTGGTCCAGCACTTTAAAGTGCCTATGTATGTCATGAAATGTAATTGAATCCCCATTCTTTTGGATTTTCATACTGCTAAATACTTCCAATTGCGTTTCTAGCTCAAAGCTGTTGAAGTCACCCTGATAAAATTCCATGACATCTTTCATTGTGTTGGTGTAATCTTCTTTCTTTGTGGCTTGTAGTAAAAGTTGTTCCAACTTTTTGTAAACACTGAAATCCTTTTGCATAAAACAGTTTTCAATTGCTACTACTACTGTATCAATTGCTTCATAATATATTCACCTGTAAAACTCTTGTACATCCACAGGAAAGTGAGGTTCAGCTGCTCCTGTTTCATATCTGGCTGGTCTTTTACGCCTTCTTAGTAAAACAGGCTCATTGACATTAAGAGACTCCTGGGTTTTTTTAATAAGGCCCCAAAACAGCAAAAAGCTTCCTCAGTTCTAATTTGGGAAAGGACTTTGTTACACAGTAAAGCCAAGTGGTAGCTGTCAGCAGCAGTCATGGCTGTGGACTGAAGTGCTTTGCTCAAGTTATCTGTGTGCTTTAGTACTCTTTCTGTTAGCATCAAACCAAACAAGAAGTCAAATTCCATCATTTTTGCTGCTACTCCTGTGATTCTTGCTTTTACTTCAGTGTCTTTGACAACATCTACCGCCTCTTCCCAAGTGGCTAGTAAAGCAGGATAGTTAGTACGAACACTTTCCAATGAAGAAGCATGTACTGTTCAACGCGTTGGACAGAGATTCCTTAGCCCTGGTACACCCGGTGTCAGTTCTTCTTTAAGTCTGCTAAGTATGGCATCTCTTCTAGGGGAAAATTTGATTAATTTACATACCTCCAGGGTATAGTCCAAAGCATTTGACATTGTTGGGATTTTCTTAATTACATCTGCCACTGCTAGGTTCAAGCTATGCCCATGGCAGTGTAAATACAAAGAACGTGGTTCAATTTCCTTGACCATAGCAGCAACTCTCTTCATATTTGCTGTGCCATCATAACACTGAGCACGACACATAGTCATGCTTAACTTCATTCGTATCACTGCATCCTTTACAACTCCAAAAACCGATTCAGCTGTAATGTCAGGCACAGAACACAGACCCATAAAATCCTCATGAGGTTCAAATGCATCATCAACCCACCGAAAACACACTATTACCTGTTCATGATTTAATGAATCTGTAACTTCATCACTTTCAATAGCAAAGTAGCCAGCACATTTGATGTTGTCTTCAATTTTGTGAAGATGATCTTTAGATATTAACTTTAGAAACTCATCTTGAATACTGTGATCAGTGTACTTGTGTGTTTTACGTTGAAGTATCTCATTAATGTGAGAATCATCTTTGGACCAAAGCAAAAGGAGCTGGTGAAAATTGGAGTTAAATTCACTGCCACCCAGACAATCTAGTGAGTTGGACGGAACCCAGTTTCCTCTCATTGCTAGTCCTTGCCTAGCTAGAAATACTATATTCTGGAGCACCTTTGATAGGTATTCTCTATTGATGGCCTTGGCTCTCTGGACATCTGAAAACATCATCTCTGAAACATCTCTTATCTTCGACACCAGAGCTTTAGCTGCTGCTTGATGCATCTATATATGAAAGGCCAGCATATACCCATTACTACAACAAAGACACCATTCATTTGCTTTCTATGAACAACAAACATACCTGTGATTGTTCATGGGTCTTAAATCCACCGTGCTTATCACCACTAGCGTCTTTCCAATTGCAGTACCCTGTGCTAAGAAACGTGACTTCACTTGGGCTAGCATTAAATCTCTTGATCTTTCCTTGTTTCACCGCTTGAACACACGTGTGGCAGAAGGCTTTATCAAGAGCCTGATCGTAATGAATCCATCTCCATTTGTCATACCACGCCGCTTAAAAAGATCGATGACTAACAGTCTTCAATCCAAAACTCCGTTTCGGGAATGGTTTTAATCGTGGTTAGCTAGGTTTATCACCAATTGCAATAAGATTCCCAGCACAACTCTCCGACTCGGCAGAACTGGAAGAACATCCAATGCACTGGTCACCACGTGCTTTGATTATTAGATGCACGAATATAATAGAGCGATAAACAAGTGGTAAACGTGAAGTCGGCTACACATCCTTTGTATTAAAGGTTGGAATGGTTAGTGTCTGTCTAGAAACAGATATTAATTAGTGTATGTCATATCTGACGACGTAACTACAATATGTTATTAGTGTGTATTAGCTTAGCTAGGCATGCACTCACGTGACTGGCTCGGCTGTGAAAATCTGCTACAGCAGTTTCCGTAGTGGCCGTAGTGCTTCCACCGGCCCTGCTTTCCCACATTTGTAACAGAAATAATCGATTGTATTTTCCATAGTGGGTGCTTCTCATACTGCTCTTTGTTTGTAATGGTGTGTTTTAACAGGCTGAATGTAGCTGAAAACAAAGCAGAATTATAATGGCCACTGACTGATAGTTGAGGAACGCATTCAGATGAATCCATTTAGTCTGGTGCTATTCTTTCTTGGTATGTATTGGTTTACCAGTCAGTTACTAAAAGTAAGTACAAGGAAAAATTAAGAATTTAAAGTATGATCTGGAATTAGGCATGAGGCTATTATGCTCCAAAAGTTGAGCATTATGCTTTTGAGCAGTGCTCAAAAAATCACTTATTATGCTTTTGAGAATTGCCCATTATTCCCAAAATTATGCCACCATAATTGGCTAATAATGCCAGGTCATTGCTGTATCGGGCCATTTTCATTGATGCTTAAGTAGTCTTGAATTCTTTAGCTGGTTGCTGTATTAGAGTATTTCATTTCAATGTGACTGCTTTATTAGAGTAAATAATATTCAGTGACTGTTCTGTTAGAGTTTCTGACTGCTCTATTAGAGTATCCCGATCTTTTAAAACGGAATTGTGCAATCTGCAGATTTTCCTACTGTTAAAGCTTTATAATCACCTCAAAATGCTAGCATAATTCCTGATTCCCACACATACCTATTATGCCCGAAATTATGCCGGCATAATCGCCGCATCCCTATCTGGAATCATAGAAATAAAATGTATAGTGAAACAAGTCACCTAGAACTGAAGATATACTATAGTGGATATTTAATCCCTAATTCAGTCATGGTATATAGACTGAAGTAGGGGTTAAATGTCCACTAGTATATCTTCAGATGTAGGTGACCTCACTACTTATTTTTTGATCCCTATAATTGAACTTAAATTCCTAATTTTCCTTGTACTTGAAGTGATAATAGTTAGCACCAAGTATTATTATATAGAAGTCCATGTTGGTGACTTATATACAAACTTTTCTATGATAATTTTGGCATGGATATAGCCAAGTAAGATTATGTAACAGATGTGTTTAATAATACAGAAAAATAAAACGTATTTACATTACAGGTTTGGATCACACAACTACAGTGACGGACAATCCACCAGATATGGGTGGAGTTAACACCTGATTTGAACTGTTTTAACAATGCACAACACAGTATACTTATTAGTTTAACTTAGCTGTTTGTTGTTTTTGTATTGTAGCTATTATACAGCTGTTTGTTAGTGATGGGTTTTTCCTCTGAAACACCTAAATTTTGTCAACAGAGTTTTTTCCCCTGAAGATGAATGGGCATTCATCTACTAAATTTTGTTTTTTATCATTTGCAATAGGCCCCAGCTGTATTATGTTCATGCTTAATATATTATTTGAAAACCATAATTATATATAGTGTCATGTGTGCATGTGTGTTATAATTATTATGTTTGCAATAATAATACAATTATTAGGGTTGGGCAATATAACAGTACTGTTGTATTGTTAGTTTTTGATACTGCCTTTTTTAATACTACCACACCATGTAGGTCCCGATGGGCATGTTTCGTAGTGGGTAACCAGTCATGTGACAATGTTTGTGTGCATGTGGGAGGTAGCCACCTGGTCAATATATGTAAACCTGCTTGCTTGTGGTAATTTTCACCTGGTGCTTTTAATGACTATTGCTTTGATACTGTGATATTTAGTAATACTGTGATAATTTTTACAAAAGGTACACTGTTTGCTGCTATTTTTCAATATTGCCAATCATTGGGGCAATCAACTGCATGCACACTTGATGATGCATGTGTAGCTATATAAATGTGGAAATACTGTCAACATCACACTAACAGATGTACATGAATTATGTTGTGTTAACAACACAACAGCATGCAAAGCCAGGAGGTATATATTATGTCATTCTCAACCCTAATTCATTAAAACTGCTACACCTCTCTTAACAGAATATTATTGTATAATATTTACACTTCTCTTGTATATATTTTGTTAACTCTACTGACTATTGCATATGATATGACATTATGTGACAATCATTTGCATTGATCCTAGGCCTGCACTGGTGACCCAGAACATTATACTATACAGAATAAACAACCTTCCACTACTTCCTCCATAATAAGAATCAACCACTTTCCCAAAAAATCCTAACAATGGAGGTATTCCTGCTATGCACATGATAAAATCACCGGATTTCTCTACACTGACCACTTGTACTAACATTCCTCCTATTTTGTAAATGCTGTCCACATTAACAACCATGCAAAGTTGAAAGTAACAAGGTTGGTGGAAAAATTGCATTTTTCAACGTGCTTGTAATTGGACATGACAAAAGTAGTCTCATATAACCTGCCAAGAGTATAATTATTAGCATTGCAATTTGATTCGATACAGCAAGATGCATAAGGGTCAACCCACAACACACATGACTGTGTATGTTTGCAGGACCTGTTTAACTGTAATATTATTAAAACACAAGACCTTATTATCACCATGTCTTTGTACATGCACATTACCACGTAGTCTGAATAGTGGTCAAACACAACTATATTGTAATGTTCCATTTCTTCCTCCACTATAGCATGTACAGGGAATTTAACACTTCTTGCAATTTCGTGTGGTGAATGCGTACGCATGCGTGCTTTAAATAAGCGATTTATCTGGTGCTACAATGGTGGTGGATACCCATAACATGTTTTAGATTGCTGTATACACGACAAATTCCTAAACAGGGGTGGTAACATATATATATAGGTTATTTCACTTCGAGAATAGCCAAATATAGCAAATATGCATGCGTATGCACAATACGCATTTCGTGCGAAATTGCGGCAAGAAGTGTTAAATTCCCTGTAGACGTTGGTAGAATGGTAGTGCACATTGCTTCCTTGTGGTGACTACCACAGAAACCCTCTGTGATATTCATAGTAACTGGATTGATTGCAAGGTACGTTCTTCTTGTATTGTTTTTTCTTTTTGCAGCACTGTGTAATGGGTACACCATGCATAATTTTCTTTGGGTATTGATAGCCAGCTAGGGCATGCATTCAGACAAGAAATTTGTTTTATGATATGTCTGGTGCCATTCTATCTTTTGATGTAGTGTACTCATGTTCAATTACGTTACAAAAAGGTAAACATATAAGTACAAGGAAGAATTGATTGGAGTAGGGATGTAAAAAGTTATGAAACAAGGGAGGTCACTTGGACCTGCAGGTATACTAGTGAGCAATTAATCATCACTTTGGCTACTATACTGACTAGCTACATATAAGGAATTAAATGTGCACTATAAAAGTATAGCTGCAGGTCTTGGTGACCTCCCTTACTGATTAGAAATTCATAACTTCTCTGTATTCTGTAATTGAAAATGGTGGGGTTTAATATACACTAACTACTAGTGCATGGTGAGAAAGGTATTTCAATGGTAGGTTAGGTAATCCTAAGGCTGCAGCATAAGTTGCTGTCAGACCTTCAGTGCTGGTCACTGTGAAGCATTAATAATAATAATAAGGTCTTTTAGCATGATTTACATACATGTAGCTTATAGGAACATTACAATACATATCAGCGTTGAAACCGGGTCACTACTGCTGACCCGGATGACCCACTGACCCGGATTAATTAAAGTCGGGGCGTGCGATAAGAGCTATGTTTCGGCTATGGTTTTGGGTAGTCTCGAGCAAGCGAGCGAGACTACGTTTTGAGCGTTCGATTCGTGTTGAGTAAACGAGTAGTTATGTGATAACTAGCCGAACCAAGCCGGTAAGTTTAGGCCATACTTATTTGATCTTATGTTGCGCGGGCAAAATTATTTTAAATTTGGGTAGGTAGGTTGGTTTGAAAATGAAAATGATAAAAATTTTAAACACAAGCATACAAATGCAAAATTAATAATGAATGTAGCTAAAAATCTAAGTTTCATACTCTTCTAGTGGCATCAGATTTAAACATAAATCTCCAAAAGAGCTTTCCCATCGTATTGTACAACTTAAGAGCATTGGCGATCTTCAGTGGTCCCTTTTGGACTATATCACGAGGGTGCTGATAAGTACATGTGATCCGCACACGTGATTTTCAAAATGATATCATTTGAAGAAAAATGCAGTCGGTCGGGCCCGCGCAACATAGTCGGTCGGGCCCGCGCAACATAAGATCAAATAGGTATGGCCTTATAATTTAAAATCAATTAGTGGGTTTTGGTTCCACGTAGCTACTGCGAGTTTACAGACAGCAATTGGATGTGGCTTCGTGCTTACCCAGTATTACAATTTCCCGATATATTGAAGTGGGTGCATGTGGCTCACAAAAGTACTTATCCTACTGCAAGACTTGACTATATACAACTCTTACAATAATCGATTAGTGGGCGTGGCTCCACGTAAGCTTGCAGGCAGCCAAAAGACACGGTTTCGTGCTACAGACTGCACTTACTAATAAATTGGCGTGGCTGAGCGTATGTTTGTAACACAATAAGTGGGCGTGGCTCAAGAAAGAGCTACGCGATAGCGTTTATAAGTTTCCACGTCGTCAAACGAACAATTTCGTTTTTCACGTGATCCAATCCGGATAATTTGTAAACCGGGTCGGACCCGGACGACCCGGAGAAAATGTGACCCGGTTGACCCGACCCGGTTTCAACACTGATACATATCACATATAGGAAAACCAGATGTAGTCAAGTGACTCAAGTCTACACTATTTATACATTGCCTGCAGGCACCATGCATCCTACTTTATTTGTAGTGCAGATGGGTCATGCATCATAACCCTATGATTGACCGAGGTATTGCTAATTGGCGTGAGTGATTGCAGAACCAAACATGGAATTTACATTGATATTTGAGTGAAATTTGTTCACTAGCAGTTGAATGATATCAAAATGAGTTTGCAACAAGACAATAGCCACTAAATAAAGTAATGTGTATGCTATTGTTTACATAAGTCACAAATAGGTGTGAAAATGGTTGTATCTCTTATCCACTTTTAGTAATTATGCTACCATCATTACTCATACATATATACTCTGTCTGTGATGTCTCCTTCACCAGAAGGTGTTTCTATGGAACAACAAAGCATTGGGCTAGACCATAATTTAGGAAGCAGTAAGCGTGTGCTGTTCTGTCTTCTCAACATCACTTGTGCAGTTTTGTGTCACTGCTGGAGAGGAACTTCACTGTCAATATGTGTGCTTCTTTCTAAACTCACCACCCATGGACCAGCTAACAGACAGAATTAAGAGTTTTCAGTTTTTTTTTGGTTTTGAACTATTGCAGCCCACTAATCCTCTGGTACTTGTTAATTGTGAACATTACTTGAAGTTCATGGCTTATAAACTTAATGCCTTTCCCCTAAGCACAAGCCTATTATGCTTTTCATTTCACCTATTATGCTATGCTGCAGTGCTCAAAAAGTTTACCTATTACGCTCACAATTTTGCTCAAACTTTTTGCCTCAACTTTCATGCGTAACTAAAAGTTTTGCAATTTCTGTATATGGATAATGATAACTTTGGCTTCTGAGAAATTGTCCAAAATTAACTGTTTAAAATAATTTATTTAGCAGCTTATTATGTTTAAATGGGCAATTGGAAACAGTGGAAAACCAGAAATGGAAAGTGGAAATGGAAAACGGAAATGGTCAAATTGTCATATAAATGTACCCTAGAGTAAAACCATTGTTTAGTGGCCACCTCTGTACAAAGACCACCTCTGTACAAACACCACATTGTAATTAGATCCCAAAGATGGTTAAGGACCACTTTGTGGTCACCTTTAATAAAGACTACCTCTTACATGGTAATAATAAGCTTCAAACATGCATTTTAAGACTCGTATCAATGTCATCTCTTTGTCCACACTTCACTCAAGTCATTATACCATCATTGCTTAGTTTGTACCAGCATAGATAATAAGATGGTACCAGAATGTGTCACACAAAAAATATATTCCATGCAAGTGACATGTAGCTAGTACACTACAATCTACTGTATCAACGAAAATAAAGTCTCATAGGAGATAATGTCCTAAAGACCCTAGTCTTTTTAGCTGTTTTGATAAAGCAGTCATGACATAGGATGTTTGAATCTAGCTGTTATTGCAATGTGAAGAGTGGTCTTTGTAAAGAGGTGACCTATAATGAAGTGGTCAGTATGCCTTGGCCATCTTTGAAATCTAATTACAATGTGGTCTTTGTACAGAGGTGGTCTTTATAAGAAGGTGGTCTTTAAGAGGTGGCCACTAAACAAGGGTTTTACTCTAGGATGCATGTATATGACAATTTGACCATTTCCGTTTTCCATTTCCACTTTCCGTTTCCGGTTTCCATTTCCACTGTTCCCAATTACCCTGTTTAAATGTTTAAATTATGTAGCTCATTGGTCTAGAATTACTAATAAGGCTATACACTACCACTTTAATTCTTTTTGTGTGTGAAGACAAAGTATAAGAAAGTACACAAGCCAAGTATGTCAATCTTTTCCACTGATAACAATTTACAGTATTGCAAAAATATATCTTCCTTTAAGTAGTGTAAGCGTTCGAGTGTAAATCAGATGGCTACAGGTTCGAGGCTACCTAGGTCCAGTCATGGATTTTTTTTTCTCCTTTCTCCAACTTTTCAAACACACCTTAAGTAGCTAAAGTCTTTGAGCAGGCTGTAGGACCAGGTGTCCTACACGTCCTACAGACCTTCAGCACTTGTGCTGTAAAGCATTATTAAATAAAAATAAATAAAATATAATAAATAGTGAATAATAATGCATTAATATTTCAACATTGCGCAGTGGCTTAATTATATACGAGTTTTGTTCAATCTGTATTATGTACATAAACATAAAACTGAAACCTTTCTGACCATCTGTCCATCATGCTGCATACTCACCAGTCCTTGAGTGTATTGCTAGTTTCATGTTCAAATAAAGTGCTCGTGCTTTCACAGTGTGCTGAAGACCATGGTGTAGAGAAAATTTAAGCTACTGTATATTCCAATGAAAAATTGCTGACAAACTGTTCAATTAGTAGAGTGTTTGATTTATAATTGTATGTTTGATTCCAGCTCTGGTAATGATTGTGCACACTGTTTACAACTTTATACGTTAGAATGTTGGGGGGTTTTATTGTAAACACAACTTGCATTCGTGAGAGAAGTTTGAGCTGAATTTGCAAACCATAAGACAAAATGTTCAGCTGGTAGCAGGCCTGAATTGCATACAAGTGTTATAGTTAGCTAATGGGTATGAATCCTAAGCTTTTTTTTACCTATTATGTTATGCTATGCTCAATGCTCAAAACTCTAACCTATCTCACTATGCCTCAGTTCCCATGTTTTGCTACTTTCTGAAATAATAAGTAATAACTTTGAGTTTATAATTATGAGCAACTTCAAAGTAAAACCTGAGAGTTTGTAATGGATCTCATTAACACCCTAACAAAGCAGTTGCATTATTATGGTATCTGACTGCTCTATTAGGGTATTATTAGAGTACATCAATCTTTTTCTGTGAAATGTTACAAACCAGGTTCTGCTAGCTTTGAGAAGTATCATCTTTAATATCTGTTGATTTTAATGCAATTGCAACTTTTACTTACCTTAATTATAAACCTATAGGAGCCAGCTGCAGATAACTGTGCAACTGTGTATTAAGTTAATTTTGCTCATGCTTACTATACTGTAGGTATTGCAAATAGTGCTGGTTTTAAGTATGTTGCATACATGTCTGCTCACCACCATCCATTGGTTGGTTTTCATGTGATTCCCATTTATAGTATGATTGACAACCAACACACAAAACTCTGTGCTAGTGATATACTTACTTCATTTGAATTCAGTCCACTTGCATTCAAACCGAGCAATTCAGACAATGTAAAAAGATTAGAACACAATGAAAATCATTATTGGAGTTTGTGTGAGTGTGCATGTGTGTGTGTAATCCTGCCCTGCACTGACTTATAGCACCTGAGCATGAGTAGTGCACAGGTATTCCATGTGCTGCTTGGTAACCGGAGTGTGTGTGTGTGTGTGTGCGTGTGTGTGTGTGTGTGTGTGTGTGTGTGTGTGTGTGTGTGTGTGTGGTGCATGTACATGTTTTCTGTTGGTTTTTTGCTGTGTATGCCAGTGTTTTTATGATACTTTGAGTTAGTATTTACAACTAATCTTTTTGTAATAAAGAAAGAATGATCTATTGTAGACTAGAATGTAAAACAATCATATTGAACTTAAAGTTTTTATCCTCCTTCTGGCCTGCCACACATATGTTTCTACCATGTTTGTAATCAGCTTTTTACAGTGCATAGATACAAAGTGCTCCTAAATTGGAACTTTAAAGGCCATGAGTCAGTATGGCTGTGTAAGAAGTACCTCTTCACGACAACTGGAAGTCCAGACTCACTCCTATTTCCCAAGATTGTTTCCACATCTGTCAATGCATTTGTGTTGTAATAACATTTTTAATGTCTACAATAGTGTTCTGTGCTAGCATGGTTCATCTTAAGTTACTGGTGATAACTAGTATTTTCCTTGACATAAACTTGTAGGTATTGTCCAGTGCCATCCTCATCTACAAACTGTGTATAAAACATTTCACTGATCTACACAAGAGATACCATGAACAGTATACATTACGTATGTAGTTAATTGACCTTGTTGTAATGGTTATCTGTTAGAAATTGCTCCAGTGTCTATATATGTAGTAGTAAACATAATCTACCAGATATGTACTATCTAATACACCATGGTCTTCTTACTGGTTTGAGAGAGTTGTACATGACCAAATGAGTAGGCAAGTCTTCAGGACTGGGGTACTGGCTGTTTAACCACTGATGAGGATTATTGTGAAACTGTTCTAGCTCATTATTCTTTTCACTAAACAGATTGTCCATAGACTACACTGTATACTGAGGGTATACTTACAATGGCCAGCAGGTGAGCATTCTCATTGAAACATTTCTGTGGATGTGACTGAAATATTGGAACAATGTGCATATAGAAACATTATGGTTTTGTATAACCACCTGTCATATATACCATCACTAAAATGATGGAAAGTACCTGTAGTAAGGTGTTGAATAACATGGAGTTAGAAACAAGACGGACGGACTAGGGTGGTTGTCAATACCCTATAAACACAAATTCGATAGTGACATTACTGCAATTGGTTTACTAGTCTAAGTTCATCCATCACAGTCAATGATCCTCTGTGATGTACCAATGAGAAATACAGAGCCATTGGAATATTGCTAGCCAGAGCTAACACTACCAAACACCTGTAGACTGTGACATCACATCACACATGCAATTCATTATAAATAAATAGAATTACCAGTGTATTTGTGTCTATTCCACAAGGAGTTCAAGTGGTATCCTGTTACAACAAACAAGTCACTATAGCTAGTGATGATAATTACATAGTTGCTATAGACCTACCAGCATAAATGCAGGCAAATGGTACTACAGGGAAAATGTATCTTAGTTCCTTATGTCGTAACATACTAAAGTAACACAATCACATGTGCACAGAACAGAGCTAGTCACGCCAACCTGTGGATCATGATGTACCAGAGACTCACAAAATAGAGCGCTTTGTGGTTGGTGACCTTCAATCCACCAATCAGAAAAGATGGCAGCAAACTAAACAATATAACTGGAACACCTTCACTTAAATACCTGGAGGTTGAATAAAACAAAATACATGTGTCAGATGATCATACAGCATGCACTTATAAAGATAGTTAACCTACTACTATAGTGAATTACCAATGCCATGGTTGTGTCCCAAAGATGGCTGACTTTCCCTCCAAGACATTGAACAGTAAAAACCGGTATTGAACAAAGATCCACTACAATAACATAATAATATTATATGGTGAATAATTTTACTGCTGCATTACCTTTGCATAGAAATATCTGTCAACTGCGGCTGACCAAAACATTGTACAGCAACTGACAGACATGCATAAAGACAAAATAAAGCATGTCATAATACAGCCTAGCAAATGACATTAATACACACCCCACTACAGCAAGCTTCAGGAGACATATTAGTTTTTCATTAGGTCTCAACCAGTGTAGATGAAGTACAATAACTGGGAGCCAGAACACAGTGGCTGTTGGGCGTATCATACAGGAAAGTGCTGCAATAACAACTCCACTTGTAAAAGATCTATACATGTAAAATAATTGTTATTTCAATATACTATTGAAGAAGGTATGAATTATAGCTTCATTACCTGTGGTATAGTAAATATATACTGATCACCCCTAATGTAGTCTCCAGTGAATTAGTAAGTGTTCGGACAACACAATAGAAAGTGAACCAGTTAGAAATGTTACACAAGAGCTACACAAGTTAAGGGTGTTACACTAGTTTTTTCAAGCACCTCCTTAAATGTAGCAATGGCGGATCCAGGATGGAGCATTTGGGGCAAATGCCCTCCCCCCCCCAAATGTTGTGGAGGAGCCATACTTATTTTAATTAAAATACTAAAGGTAAAGACTAATTTATAACTCATGAAAGTATGCACCATTTATTACAATTTCACCTGAAACCAAATTATTGTGCATATGTTGCTGATGTTTAAGACCTTCATAGCATTTTAAACAGCTTTTAAGACTTCACAACCATCTTCAAAGGCCAAATGAACAAAAATCAATAGTGAAACACTACTAAGAGGTGTATAAATTTTGCTGCTTCAAAAATACAGCAACTTGAGAGAATCTGGCTCTTCCCACAGAACCACCTACAACTTAGCCTGTTTGTGCAGCATTGTGCCCCTCCCCTTGACAGCTCCTGGATCCACCCTTGTGTAGTTATACCATACAAGTACAATAGGAATCAAAGAAATAGGTAATAAAAAGGGACCTAAAGATATACTAGTGGACATTTAATCCCTAATTCAGTCTATACCCATAACTGAAGTAGGGAATAAATGTCCACAAGTATATCTTTGGGTGTAGGTGACCTCTCCTGTTACTTTGATCCCTTATAGCATGTACAAGTTGAGCTGGATTCTGAAAAACAGCTAAAAATGAATGTGGATTTTTTCTCAAGAGAATTGACATTTCAGCCAACCAGATGATTAGTGGTAACAATAAAATTGTCATGCAACAACAGACATGTATGGTTTGGCTCCACTGCAAGTTCAGGAAATGGTTGTAATGGACACTACACTTTTATGGTTTCCCCATAGGAAATGTATGGTGGAAATTTTGATTGATCGTAAATATTGTATCAGGCATTCAAACAAAAAAAAATTTAGCGGGTCAAGTAGTGCTATATACAAATGAGCCAAATTTCAAGATCGTGTGTAATTTTACATCCATATGTTTTTGAGGATCCAGCTCAATGCATACATACTTTAGTCAAACTTAAAATTCCTAATTTTTCACTGTACTTATTTGTTTACTTACAAAGGAGGGCACAGGTAAGTCCATGCACATACACTGTGGTATGCCAAAAGGCACCTGTTGGGCTAAAGCAACGTCAAACAGTGAAAAAAATCAAGACAGTAGCTGTAGCCATTATCAAGTTATGTTTGTCTGAAGGCATCAGTCAGTCAGCAGAAATTTTTTTTTAAATTGTAGCAACATTTTGTAGTTCATACCAAGGCATTTTGGGCTTGGTTTATAAACCAATACTGTAAAGGTACCATGAAGGTATTGTGAGGCTGATTTGATTTTAAGTGAAAACTTTTAAGATGCCTATACATATCATACTATATATGATTAAATGTGCAGCCATTTGTGTCTAGCTACATAATTTCATCAATTAGGGACTGCTTACAATAACTGGCTGTCAGTACACACAGAATCACTGTAAGCAAATACAGTCTAACTGAATTAATGGCAAATCCCAATATGTCCCTGTAATGGCCACGCAGCCTGTAGTAACCAGAGCCACCAAAATGCAGCATCAGGGATTTGTGTATTTAGTGAAGTGTAACCAATATAGTGTGTTATTATAACCGCACTGTGTCATATAAGGATACGGCAAACATTCCAACAGATCTCCCATACATTTTATATGCCAGTTTGTACAGGCACACATCAGCAATAGCTGCACACACAGCATGCAATAGTCTTGGTAACCTAATCTGGTGACATACAATACAGAATATACACTGGCTATATAACTGTGGCTGCTCACCAGCAAGTAAGGCCAGTCCATTCCTAACAGTTGTAGATACTTGTAGAGGATAGCAAATATGAGAGGGTAAGTGTAACCACGAATGCCCTTCTGCCACTCCCAGGTCAAGTATCCATGTCTATTCAAGTGTACTATATACTATATGGCGTATGGCATGGATCACTCACCCGAAAACCATCTTGTGTGAAACTTCCAATGATTGCCATGTTTCATCTGGTACAAATGCAGTTTGGCACAGCAGAGCATTTAGTAATCTAAATGCGAGTACGACGAGGAACAGCTTAGTGCCTACCATTGTAGTTACAACAGTGAACTATTTCACCATATAGCTACTGGATACACATGCGCAAAAGCGAACGGAAACCTGTCAACGACTAACGGGAAAATACCTGCATCATCATGATGTCAGCATATATGGCCACTCCAAATAAATTCTCTGTTTCCCGTCCTGGACTCTGGCATGTCTGCATGCGGGCGGGTGGTTCATTTCCATCATTTCACTACTAGGCCCGTAACCAGGATTTGTCAAAGGGGGGTTCAACTTTGACATGGTAGATGTTTACAGCAGCAGGGGTCTGGGGGCACAGCCCCAGCCGCTGACAACACTTTAATATTTGACTTCTCCTAACTGTCCTAAATTGATAGTAGCTACACACTTAATATCTCCAAAGAACAGTTGTAAGTGTATAATTCTGAGTACTAAATCTCTTGAAATATGACATACTGTATAATTCGAAGTTAATCTCAACTTCAGTATGTGCAGCAACTACACATACATGCTTGGGCTAATTTTAGTAGATACATTTCTTTTATACATTGAAATAATCAACACATGAAATTATCCATTTACTATCTACCTATCACTGTTTTGCTCAGTACTCTTCTACTCATTCAATAGCCAATATTCCTTTGTGTCACACTTAAGTGACATGAGCTATCTGTGTCACATGTGACTTCTTGGCTGTATTGTACAATGTTGTGGTTTCTTAGGACAGAGGTTTACAGTGCACATGCAAGTACATAGCTAAATACACAAGGCATTTTTCCAAGGTGGTTCACATTTATTTGGTGGTGTTTCATAAGTGCAGGGGTCTTTAGGCATAGCCTCCACCACTGACACATTTTAAACATTAAAATTACAATGATTCATGATTTCTTATTGTATGGTTAGTCCTTTATCAATATTATTACAGCTATTTTAGCTTGAATTTTCAGAGGGCAGTTTCCAGAACCCCATGCATGCCTGCCTGCCCATATACACCGCTGCACATCAGTGAAAGAGCTAGGACTTCGCAAATATACTCATGCAGATCATTTTTATTGTGAACTTCCTTGCTATATAGTTAGCTGGCCAGCACTATCCCAATAACTAAACATTTACCTGAACATCAAGAGCAGCGCACAAGCATTTCTCAGGTATACTAAGCAGTAATTACTATTTGTTTCCTAGCAGCTATATAAAGCACAGACCTCTTCAGCTACATCAGTATACAATTCATTAAGGAGCCACAAATTAATAATTTGGGTTGTCTACACTTTACTAACAATAGTAGCTAATCTGATTATTTTAGCCATAACTATATACATATCTGAAAAATAGGTATAGCACAGTGTTCAGATAAGCACATTATAGAAGAGGTTCAGTTAATTGTTTGAAAGCTTTAACCATGAACGATTAGAGTATTTGAGTCACTGTTTTGTTAGAACATTTGAGTGACTGTTGTATTAGAGTATTTTAATGACTGTTCTATTAGAGTATATCGATCTTTTTAGCAAATTTTCATCCCCACCCAGATCTTAGCTGTGTAGAGGTGGGGCTTAGCTCCACTTTAGTTAACATCTCAGAGCAGCCTTCAGTGCCCTACATATAGCCCCTCTCTACCTTTCGGGCGCCCATGTCTTAATTATATGCCAGCTTAAAACTTAAAAAAAAAAAAGAAGGTAATCCTGGAGGGGGGTTCGTCCGAACCACTCGAACCCCCTCTGGTTACGGGCCTGATGAATTTCATTATAAAGATTAGCAGCTTTTCAAGCCATTAGCTATTTGCCTGGCACAACGTTACAAACTGCATATTAAAAAGCATGCTTAAGCTTGTTCCTTCCTTTTTAAGTTGCAAAAATAACAAAAACGTGCATTTGTGCCGACTTGATAGTACTGCTGACACTGTTACAAGATGGCTTTTACTGAGCCTGTCAGTATGCAAGAATAACTGGAAAATAATGGAAAAATACGGAAGCCGACAGTAACCAGATGCGGGCGGTGGACGGGAAACAGAGAATTTATTTGGAGTGGCCTATGCGGTAGCTAACACCTGAGATCATACTGGTCGCATAATCACGCATTTTTTTGTCCAGCTGGCGCCAAAATGTGCTTCTTTGCGGCATTACATGCTGATCTCCTTCTGCAGGGGCGTATACGCAAGAATTTCCACTACAGCTATAAATGATTCAGTGGGGGGGACGTGCCACCCCCCTCCCCCAAAAAATTTAAAGCAAGATCGAGATACTCTAATAGAGCAGTCAAATACTCTAATAGAACAGTCATCACACAAAACGCTATTCAGAATCCTCCATAGTTGCTGAGTATGAAACTAGCATTTGCAACATTATCCATGGAAAATGAAGCAATGCATTTTTAACATTTAACCTGCTAAGAATATTTTGTAAATGAAATGCACATGGTCTTGTGTCTGCCATTCTTTAGGCTAATATATAGTTATAGGTAGCTGAACTACTCATGGTTGTCACTTATCCACAACTCTTAGTCCACTTAGAAAGCAGTATGATTAAGATATATGTGTGCATAAACCACTCTACACATTTAATTTTCAGCCCTGAAACATATGACATAGCTTTAGCTTCTGGGGAGGCACAATTAACCCCCTGCTCCATGATCCATATACCTACTACCCTGCATGGTGCCCCCCCCCCTTCCAAACCCCTGCATGATCCGCCCCTGTGACTGTTATATTAGAATATAGTTTCTGTAGCCTGACAATCTCAGCCTTTTGATTGTTATTACAGCTTTGCAGTGACTAATTATTATTCTGAGCTGCAATAAGTGTTGTTTTTGTGTGAGAAACTATTAACTATAGTGTTTTGCATGTTTCATAGTCTAGAAACTTGAAGTTATAATGTTGTAATGGTAATTCAGTTAGTGTGTAAAGCCCAGAGGCAGGTTTCCTGAAACCCCTGGAAATCCCCCTTGGTACGCCCCTGTTCTTCATGTTCCACCAGAACAATGCATGCATGCTAATAGAGCACCTGTTGACAAAATACATGTACATAACTGTACAGCCACTTTTATCATTCAAATAATCGATAGTTGTTTGATCAAACCTAATAAGCACCTATTTTATATGCAATTTCTGTGGTACATTTATGTCTAGACCTAATTAGCTAGTATGAAAAATATATCGAACAGCTTTAGGTCAGGAATACAACAACAAAGAAGCATGAATTCCTGACTGTTCTAGCTATTAGTTTATTAATTTACACTTTGAACATAAACTGCTAGCAAAGGGCTGTATAAATGTTAAAAACAAAATTCTTACAGCCCTGACATTGTGAAGCACATTGTGAAGCACATTGTGAAGCACCTCAGAAATATATTATATATATAACTTTTTAGGAGAGTAAGGTATGTGGCAGTGTACTAGGAATAGCAAAGTGGCAGTGATATAATATGTGTAGTTAAATTAGTGTGCCTTCCAAATATTTCCAACAAATGATTTTTACTTGCAGAGTATAGTACCACTTCTAGTCATGTGTGTCACAATATTTATTAACTGCATCCAATGATCACTATCCATTTGTTGTGAAGGCACAGGTCAAATAATGTGCAGGCTCTAAGTCAAAAGAAAAAGTGATGCCATGATGGTCAACTGTAGCGGTCCCAGAAATACTTACAGTGTGTGCCTATACTACATGATACCAGCGGTAACTTGGTAGTGTTTATTTGTGTATTACAAACCACACTAAAAGTAATCACCACATTGACATAATTATAGAGGACAGAAGTAATACCAGTAAACAGACCTACGCTATATCTGAATACATACACAGTAATGGCTTTAATATTCTACCAAAATGAAAGCAGGTCTGCATTTTCTGTGATACTATTATATATCAAACATTTGAGATATGCTGTGTGCTTTAAATGCTATGTATCTCCCTAATGTAAACAACGGTCTATGAGAAAACATTTGCTTCAGTCTTGCTTCAAAATTTTCCAATCATAACAAGACTCCTTCACCATCAAAAATCCTACCATAGCATAAAATGCTATTAAATTAGGAGAGTTGAGAGTTCCTTACATGTACAGTAATACCTTCACTGGTCACTGACATCACCTTCAACACAGTCTACCGTGAGCTGGTATTGTACTCATGAAAGCATAAGGAAGGTCAAATGACTTGATGTACAACTGCAAGTTACAGTTGTTAATTGCTGAAAGTAAGGAATTTTTACAAAGCACATTTAATGCTCCATAGGAATTACTAGAATAATATAAACTTTTGAGGTGTTTACAATTGGTGATTATGTCTTGGAGGGCACTGGTGTCCAGTTCAAAAACATTACGTTGAACTGGATAAGCGATGTGAAGTGGGATATCAAAAGGTTTTCGTTAAATGATTTGGATGTGCAATCATCACAATACATCCAGACTGTAAGGCCACCAAACTTTTACTACTGACAGATGGATCAATTTCATATCACTCAATATTTCCCATAATTTTGTCTGACTTTCAATATCTTTCACTTGTACGTTCATCAAATTTAGTCCTTGCAGGAATCAGCAATGGTTCACAGACCTTGTAAATCTCTTAAACATTGTTTACTATTTTGCAAGTTAGGTCGGTGAAAGTTGGGACATGCAATAGCAATTTGTTTCAAGTGCTTAATAGAACAATCTTTATATTGCGAAGTCAAATTCGATTACTTTCTCCAGATTGATTATGGTGCTCGGCGCACAAGCTTTCTCCAAAGTGTTTGATCTTATTGCTGCTTTCTGGACAACCTCACACACCATCAGTTGTTAATAATGGTGTCATTATATCTAATTCAACACTGCTGGGGGTTACAAATGGTGGAGCAGCAGTCTTGCTAAAGTCCAGTTGAAACTCTGGTAAAACAGTACATAGATTTAGTGGAAATTCTGTTACTCTATAAACTTTAACATGATCTGTATGGCCAACTGGTGACTGTGAGTGCTTAGCACAAAAGTTAACCATATATCAGTGACAATGGTAATATTCTGTGGTACGTTAAAATCACGTGATACTACCCACGACCACAAATCTTCATGACTACCGAGGAAATTTTGACGTAAGAAAATTTGACGAATTCACAGTTTAGCAGATTTGACAAATAAAATGTTGACGAAATCAAGAAATTATAAGAAATTATAGACAAAACCTGTACTTTTAAAGGTGCTTATAAACATTTTACGAATTTAAATTTGATGAATTAAACCTATTCGTCAAAGTTTTCTGACGTCAAAAGTACGGTACCAGGGTGTGTTCTAATATTGAGCATGTTTAGGTGTATGCTATGGTTAGGTGCAGCAAGAAGTTTCTGGATATCACCATTCCACTGTGATGCATGTGCTGTGCAACCTGATTGCACCGCTTGTTTGAAATTGATCGGTGACAATTTGTGTGTTACATTTGCACAATACCTTAACATTTCAACTAGTTTTCTTCCTCCAACAGTTATCATATAATTCTCTTTAAAATATATGGATACCCTTTTCACATGTTGTCCACACACGTTCAATACGTTGGTCACACAACCTTCATCACCACTGTGGTAATTAGCCCACACAAACTCCCTTCACAGTGACGGTGCTTCACTCACACTTCGAAGTCTCTGTGAAACATATATAGCAACTTCACCTTGTCATGTGCCGATAACAGTGACATTACACGAACTAACAACTCTGCCAGGAGAGATAGAAGGATACTATGAGGTTCTCCGTCATCCTGATGTCTAGGATCTGTTGTGGGTCTAGAGTTAGCATCCTCGGAACAAACTCTAAAAAGCCATTAACAATATATGATATAAACACATGTGAGTGGGTAATTCAAGTGCTTGCACTACCGTAGATCTATGCTTACATATCCAACAATTAAGCGACTTTTAATAAAAAAAATTTTATTGGCAAGATACACGCGTCTACACTGGAAGCAGGTTTTCAAGGCTCTGTTATGGATCGTCAGATAACTTTTAAACCCTTTCCAGGTTCTAGCAGGAATGGCCAGCATGACATCTACTTTCACGTAAAATGTAACAGCTTAATACGGCCTTCTTCATGGTACAAAGTAGGGGGTTTAACATTACACATAGAACCATTGGCCATGAAAATATTGGCTCACCTCAACAATCCAGGCGCGAACTTTTTAACGATTCCAGGTTATACCAGGCTAGATCTATCCTTTCTTGAATACTTCAGCTAGCTATACCGTTCGTGACGAACGTTTTACACGGTACAAATAATTTTATAAAAATCACTATCTCAATCCAATAGTCGCATACCCTGGCTGAGCACTGATTATTAATGACGCGCGCGCTATATTGCGTGGGCGAGTTGCAATGGAGAAGTATCACGTTCTTGAAAGTTTAATTCATCAACTTTTCAATGGTCAATAGTCCTTGTACATCATGCTTTTTTTGATCACGTGATACATCTTTGTATTTTGTACATGTAATCAAATAAATATTTTGAAAAATGGTCATTATAAAAATTTCAAGTTACTTGTTGCAGTTCTCCAACGTATAAACCTGTGGAAAAACAGTCACATTTAAATTGGTGAATTTAAAAAAAATCTTTATCACGCACACACTACACACACACACACACTACACACACACACACACTACACACACACTACACACACACACTACACACACACACTACACACACACACACACACTACACACTACACACACACACACACACACACACACACACACACACACTACACACACACTTCACTACATATTCACATAAAAATAAAACACTACAAGGTATGGTAATGGTTGTTTACATTGGTTAATTTTGTGGTGTGCCACATATAGCAACAAGGGAAATGTGTATCTGTGATCAAGAATTTAATTTAGTTTGTAATATCAATCTTTGTCAACTAGAGAAGAACTGGCTATTGGTAAAAAGCGAGGGGTAGCCAATGCCTTGGGAATCTTGTATGCTATGTGAGAAATCCAATCAGAAATACACAAATATATTAGAAACCAAATCCTAAATCCAAAATCATGTAAAAATAAAGGAGAAAGTGAGTTTAACAAAGTAGACAATGATCGATCATGAATAACTAGAACAAGATGTAGATCAACAACTGTACAGGTAGTTACTAGTTAGCAATATCACTAAATGCTTTTAAAAATACATAAAGATTGGGAGTCTCGTATACGCCAGTTTGGTGCTTTGCTTGGGCATTGGCAACCCCTCTGGTACACCATTTCTGTGTTTTGCGTGGGCGTTGGCTACCCCTCGGGAAAAATAAAATAATGAAAGACTATACAGAAGCTGATCTGTACAGAAGATGAACCCTGCACAGCTACGTGGGCTTCTTTTTACAAAGCATACACTCACCTTATTTGCACATTGCCCAATCATCATCATGGACGCTTCCACCTCCCACCGTGCACTAAAGTAATAGAAACAAACATCATTAAATAATATAAGCATTAATATTATTATAGCATAACACAGCAGCACAATATTACAGCATGATAAACAAACCAAAGTATTTATACAGAAAACTATGTCATAGACATTTAATCGTCTTTGAGCAAGGCCATTTTAACGAAGGCGCAAATTGGGCGTGGGCGTGGGCGGGCAATTCATTACATTCTTTTCGCCGTTTATAACTATCACTGGCAAACTAATGCATATACTATATCAAAGAACGTATATATTTAAACAGTTGTATGATACTTATAGACTGTTTTTTCACTGTCAACCACTTCTTGCGCGTGGGCGGCTCACCACCCCTCCCCTCCGCACCCTCCCACCCACCCACCCCCTATATGATATACGTGCTATACAGCTGAGCATATAAAAGTTGCTAAAATTAACAGGTTTTTGTAGAATCAATTTTATTTTTAAAATTCTAATTGAACAAACAGTACATTTTCATACTGTAGCTGAATGACATTAAAATACATTGAATTGTCTGATATGAAACATTGATAATGTATACCACATACTTCTAGATCTGTTTTACAATAATTCAAAAGCTATAAACTTAACATCACTGACTCCAGTTACATGAGGACACGTATAACGTATAACTTCAAACATGCAGCCATGACCTAACTGACCATGCATGCCCACAATGAACAACTTAAGGAACACATAATATATTATGGCTGGCTACCAAATTGAAACAATATCTTGTTGTATATTCCTGTGAGGTTAGCAGAGCCAGAAGGGAGCACAGGGAGCACGTGCTGCTCCCAACCTAAAAAGTTTCTTTTCTATATGCACAAGATCAATATTGATACTTTAATAAAGCAGTCAGTCAAATACTCTAACAGAACAGTCACTGTATGTACTATTGAGAATACTTCACTGAAAATGAAACTTTCACACATTTAACTATGTATAGCTAGCTAGCCTGTTCAGATTATTAATATTTTTTTTGCATACGTTAGTCCTTTGCATGTACTTCATTCTTATAATATAATTGCTTTAGGCTCTTAGCTGAACTCATGACTGTCACTGATCCCTACAGGCAGCTACTTACTTTAATGTATACTATTTAGAAGTAGGGCTGAGCAATAGTATCGATAGTGCGATATATCGCGATAGTAAATCACTATTGTTGTCGCGATAGTAGGGATATCACTATCATGATAGTTATGATAAGCTCAGATCTGCATTAAAATGGTATTAACAACCCTTCCATACTGTTTTACAGTTGGTATTACCAGCTTTCTTACAAAGGAGTGGCCTGTAAAAGCTTTACCAAAAGTCCACATTCCATCAGCCGCCCACGCAGTTAATTAACAAATGTCCTGTGCATGCAAAATAACTTTCTATATGACTGCAAATCATAGCTATACAACTAAGACTTTGTTAAGAGCAAAGTGTTTCATAAACTATCGGGATAGCATTCACTATCGCGATATTTAATGAGTAACTATCGTGATAGTAAAATTTTTACTATCGCTCAGCACTATTTAGAAGGTATATTTAAACTATACCGTACTTCAAAAATTTTACATGTAAACTTCTGGGGGACCCAGACCCCCAGCTTTACATAGCTACCTACTATATGGCACACTCCTAATCAAACCCTGGATCCACCCCTGACAGTATACTAATTATTCATGCAGGCATGCTGTGAATTCCTGCATGATGATATTTAGAGCAGGAGATTCATGTGAGGATACCAATTTGTTAAAGATATGCATAGATCAAGCACATGCACTCCTCAAAATAATGATTTTAGAAAAGCAATTTGATACAATTTCAAATACATTGTAAACCTTTAAACAAGCTCTTTCAAGGGAAAATTACTGATTGATGTTTGGTTGACTCAATGAATACATACAGTGTGTTGTTGCAAGCAGATAAGACTCAAGTTGATGAACAGCCTGCAACTGCCATATAGGTACTCAAAGGCTTTATTTAATGTGTAGAATTTCAAATCATACTATTGCAGATCACTCTTTACAGCACTATAATGTCACCCAGCACCGGGAATTTTTTTACTCAAAAATGCTGGACAATTTATATTTTCATAAGAAACAAGGCTAGGTATAGTTGCTAAACTTTGAAACCTTTACAGATGTACTGCAGAAAGTAAATGTATTAACTTGCACCTAGAGTATGGATCAGCAGTGTGGGACTCCTACTTATTCATAAAAGGATGCACACAGTCTTGAGATATACAATGACATGCTGCCTGTTGGCCCGATCAAGACACACGGTAGTGTGTCGTGCGGCCCAAGAAGCTGGCGCGCCACACCCGTGAGTATATTGACAGGAAGAACGAAAACGTCATTTTCACACATTTGTATCTCGGTGATCACTTATCTGATTGGAACCAAATTTGCTACACAGTTGCCCGCCAGCCAAGGGAGTCTACATTCCAAATTGGAAGGAAATCGCTCCAGCCATTTCCGAGATACGAGCCGCCAAAGTTTCGTTTTTTTTCTTCGTTTTTTTTTTCTTCTTCGTCTTTTCGCACACTTGCAAAAATTGCTATAACAAGCAAACGCGTACTCCGATCGCCTTGAAATTTGGCACACAGAAAGGGAGTCCAACGGCGAATCCTAGCAACAAATTTGGTACAAATCCGATGAATGGTTCAGGAGTTATGACCGATTATTCGCGTAAAACAAGATCGATTTGTTGTCACGCCTACAGGGTAAACCGCTTCATGGAATGAGTTGAAAATTGCTATGTAGATGGAGTAACCATCGTAGGAGTGCCTTTTGGTGGTTTGAAAGGAATCGAGATAAAGACCACGGAGATATGATACAAAACCCAACCTGTGTCACAATTACGCGATCGTTTTTTATGAATAAAAAAGTATTAGTTTTCACGCCTACTAGGCAAACCGCTTAGAGCAATGAGCTGAAATTCGGTGTATAGCTGGAATAATCTTCATAGAAAGTCCTTGCAGTAGTACAGAAGAATCGGATTACAAACCACTGAGTTATGATTCGAAAGCCAACTCCGTGTAGCAAATGCGAGATCGAGATACTCTAATAGAACAGTCACCCTAATAGAGCATTCGGCTAATTTATTTATTCCATTATAGAATTTTATTACATCACAAGTTATTCTGTAGGGAGTTCAGCTGCAAACAGTTAATCTTATAGACAGTTCAGCAAGAAGACAGTCACCATGTGGAGAGTTATGCAAATATATCACTATAGAGATTCAGAACATTACAAGTCACACTGAAGAAAGTTCAGCTATAAACAAGTCATGCACTGTGTAGAGAATTCAGCTACAATTAAGTCACTCTCTAGAGAATTCAGTTACACAGAATTCAGCTACACACAAGTCACTGTGGAGAGAGTTCAGCTACAAACAAATTACCCTTTAGAGTGATCAGCTACAAACAAAACACTTTGCAGGGTGTTCAGCTGCAATAAATCAACCTTTAGAGCGATCAGCAATGAACAAATCTACCTGTAGAGAGATAAGCTAGAAACAAATCACCCTGTAGAGAGTTCAGCTACAAAAAATCACCCTGTAGAGACATCAGCTACAAACTACACACAATGTAAGGAGTTCAGCTACAAATAAATCACCCTGTAGAGAGTTCAGCTAAAACAAATCAACCTGCAGAGAGATCAGCTACAAACAAATCACCTTTTAGATAGTTCAGCTACAAACAAATTACCTTGTAGAGAGATTGGCTACAAACAAATCAACCTGCAGAGAGATCAGCTACACACAATTCAACTTGTATAGAGATCAGCTACAAACAAATCACCCTGTAGAGAGATCAGCTACAAACTAGACACAATGTAAGGAGTTCAGCTACAAGCAAATCACCCTGTAGAGAGTTCAGCTACAAACAAACCAACCTGTAGAGCGATCAGCTAGAAACAAATCACCCTGAAGAGAGGTCAGCTACAAAAAATCACCCTGTAGAGATATCAGCTAGAAACAAATCACCCTGAAGAGAGGTCAGTTACAAAAAATCACCTTGTAGAGAGATCAACTACAAACAAAACACTTTGCAGAGAGCTCAGCTACAAACAAATCAACCTGTAGAGAGATCATCTAGAAACAAATCAACCTGCAGAGTGATCAGCTACAAACAAATCAGCTTGTAGAGAGATCAGTTACACACAAATCAACCTGTAGAGAGATAAGCTAGAAACAAATCACCCTGTAGAGAGTTCAGCTAAAACAAATCAATCTGCAGAGAGATCAACTACATACAAATCACCATATAGATAGCTCAGCTACAAACAAATTACCTTGTAGAGAGATCGACTACAAACAAATCACCCTGCAGAGAGATCAGCTACACACAAATCAACTTGTATAGAGATCAGCTACAAACAAATCACCCTGTAGAGAGATCAGCTACAAACTAGACACAAAGTAAGGAGTTCAGCTACAAGCAAATTACCCTGTAGAGAGTTCATCTACAAACAAATCAACCTGTAGAGCAATCAGCTAGAAAAAAATCACCCTGAAGAGAGGTCAGCTACAATAATCACCCTGTAGAGAGATCAGCTAGAAACAAATCACCCTGTAGAGAGTTCAGCTACAAGCAAAACACCCTGTAGAGAGTTCAGCAACAAAGAAACCACCATGTAGAGAGTTCAGCTGCAAACGAATCACCTTATAGAGAGTTCAGCTACAAACAAATTACCTTGTAGAGAGATCGGCTACAAATTAATCAACCTGCAGAGAGATCAGCTACACTCAAATCAACTTGTAGAGAGATTAGCTACAAACAAATCACCCTGTAGAGAGATCAGCTAGAAACTAGACACAATGTAAGGAGTTCAGCTACAAGCAAATCACCCTTTAGTGAGTTCAGCTACAAAACAATCAACCTGCAGTGAGATCACCTACAAAAAAGCACCTTGTACAGAGTTCAGCTACAAACAAATTACCCTGTAGAGAGATCGGCTACAAACAAATCAACCTGTAGAAAGATCAGCCACACACAAATCACCCTGTAGAGAGATCAGCTAGAAACTACACACAATGTAAGGGGTTCAGCTACAAGTAAATCACCCTGTAGAGAGTTCAGCTAAAACAAATCAACCTGCAGAGAGATCAGCTACAAATAAATCACCTTATAGACAGTTCAGTTACAAACAAATTACCTTGTAGAGAGATTGGCTACAAATTAATCAACCTGCAGAGAGATCAGCTACACACAAATCAACTTGTAGAGAGATCAGCTACAAACAAATCACCCTGTAGAGAGATCAGCTAGAAACTAGACACAATGCAAGGAGTTCAGCTACAAGCAAAATCACCCTTTAGTGAGTTCAGCTGCAAACAAATCAACCTGCAGTGAGATCACCCACAAAACGCACTTGTACAGAGTTCAGTTACAAACAAATTACCCTGTAGAGAGATCAGGTAGAAGAATTCACCTTGTAGAGAGTTCAGCAACAAAGAAACCACCATGTAGAGATTTCAGCTGCAAACAAATCACCCAGTAGAAAGATCAGCTAGAAGAAGTTACCTTGTAGAGAGTTCAGTTACAAAGAAACCATCATATAGAGAGTTCAGCTACAAAGAAATTACCCCATAGAGAGTTCAGCTAGAAGAAGTCACCTTGTAAAGAGTTCAGCTACAAAGAAACCATCATGTACAGAGTTCAGCTACAAAGAAACCACCATGTAGAGTGTTTAGCTGCAAAAAATCACCTGTAGAGAGTTCAGCTAGAAACAAATCACCCTGTAGAGAGATCAGCTAGAAGAGGTCACCTTGTAGAGAGTTCAGCTACAAAGAAACCACCACATAAAGAGTTCAGCTGCAAATAAATCACTTGTAGAGAGTCCAGCTACAAGTAAATCCCCCTGTAGAGGGATCAGCTAGAAGAAGTCACCTTGTAGAGAGTTCAGCTACAAAGAAACCATCATGCAGAGAGTTCAGTTACAAACAAATCACCCTGTAGAGAGATCAGCTAGAAGAAGTTACCTTGTAGATAGTTCAGCTACAACAATTCACCCTGTAGAAAGATCAGCTAGAAGAAGTCACCTTGTAGAGTGTTCAGTTACATAGAAACCATTATGTAGAGAGTTCAGCTGCAAACAAATCACTCTGTAGAGAGTTCAGCTACAAAGAAACTGCCATGTAGAGAGTTCAGCCTCAAACAAACCACCTTGTAGAGAATTCAACTACAACAAATCACCCTGTAGAGAAGAAGTTACCTTGTAGAGAGTTCAGCTACAAAGAAACCATCATGTAGGGAGTTCAGCTACAAAGAAACCACCATGTAGAGAGATCAGCTGGACAAAGTCACCTTGTAGAGAGTTCAGCTACAAAGGAACCATCATGTAGAGAGTTCAGCTGCAAACAAATCACCTGCAGAGAGTTCAGCTAGAAACAAATCACCCCGTAGAGAGATTAGCTGGACAAAGTCACCTTGTAGAGAGTTCAGCTACAAAGGAACTATCATGTAGAGAGTTCAGCTGCAAACAAATCACCCTGTAGAGAGTTCAGCTACAAAAAAATCACCCTGTAGAGAGTTCAGATAGACGAAGTCACCTTATGGAGAGTTCAGCTACAAAGAAACCATCATGTAGAGAGTTCTGCTACAAACAAACCACCATGTAGAGAGTTTAGCTGCAAACAAATCACCTGTAGAGAGTTCAGCTAGAAACAAATCACCCTGTAGAGAGACCAGCTAGAAGAGGTCACCTTGTAGAGAGTTCAGCTACAAAGAAACCATCCTGTATATAGTTCAGCTACATTTCAAGTCACCCAGTAGAGAGATCAACTGCAAAAAAATATCCTGTGGGGAATAATGGGCATGTAATAAACATATGTATATAATTTGTATAATTACTAATAAAATCAAAAACAATTGAAGCATTAAAAATCTTCTTTAAGTTCTTTTCTTCTTCCTGTGGTAAAGAAAAAAACACATGGGTTAAAAAAGCCCCAAAGCCAGCCATAGGCCGGCTTTGCAGTATACAAATACAAAAAGAAGTGATATCTAATCAAAAACAGCCAAGCTGTAAAAAAAGGTGCGGCCCCCAAAAAGGCCATGGTGAAAAAAGATGTGAAATCCAAGGTGGCGGCCAAGAAATGGCTGTGATGGTAGGTTAATGGTTACATTTTAATAACGACAATTCAGGTGAATTTTGTGCCGCTTGGTCTTGGCACCAAATTCACCTGAATTGTCGTTATTAAAATGTAACCATTAACCTACCATCACAGCCATTTCTTGGCCGCCACCTTGGATTTCACATCTTTTTTCACCATGGCCTTTTTGGGGGCCGCACCTTTTTTTTACAGCTTGGTTGTTTTTGATTAGATTAGATATAACAGCAGTGTTTCATCTATGTTAGCAGATTTGCAAGGGTCTTCTCTCCAACAGTACCAGCACCGACAATACATGACATATTAAAATTGTTTTACAGCAACTTACTCTTCATCAGTTTTATGGACTACTTTACGAACATCAGTCACTACCCTCACCATTTCATTTACAACAAATCACTACCTATTACTACCCTAGATCTAGCTATCATGACTGGAATAGCCGGTCTAACAATTCAGTATTTTTGTCTGTTTTGTATACATGTCCATAATTTAATACTAATATGGCTAGTACCAAGTGACATTATTGAATCCCAATCACAAGCAATATAATGACATCAGTATTATTTTGTGACTACTTATCTGAGCATATCCATTTGTAGCTAAAGTGTGATTTTATCAGTGAAATCATACAGCATAGCGGTGCGGTACATTTAAACCACAGTAGCTCAGTCCTTGGCTGTGAAAATATCCTAATAGAGTAGTCAGTAACGAAAACCGCTGGAATAGGTTGCTACAGTACCTTGTTGCCCTGTTAGTTTGTGTTTTCTACGTCCGGTTTGGTCTTAACGTACCGTGTTCAAAGATTCCAATGGCTGTCGACAAGATTCCTTCAGTGACGACCACGTGGTGACGACTCCGCCTGCATAGTGAGATAGTGAGCAGGTGAGCGAGATAGTGAGAGTGAGATTTTCAGCGCGGATCTCTAGCGTTGTTTGGAACACTAGTACTGTGGCCCACAGTACTAGTGTTCCTCACAGTGTGGGTAATTTAGTAGTATTTAGCTCTGGTTCGCGGATTTTTTAAGTGTCACCATGGCAACCATTACCCCTCGACCACGTAGCAAGAGAAAACGGCCGCGGCAGAACTTACCGGGCAACAACACGACAGTATGTCCAGTTTGTTTAGACCCTATTATCGATGCCACTGAGGAAACAGAAGGCCAGGAAGCAATCTTTTGCGAAAGTGCTTGTAACTCCTGGATCCACCGTCAATGTGCCGGCCTATCTCAAGCTCTTTTCAAGAAATATGAGGAGAGAGAAGATCCATTTTACTGCCCCCATTGCCGACTGATTATACAGGATACTCAACTGCGGGAGTTAAGGTCTATGGTGGAAAACTTATCCATGGAGGTAATTGTATTGAAAGCAATTGTATCATCATCATCTGGTCACCAAACAAATCTGGAACCATCTCATCAGGATACACAGACAAATGCTACTGTCTCTGCTCCTACACAAGGAACTTCTTCCACCAATGAGACAAGTGGACCAGATGAAGGAGACCGTAAGATGTTCATTGTAGTAATTTACAGCATAATAGAACAGTCTCCTTGACATGATTGTTTAATTAGAATGTATTAGGTGAATGTTCCTATTCCGTTCAACCAAAATCTATTTCACAAAGAATTAGTTTTGAGTATAATTACTTGATATTGGTGTATGGGATACAAATTGATCAAAAACAGGAAGATGAATTAATCTCTAACACCTTGCAACATCATAGCTGCTATTACTGGTGAAAATGTATTTTTGTAGTATTACCACTACAGACCAATTTGTGCTACGTAGGTTGTATATCAGTTGTTAGTAGTGATATTTAGGTAAATACCAGTTTTGATGATGGTTGAGTTTTTATGCTGTCTACCCTCCCTGTGGGCATGTTTCATCCCATGGTTAGAGGGTAAACAAAATTTGACAATAATATGTTTGTAGACAGGTGGTGGTATAGACAAATTCTGTACACAGGTTACCTGAGTCTTGTTGAACTACTGTAGGTGTTTGTACTTTCATTACTGCCTACAACAAACTTTCTCACATATTGTGAGTAATGCATGCACAGTCAATGTTAATAATTATAGTGTGTGTTTGTGTATTGTAAACTTTCCATTTAGATTATAGATGACTCAAATATCTATTTGTAAATTTGAGTGTACATTTAACACTATAGCTAGAGAACTTTTCTGCCCTCATCCTTGCCAGCTCCTGGATCTACCCCAACTCCCATGTGTGTGTGTATTCAGTTTTAAAAGTTGTCTCAGGGCAAGGTGTCCACTGACTTATCGATGTTTAGTCTTTGACATTGCATCATCATGGCTTATAGAATAATAGACTCAAAGTATCATCAACAGTAGCTGCAGTGCTACAAGCCAGTTCTGTAAAGAAAACTGTAATCTGAATCTTACAAATGAAACTACCTAATCCAGTAATGGATTGATAAAAAAAGTAGATTCATAAAAATGGAATTCAAAAGGAGATATAGGAACAAGATAAGATACATTACCACTCCTAAGTGATCTTGTTTTGTTTTTCCCCCATTTAAATTCCAATTTCTTATTTGTCTAGTTATAAAGTTAGCTAAGAGCTTGTAAACAGGAGCGATATAATTCATTGCTATGTGTGAATAATGTGATATTAAAAGTAGTAGCCATGAAATGTCCGTAATGACATTTGATTGATTTGTTATCATTGTCACAACACTTTCTTAGCTGTCGCCTGATGTCACATTGTTGACATCATCATAGCCACTCTTAAGACTACACATTGTTGTAGCTTAGGCATTTCTTTTGTGTGGAAGCCACCAACTGGCTTTGCAGTTTGCTACACTTTCTACAGGTATATACAGTGATATTGCCAGTTGTTCATGTGCCAGTATTATATTAATTGTTCAACATTTGATGCATAACTAGTCTAGTCTTGTGTAGAGCTGAGCGATACTGCCATTTTAGTATCACGATCGATACTAAAGCCACTATTCACGATACTTACAAATATGTCAATCATAGCTGGTGCTACTAGTGTATTCCTCAGTATTCCTGCAGGAAGTCTTTAAAAGTAGCATCAAACTAGGGGAGTTTGTAAAAGATGGAATAAGGAAAAGCGGAATAATGGAATAACTTGCATCACAATGAACGGGCATTTATATGGCTTATGCAATGTTAGGGTGATTGTACTGTTACAGCTGTGAACTCATCCCTCGTAGATATCCTTACAATGTAGGGTGATTGCGTGTACTGTTACAGCTGTGAACTACACTGCTTCGTCACTCATAGATGTCCTAGCGAAATGATTACTATACGCTCTTACTACTACTGTATGTAGCTAAGCTAGAATATACAGTAGTTAGCTATTAGTTTCGTTTTCGAGTCTTCATCCTTCCAGTGGAGGGATGAAACAAAACGGCTGTCACACCCCCTTTTGCTTGCGACATTGGTACCATACTTTACATACAGTAGTAGCTAGTAAGAGCTATAATCAAATGTAATTTTGCACTTCGTAAGCGGGTACTGTATGTTAAGTATGGTACCAACATCATGAGCAAAAGGGGGTGTGACAGCCGTTTCGTTTCATCCCTCCACTGGAAGGATGAAGACTTAAAACAAAACTAATAGCTAACTACTGTATATTCTAGCTGTGCTAGCGCAATGATACTTAGCTACATACAGTAGTAGTAAGAGCATATAGTAATCACTTCGCTAGGACGGCTATGAGCGACGAAGCAGTGTAGTTCACAACTGTAACAGTACACGCAATCGTCCTAACATTGCAAGGATATCTACGACGGATGAGTTCACAGCTGTAACAGTACAATCACCCTAACATTGCATAAGAAGCCATATTGATATAAAACGCCCATTCGTTGTGACTCGAGTTATTCCGCTATTCCGTTATTCCTTAGTTCCGCCTTTTACAAACTCCCTCAAACTAGCCACTGTCATCCTTGTTTATAGTAACAGTTATTGTAACACATGCTTTGAAGTTATGTTATGGTGTTCACACCTCTCTGCAGGGGTAACCAGGTTATGACTTAAAGGATTCTTGAGCCTAATACAGCATAACAAATGGATTTTAATGACAGTAATGTACAGCATGGTATCACGATAGTTAATAACAAAATATCGCGATATCGATACTTTCAAAATATCGCGATATATCGCTAAAACGGTAGTATCGCTCAGCCCTAGTCTTGTGTAGCTAGACCCTATTTCTCTGCACGGTGCCTAGCTTATAATCAATGCAAAGAAATAGGATCTGGCTATGACTAGCCAATCTATTAGAGTATCTTGATCATGCATTTACATGTGTTGGTATTTCATTATAATCTTGTACGTGTTATTTCATTAATGACAGATTGTACCTTGATAGTCCACCAAGCTCTGCAAGATACCGTATAGCTTAAATATTTTGAGGGAGGAACTTTTTGCTGATTTTGTGGATTTGAGGGTTACCAGCAAAAATGTTATCCTTGAAATGTTTAGTCCTCCATATAGTCTGGGAGTGTTTGCAAATCCGCGAAAATTTTATTTTTAGCAACAATGCTCAAATTTGCCCCTCAAAACATTTAGGCTATACGGTAGTTTTCAACGATTGGTTTGGACAGTATGTAGTTGTCACAAGAAAAAATGAATTTGCAATTTTTTTGAAACTGCATATAATTTTTAGTGCGTTATATCTGTAAATGTTGCATGTAAATGCACTGCAATATACTCTTATTTGAAAATTTTGGAATGTTGCATGCGTAAACTGTGGCTCCTTTTAAAAGTATTGTGTTGTAAAAGAAGAAAAACAAGAAGTTTAAAAGATATTATGTGAAAAAAGACAAAATGTGACCTACTGAGGAAAAACCAGACTTGTTCGAACTTCATTTTACAATCTTTTTGCTGTCTAGAGGTAAAAACCAATGGACTGTTAAAGTTTCAGCCTTATCTGGTAAGTGCTTTCAGAGTTATAGCAATAGACAACAAAGAAAGTAAAACAATCAATTTGTACAGTGCCCATATATGGGGAAAAACTACAGTCACTTGTTTAATCAATCATAATCATGTCTCGAGTGCAATGGGCTACATAGTTGGGACTTGTGTTATTCTAGCCTAAATACACCTAAGCAAGAAGTTAAGGTTGTTCAAGCTTGGAAACGGTGATATTAAAGTTATGTTTTACTGCAACGTAACTAAACACATGTACCTCACGTTTGCTTCACGGTACAGAAACAAAACAAAGATATTCTTGCTCTCCATGAATAGGCGAATCCATTGTTCTATTAGATATCTCAGTTTGTGAGCGATAAAACATGCGTAAAATTATTTATGTAGCACAATTTTTACTTAATGTATTTCAATTGCATTTATCTAAATATGCAAACAAGTCGGGTTTTCGTTCAGCGGGTCACAAATTTTAAAGGTGTGTAGCTATTTAGCACAAATCTGGTTTTGGAAGTGCAAGGGAATTTTTTTCTCCAAAATGGTCCATTGCTATCAATTGCAAGCTATACAGATGCAAAAAAGAAACATTTGTCTTCTGTGTAGTACACACTTAAAGAACCATACTATGATTATACATGTGTTTGCTTTACAGCAGCTTATATAAAACATGGGTTGACTGATGTGTGTTGTTTTTTTAAAATTCCTTTATAGAGACATGGGAGATGGACAGAGAGACATTTGTCAAGCCAGCCATGGAAGTGATGGTGTATACAGAGTTGATGTAAGGACAAGTGAATTAGCTACCTTTGGCCAAATTACATTCTGATAATAGGGATGAACCTGTGTCAGTTTCACATGTAAATTATACTTTTGATTTTTTTACACTGTACGGGTACGTATGTACTGTATATGAATCACTAAAATTTAATGATGAAAACAGTCACAATCATTGTATAGACTTTAGTATAACTCTGTGTAATGAATGGGCTTCAGTTATCCGAACAAGTTCAGTTATCTGAACACTTTTATGATTAAACTAGTACACAGGTGTTCGGATAATGGAGGTATTGATTTTATAGAAGTCCAGTTTACCTGGTTGGTGAAGACTGAGTGTTTCGGTAAAACCATGAAGCATAACTAGTGGTAAATAGAAGAATTTCCTGGAAAAAAAATACGTGGGGCAAAAGTTTTTATCCCTAGTTACAATCTAGGTTGACAGTACTGAACTCATACAGTATGCTAGCCTCATAGCTGTGTCTGAGACTTCTGAGTTAGTAATGTGAAGCCAATTCACTTGCAAAATTATCGGTGACTACAGTAGAGATATACCAGGTGAGTATTGCAAGTTGATGCTGTACATTTTGTAGTTAGGACTCACAACTTTTTTTCATGCACTTTTCGATATAAACATGAAACTTGGTAGACAGTTTATGTGTACCATAAAGGTCATTTTGGGATAGGAAGCCACCTTAGGTTTATAGAAATTCACCTGTATTATGTTAATGTTGTAACAACACAAAAACAACTTCCGTTTGTAAGCATATACCTATTTATACACACCAAATATAGTAGCCCTGTTCAGTTCTAAAAGGAAGAAAAATGTTCACAAAAAAGAATTTACTCAGTTATGAGACATCATCTTGTAGGAACTCTCTCATGTACTGATTGACCAGATCAGGACGATCTTGTTGTACCCAATGACTGCACTTGGGAATGTGTCTGGTTGTCAACACATCACATCACTGTTGTTATGGTAAATAACTTACTTTACTATGAGGTTGGTGGCTACTAAATTGTGTTGGTCAGCCATTTCTAATAGAAAAGCACCATCATCATCACCCTGTGGATGAACAAACACAACACATAGAACAAGTTGTACATTGATTGTAAACACTAGTATGCATTCAAAATCACTAATGTTTCAAGGATCCAATTGATAAAAAGCAGCATGAATATGTTATCTAACCATGTGGCAAATCCCTACACATTGGCAGGTGATCACTTCAATGCCAAGTATATATAGGGATTTTCCTGTATAGGTCAACAAAGTCTTCTGTTTTTTTTCCTACTTAACCCCATGCATTCACTGCCAATTCATTATAAACAGCAATCTATTGCTTCTGTCAAACGTTATAGTAGCCCCTGTATCTATCCTACAGTGGTCCAGTCACATCCTTAAGTGACTGGGAAAAGGATAACCAGTCCCTCATGCACTACTGTGGGTAACGTGATATCACTGCACACTTTTGGTGGTTGATAATTAGCACTGAGACAACAATTAAGTGCTGGTCACTGTAAAGTGTTATCAAGAGTTCATAATATATATACTGAGGAGAGTGTCCTACTCTCATATACCCCTGTAGAAGGGCATATCGTGAAGTTATGACGTAGCACTTCTGAGTTCACCTATTTTTATAATTAATTAATGATATCATTAGTCGCATGAACATGGTATCGATTGAACGCGTGCCTAACAACGTCGCTAGCAACCAAATTAACTCCAGCTCTAAATGTTTCTCACTGAACTACAATCGTTCCTTCATGGGTTAAGATCGCTTTGTAGGCATTTCTTGTTAGGCCATTTGCGAATACGGCTATCCTGAGCATCACAAGTGTGAAATGGTGCTAACAATTTTTGCATTTTTACGGCTGCCAGTATATCACAAACCACAACATCTTGTTGTTATGTCATAACTTCATGATACGCCCTTCTACAGGGGTATATGAGAGTAGGACACTCCTCAGTATATATACATATATATATATTTATGAACTTTTGGTGTTAGTAATAATAACCCCCCCCCCCAAAACACCTTTGCTGTAAAAAAAGGTGTGTCCAAGAAACTACAAGTATCTGTAACCCCATGTAAAACAGATAAGCTGTAGAAAAACACTCCATGAAATTAATGGGTAACTGAAAGCCGATATCTAGAGCGGCCAAGAATCAATAATGTTACTACAACTGACTATGATTACCAAAGAATACCTTGGCTGTAAAACAAGTAAATAAAAGTAACTGGCAACCAAAACAGCTGACATCTGAAGCGGCCAAGAATAAAAGTTAAGATACAACTTACTACAATTATAAACTTGCAACATTGAATCTTAATCATTCAACTGTGTTCTATACATTCACCCTTGCTACATCCTAAATTAATTCTTTGTAAGCTGGTAATTTGGCTGCCTTTTTCAATAGTCAGAGTAAAGAAAAAAAGGCGGCCAAATTACCAGCCAATTAGAATTACAAAGAATTAATTTAGGATGTAGCAAGGGTGAATGTATAGAACACAGTTGAATGATTAGGATTCAATGTTGCAAGTTTATAATTGTAGTAAGTTGTATCTTAACTTTTATTCTTGGCCGCTTCAGATGTCAGCTGTTTTGGTTGCCAGTTACTTTTATCATAGATGTACTATACACATAGGGATTGGAAACGGAACTCGCGCACTATAACATCCGTGTTTCGGTTTGTGTCATAGTGCGATTGCTAAGGACGATGATGGCGAGCAGGTGTGTCCGTAGTTTGTTTGTCGCTAACTTCACTTCAGGATGAAGCAGTTAAGTCTCCCAGGACAATAACAAAAGTTTGAAGAGTTTGCAAGAGCCGTATTTCAGCGAATTTTCGGTAGTGACACACTGGACGCTGGTGCATGATTTATCCAGTTTGTTTAGTGACTGATTTCAACGACCCATGACCTTGTACTGAGTCGTATATTTGAAAGAACGGACTTTAGAGTATTCCATACCATACCATACTGTCCTGAAAGTGTGTCTGCAACTAGCTAATAGAACACTTGGTCCACCAAGCCACATTCTTCAATTCCCAGTCCAGGTCATTCTATGATTTCATAGATTTGCAGGAGGCCTGTATGGAAGCTTCAGTGCTTACGTGGCATTATACTACAAAGTGGATAAACATGATTGATTGGTCCCAGTATGACTTCAGTTAATTACACAAGCCATTCACCATTGCTACAGAGTTGGCTAAAGGTAGCCGCACCAGTACAGGCAGACTGTGTTAAGTCGACATTCCTCAGGGCAGTGCATTGGGCCCTCTTATTTTTAATATATGTTAATGACTTACCATCTCAAGTCACCGGTGGTTTACTGCTACAGTATGCTGACGATACCACTATTATATGCAGTGCACCTACTAAGGATGATGTAGCTTCATTGATGAATAGTCAGTTGAAGTTAATTGACCAGTGGACCAGTGCTAATAAGATGACAGTGAACTACAGCAAGTCATCTGTCATGTGGTTTAGAGTGTCTAATAGAAGATTGCCACATGGTTACCCACCAATTATGATGGATGATGTTATACTATCTGTGGTTCCCAAACAGAAATACCTTGGTCTGATATTTGATGAGCGTTTAACATGGTATTACCATGTCTCAAAAGTGTGTAAATCCATGTCATACTATCTGCATTTGCTTTGTAAACATCGGCATGTCCTTACAGATGACTTCTTGAAAACTCTTGCAGAAAGTTTAGTTTTTTCTCACTTGATCTATTGCCTGCCTGTGTGGGGTCCTTCATTGCCACATTGTTCATTTGAATGCATCAAACGTATGCAGAACCGTGCTGTCCGTTTGTGTAGATGTCTTCACAAGTATGACCATGTTAGTCATCATTACCACTCATTGAACTGGTTACCTTTTGAACTATTAGTCCAGTATCGCTCTCTTTGTGCTCTGCATAGAATGTTCAAGTACCAACGTTTACCATTAGATCCACCAATTGTGTTTGGTAGTACACACTCCTACCATACTAGAACTTTTGCAATTTTTGCTCAGCTGATGCGATGTTGATTGTCTTTTGCACAAAAACATTTTAGATATAAGTCAACTATGTGGTGGAATGCTTTACCTGAGGAAATGGTGATGGCAAGAGATTTTTCTGATGAACTGTTTTTATGTTTATTGTCAGTTACTTAATTGATTTTGTAATTATTTTCTGTATGTTTTGTGTTGTATTCTTGTGGTTGTATCATGTGTCATGTACTATATACCATAATGTATGTGTTTTTTTTTGTTGTGTGTACTCAACCAGGGAAGAACGGCTGGTGCCGACTGGTTTTGAGTTTAAATTATGTATCAAATCAAATCGACAATCCCTCACACTAACTAACAAAGAAACCATACACTTTGAATATTTTAACTGTACAGTAATATGTGTACGTTGAATTATGTGTGCAATGTAGCTAGCTATAAATGTTTATGTCACTTCTTTTGAAAGTACACGTACTGTTTAAACATATAATTTGGTAGTGCATCTTGAGCTCTTGCTTGTTGGTCATCAGTACACTGTCATTTGGTGTTCTTTGATGGATGTCTAATCATGTGGCTTGGATGATTTCTTCAAAATTGTGTGTCTTATTAGAAGATTCTGTCTTTCATCCCCGTGCCATAGAGCTTTGGTTTCAGAGCAATCCAATACACACTTTACACCCCCCAAGTGTGGTAGTAGTTGATGGTATGGTAAATTGATATCTAGCATTGGTCATGGGCCTACTAAAAGTCCACAAGTGTAAAGTGGTAAGCAGTAATTTTATACAATATGACAATTGATACAATAACTCCAAGTTGCCTATTACACTACACACTTGATACAGATTTCAAAACAAAGCTACCTAAGCTGCTTCCCAACACAGAGAATCTGTGAAAAGTCTACAAAAATGAGACAGTGTGGCCATAACATAATTCGCTTACCTCTTGACATACTGGTGGCTTGTTTATTACGAACAACAGCCTCTTGTGGTTGCACACGCATTCCTGTTATTGTGTACAAGGCTAGGTTAACCAATTCATCAAGTTAAAAGTCGACAAATTGCTAATAGTTGGCAAATAAAGCCATTAGAAATAATATCGCGCTCGTAACTACGGACAGTATCTATGGCGACTAACTAGCGCAAGCGAAACATGGATGATTTTTTGAGCTCATTACGTCACATTGGGAATTTGTACAGAGACGTCACGTGAGTTACTTCCGTTTCCAATCCCATTGTAAAGTTTAGTATATTTATGCTTTATTTACCTGTTCTACAGCCAAGGTATTCTTTGGTAATCATAGTCAGTTGTAGTAACATTATTGATTCTTGGCCGCTCTAGATATCAGCTCTTTCAGTTACCCATTAATTTCATGGAGTGTTTTTCTACAGCTTATCTGTTTTACATGGGGTTACAGATACTTGTAGTTTCTTGGACGCACCTTTTTTTACAGCAAAGGTGTTTTGGGGGGGGGGATATCACTAATTTTTGTCAGTTATATAATTTACAGACCCAATGTTCAAGCCATGGGGGGGTGTATGATGAATTCTGCCTTGTAGAGGTGTTGCAACCAAACAGAAATCTGCTGATAGGTGGTGAGCATATAACATACATGCCTCTAGTAGCTATTAATTTTTTATTAGGTACAAGGGCCAGTGGAAATTACTGGTCATGCCAAGCAATAATGCTACAGTCAGGGTAACCAATGCAAAGATGCGTGTAAAGTACTTATTCGCAAAACATGCTTTTCTAGGTGATCTTGGGGAATACCACCATATTGAAATTTCAACTCTGAGATTGCATCTGGGATCTGGGAGTGTTTCCAGACAGAGATGTATATTGTTCAATGACTGTTCTATTAGAGTATTTTATTGCCTGACTGTTCTATTAGAATATTTATTGCTTGACTGTTCTATTGGAGTATATCAATCATTCTGTACTTGTCAATGAATAAAACCTGCTATGACCACTGCCATAGTGCCCTGAGGACGACCTATCAACTTGGTTTGCCACTTGTAGAGCTAGATGCTTTGCTAAGGGTTATGAAAGAGATCACAAACATTGTACTATTATTTTTATTTCACTACATACAAACACATGCTTACATCATATAAAAGCACAAGACGCACACAAAATGTGCCAAACACTATACACACATGTTCACAAACATACACCACATATTGGTTGTACTCAAGTTAATATCACATCTCTTGTGAAATGCTCTTGTAGGAGAGATGGTAGTGCCTTTACTTGGTGCTAAAAAGTTCTTGCAGAAAAGAAAATTGTGTTGTAGATACTGTTTAGTGCCGGTTAATTACACATGTCACTCTATAGTTAAGCCATGAGGATATCCAAGCAAGCGTCTTTGGTGTTGCGACTGATGTTCCAAGTTAGTTGTATGTGTGTTTAATTTAAGGTTAAGTTCAGTGCCTGCTTGTTCTTTTACAGGTCTCACTTAACCATGCAGACATCTGAATATTGTGAAAGCTGTGTGGAACAACCCCAACTCATATACACAATCATTAACAACCCCGAACCACATGCATATGTACATTCAAGCAATCTGTTACAAAAGTTGAAAGCCACAACACAAGCTCATACCAGCAAACCACGAACCACATTCCAGCAATTTGTTACAAACTTTGTTGCACCATGGCATGTGCATAATGATCAATTAATGAAAGCCACAACACAAGCTCCATGGTGCATTAATGGAAATAAATAAGTTCCACCTGACTGACAATTATCACGTGACCTATTTAGGGGATAGCCCTTGGAAAGACCCTGCACAGTAACACTTCAAGTGAAAAGTGAATGACACTTGATACGCGATTTATATTACTATTGATGGCAGTCCATGCATATGTCTTGAGAGAGAAGTATAATATTATTAAACACTAAAATACATTAAAGTACGAGTACCGCATTGTAGAGCCATAACCAAGAACAAGTTCCACTTGACTGACAATGATCACGTGGCCTATTTAGGGGAAATCTCTTGGAAAGTCCCTGTAACACCTCAAGTGAATACACGTGATATGCAGTTTACATTAATTATTGATGGTAGTCCATGTCTTGAGAGGACTGAATACTACTAAATATTTGTTATATTGTAACTGGATTTCAATGGAGCGGCGAAGCGTACTTAACTGATTTGAAACTAAGATACGTAGAGTCTACACCGCTTGAAGAAGAACATCGAGTGGATATTAAAGAGTCTCTGGCGAGAATACTGATGTCCTCAGCTCTTCGTGGAGGTTCAGTAATGAAAAGAGGAGTGGAGGTTAGTAACGAAACGAGGAGTGGAGGTTCAGTAACAAAAGGAGGAATGAAAAAAATGAGGCTAGTGTGCAAAGTGCCACATCTATTCACACTGATTAACCGCGTGTATGCGATTGGTTTTTAGACTGTCAGACATCTGCACTGACTAGTGCAAGTTCACTGAGACCAAGCTGAAAACTTCTGTGATGGTACCAAGTTAATTGAGTAGCAGCAGGTACCAATATTTTCCGCTTGAAATTATATCTCATGGATGGATTGTCAACAAGGTGTACTCGTACACTGAGACCAGACAGCTTTCATTGTCACTGTAGTGCCAATTTAGAAGTCCTGGAACTAGGTGGAAGAAGTAAGGTAATCTACATGATGCTGGTACAAAAATACTCTTTCACTTTGCATACTGGTCTTTATGTACAGTGAAACCTGTCTAATCAGGACACTGTGTAGTAAGGTCACTGCTGGGCCAACTTGTGAATCCTCAAACGTATTACCTCAAGGGTGTGATAAATTTTCAGTTCCCCAAATCTGTCATTTACGTAAAGTGACAGATTTTTAGCTGTATTGTATTTAATGCCCACCTGTCTATTTTACAGGTACAGGGTACTTGGTCATAGCATGCGGTTCTCTTACTAGCAGTGCTACATACATAACTTGGCTAGAGCTGCTCTAAACTTGGCAACTAAGATCAAGGTTCGGGGGATAAGTAGACAAAGGAATTTTATAATGTTATGTGTGTTCTTTAGTTCTCAATTGTCAAGTTTACATGGACTGTACACCAAGTGTGCGTGGACTGTAGTAACATCAAGGACGTTGTGGATCTTCAGGTCAGCAGTGCTACATACATAACCTGCTCTAAACTTGGCAACTAAGATCAAGGTTCGGGGAGTAAGTAGACAAAGGAATTTTATAATGCTGTGTGTTCTTTAGTTCTCAACTGTCAAGTGTACGTGGAATGTACACCAAGTGTGCGTGGACTGCAAGGACATTGTGGATCTTCAGGTCAGTCTGTGTGTATACTAAGAAATTTTTATATTACCTCAAGGGTGTGATGAATTTTCAGATCCTCAAATCTGTCATTTGTGTAAAAAGTGACAGATTTTTAGCTGTATTGTATTTAATGCCCTGTCAATTTTACAGGTACAGGGTACTTGGTCATAGCATGCGGTTCTCTCACTAGCAGTGGCACATACGTAAAGATCAAGGTTCGGGGGAGTAATTTATATAGACAGAGGAATTATATAATGTTATGTGTGTTCTTTAGTTCTCAATTGTCAAGTGTACGTGGACGATGAGGCCTGATAAGATCTTGGCATTATATCTCAGTTGATTACAATCTTCTGAATTTCCAGGATGAGGCGTACAGTTGCGATGGGACTAACTACTGTAACCTGTCTTAGCATCCACCTGTATAGAAAGGCCACCTCTTTAAAAAGACCAGCTTTAAATTCCCCTAGTGAGAAGTTTATACACTAATTTACCTGTCTAAAGCAGCCACCTGCCTATTAAGGCCAAGAAATCTTGGCCCGAAGGTGACCGGCTTAGACAGTTTCCACTGTATCCCATTTTATTGTCAGAATTTTATTGTTAATGTCACGAACAATTAATGTGATATATTTTGTTATGTAACATGTGTATTAATTAAATGACATGCATGACGAAAGCCACAATGGAAGTGACTACTTGCTGTTGGAGTGGGTAATGCTATGTAACGAGCTGGTTTGAGCACCACCAGAACACAAGTTATTTTAATACACTGTACCGGGTCATGTGTGGTGTGGCAACAAGAATTATTCTTGGAACACCTTCTCTAGTGACGCTACGTTCCTGACGCTTTCACACTGGTTTATAAGACATCTGCCAATTATCAACGCACGCATGAGGCGTGGCACTAAATGGAGTTTATAAGATTTCTGCTTAAAACACCTTCCCTAGGGAACTTACGGTTCTACACGCTTTTACAACTTGTTTATCAGACTTTAGGGCTTGTGTCCACATCGTGTCTTTAAAAGTTATTGTAGGGATTAGAGGTTTGATCGAAGAAAATATGCGTATGAACAAACCAGGATTAGATAATGTCAGTGCTAGATGGACTGTATAAACATGGGTAAGTTGACTGGTATAAGGTGACGCTAGGTGTAACACAAGGTTGAGAAATAAAGCGAAATATGTCTAAATACGCGTTTAATACCGGTCGCAAGAAAACTACTACTACTACTACTACGAAAAAAGATTTTTTTATTACGTAACACAATACAAACCTATTGAGAGATGTTGCATAATTCAGGGATAATATTGTGAAACCGTCCCTACATGTAAATAACTCACAGTAGTGGCCATGTGTCTTTTAATTGGGCGTGCGCTTTGTAGTTTCTTGGCCGCGTGCCTCACTACCGTGAGTCTTGATAATAATAATTCTTTGAAGTGATATTGGTACTACTAATGAAGAAACAGCAACTGAGAAGATGGATATTTTATGGCTTATTAGAACAGCATGTTTCTACTTTCGTATGCCTCAAATCAGTGGCCTCAAGTGCATATGTATATATGCACACTTGCTAAGATGCCTGAAAACCAGACTTGGAGATAATCACTTCAACTGTCAACATGTTTACTGTATTATTATAAGGCCATGAAAAGTCAATTATATGTTTCTGGTTCCCTTCCTGGTCATTTTTTTTGCAGACTGAATTACACAATTACCATACAATAATTCATAACATTTTGTATCTGTTGAAAGGTTCATGTCTTGTAAACACTCTTTTTTTCTAATAAAGATGCACAAACTTTATGTTAACCTTGCTTTTTCCTATAATCCCATGTACTGCTATGTCAAATGTAGTGTACCACATCAAAAATTTGCAAAAAAAAAAAGAAAGCCTGGTCACTTGGTCAATTTGGCCTAATGTATTTCGCGGACTGGACTCATACACTGAGCTGGAAACAGCTTTTAACCAGTAATCCAGGCATTATCCATCTCTTGCAACACTGGAGACACCACTATCGAGCTACAACTGCTGGCACTGCTCTTCCTTACAAGTCAACAAACTAGCGCATGCACTAAATAATTAGAATACACTTACAACACACTAGTACTAGCAGTGATAAAGCGTGATAGGGGCTATTGTTGTAGCGTAGGTGTCTTCCCTCTGTTGCTTCAGTACTTAGCACTAGTGTTTAGGGTTGTAGTGATGAGCCAATTTATTTGCATAGCCCCATCACCTCAAATTGCTGGGCGGTGCCACGCACCCATAGCTAACCTTCTAAGAATTATTACTGGCAAATTTCTACAACCCTAGCACTAGTGCTAAAGCAATAATGGAAAACATCTACGCTTCAACAATAGCCTCTATCACGTTTTATCACTGCTAGTACTCGTGCATCGTAAGTGTATTCTAATTAATTAGTGCACGTGCTGGTTTGTTGATTTGTACGGAAGCGCAGTACCAGCAGTACCAACAGTACCAGCAGTTTTAGCTCGATAGTGGTGTCTCCAGTGTTGCAAGAGATGGATAATTCCTGGATTATTGTTTAAAAGCTGTTTCCAGCTCAGTGTGTAAGTCCAGTCCGCGAAATACATTAGGCCGGCCAATTTTGGGGAATTGGTAGGACCAGAAACATAGAATTAATTTTGCACAGCCTAAACAGTACTAGAATAAGTCATGAGATTTTATGTGTGGTTTCAACCAGGCAATTTTTGTGCACTCTTATCATATCAAACAGTACGGTAGTACTGTTTAAGTAGGGTTTGCATCAAAAGTGACGTGTGCCGCCAAAAATACCGTCTTTAAAAACCAGCTTAGAAACTTCTTACACGATGAAAATCACCTTTACGGAATAATATTAGTCCATCTAACATCAAAAATAGCGTTAAAAACAAGAAAACGCTTACTGGCAGCCAGATATAGAATTTTTTTTAAAATTGCCAAAACTCGAAATTTCGTCTCTCACTGACTGACTGACTGACTGACTGACTGACCACAGTTGCAAGCCTAGAGCCCAAACGAAGCAGCGCATGGTCACCATTTTACGCCACAACAACAAACTCACTGATGGGATGTGCCTTTTGGGGTTCCGACGAGTGTGTACCCTGTGTGCCTTGTATCTTCAATCAGGCTGCTTGTCTTCTTCTTCATCCAACGAAACCATATTGAAGCGTTAATTTTCCATATCAACACTTTCTTTAAGCAGCATAATAGATGCCACAAAATTATTTAAGGCGCTTAGACTACGCTACTGTACGGAGGTACCGGTACTCCACGATAGGTCACAAGATCACGCCCATTCTATTATCAATCAAGACCATGATGACCACACCCCCTTTTATGCTGTGACCACACACCTTCAAGTTGGTAGGCTGATTCGAGATACTCTAGTCTAATAATTGATCGAAACCATGATGACCACACCCTTTTTGGGCGAGCACACATCTTTGCAGGTTGACTCGAGATACTCTAACACAGCAGTCACCCTAATAAAACAGTCACATATTTATAGCTAGCTGTATGCTTTAACAAAAAAAAAACTAAACAAACTAGTATCAAGAGTCATGTCCAGACTCTTGCTAGTATATTAAATATTATAAATTTAAAAATGAAGTAGGGTTCCAAGCGATAAAAAGTAGTGAAACAAGAGATGAAGCAATGGCAGCTATTACAGCATAGCTCAGTGTTAAATCCCTACTTTGGTATGATATAACAATTATTTTGTGTTCAATGCCAAAGTAGGGATTTCCCACTGAGCTATGCTGTAATAGCTACCATTGTTCATCTCTTGTCTCACTACTTTTTATCGCTTGGAACCCTACTTCATTTTTAAATTTATAATTTGTAATATACTAGTAAAGTTATATAATGGATCTGTGGTTGCCACTGTGTAAACAACAACTCAATAATCAAATTCCTTGTTCTATAGCAAGTAATTTGATATTAGTTTTATAGGATTATATTTAGTATAGTTTGTAAAATATAACAATTTATTGGAGCCTCTACAAATTTGGCCTTTAACACACATAGTGTGTTACACAACAAAACATCTCAACCCCGAGTGGTGTAGTAGATGGAGAAGTGGTTTTTTTGATAACACATATATTATCAGACACACTTACCCATATTAGTAGGATAGGTTTCTCTATTTTATCATTGCTACGATGAGCGGTCCTTGCTCTGGTTTTAAATACCATACGATAATAGTTTAAAGCAGCAGTACAAGCCCCTGGCTTAGAAAATGTATACTTGAATGTTTCCATTACTTCTTTGGAAAACCCTTCTTTGTTTATCAAACCCTACACAATGATAGTACCAACACTACTTCATGTTAGCTACACACTTACCATTGGCTTTGAAAGGAAAACTCTTTCCAACATCTTGTAGTCCCTGGCACTCATCATAATCTCAGGAAGATACGGTAGTTGAAAGACAAAGATGTACTACCAGTGAAGATATAACGTGATCTATGTATAACAGTGACTAACCCAAGACTTCATCAGTTGTCCCCACTTGGAAAAAGCCTTTGCAAAAATTCTATGATGAGATTGATAGCTAGTTGATGCTACATAATCCACTCAACTAACTTGTGATGTGGAGAATTCATCATCACTAAATGATCAACCAACTCTGGATGACTATCAATCACCTTCCTGCAAAATTAATTCATACTAAATGACTAGAAAATGTAAGAAATTATGTTATAAAATTTTCAAGGTTTGATAGTAGTGGGGATTCGTCATATTATACCATTCAGCCGGCAGACTTTTTGAGAACAAAGTATGAAAATATGTGACCACAACAAGTGATTGATAGCCTTGTGTGACACAACGGCAGAGTCTCCAACAATAAAGTGTCAGTTTTGCAAACATACACATGTACCTTGAAAAAAATTTAAAAACAGTAATTTTTTCTTACCAAGCAATACCTCCTCCCCAATCATGAGCCACTAACACACAAGAACTGTATCCTAGTGCTGGTATTAGTTCTGCTATATCTTGTGTTAGTTTGTCCAAATGATAATCTTTTTGATTAGGAGGTCTCTCTGTGTCCCCATAGCCTCTGTGTGAAGACAAACATGTGAGTTACTAACAGACAAGCAAATGGAGTGTTACACCAGTAGCTATGGATAATGAGTTGAGGAGATTTTGCTAGTTGTTGTAAGTTGTTACGTGAATGATTTTGCTTTTGTCTTGAAGAGACCATGTAGCTTGGTTAACAGAGTAAAACACAATTCACATTTGAAATTAGTAATATTGTTTGGGAAGATTGGTTACAGACATACGCTGCAACACTTTCCAAGAATGGATCAGGAGCTGGCAAGGGGAGAGGCACACACAGGTTAAGATACAGTTGGTCATGGATATGGTGTAACGTGCGCTCAATTTTACAATCAGATATTCAGTGTTTGATATTGCTTCTGATTGATCTAAATGTGATAAATAGAATAGTGGCATGCAATGTTGATTTTAAAGATCTAAAGTAGCCGACTCAAATTCAAACACACTGGTATTGCAATGACTGCTTTATTAGAGTATCTTGAGTGTTTATATATTAAGGTTACGGTCAAGTCAATCTAGGTAAGCCAACGTGGAAGTGGAAGGGAGTGCCATTAGGGCCGGTATAAAATTACTAAAATAATATCCAGGGAAGCCAAAGCGTGCACTGAAAAAATGTCATTAAGTGTACCACATTGTGTAATATGCCATAAAATTTAAATGGAGATTGTGCCAAGGCTAGATTTTGTGTTTGGTTTTTAGTGCTATTTACCACTAGGGTAGCGTAAATGTTGTGTAAATGAGTTGATAAAAGCTTGTTAATATATTTGGTAATGGTTTAATTGTAGTATGGCAATGACTTCTTCTGTCTACAAGGCACATCAAGGTTAGCACTGTAATTAGTTCTGTAAGGCTTATAGCAAATATCAGCTTAGTGAAACAAAGCTTGTTGGGTGCTTATATCTGTGATACACTGTCAGTTCTGTTAGTGCGTGGCACTTGAATGACATCACCTATTATTTGTGGTTTCTTTGGCATTTCACTACAGTATACTAGTACTTCACGTCAGTTTTCTATAGTATACTACTAGATAGGCTAGTTGTTGTGGCTTAGAACAGTTCAGTAGTAGTGGGTGCAGGGACAGATACCAAAAAAGTGCTTTTAATTACATTTTCTTAGCAATACTGGAAGGATTTGTGTGAAACTTTGAAAATTTAATAACTGTTTTCATGCACTACACTCTGATTGCTATCCCTGCCCATGTTGTCTGCTGGCTGTTTTTCACTAATCATCTTGGTGAAAATGGTATTAGTTTCCCAGCAATTTGACCTGTAGTAATGCTTCGAAGCCCTTCACAAACCACACTATAACTCTTGAGCAATTAACACTAGCAGCTTCGAATTTCCCAACCTGTTAGACTAGTCTTTGGAAAGATGTGTGCGTATTATTAGCAAAGGCGAGTTATCACCGAAAATATAGCATGCAGAATTTTGTCTATTTCCGGTTGACCATAACCTTAATGTGGTTTTATTTATCTAATAATAATATTGTTAATTTTTGAGGACAAAAATTTCACAGACAGCCAACTGAGCCAGGAAAACATGAAATCCACAAAAATTATGCCACTCGAAAATTACGGTATCAGGTATTTGAGCATTTATAGTATTTGTTTTAGCAAAGGAAACCATACCAAGGTGTTAATCTTCATATTGACAATTTCCTTAGAGAGCTTACTTTGCTGTATATACAAGGGAGTATAGCCTTACTTATAAAGCAATTGCATGGTGACCATACCAAGCCCGTACACTTAGAGCAGCATAGCAACCATGCCCCTTAATGATCTAGTTGCAATCAGCTGCAGTTTTTCAAAACATGGCAACCACGTCCCTCTCTGAAGTAAGGACTTATCCTATGGACTCAATTACTTACGACTTATTTGCTCACATTTCCTCCATGTAAAACAATGATACCATGATGCTACATTCTATTGTGGTAATGTACACATAAGCCTAGTTATTAATTTGAATTGTTTATCTTAATCATGTTCTACCACCACTCTTTGACAAATGAAACATCACTACAAGTACATAAGAATGTACAATACAATCCATAGCTTTCAGCAAGCAGTTGCACATACTACACTACATACACATGCTCACACACGCATGCAAGCACACACACTACACACACACACATGCATGCACACACACACACACGCACGCACACACACGCACACACTACACTACACATATCACACACACATCACACACACACTACACTACACACATCACACGCACACTACACACTACACTGCACCACACATCACACACACACACACTACACTACACACATCACACACACTACACTACACACATCACACACAACACACACACACACACAAACACACTATACTACACTACACTACACTACATATATCACACACTACAGTACACACATCACACATACCACACACACACACACTACACACACATACACTATACTACACTACGTATATCACACACTACAATACACACATCACACATACCACACACACACACACATACACTATACTACACACACACACATACACTATACTACACACGCATACTAAACACAAGTCCACCTCAAGTCCACTGCTACTGCATAATAATCTCTACAAAATTCCAGTAACTGATATCTCCATGAGAACCAAAACTACACCACACAACAGAATCCATTTCATGATCATTTTTATATTATGTACATACCTCTGGGTAGCCATGTAAGAACAACATTAGGGGTTTTCCCTCAGTACCATTAGCAACATAATGGAACTTGATACCATTGGCTGTAACATACTTGTGAGTACCATAAGATGGATCTTGTAGGATTTCTGGTTGAACTGTGTGTCAGAATTTAATCAAATAACACATGTTCACCAATGCACGAATTATTACAAGCTAATCACATAGAAGACTACAGCTAAAGACACATGAACAATTTTATTGCCATCAAAACATTAACAACAGTATATGCCTCGATCGATCATAACAACAGCCTCTAACATTTAAACAGAGAATTAACACAACAGAGAAAACAACAGTGTGCACCTCATCCAGGCCAGAGTACGGCTGTATGCAGTTGAACCTCAGTGGGACAGTAGGTCAGTCAGATGTCGACAGTCTATTTCTATTATAAGATTAGCAGCTTTTCAAGCCATTATTTGCCAAAAAGCTGCATAAAAGCATGCTTTCACTTGTATCTTCCTTTTTAAGTTGCAAAAATAACACAAACATGAATTTGTGCCAATTTGATAGCACTGCTGACACTGTTACAAGATGGCTTTTACTGAGCAAGTACAGAATGCAAGATATCCAACAGTAACCAGATGCGGGCGGTGGATGGGAAACAGAGAATATTGGAGTGGCCTAGTCATAGATTTATAAACCTATGGCCTAATGCTTTACAATCCATCCAAAGGAGTATTTGCGGCGTGCATGCGGGCGGGAAATGAATCTACTTGGAGTGGCCGTATAAAAATGGCGAAATCCCAGACCGAGATTAGTGATGCGGCGGGGATCATTTCTCATTAGTATTCAAAACACGTATGCAGGTATGAAGGGGGAACAAATACTCACCATCTCGTTTCTTCTGGTGAAAAAAGGTCAGCGGATGTTTCACGAACTCACACATCGCCCTGAGTGCGGCACAAGAACCGAAAACAATGACCATACCGCAATACACTAATCCAAATATTAGCTTCTTCATTTGGCTTCGCTTTAGACCTCACTTCGTAATATTGTCATCAAATGATTTCATCAAAGAAATTGATGTAGGCGTGGCATATATTTCTTATGCGCGCTTATAATGGTGAACAAGATAAAAGGATACAGTGCAAAACAATATTAAATTACAAAACAAATGAAATAAAAACACCCAGCAAAACGTTAAATATTTGAATGTATTTGTACAACAGGAAATTTTAACAGGGAAAAGTTGACCATAAATCTGTTAACTTTTACACTGGGCTCGCTTTTACAATGAAGTAGCTCAGTAGCTAAATAAGAATCCAGAAAAGAGATAGCTATGATATGTGATGGTTAGTTAGCTACGTAGAAAAATACCTAAATTAGCAGGTTATTACAATTAATGTGTTAATTCCAATGCCAAAGTAGGGACTTTCCTAGTCTTGTCAACACAGACTGTATTTTTTTCTTTTGCATGTCATTTGGTCGTTTCCCAACCACATGACAAAAGAAAATAATAGTCTATTGACAAGAGTCACGAGACTAGGGACTTTCCAACGTAGCTAGCTATGATGCCATCATTCATATCTTTTGTTCCATTGCTTTTTGTTGGTTGGATCCGGCCAGGAACCTTTAGGGGAAGGGGGATCCTCACTGTTCAGTACTACCATATAGCCTAAATATTTCGAGGGGAAAATTTTTTGAGGTTGAGCAATGTTGCTAAAGTCAAGGATAGATCTTACCATATGTACTTAAACAATAGATGGCCTCAATGTTGCAGGGCAGGTTTCACTGAAGAAAACCTTTGACATTGTTAGCCTTCATTGTGATTTCTCTTTTATGTTCATTTCATGTTAGGTGCCTAAGTATTTAGCATGAGGTACTTCCCTAATTTTGTATGTAGTAAGACATGTGGTGCTTTATTAGTAGTGACTCTAAGAAACTCAGATTTTGGAAGGGTTAAATAATATCATGTTCCATTTCTTAGCCTTTTGTTCTAAGATGTTTAAGTTGGCTTGTAACTGGAAGCAATCATCTGGTGTTGCGATGGTTGAATACAAAAGTACATCATCAGTGTGAAGTAATATAGGAATGGTAATGGAGAAGTGATGTTGGTTGTAGAGCTGTAATGGACGTCTATGATAACCATGCATGCATAGGGATGTCTGCTATTGACACCAGTTTTAAAAAAAACTTAAAAAAACCTTTAGTAAAAAAAAAATGTAGAATAAAAAGAAAGAAAAGAAAGAAAGAAAAAAAAAAAAAAAAAAAAAAAAAAAAAAAAGAGTAAACAGTATATCCTCAACCTGAGACTATATATAGTCAAGGTTCATAACTCTCTCATTTCATTTAAAAAAATAATAAATGTCGTCGGTGAACTGAGATGTCAATTGGCACCTTGAGGAATAATGTATACAATTATGATAAAATCAGGCAGCATAATGTAGTCCCCATGTGCATCACCATTAAGTATCATCCAGAGTTGGTTGATCATTTAGTGATGATGAATTGTCCACATCATAAGTTAGTTGAGTGGATTACGTATAACATCAACTAGTTGTACTTCTCATCACAGACTTTTTAGAACGACTATTTCTTCCAACTGGGGACAACTGATCTTGGGTTATATCAAGAGTCCATAACATAGACCACACTATATTCACTAGTAGTATACATCTTTGTTTTTCAATTGCCATACCTCCCTGAGACTATGATGAGTGTCAGGGACTACAAATTGTTGGAAAGAGTTTTTCTGTCAAAGGCAATATACGTGTGTAGCTAACATGTTCTAATAGACAAACAAATGGAGTGTTAAATCAGGATAATGCAGTGGCGTAGCCAGGAAAAAAATTTTACCGAGGCAAAGTTTATGCATTGACCTAATTAAAAAGGTCAGTCTGCTTCTGACTCAACTGATTCACGAATACTTTTAGGCATGGGTGGTACAGTATTTGCAGGTTGACTATCTGGTTGGATGGAAGAATGACTCTGAGCATTTTTCTACATGCCATAAGTAATAGTCCAGCTTAGTTCATGCTACAGTATAGCTACCATGCTTCAATTTTTAGACTAGTTTAATTGCATTCAACACAACTTACTCCGGAGATATTAATTTTTGAGTGGTCAGGTCATCCACAGACTGCAATGGAGGTCATATCATGCACACTATACTTTTTTATCGATGTGATGTTTAAGTCAGAGATTATCTCTTTCATGTGATGCTCAACTGCATGTGCTAAGCATGTCAAGCTAAGGAGTCTGGTGGCATGCTCCCTGAAGGAAAATTTTGAAAATATATGCTTTAAAATGGCATGTGGAGGCTATATTTTTGATTGTAACTGCGCGCTAATGCATATGATATGCATGATCAATTAGCTCAATACAATATCATGCAGTTGACTCATTGGAACTTTTGAAAAGTAGACTAATGTAAAGAAAATTAACGTGCATAAATGTAAATGATTTAGACCAAGCAGTGTAATGAGAACAGTGGCTACAATCTGTACTGAACACTCTATTAGAGTATATTACGATGACTGCTCTATTAGAGTATATCGATCTTTTTACAACTGAATTCAACTGAGCCGGTAGCTGAAAAGTGGTCCAGCACCATTTCACCATGGGCTCCAGCCCTGCTTAGTACTATAGCCATAGATTCTATTATGTGTGATACAGTAATGCTGTCTAGTAACGTTTGAGTAGAAAATCCGGGGTGAAAACTCAGGCCTGCTCATCAGTGCAGCCTGTTGAGAATTTTTACCGAGGCAGCTGCCTCGCGGTTGCCTCAATGGTAGCTACGCCACTGTAATGAGTTAAGGAGATTGTAGTATATGCATAAAGTAAATTAATTATCATGTAGTTTTTGTACACTGTATGGTTTTGCTTTCATCTCGACTACAATATATTTTATTTATCACGATAGCTCAGGGATGCATATTAAAACCATGCAACTTGTTAACCGAGTAAAACATGCACAAATCATAATTGAAACTATGGGAAAATTGGTTATAAATGGATACATCCAGGAGCTGGCAAGGGAAGAGGCAGGGAGAAAATCTCTAGTTATAGTATAGTGTAATGTGCACTCATTGTAATATTTCCAAAGATATTTTAGATGGTGCTTTATACAAGTGTTGGTATTTCATTAACCTGCACATGTGCAAAGGAGTAATCGATTTGCATGTCTGTTGTCATTGTCATTGTTGTCTGCATGTAAATCATGAGTTGAGGACAGGTATTTGAACACTCATAACCCAAACCAATAAGTAGAATTACCCAAAAAATGGCTTTAGTTTTTGTGAAGTTACTTCAAGGGCATCACAAATGGCATCTTTTCATTGAGTATTCTATATAAAGTACATATGTCTAGCATAGTGTCATACATCATGGATCTCAGAAATAAACAAAAATGTTTGCTTAAACGTGTAGGAGACTGACTGAAGGAGTACAGAAGAGGTATAACGCATGCAGATTTTATGTACGTTCAATAGCTATATACAAAGTATATCAGCTGGCTGGTTAGTCACCTAGAGCACTACTCGAGCATCCCTTAGGATTCTTGCCCATGCAGTCTAGAGTAAGGGATCTGAGGGCATGACAAATTTGTATGAATTAATGATGTTTCCTGTTTACCCTGTTTTTGTTCATATTAAATCTGCTGGATCCTTTCTGTAGTTAGTAGACCTTCATCGAGGACATTTCAATGATTTCATACCTGGATGAGTTCAGTGATGTAGCAGTACAGTCACATAATAGATGTATTAAGTGCCATGTGCTGATCATTATAGCGGTAGTCACTTCGATTCTTTCCAATGGACCAGTAGCTGCAGCTGATATATGTTCTCTGCACATATGCATAACTATAGTCTCCATTAACTAGCCTAGCTATATAGTTTGATAGATAATGGTTATCAGCAGACATTGTGTTTCTTCTACTACTAGCATGCACATGCACACACACATACACACACACACACACAAACCTCAGGAATAATAACCTGCAGGAGGCTGCAGGTATGCCAATGATAGAATGTTACATGTATAAAGTTTAGATTTAAGGCACTATAGGCAAATTTCCACATGTATGCTAAGAACTGTCAACCAGTTGAAGGCTCAGCTGGGCTCTGAGTTAAGTCACTTATGGTGTATCTTCACTCTTTGACTTTAGTCCCAGGATGCCCAGATATAGATGAGAAACCATGAATACATACATGACGGTACTGCAACAACTTTATAATTGAATTGCAAGGAGGTCTAACTACGTATACGTACTCTATATCAGAGTATATATATAAGTAAAATATAGGTAACAAATGACTAGTTATAATTTCGGCTTAATAATTTGATTTGAAGCGACTTTAAGCAATTCTTAATTTGTGTACTAGCCAGGGGCGGATCTAGGATTTATAAAAGCTAGGGGGGGGGGCTAACTCAAGGTACTAATCTCTTGGATAGAGAATGCTGGAACTAGGGGGTCTGGGGGCATACCCCCCTAGGAAAATTTTGAAAAATAGATGCTAAAATACTGCAATTTGGAGACATTTCCACATAAAATTCATAATATTTTCTACCTGTAGATATTTTATATACTGCCTTTAGATTATAGGTATGGTTCTCTGAAGCATTTTGCTAATGGAAACGTTTGGGTAGGTACGGACAACCAAGTACATGATGCACCCCTCTCACAATTGCACAACACTGAAGAGGTGCATGTTAGAATAATAATGTTGAAAGTGGAAAATTTTGAAATTTGGACAATACAAGAGAGCATTTTCAATGGAAATTCACTACCAGATACAGTGCATGAAATTGCCATGAAAATAAACCATGAAATACCCATGAAAATACTTATGGCTTACCCCATGAATTTTAACGTTTCATGGGTACTGCACCTATGAAATTTCTGCAACGCCATGAAAATACCATGATAATCTGATCTGGAGATGCATTTCATGGCCCATGAAACAACCCATGGTATACCATGAATTGACTTTCATGGTACATTTCATAGGGACAGTTTAACATTTCATGAAAAAATCATAGACGTTTCATGGCATACTTAAAGTATTGCCATACATATTAATTACACAAGTGAATGAAGCCCTTTAAACAGACCAATTCACTTCATTGTATGTATAGGTGCAGGCAGATTTGGAAAAATTCCATAACAGAACCAACTACATGTTTCCAGTGAATGTTCTATTAGAGTAGTTAGCTGACTGCTCTATTAGAGTACCTCGATCTTGTACACCTCCAATGCTGATCCGGGTCCTTGTTGCATAAACTTTAGCATAAATCCACTAATAATACCTTTGAAAGATGTTTATAAGGTGGTTTTATGAGTATTTGTATTATTAGTGATCATATAATTATGCTAAGACAAAATTTCATTATAAAAAAACTGGGACCATAAGATATAAAGAGTCGGACACTCAATAGAACAATCAGTTAATACGTAATAATAGAGTCATAATGAGTAATGTTACGTCACTATAGCGTCCGCGTTTTGCTTGCCGTTTGATGCTGTTTGCTCCTGCTGTTCTTTGAGCGTATCAACGTTTTCATTGTGACAATGTTTCGTAATCCAAGTGGATTATACTATAACTACTTCTGCTCGCCCATTTATCCATTGGGAGCGAGCACATTGCTGATTTCAGTTGGTAACTTGATCGCGTCCCCCCGACGTCAAGCTGGAGGAAAGGCAAATCATTCCAAGACGAGCCGGATAGATAAAGAGAACGAAACAAACACTGATAATAAACCGAGACAAGAATTTTCTCTGGTGTCTAAAATAAAGAAGAAAGTTAGTAACCAGGGAAGCTAGTAGGGGGTTGGGGTAGCTCGAGAAATTATTATTCAGCCTTGTTGGCCTCTATACACCATTTTTTGTAAAAGTACGAATGTAGTTTATGCGTATTATCTTTCGGTGTAGCAGGAACGTGGAGTTTCAGCTTGTTATAGTGGCCATTGGCGGGTGGGAGTTACGTCACTTAACTTAGTCACGCGATCAGCTGTAGCTATAGTAACGACCAACCCTTGATATTTGCCCTCGTACAGTATCGTACTTTCCTCTAGCGAGATATCCCCTACAGCTCCTTACAGATATAAACTCGGTAAGGTGTTTCGCTTAACCATAGATATTTCTGTAGCATTATAAAATGCTTCCCGTTCTACATTTGATTCTACATTGTAGATTATTAACGTCTGTCGCAGTTTCTGGAGGAAAGAGAAGAAGCAACAACATCCCCAGAAATCAACTGGATTGCATAATCTTGGGAATACTGTGAGTGTGTGTCGAGCCTCTGTGTGTGTGTGTGTGTGCGCGCGCGTGTAAGTGTACGTGTGTGTGTGTGTGTGTGTGCGTGCACGTGTGTGTGGGGCAGCATAACCAAGCGGGGGGGGGGGGCAACTGGGGCATTTTGGCCCGGGCCCCAGCCTGAAAGGGGCCCTGGGAGGCCCCACGAAGGGCCCCCTGAATACCTGTTTAAAAGGTCAATGTACTCTAATAGAGCAGTCAGATCTAGATACTCTAATAGAGCAGTCACAGTATTCTTCAGAGGAGCAGTGTAGCAAGCTTATAAAGAAGGAGATATGGTTGGTGAGGGGTAGCTATTGTCGTTGTCAGCATGTAATGACCTATTTTTTTTGGTCTTGAACTTACAGCTTGGGGACATTCAGAATGGAACCTCCTTGCCCCTGGGGCCCCACTTTAACTCTTTGCCCTGTGCCCCTTGATTTCTCTGGGTGGCCCTGTAACCAAGTGGTTAGGGTGTCCGTCTGGTAATCAAAAGGTTCCAAGTTCGATTCCCAGCTGGGCCACTTTGGTGTTGTTGTTGTTTCCTTGAGCAAGAAACTTTACTCACATTGCTCCAGTCTACCCAACTGTTAAAATGGGGACCTGGTGGCCTGGTACCAACTGGGGAAACAGCCCACCCAGCTCTAACATCAGTGGGTACCTGGTGTAAACTAGGGAAGCAAATGCTCAACTGCCCATGTCTCATGTAGCAGTTGAAGGTCCAGATGGGACTTCGGGTGCCCACACCTTCACCTGTGAGACATGGTACAGCCTCCTGCGGGTTACTAGTCCTGCCCCAGGAGGGCATGCCTGCGCTGACTCATAGCACCTGAGTAGCGTACAAGTGCCTCAGTGCTTGCCACTGGGCAGTGTGACCTCGTAGCGGCAGCTAAAGGCTTTGCTTTACTTTTTTTGTGTGTGTGTGTGTGTGTGTGTGTGTGTGTGTGTGTGTGTGTGTGTGTGTGTGTGTGTGTGTGTGTGTGTGTGTGTATGTGAATGTCAACTTATCACATCATTCTAATCATCATCATCATCATATACAGTACACCAAAGGTATCCCAAAAACCAGCCTTCCTAATCATCCATGTCAGCTTGGCAGTGCTGGTTAGACATAATCAAGCCCCAAAACGCCTCCAAACAAGTTTCTATACAATTCTATTACCTGCTAACTGACTGACTGACTGACACCTCCAGCCAAGCATAGCTCAACTATGGTTAATGCTTTATATGGACTTGATTCATCACTATTCGACATCACTTAGTCCTGAAATGTGTCTTTTCACCAGTTGTAGGTACAGTGCATACATCATGAGCTAAACTTTGTTCTTCTTTGTGTCCCCACTATTCATGTAGGTGTTGATCCATGGCTGGTAGTACATTATCCCTGATATTTTTCTAAATTTTCCTTATGTTGTTTGATGTTGACTAGTTTACTGTATCTCCAGGTATCGATGACCTATTTAATTGCTTTTTATTTGATCCCTACTCAAGTTTAAACTTTCTAATCCTCGTACTACCTGATACCCGTATTTCTGTACACATGAAGACTATGTGATGTGTTTGTATACACATTTGTACATTTATACAGTGCTACATGAATAGCATAATACAGTGTATTGCAGCCACTGAACACCTACATAATTTAGATCAGTGTATGTACGTATCCCCAATATCCCAGTATGATGGAGATCTCTTAACATGTAAGTGTTGATAAAGTGTGTATGTGATACATTATTAATGTAACTTTATTACTTTTAGCGTTTGTTTCACTGATGCTGGAGATGTGGGGAGGAGTTAGGGTAGGGAACTTCTTCCCCTCTGTAGCACCAGTGAAACTCAGACAAGTTCTTTCTGGTACAAGACCAGAATATGCATTAAACCTGTAAGTGAATTAGTTATGTAGTTAAGTTACTTACTAACTGTAATTGTGAATAGCCAACAAGATGCTCACGACTTTTTCACATTTTTACTTGACGGGCTGAACAGCAAAACCAACAAAGGAGTCTTGTCTGCTGAAGTGGCAAAGTAAGAAACCTGTTATATAGTTTGTGTGTGTGTGTGTGTGTGTGTGTGTGTGTGTGTGTGTGTGTGTGTGTGTTGCGTGATTTGGAAACTGTACATACTGTATCTTGTCATACACAGCTATTGTTCAGCAACATCCATCAACGAAGCATGGACATTATATAAGGCAGAAAACAATAGTCCATTTGCTGGTTAGTATATAAATGAAATAAACCGACTAGTGTAATGATGTTATTGTACTGACCACACTACAGATGTGTTCTGTGGCATGATGCAGGATTTCAGATTGTGTGGAAATAATGTGAACCACATAAAGACGTCATTTGAAGTATTTACTAGTATAAATGTTACCATTCCTAAGGAAGAGGTGAGCTATTTAATATTATTATTATTGGAGATGATGTAACTATTGTGACTGCATATATAGGGCAGTGTGGTTCCCTTGGAGTCCTGTATCTCAGCAGTATTTAACACTGAGGTGTTGTCAGATACCCAGAACTTATTGGTAAGGTATTGTGTGAATATTATAATGTTGTTTGCTTTTAGTTGTGTGAGATGGTGGAAGTAAGAAACGTAATGTAATGTTTGTCATTATTGATGTAGAGATGTGATGGATGTAATGAGAAAGTCGTGAGCATCAAATACACTCGCATTGTAACAATGCCAAAAGTTTTGGTCATTAGTAAGTATCAGTTGTATATGTGCTGTATGGATGTGTATCATTTATCGTAGTGTGTGTGTGTGTGTGTGTGTGTGTGTGTGTGTGTGTGTGTGTGTGTGTGTGTGTGTGTGTGTGTGTGTGTGTGTGTGTGTGTGTGTGTGTGTGTGTGTGTGTACATAGGTGTGGGCATGTGTGGGTGTGAGGGTGCGTGTATCTATACAATCATGTGTGTGTGTATGTCCATGTCTCAAAAGTCCAGGTGGGACTTCGGGCACCCACACCTTCTCCTGTGAGACTTGGCACAGCCTCCTGTGGGTTTTTTACTAGTCCTGCCCCAGGAGGATTTGCCTGTGCTGACTCGTATAGCATCTGAGTAACACACAGGTGTTCCAGTGCTGGTACACTGGGTAGCCATGACCATGCTAGCACGGCAACTGATTTTTATTTTATTTTTGCTTTGTGTGTGTTTATGTGTATGCAAGTACACATGCATGTACATGTAAGACACACTTTTAACGGCATAATCTAAAGCCTCAAGTTTAATTGAAGTCATTTTTGAACAACAAAACTGTACTATCCAGTAAGTTACACTGTGATTGTTCTATTAGAGTGTTTCATTGCTGAGATGATTGATCTATTACCATTTCAAATTTTAAAGACTGTGAACAGTTACTGAATAGACTTGCTCTTTGAATTAAACTGATCCATTTACTACAATACTATGCTTTATAGTCAAATAAATTTTGTTTTGGTGTATAAGGCACCTGTACTACATTATACTGGTTAATCGCAGGAGGCTTGTTAGAATACTCAACTCTGCATAGTATACGTAGTTGCATCACAGCCTTATATTTTATCTGTTCCACGATGATGTGTGTGAAGTACGTAGAAATAAGACAATAGAAATGTTTTAAGTCACTCCTCATTTTACAATAGTATTGTTGAGAAGAGACCAATGGCAAGAATGATCAGTCACCCAAAATTACTTTTAAATACTGAGCTTACCTCTACACAAACCTATAGTTGTCACCCTGAGATACAAAATAATTGCTTTTGTATAACAGACAGACAGAGACAGAGACAGACAGACAGACAGACAGACAGACATACAGACAGACAGACAGACACACACACACACACACACACACACACACACACACACACACACACACACACACACACATTTTTAGAAAGTACATAATAATAGTAGCTGTGCTATTATCCAGTAAAATTCTGTAATGTCAATTACTGTACATGGAATTGGTGTAACAAATGTGTAGTGGTAAATTGTTAGCTGGATTGTACCATATTATTATGGTGACGATAATATTTGTAGATTTGAAGAGGTTTACGTATAATGAGGGATCCCTCCAGAAGATCCATTCAGAGATCTCCATACCCAACAAATTGTCATTTAGAAGACACCAGATTGGACAACCAGGTATGTCACTGGTGTAATGTATGGTTGATATGGTTTGTGTATGTGCATTAGTACTGTATATAGTATGATATGTCTAGACTTGTTAAAGTATCAAACATGTTCATTCTACTTGTAGAACAATTAGAGCAATCCTTTGAACTATATGCCATCTGTTACCATCTGGGAGACTCCCCATTCAGTGGTCACTATGTGGCTGACTGCAAATGGGACAACGTGTGGTACAGGTTCAATGATGAAACGTATGACAACAGACATCTGTGTGGATTAGTGTGTAACTGGTTGTTGTTTTTAGTATAACCATTGTACCATCTCCCTGCGAGTCATCCAACAAAGATGGCTATATAGTTTTCTATCGTCAAGTAGAATAAGAAGGTTAGCATGCATGTGATAGCTGTATATGTAACTGTAATACAAGTACAGTATACTCTCGGTTATTTTTTCCATACCCTTGTTTATCCGAAATTGGAAATGACTCTTCTATTAGAGTAGTTTCAACAGAGCTTTGAATGCGCTTCAGTTATTCACTTTTGTCATTACCTGAGATGCCTCAGAACAAAGGGGTTTGGATAACCAAGGGTTTGCTGTATTACATAAAAATAAACTTTGCCTCAGGATCTAATTTCCTGTCTTCAGAGTCGGGGTGTATATCCATGGTTCATGTGATATATAGCATGCCTCGTAATTAACACGCATGATGAAACACTAACACACCATACACACATAAAAACTAATTTAGTAAATGAACTCACCATATTTGGCATAGTAGAGTTGTTCATAGGCTTCATCTCGTGACTGACAATGGATGATGGATTGTGGGACTTAGTAAACCTATTCTGTATATCTCTAAGACCAAGAGTATATAATGGGGATATACTCTTGCTAAGACTTGTCCATTTATATCAACAAACATAAGAGCAATGTTACCCATCATCGAAGTCATGAATTATGTTTATAAAATGAATGAACTCTTACTGGCTGGGGTGATTGATCACCTGGCAGAGGGCTATTACTGTATAGCTGGAGAATTTGGTGAGTGAGTGGTGTTTCACCAAACTAACATCCACCAAATTGTTTGTCCAATACAAATTTGTATTAGTTCTACAAAATTTGCCAAACTTTTTTCTTGCCAAATCCTATCATGGCAAAATTCGCCAAAGTTTCCTTCCGCCAAACTTTCTGGCTATGTGGTAGTCTACGTGTTGGCTTGGGTCATCCCCAAACCACAGGTGAGTATTACATACTTACCTATGATTTGAGGGCTATCTACACAGTTTTTGAAGCAACACAAGATCATAATATATATGCAACTGTGTTATGTCATAGGGTTGCAAGGAGTTGGGGATGTTTACCATCTACAGTATATGTACATACTCTGTTGATAGTGGCCACCATAATACCATCAAGTAAGCTACAATTGTTTAACTTACAGCATGTACTAGTGTATACTGTATGTAGGTCAGTCTTCAAGTGTTGGCCATTGGGTATGATAAGTGGATGGATTATGTGTAGGGTATTTGTGTGGTGCTGAGTAGTTCACGTTGGTTACATAGGAGGTGAGTTGTCAGTGTGCTGCAAGTACACTCACAACATGTCAGTCAACCTTTGTGTCATCATGTCCTACTCTGTGATGACTGTGATGAGATGAATGAGGGAGGATCCATACAAAACTGTGTGGGTAGATATGATACATTTATGTGAAAGATACAGTACAGTTTGGTAGATACAATACAGTTATAATTTACAAAACAATGTCACTGAGAGCGTGGTTGATCACATGCATAGCATTGTAAATCACCAGTCCATCTGTTTGTTCTATGACTAGATTGTATGGACAGTTGCTAATAACTTGAGACTAGAAGCATTACATAAAACAGTTGCTGTACATGTTAAATATATATACGTCTCGTAACTACTGCTGCAAAGTTACCTTTCAGAGTTTCCTTTCAAAGTTTCCTTTCAGATTTACAATAGATAGACCTATAGCTAGTGAAACTGTCTTTCCTCCACAGTGAATGGTTTACTGACAGTCACTCAGTATAAGCACTTAATACAAAAAATACACCTCTGCCAACTGTTTCAACAGTATAATATATCAAGACACACGGTAGTGTGTCGTGCGGCCAAGAAAGCCGGCAACCAAACCATGAGTATATTGACAGGAAGAAAGAAAACGGCTTTTTCATGTGTGCATAGCTCTCCAAAGCACACCATTTTTGTATTATAGCTGTCCCCCAGGTAGGGTACACCACACAGCAAATTTGATTAAATTTGCAACAGCCATTTGCGATATATGGGCATTCAAAATTTTGTTTTAATTTCTTCATTTTTTTCTTCTTATACCGTATGGGGGGGTGTGCTATGGGGGCTTTGATTTCTTTCCACACACTTCACAAAAATTGCTATATAATGCAAACGTGTAACTCAATTGCCTTGATCTTTGGCACAAATGAAGAACATGTAACGGTGGATTCACGTACCAAGTTTGTTGTAAATCTGAGGAATATTCAAGGAGTTATGAGCATTTATTCACGTAAAAAAGATCAACATTCTGTCACGGCTACAGGGTAAACCGAGTGTAGAAATAACTTGAAAATTGGTGTGTAGATAGGCTGATCATCGTAGCAGTGCCTTTTGATAGTTTGAATGGCAATAGAGTTACAGCGACAAAGTTATAAAGCAAAAACCAAGCAAGTGTAAAATTGCGGGATTGAGATACTCTAACAGAGCAGTCACCGCAGGGTAAAAAAGGTGTACAAAAAATGTCGAAAAAATCTTACCAGAGTTTGAACCTAGGACCTCCATACCTAATACCTGCATCCTTAACCACTGAACCACTGCTACCTTGGCTGATTACCTCACTTAATTTCTGCTTTATAAATGAAATTTCTAGTTGAAATCTGCTTATAATCAAACGTTTGTAATTTCATAGATCTACCAATAGAAGTACTAGATTGTTCTAGAACATTCTATGTATGTTCTATTAGAAGTACTCAAAAAATGTGTACTCTATTAGAGTATTGCAATAATATTATCAAATATTGAATTAAATCATGCAATGAAATACATTTATAAGTCTGTCTTCAATATTAATCACATAGTGGTTTAATTTACCATACATTAGTCCCAATAGTAGGAGTGCAATTAATCCCAAATCGCATGTCCTTGTTTCTGTAATTGCACTGTAAAGTAGCCAATAAAATAGCAGAATAACAGAAGCATTTTAAGTGCAACAAGAAAGTGATATAATGAATAGCCAATCAAATAAGCTGACAATAGAAGCCTTTTAAATGCAACATATGTAGACATTTTGAGTAGCCAATCAGAATTGCTGACACGTGAAGCCTTTTAAGTGCAACAACAAATGATGTAATACAAAGAAGGATGATGCAATCACCTGGTAGAAGTTAATGGCCACATAGAACTGGATAGATGTGTACTACAAACCACGAAGGGTGGTCACTATGTGATTAGTAGGCAATCACACGCATTTTCGTGCAATTATGGAATAATTGTACTCGTAACAGCCAAAATTGCACTCAAATGTGTGTGATTACCTATACTAATCATCATTGTATCTACATAGAAAAAAAGAAATGTGAGTAAAAACAAACCTCAAAGTCAGCCATAGGCTGGTTTTGGGGCCTTATAAAGTACAAAAAGAAGTGAAATTCACACAAAAACAGCCAAGCTGTGAAAAAGTGGTGCGACCTTAAAAAGCCTGGGTGAAAAAAGTTTTGAATCAAAGGTGGCTACCAAGAAATGGCTGCAATGATGTTAATGCTAAAAAATTTTAATAATGGCTGTGTGCATTGCTAAAATTTATTAGCATTAACATCATTGCAGCTATTTCTTGGCCGCCACCTTTGATTTCACAACTTTTTTCACCCAGGCTTTTTAAGGCCACACCACTTTGTCACAGCTTGGCTGTTTTTGTGTGGATTATAATAACAGGAATGCACACATACTCAGCACGAGGTGGTGCATATGTGATAAAGCCGAGTGTTGCATCAGTCTTGAGATAGCCCTCCAGGTACTGTAATTTTCATACACATGAACATAGGCATTGCAATTGCATTTTCAGTTGGAGTGTTAATCCAATAAATAGTTTATACAGCCATTAGACTCCACTGCATTGCTTTTCTGAGAATATATATTATGTAGCTTGCATGGTGTTCAGACTAATACATAAACATGATGAAGCATGTACTACACAATTGTATGTGTTGTTCCCTAAAGGATATTTACCTATATACTGAGAATGAAGTATTGCTGGAAGCAGTTAGTTTGTATATTACCTGCACCATCAAGATGAAGACTGACATACTATACGGTATGTAGAAAGTATGGTGAACCTTGTTGGTATTAATAAACCTTGTAAGCTGTAAAGCTGGCTTTAGACAAGTTTAGTGTTTTACATGTCTTAACTGAATTAAAATAGCATCTTTCATTATCAGTACATTTTAATTTGTCTAATAGAACATTTTTTGTAAATTTTAAGTGACTGTTCTATTAGAGTATTTCAATCAACTTGTTACACATGTTTTGTTAATGCTTTAGGTCATTTTCTATTATTTTCAAACCACAAACCTGCAGTGGTGACCTATCTGCAGATTGATTTTCTAAAAGCAGTTTACCAATAGTTACTTGGAATTTTAATAATAGCTCAAACCAATCCTAAAAAAATTTATCCAATTCCTAAAAATAAATGTACTGTTGTATGTTTTTTTTTGTAGCCAAAGTATGTACAAGTTATTACAGTTTTTCTGGGGTGTGTAAAAGAAGAATAAGAAGACAATGGAGAAAGTAACATAATCAAGGAAAAATACAAAGAAGTTATGACAAACTTTGAAGGTGTAGGGAGTGTATATATGCCAAACGTGGCTAGATATTTGGTATTGGAATTTGTTTGAACCCAAGGAGATTTCCACCATCAAAAAGATTACCATTAGACATGAGGATTAAACTTCCCAATGGTATATGATAACAAGGTGTGTGGCTGCAGATGTCATTTGCACACAATTATGTATATTTGCATGCATATATACGTACGCATGTGCTTACGTATAGATGGCTGGGTGTGTCATTGTATTTGTGTGTTTGCATATATATGGTGTACATGCATGCATGCATGTTAAGTTTCATATGCAAAATTATATTAAAAGTTTTGAACAAATTTTCTTTGCACAACTATATGTTAGAATTACTTGCCAATGACTTCAAGCATTAACTGTGTGGCTTACTGCCTTTAATATTGGCTTTTAACTTAGTGACACAACTAAATTTTTTTTACGCAGTGACTACCAGTATAGCTAAAACAGTCCGCTAGCATGTGTAAAATAATTTTTATTTCAGTGTGAAATTATTTTTCTCATGATGATAATCATTTGCATGAAAATAAAGCAAATTACAATACAGAACCATAGAACCTGATTAGTGTACGAGCTTCATCTAAACACTTTGCTGGCTATTGCTTTGTGTGCATTGTACAGTATAGTAACAACTTGCAATTGGCATATCACTATTGGACTGCTGGTAACTAAATTAAAGCATTGGTACTCTTTGTCTAAAGTTAATAACTATGACTTGTACAGTGTGTTATCTTTTATCTACCATATGTGTAAGTGAACTCCATTCACTCAGAGTTCTATACTGTAACATTTACTCTAATTGAACAACCATATTTGCATTCGGATAATTGAGTGCTCAATTACATAATGCTTTGAGATATATGTTTTAACTGGCATGTTACATGATGTATGGTCAGGAATACTATAACTGATTACAAATTATCCTGTGTCTGTAAATTCAGGCACTGTGTGTGTGTGTGTGTGTGTACCGTAAATCAGAAAAAATTCATTGTCAAAAATTTTCGTCTCTGGCTGTATCAATGAAAATTTAAATGATGAATTATTTTTAACTACTGTACGGATAATTTGTGCATATAAATATTAATGTATAGCTAGTTATTCCGTCAAAAATTTTTTGTTGATTATGCAAGCGACAAATACATGTAGCATCGAAATTTTAATAGACGAAAATTTTCTGCATCGAAATTTTCCTGATTTACGGTATGTACTGTGTGGTAATGTATTATCTACTGTACGTGTGTCTATACAGGAGCATTTAGATCATATTCAATGTCTGATGTATAGTTTGTAACTAGTAGCTTACTATGTAAGGAAAGGAATGTTTCTGTCAACAAATTCCAAATCTCTTGATGATGAAAGTATCAGTATCGCTCGAGATTGGCTGGTGAGTTAATTGTACACAAAATGGCTACCATTTGCATATCTTTTTGTATTATTGTAAATTTTAGATTCCTGCTTCAGTCATAGTCTACTCCTGATCTCATTCCCGAGCCTCAATGCTTTAAATGAACTAGAAATACAGCTTGTACATACCTGTGATTTCATGTGTGGTGGAGAGTGATGTTTGATTTGTTTAAATTTTTGTATGCCATTATAGACTGCATTACATTTCTTCATATTTTGATGTCAGTGTTCAGCTGCATTTTAAATGAACATTTTACAATTGTATGTGTGTGAGTAAATGAATTGTTATTTGAATGCAATGCAAATTGATTTATAATATTCTGTAATACAGCACTGCTGTTGTTCACTCTGACTGCACATGTAGCTATCAGCTGTTTGCATAGGGTTATAGGCTTGGTAATATAGGAAGTCGGAATCTTTGTAAAGGTATTTCACCACAAGCTAGAATGTAAATATTTAGGCCATGCCAGATTAATTTTCTGTTTCACAGATCTGGGAGGTCCTTTACATTGCTAAAAAAATTCTTAATAGGATGTGAGATCTTGGGTTATTGACAGTGACACACTACACACACACACACACACACACTACACACACATACACTACACACACACACACACACACACTACACACACACACACACACACACACACACACACACACACTACACTATACTACACACACACCAACACTACACGCACACTACACACACACACACTACACTATACTACACACACTAAACACAAGTCCACCTCAAGTCCACTGCTACTGCATAATAATCTCTACAAAATTCCAGTAACTGATATCTCCATGAGAACCAAAACTACACCACACAACAGAATACATTTCATGATCATTTTGATATTATGTACATACCTCTGGGTAGCCATGTAAGGGGATTTCCCTCAGTACATTAGCAACATAATGGAACTTGAAACCATTGGTTGTAACATACTTGTGAGTACCATAAGTTTTGCTAATTGCAAAATTCAATAGAACTTGGCTATAAAATTGTATAATATGATCCGCTTTTATTTGGAAGCGAAAATGGATAAAAGTTACCATGGGGATAACAGGGTAATCTTGTTTTAGAGCTCATATTGATGACAAGGTTTGCTACCTCAATGTTGAATTGTGATATCCTGAAGGGGCAGGTTCTTTCAAGGGTTGGACTGTTTGTCCATTAAAATCGCACATGATTATTTGAGTTTAGACTGGCGTGAGCCAGGTTGGTTTCTATCTTCAATTATAAAAAGAGTTCCGGTTATTTGGAGTATGAAAGGAAAGAAAGTTAATTGTCCTCTGGTTAAAAAACAAATAGCAAAATCTAAATCCATCTGTCTAAAATTAAATTTTGTAAATAAGACTAATACAAAAATTTAATTAGAGATTACAAACATCTAAGAAAGTTCAGACATTTGCCTTCAAGATTAGGGGGCTTAGCTAGGTTACTAATTTTTTAATACAAAAAAACCAAATGAAGCAATTTGGTTGAATTGTATGTAAAATATAAACAGATGCAGAGGTGGGGGTGACTAGTAACTAGTTACACTGTAACTATTAGTAATTACGTTCGAGCACTTCAATTTTTGTGCTATGGCCACATTAAGTAGATACTTTCTGTTTACTGTTCTTCATGATTCAGCTTGAGTAACAGACGTAACAGTTGAAGCTGAGCTGAAATGGTAACAGAATCATTATTTTCAGAAAGTGTCCATATAATAATTATTGTAGTTCTCTTCTCCCTTGCTCTGGGCAAATAATCATATTACAAAAGTTAACAAACAAGCGTAACTTATTATGAAAGTAACTAGTAACTAGAATTAAATTATACTTAGTTACATTTTAAAAAGTAACTATATATAACTAGTACTGTACTCATGCATCAGTTACATGGGATAAAAGTAACTAGTAACTAGTTACTTTTCTGAAGGAACTACTCCAACTCTGAACAGATGTACATATTGTAAATTGGAGCTGAAGCTTGAAGAAACTTTGAAAAGTTGGGGGGAGGGCTAAAGACACAAACATATTAATTTTGCTAAAATATTTCAGTAGCTGTGCTGACATGCCCTCCAAGATAATTTCAAAAAAAATTATATAACAAATGACTGCTTTATTAGAATATACCCATTATGTAGGTGAATAATTTATGTGACTGCTGTATTAAAGTATCTCGATCTCAAAGTTGGGGGGGGGGGTTAATCCTCTTTAGTTCCACCTCCCACCACCTGCACCACTGTACATTATAGCATGTAAGAAGTATTGGGTGCACTACTATGCAAATGAACTGTCTATAGGCCAATAGGCTTTAATATATACTAAAAAAACATTGTCCTGAGTACACTGTATATCATAATAACTATTATGTTAAGTAGCACATGCATGGTAGCAAAAACTGAGGTGATTGCCTATTAAGTACATACATGTATTGTATTTACAGTATGGCCTGGAGGTATGATTTGAGCATATCAAATGGGATTTGTCAAATCAGTATATCAAAATAAAAATTTTGTAATAATCATGCATTAAATTAATATCTGCTTTATTTCACAAACTCAGTCTGGTCAAACAGGTTGACCAAAAACAAAAATTCATTATTTCTTGCCTAATACAAAATACCGTAAACAGATGTTCACAAACCCCCACATTGCTCTGAGAGTGGCACACAATCCGAAAACGATGATCATACCATAATACACCAATCCAAATTATTAGCCTCTTCATCTGAAGGCCTTGATTCGTTGCAGTGGCATATTATTTTTAATCTTATATCTGAACAAATTCATGTACGTGAATCACTGGTACCAGTTACATATAGCTGGCTAAATATATAATCCATCTTTATTGGGACTGATGGGACATGTTAACCATGCAGTGATAAAACTGAAGGTTGTAGAAATCTCAATCAGTCAGACAAGCATAAATGGATGGCTGCAGGATAGAGGCTGCCCTGGTTTCCTTTCTGCAACTTTTCAAACACACTTAATATAACATTTTAAAACAGGCTGTAGGACTTACAGCACTTGTGCTGTAAAGCCTTAATAAATAAATAGCAGAGAGAAAACCATGCACCAATGATTAAAGATGACAATTTTGTATAACAACTGAATTAATACAAGTGAGTACTCCTATATAGATTTGAAATCCCAGGAAATAAGAATCCATAGGAAACAACTTTCTTTGATTCTGTACAGTCCTGCTCCACATCACCAGTGTTATGAGATATTACTGTTAAACAGAAGGTACAGACTAGCCATTTTACAAAACAACTGAAGTATAGCTTTAACATTCAAATACGCACATGTGATCAATAGCTTTTTGTCTTGATTCTGTTGTGTAAATATTGTTAAACTAGTTATACCTTGAAATAGAACACACTGGTACACACTGTATTAGCAAGTATTACACACATGTAATCATTCACATTACATAATGATTATCTACTGTCCATGTAATATTCTACACACCACACACTGTTGTTAACATATTCAGTTATGAGACATCATCTTGTAGGAACTCTCTCATGTACTGATTGACCAGATCAGGACGATCTTGTTGTACCCAATGACTGCACTTGGGAATGTGTCTGGTTGTCAACACATCACATCACTGTTGTTATGGTAAATAACTTACTTTACTATGAGGTTGGTTGCTACTGAATCGTGTTGGTCAGCCATTTCTTTAACAAGTGCACCATCTTCATCACCCTGCATGTAAAACATTACCATATGGATCTTTTGAAGAATATTTCATTTACATCTATTCACATGGCAGGTTTCATGCACTATCTTAATAACAGTTAGACGTCAAGAACCAGGGTTCTACGGGATTTAGAAAACTCGAAGGCCCTGGGCTGTAGCGCCTGAGCGCAGCGAGGGCGCTACTAAGGGCCTGAGGGTTTTCTACATCCCGTAGAACCCAGTGGTTCTTGACGTCTAACTTATTTAGACTACAACTCGTTATTGTACCTTGAGTTGACAGCTGCTTGTAAATAGGAAATGTATGGCTAATTACTAGAAACAAGCCCTCTACACCTCCCTACATGGCGGGACCTCAGCGTGGCTGTTGCTACCCGTTTAAATGCCCATGCGTTGCCAATGTTACAGGCGCGTGCTATGTATCGAAGTACTGGACTCAGCGAGTGGACTACAACTCATTGTTGCTGTTTTTGTGCCTCGACAGCTGCTTGTAAGCAAGTAATGTAGTGTTGATTAGTACAAACAAGCCCATTACACCTCCCTATAATTCAGTACGGCTGTTACTAGCCATTTAAATGCCCATGCGTTGCCAATGTTACAGGCGCGTAATTATCGTGTTTCGTATCGCCTCAGAGCGTGGTCTCTATTGGACATGACCGTGGCTCTACGAGATTTAGAGACCACGTTTTTAGCCAATCAAATTTCAGTATCAAACTTGTTGTAGTCTAATAATGTGTAGAATAGCATTTATATACACAATATTGGTAAGTACACATCAACATACATGTTGTGTATAGCAACAGCATATACTATGTATGTACATTATGTGCCAGGGTTGAAACTGGGTCAGTACTGCTGATTCAGGTGAACCACTGATCCAGAGAGCAATCTGGATTTGACTTGGGCCGGTTGTGACCCAAATTTGAGGTGTGCAATAAGACTTGCATTTTGGGTGCTCTACTAGTGCAATAAGACATTGTTGTAAACACACATATAGTATGATAACTATACAGGTAAACTTTACAATTGAAGATCAGTCAGTGGACATGGTTCCATGTGAGTTTACAGACAGCAAAACACATTTCCTACAAGTGCGTGTGGCTTCCTATATACTAACCCACCTTACTGATAAATTACTATGGCTCCATGTATGCTGACAGACAGTAACACATAAACACAATTAGTGGGCGTGGCTCACTGAGCTTATGTAGCAGGACTTGAATGTGACATACTAATATAAATTATTTATTTCACATGTGATCCAATCCAGGTCAGATTCTGATATTCTATAAAGTGGGTCGGACCTGGACAAAATGTTACCCAGGTGATCCAACCTGGTTTCAACCTTGATATGTACTGTACACTATTGTTGAAGAAAATGAATGAATCAAACAAAACTTAGTGAAATGATTGGCGCTATAAATAACATAGTTATGATACTGTCAGTAGACGAATGGCTTCATTTTTTGCACTATATCAAAGTAAGGACTCCTTCTACAATACATCCATGTCTCATGCATACACAGTTAAAGCACTGCCATGTATTTTGTATGCACAAGGAGGCATGTCAATAGGCTAATACAGCACAAAGTGAAGCTGAATGCTGCATTAGCCTCGAGACACCACCAAATGCTGTATTTTTCATACACGGGAGGTGCTTTAAGTGTTATGTTGTACTTCCTGGTCTTCTTGTTTGAAACATCTATCTCATGTGCTTGAACCACTTTAATTTTCAGTGATTGGACTATCAGTAAGTGTTTATGTAATCTAGTCATAGAACCAACCAGTAGTATTAGTCTGGCAGCGATTTACAATGACATATTACCTGAGTGAGGTTGTTTTCATAATATTCCATATGCATAACTGTTCTGCAAAATTGTACTGTATTTGCATAAGTGTACTGTATTTGCCTAATTATCTGCATATTAACTGTACTGTATGAGTCATACAGTACAGTTATGTAGCTAATTGGTAATGGACAATACAGTACGGAGCGGTACTTTGATCCTCCCACACAAACTATGATATATTTTATAAATACACTATAGTTAAGTAAGAGTTTAAGTCAGTGTCAAATAGCCAAATGAATAAATACACGTCCTCTTTGTCAAAATACATCTGTAAAGCTACATGTTAAATTTCACTGTAGGTCCTATATAATATGGTGAGCTACACAAACAGTCTAAAGTCTTGGTTGAGATTGAATCTGGCCATACTAACTCCATGAAGTTGCATAAAGTGCTAATAATAGTAATATTGTAAGACCTCATAAGTCTGATGAGTTGATGAGAACATTATTGATTGTGGGCCACCATACATACTGTACATATTATGTAAAATATAACCTTCAAGTTTTATCAATGCAGAAATAAAAGACAACTCATAACGATCATCTTACCCATATCAGTAGAACAGGTTTCTCCACCTTGTCACTGCTACGACGAAATGCTCTTCCAGTGGACTTGAATGCATTACGGTGATAATTAATAGCAGCAGTGAAAGCTCCTGGTTTAGAAAATGTGTACTTAAAAGCCTCCATCACTTCTTTGGAGAACCCTTCTTTGTTCCTTAATCCCTAAACAACAACAACAACAACATGAATACCAAAATAGCCAATCAGTTTTAAAATGAAGAACAAGGTGCATGATAACCAAATAACAGTATGCTGTGGTAATAGCTGTCATGTGTTTGATGCCACTTAAATGGCACTTTTAAAGTTGCATGGCCATAAGTTGGTGGCTGTAGGATTTCCGTAACTGGCACATGTGTTTAGTTAATTAAGCAATAATGGCATTGATTTAGTGATTCAAAATCTTCCCATGATTTGCATTATGAGCATCACCTGTAGATAAATGCCAGAAAAATTCAGATTTTGATTGGTCATTTTTCACTATATTTATGAGTAAACACATTCCCAGAATTTCTGGAGCTGTTCATGTTATTAGTTGGTCAAGTTCACTTTATCATACAGTACGATAGTACTGTATAGTAGGGACCACAAAGGTGTAGGTGTGGCCCATGAAAAAAACATCACCAAAAACCAGCCTTGCTTTTCCCAGACGATGGTGAGGCAGTATTGGTTAGGCAAAACTAAGCCCAAACAAGCCTTGAGATTGACCTGAAACGCTTTCAGCAAGTTGCTACGGAATTTAAAAATAAATTATTTAACAGAATTTTCTAGTGACTAACTGACTGACTGATTAAGTAACTGACTGATGCCTTTAGACAAGTGTAACTCGATATCAGCTAAGGCTACTGGCTTGTCACTTTGGCCTGAGAGGTGCCTTTTGGCATACCACAGTACGTACAATGTATTCTTCATGGACTTACCAGTGTCCTCCTTTGTGTCCCATTCAGTTGATTTGGCGGTAGCACACGATGGCTTCCCCTTGTAACGGAAAGTGTCCATATTTTCATAGTGGTTACTTTGATTGCAAAGGTGCTTTTCGAACAGTTCTTGATTTGTAATACTGTGTAACGGGTCTAACATAGCTGACAATGGAGCGTAATGCATGGATACTTCACTTTTCAGACGATGATCGATACAGCTGGGGCATGCGGCACCATTTCTTTGGCAGCATGCATGGGCTCACCAGTCATAATAATATATTACAAAAAGTTAACAAACAAGCACACAAAAAAATTTGGAATTTTCAACTAGAGTAGGGACCATAGCACATTGATACAAGGTGCTGAAACAAACTGGAGTAGTGCATGATATTATATCACAGTAAAACAATAAGAAGTGTTAAGTAGGGATATAACACTTCTTATTGTTTTACTGTGATTTGATATCATGTGATGCTATCTACACAAGTATGTGACGCTAGACAGACCAGACCTATAATTTCTAATAGAAGGGGTGGACATGCCAGACTAGGATCCAACATTGTGCAGTAAAATACAATCTGTATATTGACATGATGATCCTTGTCAGGCCTTTTCCATTTGTAGTTCCCATTACCACTTTCCGTTCTTGTTCCGTTCCCATTTTATTGACTGCAAGTATATAGCATAAATGATGAAAGTTTGGTGACATACGTTTGATGAATCAGCATCCAAAGTACGTAGGTTGGCAGATGAAAGTTTGGTGAATATATCATGCAGTCAAAAAAAATAACTAATTGGTAAACAAAGTTCCTTCGATTCACTAAATTTGCCCAAACTTAAGTCACACCAAACTAACAACATTTACGGTACATGCAATAATGCTAAGAGAGAAAATGTAAAAGGTATGTAGGCATACACACTACACAAAAAGAAAAAAGTTACATGAAAAGGGCGTAAAGGGCAATGGCATACAGATCACTAATCTAAGAGTCTATCACACTTGTCACAAATCAAAGCTACATGATCTGAATATGTAAATCATTACAGTTTATATCTAACTAAAGACACATGGTCTTGTATTAACATTTACTTACCATTGCTTTGGAAAAGAAGACTCTTTCCAACAACTTGTAGTCCCTGGCACACATCATAATCTCAGGAAGGTACGGTAGTTGGTAGACAAACATGTACTGTCAGACACATGACATAATGACAAAGTGATCCATAATAGTACTACACTGACTAACCCAAGAGTTCATGAATTGCTTCCAGTTTGAGGACACAGTCTTCATGTATATTCTATAACGAAACATAAGGAATTACTGTATGTACAGTGACTTCCCATTACTATACAAAACTGACTTGTAATGTGGACAGTCCATCACAACAAAACGATCTACCAACTCAGGATGACTCTGAATTAGTGTCCTTTACAACAAGGTAATCAAATGAAATTTGTAAATACATGATGGTCTTTACCAGGCCAGCATTCCTCCCCAATCATGAGCCACTAACACACAAGAACTATATCCTAGTGCTGGTATTAGTTCTGCTATGTCTTGTGTTAGCATCTCCAACTGATAATCTTTCTTGTGAGGAGGCCTCTCTGTGTCTCCATAACCTCTGTGTAGACACAAATATGTGAGCTACTGTAAGCGGGAAATTCTGAGGGGAAAATTTTTCACATCTGTGGATTGGTTCCAATCTGCAAAATATTCCCCATTTGAAATATGCGGCTTGGTCGAAATGGCATTGTTTGTAACATATGAAGAAGCAACATTTCCTCCTCAAAAATTTGAATAATAGCCATTCGCAAAACATTTCCCCCTCAAAAATATCTCACTATGCAGTATCACATTACTCAATCAGCAATACTTCAACATACGTACTGAGCTGTCTTGAAATTTCATAATATTCTGCAGCACACTTAAATACCAATACACCTAGGCCTGCTTCTATTTAAATCAGTTGTAAACAGGGTATTATACTTCTTGTTTCAATGTTTTTACTCAGCGTTCTAACAGTTCACGCTGTGTTATACAATACTAGCACGGAAACTGTACATGTGAGTAATTAGCCACATGGATAAGTCCACAGGATATAACCTTTTACAAGAGAAATGGTGGAACTAAAGGTACAGTACATAAACATACATGAAAGTTTACATATAACAACGGATGGGAATTATTCTCAGTTATTTCTAAGTCTGAGATATTTTGTACAAGAACTCATTGGTAAAACACTCAATTCCTCTAATAAAGCAATCTTTTTTGTCATTCTGTCGATAGAATATTTAAATACTACTGACAGATATCCAACTGACCACTGTTAGTTTACTGCTAGTACATGTTGATGATGTACCTAAAATACTGCGCATTTTATTACACACTCTACACACATGCACATGTACAGACACAGAGTTAGATAGACATCACACATGTACATACACTCGCACATACACACAGACCACAATGTATCTAGCACTATAATAGGTACTTGTACACACCTTAAGTCAACAGCTACTGCATAATAATCCCTACCAAATTCTGGTAGCTGGAATCTCCAAGAAAACCAAAACTAAAGTAAGCAACAACAATCATAATATGGAAATGTTGCTTTGTTAACACAGACCTCTGGGAATCCATGTAAGAACAGCATTAGGGGTTTTCCCTCAGTACCATTAGCAACATAATGGAACTTGATACCATTGGCTGTAACATACTTGTGAGTACCATAAGATGGATCTTGTAGAATTTCTGGTTGAACTATATATTAAAAAAAACAACAGGCAATTAATGACAGTATGATGATGAGAGACGTCTTATTGATTGTATTAGGACAATATACAACACAAGTACAGGGGTCTAGACTCAGGGGTACCATTCCCTGATACCAACATGATGGTCAATACAGGAGTCCTGGCAAGATCCTGTATGGGCAGGAGACAGCAATGTGAGCAGCCTGCTCAAATAGGGACCTTATAAATTTCTGCATCACTTGATTAGCATTAACCACTTGGGCAATTGTGTCTGGCATGAAATGGCCAATCTCGATGGAAATGAGATTAACAGATAAGCCAGAAAGCTGAAGGTCATATTGTAAACAGCTATATTGATCTTACTTCCGAGCTCTAGCAACCAAAAGATGTTTGTGAGGATAGTTTTTAGTTCGAACAAAACAGATGGAATTAATTATGAAACCCTTCCTGTGCTTAAGTATAATAAGTACAAGAAGCTGGCCAAATTATAAATATACCATATAAGTAAGAAGCAGCAGGTTTTTTCAGCTGGTTACCAGCTGAAAAAACTTTGTAGCAGCTGCCTGTGACAGGTCACAAGTTTCATTAGTTGTAGTAAGCCCTGTTCTACAAATTAAACCATTGCAAGACCTGACCTTCACTTAAGACTTGGTGCTTATTTCAGCCCAGCTTTAATACGGTATACAGTAGGCCTAGCTGGCTATTATACAGTAGCATATTTTATATTAGAGGTTTGCAGTTTCTCAAAAAAAGTCTTGACCTGAAACCAACCTCATAATACCTTCATGGCTGCTAGGCAGTTCGTATAATGCTTACACTAGTACTATGTAACAGGCTGAACATAGCTAAAAACAGAACTTTACTTTTTTTCAGTGATTTAATTATAGCATTTAAACCAAGAGTTAATAATAGTGGAGAGTGTGTCTAACACAATACAGAGCCTCTGCAAATGATTTTGTGTGATTCAAAGGGATTCTCTCAGACATGCTAACAAGAGCACACTGGCAGTAAAAGGAAATATGATTGCACACTGGAAGAACAAAGAAATGTGATGATTAAAACAATCTTCACATATAGAATATACTACAAATCACAAAGTTTTACAGAGGAATCCTTTTCAATCACACTAAATCATTTGTAGAGGCTCTGTATTGTGCTCTCCACTGTTATTAACTCTTCATTTAAACGGATGTCAAAATCCAGTCAAAATTTTCAGTCAGCTACATGAAATCTTTTAGTTGACATTTGGTCAGTAACATCTCAAGCTAAATGCAAGAACACATGTTAACATTATTCAAAGGAAGTGGTTACTGAACCGAAAGTTTTTTTTTTGTTTTTTGCGGATAACACAAAATAAACTGACAGTCATCCATCTACATGAACCAGTTGTATGTTAGGTTGGTATGCTCCCAGTATTCGACTTTAGGGCACTCCCCTAGTAATTGCCTAGAATATTCAACTTTAGGGCACACTACAAGTAGTACGTATTAGCATTAGGGTTAGGGTCGGGTTCAGCTTTGGCTTCTTCTTCATCTTTAAGTTACGTTCTTCTTACTATAGTACAGCTTACTTCTTGACTCACATTTTTTATAAGATAGAAAAGTAGGGGAGGTGGGTACAGCTAGCAGTGATAGCACACTGACCCAGCACACCAGTTGTTCCCCAGATAAGTTTTGCGGGGTTTTTTTCTCTCGTTTTAGTAACCCTTTTTTCTGTCAGTTCAATACCCAGTACAGTTTATTGCACTGACTGTCCACTACCTTGTTAACACGTAAATGACAGCATTTAGTCTATTATTTTTAATTTAGCCAACATTTTAGTATGTTGATGCTCCAAGCCACGCACATGCGATAACAAGCTGCAAAGGATTTGGGCGTTACATGCAAGTGACATAGTTCATATAAGGCTATAAGGCATCAGCTTGTTATTAGAATACATGATCAATCGTGACAATTATCGCGCTCACCGTCTCGTTTCTTCTGGTGAAAGAAGGTCAGAGGGTGCTTCACAAACTCCAAAATCGCCCGAAAGGTAGCACAAGAACCCCAAACGACGATCATAGAATAATACAATAATCCAAATAGTAGTCTGTTCATGGTGTCCAAGATGGTGCAATCTTCCTCGCAGTCTCAATCGAGGTCTTAATTTCCTTAGCTCGTGACCGGATCTCAGTGTCTAAGGGGGAAATCCCAGGTGAAGCGAAGTTTCTCTTTCCAAATGATGCACTAGTCTTACCAGTTCTCGTGCTGCTGATTCAAGCGTGCTGACTTTTACCTCAAGACTTCTTGCGGTATTAGAACAGATCTAGGGGAGGTCGAACCATATGGTCGAACCGAGTCGAACTGGTCGACTCTAGGGCACACTCTAATTTAAGCGCTACTTACGCTGTAATCATGATCAGCTGGGTATTATTGGTCACTTCTACAAGAGCTAAGAAAAAAACGGACAAACAAACAAAAGAAGCCTACTTGTGCACACTTGTAGTAACTAGCTATACCGAGACTTGAGTAGAATGCATTCATAAACATAGCTGGCTATACTGAGATGGATAACCGAAAAGCCAGTTGGCACTGTGTGTCCGAGGAATGTAGACAGTAGACCACAACTATCAAACACTGAACTATGTGCAAGAGATCAACTAACTATTTGCTACTGGATCACAGATATAAAAGTCATAAGGCACCAAGAATACAAAAGGTGTCTTACTCAATTGTAAAAGTATAGCTAGTATCTACCAATGGAGAATCTAAAACATTCTATGTGTGTTCTGATCTTGGGAAAATGTGCACTCATTTTGCCAAAATAATAATCAAAATTAATGTATTATACTTTAACTTCTGTCTATAATTCCCATTGTAGCTATGTCTGCAGATAAGAAGAAATCGGATGAAACAGGCACCAAAGCCAGTTTATTATAGCTTTGGGATATTTAAAACACAAAAAGAAGTGAAATCCATACAAAAAAAATGGTGCAGCCTTCAAAAGCCTGAGTGAAAAAATTGTGAAATCAAAGGTGGCAGACAAGAAAAGGCTGCAATTTATAACGGCTGTGTGCAGTGTGTGCATTATTAAATTTATCTTTGATTTCACAACTTTTTCACCCAGATTTTTGAAGTTTAGACTACCAATTAATCGTTTGTGCATTCATGCATACTGACCAGTGATGGGGTGGCAATACAAGATAGCATTATGTAATGCACTTTCATTGAATATACAGAGTGTATCATGCAGATGTTGATACTCGTAGGATCACATGTACACTGCTTGCTCCTATATAGGCCTGTCATTGTATTCACATAATGTAATTATAATGATGAGATACCTTTTATTTTTAGGTAGGTAGGTAGGTATATAGTTCAGTAGTATAACACTCCCATTTGGTGATAGCCTTGTAGCATAACATAATAATCATGTTAGAGATCTAACTAGAAGCCTCCTCATATGATTGGTGGCCAGCTACTGTATAATACTGTATACATGATGAATGACACAGAGATTAGTCAGGATGTACACATTGTCTACTTCAGTTGCTGCTCTGTTTATAGATCCATTCATTATGTTGACGGCATACAGTAGATCCTTATAGTTGCATGGTGTACCATTGAGTTGTAGCTACGTGACACAGCAACTAGTAGATGTCTGTTCGTGGGTGTTGTGTATAACACTAGCTACTTTGGAGATAGCTACTTCCTTGGTTCATTGCATTGCTGCTGACTTTAGTTTAGACCCTAGCTAACTAACGGTGATGATCTATGAAAAATAGAAGGCCCAACTGAAAACCGTGAGTTTAGAGCTACTGCTTGTGAGACCTTGAACTTGATAGTGAAATTGTGAGACTCACAGTAAATCTGTGAGGATTGGCAGGACTGCAATGGACACCATCAAAAACAGGCAATCTTTGTTAATCATTTCCCTCTAGTTTTGATTTAGTATTTCATGCTGTCTAGGTGCCAATCCTGACTTACTTCCCATAACTTCAAGATATACAGTAAGTATGTAGTTACTTTAGGTTATAAATATATACAAGTGTAATTACTTACAGTACATTTATATTATTATGTTCTGGCTGTTGGCAGTTTCCCACAGACCTATTAATGCAGACCCATTATATATTAAAAGTCCCTTTAAATTAGTTACTGCATATATAGGGTAAATGCATGAAAAATAAAATACACAAATTACAATATCTAAACAGTTCAATTGCTTTCTAATACATGTTAATGCAGAAGCAATAATAAACAGCACTCTAAATAAAACTATGTGCATAAACTTTTATACTAAACATCATAACATGCAAACAACGAACTATTCATCTGTGATTACTTCTTTTATCATAAAGAAAATTTCCCTACAAAAATTTGCAGCCAAGTGAGCATCATTGACTGTTGAACCTTCTCCAGGCAAAGTAATAGTACTTGAAGTAGTTTCACTTGGATAATTTATGTGAGTATTATATTTCATTAAATGTTGTGTATGTTTAAGCAATTCAGGCAAAAACTTCAGCTGAACCAAGATGTTTGCTAATATGGTTAGATCATGACTTTTCAAGCTAACTTCTCCAAGGCCACACATTGCATACATTCCAGCTTTCAGAGATTTTTCTGCCACCTCATAGGCTTTGGTACATATGACAGAAGATAAATTTGATTGTGTTGCAAGCTCAACATTTAGAGGGAGAACAGCCTTATAATCATTTTCAGCAAGATTAATCCATTGTTTAGCTTTACTAATATCTATTTTAGGCTGTACTATATCAAAATGTATCTTATCCTTACTTTCTTCTGATGCTTGAATCTTGTAAAATCCAGCAATGCGGTTTAGTTTACTAAATAAATTTTGTACCTTTGATACATAATCTCCTATTGCTTTCAAGCATTCTTTATTTGAGGGTAATTCATCTTCTGCCAAACCCTTTTCTAACCTGTCCATTTCTTGCATCACAAATAGATCTATACTTGTTGTCTTGCAGTATGTAGCAAGATGATGGTGCAAATATAACCTTTTAATTCCTCTTTCCCTCTGTTCCTGAGGCAACTGATACAATAGTTTGACCTGTGCTCTTATATCTGCAAAGAGAGAGTTTGATAAAGATGACTTTCTTTCTGTTGCTAATGCTTTTGGATGTAGTCGACATGATTTTTTTGGTAGTGCAAACCTGTATAATTGCAATACATTGACCGTTGCTTGTTTCTCATCACTAATATGGACACAGTATTCCTTTTTAAAGTAATTCTCTGCAATATTTTCTACTTGATACAAAATTTGAGCATACACAAAACAAAAGCCTGACTTTTCAAATGCAACCACTTCTTCTGGTTCAAATTCATCTACAATACATTGTTGTAGAGTGTGATGCCAACATCTAGGTATGTTACTTCCTAGTTGCATTCTGACAGCTTCCATTTTGATTGGGCCAGAACTTTCTTCATGTGTGACCCATTTCTCGATAACCTTTGCAACATCATCTAGACTTTCACAGGATAGCATACGTCCAACAACAGTCCTCATTTTTTCTGCTAAGCTGGTATTAGTGACATTTACCTTTTGCAGTAGACTGTTAAGTAATTCTGCTGATAAATCTTCAACTTCAAATAAGGAGGATAAATCATTAGTGAGACACAAAGTTGCTTCAACTTCGTTGTAGTGAAATTTCTTTGCTATTTCCTTCATTTCAATGATGATGCCATTTAGTTCAAAGGTAGGTTTTACTTTGACTTCTTTCACACATACAGTTTTTAAGGTATGTTGAAATTTACTGACAACATCACTTGCAGCATTTCTTTTGCACTTCATAGTAAGTTCAGTTATTGCAGTAAAAAAGTAAGGTGATTTTAGAACTGTTTCAATGAATGAAACTTTCCAACAGGGAGTTTCTAGTGTACTTTTATTGTTTAAACTGTACTTCATAAGAGCACTAAATTTTTTAACCTTAGTGATGGGTGAATGCTTCACAATCTCTTCAACATATTTAAACTCCATGCCAACCAGTAGGAAGTTTTGGATAATCACTATGAATGTGTTTTAAATCATTTACTACTAGTTTTGAACAATCAGTAAAAACCTTTCTTTCATTCAATAAGTATATCACACCAGATATAGAAACTGAGCTGTGGCTGTTACAAATTTTAGTCAGTGCTTCAGTTGCATTCATAGCTATACTCAAATCTTCTGAATGGACTGGATCTTCACCATACTGTTGCTTCATTGTTTGTAGTACAAATTGTATGTGACTAAGAGTTATGACAGTTTCCACACCAATAGCATGAAGAAAATAACTATCTAATTCCATGTCTAGTTTGTGCAAGTAAGGGCTGTATAGATTCACATCATGACTTCTCACTACTTGCTTAGGCATTGCAAGGAAATAGCTATTCTGATGTTTTACTGGAAATATGTTGTAGTGAACTAAATCTTCCAGAAATCTTGTAATACGCTGGCTTTGCAAGTATTTCAGAATTTTGTGCACAGCCATGTGCAATATTTGATACAAATCCTCAGAAATTTGTATTTGATGATTAGAGCTTTCATGACTAATCAATGACACATTTTTAAGGTTGCTTATGACTTCATCAGCTTTAGGGTGCTCAATGACATTCAAGTCTCTCAACCTAGATGATACCACTGAGTATCTTCCATCAGATGTGGGTAGTTGTACCAGTGGCATGCATGTCCAAACAATATATTGGTTGCTAATTGGTGAGGATCCTGCATGATAGCTTGGTTAAGGTGATACTCTGTTCAGCAATTTCTTTACCAGCCAGTAGCCTTAATCTATTAAGTTCAGGCACTTCTTGAACAATAGCTATTTTAAAAGAAATTTCAGCTAGAAACCTTCGAGAATGAATACCAGTTCTCTCATACTTTCCTGTCTCATCTAGTATAACACTTATTAATTGTTTAGAAGCTTCTTCCTTATTAGGTATATTTTCAATATCTTTACAGTACTGAATAAAATCTTTACAGGTTGGAACAGTCTTCAACCCATAAAATACTAAAAATTCTCTGTAGCATTCTTCCTGCAAGTATTTTGGTAAAATCATCTGGTCATCAACAAAAGTCTTGAACAATTCTAAACTGGGATCGTGAAAGTGATTTATCTCATGAATCCCAGTTGAACAGTGAATGCATTTTAAGGACTTTAGCTTACTAGTAAACAATTCTTTGCCTTTACGATTGTCAAATCTGGCTCCATGCACCTTTTCTGCCAAAAATTTTAGATGCCCAACCATTTCATCTTTGTCAAATTTATCAAAAGAAGGAAATATATATTTGCATTATATCTCATATACACTTAGTTTAACAATGCCAAGGTTTATGGCTTCATGTTATCAACTTTTCCCATGGAGCAGAAGGGTCCAAAATGCGTAGATCAGGAAAGAACTCCATCCATTTAAGTTTACAACTTTACATACCTGATCTTGCCATATTAGTCAGGTTCACTATGTACTTTTGTTCAAAGTTTATGGAGATTAGCAAACCTATATGTTTTTGGAAAGCTTAGAGCATGAGGAATCTGAAAATCAATGTTTACATTTGCACATATTCCTGCAAGGTCAGCATTTTTAAATTTCAAAATGGCAGCCAATAAAGTAAGAAATTCCTGATATATCAATTTTAATTTGACATAAAAGTTCATTAATAAACTCAACAAATTCTCTGGTGACATTTTTACATCTCTATTTATTAGAGGTGATAGTTAATCATGAATAATTAGAAGTTTTTACAAATGGAATAGAAGAGCATCCATTATGCTGCAATAACTCAAGAATAGTTCTAAGCAAAAAGAATTGTGGAATATTCCAGATTAATTTAATGAGATCTTTGTATAACTGGAGCAAAGTATAAGTTTGGCTTTCACTGAAACAGTTCAAGCCAGAAAAAATTGAGTTACTCTAATAGAGCAGTCACATACTCTAATAAAGCAGTCAATTTTGAGTCCATATTGCTAATGTAGCAGTCACTTTCATGAAACTCCTAGCTAGTGTGCTTATGTTAGGCATAAATTTCAGGAGATTAGCTAATACTAGGTTTGAAAGAATAATCGTCATTTGCCTAAAATATTCTCTCTTAAAAGGAACTTTGTTAATTAGCAATTGGCAACTATGACTTCACTCTGACCAGATCCAAGAGCACTTTTGCACGTACCAGTTGGTGGCATGCATTGACACAGTTTACTATGTCAAATATAACTTTGCTCAAAATTTATGGGCCTACACAATTGTTATTAGAAAGCTTAGAGCATGGAGATCAATGCTTACATTTATACAGATACCTACATGTTAGTCAATTAGCAGTTTGAAAATAGCAGTCCATATGGTGCAACTTTCTCCATATATCAGCCTCTTATTGACAGAGAATTGTAACAAACACTATTTCTATGTTCTCACACCCATATAGAATCCATTAATAGCCTCTAAAATGCTAAGTAACTTAAAAGCAATTTATTTGGCAAATAGTTATTGCATGAAACAAAGTGAATAAGTGAATTATTAACATTGAGATGTAGAGTACAGCTATGTATAAAGACATCACGGCTATGTACGTATGTACATATACATGTATTTATATCTATTACAGTTAATTCAAAGATATGAACCTTATGTCTATTACAGTTAATTCAAAGATATGAACCTAACAATGATCAGCACTGTCACTGTTGTCATTTTTGATGTATTATACAGTACGATAGTACTATATATATATATTAGGGATCATGCAGAATTGAGCTTTTCTAGTTCAATATATCACCCTAAAACCAGTCTCAATTTCCCTTCATGACAGCTTGCAACATTGGCTAGGCATAGCCAAGCTCAAAAATGTCTTTAGACTAACCCCAAACTCTTCCAACAAAATTTCTATAGCATTTTAAAATTTTTCTATTCAACAGAATTTACGCTGACTGACTGACAGCCAAGCATAATTTGACATATTGGCTTGATTTTGCCAACTGTAGATGTACAATATATGCATCATGGACTTGCCATTGTCCTCCTTTGTGTTCCAGTTCTCTTCACTGACAATGCAAGGTGTCAATTTACGCTACATAACGTGATACAGCTTAACTGTGGCTGTGTTAGCTTATCACCGGTATTTTCCATAGCAATATGATTGATAGTGGAGACACTTCTCATGCTGTTCTTTGTTTGCAACGCTGTGTAACGTGAAAAGCATAGCTGAAAATGAAGCATAATGGCTACCTCCCTTTTTGCTACATAATTGATAGTTGGGACATGTGTCCAGGTGTATAGTTTTCCAAGTGCCCTTCTTCCTTTGATGCAGTATATGTGCAAGTTCACCAGTCATAATTATGTTAGTCCTACATTTAATCCCTATATTTCAGTCTATACAGTAGTGAACAAGAGATGTTACCTATATGCTGCAGTGGACATTTAATCCCTAATTCAGTCATTTATAGACTGAATGAAGTATAGGGATTAATTGTCCACTAGTATATCTGCAGATGTATAGGCAACCTTTCTTCTTTCACTACTTTTTAGCAATTCCCTTGTTTCTCTACTTTTTTGATCGTAATCCAACTTTAAAATTTTCATTTTTCCTTCTACTTGTATGTATATATAAATCTCCGTCACTTGTGCATCTGTTCCACACAAACACAGTTCTGTGCAAGGTAAATCATTGCAATAACACCAGCATTTTAGCATGGAGCAGTTACTTGTAAGCCTGTCATTAAAAGCATCTTGGCTAGATCTTTGTCATCTTCTGGATAAGAATCACTCCATCGACAATTGCAATATTTGGATTATTTAAAGATGGTAATCATTCTGTCACCAGAAAGGAAATTTACATTGGGTTAACAGTTAGGTAACAGTGGATACTAATTTTCAAGATCATGTATCAATTTTAACTTGTTGGTGCATGTCTATCTGGTGCATAAAATTGCTCTTGGTGATCATGGTGAATTCATTGTTTATGTAAAAAGGAAACTTCCCTTTTAGGAGAGAGCTAATTCCAATTACTTTTAAAATGAAAATTCTTTCAAAATTCATCTAGTGCTAATTATGCTAAACATACGTAAGCACATTAGCAAAAAAATGGGCTCAAAAGTTGACTGCCTTTAAGTGACTGCTCTATTAGAGTATCTAAAATTTCAGCTTTTCTAGGTTTGAACTGTTTTAGTAGAAGTCATATTATACTCTGCACTAGTTATACTTTGCACCTGTCCAGTTATGCTCCAAATAATCCAGAATATTCATTAATTCTTTTCACTATAAATTATTCCTGAATTATTGCAGTATAATAGATGTTCTTCTATTCCCTTTGTAAAAACTTTCAATTGTTCATGATTAACTGTCTCACCTCTAATGAAAAGAAGTGTAAAAATGTTACCAGAGAATTTGTTGAGTTCATTTATTAAACTTTTATGTCAAATTTAACTTGATATATTAGAGTTTTCTTATTTTATTAGCTGTCACTTTGAAATTAAAAAAATGCTGACTTTGCAGGAATCTATGCAAATGTAAACATTGATTTTGAGATTCATCATGCTCTAAGCTTTCCAAAAATGTATAGGTTTGCTAATCTCCATAAACTTTGAGCGAAAGTGTATTTTTTGACATAGTGAACCTGACTATATTATTACTTTTGGATCATATAAATTTTCATCAGGTGGAAGAGAAATTAAATCATTTTCAATGGTGGTAAACACTGGAATTCTCTTTATATGCTCTTGATTTACAGATGAACTAAATGATACCTGACACAGAATTTCAAACACAGTTTGAAAATTTGATTTGTTTTCAAATTTTGACTTGAAGTTCTCATAGTTCTCCTCAACAAGCCAGCGCAAACACCTTAAAGTATCACTGGGATCTGAGATAGAGGGTAATGCTGATAAAACTGTTTTGTTGTATAGATGTTCATCTTCTACAACAAATGGCATGTTCAGTTCTGATAGTAATTCTTTATGATTTTCTATGTTTTTATGCAACTTCTTATGCCGTGTTAGTTCCATATACCATTCTGATGTATTCTTAATCATTTGTAAAGTTTTCATAGGCAGTAGTTCGGAAGCTGTGGAAAACATAGTGTTAAGGTTACTTGGAATTAACGTAAAATCTCTGAACAATTGCTTTTTATATTCTTGAAATGTCTTATCTTCATTTACACATTTTATCACATTGCTAATTTTTTCTATTGGCCACTCTTGTGGAGCCTTAACTTCATTTGACCATGACAAAGGTAAATTACATTGAAAAATTGACTTAATAATAGGATCATAATTTTCTGGGGATGCTTTGAACAGATATTCAATTAGTACATGACCATTTTTAATACAGTCATTGAGAAAGTGATGCTCACTTTTTGGAAACAGTTTCCAACTACTTGACTTGATTATTTCCTTGCCATCAGACAAAAACCGAAGTCGATTATCCACAGTTAGCAATAACCCAATTGATTGCATTGCATCTTTGTATTTCTTTAAATCTTTAAAGTTTTGAAAACAATTAACGAATTTTTTGTATGATTCAACAGAACCTAATTTGGTAGCTGTAATACAACAAGGCAAAGGATTGTTATTAACAATTTCTTTTAAAAAATGTGCATAATATTTAACACGGTCTCTGCTGATATCTCAGTAAAATAAGCATGTTCTTTTTCAAATTCAGTTTGAACATGTTTCGGGCAATCAATAATATTCATACCAATACATTTTAGCACTTTAACTGTTTCTTCATCTTCATCATGGACATATGGTTCCTCTTTAGTTAGCTCATACTCTTCACATTCTCTTGGCTTATACCACTTAATTGTATAAATTGCAGGAGGAGATCCTGTAGACGCTATGCTAGCTTGAGCTGACTCTGCCTTAGACACTATTTTAGCATGAGTGCAAACTTGTTGTTTATGCAAAAATGAATACACTTGTGCAGTCAATTTATCCCAAGGCTTAGGATTTGGTGATCTTGGATATTGCTTGTAGTAGAATTCTAATGACGTTCGTAATGCTCCCCTATCTTTTGTATCTTTAAGTATCAATTCACGAATTTTTTCTAGAAAATAGGCATACGAAATTGCAATAGCTTCTAGCAACTGTTCATTCCACTCTATCTTGCTATCTGAATCCTTACAGTCATCAATTTTTTCCCACATGATATGATTATTATCTGGTGTTAGTGCAAAGTGTCCATTGATGTTGATTGGCAATTTCGATCTATCTGAGACTGGTAAAATACAAAACAACTTTCCACTATCCACAAAATTATGTTCAGGGCTTGTAGGAATAGCTATTCCATGCTTTAAAGAATCATATATGCCATTCCACTTCAGAGTTGGCTTAGAGGCATTTCCCAATCCTAGTTGAACTAGCCATTTTTCCTCAGAAGCATCATTATTTATCAGCTTTACTGAATATATTGTTAAATTTACATTGTCTCGATTAAATGTTTCAATAATCTTGCTTTTTCCAGTTCGGATATGATGTAAGCAATTAGTGGAGGAGTTATCTATGGCAAATACACGTACATCAGATATATGACTGAAGTAGAGTAAAGACTGTGTAAAATTGTCGATCCACTCAGTCAGTTTCTTTTTTAAAGCATCAGTGTTATAATATGCATTCTTCCCAACTATTTGTGAATGTTGTGCCATGAAAGGAGTTCTCAGTGGTAAGCGGAACAAGGTACCATTTTGCATTTCATTTGGAAGATTACAATAAGCAGGTTGCATATCTGGAAACCGTTTCCATAATAAGTCTAATTTTGAAAATATTCGCACCGGCTTTCTTTTATGTTGTGCTGTGTATTGTGCAATGTAGCTGTAATTATAGTCCACTATGCACATTTTGTCACCAGTAGTAAATGTAGGACACTCTGTAAAATGATGTACTGCCTTAAATAACAAATTGTGCATTTGTGTGTTTTTTGCACTGCTGTTGATACTCAATATGTCCTGAATATCTGCAAATCTTTCATCACTGTATGTTGCATTGTTCCAAATTAATAAGGATGGCCCTTGAAGGCTTTTCCATTCCTCTGAGATTAGTTTGTTTTGGTGATGTGTCCGCTGGTCTAAAATAAAATACACTTTTGTTGACTTACAATTTTCTGCATTTGCAAAAAACTCCTTTAGGTATTGCAAACCACTTGAATACTCCTTTAGTGAGTTTCTAATTTCTTGAGTGACTGATTCATCTTGATCAAGCTCTTTGCTATAGTATTTATCAGTAACATCTAGGTCTCTCAGCATGAAATTCCTCAGTGTTTCTACACCAAATTTAACCGCTAGGTCTTTACTGATTAAACTATGACAATATGAGCATTCAATATTTGGATTCTCCCAAGGCACATCATTATATTTAATAAGATCTTTCCGAACTAAAACAAATTTTGTGTTAGGCAAGTACAACTCTAGTGTATCAGATTTGAGTATATCTGATATTTCCATCTTTCCCAGCTCAGGGACAATTTTATGGACTAGGTTTTGGAAAGCTTCAGGAATACGGTTCTTCTTGTATTTATCTTTAATTTCAAGCAATGCTTCTACTAGAACTTTAGAAGTAAAATCTTCCACAACTCCTAACTGTTTCATCAATGACCTATTTGACTCTGCTAATACTGTTGGACATTTGTACAACACTGGGCCATCTGTTACCCACCTAAATGATACTTGAGTAGGCAACAAGAATTTACTGCCATTCCAAACACATGCCTTTTCTTTTAACCCATGTAGTTTACACTCCAAGTCTTTTGAATCTTTTGACTTATTGAGAATTGTTTGTAAATATGCATATACTTCATTCATTATGGTATCTAACTTTTTGAAGCCATCAGTGCTTAAGGTTGATAAGTCACATTCAACCAGTGTTTTAAGATGACCTATAACATGGTTAACCTCTATTTCAGTATGTATGCCCAAAATTACGTTAACTTCCTCAGTAAAAATAACTTGAGATTGAGGTATTGAATCAATATCACATACAGCCACCTGTGAGCCACACACATCAGAAATGGATATTTTTGCTTTAAAATCATAATACAAATCTGAGGGTTTTATTGTAGCAGAGTGAGCAGCTCCTTCCCACTTGACTGGGTAATTTGGAGGCTTTTGTAGCACAGGCAAAAATGGTGTATTCTTTAATTGATGTTTAAGGTCTTCTTTTATATCTTGATTAGCCTCTAGATTTTGTTTGATGTACTTAACTAATATTGCTATGCACTTCACTGCATGACCATGATCTTTTGCATACCATTCTGCAACTTTCTGTAACCGATTTAGTAGCAGTTCCCAAGACAAAGTGGATTCTATCACACCAAGCTCTTTTAATATTGCTTCATATTTTAAAATCACAACTTGATTTGGGAACATTTCTTCATCTGAAGTAAACAATATCCCCAATTCTGAATTAGGATTAATCAGTTCTAGAGGCTGCTTAAATTTAGATCCATCTGGACTGCATGGAATACATTTTGTTGCTTGCATCTGCTGTGAAAGTAAAGTTTTGTGTTTGCTATTGGAAAAAGCTTTCAAAAAAGCAAGTATCACACCGGTCTTGTGATGAACATCCATTTTATCACTTGATAAAGCACTGAAAAAATGTTTAATAAATTTTTCTTCATCAATGACTTGTGCCTCAAAAGTTTTTGCATCATCATGTTTAGAAAGCTGATTCCAATATTGAGAAGAAATATCAACAATATTTGCATTGAAAATTTTGGCAGAGACTTTTAGCACAACTTCCCTAAATGAAGCATCACTTGCAATGTCTAAAATATCATCACATAAGAAATAAGATACTCTAAGCTGATTCCAAGATTTTGTCTCACTTGAGTAAAACAGTTTTACTTCATGATTGGATTTGTCATTCAGCAATGATTTGTAAAATTCAGAAAGTAGTTTGTCCCATGGATTAGTTTCTTTAAGCGATATTGGCCATAAACTGTAAAATTCGTAGTCAACAAGTGATCCTTCACTTTGCATCTTTTTTAAATGTACCAGTAGTTTGATATAGGCTTTTGTCACAACCTTTTCAATTACGTTTTCATTCCAAATGCTTTCATATGTAGTAGCAGCTGCTGTGCTCTTCCAAATTCCTCTACGGTTAGTAGTAACAGCAAAATTACTGTTGACATGTACCGGTAATCCAGTTTCAACATGTAATGGTAGAAAACAAAAGCATTCTCCCTTTACTTTGGATGCTTTATAGGTGAAATTTGAGATTTTCTCTAGTTTTATTGACACTGAAGCTATACCTGGTTTGAGACTTCCATCATGTATTTTCACATTTTGACGATCAGTAGCAATTAACCAGTATTCACTATCCTCATCACTATTGCACTTTCTGTCAACAGCAAGTAATGATACATCAGAGCTATCTGTACTATGTTGTACTGAAGAGATTTCATAAGTAGGGGAATTGGTAAAATAATCAGTGATTTTTATTTCATGAAAAGAAATTTTTCTTACATGATTTAAAAACATCAGCAGTTTTGAACCATTTTCCTTGACAGATTCTATCAATGACTTTATTTTTTCCTGACTGTAAACTTCACTAGTTATAGCACTTTTCATTTTACGAAGAGGAAACCTGAATAGAGTGCCAGAAAACTTGCTTAAACGATTGAAATTACAGACTCCTTCATATGGTTTCAACTGGTTTGACTTCTTCATTAAACGACTGCTATTAAAATTAACTTTAATACCTGGGTTGGCAGCATCACTAAATTCATTGCTTAAATGTTGCAGAGTTGGATCAAATATAACCAAGTGCTCACCACTCACAAAGGAGGGCACATCTGTTATGCTGTACACAGAGCAAAACCCAACCCCAAATTTCCCTATCTTGGAATTTTTTGCTGCTTTTGTTGCACCTGCAACTTTCAGTATATTTTCAAAATCGTCTTCACTAAATAAACCACTATTATAAAACAGTAATGCAGTACTGTGTGCTTTACTCATTGCTGGAAAAATGAGTTTTGAAGATTCAAATTCTCTCTCATCGTAAATAACCGCTACTTCTTTAGCTTCTGCATCATCAGCATTTTGTATAAGTTCTTGAATGACACTGCTCTCTTTGTATTCTTTCATGATTCTGCTTATTCGATTAACTAGTGGTTCAGACTGACTGACTTTCTCAATGTCTTTTTTGGCTTGATTTGTAATACAATTCAGAACTTTAAGTTGCAATGCTTTTGCTAAGTCTTCAGTAATTTTTGAATGAACTAAATATAAGTCATCTGATTCAGTGATGTCATCTAAAAGTTCTGGGTCATCCTTTAACCAACCTAAGTGTTCATCTAAATAAGCAACTTTGTTTGCTGGCTGAAATTCTAGCATACTTTGTTGTTCAGCACGATTGTATATTGGTATCAGTAAGTCCAAATGGTGTTGCTTAATTTTTTTATTTATCTTATTGAAATATATGGGAAGCCAAGTGAGAATTTTAGTAACCAATTTCCAGTCATTGTTGCTAATACAAGTTGATGACTGGGAGATTCTCACAAGCACATCCAAAACTTCAGAATACCCAACACATTTTCTTACTCCAACACTGCAGAAAAAATGTTGGTATTGCTGTGTATTATCTGGCAAAATGTACCAATATGGTTCTAGTGTCACCAATTCCGTACAATTTTCATCTAGTTTCAGTGCTACACAACCTGGATTAACAAGTAAACCTTCCCTTATGATAACAAATGATGGACTACCAGGCTTACAGAGATCTTGCCAATCTTCCTGCTCAACAGTGCCAGATTTAAAAGCTTCATTAAAGTAATGATAAAATTTGTTAATGGTTGAACGAAAAACAGCATCATTCAATTGATTTCTTTGCTTAAAATAGCCAAGAAATTGAGGGATCATGTGTTTCAAGGGTGGATAATAAAAGACATAATATGATGATGGCATCAAAATAGCTGGTGCTGAACCATCAAGAATGTATGCTTGAGACCCTATCAAAAATGGAAGATCCTCATAAAGTGGTTTTCCATCAGCTGCAGTGTATATTTTAGATGCACAGACCCTGAGAATTTTGCCACTTCCTTTCCATTTTAGTCCATCAGGATAACTTTTTGGTGGTTTGCTGAGTACAGGCATTAGAGACTTGCTATAAAGATATTCATACAATGGTTTACCTTGAAAAACATCATGTAGTAGTTTACTGCCTTTAAGGGTTAAAAAATTTAGCAACATTTTGGCTCTTTGTATCTCAATTGATTCATAACTATCCCGCTTCTTATGAATGTGGTCTGCTGCTTTGACTATATCTTGTGGGTTTATGTTATCTTTTGTCTTCATTCCTAGCTTTCTTAATATTTTATAATGCTTAGAAGAATAGGGATCAGAAGGAAAAGCTCCAATGCCTTTAAATACGTCTTTTAAATACACATCTTCAGGATCATATACTTCACGAGGAACACACATTGTCAAGTCATGCCCCATGCTTGTAGGCACAAATGCCATTTTCTTAAAATTTTCTTCAATATTTTCTCTTAATTTTGTGTCACTTTGTACTACTAACAAGCTCTCAAACTCTTCCTCATCTATAACAATAGCCATTACCTTTTTGAGGAGACTACTCTTTTCACTCCCTATTGCAGGTAGAAGAAAGTTCATGACAAAATCTGTCTTGGTGGAAACTACAAAAAAACTTGATGCTATTCGTTTTATTTTCTTACAACTGTTAGTATTGCATTCTATGCATAGCAAGTTTTGAGGAAAGCAGTCAATGTACTTTTCAGTAATACTTTTTGCATCTTGAATAATGCACACCTTAAAACTTTGCTGATTGGTGATCCCACTGATGCAATACAACTCCTTTCTCTGCATTGCTTTGAAAATCTTCATGTTACTGACTATTTGGATTTGCCTCTCAGTGAGATCTAAAACACAATCATTGTCAAATAAAAACAACCTAATCAGTTCTGCTTCTGAATCTGACAAATTTACTGTTCCATCAATATCAGTAACAGCACCAAGGAATGTAGTTGGTGACAGCCCCCAGTGAATATAGTTCTCTAAATCAGAACAATGTCTTACAAATTCAAAATCTTTTGCATAAATAAAATTACATCCTAGACACTCCATTACTTTCAGTAATTCTGGAGGATGCTCTTCTTCACAAAGAATCACAGTAGATTGCTTAATACTAGTTAACTTTATTGTTTTAAAACCACTGTCTGAACTTATTGGAATAATTGGTATATCAATGAAGTTAGCAATGTTAATGTTGCACTTGTTAACCCACATCCAAAATGTTTCTATCCAAGCCCTACTAAAGAAGCCACTCTCTGGTTTTGCCTCATGTAAAAATGTTACAAACCATTTGTCATTCAATTCCTTTAATTGGGTACACTCAGTACCTGCAACTTTTTGAAGTTTACTGTGTAGATGTTTTAAGCTATCTGTTGCAGTAGCACATAAGTCTACTAAGACATTGTCAAAAGTTAGAAGTAAATTCCTTGGAAATTCTTGAGGATAGATGAATATGCCACGGCCCGAATAACTCCTGCCTTCAAAAGGCACAAAATCTTTACTAACTACAGGAAGAAGCTCCAGACCAGTTAAATCGCTAGATATTTCTTCTTCCAGACAGTAATTTAATAGCTCTAATTTTTGCTCATATTCCATGTTAAGGTAACTTTCAGGGTTCTGTTTAAGGAAGGACCTAATTGTGCTTGGGGATATTATTGTTAAAGAATCAATATCATAAAAGCGATCAATTCCATCCCAAATCTTAGATGGTAGAAATATAACTTCTTTGTTGCAAAATTCTAGTGCGCTAATAACTACCCTAGGGAGTTTATCCCTGTCTGTTTTGCGGGGGCACAAATATGTACCAAAAATGTTAACCAAGTTACCCTTTTCAGTTAAAAATAAATCAGATTTGAAGAGAAATGGCAAAAACGCATTCCAAATTGAGCTGGCCATATGAGAGATGCTTGGCCACAATAAGTAATGGTCATTTTCCAAGAATTTGTTCTCACACACAAAGGTAAGAAGAGATTTATAACAGTGAGGAAGCATCTCAGAAGCTAGTAATTTATTCCATTTGGAGAAGACGCTATGTTTGCTAGAGGAAGTTCCCAATTTGTGCATTATTGTACTGTAATTATTTGAAAACATGAATGTTCCGTGTACATGGACAGGTAATGGTGGATTGGTATCTTCACTATCAGGTGTTGGCAGAAAGCGAAATAATCTACTGGGTCTTTTACCAGTTTTTGATGCATCCAGACAGACAGCAAGACCAACCCATGGTATCTGTGATACCTCTTTGGACATGTTAATAATCTTAGTGTCTGAAGTACCTGCCATATTTGTCACTACCCACTGCTGTGAGTAAGTTTTATTGTTTTCCAAATTCTCTATGTCAACACCAATTTTATGAGATAGGTGTTTAATATCTTGTTGATGTAGATTACTTTTAACCTTCTGAAGATACTCCCTTTTTTCATCTATTGCTTTTTGGCTTTCTTTGCTAATCATTACCTGTGCCATTAAAACAGGTGTTCCATTACCTTTAATTGAATATATTGCAATTCTTTTAACATTGCACAAAAAAAGTAGCATGATGTCCAAGTCATTTATAAATCTTTTAATTATGTCATCCTTTAGATTGTGGACTGTGTATAATTTATTGCTTAAATCTGTCTTTTGGCTTCGAAGTGGAAATCTGAATAGAGTACCTTTGTAGTGCCCATTGAACTCTTTTAAAGCACATGGATTTTCAAATTTAAATGGTGCAAAGGAGTCTGTGTATTCTGCAGGATGTTCCTTAGGAAGTTTATATATGCAACCGGCATCTTTCCATACCGTTTTTTGTGGATCAATGTAACAGATTTTATCACCACTAACAATTGTTGGCAGATCTACAAACAGTATAGAAACATGCAAGTTAGCATTTCAGAAATCAATCTCTGTGAGCACATATGCATAGGCGGTAGAGACATGGACCCCCCACTTTTACGGGACACTGTTTGCAAAAAAGACCGAGATACTCTAATAGAGCAGTCATAGTATTCAGAGAAGCAGTGTAGCAAGCTACTTAGCTACGTATGTGTAGTTATAAATAAGGAGATATAATTGGTGGAGAGCAGCTATTGTCAGGAGGTAGTGACCTTTTTTTTTTTTTTTTTTGGTCTTCAACTTACAGCTGGCCTGGCCCCCTCACTCTTTGGCCTGCTCCACCACCCCTGACATATGGAATAATTGTAAAGTTTACCTAACACATGTTTACCCAAAAACATTAAAGCTCTGTAGACAGACTTGCATTAGTATAGTCTAAAGGTATACAATATGTGACTGGATCTGCTATTGTCTAAGTTTTTTAAAAAGTTATAAAACCAGCCTCACTAATCCTTCATGACAACTTGGCAGTACTGGTTAGACATAATAAAACCAAATGTCCTTTCAGAGCAACTCCAAATACATCCAATGAGTTCTTATGTTAAAATTAGTTAACCATATTCTCTACTTATTGTCTAATGGTTGCCTGTCTTGTGCCTTCAGCCTGTAAAGGTTATGGACTCAATTTCTTCACTGTGTGACATCCTAGCTTAGGATTGAGTCACATCTTTTACCAACTACTGCAGCAGCTACAATGCATGCATCATGGACATACTGTACTGTGGGTTGGCTACAGTTGTAGCAGACATTTAATCCCTCTTTATAGTCATGACTTTAGGTTGTATTGACTGAAGTATGAATTAAACGTACAAAGCTGTAGATGTTCCCCTTTTTCATAGCTTTCTTTTATTTCTATGACCCTATTCAAATGTAAAATTTCTAACTTTTATTATAAATAACAAGTAACAAATGCATAGCTTTCAAAATTCATAGCACTGGAAGCATCCATAGCTGAATCCATAATAAAATGCTAATTTGTTAATTCGCCAATTTGGAGTTACTGTATGTCTCATTGAAGTGACCCATCAGTTAGTTATGTCATGTGGTCAACATTAATTAATTACAACCCACATACTTAATGATATGTTTTAGGGCAGCCTGCAACCAAAGAGTACAATATTTTCTGATTTTCACCATAATTTCTGATTTCACCTTAGAAAAACTCATGCAAATTACAGTATTGTATGTGGTAAGCACAAAGTCATGCAAACACGTAACTATTCTTACGAATCAAAGCATTCCTCTTGCCAGTTGTGAGTACATGCCTGGTTTAAATTACACAGCTACAGTACATGTATCATGGAGATCTGGAAACAATTTTATAATCAAATAGTGGACTGAAAAAGGAAACAATATAGTTTTAACATTGAAAAAATTGAAAATAGTACCATGGGATTGGAATAGGACACACTTTCATTAAGGTTTGCACTTTTGCACAGACCAGTGTCCACTCTCACAATATATTCAAGGAGTTATGGCAGTATTATTTACAGTGTAGTTAATATCAAACCCTTCAGTGCATCCTGAAAAGCTTTTAATAAGTTGCTACGAAGTTTTTAAAATATAAATATATATAATACAGTATGATATTACTGTATAGTAGGGACCACAAAGGTGTGGGTGTGGCCAATGAAAAAACATCACCCAAAAACCAGCCTCACTTTTCCCTGATGACAATGAGGCAGTATTGGTTAAGTAAAACTAAGCCCAAACAAGCCTTCAGATCAACCTGAATGCTTTCAGCAAGATGCTATAGAATTTATATTTAACAGAATTTTAGTGATTGGCTGACTGACTGATGCCTTCAGACAAGCGTAACTCAATAACAGCTAAGGCTATGGGCTTGATTTTTTCATTGTTCGATGTTGCTTCAGCTCAAGAGGTGCCTTTTGGCATACCACAGTACGTACAATGCATTCTTCATGGACTTACCAGTGTCCTCCTTTGTGTCCCACTCATCTTTGCTGACAACGAAAAGTGTTGATTTAGTGGTAGCACGTGATGGCTTCCCTTCGTAACAGAAATTGTCCATATTTTTCATAGAGGCTATTTTGATTGTAGAGGTGCTTTTTGTACAGTTCTTAATTTGTACTGCTGTGTAATAGGTTGAACATAGCTGATAGCTGACAATGAAGTGTAATGGATGCTTCACTTTTCAGATGATAATTGATATAACTGGGATGGGTGACACCACTTCTTTCTTTGGTGTGGTATGCATGGATTGCAGGATGCTTTTCTTAATTCATAATGTTGTGTAATGGGTTGAAAATAGCTGACAATGAAGCATAATGGATATTTCACTTTTCAGATGTTAATTGATATAGCAGGGGTGCACAGCACCATTTTTTTCTTTTTATGCGTTATGTATGCATGTGTTCACCAATTATTGTTTACAGAAAAAGTTAACAAACAAGTACACAAAAAATTTCAACTACGTAGAGTAGGGACCATAGCACATCGATAAAAAGTACTGAAACAAGCTGGGGTAGTGCATGATATTAAATCACATTGAAACAATAAGAAGTGTTATATCCCTACTGTGCATTTCCATCATGGTATGTATCTTGAGCACAGTAGGGATGTAACATTTGTCATTGTTTTACTGTGATTTAACATCATGTCTTCAGACCAACCCCAAACCATTCCTATAAGTTTCTATGGAATTTTTAAAAATTTTCTGACTTTTATGCTGACTGACTGATCAATTAACTGATGCCTTCAGCCAAGCACAACTTGACAATGGATAAGGCTACAGGCTTGATTTCTTCACTGCTTAACGTTGCTTTGCCCTGAGATGTGCCTTTTCACCAACCACAGTACACAGTACATACAATGCATGCATCATGGACCTGCCTTTGTTCTCCTTTGTGTTCCACTACTTTTTGCTGACAATGCAAGGTGTTGATTCATGATAGCGGGATGTGGATTCCTTGTGGCTGTGTTGGCTAATTGCCCATATTTTCCGTAGTTCCTAGATTGGTTTGCAGAGATGCTTCTCATACTGTTCTTCATTTGTAACACTGTGTAAAGCATGAAACATAGCTGAAAATAAAATGCAATGGCCACCTCTCTTTCTGTTACATAATTAATTGTTGGGACATGTGTTCTGATGCAAAATTACTTTAATCGTATTCCTGGCACCATTCTTTCTTTTAATGCTGGTCCATTTGTCATAATTATATTCTTAAAAAGTAAACTAACAAGTACAAGGAAAAGTTAGGAATTTTAACTTGGATTAGGGAACAGAAGTGAAACAAGGGAATAGCTAAAAAGTGGTGAAACAAGAAAGTTGGTTATACCTGCAGATATACTAGTAGGTATTAAATCCCCAATTCAGTCATGGGTATAGACTGAAGTTTAGAGATTTAGTATATCTAATCCAAAACAATCAAGCTGTAAAAAAGAGTGTGGCCCCAAAAAGGCTATGGTGAAAAAAGATGTGAAATACAAGGTGCAAGCAAAACCAAATTCACCTGAATTGTCATTATTGAAATTTTTACCATTAACCTACCGTCACAGCCATTTCTTGGCTGCCACCTTGGATTTCACATCTTTCTTCACAATAGCCTTTTGGGGGCCACATTTTTTAAACACATTCTTCTTTACAGCTTGGCTGTTTGGATTGGATATCATTTTTTGTATTTGGGGCTTTTTAAACTATATTTTTTCTTTACCACAAAAGAAGAAAAAGTTTTAAAGCAGATTTTTAATACTTTAACTATTTTTGATTTTGTCAGTAATTATACAATTATATGCCAATTATTCCCTACAGGATAAACTGTTTGTAGCTGATCTCTCTGCTGGGTGACTTGAAATGTAGCTGAACTCTCTACAGGGTGATTTGCTTGTAGCTGAACTCTCTACAGGGCTAAGGTTCTATCTACATGGTGACTTGTTTTTAGCTGAACTCTCTACATGGTTATCTGCTTGTAGTTGAACTCTCTACAAGGTGATCTGTTTCTAGCTAATCTCTTTACAGGGTGACTTGTTTCTAGCTGATCTCTCTACAGGGCGACCTGATTCTAGCTGATCTCTCTACAGGGTAATTTGTGAACTCTCTACTGGGTGATTTCTTGTAGTTGAACTCCCTATTGTGTCTAGTTTCTAGCTGCATGATCTCTCTATAGGGCAACTTGTTTCTAGCTGATCTCTCCACAGAGAAACTTGTTTATACAGTTACTGTAGCCGAACTCTCTACAGGGTGACTTGTTTCTAGGTAATCTCTCTACAGGGTTACTTTGTCTGGCTGATCTCTCTACAGGGTGATTTGTTTTTGTAGCTGAACTCTCTACGGTCACTGGCTTCTGGCTGATCTCTCTACAGAGTGACTTGTTTGTAGCTGAACTCTCTACAGGGTGGTTGTTTTTGTAGCTGAACTCTCTAAAGCGTGACTTGTTTCTAGCTGAAATCTCTACAGAGTGATCTGTGTGTAGCTGAAATCTCTACAGGATGATTTGTCTGTAGCTGAAGTCTCTACAGAGCGACTTATTTGTGGCCAAACTCTCTACAAGGTTACTTGTTTATAGCTGAACTTTCTTCAATGTGACTAGTAATGTTCTGGATCTCTAGAGCAATATATTTGTAGCTGAAATCTCTACAGGGTGACTTGCTTGTAGCTTAACTGTCTATAAGATTAACTGTTGGTAGCTGAACTCCCAACAGAATAACTTGTAATGTAATAGTATTCTATAATGGAGTAGGTTATAAATGTACACCTGAATGCTCTATTAGGGTGACTGTTCTATTAGAGTATCACAATTCACAAAAACAAAGAAAAAAATTGAAACTTTGGCTGCTTGTAGGAAAAGGCTGGGGAGATTTCCTACAAATTTATTTGGAATGTGGACTCCCCTAACTGCAGCAAATTTCGTTCCAATTGGATTAGGGATCACGGAGATACAAAGGTGAGAAAATGATGTTTCTTTCTTCCTATACCCATGGTGTGGCACACTGGTTTCTTGTCTGATGAGTTGCATGACACACTATCGTGTGTCTTGATCTGTAGGTGTGTAGGCAACCTTCCTTGTTTCACCACGTTTTAGCTAGCTTGTTTGTCAACCATTCCTTTTAGCTGACAGCGAAAGGTATTGACTTGCAGTAGTGCATCAAAGACTTTGTATTGCCTATCATGTAAGAATAAACCAAAAATTGTTTGTTCAAGCCTCAAACAGTCAAAGTAAGCAGATTGGTTCTACGTTTGCTTCATGTATTGTTCTATGTGCATAGGGCTATATGATGGACATTACTTATTAATTAGTAATTAGAATAGGGAGTACATTTGTGACCAGATTTTACAACACCGATCCAAATCGCACATCAGGCAAATCAAACTAACACCACCAGTGGATAGCTACACTATCGTACTAGTAGTTTTGACACTCAATACCACTCAAACTACTCAAAGCTGGTTTCAACAGACGTCTTTTCTGGGGTGTAGAGCTCGAATAGCGATTATAGGCCTTGTGAAGGACCTGGTTTGGCAAAAATCAGTGGTTCACTGGTGGACAGCCTGACAATGTTGGCCAGACATTTTTTCTGTGGATTTTGCTACATATCAACCACTACAGAGCCAGCACAGCCCTGTAATCTCATCTCTGGACTCCAATTGTGGTCTGCCTCCATTTTGAGGTATAACCTTGCCCACCACACCACCTTCCACCCTGCCACCCCCCCACCCTGCCACCCCCCACCCTCCACCACACCACCCCCTACCCTGCCACCCTCCACCCCTTTGCAGGGCCGCCCAGAGAAATTAAGGGGCCCAGCGCAAAGAGGTAAAGTGGGGCCCTGGGGCAAGAAGGTTTCCATTCTGAATCACAACTTCATCCAAGCAGTAAGTTGAAGACGGAAAAAAAAAGAAAAGGTCATTACATCCTGACAACGACAATAGCTACCCCTCACCAACCATATCTCCTTATTTATAAGCTTTCTACACTGCTCCTCTGAAGAATACCATGACTGCTCTATTAGAGTATATCAATCTTTTAAATAGGTATTCAAGTTCAAGGGGCCCTTCGTGAGGCCTCCTGGGGCCTCTTTCAGGCTGGGTCCCAGGAAAAAATGCCTCAGTCCCCCCCGTGGGCGGTCCTGCCTTTTTGTGAGCACTTGTGATACTACTTCGCTCGTCCAACAGCTCAGATTTTCTATCTTATTTGGCGGGAAACTCTACAAGCACTGGAAGTGGTCTGAAAGGTAACAGATTGATGCATCTTTACTGTAAATTTCATATGCATGCTTGCTATCCTTGGGGAGTTATGCTGGCTTGAATTCTTTAAAACCATTTGTCTTGAAACTTCTAATGTGCAATTTGGATCATTTTTCCAAAATCCAGTCACATTTTGTCATTCATTTATGTGGCCTTATTATTTGATATTATTCTTTCCTTTGATGCTGTGTTACAGAAGTTCACTAATGATGAATTGTGTTGCAAAACACTTAATAAGTGTCACAGTAAGAAAAATTAGGCAATTTACGTATGTATAGGTTAAAAACCCAGACTGAGGTACTTCATGAATTTAGAAACCAAGTAAAGCAAGGTTTCTAAACTGTGACGAACCGAGGGCATGGTTCCTAATCATGCAACTTAAATAATGGAATTGTTTTATTTGAGTATAAAGGTGTAGTCATTGTGGGATTGGATATGTCATACCATGTTAAAACACAATAAGTATGGAAGACTGAAGGTGTATTTGTCAAAGCACTAGAGAAATCAGAGCTTGCACCTTATCGCTGCTTCCTTAGAAAGTTAGTAGTGGATTGAGAGCGGTGGTATAGCGAAATATGTAGCTAAGTGTCAACAAGATAAGTTATGAATTGTTGAGTGCCTATGGTGTCACAGAAGTGTGAAGAAGAGGTGAAACTGTTAGAGTTAAAAGACAAGGCTTGAGAGGGTAATGATGGCAAACTATTGTCACAAATTAAGATGTTGCTGGCTTATGGTGCCACAGCAGTAAATACCAGGCACAGTTTCAATTACAGACCACACCCACATTACAGATAGCACAAAATAACTATCTACAAGGAAGCTTACTCATCTAGATCTTCGCAAATTTCGCCAATAGTTTAATAGAAGACAAAACAAGCATAAAACACATACTAAAACAAATGTGATCTAAACAGAAGTTTTTGTGATACCTCTGGATTTGTCCATTCATCATAATAAACATAGCTACAAAATTAGACTCTACCTCCCATAATCGAATTGTTTTAGGGAAGGAATGCAATTGCATTGGCTTGAGTGACTGGTCATCTGCTGCAGGTTATTAGCCTGCAATATGCTTGGAAAAGCATAGCAAAAATGATTGAAAGTGATATTTGTAATGCTTGAGGTCTTTCTGTCTCTAACCAGTTGGTTAGAAACCTTCTATGTAGCAGGCAGGTTTCTAACTACTATAAGAACCTGCTAACAGGTATCTTAGTGGTTTTAAATACCTCACCATCTACAAAAGATCAAAGCATATTATGCATACCGTTATCTAAAAGATAGAAGGGATTAGTAAAAAGTGCTTAAACAAGGGGATAATCACTAAAGTGCAAATTTATTCGCTACTTTAGCCATAATATTGGTTTATTACAAAATTACAAGTATGAGGAAAATTAAGAATTTTAATTTTGATTAGGGATCATAAAAAAGTATATAGGGAAACAAGGGAGGTCACCTATACCTGCTTATATACTAGTGAACATTCAATACCTACTACCCATGACTGAATTAGAGATTAAATGTTTACTAGTATTATCTGCATGCAGGTGTAGGCGACCTCCCTACCTTTTTCTATGACCCTAATCAAACTTAAAATTCCCAATTTTTGTTTGTTTATTTTTTTAGTAACATTATTATGACTGGTGAACCCATGTGCATAACACATCAAAAGAAATAATGGTACCAGAGTTGATGTTTCGACTGAACACGCGCCCCAACTATCTTTTACTGACTAGAACATGAAGTAGCCATTATATTTCATTTCCAATTATGTTTGGCCTGTTACACAGCACTACAAATGAAGGACATTAGAAGAAGCACCTCTGCTATCAATCCAGTCACCACGAAAAATACAGATGATTTGCATGCCTCAACTATCTATTACTGACTTGAATGTGAGGTAGCCATTATGCTTAACCTTCAACTATGTTTAGCCTGTTACACAGTGTTGCAAATGAAGAACAGTAAGAGAAGCACCTCTGCAATCAATTCATTCCCCATGGAAAATGCCCATTTACAAACATAGGGAAGCCATTGAGCTACCATGAATCAACACCTCGGGCTGTGAGCGAAAAGAAATGGGACACAAAGGAGGACAAAGATAAGTCCATGATGCATATATTGCAATATGCCAAAAAGGCACCTGTCAGGCTGAAGCGACGTCAAACAGTGACACAATCAAAGCCTGTATTCTTAGCCATTATTGAGTTGCACTTGTTTTATCTTGTCGGTCAGTCAGGCAGTAGAAAATTCCAATATATGTTTAATTTCATAGCGACTTTTTGGAAGCGTTTCAACTTTCAAGTCATACTGATGCTTGGTTATACGTACTTATCCAATACTCCATGAAGGTATTGTGAGGCTGGTTTTAGGGCGATAGATATTGTTGGCCAAAAGCTCAGCCTTCGTGATCCCTAATATACAGTACGGTAATACAGTATGGTAGTGCCAAATAAGATTTGCACTTTGCAATTAGCTGTTGGTCCTCCTTGTTAAAGCACTTTCATTGTACAGTAATAACCTTACATAACTCTTAGTTGTCAGTTTGAATTTTTCATTGCACTTTCATTTGTTGGCAATTATGTACATACCGGTAATGTGGAACACTGAGCAGAAACCACTGCCTGATGTACCAATTTTATTTACATCAACCATTTTGTGGCTTTTTCTTGGTGTTTGTATGTTTTCCCAGTCTTCTGGAGTGAATTCTTTATCATTGTGTACCACTAGGGCTGGCTTCTGGAACTGTCCCAGTGCAGGGTGGAATAAATGTTTGTCATTGTGTGATCTCTCATCTAGGAAGAATGTCACTGTTTCTGCTCCAGCATCATCAGCATTCTGAATCAATTCCTGTAAAGAGAAACAGAGTAGATTCAATTTCACACAGTACTGCATTTGAAATATATAGTTGCCAATTGATCAAAAGTGGTGACAAGTGACAACTGTAATAATACGACACTTGTATTGTACTGAACTTCTAAGTAACTGTGCTAGTCAAGTGTCCACATAATATTATGAGATGTATGTACTTTGTTAAGACATATACTCTAAGCAGTGTTTGGACAGTTACTTTTTAAATGTAACTTGTTACATATTACATAATATACCACTTTAACGTGGGTGTTCAAAGGTGCCACTTGGTGTTTAACTCGCATGTTGCCTGGGCAATATCATAGGAAAGCGGTTTGTCAATGACTTTGATACCCAGCCAGTTCAAAGAATTGATGCGTTTTGACTCATTATGTTGAGCTACATAGAGCTTTGTATTGTGGGACTCATTTTTATAGTGGTTGCTAAGCTTAGTACATTTGCTAAGATAGACTAGTTGGTTGTTATTAAAGGATAATGTAGGCACAAAATAATTGTTTGGGCGATTGTGGATGCGTATTTCTGCCCACCGCATATCAGCCTTTGAAGAGACCACAGAACAGCAAAGCTACTACTGTTATGTTGAAATAGGTTAGTAACTTACAGTCCTAAGTACTTAACTTAATATAATACTTCCTTACTGTCCCAATAGTTAAATTAGTTGGCTTAACTTAGTACAAAAATGATAACAATTTAAGCTCCACCCCACAATCGCAAGTTTTCTAACATTGCATGTTGAAGCACAGTAACGTATTAATGACGTTCTAACATATGGACAACGTTTTGATGGCTATTAGCCTACGCTATTAAAACCACGATCGATCTTCAGATGCTACTGTATAACAAAATGAGATGAGTTCTTGTTAGTTCTTTCACCTATTAGGTGAGCACGCCCCAGGTGATATATATCACTTATACCACAGCTGCTTGGGATTTTGCTGACATATACACCCACAGTCCTCGGACCTGTGCATGGCCCTCGGGCTTTGGGTGTATATATCAGCAAAATCCCTCGCAGCCATGGTATAACTATTACTTATTTACAACTGAACTATTTAGTTACACTTACATATTACCCATAATAAAGTAACTATAATAATATTATATATTATATTACTTTGTGTCCACAGCCTTAAAGCTGTCACGTGTGAAACTACCACTTTATCACATGACATGATTGCTTTGTTGGACAATGTGTAAATCTTGGTTATAAGCAAGAAGCTGGTGAATAAGTTTCATTCAGTACGCTTCGTTACTTCATAGTGGCTAAGCGTTACTCAGTGGATTACTAACGAGATTAGTAACTTCGTTCCTTAAAGTAATATTACATAATATCAGTAACTTCATTACTTAGGTAATGCGTTACATTTGTACGTAAAGTAACTTGAGTTATATTACCTGTTTTTACAGCATATTTCGTTATATTACTTCGTTACCACAAAAATTTATGTAATGCGTTACTCCCAACTAAACCATATCAAGTCATATGGTAGTGTGTAGTGTGCTGGTGTGCCACACCATGGGTATATCGACAGGAGGAAAGAAGAAAATGCATTTTTATTGTGCATGCATAGCTCCATGCATGGTCCCTTCTTTGAAATAACATGATTTTTGCTGCCCACCACCTTTGGCACTTTATATTTAAATAAAATCACTTTTATGCGATAGTGAAATACAAGCCTTCATAATTATAGGCTTAATTTAAACCAGAAGAATGAGTTCTTCAATAAAATCGTAATCTCATGCTCAACATACCAATGATAAGCTGAGTAATTCACTTCCATACCATCCATTGGGTTGGACTGAGGTATGAACAATGAGTACATGGTCTATGCTAACCAATTCAAAACAGCCAAAAGTGGTCAACCGATGAGATTGCAACCTACACAGATAGCTAGTACAAAGCAAAAATGTTATGGAGTTTATGTCTTTGTCATCAGTCCCCCAGGTCAACTGTTTTACCCACCCATAAGTTATAACTACTTTGCTTCTATTATGCAAATCAAAAACACTTAAAAGTCAATGAACATTTCTTCATGTTGAGTGTTGGAAATGTACATCTTTAAACCTTGGAAAAAAATTTGTGCATGTGTGTTGTGTAGTGTGTGTTGTGTGTGCATGTGTGTGCGTGTATATGTGTGACATATGCATGAGGCAAACAGGATTGTCCACATCCACATAGGTAAAAAGTTTCAAGAAAGCAATATAGTTTTGGTCACGCCTACTAATAAGTCTTCGCCTTCATGTGCAACATAAAGCATGAAAGCTGTTTGTCAAGCTGCTCATGTACATTTGAGTGTAAACCCCTGGAATTAGCTAGCTATAGACGTTATATATTATCTAATCCAAAACAGCCAAGCTGTAAAAAAAAGAGCGCAGCCCTCAAAAAAGCTATGGTGAAAAAAGATGTGAAATCCAAGGTGGTGGCCAAGAAATGGCTGTGATGGTAGGTTAATGGTAAAATTTCAATAATGATAATTCAGGTGAAGTTGGTGCCGCTTGGTCTTGGCACAAAATTCACCTGAATTGTCGTTATTTAATTTTTTACCATTAGCCTACCATTACAGCCATTTCTTGGCTGCCACCTTGGATTTCACGTCTTTTTTCACCATAGCCTTTTTGAGGGCCGCACTTTTTTTTTACAACTTGGCTGTTTTGAATTAGATTTCACTTCTTTTTGTATTTGTATACCCCAAAGCTGGCCTATGGCTGGCTTTGGGTCTTTTTTAACCTATCTCTTTTTCTTTACCACAGGAAGAAGAAAAAAGATGAAGCAGATTTTAAATACTTTAACTATTTCTGATTTTATCACTAAATGTACAAATTATATATATATTACATGTCAATTATTCCCTACAGATAACTTGCTTGCAGCTGATCTCTCTACTGGGTGACTTGAAATGTAGCTGAAGTCTCTACAGGGTGATTTGCTTGTAGATGAACTCTCTACAGGATTGTCTCTACAGGGTGACTTGTTTCTAGCTGAACTCTCTGCAGGGTTATCTGTTTGTAGTTGAACTCTCTACGGGGTGATTTATTTGTAACTAAACTGTCTACAGGGTGATTTTGTTTGTAACTGAACTCTCTACAAGGTGATTTGTTTCTAGCTGATCTCTCCTTTTTTCTAGCCAATCTCTCTACAGGGTAACTTGTTTACACAGTAGCTGAACTCTCTACAGGGTGGTTTCTTTGTAGCTGAACTCTCCACAGGGTGATTTGTTTCTATCTGATCTCTCTACAGGGTTACTTTGTCTGGCTTATCTCTCTAAAGGGTGATTTGTTTTTGTAGCTGAACTCTCTACAGGCCTAGGGTGATCCTTCTAGCTGATCTCTCTACAGGATGACTTGTTTGTAGCTGAACTCTCTACAGGGTGATTTGTTTGTAGCTGAATTCTCTACAGGGTGATTTGTTTGTAGCTGAACTCTCTACATGGTGGTATATTTGTAGCTAAACTATCTACAAGGTGAATTCTTTTAGCTGAACTCTTTACAGGGTGATCTTTTCATAGCTGAACTATCTACAGGGTGATTTGTTTGCAGCTGAACTCTCTACAGGGTTAAGGTTCTCTCTACATGGTGACTTGTTTTTAGCTGAACTCTCTACATGGTTATCTGCTTGTAGTTGAACTCTCTATAAGGTGATTTGTTTCTAGCTAATCTCTCTACAGGGTGACTTGTTTGTAGCTGAACTCTCTACAAGGTAACTTCTTCCAGCTGATCCCTCTACAGGATGACTTGTTTGTAACTGAATTCTCTACAGGGTGATTTGTTTGCAGCTGAACTCTCTACATGGTGGTTTCTTTGTAGCTGAACTCTCTACTAGGTGACTTTTTCTAGCTGAACTCTCTACAGGGCGATTTGTTTGCAGTTGATGAACTCTCTACACGATGGTTTCTTTGTAACTGAACTCTCTACAAAGTAACTTCTTCTAGCTAATCTCTCTACAGGGTGACTTGTTTGTAGCTGAACTATCTGCAGGGTGGTTTTTAGTAGCTGAACTCTCTACATACAAAGTGACTTCTTCTAGCTGTTCTCTCTACAGGATGATTTGTTTCTAGCTGAACTCTACAGGATGATCTGTTTGTAACTGAACTCTTTACAGGGTGATTTGTTTTCCAGCTGAACTCTCTACTTAATGGTTTCTTTGCAGCTGAACTCTCTACAAGGTAATTTCTTCCAGCTGATCTCTCTACAGGGTGACTTGTTTGTAGCTGAACTCTCTACATGATGATTTCTTTGTAACTGAACTCTCTACAAGGTAACTTCTTCCAGCTAATATCTCTACAGGGTGATTTGTTTGTACTGAACTGTCTACAAGGTGATCCTTCTAGCTGATCTCTCTATACAGGATGACTTGTTTCTAGCTGAACTCTCTACAGGGTGATCTGTTCATAGCTGAACCCTCTACAGGGTGATTTGTTTGCAGCTGAACTCTCTACATGATGGTTTCTTTGTAGCTGAACTATCTACAAGGTGAATTCTTTTAGCTGAACTCTCTACAGGGTGATTTTTTCGTAGCTGAACTCTCTACAGGGTGATTTGTTTGTGGCTGAACTCTCTACATGATGGTTTCTTTGTAGCTGAACTCTTTACAAGGTAATTTCTTCTAGTTGATCTCTCTATAGGATGACTTGTTTCTAGCTGATCTCTCTACAGGGTGAATTGTTTCTAGCTGAACTCTATACAGGGTGATCTGTTTGTAGCTGAACTCTTTACAGGGTGATTTCTTTGTAACTGAACTCTCTACAAGGTGACTTCTTCCAGCTGATCTGGGTGAATTGTTTGTAGCCGAACTCTCTACAAGGTAACTTCTTCTAGCTGATCTCTCTACAGGGCAATTTATTTCTAGTGAATTCTCTACAGTGTGAGTTGTTTGCAGCTGAACTCTCTACATGGTGGTTTCTTTGTAGCTGAACTCTCTACAAAGTAACTTCTTTTAGCTAATCTCTCTACAGGGTGACTTGTTTGTAGTTGAACTATCTGCAGGGTGGTTTTTAGTAGCTGAACTCTCTACATACAAAGTGACTTCTTCTAGCTGTTCTCTCTACAGGATGACTTGTTTCTAGCTGATCTCTCTACAGGGTGAATTGTTTCTAGCTGAACTCTACAGGATGATCTGTTTGTAACTGAACTCTCTACAGGGTGATTTGTTTTCCAGCTGAACTCTCTACTTAATGGTTTCTTTGCAGCTGAACTCTCTACAAGGTAATTTCTCCCAGTTGATCTCTCTACAGGGTGACTTGTTTGTAGCTGAACTCTCTACAAGGTAACTTCTTCCAGCTAATCTCTCTACAGGGTGATTTGTTTGTACTGAACTGTCTACAAGGTGATCCTTCTAGCTGATCTCTCTATACAGGATGACTTGTTTCTAGCTGAACTCTCTACAGGGTGATCTGTTCATAGCTGAACTCTCTACAGGGTGATTTGTTTGCAGCTGAACTCTCTACATGATGGTTTCTTTGTAGCTGAACTCTTTACAAGGTAACTTCTTCTAGTTGATCTCTCTACAGGATGACTTGTCTCTAGCTGATCTCTCTACAGGGTGAATTGTTTTTAGCTGAACTCTATACAGGGTGATCTGTTTGTAGCTGAACTCTCTACAGGGTGATGTCTTTGTAACTGAACTCTTTACAAGGTGACTTCTTCCAGCTGATCTGGGTGAATTGTTTGTAGCTGAACTCTCTACAAGGTAACTTCTTCTAGCTGATCTCTCTACAGGGTGAATTGTTTGTAGCTGAACTCTCTACAAGGTAACTTCTTCTAGCTGATCTCTCTATAGGGCAATTTATTTTTAGTGAATTCTCTACAGTGTGAGTTGTTTGCAGTTGAACTCTCTTCAAGGTAAATTCTTCTAGCTGATCTCTGTACAGGGTGATTTGTTTGTAGCTGAACTGTCTGCAGGGTGATTGTTTTGCAGCTGAACTCTCTACAAGGTCATCCTTTTAGCTGATCTCTCTACAGGATGACTTGTTTCTAGCTGAACTCTCTACAGGGTGATCTGTTTGTAGCTGAACTCTCCACAGGGTGATTTGCTTGCAGCTGAACTCTCTACAAAGTGGCAGATCTAGGAATTTTAGAAGGGGTTTCAGGTTCAGGAAGTTTTCAATAACTGTGATCCCACTTAGCTGTAGCCCAGCTGGGGTTGTTAACTCAGTCTTGTAGCTCAGTGGCCTATAGCTACATAGATCTACAGTGAATCATAAAAATCACTCCAAAACATTGTTTCATAATTGATCCAGGCCTTCGCAGAAAGTTTTGAAGCAAAACAGCACTAAAACGATAATTATTTTAGAGGCGTTTAACACGCTTAACAGGCTTCAACGCTGTAATGCCATTTCAAAGGTAAAAGTATGAAATTTGGCCAGTAGAAAAGGTCACACTATGCATAACTGTTGGTGATTTTATCACTCACAAAAGTTGTAAATTAATTAGGGGAGTATGCACTTTTTCAGAGGGAGTTTCAGGTCACTGCTACATGATGGTTTCTTTGCAGCTGAACTCTCTACAAGGTAACTTCTATTTGATCTCTACAGGGTGATTTGTTTGTAGCTGAACTCTCTACAGGACGACTTGTTTCTAGCTGAACTCTCTACAGGGCTATTTGGTTGCAGCTGAATTCTCTACATGATGGTTCCTTTGTAGCTGAACTCTCTACAAGGTGACTTCTTCTAGCTGATCTCTCTACAGGGTGATTTGTTTGTAGCTGTACTCTCTACAGGGTGATCTGTTCATAGCTGAACTCTCTGCAGGGTGATTTTTTTTGCAGCTGAACTCTCTACATGATGGTTTCTTTGTAGCTGAACTCTCTACAAGGTGACTTCTTCTATAGTATTTCACATTGAGCTGAATCCTGAAAAACAGCTAAACATTAGAAGTGGATTTTTTCTCAACAGAGTTAACATTTCAGCCAACCAGATGATTATTGGTAACAGCAAAGGTGTCACCAACAGACACGTACGGTTTGGCTCCATTACAAGTTCGGGAAAGGGCTGTAATGGACACTGTACTTATATGGCTTCCCCATGGGAAATGTATTGTGAAAATTTTGATTGGCCATAAATATTATGTAAAACATTTGAACAAAAAGATTTTGAAATACTTTTAGCGGGTCAAGCAGTGCTACAAATGAGCCAAATTTCAAGATCATGTGTAATTGCATCCATAAGTTTTATTAAAGGTTTTTGAGGATTCAGCTCAACGTGAACATACTATAGCTGATCTCTCTACAGGGTGACTTGTTTCTAGGTGAACTCTCTACAGGGTGACTTGTTTCTAGGTGAACTCTCTACAGGGTGACTTGTTTCTAGGTGAACTCTCTACAGGGTGACTTGCCTGTGGCTGAATTGTCTATCAGGTTAACTGTTTGTAGCTGAATTCCCTACAGAATAACTTGAAATGTAATATAATGGAGTAAGTTATAAATGTAGCTGAATGCTCTATTAGAGTGACTGTTCTATTAGAGTATCTCGATCTCGCATTTGCTACACGTAGTTGCCTTTCGAATCATAACTCAGTGGTTTGTAATCCGATTCTTCTGTACTACAGCAAGGACCTTCTATGATGATTATTCCAGCTAGATACCGATTTTCAGCTCATTGCTCTAAGCGGTTTTCCTGGCAGGTGTGAAAACTAACAGTTTTTTTATTCATAAAACTCGATCGCGTAATTGTGACACAGGTTGGGTTTAGTGTCATATCTCCATGGTCGTTATCTCGATTTCTTTCAAACTACAAAAAGGCACTCCTACGATGGTTACTCCATCTACATAGCAATTTTCAGCTCATTCCTCCAAGGGGTTTACCCTGTGGTCGTGACAGACCGTCAACCTTATTTTACGCAAATAATTGGTCATAACTCCGTGAATGTTCATCAGATTCCTGCCAAAGTTGGTATTAAGATCCTTCTTAATGAGCTCTTTAAGGGTGCCAAATTTCAGTCCGATCGGTGCACGCATTCGTGTTTTATGGCGAATTTTGCGAAGTGTGGGAAATGAAGAAGAAAACGAAGAAATTAAAACGAAAATTTGTTCGCTGGTATCTCGAAAATGGCTGGAGCGATTTTCTTCAAATTTGGTATGTAGACTCCCCGAACTGGCCGGCACTTCTCTAGCAAATTTGGTTCCAATCGGATAGAGGATCACAGAGCTACATAGGTGTGAAAAGTGCATTTTCTTTCATCCTGTTAATATACTCACGGTGTGGCGCGCCGGCTTCTTGGGCCGCACGATGCACTACCGCGTGTCTTGATAATTTAGTGTACTCACTGTGCAGCATGAGTGGCAGTCAGCAAAGACCCTTTTTCAGTGGCACTTGGCTAAAGTGATAAATGTATTATGCGAGGCATTGTGTGTGCCACATGCAGTAACAAAGAAAAAGTTTTCTGGCTGTGCATGTGGCTTGAAGATGTTACAAGTATAGAATACATGTAAAGCATAAAATTCCAAGGTCCTTTGTCCCTGGGTTCACCAGCCCCCATAATCACAGGGCACATTATCATGGGTAGCCAGAATTTCCAGTAATAGGGGAGGCTAGCCTTGAAATGCCATTTTTGAGACAGATAATAATACATATACAGATACGTGTTGTGCAATGAGGCAGCAATTGTGTCTTACTGAAAGCTATAAACATTGCTGTTTATGCAGCTTACCTGATACAGGTGCTGAATAATATAAATTTTTCGTCATAGCAAATTTGTAAGTGTCATGGTATCGAAAACAAGGGGTTTAGCCACATGAGACTAGATAACCTTCTGTTACTGCGCCAAATTAAATCAATAGCAATTACTGTAGTACTGCAAATTAAAATTGATGACGTTACATGGTTTCTACAGTGTATTTGCTTTGTGTAGAGGTCATACACCTGTGTAGCTATAATAGTGCACATTTAAATTCCTACTTCAGTCATATGTAGCCTGTTGGGATTAAAACCCCTATACAGGTATAGATCACCTATCTTGTTTCATTGCTTTTTTATTTCTATGATCCCTACTCAGATGTATATACTAATTTTTCTTACATGACTTATTTCGTATGACTGGTTAACCAAATCAAGTGTAGAAAATTAGTTAGCCTATAGAAAATTAGTCAGCCTATCTAAGATAAAACCTGTTTGATGCAAGTGTATTAAATCAAATTAAATAAAATAGCATTGAGAATGGCACCAGACATAATAATAAAATCATGACTCTGAGCATGTGCCCTCGCTATAGCACTTTCACTTACGTAACACAAATCTGTATACAATGTAGAATATAATACCACAACTAAATGAATGTTGAAGTGGCACACTGTTTTGTTGTAGCCTATAACATGTACATCAGTTACCAATTGTCTTACTTCTGTAGCTATAACTACAAGTGGTTTAGCATGTGATTAACCACATGATTTCTTTGAAATGATTTTAACCACAAGACTTCCATGAATTGTTATAAAAGGTCACATTGTCACTTAGAAGTATGGAAAAATAATGGGAAACACCTTTAGTATGGTGAAACCATCATCACAAGAGTTTCAGTACTAGCACTGACAATTATACATGTTTGAATAAATTGATTATCCATAGAGTGGCTGTCGCTACTAGCATGAGCAGGCAAAAGAAGTTAAACATTCTACGACCATGTAGCATTACAGTTAGCCATATATAGTGAACTTGACAATGCACTTTCTAACTTGTATTTTCCTTTATAGCAAACAGTCCAACTACCTAACCACAATTTATAGTTGCTACCTTGCTTTACATCAGTATAAAAGAAATTATTGCATTGTAATCACTTACTTTACACATTTATTCTGGTGGTATCTCTTCAAGTATATGTTGAATTTCTTCTACAAGAGTACGTTGTTTCTGCTGAAATTTTTCACCCTCCATTATTCTCTATCACACATGAAAAAACAACAACATGATATTGGCTATGAAGGAAGGAGTACTCACTCACCAAAAAACAAAATATGAATCTGATTGGTCTTTTTATTCATATGTACGTATTTGTATCAACAAGGTAAGCTGATATGATTCTAAGTATTGTGAATGGTTTATATAAGTTAACCACGTCCTAGATAGCATTGGGGTGGGTGATTACTATGTAAAGTGTCTTGGGCCAATTGCAAATGGTGTGCCAAAACCCACAACTCTGTGCATTGATATTGAACTCAGATTAGAGTGTTCATTAATCCATCTGCTTTTTTCAGACTGTGCATGATATATTCTAGTACCGCAGCAGTAGAGGTATAAAAAATGCTAACAACCTTGATAATAAACTCACCCACGGTTACTAGTACTGATACTGTTTTGAGAGAATGAATATGTTATACATTTACACAATCATATCATAGACGTTTTCATACATAGTCATTATAGTTGTCAAACAATGCAGAATGTACTTGAAGGTCTATTAAAGTTACTCAGTTATGAGACATCATCTTGTAGGAACTCTCTCATGTACTGATTGACCAGATCAGGACGATCTTGTTGTACCCAATGACTGCACTTGGGAATGTGTCTGGTTGTCAACACACATCACATCACTGTTGTTATGGTAAATAACTTACTTTACTATGAGGTTGGTGGCTACTGAATTGTGCTCATCAGCCATTTTCTTAACAAAAGCACCATCATCATCACCCTATACATTTTATTATTTTAATAAACTGATTTATGTATGAGTAACACATACCCATATTAATAGAACAGGGTTTTCCACCTTGTTACGTGAAAGAGACAAATAGCTCTTGCCAGTGTCAAACATATTACGATAATAATTAAGAGCAGCTGTACATGATCCTGGGTGCGAAAATGTATATTTGTATGCTTCCATAACTTCTTTAGAAAATCCTCCCTTGTTCTTTACAGCCTACATAATTGTACAGAGACAAAAGATAGGTAGCTAGTATTGCAAGAAACAATTTTTAAACAAACATGTAGAAATGAATGCAGGCAATGGGCAGGTTGCCACCATCAATAGCTGTCACATGTAGAGTTTGTAAGACAATGTGTGTATACCTACAAACTTCTTACTAATAAATTAACATGGCCCCAAGTATACCTATAAACTGTATTCCCTATAAGTGGGTATGGCTATAAAAGAAGCTGGCCTGCTGCTAAGCGATAACTCGTACAATAACAATTGATTAGTAGGCATGGCTCCAGGTATGCTTACAGGTAGCAGTACATAATCCTGATAAAAATGTGACCTGGTTAGCCCGACCCGGTTTCTGTCTGCAGAGCAAATGCTTTTCTGTTTTATTCATAATTCTTTACACCTAGGTCATCTGAGTCATATTTGTATTGTATATATGCTTAAGTGAGTTCAGTGCAGCAACAATGGCCAGCTTTCAGATGCTGACAAGTGCTGCACCTTGCCCTATACCGTACCTAATAATTAATTAGTAAGGAATTATAGTTACCATGTCAGTTGTTAAGAAGATATCCTCTAACATTTTATAATCCACAGCCTTCATCACAAAGTCTGGTATAAATGGTACTTGGAACACAAACACGTACTATGTGAAAAACATAATGGCATGATCACAAGACTTGACAATGACTTACCCAAGACATCATAAGTTGTTTAAAACTGGATGCAAACGCAGTCCACAGTCTGAAATAAAATGAAGATTGCTGTCCTTTCTTGACTTGCTACGTACAGTACATGCATTGTTGTCAACAGCTACATGTATGTACATGTATGTACATGTACTGTTATGCACATGTATGTACTGTTGGAGATGACTATTGAGTAGGCTTGAGCTAATTGAAAATAGCCTGTTATACTTTTGAGAAGTGCTCAAAAATCTAGATTATTATGGTCAAAATTATGCTTTCAAAATCAAGATTACACTCTATAGAGTTGGAAGTTTTATTAGAGTATGTTAGCCTTTCTTGAATGCTGTATAAGAGTGACTGCTCTATTAGAGTATCGTGATTTTTTTCCACAAAGTGTGAATAATCAGCTAAAAATAATAACATTGCAAATTTTCTTGAAATGCAGTAATAAGGTGTATTGTGTTCGCATGCATTGTGCATTTAATTAAAAATCTTGAAAATTGTCCTATTATGCTGGCATAATGCTTGCTAGCCTATCATGCTTGAAATTATGCTACATAATTGGCACAAGCCTACTGCACTTCACAACATTTGATAAGATATTTTAGTTAATGCACCAAATAACCAAATATGATTATATTTGCTTGCTATAAACTTTTGTTTTGTACAGAACTCCTAGTAAACAGGAATGTTATGGCACTGTTATAGACAGTCATTATACAGTGGCTTTTTGAAAATTAATGTGAGCATGTAACAACACCTGAACACTCAACTATGGCACTAGAGCTGAAACAAATACTGCAAATACTTGAGTACTTGCTACAAATTTGGTATTCATGTAGATACTAAAATTGGTACTCAAGTACTAGTTAAGATAATAAGATCATGTGACCCAGCTTATATGATGCATTTTTCATCATAAAATGACACCATGAAGGTTGTAGAGTTTTGATTGGTGTAATTTACACTGTTGTCAGGAACACTAACATCACTACTTTACAATACAGTGTACGTATCACTTGAAAAAGTTTAAGGTCCAGCATAAAACATGTCTCATGGGTATGAGCTAATATTCAATTGTTAACAACAGTGTTATTTAGTATATAGTATTTTAATTTTAGCTGTAGTTTAGTTAAAGTACAAGGTAGAAAACACTTTTTAGTTTAGCCAGTCTAAAATTATATCAAACAGTACGGTAGTACCGTTAAATAGCGATCGCAGTGAAAATTTTGCACGCCACCCAAAATTCTGCCTTTAAAATCATCCTAGTGACAATTTATGCCACGAAAATCACCTTTATGGAATAGTACTAGTCCATGAAATACATAAAACAACATTAAATACAACAAAACACTTACAGGTGGCTGGATATAAAATTTTTAAAAATCACCAAAACTCAAATTTTAGTCTCACTGTCTCACTGACTACAGTCACAAGGCTAGAGGCCAAACGAAGCAGCGCACGGCCACCATTTTATGCCACAATAACAAACTCACCAGTGGGATGTGCCTTTTAGGGTTCTGACGAGGGTAGGCCCTCTGCGCCTTGTCTTTTCTTTCATCTTCAATCAGGCTGCTTGTCTTCTTCTTCATCCAACGAAACCATATCAAGGCATTAATTTTCCGTATCAACACTTTCTTTCAGCAACATAATATAGACGCCACAGAATTATTTCAGAGCTGGATTTCAGAAGTGCTTCAGTCCGGGCGCTACTATAAGAGATATACTAGCTAGATATCTGCAATTTCGCGATTGGGATCCCATTCGCGACCACACCCATCAATTAAAGATCTAGGTGGACTAATAGTGATAGAGTACAGAGACCATACCTCTTAACCAGTCTAGCTGTTTTCTGAACAGTGTGTGTGTGTGTGTGTGTGTGTGTGTGTGTGTGTGTGTGGTGTGTGGTGTGTGGTGTGTGGTGTGTGGTGTGTGGTGTGTGGTGTGTGGTGTGTGGTGTGTGGTGTGTGGTGTGTGGTGTGTGGTGTGTGGTGTGTGGTGTGTGGTGTGTGGTGTGTGGTGTGTGGTGTGTGGTGTGTGGTGTGTGGTGTGTGGTGTGTGGTGTGTGGTGTGTGGTGTGTGGTGTGTGGTGTGTGTGTGTGTGTGTGTGTGTGTGTGTGTGTGTGTGTGAGGAGCTGGATGTTGGCATAACTTTTAGGCATGAAATTGTACTAAGACCCCTACATTAATCTTATAGCATAGTTTGTATAGGTTGCTACATGTACACAAAAGCAAAAATCACATTGTCTCCTTACTGAAACAGATAACAAATGGACATGGCTTCACACTACAGGCAGAAACCCACAAAATTCTGATAGGCGGGCATGGCTCCATGTATGCCACATGCCTATAGACAACAACACTTTTCTGATATTGTACACCTACATTTCCATCAGTACAATTGAGCTTGCTAGTTATTATCACACATTACACTATCTAATCCAGGTCAAACCCCAAATATTCTATAAAATGGATAAGATCTGCTTGATTCGGACAAATGTGACCCAACTGTCCCAGACAACCCAACCCAGTTTCAACTGTGTTATGTAACAGATAATTGTTAATGTGGATACATGAATAAAGTACAAACCTGCAGTTAGATAAACTCACCTAATATGTGCAGTATTCATTGCAACAAAACGATCAACCAATTCTGGATGACTCTGAACTAATCCCCTACAATATTGATTGTAAAATTACACACTACAGTACATCCCACTATACCAGGCAACAGTTCCTCCCCAATCATGAGCAACTAACACACAAGAACTATATCCTAGTGCTGGTATTAGTTCTGCTATGTCTTGTGTTAGCTTGTCTAAATGATAATCTTTCTTATGAGATGGTCTCTCTGTGTCTCCATATCCCCTGTAGGTAACAAACTCATTATTACAGTATGAAAAATATCTTACAACTAAGTGAAACTGCTGCAGTGTGTAAACCTGTGTATGCACTTTAAAGGAAAATTTGTAGAAGATATTAGAAACTCCCCTTTGAATCTCATGTATGTAGCATTCAGAATATTGATAAGTGTTTCTGCCCAGGGATAAACTGATTACATTTCAAAACAACCTGAAGTTGCTTGTGCTTTTCATTACAAAGCATTGATCCTATGTTTGATATAATAATGATCAAGGTTCTATAAACCAAACACAATGAAAAACTCTATTAGAACAGTCAGTTTGCCTTCACTGCACTACTTGTAGTGCAGTGAAGCAAACTGACTGTTCTACCCTACACACGCACGCACGCACGCACGCACGCACGCACGTACACGTACACGCACTCACCTCAAGTCCACTGCTACTGCATAATAATCTCTACCAAATTCCTGTAACTGATATCTCCATGAGAACCAAAACTACACCACACAACAGAATACATTTCATAATCATTTTGATATTATGTACATACCTCTGGGTAGCCATGTAAGAACAACATTAGGGGATTTCCCTCAGTACCATTAGCAACATAATGGAACTTGATACCATTGGCTGTAACATACTTGTGTATACCATAAGATGGATCCTGTAGGATGTCTGGTTGAACTGTATAATTTTATTATACATACACAAATAACACACTACACAACCACTATAAGTATAGAGTTACTGCGTGCAGACAATGTTGAAAAAGTGGATATCATAGTACAGCAAAATAGTGACAATACTTTATGAGCAGGTGTGCAAAGTAGCTACAGCATAAATGTCATGGTCAATTGTATTTATTAAAACACATTACCACATGCTATAAATATGCACTTAGTACTTTCGTCTTCTTTCCCACATGAAAAGCAAGCTATAAATAAAACATGGCACAGAAACTAAAGGCACATAATTACTACCTATATAGGAACGGTATAAGAGATGATACAAAAAGGTGTGATTAATTTCAGGTTGCTTGAACATTAAGCGAGGAACTGTTACATTCTAGCTGTTTTCCTAAAATGGTCAATGCTAAATGAGTAAGCATGTAGTGCATCAAATTATAGCAAATTTGGTCAAGATTAATGGACAAGACAAATTTTCAAAAAGATACCCAATTGATTTTGACCACAGCACAGATTGTAATATATACTGGCCGTGCCACACCCTTGAGTGAACATGCACTCAATAAAACACCATATTATCCTGCTCTTTATAAACAAGAAAATTAGCTGATCACCATGGCACATCCAGATGCGCCTCTAAAATTCTCTATGTGCCATATGCGCCTTTAGAATTCTATTACACTGCCAGGAGCCAGATAAGAGCACGAAATACAGATACATCATTGCCTAACTGCTCATTGATAGTGGACAACATACACTTACCTTCTCTCTTCTTCTGGTAAAAGAAGGTCAGCGGGTGTCTTAAAAACACTAACACCACCCTAAACGTAGCAAACAAGCTCCAAATTATAATCAGCCAGTAATACAATAATCTGAACAATAGACCATCCATGCTTTTTCCTCAATCGCCTTTCTGAACTGCACTCGCTGAACTATAATTAGTCTCGCTCCCGCATCAACAACCTCTAGATCACGTGCACTATAGCTCGTCATCTAGGTCCAGGGGACACATCGTTTTCTTGCCGGGATCTCTAATATTGCTAAACAAAACCAATTGATGAAGGGTGCAGTTCAAGAATTTTTAACTAGCTACACAGTTAATTAAGCATTACGCCATTAGCTAAAAAAGAAATCAGGCTTCCTAAATTATCACACAAATTAAGAAAAATGTGCATGCATGCGTGCTTCATCTCAGCACTCAGTCGAGTTGTTAGGGCCTGGGGAAACCCACATACACACAAACAAAAACCTTCCCCCTAGTGACAACTAGATACAGTTTAGGTTACACAAAATTGTCAAAGGTGGCCTCGGATTTAATCTCTATAAAACTTTTCAGCATACTTTACTGAAAAACTGCACACACAACCTGATATGCCCTCAGATTTGTCTCAGATGGCTAGTTTATAATTTTAAAAGAAATTCTTAGGGCCAAATACATATAGCTATCACCATCAAAAATCCTGCATACTCAGCTAGCCATTCAATACCTGAGCCTAATTTTGTATGATTTTAATATACCTATACGCAGTGTTGGGCAAGTTACTTTGTAAAAGTAACTAGTTACATATTACATATTACTTGGAACTGAACTATTTAGTTACAGTTACATATTACCCATAAAATAAAGTAACTGTAATAATATTACATATTATATTACTTTGTGTCCACAGTCTTAAGCTGTCACGTGTGAAACTACCACCTTATCACGTGACATGATTGCGTTGTTGGACAATATGCAAATCTTGGTTATAAGTAAGAAACTGATGAATAAGCTCCATTCAGTAGGCCTCGTTACTTCGTTGTGGCTAGGCGTTACTCAGAGGATAACTAACGAGATTAGTAACTTCGTTACTTGTAGTAATAATACTACATAATATTAGACTCGTTACAGTAACTATATTACTTAGGTAACGCGTTACATTTGTAAGTAAAGTAGCTTGCGTTTTTTTTATAGAGTATTTCGTTATATTACTTTGTTACCACAAAAGTAATAATATTACGTAACGCGTTACTCCCAACACTGCCTATACGTACTACAAAGCACACACACATCCTGATTTGATCTCAGAATTGAGTCAGAAAGCCTTGTGTTTAAAAATTTCTTTGTTTGTGAGAATACCAGTCTTGCTAATTTATTTTATTATTTTTGTGGTAGCTAGACATCCAAGAACTTTTAGATTGTTAGTGCTTTAATTGTGGTATTACTGTAATATGCATGGCTATTATGATTATGGTGGTATATGGCCAAGCCACACAAATTTTTTTCATAGATCTGATGGGTCACGTTTTTCTTTGCCTAACTATGTATGTAAAAGAAATTGTGATCTCTTAGTAGGATGTAAGCTTTGGTTTGGATTTGAAGCTTACAAAAAACATGATTGCCATTCTGGGGGAATGCTCAGTAGGAAATTTTTAGAGATTAAACACTGAGATAGAATTCTCATCATTTAGTTACCAGCTACTAGTGTGACTGTTCTATTAGGGTAACTGACTACTCTATTAGAGTATTTTTTTGTGTTGCCTTTGTAAGATTGCCTGAAAACACTGCATGGACAAGTTTTTGGAAACCTCCTGATTCATATTTGGTAGAGTTTGAAGCATGAATATTATACTGTTGTAATGATGTACATTTATACATATGACTTTACATGATTCTATTAATAGTGCACAGCACTGCGTACGTGAATAATCAATATGTGTGAGACTGAGGGGTAGTTTATAACCTCTAACCTATTAAGAAAAAAGGATCTGGAGGATGAGACTACAACATGGCAGTCTACTTACTAATCACCATAAAAAAAACAAAACAAAACAAAAAAACAACAATTTTGCAATTATGCTATAATAGTTGAGACTATGAAAGACAAGTTATATATACAGATCTAGACATGTAATAAAACATAAAAAGTGAATGTATGCATGTATTTGGCTAGTGTTGTTGTTGTTGGGTAATGGTTACTTCTTGTAGGAACTCTCTCATGTAGTGATTGACCAGATCAGGACGATCTTGTTGTACCCAATGACTGCACTTCGGAATGTGTCTGGTTGTCAACACATCACATTACTGTTGTTATGGTAAACAACTTACTTTACTATGAGGTTCATGGTCACCGAATCATGTTGGTCAGCCATTTCTTTAACCAGTGCACAATCTTCATCACCCTATGAATAAATAGTATACAGTAATCAATGGTACAAAAATATTACACAAAAAAAAATTGGTGAGTGTTGCTTAAAATTAACAAAATTAATATGGCACTGCTTAGCAGGGTTCCCCTAAAGTGACATGCACCACCTAAAATGCTACCAACAAAAACCATCACAGAATCTGATACACGATGAAAATCGGTTTTATGGAATAGCCTTAGTGCATCTAATTTCAAATCCAGTGTAAAAAAACAAAAAAAACAAAAAACAAGAGAACACTCAGATGGCCAAATATTGAATTTAAAAAAAATCAATATTCTTATTTTTGTTTACATATTTGCCTACCTCACTGACCAGTCGCAATGCCAGAGGTCAAACAAAGTTCACACTACAATAACAAACTCACTGGTACTTTTTAGTTACCAACGATATCTGCCTTTTGTGCTTTGCCTTGAATCCTTTTATCTTCAATTACATGGTCGTCTTCTTTTCCATGTAAGGAAACTATGCCAAAGCATGCATCAGACAGGGGAGCATATTTAGATGCCAAAAAACTATTTGAAGTGCTCAAGCCACTGTGTGTGGATTAGATATGAGTAGCTGAAGTTATAAAAAAATGATTACTGATCCAACCACACCCCTATAAACGACCAAAACATGTGTCACGGATTTAACAATAAATGCACTTTGTGACCTGTCCACACTGCTTGATGATCTAGCTGCAATCAGCTGCGGTTTTGTTGCAGAAAAACTAGACACGACAAAAACCATTTTTATTCAAGAAAAGCAGGGAGATCAATATACTCTAATAAATTACTAAAAACGTGGTCTCTAATCCTGTAGTTCCATGCTCATGTTCAATAGAGACCAGTTTTTTTTCTTTACAATAACATCTACAATGACATTTCACACACATACTTCTGTAAAAGTTTCATTACAATTGACCACCCTCGATCAGCTACCCTCAGTCTAAGCTCCACAGGAGTGAGGAAACATAAAACACGGAAGTTACGCACCTGTAACATTGGCAACCCATGGGGGTTTAAATGGCTAGTAACAGCCCTACTGACTTAGAGGGAGGATTAATGGGCTTGTTTGTACCAAGAGTTCATTATATATACTGAGGAGAGTATCCTACTCTCATATACCTCTGTAGAAGGGCGTATCATGAAGTTATGATGTAATGACAAGATGATGTGGTTGTGATGTACAAACAGCCGTAAAAGTACAAGAATCATTAGTACCATTCCACACTCACAACGCTCAGGATAGCTGTATCCTCGAATGGATGCCTACAAAGTTGACGATTGTAGTTCGGTGAGAAATGTTCAGAGCTGGAGTTAATGTGGTTTCTAGCGACATTGTTAGGCATGCGTTCAATCGATACCATGTTTAACTAATGACATTATTAATTATACAAAGAAAAACGGGTGAACTCAGAAGTGCTATATCATAACTTCAGGATACGTCCTTCTACAGGGGTGTATGAAAGTAGGATACTCTCCTCAGTACATAAACTATGAACTCTTGTTTGTACTAATCAACACTACATTTCTTGTTTACAAGCAGCTGTCAAGACATAACAACGAGTTGTAGTCCAATTAGCTGTTCTTCAAAACATACAGTAGCGTGTGCCTGTATATTGGCAACGCATGGGAATTTAAATGGGTAGTAATGAATTACAGGGAGGTGTAGAGTTTGTTCTAGTAATTAACATCGTTTACAAGCAGCTGTCAACTCAAGGTACAATAACGAGTTGTAGTGTAAATAAGTTAGCTGATCAAGAACCAAGGTTCTATGGGATTTAGAAAACCCTCAGGCTATTACGCTCAGATGCTATTAAGGGCCTACACTCGGGCGCTACTAAGGGCCTGAGGGTTTTATAAATCCTGTAAAACCCATTGGTTCTTGACATCTAACTATTATATAGTATTAATTTAGTTAATAGTTGTCATATACCTCAGTACACAACCTAAGCCATAAGATTGGATACCTGGGCAATTGATATAGTCACCATCTCAGAAAACATGGCAACTTTATATTAAACAGCTTGTATAATCTCCATTATATCCAAACACCTCTGTACTAGTACAATCACAGAGGCATTCAAATAAGTGTTTAGATAATTAAGGCCCATTTAAGGTTCAATTACTCTAATAGAACACACACTGACTTTAACATGTAAACACTCTAATAGAACAGTCACCTTGAAAGCTCAGATGTTTGGTCAATCAAGATTCTAATAACAGAGGTCCTATTGTACCATTATCATAATAGAGAACATCATAACTTTGCCTAGAATTACAGTGTAATCACAGCTGATTAACAACATCTGTACTGATAGTAGTGAGAAGTTTCACTTATCACTTATAAAGGACTCCTATCATATATTTACAATGAAGTTCAATTTTTTAAAAGCAAAGGTACATGCAGCCAGTAACGTAGCCAGACTTATAGCCATGCATGAGCAAGCATTCAGCTATGTAACACACGGATATCATATAACATTTCAAATAAGCATCACTACATATAGACTACACGTTACCTACACTACTGTATGCACAATGATTAATCGAAGCAAACGCTACTAACTATTGGCATTTACATATCTATGATTCATACATACATCTGTATGTGCCTTAAAACCAGACTAGGAAGAAACTTGAATTAGCTTTTAGTGTTCTATCATGTGATGACTATGCCTGTACTACTTGTTCTTCTACAATAGTTGAGTAACTTTATCAGTGAATACAGCCTACGTCTTTTAATTATTCTGGGTAGCTGATGGTGGGACAAAGAAGTCTGATGCCTGGACAATGCGTCACTGCATACAGCATACACTTACCCATAACAAGAGTATCGGTTTCTCAACTTTGTCTGTATGTCCATTCTTCTCCCTGACTTTGAACATGTTACGATAATAGTTGATGGCAGCTGTGCAAGCTCCAGGCTGTGAAAATGTGTATTTGAATGTCTCAATTATTTCATCAGGAAATCCAGCCTTGTTCTTAACTCCCTGTTAAAATGTTTACACATTAAGACAATTACTTTCATACTAGTATGCTTACCATTCTTTCAGAAAGAAAAAACCTCTTGATCAAGTTATAATCTCTGGCCTTCATCAATATCTCTGGTAAGTAGGGAACTTGGAACATAAACATGTACTGCAATACATAACCACACATCATAGACAGGTAGAATACTACAATATCATTACCCATGAATTAAAAAACTGCTTCCAACTGGATGCAAATGTTCGCATATAAATCCTGTAGAGATCATGTGTGCGTATCAGTCATTAATGTTGTTAAATACATACTTTGCATGAGGACAATTCATAACAATAAATTGTTCAACTAATTCAGGACGTCTCTGAATCAATTTCCTGTGTGTACAAGAGACACAATAAATAACAGCTACATCAATATCATGTTTGCCTTACCAAGCAATAACTCCTCCCCAATCATGAGCCACTAATACACAAGAATTATATCCTAGTGCTGGTATTAGTTCTGCTATGTCTTGTATCAACGTGTTCATTTGGTAGTCTGTCTGACGAGGAGGTCTTTCTGAGTCTCCATAGCCCCTGTGAGTAATCCATATGCATATAAATACCAGGTATGCTGCTTAAGTGATTCAATGTGAAGCAGAAGCAGAATGTTTTGTTTTACTGCAATTGATGTTGAGAAAATGCACTACATATTACACATACAAGCTGGTTTTAACAGAAGACTTTATATTTTGGGATCAGATTTGTAAACAGACACAAAGACAGCACTTTAAAAAAAATACTAGGTACACAATCACCACTGTTTGACATGCATCTGGACAAAATACTGCAAACAGGCCAATCTGTGAAATTATTTTTCCAAACTTGCTCACAGCTGATTTTAAACAGGTACTGCTAAACATCTTACTACCTATGTCCCGTTAGAATGATGACTCTTATCACTATACTTATAAATGCACACACACACGCATGCACACACACACACACACACACTAACATACTATACATGCATGCACACGTGCACACGTACAGCACACTACACACATGTATGCACAAGCACACACACACACACACATCACACACATCACACACACACACACACTACACACACATACACTACACTACACATACTAAACACAAGTCCACCTCAAGTCCACTGCTACTGCATAATAATCTCTACCAAATTCCAGTAACTGATATCTCCATGAGAACCAAAACTACACCACACAACAGAATCCATTTCATGATCATTTTGATATTATGTACATACCTCTGGGTAGCCATGTAAGAACAACATTAGGGGTTTTCCCTCAATACCATTAGCAACATAATGGAACTTGATACCATTGGCTGTAACATACTTGTGTACACCAAGTGTTGGGTTTTGTAGAATATCTGGTTGAACTAAAAAAAACAAACAGGCATTTATACCATACATTAAGCAATTTAGCCATCAAATCAATACACAAAGTTTATTTGTGCTTTACTGTCACAAAACCCAATGCATGGAAGAACCATTAACATACAGTACTATAATCCCACCATATCCACTAAACTATGTTATGTTCTACTCTAGTACACTCAACATGCCATATATAGATAACTACACTGCATGAAATAACCAGGCAACACTTCAATATGTACATGCATGGGTATGTACATTTTTTCAAAATGCCACTACAAAAAGATCTTGAAACCTACAGACTAGTTAAGAACAAAACTTAGAGATATTGACAATAAAAACAAGAAGTAGTCAGTGGTCTACATTATGAAAATGTGCTGAAATTACATTTTCACAGGGTACCTATGTACGTACATACTTTCAGTACAATTTCATAACCTCCACCAATTTCATCTGACAGTTCTCTATTTTCATTAAACCAAACTCTTTAGAATCAAGACACATGGTACTGTCATGCAGTCAAGAAAGGCAGTGCATCACACCATGTGTATATTGACAGGAAAAATAAAGCACAATTTTCATGCCTGCACAGCTCCAAAGCATATTATTATAGCTTTCTGCCAGGTAGGATAGGGAACACAATATGGGTGACCAAAATTTCAATTTTTTTCTTCATTCTTCTTCTTAAGGGGTCTACAGGGGCCCTAGACTGTTCTTTTGGTATATTAAAATTCATTAACATTGCAGCTGTTCATTAGCTGTCATTTCTGATTTCACAACTTTTTCACCCAGGCTATTGAAGGCTGCACCCTTTCTTCACAGTTCTGTTAAGGTGTGGATACTTATAACAGCATTCTCTTTCATTTAAAAGTGTTCATATATACTAAAGTGACCCATCAACCACATGACCACAGTAAATGGCTCCCCACGCATGACGATAAAACATGATTTAAAACTCTTACGCTACAAGTGGTCAGTCATGACAATTGTATCAGCTAATTGAATTCCAAGTACTTACATTATAGAAACCTTATAATTACTGTTACTAACAGGTGTAGCAAGGAAACAAACATATACTGAATACACAACTGTAACACAGAATGGTTTCACTTTTTGTATATACTTAGTAGCAGTACATGTGGAGTCCATTCCTAGAACATAATATGTGACCCAACCTGAGAAAACCAGTTTTATTGCCTAATTAAAAGTATTGAGAAATGCCAGTTTTAAATATTTAGTGTGTTGTAGGTTGCCAATGGTTGAAGCTATGTGTACCAAATTTTCACACGTTTTACAACAATTCCTTACCTTCCAGAGCATCCACTGTGCAAGTAGCCAACAACTAAGTTTCCCACCATTTTAGATAGTTTTTGAACCGAGGTTGACTGTATCAGGCAAGCTCCAAAAGGGGAGGGAGGCGGGGGCCCAGATGGAGGTAAAGAGGCTGTTCAAAAAAATTGAAAAGGAAGGCGTAGGGATGAACTAGGCCAAATTATGGGTCATTTAAGTATCAAAACTGGCTAAAATAAAAGGAAATTCACAGCAGAGGTATTTATTCAATACCACGGAGCTATACAGCCACATACAGCCACCCCCAGGCTGGCCAGAACTCCATTAAGGCCCCACACCTCACGTACGGATCTTCACTGGGCTTGGGAAAAGCAGCCAGCAAAACCGGACCACTCAAGTCTAGCTGATTTTGATTGTGAAATTAGATAGTTTATTCACGTAGCTTTGTGTTCTGGGTAAAAAATCGTATAGCTGACATGGGAAATAAGACCGGTTCTCTCAGACTGAGTCACATATATTGTTTTTCTTTTTATGTGTAGTTCTATCACAACAGAAACGTGGACAGTAAATTTAACGTGGTAACAAAATCGCTTACTATATATAGGCTCTAACACTCTAGAAGGATGATATTACAGCTAGTCTGATTCTAGATAGAATGACCCTTAATAATACATGGAGTGAACAAGCCATCCTTCTACTATGTTAATAAGTGATTACCTTAATGTAGCTGTTTAGTTGTCAGTGTTTTATCATGTGTTTCGTCCATGGCGAAATAAATACACGATTCAGGTAAAATGTGACATTCTTTAGCCACACATTTTACCTTGAAACAAGCACTTGTAACATTGCTGCTCTGTACAACTGGTAAAAGTGCTACATGAGTGAGACTTAGCTATACACTAATTTGAAAAAAAAATCATGACATCACATCCTATAAACTAGCTGACCACTAAGCCATTAGCTTGCCTAGTTATAATAACTAGTACCACCTGTTACACCAAACAAACTATATTAGTGACACATTTAGTGCAGTTCCATATAAAGTCATGTCACCATTGATATCACCATCAATGTTATGATAGAGAATTATATTCACCACATACTGAATTTTTCAGTGATATGTATATGCACAATAGACAAAAACAAGGATTACCACTACATCTGATCTTGTGTTAAATTAGTTGTGGTTAAAATGTATTCATCAATTTGTAGCAGTTGCTCACCTCATGCATAATTGTTTGTAACAAAATCAAAGCCACCATAACATGATATGATTACACTACTAGTATTGATCATTTCCTAGCACATTCTATTGTTTTCATAGCAACACACAAGTACATAGCAGCTCTTCATTTCCTTATGAAGTCACCTAGTTTAGTCATCTTTGTACAAGGTCAGGTTTAAATACAACTGTTTCCATAGATTACCAAATAACAAAAATTATTTTAATTATTACCTTCCCATTGTATAAATCTGTATGCGCATGTCCTAGTTAATATTTATTACTATCCAGGTACGATATTGTGCCTGCTGTTTAATACATACATACCTACATGAATTGTTCCGTAAGTTACCGAGAATAGTTCACGAAGATGAGTTCATGAACAATGGGAAGATTCTTTAGGAAGTAAGGGTAGTTATGTATAGCACCTCTTGCTATTTGGCTTTAAAAAAATTTTGTTCACACATGTGGTGAAGGCATCACGACAAACCACTTGTACATATGGCACATCAATTGAGTTGATTTTCTATTAAGGACTTACACATTAGTGATGCTGGCACAGTACTAATTTGTACCACAGATCTAACTTGGCAAGTTATTAACTCACAATATTCATCTGTGCATAAAATTTCACTACACAGAACAGCGATGGTTACATGTCTAATATTGTACTCAGATAAAAGTTATAACTGAGCTCTATTAAAAAGGCACCCATAGGTGCTTGCGACTCTCCTGGTCATGATGACAATCCAGTAGAAAACAATGTGGACCCTCACAGCAGAAGCCATCTATCTGTACATCTCTGTAGTTAGGCAATAAGGCAACCACATTGTATTGTGGCTTCTTATACGTGCCCATATTAGAGTGGGCAATTAAATTATCATTATTCTCTTCAAGAGAGAAGTTCACTTTTTACACAAAAGCAAGGAAATCTATGATCATGACAACCAAGTATTTTATGAAATACAGTTGTGATTTCATAATACTGTTAAGGTGGCAGTCAAGCTAGTCTCACCATCCAGCTTGTATATTTCTTTTGCTATATGGTCGGGTATGTTAGCAGACTGTCTGTTTTCCCAATCAAAGAAAAAATACAGGCTGGCTGGTGAGACTACAGTCAAGTAGTTGTTTATGATTACAATGTTTTTTAACAGCTATATCTTTGTCTCCATACAGGTTTTGAGGAAGACTAGAGCAAAGATTAAGGAGACACAACCCCATGTTCTTCTGGATTAGCAAAGCCCAATTAACAGCAATATCATAAGATACTTTAACAATATATTCATGTTTATTCATTAATGTGTACCTCTAATTATTCCATCCTTAGGAAAACAATGCTTTTACAACCTTCGTGTAACTGTGTATAATAGCCAATATAAGTGCTAAGACACCTACAGAAATCATGCTAAGGATAGCTCTAGAAGTACAACACCAACTCGGATGATACACTACTACATTTATTAAGCCATAAGCAACTGTCATTCAAAATTTTTGGCCTCTTTATGATTAACCATCATGGAAAAAATTTGCTCAGAAGGTACAGTGGTAGAGTAGATCACATGCTTGAATGTGCTAATTGACACAGCATTCTTTTACTTTTTAACAACACCATTGTGGCTATGCTAAATCACGGCGTGCCTGCATAGCTAATTAAACCATGCATATATATTTTAAATGTTTTTATTAATGCTTTACAGCACAAGTGCTGAAGGTCTGTAGGGCATCTGGTCCTACAGCCTGCTCAAAGACTTTAGCTACTTAGACTTTAGCTACTTAAGGTGTGTTTGAAAAGTTGGAGAAAGGAGAAAAAATCCATGACTGGACCAAATGGACATTTATTAATGCTTTACAGCACAAGTGCTGAAGGTCTGTAGGACACCTGGTCCTATAGCCTGCTCAAAGACTTTAGACAGCCTGCTCAAAGACTATGTGGGTTATTAGCTGATTCACAGGCTATAAGGTTTCTAATAGCAAGCCCGTTATCAGTTTGACCACCACAAATACATGCTTTTTAAATATATTGCAAATTGGAATGCAATAATTGATTGATAATAATCAGATGCCATCATTACCAGTCTGCGTCAAAGTTTTACATCAAGTAATATTAACAATGGTGAACATATTTGCTGATAATGCCACTACAACATAAGCAGATAAGTAGGTCCCCTAACTATAGCAGGTCACTTGTACTTTGTCCTCACAAGGGTCCACACTGAATTTACTTACACACATGATGTAAAAACATCGTTCTGTTACAGAAGGACCCTTGTTCACTTTTTTTTTTTTTTGATCATCAATTACTTAATCCATTGCCAGCTGAATTCCTGGCGTCTACTAGCCAAATTGCTGAATTGCATCATATTTACCCTTACCATACACAGAACTACTTAGTAACCATACATCTAAATACTCACTATAATAAAAATACTCACTATAATAAAAATACTCACTATAATAAGGAACTCAACTGTGTTGTTTTTATTTACATAATACTAACCGCAATGAAGTTATTACTTGGCAAAGTCTAAACATTGGTAAAAATCAGTCCAAACAAACAATGGAATCCCAACTAACTATTTACAAAGGTGCTTTACACTCCAAAGAATTATTCTATACAGTTTACTTACAGTGTGATCCATTCCACAGCTGGTTTCTTCGTGATGTGTTCCAATTCTGGCATTACGCATGTGTATATCTACTCATGTGCATCATGCCATGTCTGATATAAAACACTCAAGGGTCATATATCCCATCTCTATTGACGTATAGTAGTGTCTTCTTGGTAGTATGATAGATTTCAACTCGAAGAACGATTTAACTCATCTATTTTAGCAACAAACACTTTTCCGCCATTACATGACAATCACGCACTAGTCCAGGAAGGATCCGGTTATCCAAAAAATGGGACCCCTATGGGCGTGTCCACTTTAGCATTAGCGCATCTCACTATTACATGCACTAAACAGTTTATAGCTAAGCTAGATTTATTTCCTGCGTGATTTATAATTCCATGCTGCCATATGGCAGCTACCACCGTTTATGGGTTAATTGAACTTAAAATTCCTTGTATTTGTCTCAATTATCTAACAGACGCATTTATATATTTGTAAGAAATATGCATAGCAAAATACACATTTCTTGTGAGAGTGCAAGTGATTACAAAACTCACGAATTTAAGGGTGTATTACCCATTTTGCTTGTGAGTATTCATCCCATTTCATTTGGGATGAATATACTCGCAAGTGAAACAGGTGCCATGCCCTTTAATGAGTTAGTTTTTTAATCGCTCGCACTCTCATGAGACGACATTACTTTTGGGCAGTACCATATCTAGATAAATAGACCTATCAACCTTATCTTCATAAGACTTACAATATCATTGCATGAATAATTCAAACTGTATGTAGCTCCCTATTCAGAGACATGAAACAAACAGTAGCATAGTTAAAACCAAGATTGTAAAATTACATGTCCTCTTCCCAGAATACCTTTTAACAGAACACACACAGTCACAACTCAATTAAATATTACACAGAATATGCAAGCTTGTCAGACAACAGTGCAACACTATCCAGGTGTTCGACATTACCAAACAGAACCCCATCAAGAGTTCATAATTATCATTAAGAAGCCTTGACTCCTCTAAATTATATTATACAACTGCAATAGCACATGTTAATCTAATTCTAGCACACCTTGATTTGTGTAATAGTTATGAGGGCATACATATTAGGCAAAATCCTGAATGCCCAGTTAATATGTAACACTTCCAGTCTGTATAGCAGGCTAATAGCCTATGCTGTACGATCAATCACTGGTACCCAAGCTAATACAAGTGCAACCATTATATATGTAAGCGTGAAAGATTTGATTATGAGTCAGTAACTGGTACGTTCTTGGCTATAATGAACACGCTTTTTATAGCACTAGTTCTCAACGTTTTTTAACTTGTAGGATAGTGAGGATATCAAAACACTTCTGTTCGAGTGGTTTCATGGCCAAATCCAAGTTGTGCATACTAATCACACGAGTCCCCACAATCGATTTTGGCCTATAGAATCACTACCCAGTTGTAGCCCAGACTACATTCAGATGTAGTCCGGCCCAAGTTGTCAACAGTGAATGTAGCCCGGGTGGCTCCTTTGATCTGAGATGCAAAAGTGATACATTAATTTTTATTGGCCAAATTCTGGCCGAATCATCAAATCACATCATACTACTGATACTTAGTAACAATACTCACTATAAGCTAAGAAGCTTGACTATGTTGTTTATGAAGGATCTGGCTATCCCAGGAATGAGACCCCCTAAGGGTGTAGTGCTAGCACATCTTGTACAAAATTAAAGCTAAATTTTATTCAATGGATGAGTATGCTGCCACATGGCAGCTATGGAAAAATAAATTACACAGCAAAGATTAAAAACAAATTCATGAATTCTTCTTTTGATGACTAAATGTACACTATCACTATAACACTAATCAGCTTGTGATTATGCATATGTGAACATTAGACTCTCCTGATCCCAATCTCAACTACATAATCATTTACACACTCTCATACTATCCTGGTAGTATACTGGAAATTAAGTTATACAGTATGTGATATAGAAACTGCCGAGCTTTTGTGTGGAGGATGCAAATTTGTTGCTGAAGTACTTTAACAACAGAAAACACCACACTATGTATATTTTCAAGGGACATAATGCAAATTTACAGGCTAGCTACAGAAAATTCAATTCATGATTATTAGGATTTACTCTAAGCACACTTGTGCAGTAGTGCTGAAGCCCAGCAATCCTATTACAGCGGCATTTTGCACAACATCCAGCAGACTATATACATACTTACATTTTCTAAAGTACTTCTAACAGCCTTCAAGGGATAGCTAAATATAGTCTTTCACTATCACAAAATCAAAAAGCACTTACTTAACAATACCTTTGATGTCTCCCCACACAAGTTGATAATATGTAACCACTAACCTCAATTATCATACACCCATTGAAACATGTATACCTGTCAGAGTGTTTTGGTATAACAAGACTTTTCCCCTCAGGATTGGTAATCCATACACATGTACATCTGTGTACACATACCACTACAACATAACCATGCAGCTGCAGGCTATAGTTTAAGTTTTACACTACATGATTACATGCCATTAATGGTACACATAAACCAATCAATCATAAACTCATACATAGACTATATGATTAATCTGCTATGTTTTAAAATCATCTTTCTTCACCAGCGCCCACATTTGTCTTTATCACTGTTGAGTATTTTGGCTTGTCGCATGTCAGTATTTCTTGTGATCAAGCACTTAATTATCTCTATAGACCACATAGCAAATAGAATGTGTGACTTTTACTTGCTATCGAGCACATTGGATAACAGAAACGACCCACCAACACTATGTTTAGCAAGATAAACAGACAATTAAACAGAGAGTGGACTTGTAAAATGATAAGCACACCTCATTATAATCCCATCACATCAACAAATAACAGATTAGCAATGAACACTCAAAGACAAACTCACAACAACCACATGAGGTGGAAACCTAACAGGGTATGATCATATGAAGTATTACATGTGTACCTGTCATGATAAACACCATTCCATGAACATGTCTTATTTATCCCCAAGTATATAATAACTCATCAGTAGGGTGGGACTATGCTCAGATCCCACTTGAAGTAATAACAAGGTGTCCAATAAACACAAAACTCACTGGCTTCTGTGGCTAACTAGATAATTTGATCATTCATCAACAATCACAAAGTATTTATTATGGACTCTTGGTATTATGATAAACGCCATACTGCTCAGTGGTATTCTATGACCTTTATATGATATGCACACACCATACATCACTCAATATTACCAGTTGCATTGCCACTGTCAAGTGTCTATAAGAAGTTATATACATGGTGTGACTTCGATTACAACAGACATGTGCATTTTAAATATCACGCACACTCACCATCTCGTTTCTTCTGGTGAAAGTAGGACAGAGGGTGATGCAAGAACTCCACGGTGACCATGATGATCGTCGTAAACAAGCTTCATAGCACAATCAAGAAGTAGTACAAGAAAAGAAACGATAGCTTGCTTATGGTGACCTTGCAAATAGCCTCGCAATTAGCACCTTGAATAGCACAGTTTAAAAAAATGTTTGTACAAGTGTGAAGTGTCTATTATTTTATATGCACTGATAATAAGCGGTGCAGCCAGAATCCAGGTCATCATGATCTCTGTGATTGTGCCGTTATGTTTCACCACAACTAAGTAGTTGGTCTGCTGGTACAGAGTATATATGAGATAATGATAAGATCTTGCGCTTTTGCACTTCCACTGAGGTAGTTAGCTGATCCTGTTGTGTCACATCCTGCAACTTACAGCCAACACTTGTAACTTTGTCGGTCTGGATTATTGATACATATAGCTATAGTTAATGCCGGAGTAGACAAAGTAGCCTGCACTTACACTGTACACATTCATGATCAGTGAGGCGAGAGATTCTAGCACATACTGAGCTATACAGTACTATGGGGCATGCATTGCTTTAAAGCCAATTTAGAGCTCTCTTTCTCACTATAGAGTTCTCTGATAGGAGATGCATGGCATAGCTAACCAGATCAACTGGAACTTTGAGACAGTATAGCACATGAGTCAGTGATACTGTGTGAAGTTAAAATGTGACTGAATTTGACAAAACAAGGCTTCGACGCACAAAGCTTTGTTAGGAGATATGGCGATTTTAAGGAATCATTGTGTAATAACTTCCCAGTGCCTACAGCTATGCAAACAAAATTTGCACCAATTGTTCATCTGTTCACTAGCTATCACTGAGTGGGTGTATACATTTCTGATACCCAAAATTTGCCCTGTTTTGAGCAGCTTTTTTCGAGCGGGTAATAATATCACAGATGGTAGTACTAAGGGTGGGAGGGTGGGGGTGGACGGTGGTCTTAATATACGGGTATAAAATGGAGTAAGAAGACGATTGGAGTCCAGAGGCCAAGTTTGGGCTCTCCATGGCCCTCCATGGCCCTCAAATTACTCCAAATTGACTGAGAACACTATTGGCGAGCTCTCTGTGAAGTCCCAGCTCACTACACACCATTATCACAAAGCCATGGCCATTTAATGGTGCCAATCTCACACTCGTGGCTTTGACAGGGTCGGAAGAAAGCTGCTACAGAAACCAGACTTGCCAGTGCTGAAGGAAGTACAGTGTGAAATATGATAGTATATTAGACCAGCAATCCATTTCTGGTAAAATCGTAAGTTTGATTTTGTGTGTGTGGAAGCCTTGTTATATGAAATCCGGTCACAAATGGATTTTAGTTAGTGTCTGGTTAGGCCACCTTGTGTTGTCAGCGAAAAAAACTGGAACACAAAGGAGGACATAGGCAAGTCCATGATGCATGTATTGTATGTATGTACTGTGGTTGGTAATAAGGCACATCTAGGGACAAAGCAACGTCAAATTTGATTGATACCATTATTGTAACAATGAGAGAATCTACATATCTATATGCAATAAAAATGTGAGTGCGTCCTCGGTTACATGTGACCACAGAGAAGGCATGGCAAGGAGTGAAATATAAAACAATATAAGCATACACTAATTAATACAGTTTAAATCAGTTCAGGTCTGGAGAGAACCACCCACTGCATTTCCGGACCGTAAATATCCTCTGAGAAGCTGACATACATTTCTTTGCTGCAGTTTGGTAAGGTAGATCAGCTACCTATTAGTATAGCTGGAAACAATTAAAAGCTAGGTCAAGACAGATGTCTGGATGGAGACTCACCATGCTAATTTGGAGGCTGCCATGCGCAGAGCTAATTAACTTGCGGAATATTTAGCTATGAAGTAGCTAGTCAAAACTTTTGCTGTAGCATAAAAGGATTCAGCTATGCAAGTAAACTAAAAGAACATTGAATGGCATGATTGACTGCCTGCAAATTTCTAGTCTACCTAAAGTGCCACATGCATACACCTATATTGCTTTTAATACCTATGAGTACATGAGAGGCTATAAGGGCCATCCATACATATCCATCCTCTCAGTACTGCTCACAAGAAATGTGCTTTGATTTAACCACTTGCGTGGTTGCAATGCTACTTATATAATTAAATTAAATGTTAGATGTTCAACTTAGTTAACTACTAGTTGGCTGAGTCATTTAGTTACTACTTAAAAGCCACCATAACATGATATGATTACACTACTAGTATCAGCCACTTCCTAGCACATTCTATTGTTTTCATAGCAATATACAAGTACTTAGCAGCTCTTCATTTCCTTATGAAGTCGCCTAGTTTAGTATTTGACGCAATGTCTTCACACCAAGTCAAGCTTAGATACGACCCGTTCCATGGATTACCAAAGAAATATCATAGCAAAAATAGTTCATTACTTCCTTCCATTTGTTATTATGTATACCGTATGTGCATTATACCAGTTGATATTTATTACTACACAGGAACAATGTTGTGCCTGCTGTTTAATACATACATACCTGCATGACTTGTACAGTAAGTTACTAAGTTCATAAAGATGAGTTCATGAACTATGGGAAGATTCTTTAGGAAGTAAAGGTAGTTATGTACAGCACTCCTCACTACTAGGTTTTTTTAATAAAACAGTTTTGTTCACACATGTGGTGAAGCCATCACAACGAACCACTTGTACAGATGGCACATCAACTGATTTGATTTGCTATTAAGGACTTACACATTAGTGATGCTGGCACAGTACTAATTTGTACCACAGATCTAACTTGGCAAGTTAGTAACTCACAATATTCATCTGTGCATAAAACTTCACTACACAAAATGTTACCATGGTTTGGTAATTCACAGAACAATGATGGTTACATATCTAATATTGTACTTAGAAGTTATAACTACACCTGTAAACTCTATATAAAAATGCACCCATAAGCGTTTGCAATGCGCCTGGTCGTGATGACAATCCAGTAGATAACAATGTGGACCCTCATAGCAGAAGTCATCTGTACGTCTCTGTAGTTAGGCAATTAGGCAACCACATTATACTGTGGTTTCTTATACGTGCCCATATTAGGGTGGGCAACTAAATTATCATTATTGTTCACTTTTTACACAAAAGCACAATTCTAGGTACGTATGAATCCTACAATCATAACAACAATGAAATACAGAACACTGTTAAGGTGGCAGTCAAGCAAGTCTCACCAGCCAGCTTGTATTTTTCTTCGGTCATTTGGTCGGGTATATATGTTACCAGACTGTCTGTTTTTCCCAACCAAATAACAAAAGATAAAAATACAGGCTGGCTGGTGAGACTACAGTGCTTGTCCAAATAATGTTTTTTTTTTTTAACAGCTATATTTGTGTCTCCATAGAGGTTTAGAAGAAGACTACCAGAGCAAAGATTAAGGAGACACAACCCCATGCCCTCGCAGCATAACCAAGCCAGATTTCTATTAACAGCATTATCATGAGATATTTTAAACATTTTGTTTATTCACTAACATGTACCTCTAATCACTCCATCCTTAGGGAAATGATGTTTTTACAACCTTCGTGCAACCGTGTATAGCGGCCAATATAAGTGCTAAGATACCCACAGAAGATATATTAAGGATAGCTCTAGAAGTACATCACCAACTCGGATTATACACTACTACATTTGTTAAGCCATCAGCAACTGTCATTCAAATTCATTGGCCTCTTATCATGGAAAAAAGTTGCTCAGAAGGTTCATTACGTGCTCGAATGTGCTATTTGTATAACCAATCCAGACACATTTTGACACAGTGTTCTTTGGGATGTTCTACTTTCAGCACCATAGTGGCTATGCTAAAAATCAAGGTGTGCCTGCATAGCTAATTAAACCATGCATATATGTGATTCATAGTCTATAAGGTTTTTAATAGCAAGGCCATTATCACTTTGACCACCACAATTGGCTTTTAATTCAGTTGTGATTCAACATATTGTGAATTGGAATGCAACAATGATAATAATCAGATGCCATCATTACTAGTTTGCCCAGTGTCACAAGGCCGCGTATCGTATTCTCCATACAGTACTAATCAGCTGCATAACTGTACTGTATGAGTCATACAGTACAGTTATGCAGCTAATTGGGCAAATACAGTACAGTTATGTGCTTAATTGGGCAAATACAGCACACTTGGGCAAATACAGCACACTTGGGCAAATACAGTACAGTTATGCGGAGAATTTATTTAAGGAATGTTACGTAAACAACACACCGTAAATCGTTAAAACCAGCCAAACTAATCCTATGAGTTCGTTCTACGGCTAGGAATAGATTGTATAAACACTTACTGATCGTCTGATCACGAAACTTTCAAACACGACTCCACTAAGACAGCACGATTGATCATGTGCGAGACATTGTAAATCGCTAAAACTAGCCAAACTAATCCTATTAGTTCGTTCTACAACTAGAAATAGATTATATGAACACTTACTGATATCCTTATCACCGAAAATCGCAGCGTTTGAGTACAAGAGAAAATTGCTCTGAGCCAGGAACGACCAGGAAGTACAATATAACACTTAAAGCACCACCTTGCTTGTGTGCATGTACGAAAAATACAATACTCGGGGGTGTCTCGAGGCAAATACAGCACTCAGCTTTGCCTCGTGCTGTAATAGCCTCTTAACACACCCCCTCGTACTGTATTTTCCGTACACACGCGCAGCGGTGCTTTAACTCTAACTAATAGTAACAATGGTGAACATATTTGCTGATAAAGCCACCATAAAAGTTTACAAACATAAGCAAGCTGTGTATAGGTCCCCTAACTATATCAGCACACTAAATTTACACACATGATGTAAAAATTGTTCTGTTACAAGAAGGCCTTGTTACTTGTTTCACCACGTTTATTTTTTTATCCTTAAAATTCCTTGTACTTGTTTCAATTATCTATCTATATATTTGTATAAGAAATATGCATTTTGCTACCCGTAAGAAAAGTTACAGGTAGCAAAATACACATTTCTCATGAGAGTGCAAGCAATTACAAAACTCGCGAATTAAAGGGTGTATTACCCATTTTGGTTACAAGTATTCATCCCGTTTCATTTGGAATGAATATACTCGCAAGTGAAATGGGTGCCATGCCCTTTAATTAACAAGTTTTTTATCGCTCGCACTCTCATGAGATGACATTGTGTTTGAGTGGTGCCATATCTAGATAAATAAACCTATCAACCGTATCTCGTTAATATCCGATACAGTACTTGATATTATTCATGCAAGGTAGAGATGTACGATTGTCTAGATAATCACACATCTCTACTTTGCATGAATAATTCAAACTGTATGTAGCTCCCTATTCAAACAGACATGAAACAAACAATAGCATGTTAAAACCAAGATTGTAAAATTACATGTCTTCTTCCCAGAATACCTTTTAATAGGACAGGACCCACACAGTCACATCTCAATTAAATATTACACAGAATATGCAAGCTTGTCAGGCAACAGTGCAACACTATCCAGGTGTTCAATATTATCAAACAGAACCCCATCAAGAGTTAATATTATTATTATTATTATTACTAGGACCGCGTCACATACAACCAAGTACATACACCAACGTTGCAACCTACCCATTGGGCAAGTATAAACAGTGCCATAGGAAACACTCAGAGCGGTGTGAGTGTACCTGTGGAAATGATACATATGCATACGTACACAGGCAAGGGAGTTTAACTGGCATCAGAAAACCACAATACTAAAACACAACCTACACAAAAAACCAAGTTAAGTTAGCTATATTGAAAGTAACTATATATTGTAGGTGTGACGTGTCTCTGAAGATGACTCAGCAGTGAAGTGAGGCTATGCAGAATAAGGGATATGGTGAAGGCACAATTAGCAATTGATCCCAATCAAGCCAATATGGCACAGCAGACTCTGTTGTAACTAGAGGCCACTGGTGATGTACCTGTATATCAGCGGTGTGGCATTGGCACAGTGATCACAGTCTATAATATTATGCATACAGCCATGCACAACATACAGGAGATAGTCACACATTGTTGTATATGCAGCACTGCATCGGCTTCTTGTTTAGCTATTACAGACTCACAGTAGACTAGTAGTTAAGCCCAGTGGAAAATAATTCCAGCCACCAGCAAGCCAGATGAAGGTGCCTATATAATAATGAAAATAATTCCAGCCTCTAGCAAGCCATATGAAGGATGAAGATGTAGACCTATAATACAACTACCGGTACAAGTATTACATTACTCATTACCTTGCTGTTCCAGCTGGTTGTTTATGAGTGCATCAGCTGGTATCCCAACTGGTCATCAGCTGGTCGTTCACTCAAAATACATAGTTACAAACATTTAAACATACTTGTAATGTTGTTGCTTACCAGTAAAGTGGTGCCTGGCCTCTGGCGCCTGGCCTCTCGGCAGACGTTTACTAATCTTCTCATTCGAGCAATCTGTAATTAAACAAGGGCGTGGTGCCGGGTGTTATATAGAATTACACGGATGGTAAAGTCATCAGCACGAACAGGCGTACTTATTATACAGTTGTGCCTTCATTCACAGGCAAATCTATCCCCGCTTAGTTCATGTCTCTAGGCCTCGTAGTTTTCTCAAACATTATTTATTCATTCATTATTAATGACGTAATTTTAACCGTATTTCGTATTATTCTTACTACTTGGTTGTATAATGAAGCCTTGACTCCTCTGAATTATATAATAGCACATTGGTTAAACTGATTCTAGCAAACATTAATCCATGCAATAGTTATAATATGAGGGCATACATATTAGGTAAAATCCTGAATGCCCCATGTTACTAGCTAATACGTAACACTTTCGGTCTGTATAGCAGGCTAATAGCCTATGCTGTGCGATCAATCACCCAAGTTAATACGAGTGCAACCACTGGATGTATTATATATGCATGCATGAAAGATTTGATTATGGATCAATAACTGGTACGTTCTTGGCTATAATACACAGACAAACCCTAGACATATCACGAAGAAGTTTGGTTACACAGATTAATGTTTTAATCAGTGCTACTGAATTGTTTATGGCATAGGTAATTACACAGTTTACTAAGGTCTAGATGGGTAAGCTTGCTTGTAGAGTGGCAATTTCATAGCATCAGTAATGTGGGTGTGGTCCATGCTCAAAAACATGTGGAAATGCTGGCTATTGCACTAGTTCTCAATGTTTTTCAACTCGTAGGATAGTGGGGATATCAAAACGCTTCCATCTGAGTGGCTTTCATGGCCAAATCCAAGTTGTGCATACTAATCACATGAGTATTAATCAATTCCCACAATTGGTTTTGGCTTTATGCAGTTGTAGCCAGGACTACATTCAGATATAGCCCGGCCAATGTCACCAACTGGGCTACATTGTGAATGTAGCCCGGGTGGCTCCTTTGACCTGAGGTGTGAAAGTGGTGCATTATGGCCAAATTCTTATTGACTATTGGCTGAATCATCAAATCACATCATACTACCAGTACTTAGTAACCATATATCTAAATACTCACTATAAGCTAAGAAGTTTGACTAAGTAGTTTATGAAGGATCCGGATATCCCAGGAACGAGACCCCTAAGGGCGCATCCATTTCAGTGCTAGCACATCTTGAAGGCTAAAGTTTATTCTATGGGTGAGTATGCTGCTACGGAAAAATAACACAGCAAAGTGTAAAAACAAATTCATGCATCCTTAAATTCTTTTGATGACCAAATGTGACACTATCACTATAACATGTATTACCTAATCAGCTGGTGATTATGTATTATACCCTCCTGATCCCAATCTCAACTGCATAATCATTTACACACTCTCATAGTATCCTAGTAGTATACTGGAAATTATGCTATACAATATGTGATCTAGAAACTGCCAAGCATACAGAGGGGATAGCTAAATATAGTCTCTTACTACCACAAAATCAAAAAACACTTACTTAACAATACCTTTGATGTCTCCCCACACAAGTTGATAATGTAACCACTAAACTCAATTATCATACACCCATTGAACATGTATACTTGTCAGAGAATTTTGGTATAACAAGACTTAATTTTCTCCTCAGGATTGGTAATCCATACACATGTACACTGTGTCATACACATGTACATCTGTGTACACATACCACTACAACATAACCATGCAGCTGCAGGCTATATAGTTAAAGTTTTACATCACATCATTACATGCCATTAATGGTATACATAAACCAATCAATCATAAACTCATACATAGACTATATGATTACTCCGCTATATTTTAAAATTGTCTTTCTTCACCAGCGCCCACATTTGTCTTTCATCATTATTGAGTATTTTGGCTTGTCACTGTCTGTATTTCTTATGATCAACACTTAATTATCTCTATAGACCACATAGCAAATAGAATGTGACTTTTACTTGCTATCAAGCACATTGGATAACAGAAATGACCCACCAGCACCAAGACGAACGGACAATTAAACAGAGAGTGGACTTTGTAAAATGATAAGCGCACCTCATCATAATCCCATCACATCAACAAATAACAGATTAGCAATGAACACTCAAAGACAACAATCAAATGAGGTAGAAACCTAACACGATATGATCATATGACAGTATTACATGTGTACCTATCATGGCTATGAAATGTGTCTAATTTACACTCTCCAAGCATAATAACTTGATCAGAAGGGTGGGACCAGATCCCGCTTGAAGCGATAAAAAGGTGTCCAATAAACACAAAACTCACTGGCTTCAGTGGCTAATTAGATAATTTGATCATTCATTAACAGTCGCAATGTATTATGATAAACGTCAATAAAATTATCATACTCAGCGGTTTTCTACGGCCTTTATATGCGCACACACATATACATCGTTCAATATTACCAGTTGCATTGTCACTGTTAAGTGCCTATCAGAAGTTATACACATGGTGTGACTTCGATTACAACAGACACGTGCATTTTAAATATTATGCACACTCACCATCTCGTTTCTTCTGGCGAAAGTAGGACAGAGGGTGACGCAAGAACTCCACGGTGGCTATGATGATCGCAAACAAGCTCCATAGCACAATCAAGAAGTAGTACAAGAAAAGAAACGAAAGCTTGTTCATTGTGACCTTGCAAATAGCCTCGCAATTAGCACCTCAAATAGCACAGCATAAAAAAAATGTTTGTACAAGTGTGAAGTGTCTATTATTTTATACGCGCTGATAATAAGCGCCGCGACTAGAATCCGGATCACTATGATCTCAGTGATTATGCCCATGCTGTTATGGTGAAATCATAACTAAGTAATTGATCTGCTGAGATAATGATAAGATCATGCACTTTTGCACTTTCACTGAGGTAGCTAGCTGACCCTGTTGTGTCACATCCTGCAACTTACAGCCAGCACTCAGTTCTAACTTTGTCTGGATTATTGATACATATAGCTATAGCTAATGCCGGAGTAGACAAAGTAGGCTGCATTTGCACTGTACATGTGGATCACATTCATGATCAGTGAGGCAAGAGATTCTAACACATACTGAGCTATACAGTACTATGGGGCACACATTGCTTTAAAGCCAATTTAGAGCTCTCTTTCTCACTATAGCGGTTCTCTGATAGGAGATGTATGGCATAGCTAACTAGATAAACTGGAACTTTGAGACAGTATAGCACATGAGTCAGTGATGCTGTGTGAATTTAAAATGGATTCATTTTAGTTAGTCTCTGGTTAGTCTACCTTGTGTTGTCAGTGAAAAGAAATGGAACAAAAAGGAGGACAAAGGCAAATCCATGAGGCATGTATTGTACATACTGTGATAGATGAAAAGGCACATCTAGGGACAAAGCGATGTCAAATTTGATTGATACCATTATTGTAAATATGAGAGAATGTACATATCCATACAATAAAAGCGTGAATGCGTCCTTGGTCACGTGTGACCACAGAGAAGGCATGGCAAGGAGTGAAATATAAAAATATACTAATGAATACTGTTTAAATCAGTTCAGTGGAGAGAACCACCACTGCATTTCCAGGCCATAAACATCCTCTGAGAATCTGATACACATTTTTTTTTGCTGCAGTTTGGTAATGGTGGTGGAGCAGGCCAAAGAGTGAGGGGGCCAGGCTAGCTGTAAGCTGAAGACCCAAAAAAAAGAGTAACTGCCTGCTGACAACAACTTCCCTACACCAACTATATCTTATTTATAACTAGCTACACATACATGGCTAAGTAGCTTGCTACACTGCTTCTCTGAATACTGTGACTGCTGTATCCCATAACCATAAAAGTAGGGGGGGATGGCCCCTATCCCCCATCTCCACCGCCTATGGCTAAGTACATTCTTACAGAAAAATGCTGATAATACCAAAGCACACTTACTTCCAGCATTTCGTAAAAGTTTAGGAAGTCTAAATAATCAAGCTCTGCCAACAGCTGTTAGCAGTTTACTTTGTTCTGCTTGCGGGACCTAGCTGGCTCTAGATGGTGATCAGAATCCTTAGGGCATGTCAACTCAAGCAGTGCCACAGTGGAGATATCAATGTTGTGGATAGTGATGTCAGGTCAATAAGCAGTCACCATGATAGCAGTCGGAATCATTGCTGGCTTGCTTGAGGAGAGAGTGAAGAAATTAAGCCCATAGCTATATCCATTGTCAAGTTATATTTGGCTGAAGGCATCAGTTAGTTAGTCTACACGACTCACCAGCAACCAACAATGAAATTGTTTCATAGCATAGCTGGAAACCATTAAAAGCTAGATTGAGACAGATGTCTGGTTGGAGACTCACCTTGCAAGTTTGGAGGCTGTCATGTGCAGATAGGGTGCTAATTAACTTGCAGAATATTTAGCTATGAAGTAGCTAATCAAACCTTTTGCTGTAGTAGCAGAAAAAGATTCATCTATGCATGCAAACTAAAAGCAATGGCATGATTGACTGCCTGCAAATTTCTAGTTTACCTAAAGTGCCACACACATACACCTATGTTGCTTTTTAAAACCAATGAGCACACAGGAGGTTATTGGGCCATCCATATATATATATATACCCATCCTCTCAGTGCTGCTCACAACACTGTTAAAGTTGGGTGTTCTCAACCACCCATGTTGCTGTGTTACCTAAACACCCACACCTGTTATGGTGTAGTAGGAACACCCTTGGCTGCACTGATTCAATTTTAAACACTTCTTGGTGTTTGTCAACACCCTTTGGTGTTTAAGTACACCTGGTTTAGTTAATAAAATTAACACAACTCGGTCACACATAAAGTTTGTAAGTCAATAAGAGCATACAGGCTGGCATTTACAAACAAAAACATCTTCCAGCATTGCACATACATTAAATCATATGCAATGAAGAAGGCAAAACAATGGAAGGCATGTAGCATGTGACTCTACCACTGATGTATCTCATGCACATGCATATATAAGATGTACATGTTGTGTAGGTGTTAATTACAGTGTGATGGCATTATCATGAACTTGTACACTGTTATTTCTCAGGGGCGGATCCAGGGGGGGGGGGGGGGGGGGCTTTGGGGGCTGAAGCCCCCCCCTCCCCCCCTTCATATTTAGGCTTTACTTGATCAATATGCTGAGTATTATAATGAAATTTTGTCTTAGCATAATTATATGATCACTAATAATACAAATACTCATAAAACCACCTTATAAACATCTTTCGAAGGTATTATCAGTGGATTTATGCTAAAGTTTATGCAACAAGGATCCGGATCAGCATTGGAGGTGTACAAGATCGAGATACTCTAATAGAGCAGTCAGCTAACTACTCTAATAGAACATTCACTGAAAACATGTAGTTGGTTCTGTTATGGAATTTTTCCAAATCTGCCTGCACCTATACATACAATGAAGTGCATGGATCTGTTTAAAGGGCTTCATTCATCTACTTGTGTAGTTAATATGTATGGAAATGCTTAATTCAGGTACACAATTTCCATTGAAAATGCTCTCAGATTCAATCTTGTATTGTTCAAATTTCAAAAATTTCCACTTTCAACATTATTATTCTAACATGTGCAATTGTGAGAGGGGTGCATCATGTACTTGGTTGTCTCTGCCTACCCAAACTTTTCTATTAAACATGCTTCAGAAAGCCATACCTATAATCTAAAGGCAGTATGTAAAATATCTACAGGCAGAAAATATTATGAATTTTATGTGGAAATGTCTCCAAATTGCAGTATTTTAGCATCTGTATTTCAAAATTTTCCTGGGGGGGCAAGCCCCCAGACCCCCCTAGTTCCAGCATGCTTCACATGCTGGGAAGTGTGCTTCGCACACCTCTACCCAAGAGATTAGTACCTTGAGTTAGCCCCCCCCCCCCTTTTATAAATCCTAGATCCGCCCCTGTTTCTTGTGACAACCATGCAGTAATTCATTTAGAGCCGTGTAAAATGAAACCCACAATCGAAAGTCATGCTTATTGGTTACGTTATAAATACAAACTGAAACCATAAGAGGTAGGAAGAGGTGATGATAGCGATACTAAATGTAAGTATTACTATCATATATCCATGTTTCTTGTATGTTGTTTGTTTCAATGATATGATGATGTTTGAAATTGTTCGGTGAAAATGTGATTGGTTGTATAACAAAGAAAACAGTCCATTTCCATTTTCTTTTTAAAACATCTTCTACACCCCATGGGTGTAACTGAAGTACCCTATGGGTGTAACAGAACACCCTCAGAGGAGAATGGTGTAAATGGCAGCTATAGCACCCCAAAAGGTGTTTTACAAGCACCTTTTTTTAACAGTGAAGAAATGTGCATTGATTTAACCACATACGTGGTTGCATATTCTTTGCTACTTAAATGTTAGTGATGTTCAACTTATAAGTTAACTACTGGTTGGCTGAGTCATTTAGTTGCTAGTCAAAGAGTGCTGAATAAGGTCCAGACATGCAGTCATTCGGTTTCAGCTAGCAACTTGGTTTCATGTATACACAGTCCATGCCAGTAGTAGCTAGGGAAGTCAAATACTCTCAATTGTTCTCTGAATATATATTGTTAGGGACCCGCCGATTATGCTCATTATTTTACCTATTATGCTATGCTGCACTGCTCAAAAATTTACCTATTATGCTTAGATTAATGCTCAATATTTACCTATTATGCTCAAATTATGCTCAATATTTTTACCTCAGTTCCCATATTTCTCTAATAACTTTGCACTTTATGGAAAAGCAGTAAGTGGTTGAAGCACAGACTGTAAATCCTTGCTTGTCAAAATGCATGTCACAGAAAAGATCGATATACTCTAATAGAACAGTCAGCTACCTGATAATTTTATTAGAGTTACTGACTGTTCTATTAGAGTATATCGATCTTTTTGTCGGATATGTATTTAGGCCACTCCAAGTCATACCTTAGTTTCTGGTCACTCCCAAGCCTACAAATGGATGCGGGCGGGCGGATGATCAGGACTTCAGGACTATAGACTCTACTGTGACAATATACTGTGTGGTATTATTATTTGCTCAATTTAGCAAATTCATGTTGATTTTGTTTTTAGTCAAACTTAACCAACAACATAAGTAGTTGTGCTTCGGCAAAAATGCACTAGGAAAGTTGTTGATGGATCATGGCTAGCTATACACTGATGTATAGCATTTAAGTATATTTATTTATTTATTTAATTATTTATTTAGAATATACTATAGGAAATGTTTTGCTCATGTAGCTACTTATGCTTTCCAAGTGAAATAAATGTCTCATTAGCTATGTCAGGAAAGTATTACTATGACTTATAGCTAAGTTGTTCAAATGATCATGATCCAAAATGAAATTTAACTTCTATTTTCACATCATAAATTCTTCATTCAACTGTAAAGTCTTAGCCCACTAGCTATGTGTTTCCAGCCTTCTATTCAGTAACTTTGAGAAAAGTAACTGTCAAAGTTTTGAGTCATTGAGTGCTCCAGACTAGTGTTTTTTAGTGATCATCTGGGAATGTTTAAACTATAAGAGTTTCTACTTGCCAATCTAATTTTAGTTATGGAAAAGTTTAAGCTCACCGAATGTTGCTGTCTTTCCATACCCCTGCAGTGTTCAGTGATAAGGAATTTGAAGTTACTAGACTAATCATTAGAGGACTACATTTGAATTATAAAGTTAAAGCTATGGCCCATCTGCATGGGCTAGTAGTTAATGCTACTGAAATTACTTTGGTTACAGAAGCATTAGTAACAGTTATAATCTGAACAGCTATATAATCAAGGACAAAACTAGCTATAGTTAGAAACATTTTATTAGTGTGGCATATATACCTAATATTAGAGTTAAGAGTAGTGTGACTGCTCTATTGGAATCCCTGACTGCTCTATTAGAGTATCTCGATCTTTTACAGTAAAAAATAAGTGTCTTGTTGGGTCACATGCACTTAAGCACCTGTAATATTAATAATAGTCCTCATAAACTAGGGTTCCAGGTTTACCATGCGGGCGGGTGACCAGAAACTAAGGTTTGACTTGGTGTGGCCTTATAAGTAAGAATTTATAGCATTGCACAAGTTTTCTGCCTATTATGCTAGCATTATGCTCAATGCTTTCAGGCACCTATTATGCTCATTATTATGCCAGCATAATCGGCGGGTCCCTATATATTGTATAGTATATTGTAAGTAGCCATATGTAGGAATGACTTTAATTGACAATGGGATTATGGCAATCATGTCCCAGCTGACATGTATTGAGTCAACATTGTTCAACTTTTTAACACTCCAAATTGTACAAAGAGGTTCTATCAGCACTTAGCTATACCTGTTTCTTACATGTTAATCCATATTGCTATGTTGTTTTTCACAAGCTCTCTTGAAACAATGGTTTGACACTTTCTGGAATTGCACGTGTCCTCAACGCAGTATTGTACGTGTATAGCGCATGTGAAAACTGGCAAACAGTTTTGGATCAATCACTGCTTTGCACTGCACGGTATAGCGACTTGCTGTGCTAAAACTCCAATATACACTAGTAAGCAGACTCCATGTACACATAACCTGTGTGGCACAAATAAAGCAGTTGAGCATTCAGCAAGTATATGGTTGATAAACTGTACCCCAGCCCAACCCTCCTAATTTTGCATCCTCCTAATTTTGATAAACTGTAGTGTCTATAGCTAGTTAACAAGTCTTTATATAATCTAACTAATTTACTTAATATAATTTGCTTACTGTATTGTACTTATAATTACTGTACTTTACTTACTCACTACACTTTACTTATAAGGTTAACGGTATATCATTAAGAATTAAAGATGTATGTCAGATCATGCCTTTACACTTTCATTTGTTGTAAATAAATCATTCTATACATATGAGTTTTTCCTGAGTATATTGAGTTGCTCCAACTTTAGACCTGCAGTAGACGCTCCAACACTTTTAGTTTATGTAAGTAACCTTGACTGTAATTATTTTCTGTAGCTACCTGTATGCAATAGTGTAAAGTCATAATTAAATCAAAATCAAATTTGGTGCACTACTAAATTCTTTGGCTTTGGTCTCTGTAGTTGCATGTGACCGAGGAATTGTATTTTATCTCATCTGATAGTTCCAAACAAACAAACAAACTAAAAAAAAATTGCATGAGAGTATCCAAACTTCCAAAGTAACATTGCCAGTGCAATAAAAAGATATTATATATATATATAGAAACTCTCTTTTGAATCTCATGCATGCACGCAGCATTAGAAACATTCCCAGTAATACATGGAAGTATCCAAAGTAATAATATCAACCCTGGATATATAGCTAGAGGAAGCGATCTTTTCACCCAATCCCATGAGGTGGAGATCATGTGACTTGTGCTTGCCTCTCAGTAAAATCTTACTATGATTGCACTTCTTTGGATCTTGCTTCCTCTACCACAACCTTAATGCTACCAACTTAAAGGCAATACAATGACTTGTTCCTGAGTACCTATACATGGTCACCCTCAGAAAGTTATTTATACGTTGCCTTGATCAAAGTATGAAATTGTTATGATGAGGGGTGTTTACTTGGCTCTTCAGAATTCTAGCAAAATCCATACATTGACTTTAGCCTTACCACTGGTAAGCCTTCATGCACTTGTACTGATTGGGTGAGATGGCACTTTCAATGTAAGCATTTTTTCACTATCTTTCAACTTGGGGTGGGCATAACTTTCAGATATGTCTACAAAATTAATGTTCTCCATATCTGTGCGATTACTCTTCTGCTATTCTGGAGTTTTCAGGATCATGTGCTCCTGACAATGGATCTGGTGAAATTGACAGTGCTAATTGCAATGATGAAGCTGTATTGGCCACAGAGAGCTACCCGAATAAAAGGTATTCTGCTTTGTGGAATGAAATGATCTCAGTTGTCACTGTGTGTATATATGTAATTCATAGATAGTATTCTCCTACTATATGCAAATGCATGATTTTGTAATCAAGTTGGCAGTAAATATTCTGAGCATTTATTATTATATAGTTCATTAGCAGGGCCCCCTGGTAATGTGGACCCCCTGGTGATGCAAGACCCCTGGTGATGTTAATGTGCACAAAAACAGTGATTATGTAATGAGTTTTTGAAACTGTCAGTAGTTGATTGGTTGATTATGTCTTGCATACAACAGTTGATTTCAATAAGGTATTGATTGTTCTTGGGAGAAGAATATTTGTACATAGCTAGCTGGCTATACCAAGAAGTGTGCCATAGATAGTGTATAGGAATTTTTATATCTTGTGATGGTTACAGGTGATTATGTTGGTAGCTATCTCAATCAAGTTGTGCATGAATAGTTTAGTTAATCTTACAGAATTTTCTACCTAATTGTAGGTGGGACTATTTATATTCACCATATTGACCCAAAGTCATGATCAAGACTCACGGTAGTGAGTCGCGCGGCCAGTAAAGCAGAAACGCGCGCCGCAGACAATAAATGACGCGACCACTACGTGAGGATTTTACAAGAACGAACGTTCTCAAATTTGGCCTTCCTGTAATCCACCCGTCACTTACGCTATCCCTCTGAAACTCTGGAGTTGAACTCATCGTGTCACTAGTAACTACCACACAAGCAGTGAAGCAAATCCATGCCGATTGTTTCGTGATCGAGATTGCCGACATGAAAGGGGACGTTTCATTTTTTATTTTATTTTTTTTTTTATCGCATGCGGTTAGACGCAACCGCAGGTGTATGCCTTGCGTTCCTTTGTGCATTCCGAACATTGATCGCCCTGTTATCGCTTCAGTATTCACTCAATCACCTCAAGATTCACATCATCGATTTCACCATACATGATTACCCTACAGTCGTGATTTCAGCACCAAACGAAGTTTCAGTCGTCCTCAGTCGACCTAGAGGCCAAATACAAATCCCAGATTGTTGTTTTCCGCAATACTCGCTTGGCATGTAGGGCAATGTGTCTTTAAACTGTTCTGAAAGTTTCGTTCAGATTGAAACATTTGTTTTCGAGAATGGCTAGTTTGAAATTTGAATTTAGTCGCCCCCACGTCATTTGCTCTCTAAGAATTTTACTCGGAATTTAAAGAATGACGCAGAGCACAACTGCGGTCTCTGGGTATTGATGAACTGGCGCTCTATGTAGTTAATCAGTACATATAGCCACCAAGAAGTGTGCTGCCATAGATTATAGTCCATAGATATAGCTAATCTATGGTGCTGCATACCATCCTTCGTTTTGAAATTAGTCGCCCCCACATAATTTGTCCTCTAAGGGCGCGGCTTAAAGAATGACACAAGAGTACAACTGCGGTTACCAGTTGTTGACACAAGCTGTGAGTAATTAGCACATGTAGCTAGCTTAAAAGGAAGTGTGCAAAATCGCCTAATACAATTGTCACCATGCATTATTGCATTTTATAGCACCCCCACACAAAATTACACATGTAATTACAACATACAGAGGAGACACATGAATACCAAACACTTTTCACAACAATAATGTAAGAATTGTACAATAATGACTGTAATATAACTGCTATGCAAATGTTTTCCAGTGGCCCGCCATGGTAGCAAGTCTCACATGACGACATGTATATTCATCCAAACACAATGGGAGTAACGAGTGAGTATGATGACAACAAGTTGGTATGACTCCATTTGTAGAATCCAGATGAGTGGGTGTGGCTCCAGTATGTCTAAACGGTTAACAAACATTCCTGTTATAAATACGTGCTAGAGTTGCAATATAATAGTATAGTATTTAAATGCAATAATACATAGTCTCCATTGCATCACTATCAAACGACACTAAGTGGAGGATATTGTTGCATCTCTAGTATGTACACTCTATCAGTACAACCTATCTTAATGGCCACTAGTATAGAAAGACAACCACTCTTGAAAAGCCAATTCCAATTGAGAATTTATACACTGTTACCTGCTGAATGAGTGAAGGTGGCAATAAACAAGTTCCACCGTAATTTATACACGTGATCTGATCCTGTATATTCTGTCAGTGGATGAGATCCACTTGGCCAGGACAAAATGTGACTCAAGTGCCCTGGATGATCCATACTCAACCAACTTATGACCCAGTGGCACAATGGAACTGACTATTTATAGAGAATATAATTACATTTATTTCTAAGATGTGTGGATGTGTGGACACATTACAACACATTACATGTACATACAAGACACGCTACGTACTGTTTTAGCATTTCAAGTCACCACATTATACACGTACCAGTCAACAATGCTTCATAGTGCCCATCAGTAAACCTGAAGAAAAGTTACGAAAAATAAAAATTCACATAAGTACAATGAAACCTCATTAATATGGCAGGCTGTGGGACCAAAAAATTTGGCCTGAATAACAAGGTGGCCTTATTAATGAGGTCATAAGTAATGCTTAGCTATATTTGGGACCTACTAGAGGTGGCCAATATAATGAGGTGGTCTTATTAAAGAGGTGGCCACTAAGTGAGGTTTCACTGTACATATAGTTCACAATATTGTGAACAATATTAATGGTTAACAATATACACTGAAACCTGCAGGTCACTTCTTGTGGAAGATTGCTCTCTACACAAAATGACACATTCAGAGATTGTATTTAGATGGATGATACAGTAACGCATTGTGACTTCAATACTCGTGATGTGTCACTGCTAGGCAGCAACCATATACACGGCACTGCCACATCGCACTTGCTCGCACACACAATTTTGCTAACGATTTTACAAATTGATAATTAAGGGGTGTGGCAACTAGCTGTTTCCCTTCTGTACAAGTGGCCACCAAGACAGGTCCACTGTGGATGAAAGCCAGGCATTAGATATTTGGTATTTCATGTGTTGAAGACATTCCAGGGCTTCTGGTAGTCTCAAATCTCACCACAGTTTAACTCAGGCAGTGTTGTGGTCACCACTAAACTACTGGGATGCTGTGTTATGTTCATCTTATGCTTGGCTACTATATTGTAGAACTGAAATGGATACTCTGAAAAATATATCCTATGGATAATGACTTCATCACTTTCTTCATCAGGAGCTTATAAGGACCAACAGTGAAACTTTTTACACTTGGGGCTGACAGTCAACTACCTATGTCTGAAGCAGTGCTTTTGGTGCTCTAACAGATTGGCTGCCCCCTTGCTGCCAGCACTCACTGTCTCATACGCTGTCATACACTAAATCCATCTCTATAGCCAGTTAGAACAGCATGCTTCTTACCTTTTTTTAAGGCCGCATAATGCAGCCACCTCTTTAAAAGGCAAGGTTAGAAAATTTTGTCCCTACGGCCTGAATAATGACCAGTTTTCACTGTACTATTAGTGATTAGTGATCATGGGGGATTATTTATTAAGATACTAAGATATACAAACGCTACAACCTCTAAATATAGCAGTAAATTTTTTACCCTGGTCCAATGTCTCATAATAATCGTGACTTCGTGAGAGACTCTACTGTGACAAATACATGTTTATCATGATATGTGCTAATCGCCTTTTTACAATTAAGTTTTACAACACAAATACATGTATAGTTAAACTCACCAATTGCGACTAAATCCCTTCAACACGAAAAGACAAATAATGAGACAACCTTGGAGACAACAGCCACACAAGCCTATTCTGGTGCGTTTATTTAGTAGTAATATAAATTTTAAAGGCGTTTATTTACAACAGGACATAATTACGCGCCCCTCTATTGTCTCTGTACATACTTGCCTTTTCTTTACTATTCTCATTTCATTTCACAAGATCTCTTGGCAGGGGCGTAGCTTCTTCACTTGAATTAGTCAATGCTTGAAGTAGATCGAGATACTCTAATAAAACAGTCACATTTCTACAAGTGCCATATTTTTATATTGTAAAGTCTGTAAGTAGCTAGTAATTTAAACTATACAATCCGATGCTAAGCAGAAGTTGTAACTATGCTAAATATTGATTGCTGTGTTCAGCGGTGGAGCAAGTAGTTGATATGAGGGGGGCTGGGCTGACCCAGACTTATTTCTATAGTTTAGTAAGGTGAGACCAAAAAAAAAAAAAAAAAAAGGTCGCAACCAACTGACAAGAGCTTCCACCTCACCAGCTACCATTTCTAGCTGATAAACTACATAAAAATCCTTACATAGCTCGCTACACACTGAATACTTTATTAGAGTGACTGCTCTATTAGAGTATCTCGATTTTTATCACGGTTTTCAGCCCCACTCCAAGAAAGATAATTTCAGTGTGATATCATTCTGAGGGGGGGCTAAGCCCCCCCCCCCCCCCTTTCCGCCGCCTATGGCTGTGTTACAGCTGTTTTGTGACTGCTCTAATAGAGTATCTTGATCGTTTCAATGCAGTACAAGATGAAAGGCAAAGTGTTGTTAAGGGTTTACTAGTTAAAATGGGTGTTAGTTGACTGCAGTTGCATGCCACTAACAGGGCCGTCCAGAGAAATTAGAGGGCCCAGGGAAAAGAGTTAAAGAGGGGCCCAGGGGCAAGGAAGGGTCTAGATCCTGACTGCTCTATTAGAGTATATCGATCTTTCTTTAAACAGGTATTCAAGTGGCCCCTTTCAGGCTGTGGTAGGGGGAAAAATACCCCAGTTACCCCCAATGTGGGCGGCCCTGGCCACTAAAATTACAGTTATATTTTAATATTCTGTCACTGTAATCTGGGGTTTCTGTCAAAACCATGGAAACTACTGACTCACCTACTGTTATCAGCAGTGCATTGCTTATTCTAACAAAAAGTATTGAAATCCCATCCAAAAACAGCTTATAGCTGTAAAAAAAGTGCGCGTCCAAGTAAAGCAGAGTTAACTGCGACAAAAAGTAATGATATCATAATGCGGCCATGTGCGAGGTGTGCAAGTTGTAATATTAGCTAATCAGATAATACAATGTTATTGTTAAAGTGTTAATGAGAACTATGTGATGCTGCTAGTTTTGAAGTGTGTGAGCATCTTCATAAATGCCACATAAATTTAATTCTCAATAAAGCAATGTGTATAGATTCTCTGATAGTAATAAATAGTTTGAGTTTGGCCGCCTTTCCTGTATACAGCAATGCTACGAACAAAGGAAAGGTGGCCAAACTCAAACTATTTATTACTATCAGAGAATCTATACACATTGCTTTATTGAGAATTAAATTTATGTGGCATTTATGAAGATGCTCACACACTTCAAAACTAGCAGCATCACATAGTTCTCATTAACACTTTAACAATAACATTGTATTATCTGATTAGCTAATATTACAACTTGCACACCTCGCACATGGCCGCATTATGATATCATTACTTTTTGTCGCAGTTAACTCTGCTTTACTTGGACGCGCACTTTTTTTACAGCTATAAGCTGTTTTTGGATGGGATTATTCTTATGTAACTTTATCTGCCATTGCTTTGACCCATAGTAAATAATTGTGTATGTTGAAAGTGTGAGAGAGTCGGCACCAAAATCTGATTCTAAATATCTGTACATTGTTGATCTAGCTATATATCTCAATTAATTCTAGGATACTACCGTGTGGCATCAGTAATATAATCCACACAAAGCTACATAGTAGTCTACTCATATATCTGTAGTAAACATTGGACATGTTGAAATCAGTTACACATAAGTAATCTCTGAGGCATTGTAAGGTACATAACCACTGCATGGTCAAGGTGATCTCCTTCACAGTTTGTGATTGATTTTTTAAGCTATATGATTGCTTGATCTGTCAAAGACAGAAAGGATCTTGTTCTCAGTGTCTTCATTGAATCAGATATAAAATTTTGAAGTCATGCAATCTATAACTACTCTAATAAAAACAATCACAAACGCAGCTAAGGAGGAGACGTGCGTGCGTGCGTGTGTGCGTGCGTGCGTGCGTGCGTGCGTGCGTGCGTGTGTGTGAAACCAATCCTTAAATATGCTGTGTCAGTATGGGCTCCCCATCCCAGATGTGCAACTAATATATGTAAGCTAATATGTGAGTTAGAGGGTGTCTAGCAATGTGCTGGTCAAATTTGTCAGTAATGTTGAATTATTCTTGGTAGTGTCAATTATATGCTTATATAGCTATAATTCACTGAAGTGGAATAAAGAACTGTGTTTACTTACAATCTACAAAATTATCCATGAATGCGTAAATTAGCCACTTACAAACTACATATTCAACATTCCACAAGAGCCACAAGGGGCAGTCATTTAAAGTTTATTCAGCCATCTACCAGAATAGACGCATATAAATTTAGCTTTTATCCAAATGTAATATTAGCTACCTGATTAGTCTCAGCACAATCTCTTGACATTTTCAAGGTGCTATTAACAAATTTTATTAATTAAGTAGCGTATCGTTTTGTACACATACACTAGTGGCTATGAGGTTAATTATCAGACTTGCTTTGTGTTTTAATATAGCTGTAGCTATGTTTATAGTTAGCTAGATTAGTTGCTGTTGTTGCCTTGGTTGTCACGGTTCAGTGTTGTTCTTGGGTTGTTGTATTATCACAATAACAAGGAGGAAAGACACTGTACCGATTGTTGTGAGTATAGAATAATAAATCAGCTGCAAATCCAGCATGGGTTTTCCTCTGGGAACAGAAATGATCTATACGTACCAGGTACTGTACTGCTGTACCGGTTCATGTGCTCGGATATGTGACGTAGCGGGCTACGTGGTTCGTGGGGGTTTATGTCTATTTATGGTGCGAGGGTGTAATGAATGACCTGTGTGGTTCGTTCTTCCTGCTGTTTGTAGCCATCAATTTCAGCCAGATACAATGTGATATTACTTTAGGCGAGGATATTATTCGAGATATTATTATTGCACCGGCACCCCGGCTGCTACGTAAGTTAATTATTTTAGTATGATTAGTTAATCGATAGGGTTTCCACTCAAAATAGAAAGATGCATGCTTATTTTGATTTTCACACAGAGTGATCTTCCAGATAAAGCAAACAAAATAAATTATACTGTATAGAAGTGGTCACGTGACCAACAATCCCATCATAGCTACATTGGACAGCTTATTCAAAAAAATCTTCAAAAATAACGCAAAAGAATACACTAATTACAAACTACCACATTAATTACAATAAACTAAACTACTTACAAGCTACACCTACCTACTTAACTACATTATAAAACCTAAACAAATCTATCGTGTCCTCTGAGCAAAGTACATAGTATCTGAGGACTATTTTGGCATTGTATTTCCATAAAGTCACTGATAACCTTTGCATCAATTGCCTCCTTAGGCTAGCCAACTTCCGAGATAAACCATTTTTAACTGTAGTGCGGTCAGCAATTCTAAAAAGAGAAGACACATTCAAAATTCAATTCAAAATAATCATTTTAGAAGACACAATTTTGGTAATGAAAACTTTTACATCTTGTAGTGCTATAGCATGCAAGAGTACATCCAATGGGTAGCTGCACAGTAAAAACAAAGTAGTGAACGTCACTACTAAATGTAGTGAACATCACTACTAATGTCTGCCACAATACTCACTATTTTTGTGTAGTGACGTTCACTACAAATCTTGTAGTGAACCTCACTACCATGTGATGACGTTCACTACTATGTAGTGAGGGTCACTACAAAAGAGTAGTGAACGTCACTACACAAAAATAGTGAGTATTGTGGCAGAAATTAGTAGTGACCTTCACTAGTTTGTTTTTACTGTATGTTGTGGGACTGTTGGTCATGTGACTTTGCATGTTAGAACTACACCGATTTTTAAAGCAATCATAGTTTTGGTAAATTAGCACTTATTTGTTTTATCTTAAAGGTCAGTCTGTGTGAAAGTCTCAGAAACAATGAAAGAAGGCATCTTTCTATTCCACAGGACCAATGTAGCTAGCCATTATGGGATTTTTGGTCGTGTGAGGATATTTACATGTGTTTAAATTATGCTGACATTGAATGCTACAAACAATCCTATAATAAACACTTTATCCTAGGTAAGTCTGTGCAAAAATCTTCAGAAATAACAAAAGAAGCATCTTTCTATTTTGATTGGAAACCCTATAATCGAGTTATTAATCGGCATAATATAATTTATATGATGTAGCTATGTGATATAAAATTAATTATGTGAACTAGTTGTGTGTGAAGAACAATTATAAAATTTTTCTCAACTACCAAAAATCATGGCAATCCAATCCATAAAAGTTCCTACAGTTAAAACTATCTTGGAATAACTCATGGTACACAGAAGTACTCAAATGGAACTAAATATTTTACTTCACTTTTCACTTCTATTAAAAATTGTGCCATGCATGTGTAATTTCATTACACAAAGTTTTGAATACATTCATTCATGGAGTTCCCTCTACAGACTAGAATTGAATAGGTAAGCATGAAAATAGACCATGCAATCTATTGCAAACCATGTACAGCCGTAATTTATGGATTAAATTAAATTAGCAGGGGGTTTGTATGAATGCTCTAATGGTATGGTGGACTAGAATAGTGGAATTGGTCTCGATTATCCAGCCCCCCTTTTTTCCTTCCATCCGCAGGAAAAAGGGGTTACAGTGCACAGTACCACAGGAAGAGTGGGCTGGAAATGCAAGGCTATAGTGGAATTGGACTGAATTGCTCATGATACCATTCTGAGCGATTTGCAACTGATACCCCTAATGTCAGCACCTTGGTCCATGAAGTGTTGCTGACATCAACATGTAAACAACACAATTTTGAGCATTTGGATTCAGCGGAAAGGATAGTTGATGAACTCATGGAAGGGTGAATTAGATAATACTTTCTCCTAGTAGTTACCTCTTTACGAAGACCACCTCCTAGACAACCATGTACTCAAAAGAAGTTACTGTCACAGTGCAATACAAGAATTAGTTGAAAAAACAGCCTTGCTTCAGAAAAAACCACCTAGAATGCATTAGTACAGCTGTAATGATACTGTACCTTAGCGAAAAGTCGACTGCTTTCATGTACAGTGAATTTCAAAATTAACCTGCATTTCATCTGACTGCCTGCTGTATAACCCAGTAGCGCTAGGTGTATGGCTCCAGAAATTCAGGCTTTCAAGGTTATGATGGCAGATTCACGAATCTGTTGTTTCAATTATGTTTTGTCTACTGCACCATGCCATTCGCTTTTATGGCCTTCTCCTTCTTCCTGAAAGATAATTGATAGTTGCGGCAGGTATATATCTGCACATGTGACTTTTGCACACTAACATGTTAGGCGTAGTAAAACGAGAGTGTACAGGTGTAGTATTCAGAGTCATTGTCTTTGTCTTAAAAAACTAAACAAGGTAGCTCTAATCATGCCTCTGACAGGAGCAGAGAAAAAATGCTACAAGAAAAAGTACTATCGGCTGAAAACAAAGAGGAGATAGTGGACAAAAATAACAAGAAAGGTTAGAGAATAGCCGAGCAGATGGAGTGCAGCATGAAGCCGCAAAATTTACATGAAGGACCTGGAGAAGAGTTGTGGTAACTGAGCCAGGAAAGTTACATGAAATGATCCAACATTCCAAATGTATTAGGAGGCCATGACCTCTATTCTAGAGTTGAAATTGTTATGAAATGTTGTGATTGTGTAATATATCTAGCAAGCTAGACACAAAAAGTGAACTAACTATATAGTTTTTTTAAATTTTAAATTTAAAAAGAAGTAGGGATCAATACAATGCACATGCTATAAAAAGTAAGGAAACAAGAAATGTTACAGGTGAAATGAGATTGATTCACTCAACAAAAAGAAAGGAAACGATTAGCAAGATTAGATTCGATGGCTACTTGCTGAAATGAGACACATTTTAATGCCTACTATTGGCTAACATCTTGAATGGGACTAGCTATATCAGATTAGCCAAAAGTAGGCATAAAAATGTGTCTCATTTTAGCAAGTAGCCGTATAATCTTGTTTCCTTACTTTTTGTTGCATGGATCGTTCTTATTACAGCTGTAACATTTTTGAGCTTGTTTCCTTACTCTTTATAGCACGTGCATTATATTGACCCCTACTTCCTTTAATAGTGAGTACATCATATAGTGGGTTATTGTTAAGGGTAAAATTTTTGTAAATGACTGATCTCACAAAATTTAAGGAACACCAGAAAATTACTAGTATTAACAGCCTATACTAGTGCACTGAATGTTCAAGCTAGCTAGTGATAATTCACAAATATAATGTTAATTTCTCTCTCGATAATGTCTTGCTACATGGTATTTGTAGACTATTTAAACTATACTATAATATATACGTCTTCATATTAAAGTTGTGTTTTGGAAGTTCCCGTTAAAGGTACTGGCAGTACTGCACTACTTAACTTATAGTGGTATTACTTTATTATTTCTTACATGAGAGCACTTTATAGCAATAAACGAATCATCTCACTTCTGTTATGCCCCTTTTAGCCTTGCCCTTGCTCACACTGGCATGCACATGTATTGAAAAGTGTAGTAAAGCAAGACAGAAACTGTATGCGATGACAAATTTTTACAAGGAACCCTTCTGAGTTGCAAACTGGATTGCATGTCAAAGAGTTGCAAACCATGGGCATTTAATTTCAAAATCAAGGCAGAGAGGACATATACATTATGATAGCACTGTATAATAGAGGTACAGTGGATCCCCAGTAATTTGAACACTCATTAATCTGAACAGTACAAATGACTGTTCTATTAGAGTATTTTGTAAACAATTGTATGTTCTATTAGAGTAATTGAACTTTTACATGTATATAATCAATAGGTTCACTAATCCAAACAAATTCACTAATCTGAAGAGACTTTTGTCAACTTGAGAGCAAAGCTGTGAGGATCCACAGTATCCTTAAAATGTAGAACACCTGCTGAAACGATGCCATCATATATAGAACTACGAAAAGCTCCTTTACAAAAGAACAAACACTCTAGTAAAGCAGTCACCCTAATAGAGACATGTATACCATAGATATTTTATATCAAAAAGTAAACAGACTGAGCTGCTGTAATTAAAAATTATTTATCTAAATGAAGTAAGGATCTAGTGACAAAAGGTAGTGAAACATGAGTTAAATGGTGGTATTAACATAGCTATGTGGGAAAATCACCACAACATAAACAGTGGAATGTAACATGCCAATGTGTTTCAATACAACAATATATTACATATCATGGTGGCTTCTGACTGACTTACTAATGCCTTCAGACAAGTTTAACTCAATAATGGCTATGACTACAGGCTTGATTGTTTCATTGTTAGAGGTTACTACAGCCTAACAGATGCCTTTTGGCATAATGCTATGCATAAGATGCACACATCATGGACTTACTTTTGTCCTCCTTTGTGTTCTATTTCCTTTTGCAGATGGTGCAAGGTGTGGATTTGCAGTAACACATCACGACTGGTTAGCTATCACATTTATAATAGAAATCATCCATATTTTTCATAGTGAATGGATTGATTGCAGATACTGTACGTGTTTTTCAGGGTTGAGCATAGCTGAAAACAGAGCAAAATGTTCACTTCACTTATCATTATTAGTGGCTGAGATGCACATTCAGACATAAATATAAAACTAATTTTATAGTATATCTGGCACCTTTCTTTCTTTTAATGCAGTTCACCAGCCATAACTATGTCAAAAAGTACATAAACAGCAAACAAATAAAAGGTAACATTAGGAATTTTAGGGTTGGGATCATAGAATGGTGAAAAGGGGAGGTTGCCTATACACCTGAAGATATACTAGTGGACACGTAATCCTTAATTTGGTCATTGCTGCTATAACTGAAGTAATAGGGATTAAATGTTTGTATACAACACATTGAGTGCAAGAGGCTAGGCTATTCAGAATTGTGATCATGAGTAGTAAAGTATAATTTGTTCAATTTCCTATGTAAACTGCATGGCTAACCACACATAAGCACCAACATATCCATGCAGTTTTACAGATAGTACTTCAATATGTAGGTAAATGATGCAACTGGTAGAGCATCTACCTTACCCTTATGTGCGATTGCTGTGGTTAGGTCACAGGTTCAAATCCAGCTAGTAGTACACATTTTCAAACCTAACATTATATTTTTGCTCATAGTAAAGCTTTACACATGGCACTCACTGTTTTGTTGCACAGTTTTAATGTTGTGTATACATCAAGACACATGATAGTGTGTCATGTGGTTAAAAACCTGTGTGGGTATATTGATAGTTGCAGGAAGAAGTTTTTAACATTGCATAGCTTCATAGTCGCTTTTTCAAAGTACACGATATATAGCTATGTTGGCACGCTCACATTCTGAATTTTACCAAATCACTATAATATTTTTCCTCAAAGTTAGACTCCAGGTTTTTTTTTGTTTTGTTTTGTTTTCCGAAGGCCTTCTTTTTTTGCACACTTTACAAATCTAGTATAAGATACAAATGCGCAACTCAGTTGCCATGAAATATGGTGTACATTCAGGACATATTGAAGTGAATTCATTTTCCAAATCTGATAAATATTAATGGAGTTATAGATGATGATTTGCACCAAATAGACCAAATTTTGTCATGCCCACATGGTAAACTGCTGAAGTGAATGGCTTGAAAATCGCTCTGTGTATAGGTTAACTATATCATAGATCAAACCATTTGTAGTTTAGAAGAAATTTCAGTGATAGCTATAGGGTTACAAGGAGAAACCAATATAATGTAAAATCATAGGAGTCACTGAGTAGCAAAAATTGCACTGCAAAAATGTTGACAAAAAGTCATTTATTAGAAGTTCTGTGCACTCTATCAGGGTATTACAACACATGGTCAAATAAATTCAACAATAAAATACTATTGTAAATACTGTCTTCCAAAATCATCATAATCATTACTGCTCCTGCAGATTTGGTAAAACCAACCCCACAACTAGTTTATGGCTGGGCTTGGGGCATTTAAAATACAATATACTGTAATACAATACCATTGAAACATCTGCGTTCCAGATAAGAAGAACTGGTAAAAACAAATCCCAAAGTTTGTTTATGGCTGACTTCAGAGGTATTTAAAATACAAAGTAAAATTCATGAAATAATAGTTAGCTAAGCTGCATGTAAAAAATGGTGTGACCTTCAAACGTCTGGAGTGAAAAGGTTGTAAAATCATAGGAGATGATATTGCAGCCATTTCTTGACCACCACCTTTGATTTCACAACCTTTAACCTTAAAGGCTGTACCCTTTTTTTACAGCTTAGCTGTTTTTGCATGGAGTCTATATAAATAATAATATCTGATCCAAAACAGCCAAGCTGTAAAAAAAGTGTGCGGCCCTCAAAAAGGCTATGGTGAAAAAAGATGTGAAATCCAAGGTGGCGGCCAAGAAATGGCTGTGATGGTAGGTTAATGGTAAAACGTTTAATAACAACAATTCAGGTGAATTTGGTGCTGCTTGGTCTTGGCACAAAATTCACCTGAATTGTCGTCATTCAAATTTTTACCATTAACCTACCATCACAGCCATTTCTTGGCCGCCACCTTGGATTTCACATCTTTTTTCACCATAGCCTTTTTGAGGGCCACACTCTTTTTTTACAGCTTGGCTGTTTTGGATTAGATTTTACTTCTTTTTGTATTTGTATACCCCAAAGCTGCCAGTTTTGGGGCTTTTTTAACCTATCTTTTTTTTCTTTTCCACAGGAAGAAGAAAAGATGAAGCAGATGAATACTTTAAATATTTCTCATTTTATCAATAAATGTACAAATTATATATATATTTTAGCTCGATTTCTTTCAAACCACAAAAGGTTTGAGGTTCAATGCTAATAGTTAACCTATTCACCCACCAATTTTCAGCTTCTTCCCATATGCGGTTTACCCTGTAGGCGTGACAACATATTGGTGTTATTTTTCGTGAACAATCGCTCATAACTCTTTGCCTGTTTATTGTATTCCAGCCAAAGTTGGTACAGAGATGCACCTTTATACCCCCCTTCTGTGTGCCAAATTTCAAGGCAATCGGATATTGCGTTCACGTTTTATAGCGGTTTTTGTAAGTGTGCGAAAAGAGGAAGAAAAATAAGAAGAAGAAGAGGAAGAAGAAAAAAAACCAAGAAGCTAAGCCAATTTGTGAAGTCGCATATCTAGGGAACGCTTCAAGTGATTACGCTCAAATTTGGAATGTGGAGTACTGAAGTTGGAGGGAGTGTCCACAGCAAAAATCGTCGTGTTTCATCAAGGCAGCACAGAGCTACGGAGGTGCAAAAATTGCGTTTTCTTTCTTCCTGTCAATATACTCATGGGTGTTGCGCGCCGGCTTCTTGGGCCGCACGACACACTACCGTGTGTCTTGATCTGTACATATCAATTGTTGGTACTGTATCGAATATATTTTCTCTTCTGTTATCTTGTAGCCCAACCAACAATTCTACTGCGATTTAAAGAACTGATATGTGGATCTGTCCTTCTTCAAAATTGCTATGATGCTGATAAACAGTTCCTACCTACAATTTGTACTATACACTTCTACTACTGCCACTGCATCACAAAACTATATGTATAACAGACATCATATCTGCTCCAGCAAGATTAAACACAGACACTGTGTGGCTTCCATAATCACCAGTACAGTGTACAGTCAGTGATGAACCAGTGATACAATTGATAATGTATAATGGTATTTATATTGTAGCAAAATAGTTGATTCAGAAGAGTTCTATACTCAGGGCACATAAGTAACATGGCCATATGGGGTGATCTTTTGTGATAGAAGAGAACTTTGTCATCACCATCTCTTCACATGAAATGTCTTTTAGTATTATTGTACTGGATGAGACATGGGGTCAAACGTAAATATTGATGGTTTTACCAGCTCTGGACATATTGAGCAAAGTTGCATTTCAATGTATATTATGGCTGCTTCATTAATTAACATGTGCTGTTTGTACTGTGTCCAGAGCAACATGGCTACGAAAGCAACATAATTATGCCCATAACTCTGTCCTCATTGATATACAACAAAGGAAAACAAAATAATTAGAAATACAGGGATTCTAATTTGTACTGTTTGTCTAAATTATACACATTTAATTTTGACGTGCATTTATTCACAGTGTGCTGGAACATTTGAACTCTTTTACATATAGAAAACTGCCTTTAGTGAGCAGTTTTGTCAACCATGCTTTCTTATACAAACTCACTCATGAGCTAAGGTATGTCCACTCCACACTATTTTTTTTGAAAATTATGAGATTGAATTATGAGGTCACATGCAATAGTATTAGTATTATTATCAATTTTGTCAAAGTGACAGGGTCATACAGAAGGACGAACCTGCAAATGTACTCCCCACAATTAATTAAACATACATACAGTAACATTAAATGCACACTAATACAATAACTAAGACGAGACAGATAGCTAATAACAGCAATACACAACAGGACAAAAAAGAGTCTACTGTAACTAAATGTACCAGTCCACATGTATTTTGTCATGTTTACCTACGTACTGAGCCAAGGACCACAAAACTGAAGGAAAATTGTGTTTTGCAACATCTAAAATGCAAGCCCCCCCACTGCCCTCTGCTATTTAAGTGCACAATCAGTCTGGTTCACTCTTGCAAACTTTTACAAGAATTTCCCAGTACAGTAGTAGAAATGCATACTTGTGACTTTCAATTTGAGTATACAGGATGGTTGTACATACACTATTAGTTTAAAACTGAAGTATGTAGTCACATTGTTGTTTCATGATGCTGATATAAACTGTATGTATATGCTTATGCTGTCTCTTTGCACAGCTCAGCCTACTTTTGTTACTCCAGACATGGTCAGGGCTACAGAAGGAGACATTAGTACACCTATCATTTGTAAAGCAACTGGTGTACCAGTACCATTAATTAGTTGGACTGGACCAAGGAGTATTATTAAGAATGATAGAGAATATTTTAATATCACTAATACCAACCCTGTGTTGGTACTTGATGGTGTTAAAGAAGTATTTCAGGTTACTAGTGAGCTTACAACAATGAATGTCAGACGAGAAGATGCTGGAGTGTGCTCTTGTAATGTACCTGGTGGTTTTATATGTAATGTAGGGAGTAATACTACCCTCAATGTGATGTGTAAGTGTATAAGTATTGTGGTTAGGCATGAGGCTATTATGCTCCAAAAATTGAGCATTATGCTTTTAAACAGTACTCAAAAAATCACCTATTATGCTTTTGAGAATTGCCCATTATTCTCAAAATTATGCCACCATAATTGGCTAATAATGCCAGTTTATTACTGTATCAGACCATTTTCATTGATGTTTAACTTCAAATAGTCTTTAAATCTTTAGCTGGTTGCTATATTAGAGTATTTCGTTTCAATGTGACTGCTATTAGAGTAAATGATATTCAGTGACTGTTCTATTAGAGTTTCTGACTGCTCTATTAGAGTATCTCGATCTTCTTAACGAAATTGTACAATCTGTAGATTTTCCTACTGTTAAAGTTTTACAATCATCTCAAAATGCTAGCATAATTCCTGATTTCCACACATACCTATTATGCCCGAAATTATGCCGGCATAATCGCCGCATCCCTAATTGTGGTGTGATGTACTGTATGTAATATGTATAAGGAAATTGGTTGTTGTGTGACCAAGAAAGCCAGTGCACCACACCGTGGATATATTGACAGGAAGAAATTTTAATGCATACATTGCTCTGTGTTCCCTTCTCCAAATGGAATGATTTTTATGCCGCAAATGTCCCCCACTTTCAGACACTTAATTCACATGCCTAATCAGAAAAATATGCATGCAGTCATGAAATACCAGTCCTCTTTGGAGGCTTAGATTTATCTTCTTTTGTACCACATTTTGCAAAAACCATTATAAAACACAAATGCGCAATTTGATTGCATTTAAGTCTTGCATATACATTACATAGGGGAAAAATTATATACTAAGTGTGGTGTAAATCTAATCAATATTCACAAAGCATAGAGTTATTGATGATTAGTTATGCAAAGAGACCAATTTTTGTCATACATACAGGGAAAATTGTTTATAAGAATAACTTGAAAATTTGTCTGTTAATACCATACCTGTTTCACTGCCCATACAAAAGTCTCAATAGTAGCAGTGAAATTTATCCCGTATTTCACTGACAGCAGTGAAAAAGTTGTAATTGCAAATTCATTGGCTAGAATTTATGTTAACAATGTAGCGCCAATTAGTGTCGACGCGTGTTTAGTACATAGTGACAAATTGCGTACATGGCAACGCTAATGCACAGCATGCGTATATGCAGCGAGTATGGTATTAACTGGGAATAGCATGGGTAGCAGTGAAATTTGGGATAAATACCACTCTTGTTGTATTGGAAATGGTAAATTTCACTCGGCTTCGCCTCGTGAAATTTATCCCCATTTCCAATACAACACTCGTGATATTTATCCCAAATTTCACTGCTATCCATGCTATTACTAGTACGCATAGGTTAACCTGGTATAAATTTGTGGTATGAACTACTCTAATAGAAGAGTTACTGAGAAAAAAAGTGTAAGAAAAATCTGTCAAGAATTTGAACAAGGGACCTCTATACTTAACTCCCAAACCCTTCACTACTAAACCAGTTTTAAGTTCACTTAAATAAATCTTTTCAACACTAAATGTTTATAGCTTCATAGATTTACCAATGAAATATTTAGAACATTTTTGTGTGTTCTATTAGAAGTCCACCAAAAATTTTGTGCATTCTATTAGAGTATTGCAAAAGAAATCCCAAAGTCAGTTTATGGCTGGTTTTAGTTTTAAAATTAAAATCCATGCAAAAACAGTGAGACTGTAAAAACAGGGTAGCTTTCTGTGTGAAAAGTTGTAAATTAAAGGTGGTGGCCTTAGAGCTGTGAAACTGGACAGAATACCGGTTACTGAGCAGATCATGACTATTGGTTATCCAGTAAATTGAATGACAGTTTCTACAATTGTTATGCTGCACTTAGCATGTATGCACCTTAACTTTGTAGTACAGTTTGTCAGATTATCCTTATAGCGGCCAAAGTAGGCACCAGTGATTATATCTATAGCAGAATCCTACAAGTGTGATATCAATGTTAAAGCATGAGAAGAGCACCCAAAACATACATTTTGAGTGATTATCATAGAGATTGGTTAACCGGCTATACAAGATAACTGGAATAACTAGTTGGTTGATTGGTTTACCTGGTAAGGTTTAGTTAGTGCATTGTTTATCAAGATGTGTCTTTCAAATTATTTGTCATGCGAATCCTGAACTATTTTTTGAACCCCCTATTTGTCATGCGAATCCTGAACTATTTTTTGCATTGTTATTCAGTAAATATATGGTGGACACTGCTACAATATTAATGCAGGTGCAGAAGTGTCTCATATCGATGAATTGTAACTGATGAGCATTGAGCCGGAACATGATTACAATAATATAATATATAAGACTCAGTGTAATACTCATGAAGTATAAGGTTTAATAACTATAAGTGGTGTTAGTTAAGTGCAATTCATACTACTGAAATACAGTGGTATATAGTTGTTTGCTATAACAAATTGTCAATACAACATTACTATGAAACTAGTTACATTGCTACTGAGTTAAATAGGAGGTTCTGTTGAAACCATCTAGATCCACCACTGCACTCATGACTGTCACTTATCGCTATACACAACTCTTGATCAGTGTAGTCCACTTAGCTACCAGTGGCGGATCTAGAAATTTTCAGAGTGGGTTTCAGATTCCAGTTGTAAGTCGAAGACAAAAAAAAAGGTCACAACCTGTTGTTCAATGTGGCCGTAGGTCTAATTGTGATTTCAAAGGCAAAAGTATGAAGTTTTGCCAGTAGGAAGTCCTTCTATGTATAACTTGTGGCGATTTTACACCCACACGACGGCTCGTCAATAAATTTGAGGCGCGCGCTATTTTTAGAGGGGGTTTCAGCTGAAACCATTGCAATCTCCTGTATCCACCACTACTTACAGTAGAAAGCCAGCAGTATGATTTATGTAGACATTTGTGCATACCGAGGTGCATACTGAAAATCACTATCAAATTTTTCAGTCTGAAACACTTTAGCTTCTGGGGGGCTGTGCCCTGCTCCATATACATGTATCTACTATCCTGGTGCACCCCCTTTGTCCTGAATCTGCCCCTGTCTTAACAATAATCTATGGATACTGCATACTATCTATGCATACTGATTTTATTTGATTAACCTATTTGATCTTATGTTGCGCGGGAAAAATTGTTTTAAATTTGGGTAGGTAGGTTGGTTTGAAAATGAAAATGATAAAAATTTTAAATACAAGCATACAAAATGTAAATAATGAATGTAGCTATAATAGTACATGCACAGTTAAAAATCTAGGTTTTATACTCTTCTAGTAGTATCAGATATCTCCAAAAGAGCTTTCCCATCGTATTCTACAATTTTAGAGCATTGGATGATCTTCAATGGTCCCTTTTGGACTATATCACGAGGGTGCTGATGATGTGTTGTCTTTAATTAAGTACACGTGATCCGCACACGTGATTTTCAAAATTATTTCATTTGAAGAAAAATGTAGTCGGTCCGGCCAGCGCAACATACGATCAAATAGGTATGGCCCTACTAACTACTAGCTATCTATGCATAGTGATGCATGCACTTGTCACAAATAGCTGGTACAGGAGAAACGACATTATCTTCACAATGGATGGTAGTTACGGCGAAGAGACTTTCGTATTTCATCTTTGTAATTCAAGTTGTTATAACTAAGTCTTAGCCACGAGAATGCGATCATACTGAGATTTTAGAGGCGCGTAACGTGAGGCGTGGCAATGCTGCTTCTGTAATGGCAACAATACCAGGATTGGGCAGAGTTTGCTTTTATTATTGATTTAGCTATATTATTATCTTTATAATTTTATTAACAAAAAAAAGTCACGTGATCTCTACCTCATGGGATTGGATGAAAAGATCGCTTCCCATATAGCTAGTCGCTAACCCGAGGTTTGACTCAAGTAATGAAAATGTGTGGTCTGGACTTCCTGCTGATTGCCATTGCCTTCAGTCAAATGGACGCAGGTTAGTTTACTACAAAATACATAGCTACGCGTCCATGTGTTGTATACCCACTGGACGTCATGATCACAATCAGTTCTTTTCTTTGTGTGTGTGTGTGTGTGAGCGGGGGAAGGGTATCAGAAGAATCCCCAGAATCTGCCAGAACAACAATGCTATACTATGTTCACTACAAGGCCCGGAGCCGTATTTTGCCGTGCTGAATCTGAATGAGCGCCATGCAGGTATAAAAACAGAAAGTCAGTAGCTAGCTATATATTCATAGGATTTTCTATGAATTGGTAGTAAATGCTCCATAAGATTATCTCTGTGAATTGAATTCGAAGAAATCAAGGAAATGCCTATGAAAAAATGCGGTCACATGTTGTCCGAGGATCCACTTGCTTTTATTTTGTATACACCTTGTTCATCATAATTTGATGGTTAATAATAATTCTTTCATACTGTTCTTTCATCTGACCATATTCATTACTCTAGAAAATTTATTTTAATTATCATGAAAGTACCATAAGTACTTCATGGGTGGTGCCAGGCTTATGAATTTTATCAGAAGTTATTATTTTATTATTATTATGGCTTTACATTACAAGTGCTGAAGGTCTCTAGGACACCTTGTCCTACAGCCTGTTTAAATTGAAAAGGTCACAGTGCAGAAAATGAAAAAAATCCATGACTGGACCTTGAACCTGCAGCCATCCGATTTATGTTCAAATGCTTGCAGGAGTCTGCCAGGTGATCAGGACATTCTCTCCTTGTTAATTTCATGTATTTGTATCCATAGCAATCATAGAGAGTGACTTACTATCTCAAAGTACTCCAAGCGGAACCAAATGGGTTAGTATTTCAAGTAATCTTCTTAAATCTTCAGTTCCAGTTTGTTAGGTTAGGTTAATCCAAAGGCTGCAGCACATGTTGCTGTCAGACCTTCAGTGCTGGCCACTGTAAAGCTTTAATTATACAACCAAGTACTAAGAATAATATGAAATGCAGTTAAAATTACATCATAAATAAATAAATAATTAATGTTTGAGAAAACTATGAGGCCTAGAGACATACAGGGATCGATTCGCCTGTAAACAAAGGCACAACCGTGTAATAACTGTGCCTGTTCATGCTGATGACTTAAACGTACGTGTAATTATAACACCCAGTACCACACCCATGATTTAATTTCCAAATTTGCGAAAGAAAAGATTCCACAAGTGATTGCAGGAGAGCCAGAGGCCACTTTACACATAAACAACAAGATTACCAGTTTGTTTTAATATTTGTAACTGTATTTTGAGTCCAGCATATGCACTCCAGACGTTGGTTGTTCTTGGATACCAGCTGATGCGCTCACTCATGAACAACAAGGTAAAGAGTATGTTTCAATGTTTTACTTTCATTGTACATCTTCATTGTACATCTTCATTGTACATCTTCATTCTTCATCTTCATTCTTCACCTGGCTTGCTAGCTGGGATTTTTTCCACCTTTAGCTACTAATAATAGTCTGTTGCCAAAATCTGCAATTAACAGAAGATGCATTGCTGCATATACAACAGTGTGTAACTATCTCCTGTATGTTGTGTACCGTATTTGACTGGTTAATAGCCGTGGCTTGTATAATAGCCGCGGCTTGTATAATAACTGCGGCTTGTATAATAGCCGCCTCCGGATAGTAGCTGCTCCACAGCCTAGAATTATTGTAATAAGAGCCGCCCTCAGATAAGAGCTGCGGCTTGTATATGAACGTACTGTTGCAAGTGCACGTTTGAAGCAGAATTCTGGTTTTAAGCCAAGAAATATCATTTTTGAGAGAAGTTGGAATTAATGACAGTATTGACAGATGATTAAACAAGATCAGTCACTTGTGAATCCGAATAAACGCCATGGGCTGCTGCTACACAAGCCCATAGTAGCTGCCCTCAGATAATAGCTGCCTTTGCATAGTAACCGCAGGATTTTGCTTGCTGAAAGTTATAGTAGCCGGGGCTATTAACCGGTCAAATACGGTATGCATAATATTATAGACTGTGATCACTATACCAACTAGTGTCAATGCCAGACTGCTGATTTACTGGCACATCACCAGGGGCCTCTAGTTACAACAGAGTCTATTGGCTTGGTTGGGATCATTTTGCCAGTTGTGCCTTCACCACCTTGTTGTATCACTTCATTGCTGACTCATCTTCAGAGGCATGTCACACCTACAATATACACAAATCATTTAATACCACTATAGCTAACTTAACTTTGTCAAGTTGCATTAATTATTTTTAGTATTGTGATTTTCTGATTCCAGTTAAACTGCCTTGCCTGTGTATGTATGCATATGTATCATTTCCATAGACACACACACTGCTCTGAGTGCTGTCTTCACCTGGCTTGCTAGCTCAAATTATTTTCTGTGGTTCCAATGGTCTGTGATCTATAAGATGCATTGTTGCATGTACAATAATGTATAGCTATCTACTGTATGTTGTGTAATATGTATCCATAATATTATAGACTGTGATTACTGTGCCAATGCAACACTGCTGGCACATACGTACCAGTGGCCTCTAGTTACAACAGAATTTATTGTGATCATTCGTGACTGGTGTCTCTTTGTTTAACAAGTGTTTCCAGGTGGCACAGTGAGTCCCAAGTTGCTGCAGGACAGCTTCATCCTTCACCTGACTTGCTAATAAAATGATTTTCCACCATCAGTGTTGCCAATAATACATTGCTGCATACTCTACTACTTTAATGTGTATCTCCAGTAAGTAATCTATGGCTCAGAATGTTGTGTATGCACATAGTGTGTACACGTCAGCCACACCACTGATGTACTGGCACTTATATAGCTACTGGCTGCCTTTAGTCTGTGCCATATTGGGATCATATGCTGATTGTGCTGGCCTTTACCACCTTGTCATGCATAGTGGCCTTCTTTTTTGATTGAGTCTCTTTATGTAAACAAATCACTTAATGTCACTATAGTTCGCTTGTTTTACATTTTAGTATTGCGATTTTCTGACGTCAGTTAAGCTCTTTCCTGTGTATGCACACGTATCATTTCTGCCGGCACAACCACTGCTCTGAGTGCTGGCTATGGCATTGTTTATACAAGCCCTACAGATAGGCTGTCACGTTGGCATATATATATATACTTAGTCATATGTGACCCGGTCCTAGTAATATTTATACAACCAAGTACTAAAGATAATATGAAATGCGGTTGAAATTATGTAATAAATAAATAATTAAATAAATAATTAATTAATAATTAATGTTCTCGAAAACTACGAGGTCTAGAGACATAAACTAACCGGAAATAGATTTGCCCGTGAACGAAGGTATAACCGTATAATCATTGCGCCTGTTTGTGCTGATGACTGACCATATGTGTAATTCTATATAATGCCCAGTACCACACCCTTGCTTAATTACAGATTGCGCGAAGGAGAAGCTTAGCGAATGTCCGTGGAGTGACTGTAGGAAAGCCAGTGGCCACTTTACACGTAAGCAAGAAGATTACAAATAAATTTGTATGTTTGTAACGTCTTAAGTCTCCATGCCAGCTGACAGTGGATCCATTCACATAAAATATGTAATTTAAACAATACAAGAAAACATTAAAACACATGCCACGCTCTTTGCAATGCAGTTACATATAAAATACAAGTAGACAATCTTGTCTTGTGCAGCTGGTATGGCGAACTTCCTTTGTGTTGGTGTCAGGAAATTCAATACGTGCTTAATCGTTTTTGCCTTCACTTGGCTTAGCTACTAGGCTCTGGCTGAGTTGGCTGTCTTCCTTTTTCTGGTTCATCTGGCTCGCATACTCCTACAGTATTGTGTAGCTATCTTCTGCAGGTTGTGTATGCATAATTATAGTGTGTCACCTGTCACTGTGCCATTGCTACACCACTGATGAACCTTATTTAGCTCTAGTTGATGTTGATACTGTGCTGTATATTGGCTAATAATTTTTATCTGGTGATGTTGCCTATAATGTATTGCTGCATACAATACTGCAATCATGTATAGTTCTCTCCTGTATGTTTTGTATACATACACTGTGTACACATCACTGCGCCATTACCATACCAATGATGTACTGGCACTTAGCTACTGGTGGCCTTTAGTTACGATGCCACTATTGTGTATCTGTCACTACTGTGACATATTGAGTTGATTTGGGGATCGTGCCTTCACCACCTAATAGCCTCAACAGGGGGCTTTCATGTTTGTGTATGTACTTGGTTGTATGTGACGGAGTCCTAGAGTAATAAATAATAATAAATTTATTATGACTTACAGCTAGTGCTGAAGGTGTATAGGACACCTGGTCCTACAGCCTGTTTAAAGACATTATATTAAGTATGTTTGCAACTGCAGTCAAAAACTGGGCAAAATATCACCTTGACCTGTGACTTGAAATGTTTATCAGTGCTTGACCTGTGACTTTTAGCATTATTTTGTTATTGAAGTTTTTAACACTGTTTTATTCCCTATTTTCCAATGTACACTTGCACTTGCACTTGCACTTGTAACTTAGGATAAGAATTTCTTGGCGCATGCTACAGTATCAACAGCTGTTGAAGAAAGGTCATTACATTTACAACAAAGTGCTTAGTAACATATTATTGGAGATTCTTACATCTTGTGAGTTGCATGTAATTCTGTAAACTTGGTATGGTAGGGTTCAATTAACAGTCATTATCAATGATTCCAATCATGTGCAACAGCAATCATACAAAACTACAACTACAAGCCCAGCAAATTTACAACTAGCTTATGTGTGCAAAACTCAATAACAAATGAACAATAATACACACAAGCCAGATTAATAATTACATTCTTACGATACTACATTTCCTACCTCATAGTTTAATTGTAACTAGGTGACCAATGGCTTCGGCACTTGTGTAGATTTTCTCAGAGGTGACTGTTAACTATTGACTGTTCTGGTTGACTGTCTGCCACTTGCGAGCTATACTCGCTGGTTGAGAGTCACTTGTTGAGAAGAAACTTGTGGAGGATCCACGAGATGTGAAACTTCCAGTCTGGTTTTCAACTGTTTTGCATGACATCGCCAAGTAAGGTTTTGTCCTTTAATTTAAATTTAGTACATCACATTTCCAGATTTCTCTTTCATTATACCTGGAACCCATCTTTTTCCTTCCCTGAAGTTTAATACCCACACTAGGTCACCTATTTTGAAATTATTTGGTCTGGTCTGTAAATTGTAATGTTCAGTTTAGCTTGTTGTAGTTGGGGATGTAGAAGATCTGAAAGTGTTCATAATCGTCCTCCATTTACCAGTTCTGAAGGTGTCTGACCTTTCACTGAATGAGGTGTAACTCTATATATCTTATTATTAATGCTTTACAGTGGCCAGCACTGAAGGTCCGACAGCAACATGTGCTGCAGCCTTTGGATTGCCTAACCTAACAAACGGGACTTGAACAGGATTACTTGACCTAGCTAACAATAAGGTGAAACAGAAAAAGGAAAAAAATCCCTCCTACCCCAGGATTTGAAGTGCAGGTCACCCAATGTCTAGTCGAGTGCCACACTCAGTCTCCTCCAGGAGGGATGGATTTTCTTCCTTTAAATGTAAGTATTTATTGCAAGGAAATTTGTAGTACAATCTTGAACTTCTTTTCTTGAAGTAGGATTAGCTTTCTGAACACTGTTCCTTAAAAGTTTCAACAAGTCTCTCTACTTCCCAGAGTGGTAAGGGGCAGTGGTTGTGTGTAGAATTCCACACGAACTGCAGTAATCGCTAACTCACTGGCTGTAAACTGAGGTCCATTATCTGAAACGATCTGCTCTGATAACCCTTGTGCAGCAAAGATTTGCATAAGCTTGCTAGGTACTTGTATCAGTCATTTCTAACACTTCTGGAAATTTACTGAATGAGTCTATCAGAAGTAATCACATCTTGCCTTTGAATGGTCCAGCGTAGTCAATGTGTACTCGCTGCATGCCAAGGACATAGTGGCAATTCCCACTGGTGTAAAGGTACACAGGAAGGATCTCTCCCAGCTGTGGCACAACCTGTAAAACTCTTAGCATGAGTCTCACAATAGCACTATCAATGTCTGGCAACCAAACATGAAGCCTTGCCAATGGTTTCATTCACGTCATGCCAGGATGTCCTGAATGGAGCACTTTGTGATGGCGTTTCTGTGGAATCACTACCCTCAGTCCCGAAAGTAAACATCCAATGTGAATCATCAATTGTGTTCTGTTATGAAAGAAAGGGTGTACTTTGCTGTCCACTTCACTAGAATAAACTGGCCAACCTTGTAATGTATAATTAAATACCTGTGACAAAACTAGGTCATAAGCTGTGGCCTTCCTAATTTCTTTGTGTCTACATGGCACAAACAATTTCTTCAGTGTCATCAACCCAGTCTTGGTCTTGGTCCAACAGTAACCTGGGTAGAGCATCGGGCATTGCAATGGTTGGTGAAATGTTGGAAATGTACTTTGTAATCATAAGCAGAAAGAGTTACAGCCCATCGTTGCAATCTCCTGGTAGCAATCTCAGGAATTCCTTTCAAAATAGTTAGTAATGGTTTGTGGCCAGTGTATAATTTAAATTTCCTACCCAACAGATATTGCCTAAACTTCTGAGCACAATACATTATGCCTAGTGCCTCTTTCTGGATTTGAGCATAATGCTGCTTGACCTTGGTCAACTTATGAGAGGCATACTGTACACTATCGGTTTATCTGTGCCATCAGGAAGAGTGTGTGAGAGGACTGCACTCTGGGGTAGCATCACAAGCTAAACTTAATGGCAATTTGGGGGTCATGGTGAGTTAAGGTATCTGCTGATGTCAGATTTTCTTTGATCTGGTCAACTGCATTGGTGTGTTTATGGCTCCAGTACCACTTCTTATCCTTGCGTAACAATGCATGAAGGGGAGCACACTTGGTAGCTATGTCAGGTAATAATCTGTCATAATAGTTTACCATTCCTAGGAATGACCTGTTAAAGGTGAAGCTGAGTCAAGCTGAGTCATGATCAAGCATCAAACATAGGCATTTCTGCATCTATGAGGTGTAGAATCTGAAACATTGGAGGAATGTCAGTATGGGACTGAGATATGTGAACAAGTGCTGACCCCTGGGGTGTGACAATCACAGCTACAAATCCACAAACTTGGGCATTGTGGCCAATTTGTGACACTTGGCACTGTAAAATCAACATGATTTCGAAGTATGATTTCCCCCACAACTTATATGAGTCTGTTCTTTAGAAAACTGTCCTGCTGTGTTTGCTTCCTGGGCAATTCTGCTCTGGATTTGGGCTTTGGATTTTTTCCATTGATGATCGATGGGTACCACATTTGTCTGACTTTCACCTTCAGAACATTTCAGGGCTTTACTCTCTGTGGCTTCAAAAGTAGTCGCCAATTGAGACAAATCATGAGACTTGCTGTGGTCCTGAGTCAACAATTACTGAAGAAAGCGTTCATTGCGAAGTCCCAGCACAAACTTGTCACGAAGATTTTTACCCAATGCTGCTTCTGCCTACTGACATGTACAATAGAAGCCAAATAATGGGGTCCTGCAAGGTAAGTTGCCAGTAATTGTTTGTCTTGCTGCTTACACGTTTAATGAATGCTTCTCAACACGTGTTCACACAAAACTCTATTTACAGCACACTGATTCTTATTTCATACACAAAACGTTACTAAGTAATTATGATTATAATAATTATAATAATCATTGATAAATATAAGTTAGTGTTACTACATTCGATCGCCCCCTCCACTTAAAGCTTGAACACAAGTTTATGGTGGTCTGTAGCGGTCTGGTGGTCTTCAGTGGCATTGAGGATAACGGGAAGTCTCAGTTTGCTGAGCTGATGGAATAATCATGTAGTCTGCTGAAGGGGATGGCCATTCTAGAATCTTGTGATTGATATCAGTATCATTAACAACAGCCTGGAACATAACAACATTGCAGTTTATTGATATGTACAACTTTAGTCCGTCTACCTCTAGATATTTCTATGGTGACTGGGCTTTTAACTGATTGTATAATTCCCCTCTCACTTGGAATCCAGTTTTCTTGCTGTTGGTATGGATAGCCATACTGGATCACCAGGATTAAACGTCTGTTGCTTAGCATGTTGATCATACCAATATTTTTGTGAATAAGCTACCTGAATGAGATTTGAATGTACAAAGTAGGGTTAAGAAAAAATAATTTGAAGCTTTTTTCAGTTTCATGACATTCAGATGCTGCTTAATGCTTCGTCACCATGGATACTAAACCAGTTGCACAAGTAACAACTTTAAACAGGCTGTAGGACCAGGTGTTCTACAGACCTTCAGCACTTGTGCTGTAAAGCCTTAATTAAAAAAAAAATTAAAAAAAAGTATTATCACTCCTTGTGGAAGCTGCCATTTGCATATTTTCTGGTGTAGTTATAGTCTAAACAATGGTTGTACTGGAGCTATAACAAAGTATGCATAACAAAGTGTAGAAGTTTGTAATACAGTGTACACCCTAATAACCATCAATTGTGTTCATTAATATTGTTGACATGAACTTATTAACAAAGCTTCGAAGCTTCAGTAACAATTTCAAAAGAAGCTTTGGAGGATATATCTGTGCATTCATTCCAACCCTAGAACAAAGTCCTGAAGTTCTGCGAGTTTATCTTGAATTTGTGCTGGGTAGGATAGAGTGTCATACCCTGCTGTTGGAGAAACCTTTACGATACGCAAGTTTGAAATCGTAATCTTGGATAGCTAGGGACCATGCAATGGCATAGCATACCCTCCATTTTTTGTGCTGATCAGCCACTGTAAGGGTGTATGATCTGTATACAATTTAAATGGTCGGCCTAGTAAGTAGTTGCAAAATTGTTTTAGTGCATAGACAACAGCTAAAAATTCTTGTTGAATGACACTATAATTATGCTCTTGTGAGATTCCGACTGGCGTAAGCGATAGGATGTCCTTGCTGCTCCAAAACAGCCTCTAACCCTATTACACTGGCATCTGTTTGAAGCACAAATTCTGAAGAAGTTGGACTAAATGAAGGGTAAGCGAGTACTGGTGCATTACTCAAGTGTTGCTTGAGAGAATTGAAAGCATCATTGCAGTCTGGGCTCCATGCAAAGGTCACACCAGTCTGTGAGAAAATACAATGGAGCAGCAACGTTGGAAAAGTGTGGGATATATCGCCTATAGTATGATGCCAATCCAAGAAACTTACATTGGTTGGGATTGGCCACTCTACAACTACATTAATTATCTTCTTGGGATCAGGTGAAATTCCAATAGATGAAAATGTATGTCCTAGTTCTTGCACAGTTGACATCTCTATGTGACATTTGCACCACTCAAGGTTAACCCTGCATTCAGTAACCTCTTGAGTACCATATCAAGGTGGTTTCTATGCACTTCTTCAGTCTCAAAATGAACCAAAATGTCATCCAAGTAAATTGTAACAAATGAGAAACCCTGTAGAGTTTTATCTGTGAGGTGCTGGATTTAACTAAGGGCACCTGAAATCCCAAATGACATTCTGCTAAACTTGTAAAGTCCCATTCCAGGCCCTGGACAAAGGGAAGTCTTTTCACAGTCTGCTGGGCTGCCCACTACAAAGATGAAGTGGAAAACACTGTTGACTCAACAAGTTGCTATTGTACTTCATTAAGAAGGGGTAATGGGTAGGAGTCCTTAGTAGTATGTTTATTTAATTCCCTATAATTGATACATATTCTACGTTTCCCAGACTTATTGGGGACAAAAACAGCTGGTGTCATCCAGAGACTCTTAATTTGTCGAATAATTTCCTCATTCAACATGATCTTAAGTTGCTGGCAAACCTCAGTTTGGTGGATCCGTCTAGGTGGTACCTTCACCAGGTTTCCCACTGTGGAGATATAATTCCATGCATCTTCAGTGTACCCAGGTCCAGCTCACGATATTTTTCTATGACATGTTGAAGATTAAGGAGCAAACATGTTGGCAACTCTGAGTTTGACGGGGCACCATGATCCCCTCCAAATTGTATTGTTGCTGTGGACTTCATAGCTGCTATATACCTGCATGATCATTGTCATTGTAATTCATATCAGGGCTTATTGGTTGGGATGCCTGCCCTGAACAGGTGCCCCATTGGCGTTTCCCTGATGCCAACAATCCTTGGAGAGATGACCCAGTTTACCACAGAAGAAGCATCTTTGATTGTGACAGTCATGTTGCAGGTGGCCCACTTGATTACAATTAAAATAGTGAGAAGGAAGCCTTCTTGTTGGTTGTCTAACCCTCGACTGCTTAGTTGTCATCATGGCCACTTGTTCTGTTATGCCACAGTGAACTGATCTACTAGGGTACCTCTGCGCTGTGATTTTACACTTACTTAGTTTTGTTTTACAACTCTGTAGCTATAACTCTGTCTTTTCAAAAGGCACTGCTACGATGGTCAGCTTACGTACATACCAATTTTTAAATTATTGCCACACTACTCAGCATTTATTCTGTAGCCATGACGAAAATTAGATCTTTTTATGCAAATAAGTATGGTGTACCTGCTTACTTGGCCATACAACACACTACTTAATTTCTACAGGAGTTAGTATGCATATATTGCTTGTTGTGTGCATAAACTATATAGTGCTTGAATAATGATTGAGTGCTTTGCAATACCCACTTACAGCATTTAGGACTAGCACCAGCACCTGCCCTGTTATGCAGGTTACACATAATCAACTACTACACACCAAGAACCAGCCACACTTCATCTTAATACAGACAAATACTCTGCCAGGTGCCAATCAACCTTTTTGTAATGTACGTAAGCAGCAATGAGGTTTAGACATCAAGTCAATAGATATATTGAAGCTAAATATAATAGAGAACGCAAGCAGTTCACATAAAGAATTCAAGCGAGTTTAGCTCTACACCCTTGCATTCATTTCTCTGTATATGACAAACAGCAGCAGTTAGAAGGTTCATTTAAATTGAATACTATGTTTGGCACTTATGAATTGTTGGAAGAATAGATGGTCAGAAATTACAGATGGTCAGATGGCTTACAGGAATTACAGATGGTCAGATGGCTTTTTAGCTTTATCTGTAGAATAGAAATTTGGATTAGCTTGCCCAGATTACTGTTGGGTAAGGGTAAACAAATTTGGATGCTAAGTAATAGTTAGACTTCAGACCACAGGGGTCTAAGTAATTTAGTAACCTGATGGCCCTGTGTTGTGGCGCCTGAGTGAAGCGAAGGCGCTACTACAGGGCCTGAGGGTTACTAAATTACTTAGACCCCTGTGGTCTGAAGTCTAAGTTATTTAGACCCTTTATGTAGTTGTTGTACCTTAACATTGCTGACAGCTGCTTGTAACAGAGAAATGTAGCATTCATTAGTAGAAACAAGCCATTACTCCACCCGTAACTGTTCAGGTGGCTATGCGTTGCCAATGCTACCAGTGCAGGTGCGCGTAATAAACATGAAAAGGGTCTAAGTAAATATGAAAAGGGTCTAAGTAACTTAGACACCTCCAAAATCCACCAAATCCACCACAAAAAGGGTCTAAGAATGGTCTGACCAGACTAAATAAAATTGATACAAAATTGGCAGGATCAATTTTTCTGTGACATACCTACCCACTTTAATGCACATGAATGATAGTCACTTGTGGCTATCATACAGTATGATAGCACTGTATAGTAGGGGTTGGTAAGAAATCATGGTTTCGTGGATTTTTGCACCTTAAAAATGGCCTTGCAATAAATGTTACCCCAAAAAACCACCTGGAATACATTAGTACTGCTGAAATGATGCTGTACCTTGGTTAAATGAAGTGAAAAGTCGAATGTTTTGATGTACAGTGAGTTTAAAAATTTCAAAATTCACCTGGATTTCGTCTGCCTACCTGCCTGCCTGCTGTAAGACGCCGTTGCGTTAGGTATGCGGCTCCAGAAATTTCAGACGGCTAAGGTAATGACAGCGGATTTACAAATCTGTTGTTCCGATCACTGCACCTTGCTGTTTGCTTTCATCATTCATTCGCTTCTTTGTTTTTCTCAAAGGATAATTAATAGTTGTGGCACGTGCCACAACCCAAACACATGGTTTTAATGAAGTGTGAGTATATGTGTGTGAGACGAGGGTGAACAGGTGTAGTACCCAAGGAGTTGTCTCTAGCATCTATTAATGCTGGGTAGTTGTTCTATATGGTCTTAATTACCAGTTTAGCTTTTTTGTTAGGTAGCTAGCTAATAATGTCTTTGAGGGGCAGATCAACCTTGGGATCCAGACTTCTAAAAGAGAGGGTTCCACTCTTAATGGTGAGCTCTCCAGCAATGTTTTACTGTAAAATCATCAATATTTAGGCCATCAGAAATGTAGCTGAAGCTTTTAACAGTAGCTTGAAAAGACAAAAAATAATTATTTTAGAAGCACTTGTTGCATACAAAGTTAAAAGATAGCTGCTTCATATGATATTATTAACTATGTGGAAAACAAAAAGAGTATAATATAGCTAGCTAGCTAGACAAAGAAGTAAACAAACTAGCTATTTAAAAAATTAAAAATTTTAAAAGGAAGTAGGAATTGGTATAATATAAATACTACAAATAGTAAGGAAACAAGTTCAAAAACGTTACAGCTGAAGTGAGAAATGATCCAGCAGTAAAAGTAAGGAAACAAGATTAGATGACTACTTGCTAAATTGAGACACACTTTAATTCCTACTTTTGGCTAATTTGATGGTCTCATTTCAAGATGCTATACAGCCAAAAGTAGGGATTAAAGTGTCTCATTTTAGCAAGTAGTCATCTAATCTTGTTTCCTTACTTTTTACTGCTGGATCATTTCTCATTTCAGCTGTAACATTTTTGAACTTGTTTCCTTACTATTTGTAGCATGTATATTATACCAATCCCTACTTCCTTTTAAAATTTTCAGTTATTTTTTTAAGCTAGTCTCTAACAGTTTTATATACTTTTACAGTTAGTTCAACCTTTATTCAACAAGTGATGGACCAGACACAAAATGAGGGAAATGTAGCTCTCTTTGCATGTCAAGCTACTAGTGAACCATTTCCTACCATCAGTTGGTATTTCAATGATGTTCCAGTAGATATGACTAATACAGTGAAGTATAATGTGTTGTCAGTATATTCTGGTCAGAGTATCTTAAGAATCAGTAATGTACAGTCATCTGATGTGGGTACCTACACATGTAATGCTACTAATGTAGTATCTAGTGAGATTAGTTCTGGAGTACTGACTGTTAATGGTGAGGATTGAATGAATATAATAATGTACTGTGTGCATGTTATATGTGCATAGTATCACCAAACATTACTAAACCAGAGGAAGGAGAAGAGTTTAGTATCACTGAAGGGAGTGATAGATCAATCACATGTACAGCTACAGGTTATCCTCCACCAACAGTTGTATGGCTGAATAGTGATGGGAGTAGTCTAAGTGATAGTATACTAGTATCTGGTAGTGAAGTAATGTCATCTACTTGTGTTGGTAATGTGACTAGTGTAAGTGTAGAACTGATAGTGACAGGAGCTACTAGAGCTGATACTGGATTATACAGGTGTTCAGCTAGTAATACTGTTGGTAATAACACAGATGTTACAGTAACTATCACTATACAATGTAAGTACAAATCTACTGCAATATTTACTATTACACAAAAATGTCTGCTACCACAAATCAGTATGACACCATGTAACTATGTGCAATTTATAGATCGGGTGATATTTTGTGTTCTACCATATATGTATATATGTAGCTAGGTAGTGAATAGATTTTATTTCAAGCATATAACTGTATGTCATTTTTATAAGTAATATTCATGCCAAAACAGTCAAACTGTGAAAAGGTGTGGCTTAAATAGTGAATTTAAAGGTGGCAGCTAAGAAATGATGAATGTAGCTACATATAAATGTCAATCAGTAATGGTATGAAAGTTTTTTTTTGATTCTCAGTAACTATTCAACTTATTGTACTTGTTACACATGCTTGGTTTTTTAAAAAAATTTATTAACCCTGTAGCTACTGTAATACTCCAGTTTCTTCAAACTTCAAAATATTTGAGTTGTGATGGTTACCGTAACTTAATATGTGACCTAGTCTAAGAAAACTGGTCTTATCACCTATTTAAATGGTATCAAAAATGCCAGTTTTAAGAATTCAGTGTGTTGTAGCTCGCTCCTCTGGCCCCCACCACCCATCCCTCACCTGATACGGACAACATTGCATTTAAAACTATCTAAAATGGTGAAAAACTTAGCTGTTGGCTACTTGTACAGTGGATGCTCTGGAAATTGGTGTAAAACATGTGAAAAATTGGTACACGTACAGTAGGTTGAACTATTGGGGCAAAAGGCTATTTTAAAAGTTAAAGAGAGATGTGTATAGGCCAAATTATTGGCCATTCAGGTGTCAAAACTGGCTAAGATGACAATAACATTGATTTGGGCTTTACTGGGATCAATTTTTTCATGACATACCCACTTGTATGAAAATATATTACTATATGTGACTGGATCTACAAGAATCCCATATGTTAGCACAAGCCTAATTTTACCGTAGAATGCAATAAACGCATTGGGTGAAATATTTACGAAATCGAAAAAAGATTCCATAAATTTATGAGTGCTTATTTCAAGATGAAGGAAGGTGATAACAGCAAAAAATATGGTAGCATCATGATCCCCAAAGCAAGAAGAAAGAGTTTGAAAAATTTTCAGTACTCCTAAGGAGAGAGAAGATATGAGTGTTAGTTTGCCTTACGTTGGACAAGCGGTTTGTTATTGTTTTTTTCTCATGCTTTTGCCTTTCTAGGGAAGGCCTGAAAGACAAAACGTACCCAGCAATGAATCTGTCTGTTAATGGAGAATCTAATGGTGAAAGGATTGCATTCAAAAGTTATGATCATTTATTTAAGTGTCTGTAGTTTATTTCCATATCATCACTGTACAAATTGATTTTTCTGCTGTTACCACTTTGTAGCACTGTAACTTTGAAAGTTATTGGCTTCCAGAGCTGAAGCTTCGGTTGGCCATTCCTTTGGTTATCTACATAAAGAAAATGTAATAAAATGGAATTTTAAAAATGCGCTAACATATGGAGTTCTTGCAGATCCGGTCACATATGCACATGAATGATACTCACTTGTGGCTATCGAATAACTTTACATACTTTTACAGCTAGTCTCACCTTTATTCAACAAGTGATGGACCAAACACAAAATGAAGGAAATGTAGCTGCTGTCTTTGCCTGTCAAACTACTGGTGAACCATTTCCTACCATCAATTGGTATTTCAATGATGTTCCAGTAGATATGACTAATACAGTGAAGTATAATGTGTTGTCAGTATATCCTGGTCAGAGTCTTTTAAGAATCAGTAATGTACAGTCATCTGATGTGGGTACCTACACATGTAATGCTACTAATGTAGTATCTAGTGAGACTAGTTCTGGAGTACTGACTGTTAATGGTGAGGATTGAATGAATATAATAATGTACTGTGTGCATGTTATATGTGCATAGTATCACCAAACATTACTAAACCAGAGGAAGGAGAAGAGTTTAGTATCACTGAAGGAAGTAATAGATCAATCACATGTACAGCCACGGGTTATCCTCCACCAACAGTTGTATGGCTGAATGGTGACGGGAGTAGTCTAAGTGATAGTAGACTAGTATCTGGTAGTGAAGTGATGTCATCTACTGGTGTTGGTAATGTGACTAGTGTAAGTGTAGAACTGATAGTGACAGGAGCTACTAAAGCTGATACTGGATTATACAGGTGTTCAGTTAGTAATACTGTTGGTAATGACACAGATGTTACAGTAACTATCACTATACAATGTAAGTACAAATCTACTACAATATTTACTATTACACAAAAGTTTCTACTACCACTATGACAGAAATCACTATGATTGTAGCTATGTGCAATTTATAGATCGGGTGATATTTTGTGTTCTGCCATACATTTATTTAGCTAGGTAGCAAATAGATTTTATTTTAAGCGTACAACTGTATGTCATTTTTATAAGTAATATTCATTCCAAAACAGTCAAGTTGTGATAGGGTGTGGCCTAAATAGTAAATTTAAAGGAGGCAGCTAAGAAATAGCTGCAATGATGTACTGTACGTAGCTACGTAAATGATAATGTCAATCAGTAATGGTATAAAAGTTTCATTTTTATTTTTTTTGTTTCTCAGTATAAACTATTCAACTTTAATTGTACTTGTTACATATATGCTTGGTTTTTAAAAAAAATTCAACCTTGTAGCTACTGTAATACTCCAGTTTCTTCAAACTTCAAAACATTTGAGTTATGATAGTTACCGTAACTTCATAATGTGACCTAGTCTAAGAAAACTGGTCTTATCACCTATTTAAAGGTATCAAAAATGCCAGTTTTATGTATTCAGTGTGCTGTAGCTTGCTCCTGTGGCCCTCACCACCCATCCCTTTTGGAACTTACATGATATGGACAACATTGAGTTTAGATCTATCTAAAATTGTGGGAAACTTAGTTGTTGGCTACTTGTACAGTGGATGGTCTGGAAATTGGTGTAAAACATGTGAAAAATGGTACACGTACACCTGAATGGCCAATAGTTTGGCCTAATTCATCCCTATACACATTTCTCTTTAACTTTTTTAAATAGCCTCTTGCCCCAATGGTTGAACCTACTGTCAAAACTGGCTAAAATGGAAGTAAATTCACTGCACAGGTCTTTATTCAACACCACAGATATGTACAGCCAAACACTGCCATCCCCAGGCTGGTCAGTGCACCTGTAAGGTCCCAGACCACTCATATGGCTTGCCACTGTACTTGAGTAAAGCAGCCAGCACAAAATACCACTCAAGTTTTTTTTGGTATTTTATTGATGTAGTGTCTTGGTGAAAAAATAAATCTGCTGTCATGGGTGATAAGGCCAGACCCAGTCACATATGCGTTATGATATATCATACAGGAATTGTAGATAGTCAAAAGGCCTTTTAGCTTTTTATGTAGGATAGAAATTTGGATTGGCTTGCCCAGACTATTGTTGGATAGGGGTAAGCAAATGGTCTGACCAGACTAAATTTTGTTAGCTAAAATTGACAAAAAATTGGTCGGGCTTTACTGAGATCAATGTTTTCATGACATACCCACTTGTATGAGAGTTTATTACTTTATGCACATGAATGTGATACTCATTTATGGCTATCTAATTACTTTACTTTACATACTACAGCTAATCTAACCTTTATTCAACAAGTGATGGACCAAACACAAAATGAGGGAAATGTAGCTGCTGTCTTTGCCTGTCAAGCTACTGGTGAACCATTTCCTACCATCAATTGGTATTTCAATGATGTTCCAGTAGATATGACTAATACAGTGAAGTATAATGTGTTGTCAGTATATCCTGGTCAGAGTCTTTTAAGAATCAGTAATGTACAGTCATCTGATGTGGGTACCTACACATGTAATGCTACTAATGTAGTATCTAGTGAGACTAGTTCTGGAGTACTGACTGTTAATGGTGAGGATTGAATGTATATAATAATGTACTATGTGTATGTTATATGTGCATAGTATCACCAACCATTACTAAACCAGAGGAAGGAGAAGAGTTTAGTATCACTGAAGGAAGTGATAGATCAATCACATGTACAGCTACAGGTTATCCTCCACCAACAGTTATATGGCTGAATAGTGATGGGAGTAGTCTAAATGATAGTAGACTAGTATCTGGTAGTGAAGTGATGTCATCTACTGGTGTTGGTAATGTGACTAGTGTAAGTGTAGAACTGATAGTGACAGGAGCTACTAGAGCTGATACTGGATTATACATGTGTTCAGCTAGTAATACTATTGGTAATGACACAGATGTTACAGTTAATATCACTATACAATGTAAGTATTTAAGCACAAATCTACTGCAATATTTACTCTATTACACAAAGATTTCTGCTACTACTATGACAGAAATCACTATGATTGTAGCTATGTGCAATTTATAGATCAGGTGATATTTTGTGTTCTGCCATACATTTATTTAGCTAGGTAGCAAATGGATTTTATTTTAAGCATACAACTGTATGTCATTTTTATAAGTAATATTCATTCCAAAACAGTCAAGTTGTGATAGGGTGTGACCTAAATAGTAAATTTAAAGGAGGCAGCTAAGAAATAGCTGCAATGATGTACTGTACGTAGCTACGTAAATGACATTGTCAATCAGTAATGGTATAAAAGTTTCATTTTTATTTTATTTTGTTTCTCAGTATAAACTATTCAACTTTAATTGTACTTGTTACATATATGCTTGGTTTTTAAAAAAATTCAACCTTGTAGCTACTGTAATACTCCAGTTTCTTCAAACTTCAAAACATTTGAGTTATGATAGTTATCGTAACTTCATAATGTAACCTAGTCTAAGAAAACTGGTCTTATCACCTATTTAAAGGTATCAAAAATGCCAGTTTTATGTATTCAGTGTGCTGTAGCTTGCTCCTGTGGCCCTCACCACCCATCCCTTTTGGAACTTACATGATATGGACAACATTGAGTTTAGATCTATCTAAAATTGTGGGAAACTTAGTTGTTGGCTACTTGTACAGTGGATGGTCTGGAAATTGGTGTGAAACATGCGAAAAATGGTACACGTACACCTGAATGGCCAATAGTTTGGCCTAATTCATCCCTATACACATCTCTCTTTAACTTTTTTGAATAGCCTCTTGCCACAATGGTTGAACCTATTGTCAAAACTGGCTAAAATGGAAGTAAATTCACTGCACAGGTCTTTATTCAACACCACAGATATGTACAGCCAAACACTGCCATCCCCAGGCTGGTCAGTGCACCTGTAAGGTCTCAGACCACTCATATGGCTTGCCACTGTACTTGAGTAAAGCAGCCAGCACAAAATACCACTCAAGTTTTTTTTGGTAGTTTATTGATGTAGTGTCTTGGTGAAAAAATAAATCTGCTGTCATGGGTGATAAGGCCAGACCCAGTCACATATGCGTTATGATATATCATACAGGAATTGTAGATAGTCAAAAGGCTTTTAGCTTTTTATGTAGGACAGAAATTTGGATTGGCTTGCCCAGACTATTGTTGGATAGGGGTAAGTAAATGGTCTGACCAGACTAAATTTTGTTAGCTAAAATTGACAAAAAAATTGGTCGGGCTTTACTGAGATCAATGTTTTCATGACATACCCACTTGTATGAGAGTTTATTACTTTATGCACATGAATGTGATACTCACTTATGGCTATCTAATTACTGTACTTTACATACTACAGCTAATCTAACCTTTATTCAACAAGTGATGGACCAAACACAAAATGAGGGAAATGTAGCTGCTGTCTTTGCCTGTCAAGCTACTGGTGAACCATTTCCTACCATCAGTTGGTATTTCAATGATGTTCCAGTAGATATGACTAATACAGTGAAGTATAATGTGTTGTCAGTATATCCTGGTCAGAGTATCTTAAGAATCAGTAATGTACAGTCATCTGATGTGGGTACCTACACATGTAATGCTACTAATGTAGTGTCTAGTGAGATTAGTTCTGGAGTACTGACTGTTAATGGTGAGGATTGAATGAATATAATAATGTACTGTGTACATGTTATATGTGCATAGTATCACCAAACATTACTAAACCAGAGGAAGGAGAAGAGTTTAGTATCACTGAAGGAAGTGATAGATCAATCACATGTACAGCTACAGGTTATCCTCCACCAACAGTTATATGGCTGAATAGTGATGGGAGTAGTCTAAATGATAGTAGACTAGTATCTGGTAGTGAAGTGATGTCATCTACTGGTGTTGGTAATGTGACTAGTGTAAGTGTAGAACTGATAGTGACAGGAGCTACTAGAGCTGATACTGGATTATACAGGTGTTCAGCTAGTAATACTGTTGGTAATGACACAGATGTTACAGTAACTATCACTATTCAATGTAAGTATGTACGTAAGTACAAATCTACTGCAATTATGTATATTTACTCTACCATAGTCAGTACGCGTTCACCTGAGCCCCCGCCAAATATAGTAATATCAAAGAAGTAAACATATGTTCACTCCCAATGATTTTGTACTGGAACAAGCATGTTTTCGTGTCGTAAACATGTTTGTGTGCCTAAATCGTTCATACTAAATGTATGGGATATTTTTATAACTGACTTGTTCTTGACTGTATCAAAGCGCTTTTGTGATTAACAGTTCCGGTGTTTAAAGGGCTGCACAGCGCTACTAAATGTTTGGGCAGTTGGGCCATCTAACAAGGGTTATTAACAAGAAACGAGGGCTCAGGTGAACGTAAACAGATTATACATCAAGACATATGATAGTGTGTTGTGTGGCCAAGTACAGCCAGTGCAGGCACGCAACAACTAGGACAAGTGTGTATTTTACAGGAACCGAGAAAACACCGTTTTCACACATCTGTAGCTCAATAATTCCCAACTGTAAAATAATCATTTTTGCTGTGGAAACTCCCTCGGGGTGCGTCACCCACCGATTGCCACTTGTTACACCTAGTTCACTTTCGTAAGTGGTTTTTGATCTGATTCCTTGAAACCACTGAAAGATCATTCTAAAATAATTAATTCACCTCTCTACCTATTTTTCAGCTGATTTCATTAACTAGTTTTCCTGGTAGGCATGGCAATTAATACTTTTTTACAAAACTTGATTCAGAGCTGAATCTTCCAAACAATCACTAAGATATGTGCCTTCAAAGTTTGTCTGAGTTTCTTTGTATTTTTCTTCATCTTCTGCTTCTTCTCGCTCCACTTAGAAAAATTGCTGTAAATCCTGCATGCTTTAGTCAATGTTCTTCTAATTTGGATGGCAGTAAGAATGTAATACAGTACATGTGTAGTCCAAACTTTGTACACATCGGATAAAGAACAAGGGAGTTATATGTGATTTTCAAAAACTGTGATAGCGACATTTTATCACAGCCACAGGGTAAACTGCTTGAAGAAATGTTTTGAAACTCGGTCTGTACATGGAGTAAACAACGTAGTGCAAACCTATTGTGGTTTGAAATAAACCACACTAACAATCATGGAGTTATAACAAAAATACCAACCATGTATAAAAGCGCATGATCCTCTAAAAGTACAGTCACCCTAATAGAACATTCAGCTACGTAATAAGTCACTCTATTAGAATTTTCAGCTATAATCAAATCACCCTGTAGAGAGTTCAGCTACAAAAAAATCACCATGTAGAGAGTTCAGTTACAAATAAGCCACCCTGTATAGAATTCAACTACAAACTAGTCACCCTGTGGAGAGTTCAGCTACAAACAAGTCATCCTGTAGAGAGACCAGCCACAAACAAGTCACTAGTAGAGTTCAGCTAAAAAAATGTCACCCAGTAGAATTCTCAGCTATAAACAAGTCACCGTGTAGAGAGTTCAGCTACAAACAACCTACCATGTGGAAAGTTCAGCCGCAAACAAGTCACCCTGTAGAAAGTTCAGCTACTATCAAATCACCCTCTGGAGAGTTCAACCACAAACAAGTCACCTGTCGAGTTGAGCCAAAAAGTCACCCTAGATAGAGTTCAGCTACAAACAAGTCACCATGTAGAGAGTTCAGCTACAAAAAGTCACCCAGTATAGATTTCAGCCACAAACAAATCAGTGAAATCACCCTGTGGAAGTTCTACCACAGATAAGTGACTCTGCAGAGAGTTTACCCGGTGGAGTATTCAGCTACAAACAAGTCATGCGATGAAGAGCTCAGTTACAAACAAGTCACCCTGTGGAAAGTTAATCCACAAAAAAAATCACCATGTAGATAGTCAGCTACAAACAAGTCACCCTGTAGAGAGTTTAGCTATATACAAACAAGTCATTTGTAGAGTTAAAAGTCTATATACCTGTAGGATAGAGTACATATGATAATTTTCATACAGTACTAATTTTTGCAAAAAAAATGCATCATAAAAAATATCCACAGAATTCAGCTCTTCGTGTCTTCCTCCTTTCTGTAGTAAAAAACGACAAGTAAAAGAAACTCCAAAGCTGGCCACAGGCCAGTTTGGAGTATTGAAATACAAAAAGAAGTGATATCTATGCAAAACAGCCAAGCTTCAGAAAAAAGAGTGTGCCCCCAAAAAGCCAGGGTGAAAAAGATGTGAAATTAAATGTGGCAGCCAAGAAATATATGACTGTGATGGTAGGTTAATGGCAAAAATTTTTATTCAGGTGAATTTAGTGCTGAATATCTTATTGGAAAAGGCAACACAAATTCACTTGAATTGTTGTTATTAAAATTTTAGCCATTAATCTACCATCAGTCATTTCTTAGCCACCACCTTTGATTTCACATCTTTTTTTACCCTGGGGCCACACCCTTTTTCACAGCTTGGCTGTTTTTGGGTAGATAAAAATTTTCTGCTACCACTATAGCAGAAATCAGTATGACACCATGTAGTTAGCTATGTGTGTGCAGTTTAAACAACAGAATGGGAAAGGTGATATTTTGTGTTCTGCCATATATGCATGTAGCTTGGCGATAAATATATTTTTATAAATGATATTCATGCCAAAACAGCTAAGCTGTGAAAGGGTTTTGCCTAATCAGTAAATTTAAAGGTGGCAGCAAAGAAACAGCTGCAATGATGTACGTAGCTATGCAAATGTCAATCAGTAATGGTATGAAAGTTGCATTTTTTTTAAAAATTCTGAGTAATTACATATTCAACTTTGATTGTACTTGTTACATAATGACATAAGCTTGGTTTATGCTTTGTAACCCTGTAATACTTTAGTTCTTCCAAGCTTCAAAATATTTGAATTACAATATGATGGTTACCCTATCTTCATACGTGGGAGAACTAGTCTTATCACCTATTTAAAAGTATTGACAAATGTTGGTTCTAAGTATTCAGTGTTTTGTAGTTAACCAATGCTTGAAGGTACGTTATACCAAATTTTCACATGTTTATACCAATTTCTTACCTTCCAGAGCATCTGCCGTAGCCAACAGTTAAATCTCCCACCATTTTAGATAGCTTTAACTCAATGTTGACTGTATCAGACAAGCTCCAAAAGAGGTGGGTGGTGGGGGCCAGAGAAAGGAAAGAGGTTGTTTTACAAAGTTAAAAGTGAAGGTGTAGGGATGAATTAGGCCAAGTTGTGGGCCATTCAGGTCTCAAAACTGGCTAAAATGAAAGGAAATTTATAGCACAGGTCTCTATTCAATACCACGGTACAAAGCCACATACAGCTATCCCCAGGCTGATCAGAGCTCCATTAGAGCCCCAGACCGCTTGTACAAATCACCACTGTGCTTGGAAAAAGCATCTTGTGAAAGCAGACCACTCTGATTTTAATTGTGAAATTTGATAGTTTGTTAATGTAGCTTTGTGGTCTTAGTGAAAAATCAAATCTGTAGTCATGGGTGATATGACCAGTTTTCCCAGACCCAGTTATATTGAGTAACTCTACTGCTACAATCAGTTCAAAGTATTTCAAGGTGGCAATTCAAGGTATATGTGGTACTTTAGTGTACACAACAGTAAGGATCAGGATGGTATTTGAATTTCCCAACAAAAGCTACATACCGTACAGAGGGAAACTTTGGCGCCATTAAAATTTGGCTAATGACCATGAATTCGCCAAATTTTCCCCTTCCAAATATTTTGCTAGTGAAGAAAACAACAAACCAAACCTAGAACTAAACAATTTTCTACTCGACCAAGGGATACTGGGCCAGGCATCAAACTAGAGCCAAGCCTGCCTCGACTACTTCACTAGGTAGCTAGCTGATGATCCTCAAACCCGAGCTCAAACCTCACCTTGAAATGGGCGTGACAAGTAGCAAGTGCTACGTACCATATCAAGTATGATATTCACCATTCCAGAGGGTGTAGATCTGCTGTCTATATAGTATTACCGTTTAGTTGATTGCTGACTCCAGGTGCCAAAGAAGCGTGGCACTCCAGATCCTTGCTTCAGGATTAGTAAACTAATTAATTAAAAAGGGCATGTGCTTTGCTAACAATTTGCCAAATTTTATTTCGCCAACAGAGATATTTTGCTTGATTCGCCAAATTTTTCCTCCTTCAAAGTTTCCCTCCGTATGGTATTGCCCAAAATCTACCTCTCTTCAATATGACATGGTTGAATACATTCAGACTCAAACATGTATTCATGCAAAACGACCTGAAACACTTTCAACAACTGCAATGTAAGAAAGAATCATTTAATCAAATTTAAATCACAATAAATTTTGACAAATTAAATCTTAATATCTTACTACTAATTCAAAGATACTGTAAACTTGCTGAATTATGCTCAATTTGTACCCTCCTAATGTAAAGAAAATTACAAATTCAATATAACTACAACGGTAACTTCTTGATTGTGCTTGTAGTAAAGAAATAATTTATAGCCCCAATGCTAGCTGTTAGCCGGCTTTTGGATGAATTGACAGTCATACCAAAAAATTTTTGACTAACATGTTTGATGATGACCCCGGGTACTGATGAAAGCCGGAATGGAACGGAACGGAATGGAATCGATCGGGGCGTACACCAAGTTTAAAATCGTTTGAAACAGATTGTGCACTATTTCCAACTGTCACACAACAACTAAAATTATGCTAGAATTAGTTTGTTTCTGTTTATAGGCATGCTAGTAATCGTTCAACTCGAAAGTTCTATTAAATGCCCACCACGTGGCAAGGTGTGTGCAAATAAAATCCATCCAGTTCAGAGGCGTAGCTAAGGGGGGGCATTTGCCCCCCCCCATCACTAAATGATTTTTATAAAAACCTTCGTCACAAATTTACCAGTATTAAACTGACACGCAAATGACTGTAAATTATGTACACTACTACGCGGTATCCCAGGGGTTGCTAGTGAATGCGCACACACAACATTCAACTCGCTCGTGAATCCATCGAACGAAAATATTAGAGACACACTTCTATATTTAGCCTAGATTACTCGCGTGATAGAACATTTTTGAATCTAAAAAGAGTGACCCGCTTCTCCGCGGCAGGAGTCACAAGTGACAAAGGAGACCAGATGATGCTACAAACCTACTGCCTACGAGGTGATAAAGTGTTAGCTAAATAAATGTACCAAGTTTGTTTTATCGAGTTGATCACACTGGACCTTTGTACATACAGCAGTGCAGTCTGTTTTTACTTTGTCAGTCAGTCAGTCAGGTGGATCAGTCAAGCTTACAAGTTCTGCTAGCAAGACAGGTGGGATTTCGTGCAATACATGGCATTTCAATTTCGCCGAGTAAAGTGAGTGAATACGTCATCCTGTCAGCAGTGTGCTAGGACTGCAGCACAGGCTGTGGCTAATGTAAAGTAACCTGTATTTGCACTAAAGTATTAGCTCTACCGGACTGTGGATGAATTTGTTGGAGTACAGTTGTGGCACGTGCGACGAATATAGCTACCTCGATTGGAAGCAGTCAGTACTGAAATAGTTACGTAGCTAGTTCTTTAAGCTGTAATAATACAACACCGTATGTTGGCTAACCCACCATTGGGTCATTAGCCTTTTTTGCAATCATGAATGATTTTGAGTGTTTCGTGGGGGTATGCCTGCCCCTCCATCACCTTCTGGCTAGCTATGCCCTTGATCCAGTTTAGTTTCATCCTGATGTAGAAGTACTTCCTTACCATTCCAACAGGTAAACTACTGTAGTATTTTCATGTTGTAGCAGTATTCAAGCCTCTTTGTACAAGTGTCGCTGGTTTTCTGAAGCGACTGTAATTCTACCATTATATTGGCAGCGATTTACGAGAGCTAGCAAACTGCAGTATGTTATTATATTAACAGTGCTTATAAAATATAGGTTAACAGCTTAGCTAAATGATCACTGTTCAGCTTAGACGATTGTACAACGCATTCTTGCAGTGGGAATTAAATAGAACCATCGAGCATATGTTTTCTAGCATGTCTATAGCAGAAGCGAACTAATTCTAACACAATTCTAGTTATTGTGTGAAAGTTGGAAACAGTGCACAATCTGTTTAAAACGACTTTTTAACTTGGCACACGCCCCCTATTGATTCCGTTCCGTTCCATTCCGGCTTTCATCTGTACCCTGATGACCCCAGATTTGTAAAGACCAGACCCTTTTCGACAGCTTTGATATTTAATAAATTTGCACTTCAGATATCCTATGATCTCTACTTATTGATCCCAAACTTAAGCTACACTAGTCTAGCCATATTTGAGGTACATGCCCCTAAATTGTCTTCAGTTACTCAATTTACTTCGTTCTTGTGTAATACACACTTGTCTTTTGTGTTCCTCCTGGCTTCCTTGAGCTGGATGAACCTCCTGGCCTCTTGATCCTGAATATTATGTAATTTTTATGTACATGTCTTACAGCATCATTACCAGTGATTTTAAATAACCCTAAGTCAGCAAGAGTTGATGCATTTGAGCCAGTGACATTTAAATGTTCAGCTGAAGGTTATGGATACATCACAATTACATGGCAAAAAACTGGTTATGTGCTACCATGGACGGCCACAATAAATACTACTAAATCGAATAACATGATCACAAGCATTTTGAGGATTACCAAAACTGTTGGGTACTACAGTGGCCAGTATTATTGTGTTGTTAAAACTGAAGCTGGAGTTGTTGTTTCACATTATGCTCATCTTCATGTACAAGGTACAGTATTTAATTAAAAATAATATTTTTTATAATAATACATGTATCTTAGTACCCAACCAAGAATTAGTTGAATTTCCAAAGAACATAACTGTATTGCCAGGAAGGACAGCTATCTCTAACACTCAGACATCATATGAAGGAGAGTATTGTTGTGTAGTTCAAAGTGAAGGTGGCAACAGCACTAAGTGTGCTTGGTTAAATGTAAATGGTAAGCTATATATTAAAATTAATTTATATTGTCATCACTGCAGCAACTTTGTATGTATAGTCCTTCCAAAGTTCTCAAAACAGCCAGTGTCAGTTAAAATCAGGGCTGGTGATGTGAATAAAGTGGCAATGAGTTGTGAAGCTGCTGGAGGAAATCTACTTTATTACTACTGGGAGAAGTATCAATCATCTGATGATAGTTGGATAAGACCTTCCCACAGAGCTGTGAATATCACATCACCTAAACTGATATTTAGTGTCATTAAAGAAGGTGATGAGGGTATCTATCATTGTGTTGTTACCAATGAGGATGGTAGTGTGATATCTGATAATGCTACGATTACTATATATGGTAAGTAGCTACTCTATGCTTGTCACACCAATAAAGATCTTTCTGTAAAATAATATGTAATTCATGTTTCAAATTGTCGACACATGGCGGTGTGTCATTCAGACAAGAAAATTCGTTATATATAATTATATGCTTGACAGATAGTGTGTTCAGAGAATGCAATTTTCATGCATTACTATGTAGTTCAGTTATGCCTGGACAAAAACAGACCGCTTTTGTAGTTTTGGTTATTCACTTCTCTTCAAATTTGGAAAATATATATGTAGTAAGAGCATATATTCCAGTGCATTTGCAGTCCAATTTTTGATCACATAAAGAACTGGAAAGTGTCAAAATTACAAATGTGATTTGTCTCTCCTATACTGCTCATGAAAACTAGTTAAATTTTCTTGCAAACATCTACAAAATGTTAAAGTATTACCCTCTTTTAATTGAATAGATACTGGATTAAAGATCACAGGGAGTAATAGCACAAAACCAAACATATGTTACTACTGCATTACAAGTACAGTGGAATCCCAGTTGCTTTAAAATCAATAATGCAGAACTTGTCTTTAAAAACTATAAAAGAACTGAGTAGATGGCTTACAACACCTAACCCATGCATTGTATTGTACCACATTCCACACTCAACAATATCACCATCTAAACACCAGGTATTCTCCAAGGGTCAGGATATCTGTGATTTCACTGTATGGTAAAATCCAAACATGTAATATAAACACTTGTGTTTTTTTTTTGTGTTTTAAAGGTTTTTATTCAAATTTTGATAGCAGTCTTAAGCGTAATGTATATCTAATCCAAAACAGCCAAGCTGTATAAAAAGAGTGGAACCCCAAAAACAACAGGGTGGGAAAAAAATGTGAAATCCAAGGTGGCGGCCAAGAAATGGCCATGATGGTAGGTTAATGGTAATAATTTTAATGACAACAATTTACGTCACTGTGATTATTGAAGGTGTGATACCACAAATTATAATGGTTTATTTTAATGTGCTCTTCTATGTGTAGGAGTTTGCCCTCCTTCTCCAAAAGCCCCTGATAATGGAGAAAAATCAGTTGTTCTGGAAAATGGAAATGAGAAATATGTTTTCTTTAAATGTCATGATGATTATAACCTGAAAGGAAGTTATCTAATAGAATGCAAAATGGGAAATTGGAATTATCCCCCTCCAGTTTGCGTCAAGTCACAATAAATCCATAAATTATACTGTTGTGCTACTGATATTGTTACAGCTAACTTAAATCTAGTTATTGTAAACAACCAACTTTCATTGCTGTTCATAGATTGCTGTTACATGAGTGTAAATGAGCTAGTAGTAATTGCTTTTACAAAAGTATTGTTGAGTAGTAATTGTTAGCCTACCAGTTATATGAAACAGAAGCTGCAGATATGTTCTGTTCTGAATGTGTTCTGTGTTTGTGATTTTTTTAGCCAGGTGTGCTCTTTATGCACAATATGTATACCATTTAGCTTTACCAGTAATTCTGCATGAAAATCAACATACATAACTGTACCATAACTAGGTATTTGTGAACTCTCCAAAGCTTTAAATCTTTTAGTCTTATCTGATGTAGCTTATGTACAATCCAATAGAGAGGTACATAGAAAGTATCCAATAATCACATCTGTAACAATAACACCATTTCATATAGTTTTCGATCAGTATTCACAAAATGTTAGCTGCAACTTTTATATATATGTACTGATTGAAACATAGCTAGTCACACATTGAAACAATTTTGACATTTAATGTGCAATCCATAGCTATACTCCATATGTGCAAAAATTACTGTACATATGAAAAACTTAAAACTTCACCTCTACAATTGTAACTGCTAATGCAGTTCAACTAATGCCTGTCAATCAACAATCTCATCAGTGCATTCATGAGAAAGAGGATGCATGGGATCTTGATTTCTAATCTAAGCTTAACAACACTGACAGCATCCAAGGCTAGTTTACTAGTGTTTTGCGATATATCAACAGCATCACGACAATTTTCAGTATCGTTATCGTATCAAATTTCAATATTATAATTGCTGATTTCGATATTTAGTAAATATATATGGGTATTTAATGTCAGGCAACCACTGTTACTAACAGTACACAAATACTAAGAATGCCCAGACAATTTGAAACTACAATGAGTTGCTGAAAGATAACGAAAAGATGTCTATGCAATTGTCTTTTATACTGTATTTGCTGTGTAGTTGTTAGCTCTTACAAGTCCTTCCTGGTCAGCATGCAGACTTGTTCATAATCAGACACTGAATCAAATGAAGTTGTTTATATAGTTCCAATTATATCCTCGCTTAGCTTTCCAGACAATGTTCACAACTTGCGAATAGCTACTGTATAACTTTCTTTCACTTCCATTTTTCATTTCACATATATAACTTAGTACTACCAGTATGTCCACTTTTTTATGAGAGGAGAGAATTCCATTCTATACATACTACTTTACTCTTTATAAGAGAAGAGAACCCATGCTACACATTACTATACAGTAGCTACCAACACAAACTGATCTCTGAGCAATTTGTCATTGATCATGACATAGTAATCTTTAACAGTGTACTATTTAGGAGTACGTATACCTCATCCTCCAAAGTGTTGAATGTCCAACTGCTCCATATGGCAATACCACGAAAGGTTTTTTTTTAAATTAATCATCAGAGAAATTGGAATTTAGTCTATAGTCTGATTAGATTGATTATGCCAGCATAATTTTGGAATGTGTGGGAATTATATATGCTAGCAATTTTCGGTCAAACTTTAGCAGTGGGAATTACACTATTTCATTAAGAAATTAGGGATAAGGATACTAGTACTCGAGTAGAGCAGTCAGAAATTCTAATAGAACAGTCACACAATACTGCTGCTCTATATAACAAAACAGTCACATAGGAATGAAGCTAAAAGGATAAAAAAACTATATGAAGCTGAATCAGTTTTAATATAGTATTGGCCATTAATAGTATAACTTGGGCATTTATTTAATAGTTTATATTAAACTCAAGGAGCTTACATGTGTGATATTAACCCTAATAAAAATATCAATTATCACAGTAGCTACATCTAAGAAGAATAAAAATGTATTTGACAATTAAATTCTTTATTGCAAATATGAGTGTAAATGTATGATGTGCAATGGTTAAGTCAACCAACTATAAGTTGTTGTAAATAGTGCTTACTATATACCTCTCATAATACTGTAAATGGCATACTCTTTGCCAACCAAGTGTGGACCAGACCATTCCAGCAGTGAGACAAACATAACATTGTATTCTGTTGTCAGCAACTGGCTCCTGCAAACTAGGAACCAACTATATATTGTAGAGAACAACTTGAAACTACCTATACTATAGATGTTCAGCTATTTTGTTTACTATCAAGATGGAAACTACTAGAAGTGGCTGTTAATAATAATCACTTACTAGCTGTCAGGAACACTGCATTTCTTTTATTAAAACATCTTTAGCCATAACTATAACTTGTGAATCAGAGCTCGTAGTAATGCAGTCCTTCATCTAGAGTATGTTGTGTTAATTTTAAGTCGCTGCACACGTACCGTAATTAGCTCTATACCCCAATGCATACATCTTGGCACTCTATATCAAGACACACAGTAGTGTGTCTTGCGGCCCAAGAAGCCGGCGCGTAACACCCGTGAGTATATTGACAGGAAGAAAAAAAACGCAATTTTTGCACCTCCATAGCTCTGTGCTGCCTTGATGAAACAAGACGATTTTTGCTGTGGACACTCCTTCCACCTTCAGCACTCCACATTCCAAATTAGAGCGAAATCGCTTCAAGCGTTCCCGAGATATGCGACTTCAAAAATTGGTCTAGTTTCTTCGTTTTTTTTTCTCTCTCTTTTCGCACATTTACAAAAACTGCTATAAAACGTGAACGCTATATCCGATTGCCTTGAAATTTGGCTCACAGAAGGGGGTATAAAGCAGCGTTGAAACCGGGTCGGGTCATCCGGGTCACATTTTCTCCGGGTCTGACACGGATTGGATCACGTAAGAAACGAAATTGTTCGTTTGACGACGTGGAACTTATAAACGCTATCGCGTAGCTCTTTCGTGAGCCACGCCCACTTATCGCATTACCAACATATACTCAGTCATGCCCATTTGTTAGTAAGTGCAGTATGTAGCACGAAACTGAGGGTATCTATGGTGAGGGGTAGCTATTGTCAGTAGGTGAAGGCCTTTTTTTTTTTTTTTTTTTTTTTTTTTTTGGTCTTCAACCTACAGCTAGGCTGAAGTTGCAATATTTACTCAACACGAATCGAACGCTCAAAATGTAGACTGGTTCGCTCGCTCGAGACTAGCCGAAACACGTCTCGGCTTTAATTAATCCGGGTCACATCCAGGTCAATCCGGGTCACATCCGGGTCAAATCCGGGTCAGTGGGTCATCCGGGTCAGCAGTAGTGACCCGGTTTCAACGTTGGTATAAAGGCGCATCTCTGTACCAACTTTGGCTGGAATACGATAAACAGGAAAAGAGTTATGATCGATTATTCACGAAAAATAACACCAATATGTTGTCACGCCTACAGGGTAAACTGCGTATGGGAAGAAGCTGAAAATCGGTGCATGAATAGGTTAACTATTGAACCTCAAACCTTTTGTGGTTTGAAAGAAATCGAACTAAAAACCAGGAAGATACAACGAAAAAACCAACAGTGTGTAACAATTATGCAATCGAGATAAGCTAATAAAAAACGACTACTTGGCATGCCTACCAGATAAACCGCTAGGGGGAATGCGTTGAAAATCGCTGTATAGAAGGAGTAATCATCTTAGAAGGGCTCTTCAATGGTGTAGAAGAATCAGACTTAAAGCCACGGAGTTATAACACGAAATCCAACTTGGAGCAGCAAGTGCGAGATCGAGATACTCTAATAGAGCAGTCATCCTAATAGAGCTGTCACCCTGAAGAGAATTCAAGAGATCAGCTAGAAACAAGTAACCTGTATAGAGATCAGCTAGAAACAATTCACCCTGTAGAAAGATCAGCTAGAAGAAATTACCTTGTAGAGAGTTCAGCTACAAAGAAACCATCATGTAGAGAGTTCAGCTACAAACAAATCTCCCTGTAAAGAGATCAGCTAGAAGAAGTTTCCTTGTAGACAGTTCTGCTACAAACAAATCACCCTGTAGAAAGATCAGCTAGAAGGAGTCACCTTGTAGAGAGTTCAGTTACAAAGAAACCATCATGTAGAGAATTCAGCTACAAACTAGTGACCTTGTAGAGACATCAGCTAAAAGAAATTACCTTGTAGAGAGTTCAGTTACAAAGAAACCACCATATAGAGAGTTCAGCTACAAACTAGTGACCTTGTAGAGACATCAGTTACCTTGTAGAGAGTTCTGCTACAAAGAAACCATCATGCAGAGAGTTCAGCTGCAAACAAATCACCTGTAGAGAGTTCAGCTACAAACAAATCTCCCTGTAGAGAGATCAGCTAGAAGAAGTTTCCTTGTAGAGAGTTCAGCTACAAACAAATCACCCTCTAGAAAGATCAACCAGAAGAAGTAACCTTGTAGAGAGTTTAGTTACAAAGAAACCACCATATAGAGAGTTCAGCTACAAACTAGTGACCTTGTAGAGACATCAGTTACCTTGTAGAGAGTTCTGCTACAAAGAAACCATCATGCAGAGAGTTCAGCTGCAAACAAATCACCTGTAGAGAGTTCAGCTACAAACAAATCTCCCTGTAGAGATCAGCTAGAAGAAGTTTCCTTGTAGAGAGTTCAGCTACAAACAAATCTGTAGAGAGATCAGCTAGAAGAAGTTACCTTGTGAAGAGTTCAGCTACAAAGAAACCATATTGTAGAGAGTTCAGCTGAAAATAAATCACCTATAGTGAGTTCAGCTACAACAAATCACCCTGTAGAAAGATCAGCTAGAAGGAGTCACTTTGTAGAGTGTTCAGTTACAAAGAAACCATCATGTAGAGAGTTCAGCTACAAACTAGTGACCTTGTAGAGACATCAGCTAAAATAAATTACCTTGTAGAGAGTTCAGCTACAAAGAAACCATCATGTAGAGAGTTCAGCTACAAACAAATCTTCCTGTAGAGAGATCAGCTAGAAGAAGTCACCTTGTGGAAAGTTCAGCTTCAAAGAAACCATCATGTAGAGAGTTCAGCTGCAAACAAATCACCTGTAGAGAGTTCAGCTACAAACAAATCTTCCTGTAGAGAGATCAGCTAGAAGAAGTTACCTTGTGGAGAGTTCAGCTTCAAAGAAACCATCATGTAGAGAGTTCAGCTGCAAACAAATCACCTGTAGAGAGTTCAGTTACAAACAAACCTCCCTGTAGAGAGATCAGCTAGAAGAAGTTTCCTTGTAGAGAGTTCAGCTACAAACAAATCACCCTCTAGAAAGATCAGCCAGAAGAAGTAACCTTGTAGAGAGTTCAGTTACAAAGAAACCACCATATAGAGAGTTCAGCTACAAACTAGTGACCTTGTAGAGACATCAGTTACCTTGTAGAGAGTTCTGCTACAAAGAAACCATCATGTAGAGAGTTCAGCTGCAAACAAATCACCTGTAGAGAGTTCAGCTACAAACAAATCTCCCTGTAGAGAGATCAGCTAGAAGAAGTTTCTTTGTAGAGAGTTCAGCTACAAACCAATCACCCTGTAGAAAGATCAGCTAGAAGGAGTCACCTTGTAGAGAGTTCAGTTACAAAGAAACCATCATGTAGAGAATTCAGCTACAAACTAGTGACCTTTTAGAGACATCAGCTAAAAGAAATTACCTTGTACAGAGTTCAGCTACAAAGAAACCACCATGTAGAGAGTTCAGCTGCAAACAAATCACCTGTAGAGAGTTCAGCTACAAACAAATCTCCCTGTAGAGAGATCAGCTATAAGAAGTTTCCTTGTAGAGAGTTCAGCTACAAACAAATCACCCTGTAGAAAGATCAGCTAGAAGAAGTTACCTTGTGGAGAGTCCAGCTACAAAGAAACCATATTGTAGAGAGTTCAGCTGCAAACAAATCACCTATAGAGCGTTCAGCTACAAACAAATCACCCTGTAGAAAGATCAGCTAGAAGAAGTCACCTTGTAGAGAGTTCAGTTACAAAGAAACCATCATGTAGAGAATTCAGCTACAAACTAGTGACCTTGCAGAGACATCAGCTAGAAGAAATTACCTTGTAGAGAGTTCAGCTACAAAGAAACCATCATGTAGAGAGTTCAGCTGCAAACAAATCACCTGTAGAGAGTTCAGCTACAAACAGATCTCCCTATAGAGAGATCCGCTAGAAGAAGTTTCCTTGTAGAAAGTTCAGCTACAAACAAATCACCCTGTAGAAAGATCAGCTAGAAGACATCACCTTGTAGAGAGTTCAGCTTCAAAGAAACAATCATGTGAGAGTTCAGCTACAAACAAATTGTCTTGTAAAGAGATCAGCTAGAAGAAGTTACCTTGTAGAGAGTTCAGCTACAAAGAAACCATCATGTAGAGAGTTCAGCTACAAACAAATCACCCTGTAGAAAGATCAGCTATAGAGAAATCACCTTGTAGAGAGTTCAGCTACAAAGAAACCATCATGTAGAGAGTTCAGCTACAAACAAATCGTCCTGTAGAGAGATCAGCTAGAAGAAATTACCTTGTAGAGAGTTCAGCTACAAAGAAACCATCATGTAGAGAGTTCAGCTGCAAACAAATCACCTGTAGAGAGTTCAGCTACAAACAAATCTCCCTATAGAGAGATCCGCTAGAAGAAGTTTCCTTGTAGAAAGTTCAGCTACAAACAAATCACCCTGTAGAAAGATCAGCTAGAAGGAGTCACCTTGTAGAGAGTTCAGTTACAAAGAAACCACCTCAGCTACAAACTAGTGACCTTGTAGAGACATCAGTTACCTTGTAGAGAGTTCACACTGTTAAAACTTAGGTGCTACCATGACATCTATGATTTTCTAAAAATCAAGGGGGTGTTGTTGCAACACCCCTGAAAATAATAACCACCATAAGAGGTTTATAGTCACACTTGTTGGGTGTTACCATTTTGTAAACACCCTTAATTGTTCATTGGAAACCCTAAACAGAGGTCTAACACTTCATGATAGGGTGTAATGTACATGTAATCGCATACAGTTACTAACACTGTTAGAAGTATGGCAGAAACACTTGACTGCAATTTATTTATGGGCCAAGTGATTTATCGGCCCCCATGACAACAGCATCTGCCCTGAATTATCATGCAAGATAAACACCTGCAGTTTCAAGTGAAATATAATAGTAGCTATTAATAGTATCAGATTTTACAAAACTGATACAATTTGCACATCAGACAAAATCAAATACCACCAGAGCGTATAGCCATACTACCATACTAGTTCATGGTTTTAAACTCAAACTACTTGATGCTGGCTTTAATGGTGCAGGTGGTGTGAAAAGTTTAATGGAAATTTCTGGCCTTGGTAAGGTTGATTGTCTTGGGTTGACAGGAATTGGTGGATGGCCTATTTTAGATTCCCAACATATTATTCTATGTTGATAGTTGATTTTGCTGCATATATATCAGGCACGTAGGAGCCAGCACAGCTCTGTAACCTCATGCATGTCTGGATTTCAATTGCAGTCTTTATTTCCCACTCCTCTACAGCCCACCTTCCACTCCTTTGTGAGCAGCTGTGATTCTACCTCCACTACACAAAAAGTGTCATGTGTATGCGATATGCTCCAAACATGTTGTACATAGCGTGAACTCCTGTGGTGTATGTGATGTGTAGGAGATGATAGTTCAAATTTGCCTCATTAAATAGCAAATGTGAACTATTATCTCCTACATATTATTTACCCCACCTAAGTACATTTCATGCATATCACTGACTGCACTTGTGGACTGTGCTGTAAACAGCCCCTGAACACCAATCAAGACATTATCTAATTCATCACATACTGTATGCACAAATATGCATTTTACTGTAGTGAGCTAGCTAGCTCACTCATTAAAGTTATCTGATTTTCTTTCTTATTTGGCAGGAATACTACAAGTATCTGAAAGGTAATAAATTGATGCATCTCTGGTGTAATTTCATATGTGTGCTTTGACAATTTTAAATCTAAACCATTTATCTCAAACTTCTAAAATAAATATGTGACCCGATTTGACAAAACAAGGCTTCTACACACATCCAATTTTCTGACTTTAACCAGCTGTAACTTGACTACTCAGCAAGCTATTGGCCTAAAATTTGCACAAAGTCCTTCCATAGCATAGTAAAATACCAGTTCAAAATTGAACTAATGGCATACTCCTACATAATGAATGAGTTATGGTACTTCAAAGTTATAAAGTGGATGTGCGTGTAAGCCTTATTTTGTCAAATTTGGTCATTAATGTGGATTGGTTTTCCAAACAATAGCTGCATAAATGCTTTTACATTGTGCTAAAGGAAATTTGTTTACTATACATGAAATGCTGCACTTCTATATAATTATGATAATCAATACAACTATATTTCATTGATGAGGTGTAATGGGAACACCCTTTGTACCTACAAGGGTGTTTCCGTGAATGAAATCCCACAATTAAAAGTTTCTTTGGTAGTTACGTTATAAGTACAAATTGCAACTTACATATAAAGTGTAGAAAGACAATGACGTAAGTGTACTTGTAATCATGTTGAATTACTGTATTTCACAGGTCATAATATGTGTTTCCTAAATATATCATCAATGAAAATGAAGGTATAGGAGGAGATCCACCCCCACGAAAGTGTTGGAAATTAACAGTGCACCCCACCACACACCCTGGATTTACACCTCTTGTAGCACCTTTACACTCTGGTGTTATATTTCTTGCAGCACCTAAGCATTCTTCTTTCACACCCTCTGAGTGTCACCACAGCACCCTTTTCTAACACCTGAAGGGAGTTGTTTTAAACATGCAACTGGACACCCCTAAAGGTGCTTTTGGTATACCTGAATTTTAACAGTGCAGCTGCAAACAAATCACCTGTAGGAGAGTTAAGCTACAAACAAATCTCCCTGTAGAAAGATCAGCTAGAAGAAGTCACCTTGTAGAAAGTTCAGTTACAAAGAAACCATCATGTAGAGAGTTCAGCTTCAAACAAATCACCTGTAGAGAGTTCAACTACAAACAAATCTCCCTGTAGAGAGATCAGTTAGAAGAAGTTTCCTTGTAGAATGTTCAGCTACAAACAAATCACCCTGTAGAAAGATCAGCTAGAAGGAGTCACCTTGTAGAGAGTTCAGTTACAAAGAAATCATCATGTAGAGAGTTCAGCTACAAACTAGTGACCTTGTAGAGACATCAGCTAAAAGAAATTACCTTGTAGAGAGTTCAGCTACAAAGAAGCCATCATGTAGAGAGTTCAGCTGCAAACAAATCACCTGTAGAGAGTTCAGCTACAAACAAATCTCCCTGTAGAGAGATCAGCTAGAAGAAGTTTCCTTGTAGAGAATTCAGCTACAAACAAATCACCCTGTAGAAAGATCAGCTAGAAGAAGTCACCTTGTAGAGAGTTTAGTTACAAAGAAACCATCGTGTAGAGAGTTCAGCTACAAACAAATCTCCCTGTAGAAAGATCAGCTAGAAGAAGTTACCTTGTAGAGAGTTTAGCTACAAAGAACCATCATGTAGAGAGTTCAGCTGCAACGAAATCACCTGTAGAGAGTTCAGCTACAAACAAATCACCCTGTAGAGAGATCAGCCAGAAGAAATTACCTTGTAGAGAGTTCAGTTACAAAGAAACCACTATGTAGAGAGTTCAGCTTCAAAGAAATCACCCTGTAGAAAATTCAGCCACAAACAAATTGCCCTGTTGAAAGATCAGTTAGAAGAAGTTACCTTGTAGAGAGTTCAGCTACAAAGAAACCATTCTGTAAAGAGCTCAGCTGCAAACAAATCACCTGCACAGAATTCAGCTACAAACAAATCACCCTGTAGAGAGATCAGCTAGAAGAAATTACCTTGTAGATAGTTCAGCTACAAACAAATCACCCTGTAGAGAGATCAGCTAGAAGAAGTTACCTTGTAGATTGTTCAGCTACTAACAATTCACCCTATAGAGAGGGTAGCAAGGAGAAGTCACCTTGTAGAGTGATCAGTTACAAAGAAACCACCATGGAGAGTTCTGTAATAAATATCTGTATTATATATATAATTTGTACATTTACTGATAAAATCAGAAATATTTAAAGTACATCTGCTTCATCTTTTCTTCTTCCTGTGGTAGAGAAAAAAAGACAGGTTAAAAAAGTCCCAAAGCCGGCCTATTTGTGGTATACAAATACAAAAAGAAATGAAATCTAATCCAAAACAGCCAAGCTGTAAAAAAACAGTGCGGCCCTCAAAAAGGCTATGGTGAAAAAAGATGTGAAATCCAAGGTGGCGGCCAAGAAATGGCTGTGATGGTAGGTTAATGGGAAAAATTTTAATAACGGCAATTTAGGTGAATTTTTTGCCAAGACAAAGCGGCACAAAAATTCACCTAAATTGTCGTTATTAAAATTTTACCATTAACCTACCATCACAGCCATTTCTTGGCCGCCACCTTGGATTTCACATCTTTTTTCACCATTGCCTTTTTGAGGGCCGCACTGTTTTTTTTACAGCTTGGCTGTTGTGGATTAGATATTACTTACATAAGCAACCACTTGTGTTGGTAGCACTTTCTGGCACCACTATATCATCATTGCTTCATAAATTATGGAATCTCAAAGCAAATGTATCTCATAATTCTATTCTTTCCTTCAACTACATAATTATGGACCAGTCAGTCAATGAGAGGTCCTATGGTAGTATTATTATTTTTTGCTGATAATGAACCATGGAAGTTGGGGCTGGGGATTTTGATCTTACCAAATTTTACATACTTTAGTACATGGTCAAGGCCCACAGCAAAAGAATTAAGGGTTGTATGGAACCTTTGAAATCACTGAATAGCTCCTTACTGTGCTTTGCATACTAATCCTTAATGGCCAAATCATGTCCCTCTATTATAAAAATCACAAGAAACTGCTTTTCTAGCTTTCCAACACCTCTGTGTATTAAAAAGCTTTTGGAATTGAGTAACCAGCATTCAATTCAAATTCTTCTGCAAAAGGTCCTAAATAGCATGAAACCATATTGAGGGATGATTTTTACCACAGCAACCAAAGTATGACTACGTGGAACTGTTATAGTCACTAGGTATGCCACACCTCAAATAAAGTGATCATGAAGCCCTTTTTTAAGAGTCTGGATATAGCAGTTGTGGACTGTGTTTCCACAGACAAGAAACCCCTACAATGTGCAACATTTTGTATATAGTGAATTTGCAAATGATGTACATGTGCACATCAAGTTGATGATAGCATATAGCAACATCTTTATGTTTGTTACAACATGTATGTATTTCGTTTTATAGACTGAGCATGATTAAGTATTTAATAATGAAAGACAAGAGTAAGCAATTAGACAATGCATTATATCATTTATAAATCAAAATTGATGTATTCATTGGAAATGCAACGATACAGTGTGTAGACGTATCGATATATTGCCTCTGGTGTATCACGATACAGCGACACTAAGTGGAGTCTAAGCAATGGTCTATGTTGTTTTTTAATGTTGTTTTTTAAGATAAATAAGTGAGCAAAATTTTCTTCGAGAAACATTACATAGTACTCAGTTTAACCACAATGTAGAATAATTTGATTGTCAGCCATGTTAAAAAGCCACAATATGTCGATATAATATTATCACGATACGTGATATATCGATACGGTTTGATTTTGTATTGATACAGCGATATTGTCGTAAAACGATACAATAGTGTAACAATACGCAATATATCAATACATTTTTGCATCTCTAGTATACATGTATGGGTTACTGAAAATACTACATCACCTCTTCTACCTGCCAGTGCAGATACATGTGATTTAAGGATGCATTAATTGCTTTATCATTTCACCAAGGTCACGACATTAATTTTCATGACTTACGTATATAGCTGTATAAGTAACTACTATTAGGGAGTATTAGTCTATAGAGCCATGTGTACAGCAGAATCTTATGCACCATATCAAACCAAACGTATAATAGTTTTCTTTATAAATATATAACTAGCTAGCTACGTATATAGAGATGGTTTCTATGCTGCATGCATGTGATCAGGTTTGTAAATAGCAATTTCTGTCAGCAAATATAGTTACAACTGAGTGATGAAAGATTACAACTATGTGGTACTACTACTTGTAACTATAGAACACATTTAAATCCAACTGCGATATGTATTCATAATTCAAAAATGCTGTATCTTCACAGGACAGAACATTATAATTGAGATCTGTGACAAGATAATGATCATTGCTAGATTTCCTCAGACACTAAAATTTGCTGTGACTTTTACTATCTTGCCACAGTATTAATATTTACAGTCTTTGCTTAACAAAACTCTTGGGCTCTGAAAAAAGTTGATATCAAAAAGGTGAACATGTACACATATTGTTTTCTCTCTAAAATGGCCAATGCCCACCATTCATGTCGAGTCAATTACTTCAGTACTAGAGTAATTAATGACCAGAACAATCTTATGAATGACATTGCGGAGAATTCTTCGCTAAATAATTTTAAATCAGCTATATAAATTAACTATGAATATAATTATTACAGCAACATAAATCTAAGTCATAAAATATTATATTCATAGTTAATTTATGTATGTATGTATGTAATTAAATGGGAGTGAAAGCTTTTTAGCCTCAACCCAACCCAACCCAAATCACATCATAATCATTATCATAATGGCTCAAGTTAGCAAGGGTACAAAACAATTATGCTGTTTATACACAGTGTTGGGACAGTTACTTTTTAATGTAACTCGTTACATATTACATATTATTTACAACTGAACTATTTAATTACAGTTACATATTACCTATATAATAAAGTAACTATAATAATAAATAATATTACGTATTATATTACTTTGTGTCCACAGCCTTAAGCTGCCACTGCCACTTTATCACGTTGTTATGGTATGATGCGCATGCGTGGAGGGGGCTGTAATAAGAGTAAACCGCTGAGTTTATCTATTGTGGATGTTAGTATGTATCCTTCGTGCCACGCCGAATCCTGTCACGTAACAAATTGGGGGCTTGTCCGGGAGCACCAGAAGACAAGTTGTTTAAAGATTTTGGTCGCGGAGACATTTGTTTTCTACTTTCACTGCTCCCTCGTGTTCACCCTGTCCGATTCTAACCACAAGTTTTTAATCCTTAGTACCGGGCGAGTGGTACCTCAACAGGTGTGAATAGTTGTACAGTTGGTGTTGTTCCTGTGTCTTGACTAGGCAGGATTTTTTTGTTATCGGCGCCAGTGTGCATTATTTGGAATTACAAATTTGTAGTCAGACAAATCATTCTCATCTTCGTTACTCTCATCGTTCCTATAACGTTGTTGTGGAGTGGATAATTATGTCGTTCTCAGTAGACTCTTTTGTAAAATCGCCCAGTCTATTGTCCTTAAATCCTTTAAAGAAGGTGGAGCTGCTCTCCCTTGCTCAACACTACAAGTTGGAAGCCACTCAAGCTATGAGAAAGGGTGAAATTCGAACATTGATCATAGAGTATTTAGTTGAGGAAGAGATCGTGTCTGAAGATGAAATACCATCATCCACTGATACTATCGAACTGAAGAGGCTAGAACTGCAAGACAAGGAGAAGGAGCGTGAAGCCCAGTTGAAGATGAAAGAGATGGAATTACGAGAGCAGGAGCTTGCTCTGCAGTTGAAACTTAAGGAACTCGAAATTGCAGCAGCTTCTACAGCTCCACCTGTACCTTGTACCAGTCGACAGGCTGAATTTGATGTGACTAAGCAAGTACGGTTTGTTCCACCCTTCCAGGAGACAGAGGTGGATAAGTATTTCTTGCATTTTGAGAAAGTTGCGTCAAGTCTGTCATGGCCTAAACAAGTTTGGACACTGCTCCTTCAGAGCTCTCTGTTAGGTAAAGCCTGTGAAGCCTATTCAGCCCTATCGATAGAACAGAGTTCTGACTATGACACAGTGAAACGCTCTATTCTCAAGGCCTATGAGCTTGTTCCTGAGGCCTACCGACAGAGGTTCCGAGCCACCCAGAAGACAGATACTCAGACTTTTGTGGAGTTTGCACGGGCAAAGGAAACTTTGTTTGACCGCTGGTGTACCTCTAAAGGAGTTGATGGAGACTTTAACCAGCTCAGACAACTGTTGATGATGGAGGAGTTCAAAAACTGCCTTCCTAGTGATATTTGGACCTATCTGGATGGACAGAAGGTAGACAATTTACATGAAGCAGCAGTTTATGCTGAGGACTACTCCTTGACACATACCACTTCCTTTGGAAAGCCCCATCCCTGTGATGGTAACTCAGCAGATATAACACTTGAATTTGCTAAAGGTGGTCAGCCGGGTGCTCTTATCACCAGTAGCTTTATGGGTGGAGGGCCATCAGGGAACTACAGTAGCAACCACCTACCTGCTGGACCAACATGCTTTTATTGCAGGAAGAAGGGTCACATAATGTCAGAGTGTCAAGCCTTACCAAGAAAGAATGAGAGGTCTGAAAAGCCTGATCTCATTGTTTCCCCAAGTTTTCAGACAGACCATAAGAAGACAAGTATGTTGCCAGATGAATACACTCCATTTATTTCATGTGGTAGTGTCTCCCTTGTTGGCTCACAAGTGGAATCTCCTATCACCATTCTCAGAGATACTGGTGCGACGCAGTCTCTGATATTGGAGGGTGCCCTTCCCTTCAGTTCCCATTCGGACACGGGAATGACTGTGTTACTACAAGAAGCAGAGTTAGGAACTTTTCGTGTACCACTTCATAAGGTTCACTTGAAGTGTGGTCTAGTGACTGGAGCTGTAGTTGTCGGAGTGAGACCTACCTTACCAGTCAAGGCTGTGAGTATCATACTTGGTAATGACTTAGCTGGAGGACAAGTGGCATGTATTTCCAATGTGCCACAAAACTCAGTGTCGCCAACTGTTGCAGCAGAGCAAGTCTCAACGAAGGTGTATAGGGTCAGTAACAGTAATTCACAGCAGGATCTCAGTAGAGAGCAGATCGGGCGCGTTAGATGTTTGCCAGGAAAGAAAATGGTGGACAACCAAATTTTCGTAGGGCGGTTACCCAAACACATTTGCAGTAGGGACTTGGAAGACATTTTCTTTCCCTATGGAAAACTGACACGTGAAGTGAAACTAGGAGTAGGACTAGCTTATGGTTTTGTTGAGTTTGAAAACAGAAGAGATGCTGAGGATGCAATACAATACGTCTGGAGAATGACAGAGAGATCATGGGTACTAGGATAGTTGTGGAATGGTCTAGAGGACACAAGGACAAGATTAGCATACATGGTTATGATCGATATGACTGCCGTATTCATGATCGGAATTGTTATGACAGAGGAGGATGAGATCACAGATACTCTCGAAGGAGGTCTTATTCATGGTCACCACCCTGACATAAGCATCACAAATACCGGTGACTGGTTGACTTGTGCATTTCACTTAGTTATTAACCTTTTCCATACCTTGCTGGTGTATTTAGGTCTTTTATCATGTAATTTTTAGACTAATACCATACCTGTTTCACTGCCCATACAAAAGTCTCAATAGTAGCAGTGAAATTTATCCCGTATTTCACTGGTAGCAGTGAAAAAGTTGTAATTACAATTTCATTGGCTAGAATTTATGTTAACAATGTAGCGCCAATTAGTGTTACGTACATAGTGACAAATTGCGTACATAGCAACGCTAATGCACAGCATGCGTATATGCAGCGAGTATGGTATTAACTGGGAATAGCATGGGTATAGCAGTGAAATTTTGGGATAAATACCACTCTTGTTGTATTGAAAATGGTAAATTTCACTTGGCTTCGCCTCGTGAAATTTATCCCCATTTCCAATACAACACTCGTGGTATTTATCCCAAATTTCACTGCTACCCATGCTATTACTAGTACAACTTTAATTTTTATACCCACATGTGTGTGCGTATAGGTTATGTGTACGGGTAGTTTTGTAGGGGGGGGAGTGTTATGGTATGGTGCGCATGCGTGGAGGGGGCTGTAATAAGAGTAAACCGCTGAGTGTCTACTGTGGATGTTAGTGTGTATCCTTCGTGCCACGCCGAATCCTGTCACATAACAACATGACATGATTGAGTTGTTGGACAATGTGCAAATTTTGGTTATAAGTAAGAAGCTGGTGAATAAGTTTCATTCAGTAGGCTTCGTAGTGGCTAGGCATCACTCAGTGGATTGCTAACAAAATTAGTAACTTCGTTACTCAAAGTAATAATATTAGACTCGTTATAGTAACTTCATTACTTAGGTAACATTACATTTGCAAGTAAAGTAACTTGAATTATATTACCTGTTTTTACACCACATTTTGTTATATTACTTAGTTACCAAACAGGGTTAATAATATTACATAACGTGTTACTTATGTAATGCATTACCCCCAACACTGTTTATACATGATCAGGTACCACTGAACATACATTGGTCATAACTAACTTTCTTGCAGTGAAACTTCTTTAATCCAACGCTCATTGGGATACAAAAATTGTGTCAGATTAGCAAGGATTTCAGATTATTGAGGTAGTATTACATAGAAAAGTCTACTTTGGTATACAAAACAATGTCAGATTATAGAGGTATTCTGGATTACAGAGATGTTAGATTAGATGGTTTCAGTGTATCAACAATAAACATGCACAAAATAATTTTTACCCAAGATAGTTTAACTAGTTGGCCCATGTATATGGCCAAGTAATTTGTGCACACTATATAGTGGATCATATTTTATTAATATTTGTGGTAAAAACCCATGCACAGAAACCCTACATGCACAAATTATTGAGAAATGTGCAGCTATAGCATTACTGCCCATATATCCCTAAACATTAAAGATTGTGCTTAATAAGCATATTATCTTCAAGACATGAAATCCCCTAGGCTAGCATTTTATTATGTAGCTACAGCATATACTGTATACATCTGGTTAGATGACTTTATTAATCATAATATTTTATGAGTGCTACTGGCTGCATACATGATTGCTTTCAATGTTTTCTTGAAAAGTTAAATATGCAGCTTTTAGCTGTATGGAACATGTTTGCATAACATTATGCATATTGAAAACTCATGCTATGTAGAATTAGCACAGAAAACTTACAAACAACTTGCATTGGCAGATAAACATAGCCATCACAATGGTTTGACTAATTTATGGTTAACTATACCTTTTATGGTTACCCATGCATTGTACAAATTAATGACGGAATTGTGAGCATGTGATTAGCTAATAATTTAATGCAATGGTTTACTGCTAACGTGGCACATTCCACATTGAAGTGACATAAAACTGAAGCATTTCTTTAATAATCTGTTAATAGTGTAGTACAGAGATGATGAATATTTGCTACTTGCTAACTGCTGTACTTGCTTACATTCAAGGTCAGTTTTATCATCAGTGTAAATGTAGTTCATATATGCAATGCTATTAAGAGTTATAAGCATGGAATGCAGTTGTTAGGTTGCTAGGTATACGTAGTTCAAATGAATAATGAATATCATGTACAGAACTGAGATGGGGATCACGAAAGTTCACTGGCACCACAAGTAAACATATATTGTTGCAAAGCTTTTTTCACTGCAACTACTGAACTAGCTTTATAGTCACGCATTGTGCTATAGCTAAGCTATTGTTGAGCTGAGCCAGTATATGGCTAGTTTACGCCACACCCCGGCTGGCGATCAAATTTTAGTGACCAGCTAGCTAGCTATATTACCCTTTAGCTAGCTATATTACCTTTTTTATTGTACTAGTACTAAGCTAATGCCTTCACTGGCTTCAGGAAAAGCGTGCTGGTCAGTTGAGTAAGTAGCTAAGTATAACCATATACCTCGCACGTCCAATAAAATCCCACGGGGCCCTGGGCCATGAGACGATTTTACGTTAGCTGAGCCACGGGTAGCAACCCCATGGTACTATTTAACGTCAGTAAGGTCTTGGGGGCCCCATTGGAACACAATCTTAAACACGGACCCGACACTCACACAACTTTAAACTAGTACCTTACCAACCAAGAATTGATGTAGCTATATAAATATTCCTTCCTCCCAAGAACTGTGCCAGAATGGAATAGATTAGATGATGAGATTATTGAGACTGACTGTGTTGAAGATTTTAAGCAAAAATTAGTCCCTTCTATGTATATAGTTAAGTAACTTATCGTAATTGTGTATATTTTTATAGTTTATTTATTGTAATTGTACATATGTATATAATTAAGTAACTTGTCGTAATTGTACATACTTATATAGTTAAGTAACTAATTGAAATTGTATACATGAAATTGCACATCAGCATTATACCCCTGGAGGGTCCTGCTGATTAACGATAAATAACGTTAACCTATACAGCAGATTGCATTTCGTTTAAAAATCGCGTCGCGCATGTGCTGCGTTAATACACACAGTTGTAAATACAATCCTTCATGCACGGAACTACCTTTACAGAGTGAAAATCTTAGTCCTCAACGTCAGCAACTTGTTCCGTGAAACAAAACATTTTTACTCTTGTGTGCGCATCGAACACGCGTCACGAAATTTTTTAACGGAAATGCAATCTGCTGCACAGCGGATTTCTCTTGCGTTCGAATTTTGCGTCGTCCGTATTGTGGACATGCCAGGCTTTGAAAGTGAAGGCATGTGCGCAATACGGAATACGAAGATTCGAACGAAAGAAAAATCCGGAAATCACACGATATCGTACCGCGTGGTGTCACGTGATGCTAATGATGTAGCAACACGTAATTCTCATTGGTTATCACAAAGGAGTAAGCGAAGTCACGTGTGCAAGATTTCTACCAGACAAAATACTGGTAGTATAACATAAACTGCAGAAGAACATTATTTTATTTATTTATTTATTCATTTATTTATTTTAATACTTTTTAATGCAGTTCAAGACTGCATTAAAGGTTAGTGGGTAATAGATACCCACTGCCAAAGAAACATACATACAATGCAATGCAATAACTAATTAATTACAACTATTAGTTACTTATAATTACAATAGATAACTAGAGTTTGTTAAAATTGGTAGAAATTGGCGCTCTAGAGCAGCGGTGGCAAGGGCACAAAGGTGAAATGTACAAGCTCTTTCAGGGTTGAAGTTATTAGTAAAATGCGACCATAAATAGTTAGTTAAACGATATTTAATTGTGTTGGTAGATAGTGAAAGATCAATGACTGGTAAGTGATTGTATAGTCTGGCTATCCTGTTAAAGTAAAAATGATGTTGTGTTACTGATGATGTCCTTGGATGATTCAGTTTTTGGTTAATCCCAGATCTGGTGTTGCCTCTTGCAAAAGTGATGTAGTTGTAGATGTTAAAATTATCAGTGGGTGACTTTAATGATTTTATTAGAAACAATATATCTTGGAGTTCGTAGTGATACATGAGAGGCAGGAGATGCAGTTGTTCCAGTCTGAGTTTGTATGAGGATGTGTAATCATTAAGAATATATTTAGTGGCTCTTCGTTGAATGCGTTCTAGTGCAGTAATGTCTCTTATTAGTTGAGGCCTCAATAGTTGTGAACAATATAATAGTTGTGATCTGACTAGTGCTAGGTATAGACGTTTCTTTGCCTCAGCACTGTTAACCTGGAATGTTCTTCTGATAAGTCCTAAGGTTTGGTAAGCTTTCGTACATATGTTGTTGTAATGTGCTGACCAGCTGAAGTCAGATGTGAATGTTACTCCAAGATCTTTATGCTGTGCTAGACATTTAATAGGATTTCCATTGATGGTGTATGTAGGGGGGACTGTTGTAGTCGAGAAGAAACGTAAATGAATAAATTTGGATTCGTTGAAAGGTAAGTCAGTCAGGGTGCTCCAATTAGAAGCTCTGTTGATATTTTTACATGATGAGGAACTGAGTACAGTATATTCCTCGTGAGTTAGACTAGCACAGGAGCGATGCTCCCATTTAAAACACCAACACCTCCTTCTACATCCTTACCACAAGTGACATAAGTGTCACCTAATGTATCATCTCTGGGTTGTTTATAAGAATGAAATCCAATTATCGTGCACCCCTTCACGCCGACCAACAGTAGAATTATTGATAATTTTTTTAGGGAAAGAAAGATATACATGATCTTATAAATAACTATTACAATTACAAACAACTATTACAACTACATAAACTACAGCTAGCTACAGGGGAAAAACTATCAAGTTACTAGGGAAAAAAGGGGGATTGTCATCATCATCCGAGCCCTGAAGGGCCCAGTACCTCAAGATCATCTTAGCATTGTTGGACCACAGTTGCACAGACAGTTGCTGTAACAGTAGAATTTGCCCAGGTAGATTCTGCCTGTGGTAGTCTTCTTAAAGAAATTTAACTAATATAAATCAGGAAGATTTCCCGGGTCTGACAGAGACGAGTCAGACCCTACTCCAACTTAAACAACATCTTCCGAGGCCATCCTCATAGATTCATTCAACCAACTACCAGGATTGACTCATATAAACATTCATTTTTTCCATCAGCTATTTGTATGTGGAACAGGTTACCAAGTGTCGTGGTGATGTCAGAATCCTTGTCTCAATTCAAGAACAGTTTAAGTAATCTTTATAATTAATTTGTTCTTTATGCTCAACTTTGAGTTCTGTACAATAATCACTAATAATAATAATACAACTAAGTACTAAAGATAATACGAAATGCGGTTAAAATTAGCTATATACTAGGCTCTGGCTGGCTTCCTTTATCTGGTTCATCTGGCTTGCATACTTCTACAGCATTGTGTAGCTATCTCCTGCAAGTTGTGTATGCATAATTATAGTGTGTCACCCATCACTGTGCCATTGCTATACCACTGATGAACCCTATGTAGCTCTGGTAGATGTTGATACTGTGCTGTATATTGGCTAATAATTTTTATCTGGTGATGTTGCCTATAATGTATTGCTGCATACAATACTGCAATAATGTATAGTTCTCTCCTGTATGTTTTGTATACATATACTGTGTACACATCACTGTGCCATTACCACACCAATGATGTACTGGCACTTAGCCACTGGTGGCCTTTAGTTAAGATGCCACTATTGTGTTATATCTGTCACTACTGTGACATATTGAGATGATTTGGGAATCATGCCTTCGCCACCTAATAGCCTCACCAGGGGCTGTCACGTTAGTGTATGTACTTGGTTGTATGTGACGCGGTCCTAGTAATAATTACATAACCAAGTAATAATAATAATAAGAGCTAATAATAATAATAAACTGCCCATGACTTTACAGAAGCAGAGGAGGTCGGAAACGATTTAAGCGCCAATAAAATTATTTATGCATTTTTTCTAGGACCAAATTAAACGTGTGTACGATGTAAAGTGTGCATAGTATCATCGCATTATTTAACGAATTGATACTTGGTTAGTGTTAGATTGTTACGAGCGGAAAAGTGTTTATAGATTTCACCTAGAAAATCAAGTGTTTTTGCAAAACAGAATACACCACTGTAATGCTTACACAAAGCACAATCCGAATATCTAGCAATCACCTGTCACCCCCACCGTTCGCTAGTTTTGTATTGAGACTATTGACGCTCACGAAAAATTCCACGCAAACTATGCAATCAGGTAATATGGGGGGTATATTATCTATGATGCAATTAACGAAATAGTTTTATTATTATTTAATTTTAAGTATTGCTTGTAAAGCACTGCCGACAACCTGTTGCAGAGGATTGCGGAATCACTACAATACAGAAAGTCACCAGAAACGTGACCTATCAATGTTGCGGTGACGCATTTCAAAGTTGATGGATCACGTTTTTCGGTTGGGCGCTTTACGGTTTTGTTGCAAACATTCGACAAAAATCTTAAATGGACACAACATGTTAACATGATCACTGCAAAAGCAAACTCAGTAAGAAGTCTTTTACAGCGGAATCTAGCAAAGTGTCCTGCAACATGCAGTTAAATGCTACTGCTATAATACATTTGTTCACTCCATTCTAGAATATGCCAGTACAGTGTGGTCCCCATACCATGAACATAACATCTATAAATTAGAAATGGTACAGAGAAGAGCAGCAAGGTTTGTGATGAATAACTAATTAGAACAGCTAGTGTGACAGAAATGTTGAACAGTTTACAATGGCACACATTGGAGAAGCGAAGAAATAATTTGAGAGCCTCACTAATGCTTAAAATAATTAATTTATTTTTATTTATTTATTTATTGATTAGCAAACACCCAACAGGGTTTTTACGCTAATGTACAAGGTACGTACACATAAGTGTCTAGTTTAAGTTACAATAACATAAGTGCCTATAATTTAGGTTACAATAATGATTAGTACTAAGTTACAATAAGTGCTAAGTTACAATAGGTGCTAGGTTACAACTAGTGCTAAATTACAGTAAGTGGTAAGTTACAATAAGTGCTAGAATTACAATGAGTACTACATTACAGTGAGTGCTAAGTTACAATAAATACAATAAGTGCTATATAAAGTAGGAGTAGTTGATTGATTGGTAGATATTAATGTGCACCAACAGTTTAGACCAAGCAACACCACAACTAGAGGTCACCATCAAAGATTTCTGCAGTTGCCAACAAGGGTAGATGCTTATATGAACTCCTTCTTTCCTTTTACAATGAAATTATGGAACCAACTAGATGATCATATTATCCAAGCTCCATCTCTTGATTTATTTAACAATTATATAAATTTGTAAATAAGTAGCTAACTACATATGTACGAATATACTCATGATTGAGTTTGTACATTAACAAATACAGGGTGTATATATATTCCGTAAACCTCTGTATCGCGTGCCAGCTGCAACATGTACTCACGTGATCCGTCTACAGACATTAAAATGAGCAATGGAATGGCTAGTGCCTAAACGGATGTATGACTATGAGCTATAGTACTAAACGGATTTGGGTGTCTGATCATGAGCTCCCGTTTAGGCAGGTACGAGCCATACCATTGCGTAATATCTGTATATGGATCACGTGAGTACATGTTGCAGCTGGAGTTTTTGCACTGCAACAAATTTAAAATAGAAATCAATGCTTTAGTCACCAATACCTTGAGAATGGCTGGAGCAAATTTGATCAAATTTGAACAGTGATCTATAATTCATATATCTTGTATGTCTACCAACATAGAAGCCAATTTCTTGTAATAATAACTATATCAGGCACCCAAGAAACCTGCATATGTTGACAAGAAGAAAGAAAACATGCATGCACGCATGCATGACTCCATGCTCCCTACTCCAAAGTAGACACCATTGTTGCATTATATCAGAGTCACTGCTTTGAGTTATAGGCTTTGCTTTGCGCTATTGAGGCCTACCATCACATGCTCAAGATGACATCAATCCACTGTACATCACACTGTAACAGCTACAATAGTATCAGTCTGGCCTATTCTGAGGACTGGCTCAATGCTAACATCATTGCATAGCATATCATTAACAGTCACTGGTGTTATCCAACTGTCTAGAACTTGATAGCCAGTACTAGAGGTGGTAACTAAGGACAAAAGAAAAAAAAAGTGTGACTGCCTGTGCAGTTTTATTGCCTATTTACAAGTATCTAATAATGTCAGTTTTAAGTATCTGTTTAGAGTGTTATATGTAGCTTGCCAATGGTTGAAGCTTCATGTACCTAATTTTTACATGTTTTACACCAATTGCTTACCATCTAGAGCATCCACTATACAAGAAGCTAACAGTTCAGTTTCCTACCACTTTAAATCATTTCTGAAATAGGAACACTTAAGGATTAATTATAGGCACAGTTATGGGCCATTGAGAGTTAAAAACTGACTATATAAAATGAAAGGAAAGTTACACCACAGTTCATTCAACACCATGAAACTGTACAGCCACATACACCCATCCCCAGGTTGGTCAGAGCTCTAGACCCCAGACTGCTTGTAGGACTTGCCACTGGGCTTGCAAAAAGTAGCCAGCAAAAGGTTGATTTTGAAAGCAAAATTTGATAGCGTATTCATGTACATAGCCTTGTGTTTGTGGTGAAAAACTAAATGACCTGCTATGGGCAACAACGTTGAAACCGGGTCACTACTGCTGACCCGGATGACCCACTGACCCGGATGTGACCCGGATTAATTAAAGCCGAGACGTGTTTCGGCTAGTCTCGGGTGAGCGAACGAGTCTACATTTTGAGCGTTCGATTCGTGTTGAGTAAATATTGCAACTTCAGCCTATAGCTGTAGGTTGAAGACCAAAAAAAAAAAAAAAAAAAAAAGGTCTTCACCTACTGACAATAGCTACCCCTCACCATAGATACCCTCAGTTTCGTGCTACATACTGCACTTACTAACAAATAGGCGTGGCTGAGCATATGTTGGTAATGCGATAAGTGGATGTGGCTCACGAAAGAGCTACGCGATAACGTTTATAAGTTCCACGTCGTAAAACGAACAATTTTGTTTCTCACGTGATCCAATCCGGATCAGACCCGGATAAATTGTAAACCGGGTCAGACCCGGATGACCCGGAGAAAATGTGACCGGGATGACCCGACCCGGTTTCAACGCTGATGGGCAATAAGACTGGTTCTCCTAGATCCAGTCACAACTGTGGGGTACAGTACCTATTAACACATGCCTGTATGTATGTATGTATGAACACTATATGTCATGTCTATATGTACATGTGTACTTTACAGGCATTGATGGGCAGTACATTGTCAGAATAACCAGTAGCCCAGGTAGAACACCAGTTAGTGGATCAACAAATACATTCAATTATCCTGTACTGAGCAGCGTACACCTAACATGTTCAGTTTCTTCCTTTGCAACTATTTCTTCATACCAGTGGAATACCAAGGGATGTTACAAAAACAGGAAATTTCATGGTGGGGCTCCAAGATGTTTCCCTCATGGAAAAAGAACACAAATTGTAACTGGAAATGACCTGAATGCAAAGGATGCCGGCACCATTACTTGTATTGCAACCATTAATGGTGTAAGATACACCAGTCAACCATTTACACTTCGCATATCAGGTGAATTACATAGAGAAACAACTATGCATGCATGCCTATGTTAACAGTAGGAGAAATATTTCAGTTATTGCAATAATACAATAAAAATAACAAACTTTCTGCCTGTTCTGCTGATTTTAGCTACCAACTTTTATTTATATAAAGTACTGGTAAGGGCGTCAGAGTAGGTGCGACCAGTGAGGCCAGAGCCTCACCACTTTTTGGCTGTAATAAAAATAAAAAAATTAATTAATTAATTTAAAAATTTGCAAACTTGATGAAGCTAAAACTAAAAGTATAGTGAACATGTTATACTTAGTATATTGCATATTATATGTAATGGCAACAGTTGAGAGAAACACTTATCTAACCTGTTTTTCACTCAGAACAGCTTTATGTTGACTTCGTACGTATTAAGCGCCTCTAAAATAATTATCGTTATGTTTAGACTTAGCTGTAGTCAACTTTGGGAACATTTCTTACAGTTTACCCCTTATTAATAATCTCAAGTGGTAAGATATAAGTGTTAAACAGGTACTTTTGATCACTGACCAGTTTTATCTTTGAACACTTGCCAGGTGGTAGCTAGCTAACTAGCCAGCACCATTCACATAGTATGCCAGCCCAAAACTGCATAACTTAGTTCAAACTTTTTCCTGGGGGCATGCCCCTCAGACTAAGCCTTACCGCTTTCACTTTTACCCTGACACCCCTGAGCAGTAAATGTGCCTACAAGTCCTAATGACTACATAACTAGTAAGGTCCCTATTAATTTCGGTGATTATTAGTTTCTCATCCACCGCCCGCATCCTTCTTAAGCTACCGCATGGTTAGCCATTATTTACTCTGTGCATGCTCAAAAAAACACGTGATACCAAACTATTACAATTTTTTGTTGATGAACGCTACAATGCGCTATATATCGCCAGGAGAACTGTTGTTTTCCTTAGCAAGTTGTTGCAGTACCAGTTGCAATCGTGCTCTATCGACTTCATCAAAGCAGGCTTTCAGTTGACTGTAGAAAATCAGTTGGCGATGATCACGAAAAGTAGAATCAACTGGTGAAGGAAATGTTTGTAGAAAGAAAGAAAGACAATTTGGACAAGGTCTGTACATCATTACTTACTTTTCGACCAGTCTGACTCATGATATTTTACATAATAGAGTCGCTATCCCATTTATTAAGTATTTTCAATTTTCTACCACCGTCACTAGATCTCATCCAATGTCGTTATTTATTCCATCCTCCACTATTAACTCCCGGCGTTTTTCCTTTTTCATCAACTCTCCCTTCCTATGGAACACCATTCCCCATCGTATTCTAAAATTGACTAATCCAGTTGCATTCCGGACTGCACTTCGTTGTTTTCTTTTTGCATAATCTTGTAACTGTTTTGTTTTTTAATCCGTGTATTCTAATGTTATTGTTTTGTGTTTTGTTTTTGTGTTACTGTTATGTGTTTGTTTTTTGTACTTGTATGTTCTTTATGGGGAGCACGTTTGCAGGCTGTGCCTTTTGTGTACCCATGTCTTTGACAAAAATTGATAATCTAATCTAATCTAATCTAATCAGTGTGTTAATATTATAAAATAATGGCATAATGGTAATAGCTACCCTCCCGCCCGCATCATAGTAATTAGAAAGGCTGGATGAGAAACTAATAATCTCCGAATAGGGGCCGAAAGCTGCAAACACATAGCTACTTAGCTACTTGAATAATAAATAAGAGCATGATATCAAGACTGTGGTGACACACGGTAGTGTGTCGTTCGGCCCAAGAAGCTGGCGCGCAACACCCGTGAGTATATTGACAGGAAGAACGAAAACGCAATTTTCGCACCTCCGTAGCTCTGTGCTGCCTTGATGAAACCAGACGATATTTGCTGTGGGCACTCCCTCCAACTTCAGTACTCCATATTCCAAATTTGAGCGAAATCGCTTCAAGCTTTCCCGAGCTATGCGACTTCAAAAATTGGTTTAGTTTCTTCGTTGTTTTTTTTCTTCCTCTTTTCGCACACTTACAAAAACCGCTATAAAACGCGAACGCAATATCCGATTGCCTTGAAATGTAGCACACAGAAGGGGGGTATAAAGGCGCATCTCTGTACCGACTTTGGATGGAATACAATAAACAGGCAAAGAGTTATTAGCGATTATTCACGAAAAATAACACCAATATGTTGTCACGCCTACAGGGTAAACCGCTTACGGGAAATCGGTGGGTGAATAGGTTAACTATTGAACTTCAAACTTTTTGTGGTTTGAAAGAAATCGAGCTAAAAACCAGGAAGATACAACGAAAAAACCAACAGTGTGTAACAATTACGCAATCGAGATTAACTAATAAAAAAAAGGACTACTTTCCACGCACACCAGAAAAACCGCTTGGGGTAATGCTTTGAAATTCGCTGTACAGATGGAGTAATCATCTTAGAAAGGATATTTAATGGTGTAGAAGAATCAGACTTGAAGCCACGGAGTTATAACACGAAATCAAACTTGGTGTAGCAAGTGCGAGATCGAGATACTCTAATAGAGCAGTCATCCTAATTGAGCAGTCACCCTGAAAAGAATTCAAAAGATCAGCTAGAAACTAGTAACCTATATAGAGATAAGCTACAAACAATTCACCCTGTAGAGAGATCAGTTAGAAGAAGCTATCTTGTAGGGAGTTCAGCTACGTAGTTCAGCTAGAAGAAGTCACCTTATAGAGAGTTCAGCTACTAACTAGTGACCCTGTAGAGACATCAGCTAGAAGAAGTTACCTTGTAGAGAGTTCAGCTACAAACAAATCATCCTGTAGAGAGAACAGCTAGAAGAAGTTACCTTGTAGATAGTTCAGTTACAAACAATTCACCCTGTAGAGAGATCAGCTAGAAGGACTCACCTTGTAGAGTGTTCAGTTACAAAGAAACCACCATGTAAAGTTCTGTAATAAATATATGCATTATATATATATAATTTGTACATTTATTGATAAATCAGAAATATTTAAAGTATTCATCTGCTTCATCTTTTCTTCTTCCTGTGGAAAAGAAAAAAAAGATAGGTTAAAAAATCCCCAAAGCTGGCCTATGACCAGCTTTGGGGTATACAAATACAAAATGAAGTGAAATCTAATCCAAAATAGCTAAGCTTAAAAAAAGAGTGCGGCCCTCAAAAAGGCTATGGTGAAAAAAGATGTGAAATCCAAGGTGGCAGCCAAGAAATGGCTGTGATGGTAGGTTAATGGTAAAAATTTTAATAACGACAATTCAGGTGAATTTTGTGCCAAGACCAAGTGGCACAAATTTCACCTGAATTGTTGTTATTGAAATTTTTACCATTAACCTACCATCACAGCCATTTCTTGGCTGCCACCTTGGATTTCACATCTTTTTTCACCATAGTCTTTTCAAGGGCTGCACTCTTTTTTTACAGTTTGCCTGTTTTGGATTAGATTGACTTTAACTTGTGATTCTTGAGCAACCACCATTTTGCTGAATATTATTTTTGTAAGCCAAATGTTAGAATTTCTCCTATGTATGTGACTTTGCTAAAGTTCTTAACATAAAGTGCTATATATAGTTACTAGCTATCTCTGAGTCAGTTGTAGCTATATATGGTTTAAGTGTTGTGTCTAGTGTGTATTAGCATCAGTCACCCCTAGTCACCCCTAAACATAATTGTTGCATGATTGTTGCACGATCATATCCTGAATGTGAACAAGTATTTTCTCTCATAAACTGTAAGAGTTTAACACCAATACTAGGATTGTTAGCTTCTCAATGGAGCTTGAAGGAGATGGGTTGAGAGTTTCACATGATATTGTAAAGAAAAGAAAGTACAATGTAAAAATGACAGATTTTGCTACTAGATGACATATGAATACAACATGTATTCTATTAAACGGTACACTGACATCCAAATTTACAAAGTAACTAAGGTAACTTTAAAAGGTTCAATAATCCCTTTGAACTCTCATCCACCACTTGCCATTGGTATGTACATACACTGTAGTACAGGGCCGGAGCCCAGAGATTCTGAGTGGTCAGGCCATTCATGCACTGCAATGGAGGTCATAGTCATGCACACTACATTTTATTGATTTGAAATTTAATTCAGATTATCTACTGTAATTTTTTTGTGTGTGCTAGCAATACAGCATGCATTAACATGCTAAGCTAAGGAAGTCTGTGGGCATGCTCCCTGGGGAAATGTTTGAAAATACATGTTCTGAAATGGCATCTGGAAGCTATTTTACATACATGGTCTCTTTCTGCTTTTTAACACCAAGAATATATCCAGGTAAATTTGAGCTACTGTATACCAATTAATTCAATTTAATATAGCTATAGCTAGTAGCTAATTTTACTTTCATGATACAAAGTGAGTTTAGTTCTTTTGAGATGCAGAAGCAATTTTGATTGTTATTGACTAATTGTTAATGCATAACATGCATTTATCAATTAGCCTATTGTGCAATTCTATGCAGATGGTTCACTGGAAAGTAATTTGAAGATGGATATAGCTAATGACTGAGATCAATCAATGTAATAAGAGTATTGATATTGTATACCGAATGCTCTATTAGACTATCACGATGACTGTTCTATTAGAGTATAATGTGATGACTGCTCTATTAGAGTATCTCGATCTTTTTGCAAATTCAAGTGGCTGAAAAGTGGTCTGGCCAATGCCGGACCGGCCGGACCGTGGGCTCCGGTCCTGCTGTAGTATTGCACAGTGTACATGTCATTAGTATAATATTATATGAATTACCAAAACAATAATCAACATTCTTAATTTATTGCTAAATTCGTTACCACAGAAGTCATATATAGAACATTCCTAAAATGGTCATTACTATTAAGAATTGTTAAACTACAACTTCTACTCACTAAAATTTAGGATATAAAAGAATAGACAACTTATAGTAGTGGTTCAGTGGCTATGATCCTAAGATCTTTGGCTCAGATTTGTATTTCACTTTAATTCAAAACTACCAATATTCTAAGTGGCCATTCTATAAGGATAATTCTCTCATCTGTGCACTGTTACACTAGTTTGGTTTTGTTACAGTAACTGTATAGTAAAAAGTTTGGCTGATTCATATACCTTATTATGGTATAACAACATTAACTGATTTTTGTCAGTATGAGAAGGTTTATCTGTCAGTTCAAAACAAAATTATAATTGTGGCCTTCTTGTGTGTACTAAATTTTAAGGGAATGAAGTACATAATAATTTGCTTATTTATTACAATGGTCTTTATAAGCTAGGCTCTGTTGAAGGAAGGAATTTTTGAATAAAGAAGCAAAGAGAAATTAATGCAAACTTTGAAGGATATGCATTTTGAGAGTTTAAGGAGATTTTGTTCAAATTTATAGTAGCAATGTGGGCTACCATTAAAGTAAAAAACATGAATGTGTGCATTGTAAAATTTTCAGATTTGAAAATGGGAACAACTTATGCATGAGATTTGCATTACATTTTGTCTGTTAACAGCACACTGATGGCCAGTTTTCTGCATGACACACTGCTGTGTGTCTTGATGTAATGGATACATTACCTTGCTGTGTGCATTATACATCATTGCAACAATTTCGTGGCTGCCACATTTGATCTCACAACTTTTTTCACCCAGGCTACTAAAGACTGCACTATTTTTACAGCTTTGTAGCTGTTTTTATGTGGATATAATGCAACATTTTCTACCAAGTGTTTACGTGTGCATACATTCATTGACCCAATAGGAGTTAGACAGACCGGAGGTACAGAAACTACTGGAAGTAACGCTGTTAGTATTGGTAACATCATTCACGCCTATTCTCATGAATATGCAATTGATCCAGATGATGGTGGTTTGTTGTTTAGATGTGTTACTGGCTTGGGACCTACCAGTAATAACAATGCTGAAACAAGTGCGCTATACTTTAATGACGAACTAATTCCTCATGGAGGATGTAACGGTCCTGTGGTACAATCACGTGGAGCAACCATCAGTAATTTTGTTGGAGTTATTAATGTATTTCTGTGCAAAAGATTTACATACAATGAAGAAGGTATTTACGGATGTACTATGAAGAACAGTGATATGGTGGATGAACATGTGAGGATAGGAATTTATTTACGTGGAAGAAGTGAGTCAGCAGTGTTGGGACAGTTACTTTTTTAAAGTAACTATTTACATATTACGTATTACTTACAACAGAACTATTTAGCTTCAGTTACATATTACCCAAAAAATAAAGTAACTATAATAATATTACATATTATATTATTTTGTGTCCACAGCCTTAACCTGTCACATGTGAAACTACCACCTTATCATGTGACATGATTGCGTTGTGGGTAATGTGCAAATCTTGGTTATAAGTAAGAACCTGGTGAATAAGCTTCATTCAGTAGGCTTCATTACTTCGTTGTGACTAGGTGTTACTCAGTGGATTGCTAATGGGATTACTTGTATATAATTATTAAACTTGTTACAGAAACTATATTACTTAGGTAATGCATTATATTTGTAAGTAAAGTAACTTAAGTTATATTACCTGTTTTTATATTATATTACTTAGTTACCACAAAAGTAATAATTATTACGTAACGCATTACCCCCAACACTGTGAGTCAGTATACAATAATGGAGTGCTTCACTGTTAATGATTACCATATTCACACAGCTCGTCCGGAGATCACAACCACAACATCATCAGTTAATGTTGTTATTGGTGCCTATCTGACATTATCATGTACCTCCAGAGGTTCTCCACCAGACACATTCACCTGGATGAAGGATGGTGTTCCAATACCACAATCAAATAGTGTTACAAAAATTACACACAGTAGTACTAGTGCAGTGTTCCGTAGTGATTATACCATTAGTAGAGCAGCTACAACTGATAGTGGAACATACACATGTACTGTGACTAATCCTATTGGAAGTGATAGTCATAATATGAATGTTGTTGTCAATGGTGAGTTTCAATTCATACATATAACCCAACTGTATCATTCGTATTTTTTGCAACTGTACATGTTTATTGTACATAATTGGTTTATAAACTACTACACAAGGAAATTTAATAAAAATTGTGGGAGGGGCTTGCTGGTGTTGATATTCATAATATAGTCAGCAGCTGAGTCACATTTCTATTTAACTTCTGATCAGTGATATACACACAACCATGTATGCATTCGTACATTCCCAAGTATACAGTGCTGGTCACTGTAAAGTGCTAATAACAATAACAATGCATACAGCCACACAAATCATACTAGCTAATACACAGAATCAGTATAATTATAGTAGTATGTTATAATAAAATTATCTAATTTAAAGAATTGTTTTGGCATTTATTTAGTTCCACCATCAATAGCTGTTACTGATGTAAACACTGGAGGTATGTTAAACAACCCACAATTAGTTAATAATGGTGAATCGATTGCTCTACGATGTACGGCCATTGGTCCTCCCACACCAACTATTGAGTGGTATTTGGGTAGCATGAAGTTAGCAAATCTTTACAACAAGATATCAATACAGACAACCACTCAATCTAGCATGAGAGTGTCTACTTTGACTGTGGTGAACTTTGTAGCAACTGATGGAGGCAACTATACTTGTTCTGCAATTAATACTGTTGGAATAAGAGGAGTGTGCCATGATATTAGATTAAGTAAGTAATGTAATTATATTGAACATTGTTATTAGCATATATAACTATCCAAAATTTTTGAAGTATAAGTAATAGCAGGGGCGGATCTAGGAATTTTTGAAAAGGGGGGGGCTAAGCTGGATAGGGACATAGGTACCTAGCCAGACATTAGAAGATAACAAGCCTTCCACAAGGCCCTAGGGTAAGATTCATGTAGTATCCATGGTCAAATTAGCTATTTAATAACGACTACATTAGTGTGCAAAGCAGCCTAGGGGGTCTGGGGGCATACCCCCCAGGAAATTTTTGAAACTTAGGTCCTCTAAAGGTGAATCTGCGAGTGTTTTTAGCAGTTTTTCAATGGAAAATAATGGAGTTTCAGTTTATCAAAACACTTTTACTTTTCCATTTAATCAAGATTCAAGACTGATTGCAATATGCATTGATGAGTATAGCTATCATGCATGCATGACAATCTTTTCATTTGTAGTTACCAAGCATTTAGATATAGCTAGCTATATGGGTCATTCCATGCACAATCACCAAAGAATTGTAATGACCCCCCTCGGATTTTGATGAAATTTGGTGTGTATGTAGTACTTATGGTACTTATTCACCATACCAATTTTTAGCCCCCTGCACCACATGGTTTCTGATTTATGACCACAAAAATTTTGAATATTTTATGAAAAGTTGGTACGACTTGCATTACAAAATCAACTGTAGCTCACCACTGTATTAATATTTTGAAATAAAATTTTCGGTGAATAAAGATAATTAATTGATCAATTTAAAAATCCATAAATTATGGGATAGCAGCTTAATTAAACTTTTCAAAAGTTGCATAAGAAACTTTGATCCTACATATTTCAAATAGTGCTGCTTCAAATTCTTTGAATTTTTTACTGAATGATTATTGTGTCATGGTCTATTGTTGATAAAATTTTTGTGGTGGGGTCACAATGGGTTCAGGAGATATAATTAAAACTGTTGTAGCTTATAGTGAAGTATTGTAGTCTATTATTGCTTTAAGGGAGTGTACACCAGTATTAACCATTCCTAATAAGGTCATTTCAGATCTGTCTTACATAATGAAGATTTTGAAATGCAGTGTAACCTGTATTAGTGACCACCTGTATTGAAAAACCATCCTTAGTTTACGAAAGTTTAATGCATATTAATAGTCTTCGGTTAACAACCAGACACATCCTCTAATTATGAAATCAAGACCATTTGAACTCTCTATGGAATTACAAGATAGGTGCTATTATTTAGCAGCATGCACAGAATTATAGCAGATAACATTGGACAACTTATAATGCTGATTTGTACATACACAGAGGACACTTTAATTCACTTCAAGTTAAATGTGTGCATAAGCAACTTGTGAAACAGGCATGTAGCTAGTACTATTTTATAACTGTGATGATATAGTGTGAAGCAATTTTGTAGCAAGAGTCATTTCTTTCTTTGTCAAAGAGTACACACGACCACTTCTCGTCCTTGGGTCTACAAGAGTTAGAATATGATCCATTGGTATAGTGTGGATATTCTGTGGCTCTGGGTACTTGAATGAGTTTGATGGACCATGTGGATGCAGAAACGTCAGTTGTACTTTGTTTGTATCACAGCAAACTTTAAGCACACAAGCGAACCACCAATTCCCTTCATGTAAACATGTGACAAATCCAGCAATTGATTCAGGTGGAATTTCATTCTTTCCTAGAGCCACTCTCTCTTTCCTGGAAGTATGAGATGAAGAGTAAAACTTTACTTCCACTGTACTGTCTGAAACTGGCACAAAACAGTGTAGTTTTCTTGTACCAGGAATTGTCCGTGACAATTGAAAGCGACCTTCCAAACTACTCAATTCTTTCCTGTAATCTTCATTGCTACAATAACCAAAGTGAGCAGCAGAAATGTTGCTACATGCCCAATCAAACAACTGACGTGCTGTCATGAGCTGATCATTGTATGGCCTTTGTAAGCTGGCACGAGCAGCAAGTCGTTTGACTGTTCCACCTAGACCATCACATGCTCCTTTTCCATGTGAAGTGGCTGAAAAATGCCATTCAGCTTCAACTCCAAAATCATCTTTGTGGTGACATAAGTTTAGGAAATTCTTCCTATTTTTGTACTGTGGTGCAGCACCATCAGAGAAATAGATAATTTTACAAGGGTGCAATCTTGCCGGCAGGAACTGTTTCAGAAAGGTGATGAAAGATCTTTGGAATAGGTGGACAGCAACAGTATCATGGTGGAGACAGTCAGAAATCACCACATAACTCAAGTGGCGTAGTTCTTCAGAATCCAGGTAGTAGGCGACAAAGGGATGTAGGGTTGCTGAGGAATTGTTCCAATGAAACCCTTGGGCAGCATCTTGTAAAATAAAAGAATAATTCTCTGAAAAATCTACAGTGACTAGGAACTCTCCCATCTTCAAAGTTGTCTTACAGTTTGCATAGAATGATGCCTATTCTGAGGCAATAAATGAATGGGGACGCAAGAGCTCTATCTTCTTACAAAAGGTATCAGCAAATTCCTCAATAGGGGAACAAAACGTCTCTAGTGTAGATCGATCGGTGGACACCCACTGCTTATAAACAATCTGTTCAACATCGATCTCATCAAAGTGATTAAGTAGGTCTTCCTTCAAAATTTCAATCTTGGGACAGGCATCACATTCTCCTAAATAGCACCTAGGATGTGGGGGGTTACACATTGTCTTCCCCAAACAGTGGTGATACGTTGGTAGCTCAGGTATCTGCATCTCCTGGACCAATGACATCAACTTCACATTTTGATGTATTGTACACACACAAACTGAGTGAGTACCACTTGCTCCTGCTAATACACAATGTTTTGGTCTCAGCTCAGCAAACTTTGAAAACCCAATTTTGTAATTTGGGAATTTCTCTTTGAACTCACGGTACACCTGTTTTAAATCACTCAGGACCAGTCGCTTTTGAAAATGCTCACGTTTTCCCTCCTTCTTCACTGACACGAAATCCTTCTTTCCAGGCATAACACGACTAATCTCATCAGATTCATAGAAATTGCAAACAGTGGTAAATGTTTCTGGTGAAAGTGAAGGTCTGCGTGATGGACCAGGAAGAGAAAGAATGCCTCGTTCCTCTACCAGCTTCTTTGATTGTCGTGCTAAATACTCCGAGACACCAAACTCTTGCTGTATTTTTTTCACTGTCCTGTCAACTCTTTGGTAAAACTGTTAGTACTTGAACTTGCTCACTTCTTCTATTTGTTTCCCATAACTTCTCCTTTAGTTGTTGGATCATCTCAGTTCCATCATCCATAGGTGCCATTGGGATAACTGTTCGCTGCAAGGCTTCAGTAATCTTCTTAACCTTCTGTCCACAGTAAACCTTTGAACGGCTTTTACACTGAGAAAATGGTGTCTCACCAATCTCTGCTAGACATACATTAAGCGAAGATACTGCTTCTGAACTATGAAAGAACAGAGAATCAGATTGTGTTGCTTGTGAGCTAGAAGGATTAAGCTCAGAAGCAGCAGACTCAGTGACATCTAGCCAAGGTGACTCCTTACTTAGTTTCTTTCTGCATGTGTCACAAATCTTCATATCAATAGTAATATTTGGAGCTCTTTCACACATCCAGGCTGAAACAGGTCTGAGATTCTTCTTACGGCTACTCCAAGTATGGCCTGGTATATCAAATGGATTGCAACAGGACTGAGCCATGGAGACAATAGGAGTAGTCACTGCACACTTCCAATATCTAGTTAGCAACTGAATATGTTATACCTGGTAGAAAGTTGTTTGCTCACTGAAGAATCTTTGCAATGCATGTCATTGCAATTTGAACAATGTCTTGTATGACTGGAATTTTATTAGCCAGCTACAAGTATGCAATTAAGGTCTGAGTATGTCCATCTATACAAACTGGATCCATGAGAACACTGTAGAGTTAAACTTTATTAACTAAGGTGGTTTTCAATACAGGTGGTCACTAATACAGGTTACACTGCATTTCAAAATCTTCATTATGTAAGTCAGATCTGAAATGACCTTATTAGGAATGGTTAATACTGGTGTACACTCCCTTACAGCAATAATAGATTACAATACTTCACTATAAGCTACAACATTTTTAATTATATCTCCTGAACCCATTGTGACCCCACCACAAAACTTTTATCAACAATAGACCATGACACAATAATCATTCAGTAAAAAATTCAAAGAATTTGAAGCAGCACTTTTTGAAATATGTAGGATCAAAGTTTCTTATGCAACTTTTGAAAAGTTTAATTAAGCTGCTATCCCATAATTTATGGATTTTTAAATTGATCAATTAATTATCTTTATTCACCGAAAATTTTATTTCAAAATATTAATACATTGGTGAGCTACAGTTGATTTTGTAATGCAAGTCGTACCAACTTTTCATAAAATATTCAAAATTTTTGTGGTCATAAATCAGAAACCATGTGGTGCAGGGGGCTAAAAATTGGTATGGTGAATAAGTACCATAAGTACTACATACACACCAAATTTCATCAAAATCCGAGGGGGGTCATTACAATTCTTTGGTGATTGTGCATGGAATGACCCATATAGTATATACCACAATGTATCAGCTCCTCTTCAACAGCCTCAACTGTCTATCTTACTGATAAAAATAATGTTGTTGTATCTCACTGGAAGGTTGGAGTAGATTATTTCACACATCATAAAGTTGGAAGGATTGTGGAAATGCTTACCCCAGCCCTAACATCAACAAATTCAAGGCGGACTCTCTTTATGGAACACTGGACTATCATCTTTTAAAGACCATCTGGGATTCATCAACATTGGGTGACTATGACTACAAACTGTCAAGTAGCTATGATTTTGCAGTCTGCATGAAGGATGCTGTTTCTAAATACTCCCATGATCAAACAAAGCCAGACAATAGGGGAACACGAGCCTTTGTGGGATGTGTGGAAGAAACATGTATAGCTAAACAGAGGCAGAAACATGTATAGCTAAGTAGTAGTGGTGTTGTACATCACAATTATTAGTACGCATGCTTCTTAGCCTAGCAACGCTTTGTTAGCCTTAACACCAATGAAGTGCACTGAAAAGCAGAATGCAGTGAAGGGTACTAGTAGCTATTAGCTAGTCCACTGGAAGTCCTTAGCAGAGTGCAACTATATTTGTATTTATGGGGTTTCTAAATTTGCAGTTGTGATAGTAAACTTATATCTAGATCTGCCGGGTTATGAAGACTGATCTATAGCGGCTAGCTACAAATACCAGCACCAAAGCCCACAGCATGGGGTCATATCAGAAGGTAACTGATACAGATTGTACATTCATAGACAAAATTAAAGTGCTATAGCTGCCTTATAAGCTTGTAAAATACCAAAAGACTTCTGTTTGCTAAATGGTTGAGTTGGTAACTACATAATTATACTGAAGCTGATAACTCTAACCAATTAACACTTTTTGAATCATATATAATAAACACTAATCACTTCTTATAGCCATAGTGGAAAACACTGCTAATTATCTGAATAAAACAAAACCCACAATTAAAACTTTAGCAACTAAAGATGCAACCCACAATCAAAACCTTTTCTTGAAGAACTCTTGAGAAAAAGGAAGCTATGCTCTCCTGGAACAGAGTTGAACAATAGGTATAGTTACATAGACGTTACATGTGTTGGTAGTGATGCATAGTTCCTGAAATAAGTCTGCTTTTGATACACATATAAGATTTAGGGTTTTATTGGCCAAGTACTAACTTAGAAAGGAAAGGGGGGGCTACAGCCCCCTTAGCCCCCTCCCCCCTAAATCCGCCCCTGAATAGTTGCATCATGGACATAAGGACTAGCATGAGGGCAAGGCACAAGCACAAGGGGCAAGGCCTGATCACAAGTGTGAGTGCATATATTTTAGGCAAATCACAAAATTAATGTCTATGTTACAACTACAGTAATACAGGTATATGTGACTCATCTGCAAGTGTGGGAAATTGCAGGAATGCTTTACAAGTATATATACCACTTCAGGGGTGGAGAGGCAGAGGGAGCAATCCCCCCCCCCCCCCCTTTCAAAAGTGGAGGGGCAGTGCTTGCTCACATTTTCCAATGCTCAATTGCCAAAGTAAAGCAACTACTGTAGTAATTAGCCAACTTAATTTGCTTTGATTTACTGGCATTTGTACTAAAGGTTATGCATGAATGGAATACTGCATGAATTAGTGCTGGAAATGGATAAGATCAATATACTCTAATAGAGCAGTCACCTAACTATTCTAATAGAACATTCGGCGGAATTATATGAGTTGGTCCTGCCATGCAATTAATTCAATATGTCTTCAATAACACATATATCTATACGTAATCAAGAGCATGAGTCTATCTGAAATGCCTTCAATTACTGGTGTACGTATTTAATTGTACAGTATCTTAATGATAGTCATTGCCATAATATTATAGGAGTATCCTATTCAAGTATACTTGTACCACTGAAAATGCTCTCAGAGTCAATCTCAAAGCATTCAAATTTCAAAAATTTCCTGTGGGGGGTATGCCCCCAGACCCCTTAGTATTGACATGCTTTGAAGGTATTTTTAATGATCTTAAAACATTTTTTAACTTACAGCCACCCTACATGACTTGCCCCCCCCCCCAGATGAAAATGCAAGCTCATTAAAAGTGCATACTAAAGTACTTACTGTGCTAGCCATGAATAAACTAAAGTAGTAAACATGTTTACAACTCTAATAGTCAAATTAATTAAGTGCCTTACCCAGTGCTATAATGACATGTATGTGACATTGCTATAATAGAGCTTGAGCAGAGGAGACCATCAAAGAAATTTGATGATTTCTAAAATTCCTGTGATGCATTAATGAGAAATGGAAGTAGTATAGCTATATCAATTATATACTCCATCCTATATAGAAGAGGTATAATTTTGATATACTACCTCTGTTTCTTGTTAATGCATTCCTGAGCACACTTATAGTAGTGTTATTCTCTTCCCTTTGAAGTGAGGTGTGAAAGTGGTTATTAAAGCATACAATAGCTGCAACAAACTAAAGTAGCTGAAAGGAGAAGCAGAGTAATATATTTAGCATTTTATTTTGGTATTGCACAAATAAGGTCACACTTTAAATTACTTGTGGCAATTTTCTAGTAGAATTGAAGTTCAGCACATAAAATGTCCTATAATATGGCACTTATTATTGGGTAGTGTGGTTGCACACTTAACACACATTAAGTTAACTCCACTAGTCCAGATGCCAGCTAAGCATTTCGACCTTAAAGTGTGGTGTAGCACTACTTTTGTGCAATGGGTTGAAATATCATGAAATATATTTTATACAGTGTATACCTGCACAGTTATTAACATAATTATACTATAATATGTACGCATTGTACTGGATCCTCAAAAATGTTTTAAAACTCAAGGATAGAATTACACACAATTGGCTCATTTGTGGCACTGCTTGACCTTTTCAAAATATTTTCGTTCAAATACCCAACACAATATTTATGGTCAGTCAAATCTAATCCAAAACAGCTAAGCTGTAAAAAAAGTGTGCGGCCCTCAGAAAGGCTATGGTGAAAAAAGATGTGAAATCCAAGGTGGCGGCCAAGAAATGGCTGTGATGGTAGGTTAATGGTAAAAATTTTAATAATGACAATTCAGGTAAGTTTTGTGAAGTAAAATTCACCTGAATTGTCATTATTAAAATTTTTACCATTAACCTACCATCACAGCCATTTCTTGGCCGCCACCTTGGATTTCACATCTTTTTTCACCATAGCCTTTCTGAGGGCCGCACACTTTTTTTACAGCTTAGCTGTTTTGGATTAGATTTCATTTCTTTTTGTATTTGTATACCCCAAAGCCGGCCTATGGCCAGCTTTAGGACTTTTTTAACCTATGTTTTTTTTCATTACTACAGGAAGAAGAAAAAATGAAGTAGATGTACTTTAAATATTTTATCAGTAAATGTACAAATTATATATTATAATACATATTTGACCGGATTTGCGAAAGGGGTCTTCCACACACATCCAATTTTCCAACTTAGACAATTGATAACTTCAGATTGGAAAGAGCTATTGCCTTGAAATTTGGACAGTGGTGAGCACCACTATAGCTGAATACATGGTGAAATTTTCAGGTTAATATGTTAGTTGAACACTGAGTTATGGTCTCCAACGTTTACAGAATTGGAAGTGTGTAGAAGACCCCTTTTCGCAAATCCGGTCACATATATTGATTACAGAAATCTCCATGGTGGTTTCTTTGTAATTGAACACTCTACAAGGTGACTTCTTCTAATTGCTCTCTCTACAGGGTGAATTGTTTGTAGCTGAACGATCTACAAGGTAACTTCTTCTAGCTGATCTCTCTAAAGGGTGATGTGTTTGTAGCTGAATTCTGTACAGGTGATTTGTTTGCAGCTGAGATCTTTACAGAATGGTTTATTTGTAGCTGAACTCTCTAAAAGGTAACTTCTTCTAACTGATCTTTCTACAGGGCAATTTGTTTCTGGCAGAATTTTCTACAGGGTGATTTCTTTGCAGCTGAACTCTCTACATGGTGGTTTCTTTGTAGCTGAACTCTCTACAAGGTAATTTCTTCTAGCTGATCTCTCTACAGGGAGATTTGTTTGTAGCTGAACTATCTACAAGGTAACTTCTTATAGCTGATCTCTCTACAGGGTGATTTGTTCGTAGCTGAATTCTGTACAGGTGATTTGTTTGCAGCTGAGCTCTTTACAAAATGGTTTCTTTGTAGCTGAACTCTCTCCAAGGTAACTTCTTCTAACTGATCTTTCTACAGGGTGATTTGTTTGTAGCTGAACTATCTACAAGGTAATTTCTTCTAGCTGATCTCTCTACAGGGTGATTCGTTTGTAGCTGAATTCTGTACAGGTGATTTATTTGCAGCTGAGCTCTTTAAAGAATGGTTTCTTTGTAGCTGAACTCTCTACAGGATGATTTGTTTGTAGCTGTAATCCCTACAAGGTAACTTCTTCTAGCTGATCTTTCTACAGGGCGATTTGTTTGTAGCTGAGTTCTCTACAGGGTGTTTGTTTGCAGCTGAATTCTCTACATATATGGTGGTTTCTTTATAGCTGAACTCTCTACAAGGTGACTTCTTCTAGCTGATCTCTGTACAGGGTGATTTGTTTGTAGCTGAACTCTCTACAGGTGATTTGTTTGTAGCTGAACTCTCTACAAGGTGATACTTCTAGGTGATCTCTCTACAGGATTCCTTGTTTCTAACTGAACTCTCAACAGGGTGATCTGTTCATAGCTGAACTTTCTACTGGGTGATTTGTTTGCAGCTGAACTCTCTAAATGGTGGTTTCTTTGTAGCTGAACTCTCTACAAGGTAATTTCTTCTAACTGAACTCTCTATAGGGTGACTTGTTTCTAGCTGATCTCTCTACAGGGTGATCTGTTCATAGCTGAACTTTCTACAGGGTGATTTATTTGCAGCTGAACTCTCTACAAGGTGAATTCTTCTAGCTGAACTCTCTACAGAGTGATTGATTTTTTGCAGCTGAACTCTCTACATGGTGGTTTCTTTGTAACTGAACTCTCTACAGGGTGATTTGTTTGTAGCTGAACTCTCTACAGGGTGATCTGTTCGTAGTTGAACTCCCTATAAGGTAACTTCTTCTAACTAATCTTTCTACAGGGCGATTTGTTTGTAGTCGAGTTCTCTACAGGGTGATTTGTTTTCAGCTGAACTCTCTACATGGAAGTTTCTTTGCAGCTGAACTCTCTACAATGTGACTTCTTCTAGCTGAACTCTCTACAAGGTGACTTGTTTCTAGCTGAACTCTCTACAGATGATTTGTTTGCAGCTGAACTCTCTACATGGTGGTTTCTTTGTAACTGAACTCTCTGCAAGGTGACTTCTTCTAGCTGATCTCTCTACAGGGAGATTTGTTTGTAGCTTAACTCTCTACAGGTGATTTGTTTGCAGCTTAACTCTCTACATGATGGTTTCTTTGTAGCTGAACTCTCTACAAGGTAATTTCTTCTAGCTGATCTCTCTACAGGACGATTTGTTTGTAGCTGAACTCTCTACATGATGGTTTCTTTGTAGCTGAACTCTCTACAAGGTGATTTCTCTATAGCTGATCTTTCTACAGGGTGATTTGTTTGTAGCTGAACTCTCTACATGATGGTTTCTTTGTAGCTGAACTCTCTACAAGGTAACTTCTTCTAGCTGATCTCTTTACAAGACAATTTGTTTGTAGCTGAACTCTCACATGATTGTTTCTTTGAAGCTGAACTCTCTACAAGGTGATGTCTTCTAGCTGATCTTTCTACAGGGTGATTTGTTTGTAGCAGAACTCTCTACAAGGAAGCTTCTTCTAGCTGATCTCTCTACAGGGAGATTTGTTTGTAGCTGAACTCTCTACACGTGATTTGTTTGCGGCTGAATTCTCTACATGATGGTTTCTTTGTAGCTGAACTCTCTACAAGGTAACTTCTTCTAGCTGATCTCTTTACAGGGTGAATTGTTTGTAGCTGAACGATCTACAAGGTAACTTCTTCTAACTGATCTCTCTACAGGATGATTTGTTTGTAGCTGAACTATCTACAAGGTAACTTCTTCTAGCTGATCTCTCTACAGGGTGATTTGTTTGTAGCTGAATTCTGTATAGGTGATTTGTTTGCAGCTGAGCTCTTTACAGAATGGTTTCTTTGTAGCTGAACTCTCTACAAGGTAACTTCTTCTAGCTGATGTATCTACAGGGTCACTAGTTTGTAGCTGAATTCTCTACATGGTGGTTTCTTTGTAACTGAACTATCTACAAGGTGACATCTTCTAGCTGATCTTTCAACAGGGTGATTTGTTTGTAACTAAACTCTCTACAAGAAAACTTCTTCTAACTGATGTCTGAACAGGGTGAATTGTTTGTAGCTGAACTCTCTACAGGGTGATTTGTTTGTAGCTGGTCTCTATACAGGTTACTTATTTCTAACTGATCTCTTGAATTCTGTTCAGGGTGACTGCTCTATTAGGATGACTGCTCTATTAGAGTATCTCGATCTCGCACTTGCTACACCAAGTTGGATTTCGTGTTATAACTCCGTGGCTTTAAGTCTGATTCTTCTACACCATTGAAGAGCCTTTCTAAGATGATAACTCCATCTGTACAGCGATTTTCAAAGCATTACCCCAAGCGGTTTACCTGGTAGACGTGGCAAGCAGTCGTTTTTTATTAGCTAATCTCGATTGCGTAATTGTTACATACTGTTGGTTTTTTCGTTGTATCTTCCTGGTGTTTAGCTCGATTTCTTTCAAACCACAAAAGGTTTGAGGTTCAATAGTTAACCTATTCACCCACCGATTTTCAGCTTCTTCCCATACGCGGTTTACCCTGTAGGCGTGACAACATATTGGTGTTATTTTTCGTGAATACTCGCTCATAACTCTTTGCCTGTTTATCGTATTCTAGCCAAAGTTGGTACAAAGATGCGTCTTTATACCCCCCTTCTGTGTGCCAAATTTCAAGGCGATCGGATAAGGCGTTCGCGTTTTATAGCAGTTTTTGTAAGTGTGCGAAAAGAGGAAGAAAAATAAGAAGAAAAAAACGAAGAAACTAAGCCAATTTTTGAAGTCGCATATCTCGGGAACGCTTGAAGCGATTTCGCTCAAATTTGGAATGTGGAGTGCTGAAGGTGGAGGGAGTGTCCACCCCAAAATTCGTGTTGTTTCATCAAGTCAGCACAGAGCTACGGAGGTGCGAAAATTGCGTTTTCTTTCTTCCTGTCAATATACTCATGGGGTTGCGCGCCGGCTTCTTGGGCCGCACGACACACTACCGTGTGTCTTAATTTTCACCACATATTTCCTATGTAGAAGCCATAAAAGTAGAGTATATGTTGCAACTCTTACCCAAACTTGTAATGGAGGCAAACTACTGTACATATTATGTTTAATTTGTTGTTGACACTTTTATACCATCACCACTAATCATCTGGTTAGCTGAAATGTTAATTTCTTGAGAAAAAATCCACTTTTTTGGTTTTAGCTGTATTTCAGGATCCAGCTTAACTTGTACAACTATATATACTTGTACAAAGTAGAGATTGGTATATAGTATTGTGTAAGTGTGTGTGTGTCTGTAACTTTTGTATCACAGCTGCTGCTATTGGTGTAAAATATGCTTTTCTGTTTGATCTCATAGTTCTATAATACGTTTGTAGGAAAGTAACATAAAGAACCTATAGTAAGGGTTACTAAATGTCAGTAAGAGGTGATGGGCATACTAGTTAATAGCAAAATCATAGCTCAAACTTTATCATTGTTAAAACATCAGTGTTCATTCAGCTAGATTGGCAAAGTAATGGGTGTACTGATGAACTCAAACAATGCTTCGGCCTGAAAGTCAGTCGGTCATTTAATCAGTCAATCAGTCTATCGATTGACCAGACAGTCAATCAGCGGGTCAATCTGTCTGTCAATCAATCAATTAGACAGTCAGTCAGTAAATCTGTCACATAAAATTCTGTAACATTTGCAGTATTATTTAAATTCTCAAACAGGATGTCATGCCATTTAGAGGACATGTTTGGGATCTATCACGCCCAAAGTTTGATGTTGTTTTGTATGATTATACCATTGCACCTACACACAATTACTACTAATGTTCTACTACATGTAGATGCTGCAGTCATTAACAGTAATGTTGTGAGCATTCAGTTATTAGAATCAGTAAGATTTGTCTGTAGTGTTGACCCTTCAGTAACTACAACTGGTATTGTGTCCTACCAGTGGACTATTGGATGTAGCAATAATTGTGGATGGATTGGTGTAACAAGCGCTACTTTGACTAATCCTTATATTAGAAGTCGTGATTATGGTGAATATGCTTGTACTATAAGTGAAAGTATTACAGTTATTGGTAGGAGTGTTTTCACTATTGATCATATTGGAGGTACATTTGTGTAATGTATTCTATGTAAATAGTCATTTATATATTCTCCTCTTATTCTAATTACATTAGGTGTATGAGTATGAAGTATTGACAATTATACACTCACAGTAAAGAGTACAGGCCCTTTTTCAACCACAGTCAAAAATTAAGATGCATGCTCATAGGTGGTGATTACTCTAAGAGGTGGTTTATCAAGTACTTTTCCACTTCTCAGATAAGCTGCCATCTCAATAGCATCAACAGATATAAGAATCATGGACTTTTGATTATTACATTATTAGAGTGACTGCTTTATAAGAGTATACTAATTGTTTGGTTTAAGTTTGCGTTGTCCAAGAGGAGCTTTCAAAACAATGTTACGACTATAATAAAAGTTTTGTAGTTTAGTAATAAAAGTTTTGTAAGTTTTTCTTTTTGTTTTTTAGTTTTTTTCATTTTTTTTTTCATTCTGTCTCGAAATTATTCAGGAATAATGTATGTATGTCTTAGTGTGTTAAAGGGTTTGTCTACGGTATATGTTTGCATTTTGCCTCTCGTAGGAGTTGGAGTATACATCAGCAGTCCTTTTGAGAAAATAGACAATAACAGTTTGATACAATGTCAGTTAGGAATGATCTGTCATTATTATTGTGAATCAGGTAGCCTAGTGGATACTAACTCTCAGTGGTATTTCACTAATACTCCAGTATCAACTGACACAACTGGTGCTGTGTATCAAATGTCTAGAAACTTTGCTGCAGATGGTGAAGGAGTGGTTTTGATAATTGACTCATATCAGTCACCAAATGAAGGAGTGTACCGATGCGATATTAATAATGTTGACAACGAGGCTCAATTATTGTTCATTGATGTGTTTATCAACCCTAGTAAGTGGTATATAATCAGAACAAAACATGTAGAATTTATTGCCATATTATTTTGCTTTGCCATGGATGTTTGTATCTTTCAGCAACTTTCACCATTTTCATTGACTAACATAAATCAGGAAAATTTTGGCATAGAAAATTTTTGTCTACTAAAATTTTGACACATTATATTTTGGTCACTACCATTATTAGCAAAAACAATTTTGACAGAATACTAATATTTGTATGCACAAATTATTCATATAGTTAAAATAATTTGTCTTTTCTAACTTTCATTGATACAGCCAGTGACAAAAAAATTTTGACGGCCAGTTTTTCTTGATTTATGGTATTCTGAAAAATTTGCTATGAACCGCAGCTCTAGAGCAGCTGGCCAATGATATAAGATTATATAGCATTAAGAGTTGAACAACAACAAAAACTGATACCTGTATATAGCAAAACTTTACATATGGTGCTTATGTAATAGTATTATTGCTATTTCACTCCTCTTTATTTTTAAAGTACAATACTTGTTTATGTCATATACTACTTAAATCACTTCAGCTACTCCAATACTCATAAAGACACCAAAAGATACTGATGGCATTCCAGATAGCACATTACTAGTTGGAATTGCTACTAGTGTAGTACTCACTTGTGAAGGTTACGCTGCTCCTACTCCTAATATAATATGGATGAGGGATGGAGTAATACTGACTAATACTGGTGATGTGACACATGTGGTAACTCATGACCAGCATCACACTGTATCCACCTTGAATGTGTTGCGGTTTACTACACCAGATGAGGGCAATTACACATGTAGTGCCACTAACTCTGCTGGATCTGTTATTAGCAATGGAATAATATTAAGTGAGTACTGCAACATTAATTTTACTGATGTGATATATGTGGCTATAGATAATCATACAGTAATTTCATTGAACAACTTTATACAAGCTCTATGTATTCCCAGGGTCTCCAAGAACATGTTATGCGGTAATGAGATGTGATGGTATATTATCAAATAGTCTGGGTCTCAAAGTGGTTACTAATGCTACTACAAGTCATGATTGTTGTAGTCAACCAAATGTGATCAGTGTACTACAGCCTGATAACATAACTTGTGATATGTGTAAGTGAATGCGTGTATTATTACACCCTTCAGCCAACTGAAAGATGATATGTGATTTATACAGCTGGATGTAGCTACTCTTTTGAGGCTGTAGCTACTCTTGTTATTGTGTGCAATGTGGAGCAGTATATACCGACGTAATTATAGTTATACTTATACAAACATGAGCAGTTTTTATTGTTGTTATACATGTACTTCCAAAGACTGTATTGTGTTGTACTTATCATTGTAGGTCCAGTGTATGTCACTCGTAACCCAGGAGGAGAGATCAGTTTCCCTGTAGCTCAGCCAGTCACATTAACTTGTACATCATCCAATGGTCCAACTGGTAATTTGAGTTACAGTTGGATTAGTAGTTGTTCTCCTGTTTGTGATAGTGACGTGAGTAGTACTAATCAGAGTGAATTATCAGTGACTGTCTTGAGAGCTCGTGATACCGGCAATTACACTTGTACAATAACTGATGATGGTGTAATAGTAGGGAAATCTACTGCTACTATTAGTAGAGTTGAAGGTATCTACTTATTTCTGTGGCTGTTGTCTGTGTTTCTCCTAAAGTGATGCTGTTAATTCTTTACTCTAGATCTGTAATATGTTTGCTTTGAAAATTCAAGCTGTTATTTTGTTTATTGCTTAGGTGTCATCCTGCATAGTCCTGACTTTACCACCACATACACTAGTAGTTCTGTTCTGGTCTATCAAGATATAGAGATAAGGGTAGTGTGTCGTTCTGGTAGTACAACTCATAATGGTCAGTGGTCATTTCCTGATGGTATTCCAGTCCCTACAAGTGGAGCAATACAAGCCAATCCTGTCAGTGGTGATGTTGGTACTAGTGAGATATTCATCAGCTCTAGTTCTGCCAATACATTATCAAGTAATACTGGAGTGTACACTTGTACTATACCAAACGCTGAAGGCACCATGCGAATTATCAACATTACAATATATGATTCAACAGGTAATATCAAAAGCGCAGTTGCGTGTGATTAGTTTAACCTTCCTACAGCACTACCAATTGCCACAATAGCCAATATTGAACCAGTACCAATTGGATCTGAAGCATCACTATTGTGTAGTACAACTGGTATTCCTCCATTTGATATAAACTGGACCAGACAAGATAACTTGTCTGTTATATTATCTACCAATGAAGTGTATACATTTACAATTTCTGATAGTAGTGATTATGGGACTTATGTGTGTGGAGTATCTAATGGTTTGGGAAGTGATACTGAAGTTGTTACCATTGTACAAGCAAGTAAGATTTGCTAATATGTATTTTTGTCACTTACAAGACAATTACCTAATATGATGTGTATAATCAATGTCTCCTGTTATGCAGCACCACCAATAATCATTTCTACTGGAAATTCCACAATAATAGTAACATCTCCTGATGAAGTTACCTTCTCAGTCACCATTAGATCATCCAACCTTCCAGTAACTGTCCAGTGGTCATTCAACAATGAACTACTAACTAATAATAGTCATTATACCATTATCACTGTATTATCCAGTGATAATACCACTGGTAATTCATCATTGACTGTACATAACACCAATACTGGTGATGGTGGAAACTATACTGTGAATGTGTCAAATCTCGCTGGAGTTGATGTGACTTCTGTCAGTATTACAGTTCATGGTTAGTTCTGTAAGAACTTGATATATCACGCAGTACAAACATATACTGCATGCATAGTTGTGTATTTAATTGTTATTATCATCATTAATTAATTTTGTTTTTTTTCTTTATGTGCAGTTCTACCCACTGCCAACATCCCAAATATGACCATAGCTACAGAGGGGGACACTAGTACAACTATCACTTGTACAGCAACTAGTGTACCGGTACCAACAATTATTTGGATTAGATCAGATGGTAGTAGTCTAGTCAGTAGTCGATATAACATCAGTGACACCACACATGAGCCTTTATTGGTTAATGAAGGTAGTAATGAAGTGTTCCAAGTTACTGGTTACCTCACTATCGTGAATGTTGTGAGAGAAGACACTGGAGTGTACTCTTGTATAGTAATGAATGTTGTTAACAAAGTACGGAGTTATACCACTCTCACTGTGTTGTGTAAGTAAAACCACAGTGCATACATAATTGTATAGTTTTGATATTTATTATCACATTAATGTATGAGCCCTTCCCTAGGAGCCATGTGTGACTTGTTAACAAAGTCAAGAACACGCTTAACAAGTGAAATGTTTATCTTTAGGACTAAGGCACTTCTAACTTTCAGTGAAGTCATATAATTATTAAGTGCTATCCCACTAGGGACCTGTGAGAAAGGCTAGGCCTGTAAATACAGGGAGTCTACGTTTTAGTAATTTCTTTCTGCATAGTTTCTCCAGAGATAACAATTCCACCAGTCAACATTACAGTTATTGATGGAGATGAAGCAGTGTTCACTTGTACAGCAGTTGGTGATCCTTTACCAACTATTAGTTGGTATATCAGTGGAGCAGATGCATCGCTATCTAATATTACTCCATTTGATGATGAGGGATCCAGCTCTGGGTCTGGGTCTGGGTTTGGTTCTGGGTCTATCTCTAGATCCAGCACTAGTTTGGACTCTGGAGCCAACACTAGATTTGGTTCAGGAATTGACTCTACATCTAGCTCTGGGTTTAGCTCTGGATATAGTTCTGGATTTAGCTCTGGATCTGGCTCTGCATTTGAAAAGAATAACAATGCTTTTATTATACATACTACCAGAGTGCTCAACAAATTGACAGTGATGAGTAGCTTAAGACTAAGCAAAACTGCTCCATATCTAGCTGAAGATTATGTGTGTGTGGCTTCTAATATAATAGGAAATGATAGCAGAACAGCTACAATAGTAGTACATGGTAAGTTTAGCTTGTTGCTGCTTGTGTGGTGCATGCTACATTAATTCTGACTTTGTCATTCTATTCTAGTTCCATCATCAGTCATTATACCAGCTGGTGGCTTGGTATTTGCTAATGAGGGAACTGATCAATTTCTCATCAACTGTACTGCTACTGGAATACCAGCTCCTAATATCACCTGGAGGGATCCTAATGGACTGGAAGTACCTAATGTTGTCAATACAAGGATATCTGTGCTACTTAGCATGGATGCTCAGATAGTCACTTTTGATGGGCTTAACTTTGTGTATCAGGTTACTGTACCTTTACAAATCACCAACACAAGTGATAGAGACACTGGTGTATATACCTGTGTAGTTGATAATGGTGTGGGAAGAGTGGATAGTGATACAGTAACAGTGTTTGTAAGAGGTGTGTGTTATGTACATAATTTTAATATCTGTAAGCTCCACTTGTGGAACTTTTCTGCTACTGATTTTATCTTTTGTAGTTGCTCCAGTTGTCACAACCATGAATCATACAGTTACATCACCTAACACTACTGTGCTAAATTGTATTGCTACAGCTAAGCCACTAGCTGAGATCAGGTGGATTAGAAATGGGATAGTGCTGACTGACAATACAACAAAGATTACAACATTCAATACTATACAAGGAGATTGTAATATTACAAGCCCTCCTAGTGAATGTGTGTTAACTAGCATACTAGAAATTACAGACACTTTACCACAAGATGGTGGGGAGTATATGTGTGTTGCTAGTAATCCTGCTGGAAGCACTATGGAAACTGTGTTACTGACTGTTAATGGTATGTGTATGACATGAATTACAGCAAGGCAGTACTCAGGGGGTTTAACACTCCAATAAGTAATGTATCATGACTACTCTAATAAAGCAGTCATTCGTTACAACAGTCTTACATACTCATTGTACAGCATGTGGTGAAAACATTTACTAATTTTATACGATATTGATTATATTTCCAGGTAGTCTGAATGATAAGTTTAGTATTGTGAATTATGTAGTTTAGTGTTGTTTAAGCTTTCTTTCCAAGTATCAAGACACACGGTAGTGTGTCGTGCGGCCCAAGAAGCCGGCGCGTAACACCCGTGAGTATATTGACAGGAAGAAAGAAAACGCAATTTTCGCACCTCCGTAGCTCTGTGCTTCCTTGATGAAACAAGACGATTTTTGCTGTGGACATTCCCTCCAACTGCAGCACTCTACATTCCAAATTTGAGCGAAATCGCTTCGCGCGTTCCCGAGATATGCGACTTCAAAAATTGGCTCAGTTTCTTCGTTTTTTTCTTCTTATTTTTCTTTTTCTTGTCGCACACTTACAAAAACTGCTATAAAACGCGAACGCGTTATCCGATTGCCTTGAAATTTGGCACACAGAAGGGGGATATAAAGGCGCATCTCGCTACTGGAATACGATAAACAGGCAAAGAGTTATGAGCGATTATTAACGAAAAATAACACCAATATGTTGTCACGCCTACAGGGTAAACCGCGTATGAGAAGAAGCTGAAAATCGGTGGGTGAATAGGTTAACTATTGAACCTCAAACCTTTTGTGGTTTGAAAGAAATCGAGCTAAAAACCAGGAAGATACAACGAAACAACCAACAGTGTGTAACAATTACGCAATCGAGATCAGCTAATAAAAAAACGACTGCTTGTCACGCCTACCAGATAAACCGCTTAGGGTAATGCTTTGAAAATCGTTGTACAGATGGAGTAATCATCTTAGAAAGGCTCATCAATGGTGTAGAAGAATCAGACTTAAAGCCACGGAGTTATAACACGAAATCCAACTTGGTGCGGCAAGTGCGAGATCGAGATACTCTAATAGAGCAGTCATCCTAATAGAGCAGTCACCCTGAAGAGAATTCAAGAGATCAGCTAGAAATTAGAAACCTGTATAGAGATCAGCTACACACAAGTCACCCTGTAGAGAGATCAGCTAGAAGAAGTTACCTTGTAGGGAGTTCATGCAACTATGGAAAGAGATAGTTCAGCTAGAAAAAATCACCTTGTAGAGTTCAGCTACAAAGAAACCACCATGCAGAGAGTTCAGCTACAAACAAATCGCCCTGTGGAGAGATCAATAGAAGAAGTTACCTTGCAAAGAGTTCAGCTACAAAGAAACCATCATGTAGAGAGTTCAGCTACAAACAAATCTCCCTGTAGAGAAATTAGCTAGAAGAAGTTACCTTGTAGAGAGTTCAGCTACAAAGAAACCATCATGTAGAGAGTTCAGCTACAAACAAATCTCCCTGTAGAGAGATCAGCTAGAAGAAGTTACCTTGTAGAGAGTTCGGTTTCAAACAAATCACACTGTAGAAAGATCAGCTAGAAGAGGTCACCTTGTAGAGAGTTCAGTTACAAAAAAACCACCATGTAGAGAGCTCAGCTACAAACTAGTGACCTTGTAGAGACATCAGCTAGAAGAAGGTACCTTGTAGAGAGTTCAGCTACAAAGAAACCATTCTTTAAAGAGCTCAGCTGCAAACAAATCACCTGTAAAGAATTCAGCTACAAATAAATCACCCTGTATAAAGATGAGCTAGAAAAAGTTACCTTGTAGAGAGTTCAGTTACAAAGAAACCACCATGTAGAGAATTCAGCTACAAACTAGTGACCCTGTAAAGACATCAGCTAGAAGAAGTTACCTTGAGAGAGTTCAGCTACAAAGAAACCATTATTTAAAGAGCTCAGCTGCAAACAAATCACCTATACAGAATTCAGCTACAAACAAATCACCATGTAGAGAGATCAGCTAGAAGAAGTTAACTTGTAGAGAGTTCAGCTACAAAGAAACCATCATTTAGAGAGTTCAGCTTCAAACAAATCACCTGTAGAGAGTTCAGCTACAAACAAATCTCCCTGTAGAGAGATCAGCTAGAAGAAGTTACCTTGTAGATCGTTCAGCTACAAACAAATCACCCTGTAGAGAGATCAGCTAGAAGAAGTTACCTTGTAGAGAGTTCAGCTACAAAGAAACCACCATGTAGAGAGTTCAGCTGCAAAGAAATCACCCTGTATAAAATTCTGCCACGAACAAATTGCCCTGTAGAAAGATCAGTTAGAAGAAGTTACCTTGTAGAGAGTTCAGCTACAAAGAAACCATTCTGTAAAGAGCTCAGCTGCAAACAAATCACCTGTACAGAATTCAGCTACAAACAAATCACCCTGTAGAGAGATCAGCTAGAAGATATTACCTTGTAGATAGTTCAGCTACAAACAAATCACGCTGTAGAAAGATCAGTTAGAAGAAGTTACTTTGTAGAGAGTTCAGCTACAAAGAAACCATTTTGTAAAGAGCTCAGCTGCAAACACATCGCCTGTACAGAATTCAGCTACGAACAAATCACCCTGTAGAGAGATCAGCTAGAAGAAGTTACTTTGTAGATAGTTCAGCTACAAACAAATCTCCCTGTAGAGAGATCAGCTAGAAGAAATTGCCTTGTAGAGAGTTCAGCTACAAAGAAACCATCATGTGGAGAGTTCAGCTGCAAAGAAATCACCACTGCCCAAATTTCAAGGCAATAGCTCTTTCCAATCTGAAGTTATCAATTGTCAAAGTTGGCAAATTGGATGTGTGTGGAAGGCCCCTTTTTGCAAATCCGGTCACATATGTATTATATATATAATTTGTACATTTACTGATAAAATATTTAAAGTATATCTACTTCATCTTTACTTCTTCCTGTAGTAAAGAAAAAAAACATAGGTTAAAAAAGTCCCAAAGCTGGCCATAGGCCGGCTTTGGGGTATACAAATACAAAAAGAAATGAAATCTAATCCAAAACAGCCAAGCTGTAAAAAAGTGTGCGGCCCTCAGAAAGGCTATGGTGAAAAAAGATGTGAAATCCAAGGTGGCGGCCAAGAAATGGCTGTGATGGTAGGTTAATGGTAAAAATTTTAATAACGACAATTCAGGTGAATTTTTGTGCCGCTTCACAAAATTTACCTGAATTGTCATTATTAAAATTTTTACCATTAACCTACCATCACAGCCATTTCTTGGCCGCCACCTTGGATTTCACATCTTTTTTCACCATAGCCTTTCTGAGGGCCGCACACTTTTTTACAGCTTGGCTGTTTTGGATTAGATATAGTTATTCTGATAATCCTTCGGCTTTTGAAAGGTAACAATTTTAAGTTACATCTCTTACTTCCTCCTCCATGAGCTACCAACTATTGTACTACAGGCTTGTTGCTACAGACCCAAGTGTTCATATTAATGTTTGGTATATGCAAGTAGCCTCTATTGGATACAAACTATCCTGAGGATATTAGGAGAAAATGATAAGGATCTTTATGCAGTGCTGCTTGAGATTTGAAAGAGAATGAATTGTACATGTACAGCTTGTGCATTCAAGTTTAAATAGATGAGTAGACTTATGAGTGGCAGTAGTGTTTCACCCTCTCTTTGGAGAGAAGTAGGCAGATCATTACATGGACTGCATGTTGCATTACTGTATAAGCATTTTAAAATTAGTACCAAATGGCTACCAACACTTGTGACCAGGTGGTTATGCAACAGTGACAGAGTAACCCTAAAAATGTTGCTGTGGACATGTATGTGCATTGTAATAATGGTATAACCAGTAGAGGTTGGGTTTTAATTCAACAATAATAATTCAATAGCAGTAATAGCAGTACTATACTTTATTACAGTGAAGCCATTGATTGTAGCACCAGTTGATGGCTCATTGTTCACCCTCAATGAGACCGATACTCTCAGTGTAACATGTAATGCTACTGGTATACCATCGCCAATGAAATTTGTGTGGTTAAAGGATGGAACAGCACAGAACCATACAGTAATTGATACTAATACTACTATTAGTGACCCATCAACTCCAGTACCATATTCTACTAGTGGAGGAGTCATTTGGTCAGTTACGCAAACACTGACATTTATCTCAGCCATGGATGAAGACACAGGAATTTACACATGTATGGCATCCAATGGAATAGGAGACAGTTACATTGTCAGTTTCAAACTAGTGGTCCAAGGTAAGAATATCTTACTAGTTGTATGTCTTTGATTGTTTTCACACTATACAGTTCACCCTGAGATTACAGAGCTACCTAAAAACTCTACAGTGACTACACCAATGATAGCACAGTTCAGATGCAATGCTACTGGAGTACCAAGACCACAGATAGAATGGTATTACAACAATACCTCAACAAGAAATAGGTTATCAAATGGTGTTAATAATGTGGCGATAGCAGAGGTGTCTAGTGGAGACAGAACATTACTGAGTACACTAACATTGAGTAATACAACTCATCCTGATGATACTGGAGACTATACTTGTAAAGCAGTCAATATTGTGGATGATATCTTCAGTAGTGCTACCCTCAATGTCTTGTGTATGTTATTAGCTTAGTAGTTATTACTGTAAAATTGAGTAACTCCATGTACAGCAATATCTGTACAATTAAAGTCTAAACATTGTCTTCTGTGTGATAGCTATATTTCTGCATTCCACAGATCCTGCTAGCATCACTCAGTCACCAGTAGATGTCACTGTTAACCAGTCTTTCACAGCTCAATTTGAATGCACAGCTTATGGTAATCCTATTCCTCAAGTGGTGTGGAGCAGACCAGGAAATGATGACCTGAGTAATAATACTGATGTAACAACTGTCACTGCAGTGGTTGACTTGTACACTATCATGTCATATCTGGTCATCAACTCCACTGAGAGGTTCCGTGATCATGGAGTGTACACTTGCACTGCTCATAATAACGTAGACAATAATATTGGTGTTGTCAGTGTTCAAGGTGCTGAGTTAGTTGTGCAAGGTAAAATAATGCACATATATCCTGTGCTTGCTATCTTAATTTTATTGTGCTATACATAGTTCCTCCCCAAGTGACACCAGTGAACAGTGCAGTGGTTGGAGTAGAAGGAATGACTGCTGAGTTGAGTTTTACTGTCAACAATGCGTTTCCACTGGTCAGTAATAATAACATAAGATGGTTATTAACTAGACATGGAGAAACTGTTGATATCACTAATGACACAACTGTTGATAGTAACATACTAACATATGAATACAACACAACATCACAGACATATACACTAGTCATTAGCAATATACAACCAAATTATACATCAGAGTTTAATCTCAGTGTGGCTAACCCTGCTGGAGTTAGTACTAGCTTTATTGATTTTATTGTTGAGGGTAAGTCACACTAGCAATTTATACATTGAAGTTAAGCTTCGTATGTACAAATTATAGGTCCACCAGATATTATCAAACCTCCAGCAGACACAATAGAAATCAATGGTAATAATATCACATTGACATGTTATGCTATTGCTCTCCCATAACACCACATCACCTGGATGTACCAGAGGATGAGAAATGGTGTTGCCAGTGTTATTATCAGCACCTCATCATCAGTTACTAACATGAAATACCTCATCAACAATACTGGTGATACTACTAGTTTTGGTACACTAACTGTTACTAACCTCCAGTATGATGACAGGGGTGTGTACACCTGTGTAGCAGCTAATGAACATGGTTCTGATAGGGTTGATGCAGTGGTGAACGTTCTTGGTAAGGATGTATAGTGTAATTTACCAATCATTTATTTTGTTCATACCAGTCAAACCCACGAATGTCACAATATCAGGAGGTGGCCGATTCAATGTCACATCACAAATCAACTTAACATGTACTGCTATAGGAGTACCATTACCGACTATCATGTGGCAACATAACAATAACACTATTCCTATTGATCCAGGCTGTGTTCTTGATCCATACAATGTAACCTCAATTGTGGGGTCAGGATTATTCCCAGATAATTGCTCAATGAGTATAACCCTAAACCTGGTCAATACCTCTCTAGTTAATGTAATCAGCAATCCCCAAGACATTTCAGTGTTGACAATGTATAACTTGAATGATTTGGTTGTTGAGAGCTATTTGTCAATTAGATCAATTGAACGTAGTGATAATGGAATATATACTTGTACGATTACTAATACATTGCTAGAGACTGATACTACATTGACTGTGAGTGGCCCTACTGCTGTAGTTGTGTTAGGTAAGACTAAACATTCATACAATGTACTTAGTAAAGTTGCCATACAAGGTATTTTCATACATTTTATATTTCAGAGAGGCCAGATCCAATACAAAATGTCACTGTTATAGACAAAGGTAGTCGTTGGGTGTTAATACATTGGAATGTTCCAAATGACAGAAATAGTGAGATTGTGGGATACAACGTATACATCAGATCAGTGGAAAGTGGTTCAGATTTCATCCTTATAAGGACACCATCAACTGTGAGAAAGAGACAAGTTAACATGTTCACCACTACTACTAACAGTTATAATGTAACTAAGAATATTCTGCCCTTTATGATGTACCAGTTCATTGTGGTAGCTTGTAATGAAGCAGGATGTGGAGATGTGGAGTCTTCACAACCATCACTAGTTGCTCATGCCCTCCTGGAAGGTAACTATGGCACATCATTACCCTGTTATTATACATACGTGTTCTACACATAGCTCCTAGTACTCCACCTCTTAACTGTTCAGCTACAGCTATTAGTTCCACCTCTGTTATGATCACTTGGTCACCTCCTGTTATGCCAAATGGAATTATTATTGACTATAGTTTCTCTTATGCACCTCTGTCTACAGTTTACTATTCTACTGATGGAAATGTCAATATTAATATTGGTAACAATGACACTGACACTGTTGTGACTGGTCTGAGAATAGCTACTAGTTACATGATCGCCATAGCTGCTCATACTATGTTAGGAGTTGGGCCATATTCTAACCCAATGGAGTGCGTAGTACAGACACTGGAGGATGGTAAGTATATATAATATAAATGTTATATTCTATAAGACTATAATATCCTATCTGTGCAGTTCCTAATGGTCCACCACTAAACATTACACCATTATCTCCCACATCTACTTCAATTGCTGTCAGTTGGCAACTTCCTGATCCACTAGTAAGGAATGGAATCATTACTAAACATCAACTCAACTATAGTGAAGTGTCGCAGCCACTCAACTGGACTACTGTATCAGTTAATAATAATACTTCTTATTTGATGGAAGACTTGAAGATATTTACAAGATACTACTTGTCAGTTAGTGCTGGTACTCAAGTCAGTGGATATGGACCATTCTCTGATCTAGTGCTAATACGAACACTGAATGACAGTGAGCTGTTGGCATTTATAGCTGCATTTGATTGCATGTAGTCAATGTCGTTGTTCCTAGGTTTCAGATATTAGTATACTGTACATCGTAGCTTAATTTATTCCAATTCACACTAGTAATAATGTAGCTACACTTATGCTCATTGACTATGCAGTAGTCTAGCCATCACTTTCATGTTTGATTTCCATATTTTATAGATTAATAATATTATTTGCATATTGTATAAATTTTCCATTCAGCTCCTAGTGCTCCACTGAATATAATGATTGTTGCTGTTAACAAAGTAACACTTGGTTTACAGTGGACAGTCCCAAACACACCAAATGGAATTATTCAAAAATACAGGGTAATAATATGTAGCTATTTATGTTACTGTAACTTTTTGTTGTGAAATAATACACAACATTTTTTTACAAAAATCGATCTACTCTAATAGAGCAGTCATTCATACGAAAATATTTTACACGAAAGTTTTTTTATCATGAAATTTTTTGTACGAAAATAAAGTAAATTATGGTCATTAGTATGTAGTGTTAGCTACATCTTGAGAATGCATGTCTATGCAGTGGTTCTGTTGAGCAGTTACCATTGTCCATTATAGCTGCCAATACTGAGTATAGTCTGAAAGCAGCTGTTGACTCAGCCTGCCCTGGAAGTGTCACATATTCAGGGATGGAGAAATAGGGAGAGGAGGCAACTGCCCCCCACTTTTACAAGTGGAGGACAGTGCCCCCTCACTTTGTCCAATGCCCTGTTGCTGAAGTAACACAACTGTTGTAATCATATGCACTCAAGCCTACAACCCTCAACCTTTGGAAATAAATTAAAGCATAACTATCAATTAGGCACTTTTCAAAGAGTGTAAAGCTAGCATACATGTGTGTATTTCCTGTATAAGGGTTTTCTCATAGTAACAAGCTAGTGTTTCATTAACTGTCATAATTTCATAGATCTATTTCACACCAGCAAAGGATTATGTGCCGACTAGAGAGCCATTTGATACCAGTACATTGAATATGGACACTCCAGATAATAATACTATGATCACTCTAACTGGACTGATACCTACTACTACATACACTGTATCACTATCAGCCTTTACTGGGGCAGGAGAAGGGAATATTAGTTCAACTGCTACCAATATGACATTAGTTAATGGTAATTTTGGCTGTATAATTGTTAGGTATTTTCATAGAATTGTAGAATGGTTAAACAACAGCTGCTATGTGATCATACATGCATATCTTCTTTGATGGCATGTATATATGTGTATAGCACTGGATTTTAATTGCAGCCCTGATAGTATCTTATAGACAATACTTGGACTCATGCAAATGTATACATGTGTGCTACACATACTGTACATGTGCTACAATAAAGGCTCTTCTTATCAATTCTCATGATCCAGCTCCTCAGATTGATGACTCTCCAGAACTTAAAGCACCTCATGGTATTACCAATGCTACTCTAGCAGGAAGCGTCATTGAAATTGTGATATCAAAACCATCTAATATTAATGGAATGCTGGGGTATGTATGGGAAATGTGTAGATAATAATAATATTTGTATTTCATTCTGTGCACTGAACACAATAATTATGCTACTGTTAATACGTAATAATGAATAATATTATTATGTGTTATTGTTTAAAAAATATTCCAATCAGTTTTATTTAACATACAATATGCAGATTGTCTACAAATGTTTTAGTATTTGAAAGTGTTTAAGTTTAAGTACTACGATTCTGTCTTTCTCATTTAGTCACCATCAGATTATAGTAGTGGTCCTACCAATGAACAGCATTGATATTGGAGAAGATCCTGACAGTCTGTTTCCTAACACTGTAATACATCAAAACATTGAAGAGGCATACAAAACATTTGATCAAATCAAAGTGCCTGTAGCATTTGTTGCTATGGATATTCAAGATTCAGACTACCCCAGTGATGGAGTGTTTCTTATTGGAAGTGGTGACGCTTCGACAAGTAATGCTCCACTCAGAAATGAATACAAGTACAGATTCTTCCTAAGAACGTACCCATTAGATGTAAGCTTGACTATCAGTAACTAGGCTTGTAGTTATTACTAATCTTGACAGAATAATGGAGAGGTGCAGTTTGTGGTATACTCCTCAAGTTTATATTCACAAGTTGTTCAAACTCCAATGAGTGAGTATACATATACCAATTAGATTTGCATGTGATGTGTATTCATGGGTACACGTGAATGTGCAATTAAACATTTTAATTGTCTAAATACCTGCCATAATTATATATATAATCAAAACGATTTCAGGTGGTTTGGCTTCATAACAGCATCTGTGCTTATGTGCCAGACAGTTGTGTGCAGGCAACCACCCCCACATAAACCACCTGGCTTGCAAGACTACAGTTGATAATGTACAAATTGTAGACTATACTGTTTAAGATTGCATGCAAGATAATGCTCCTCCCTATGTGTTGTACAACAGCAATTGGTTGACAAATAGGTTGAGTTCTAGTTTTAATCATGTATGTTTAGAAGTGCATGCATTGGCTGAGGCATTGGCTATGACAGATGTTTCATTAAGCTCAACATTTACTTCCATCTAATTTTCCTGATGTATGGTATACAGTTAATTAAAGTTTGCAAGGTTTCACATGATTATTTTATTGTTTTGTGTTTGTTAGTTACTACAGCTTTATTTCAACTACGACTCTTCCCAGTTACACAATGTTTGGAGTGGATTGTAAGTGAATTGCTATAGTAGTAACCACACACAATGTATGTTGGTTTTACCAGCACAAGTATGTACAATGCAAAAATATCATGCATACACCGCTACCTATATAATACATACAAAATAGTAACTACTATGTAATAGTACGTAATAGTACATACTACATAAGTTAATCATGAATTCTTATGCACATATATACACAATATTGATAATGTGCAGTATTGCCAGTGCCAGTGGTATAATATACTTGGAGAAATAATACTCTATATAGGAAACCAACCAGCAAACTAAACTGGAAGATATCAAAACAGAGATAGTTCAAGCAGTGTCTAGAGAGTGTACATGTTTGTTTTCAACAGCTGGTATTATTGAGCCATCATTTAGCTGTAGACTGTCAAAGACATCTCTTGTGTACCGAGCAAAGATTGCAATACCAGATTCAATCGCCATTGCTAGTGAAATTATTAATGACATAATGGCATGGGTGCTGTCTAATCCATCAATAACAGTTAATAAAATTATTTTAGATATAGACCCTAATTGTCCAGTAATGCTAGATTCAGTTGATTCAGATGATTGCAAGCCTTCCTCAACTTCATCAATGAATGGTGCAGCTTTATCAGCTGGTGAATTAACAGGAGTATCAGTAACAGCAGTGGTCATTATAATAGCTGTAGTAGTTTTCACTATAATACTGGTGATTGTTGGATGTAACCACAGGCAAAAATCTCGTAGTCACTACAGGTAATTTTTGTATCTGGGAAGTATATCTTTATACTGGTTATGTTGTTTGATAGTATGCCAAATCAGCCACCAACTGGCACCACTAACAGATCTTCAGTGAATGAGCTCGAGGTTATGAATCAAACTTATATGGTGATAGAAAATGATACAGCTGATGAGCATGCTGGTATACAGCGCTGCAATCACCCACGAAATATCTCAAGTGCTGCAGACGAAAGAGAGACTGAGCCTAGGTATGCCTCTGTTAATACTGCCACTGTTAATACTGCCACTGTCATTACAAATGATGAAGATATCGACTAGCTGCATTCAGTGCATGCATACACTATGATTTTGCTACACATAAATATGTACTTAGATAGAAGAAGCTTGCCATGCAATTGTGTTTGTATGAATTGGTAGTTATAAGTGTATATACAAACAAGAGTATATTTTTCACTACAAAAACTAGGGTTTGCTCCATTAAGTGCATACTGCATGTTACCACATTTGTATACAGTGTATCAAGACACACGATAGTGTGTCGTGCGGCCCAAGAAGCCGGAGCGCCACACCGTGAGTATATTGACAGGAAGAACGAAAATGTCATTTTCACACCTTTGTATCTCGGTGATCACTTATCTGATTGGAACCAAATTTGCTACACAGTTGCCCGCCAGCCAAGGGAGTCTACATTCCAAATTTGAAGGAAATCGCTCCAGCCATTTCCGAGATACGAGCTGCCAAAGTTTCGTTTTTTTTTCTTCGTTTTTTTTTTTCTTCGTCTTTTCGCACACTTGCAAAAATTGCTATAACAAGCAAACGCGTACTCCGATCGCCTTGAAATTTGGCACACAGAAAGGGAGTCCAAAGGCGAATCCTAGTATCAAATTTGGTACAAATCCGATGAATGCTTTAGGAGTTATGACCGATTATTCGCGTAAAACAAGATCGATTTGTTGTCACGCCTACAGGGTAAACTGCTTCATGGAATGAGTTGAAAATTGCTATGTAGATGGAGTAACCATCGTAGGAGTGCCTTTTGGTGATTTGAAAGGAATCGAGATAAAGACCACGGAGATATGACACAAAACCCAACCTGTGTCACAATTACGCGATCGATTTTTATGAATAAAAAAGTATTAGTTTTCACGCCTACTAGGCAAACCGCTTAGAGCAATGAGCTGAAAATCGGTGTATAGCTGGAATAATCTTCATAGAAAGTCCTTGCAGTAGTACAGAAGAATCGGATTACAAACCACTGAGTTATGATTCGAAAGCCAACTCCTTGTAGCAAATGCGAGATCGAGATACTCTAATAGAACAGTCACCCTAATAGAGCATTCGGCTAATTTATTTACTCCATTATAGAATTTTATTACATCACAAGTTATTCTGTAGGGAGTTCAGCTGCAAACAGTTAATCTTATAGACAGTTCAGCAAGAAGACAGTCACCATGTGGAGAGTTAAGCAAATATATCACTATAGAGATTCAGAACATTATAAGTCACACTGAAGAAAGTTCAGCTATAAACAAGTCATGCACTGTGTAGAGAATTCAGCTACAATTAAGTCACTCTCTAGAGAATTCAGGTACACAGAATTCAGCTACACACAAGTCACTGTGGAGAGAGTTCAGCTACAAACAAATTACCCTTTAGAGTGATCAGCTACAAACAAAACACTTTGCAGGGTGTTCAGCTGCAACAAATCAACCTTTAGAGCGATCAGCAATGAACAAATCAACACAAATCTACCTGTAGAGAGATCAGCTAGAAACTAGACACAATGTAAGGAGTTCAGCTACAAGCAATCACCCTGTAGAGAGTTCAGCTAAAACAAATCAACCTGCAGAGAGATCAGCTACAAACAAATCACCTTATAGAGAGTTCAGCTACAAACAGATTACCTGTAGAGAGATCAGCTACAAACAAATCACCTTATAGAGAGTTCAGCTACAAACAGATTACCTGTAGAGAGATCGGCTACAAACAAATCAACCTGCAGAGAGATCAGCTACACACAAATCAACTTGTAGAGAGATCAGCTACAAACAAATCACCCTGTGGAGAGATCAGCTAGAAACTACACACAATGTAAGGAGTTCAGCTACAAACAAATCACCCTGTAGAGAGATCAGCTACAAACTAGACACAAAGTAAGGAGTTCAGCTACAAGTAAATTACCCTGTAGAGAGTTCATCTACAAACAAATCAACCTGTAGAGCAATCAGCTAGAAACAAATCACCCTGAAGAGAGGTCAGCTACAAAAAATCACCCTGTAGAGAGATCAGCTAGAAACAAATCACCCTGAAGAGAGGTCGGCTACAAAAAATCACCCTGTAGAGAGATCAGCTACAAACAAATTGCCCTGTAGAGAGATCAGCTACAAGCAAAACATCCTGTAGAGAGTTCAGCAACAAAGAAACCATGCACCATGTAGAGAGTTCAGCTACAAACAAATACCCTGTAGAGAGATCGGCTACAAACAAATCAGCCTGTAGAGAGTTCAGCTAAAACAAATCAACCTGCAGAGAGATCAACTACAAACAAAACACCTTATAGAGAGTTCAGCTACAAACAAATTACCCTATAGAGAGATCGGCTACAAACAAATCAACCTGCAGAGAGATCAGCTACACACAAATCAACTTGTAGAGAGATCAACTACAAACAAATCACCCTGTAGAGAGATCAGCTAGAAACTACACACAATGTAAGGAGTTCAGCTACAAATAAATCACCCTGTAGAGAGTTCAGCTAAAACAAATCAACCTGCAGAGAGATCAGCTACAAACAAATCACCTTTTAGACAGTTCAGCTACAAATAAATTACCTTGTAGAGAGATCGACTACAAACAAATCAACCTGCAGCGAGATCAGCTACACACAAATCAACTTGTAGAGAGATCAGCTACAAACAAATCACCCTGTAGAGAGATCAGCTAGAAACTAGACACAATGTAAGGAGTTCAGCTACAAGCAAATCACCGTGTAGAGAGTTCAGCTACAAACAAACCAACCTGTAGAGCGATCAGCTAGAAACAAATCACCCTGAAGAGAGGTCAGCTACAAAAAATCACCCTGTAGAGATATCAGCTAGAAACAAATCACCCTGAAGAGAGGTCAACTACAAAATAAATCACCCTGTAGAGATCAGCTAGAAACAAATCACCCTGAAGAGAGGTCAGCTACAAACAAAACACTTTGCAGAGAATTCAGCTACAAAAAAATCAGCTTGTAGAGAGATCAGTTACACACAAATCAACCTGTAGAGAGATAAGCTAGAAACAAATCACCCTGTAGAGAGTAGCTACAAGCAAAACACCCTGTAGAGAGTTCAGCAACAAAGAAACCACCATGTAGAGAGTTCAGCTGCAAACAAATCACCTTATAGAGAGTTCAGCTACAAACAAATCACCCTGTAGAGAGATCAGCTAGAAGCTAGACACAATGTAAGGAGTTCAGCTACAAGCAAATCACCCTTTAGTGAGTTCAGCTACAAACAAATCAACCTGCAGTGAGATCACCTACAAAAAAGCACTTTGTACAGGGTTCAGCTACAAACAAATTACCCTGTAGACAGATCGGCTACAAACAAATCAACCAGTAGAAAGATTAGCTACACACAAATCAACTTGTAGAGAGATCAGCTACAAACAAATCACCCTGTAGAGAGATCAGCTAGAAACTAGACACAATGTAAGGAGTTCAGCTACACAAGTAAATCACCCTGTAGAGAGTTCAGCTAAAACAAATCAACCTGCAGAGAGATCAGCTACAAATAAATCACTTTACAGACAGTTCAGCTACAAACAAATTACCTTGTAGAGAGATCGGCTGCAAATTAATCAACCTGCAGATAGATCAGCTACAGACAAATCACCCTGTAGAGAGATCAGCTAGAAACAAATCACCCTGAAGAGAGGTCGGCTACAAAAAATCACCCTGTAGAGAGATCAGCTACAAACAAATTGCCCTGTAGAGAGATCAGCTACAAGCAAAACATCCTGTAGAGAGTTCAGCAACAAAGAAACCATGCACCATGTAGAGAGTTCAGCTACAAACAAATACCCTGTAGAGAGATCGGCTACAAACAAATCAGCCTGTAGAGAGTTCAGCTAAAACAAATCAACCTGCAGAGAGATCAACTACAAACAAAACACCTTATAGAGAGTTCAGCTACAAACAAATTACCCTATAGAGAGATCGGCTACAAACAAATCAACCTGCAGAGAGATCAGCTACACACAAATCAACTTGTAGAGAGATCAACTACAAACAAATCACCCTGTAGAGAGATCAGCTAGAAACTACACACAATGTAAGGAGTTCAGCTACAAATAAATCACCCTGTAGAGAGTTCAGCTAAAACAAATCAACCTGCAGAGAGATCAGCTACAAACAAATCACCTTTTAGACAGTTCAGCTACAAATAAATTACCTTGTAGAGAGATCGACTACAAACAAATCAACCTGCAGCGAGATCAGCTACACACAAATCAACTTGTAGAGAGATCAGCTACAAACAAATCACCCTGTAGAGAGATCAGCTAGAAACTAGACACAATGTAAGGAGTTCAGCTACAAGCAAATCACCGTGTAGAGAGTTCAGCTACAAACAAACCAACCTGTAGAGCGATCAGCTAGAAACAAATCACCCTGAAGAGAGGTCAGCTACAAAAAATCACCCTGTAGAGATATCAGCTAGAAACAAATCACCCTGAAGAGAGGTCAACTACAAAATAAATCACCCTGTAGAGATCAGCTAGAAACAAATCACCCTGAAGAGAGGTCAGCTACAAACAAAACACTTTGCAGAGAATTCAGCTACAAAAAAATCAGCTTGTAGAGAGATCAGTTACACACAAATCAACCTGTAGAGAGATAAGCTAGAAACAAATCACCCTGTAGAGAGTAGCTACAAGCAAAACACCCTGTAGAGAGTTCAGCAACAAAGAAACCACCATGTAGAGAGTTCAGCTGCAAACAAATCACCTTATAGAGAGTTCAGCTACAAACAAATCACCTTGTAGAGAGATCAGCTAGAAGCTAGACACAATGTAAGGAGTTCAGCTACAAGCAAATCACCCTTTAGTGAGTTCAGCTACAAACAAATCAACCTGCAGTGAGATCACCTACAAAAAAGCACTTTGTACAGGGTTCAGCTACAAACAAATTACCCTGTAGACAGATCGGCTACAAACAAATCAACCAGTAGAAAGATTAGCTACACACAAATCAACTTGTAGAGAGATCAGCTACAAACAAATCACCCTGTAGAGAGATCAGCTAGAAACTAGACACAATGTAAGGAGTTCAGCTACACAAGTAAATCACCCTGTAGAGAGTTCAGCTAAAACAAATCAACCTGCAGAGAGATCAGCTACAAATAAATCACTTTACAGACAGTTCAGCTACAAACAAATTACCTTGTAGAGAGATCGGCTGCAAATTAATCAACCTGCAGATAGATCAGCTACAGACAAATCAACTTGTAGAGAGATCAGCTACAAACAAATCACCCTGTAGAGAGATCAGCTAGAAACTAGATACAATGCAAGGAGTTCAGCTACAAGCAAAATCACCCTTTAGTGAGTTCAGCTACAAACAAATCAACCTGCAGTGAGATCACCCACAAAAACGCACTTGTACAGAGTTCAGTTACAAACAAATCACCCTGTAGAGAGATCAGGTAGAAGAATTCACCTTGTAGAGAGTTCAGCAACAAAGAAACCACCATGTAGAGAGTTCAGCTGGAAACAAATCACCCAGTAGAAAGATCAGCTAGAAGAAGTTACCTTGTAGAGAGTTCAGTTACAAAGAAACCATCATATAGAGAGTTCAGCTACAAAGAAATTACCCCGTAGAGAGTTCAGCTAGAAGAAGTCACCTTGTAAAGAGTTTAGCTACAAAGAAACCATCATGTACAGAGTTCAGCTACAAAGAAACCACCTGCACAGAATTCAACTACAAACAAATTACCCTGTATCAGCTAGAAGAAGTTACCTTGTAGATAGTTCAGCTACAACAATTCACCCTGTAGAAAGATCAGCTAGAAGAAGTCACCTTGTAGAGTGTTCAGTTACAAAGAAACCATCATGTAGAGAGTTCAGCTGCAAACAAATCACTCTGTAGAGAGTTCAGCTACAAAGAAACCGCCATGTAGAGAGTTCAGCTTTATACAAACCACCTTGTAGAGAATTCAACTACAACAAATCACCCTGTAGAGAAGAAGTTACCTTGTAGAGAGTTCAGCTACAAAGAAACCTTCATGTAGGGAGTTCAGCTACAAAGAAACCACCATGTAGAGAGTTTAGCTGCAAACAAATCACCTGTAGAGAGTTCAGCTAGAAACAAATCACCCCATAGAGAGATCAGCTGGACGAAGTCACCTTGTAGAGAGTTCAGCTACAAAGAAACCATCATGTAGAGAGTTCAGCTGCAAACAAATCACCCTGCAGAGAGTTCAGCTACAAAAGAATCACCCTGTAGAGAGTTCAACTAGACGAAGTCACCTTATAGAGAGTTCAGCTACAAAGAAACCATCATGTAGAGAGTTCGGCTACAAAGACACCACCATGTAGAGAGTTTAGCTGCAAACAAATCACCTGTAGAGAGTTCAGCTAGAAACAAAATACCCTGTAGAGAGACCAGCTAGAAGAGGTTACCTTGTAGAGAGTTCAGCTATAAAGAAACCATCCTGTATATAGTTCAGCTACATTTCAAGTTACCCAGTAGAGAGATCAGCTGCAAAAAAAATATCCTGTGGGGAATAATGGGCATGTAATAAATATATGTATATAATTTGTATAATTACTAATAAAATCAAAAATAATTGAAGTACTAAAATTCTTCTTTAAGTTCTTTTCTTCTTCCTGTAGTAAAGAAAAAAACAAATGGGTTAAACAAGCCCCTAAGCCAGCCATAGGCCGGCTTTGCAGTATACAAATACAAAAAGAAGTGATATCTAATCAAAAACAGCCAAGCTGTAAAAAAAGGTGCGGCCCCCAAAAAGGCCATGGTGAAAAAAGATGTGAAATCCAAGGTGGCGGCCAAGAAATGGCTGTGATGGTAGGTTAATGATTACATTTTAATAACAACAATTCAGGTGAATTTGGTGCCAAGACCAAGCGGCACAAAATTCACCTGAATTGTCATTATTAAAATGTAACCATTAACCTACCATCACAGCCATTTCTTGGCCGCCACCTTGGATTTCACATCTTTTTTCACCATGGCCTTTTTGGGGGCCGCACCTTTTTTTACAGCTTGGCTGTTTTTGATTAGATAATAGTTACTGTAATAGCTACAGTGGACCCTCAGTTATCTGAACTCCAATGTGTCTCAAGCAATGGCAAAAGTGTTCAGATAAGTGAATTGCTCAGATAACTGAAGCGCATATATTTATAATATATACAGAGGTCTGTTGAAATACTCTAATACAACATACACCTGTACTCAATATACCCTAATAGAACAGTCATTTCCAATTTCGGATAAACAAGGGCAGATAACCAAGGGTCTATGTGTATTGTGATGACACAATGAAGGATAGGAAAATTTCCAGCCTATTATGCTGGCACAATTTTGAGCATAAGTGAAGACAAAAATTCAGCATACTCTAATAAACACAGTCAGTAACTTCATAATTGCATGTTGCCATTCCATTTTGAGACATTTCTTCTACTGTACATGTCACCAGATGATCACATCCACTGTTCTGTACTTGACTATTAATTCTTATCACTCTTTCTTTTGTTAACTCTCCCATAGATAATATATACCTATATATCTAGGACTCTCCCTATCACTGGAACACTATTCTTCTTACATTTTACAACTGTCAAAACAGATTGCATTTCTGCCTACTTTCTTGTCAGTCTTTTACTGTAACTTTTAATTGTACATGTAGTTACTATGATGTTTTTTTTTTTTCTGTGCCAGCAAGTTGTATTGAACTGTTACTTCAGTGTTCTGTTTGTATACATATTGCAACTGTGTGGTTTTTTTAAACTTGCATTGACTGTACTCTGTATATGCCGCCTTGGTTTATTTACGTGTTTGTATAAATTTATGTGTGGTGCACGTTTTCAGGCTATAGCCTTCTGAATACTAATATCTTTTGACAATCTAATCTAATAGAGTAGTATAAATGTTGAACACCACTGTCATATGTATACAAATGTAAGTATCATTATTCTTTGGGAAAAGATGTATCACAGGGACCCAACTGACTGTTTTTACCTGTACAAGTATTGATAAACAACATGATGATATAGATAGAGCTATGAATGTCCAGTATGATGTCTAGTGACTAGCAGCATCAGAAGACTGCTCTATAGTTGGACTAGCACAACGATGATAATGTGGAGTGAGATCCTACAGCAATATAATACACACAAGGATAATACATGAACTATTGAGCTATGATAACACATGTCAGTCACTTACAGCTAATAGGAATGAGTTACAAGTATTGAACTTGTGTTTCATCACTGGATGGGATAGCAGGAGGTTAACATCAAGATTGTCACCATCAGTTGTGTTCAGTTCACTGTAGACACTCTGTAGCTCCTGTAGTATCGACAAAGTAAAACTGAATATGTAGCTATGGGTACTACATTTCAGTGGAGTATGAGTTCGGTATACGACTACATTACGGGGAAGTAAAACAGTATTGAAGTTTCAAATCTTTGCATGGAACATTTTACACAGAGATACAAATATATGAAAGTTATTTTAGTGAGCATAATAAGGATATGACTGACTGTTCTATTTGAGTATCTTAATTATTAAAGAAAGCAGTACGACTTTAGTGTAACCAGCCCAAGTGTCTGCATTACACTACTGTATGTAGTTCAAAGATCAAATGTAAAATGAATTAATAGTTTCTATTCCACATCACAACAATTTGTTGCAGCAACAATAATACTTACTTGATACAAAGATGTTTTAGTAGGTTGACTTATTTGAGCAATCCCATTAGTTAATAGCCGATAAACAGCATCTATTGACAATGTACAATCCTCCTGGATAAGTGGCAACATTGGTGAGGTAAATACAGCTAAACTGCACAAGAGACTGATTACCTGAACATTTCCTTGATTTATTTCAGTACCACATAATAAGGACATGGCCTTGAACAGACCAATCCTTGGGTCATGATCTGAACTGAAGTACAACAACTACAGCAAGCAGATTGAATAGAATTTTTTATACAAATACAGCTACATACATACCATTGTGAGGTAGTTCAGTTTTCCATACTTTGGATCAGCAAACATATCAAACAAAACCTGTTAAACCGGGTATGTGTCATTGAAACTGTATGACAGTTAAAGGAGGCAGTAGATTGTCTCTTACATGTTTTAGGTAGCTGTAACGATCATATGTTAATTGAGGTAATGTCACTGCTGAAGATGGGTCAGTAGTGAACCATAAATCCACCTAGAAGAAGTTCAGTGAGAAATACAATATGTACATTCAGGGATGATATATGGGAGTAAACAATACACATATATTATAATACTTATTCATCACCTTATCATATTGTTCTCTACTGATGAGTTCTTCACCACCAGCTATTGACTTAAAATCATTCAGAGCATTCAACAGGTCTTGGGTTGATGGTATAGGGTAAGGTTGGGCCACCGTCAGTAACAGTGTGTGCCAGTCAACATACTCTCCAGCATTAGGGTAAACCAGCTGCATAAGATCCTCCATCTGGTAATAGCAGGACCAGTGTGATGTCATAGGTATAATATGTAGAATGAATTACTAAATACATAGCAAATATGTACAGAGTATAAATATTTATTAGTACACTTTGTGTGTATAGTAGTACAGTGTGTACGTATGTGGGGGGAAGCATGTACACAAGAGAAAAGTCTCATCAGGGAATAAACATCACGTTTATTTACTGTACTTATGTTGTATACCTATAATTACCAAATGTACCTGCTTTGCAGTGAGTCCAGTCCATGAATCTGGCAAGTTGTCACCGCCATACTGTGACACACACAGTGACAGAGTACTAAAGGTATACACTACACACACTCACTGAAGCATGGCACAAGGAGTGCATTGTATCCACCAGAGCCTTATACATAACCACACCAGTAGGGGCAATAGTTGATAATTGTTGATGTAACATTGTTAGTTGAACAATAGTGAATTGGTCACTTGATAGAGGTTCATGAGGAGTGTCTGGCCTCGGAGGATGAGGTAGCTCCATTAGTAAAGCTGTCTGTAATAGTGACGATAAGAATTTCCATGTTTTGCCATACACAGGTCAACTTACCATATCAATTTGAAGTTCTCTGCATGGCATTTTGATTTCTTGTAGAATTTGTTGTTCATTTTCAATAGCTTGTTTTAGTATCTCGGCCAAATAGCTAACACTACAATGACAAATAATTCACATCTATCCATCCAGTATTGTAGAGCATACTAACCTTTCACATTCTTGCTTGTATGATAGCTCAATCCAGTCACCCATTTCTGCATACATCTTATCTGACATTGTCTGTAACAGCGTCAGCAAGTAAGTACAGCTTTAGAAAACAGTAATTCACTGTACATGTATACTAAATTGTACATCAAGACACATGGTAATGTGTCGTGCAGCCAAGAAAACCGCATGCCACATAGTGCATATATAGAGAGAAGAAAATGTGATTTTTTACACATGTATAGCTTCATGGTTTCTTCTGCAAAGCACAATTATAGCTGTCCACCAGATCAGGCAGACCACACTGCAAATTTCACTCCAGCTGTTTGTGAGATATGGGCAGCCAAAGTTGTCAACGGGTCTATGGGGGCGTAGATTTTTCTTTTTGCACACTTTGCAAATATTATTGTGAAACACAAATGTGTACTTGAAATATGGTACAGATAAAGAGAATATGAAAGTGAATTTTATGTACTAAATTTGCTGATAAATATCCATGGAGCTATGATTGTTTATTCATGTAAAAAGTATCTGAACTCTTTTGTAACAGCTACAGGGTAAACCGCTTATGGGAACACCTTGAAATTAGGTGTATACATAGGTTAACCACTGTGGGAGTGCCTTTTGATAGTTTGAAAGTAACAGCTACAGAGATTACAAAGCAAAAACCAAACAGCAGTAAATCGAGAGATAAAAATACTCTAATATAAGAGTCATTGTGGAAAGTGCATGAAAAATGTACACAATTCAAACCAGGGACCTCCATACTCCTGATCACTGAGTCACTGCTATCACAGCCGTTCACTTTACTTAATTTCTACTCTATAAGTACAATGAAAAATTAGGAATTTTAGAGACCAACTATGATCCCTAATATACAGTTCTATTGTACTGTATGATAAATGCTTAAATCTACTCTTAGTAGTAAGAGTTTAATTTCGTACATCTACATACCAATGGAAATTCTCTAGAAATCCTAAAAAAATGTGCACTCTATTAGAGTAATACAATAATATTAACAAATAGCCAAGTTAACAATCATACAGTACAGTAGCACTGTATATCAGGGACCATGAAAATTTGGGTTTATCTGGCCAAAAAAATCACCCAAAAACCAGCTAAACATTTCACAATACCATCCTGATGCCTTGGCAGATTGGTTACATATAACCAAGCCCAAAAACGCCTTCAGTGTAAACCTAAATGCTTCCAGTAGATTGCTACAATATTAAAAAAGTTATAATGGAATTTTCTACTGCCTGCCTGCCTGCCTGCCTTCCTTCCTGCCTGCCTGCCTGCCTGCCTGCCTGCCTGCCTGCCTGCCTGCCTGCCTGCCTGCCTGCCTGCCTGCCTGCCTGCCTGCCTGCCTGCCTGCCTGCCTGCCTGCCTGCCTGCCTGCCTGCCTGCCTGCCTGCCTGCCTGCCTGCCTGCCTGCCTGCCTGCCTGCCTGCCTGCCTGCCTGCCTGCCTGCCTGCCTGCCTGCCTGCCTGCCTGCCTGCCTGCCTGCCTGCCTGCCTGCCTGCCTGCCTGCCTGCCTGCCTGCCTGCCTGCCTGCCTGCCTGCCTGCCTGCCTGCCTGCCTGCCTGCCTGCCTGCCTGATGCCTTCAGACAAGCAAAACTCGATAAGAGAGTTAAGGATACGGCCTTGATTTATTCACCGTTCACCTGACAGGTGCATTTTGGCATACTGCAGTACATACAATGCATGCATCATGGACTTACCTTTGTCCTCCTTTGTGTCTCATTTCTTTTTTACTGATAGGCCATGGTGTCAATTCGCGGTAGCTTGATGACTTTTCTACATTTGTAAACGGGAATCATCCATATTTTTTGTGGTGACTGGATTGATTGCAGAGACGCTTTTCCTAATTTGTAACGCTGTGAAATGGGCTGAAGAGTCACTACTTGATAGTTGGGGGGGGGATTTTAAGATTAGGGATCATAAGTAGAGAAACAACCAGTGGACATTCAATCCCTAATTCAGTCATGGTATAGACTGAAGTAGGGATTAAATGTCCACTAGTATATCTGCAAGTGTAGGCAATAGTGGTGGAGGAAGTGGTGGAGGAAATAGTTGATATGAGGGGGGCTGACCGGAGTATACAGTCTCTGGCAGCAGGGGGTCTGGGGGCGCAGTCCCCCAGAAGCTGTTGCCATGTCAGCCTTCACAATGTCACAAAGTTAATTTATAGCAATTTTATAGGTACAATTTAAAGCATTTTAAGTCAAAACTATTTAAAACAGGCTATTTTTGTCAGTTAAAAACTTTTTTTGGCAAAGCTTTTAACTGTACATAATTATAGCATTTATAAGCAGTACAAAACAGCCTATAGCCACCTGGAAACACTTGATACAGTGGTAAGACACCAACTCTTAAAGTAAGGGGTACCTGGTTCAATTCTCGCTGTAAGTAACTTTTTTCGTGTTTTTTTTAAAAAAGCATACTTTTAGGAACACGTTTTTATGAAGGCCTTGACTGCTCTATTAGGGTATTTGAGCATTCTATTAGAGCATATCGATCTTTATCATGGTTTTCAGCCCCAGAATAATTTCGGCGTGACATCATTCTGAGGGGGGGCTTCAGCCCCTTAACCCCCCCACTTTCCGCCGCAAATGGTAGACAATCTTCCTTGTTTTTTTTTCTATGATCCTTAAAATTCTTAGTATTAGCATCATTAGCTGCCACCTTTCTTTTTCACTCAGACTTCAATACCGTACGCAAGGAAATTTTGACAAATTGGTTTAATTCGTCAAATTTAAATTCATCAAATGTTTATAAGCGCCTTTAAAAGCACAGGTTTTGTCTACAATTTCTTGATTTTCGTCAACATTTTATTCGTCAAAGTTTTCTTACGTCAAAATTTCCTTGCGTACAGTAAACAAATTTCATAATAACGAAAAATCAACCGTTGCCCCTAGCAACCTAAATTTTACATTATTTGTAGGTGTCAATGTTTTAAGTCACCTCTCCAAGTTTTACAAGGATAGCATATATAAGTCATGAGATATGACAGTTTGAAGTTGCAATTTTCCCATACATTGTCAATGAGAGGGGCAACAGTTGCCCCTTCTCGGTAATCACACAAATCATGGGATTTAAAGAATGTCATACTGTATCTTATGACCTATATACGCTATCCATTTAAAACTTGGAGAGATTATTGTTGACATTCACTCCTACAAATTATGTAAAATTGAGATACAGTGGAACCTGTCTATAACGGTCACCTTGGGACCAGATATATCTGGCCTTTAAATACAGGTGGCTGTTATAGAGAAAACCTGCATAAGGTGGTCAGCAGCATTTTAGTGGCTATGACCGTTATAAATGAGTAATTATTATTAAGAGGCTCGCGCCAATGCAATGCAGTCTGAATATTTAGTACAGAAAGGGTAAGGTGAGTCTATGATTGTTGGTTATAGCTATTGAATACGCTTAAGCAATAAAGCCTGATTGATTATATAGTATTCATTGAAAGGCAGGAAGTGTGATAATTGAGGATTAATTGAAACGGTGCCATGGTGGTACCAGGAAATTGGCTTAACAAGCCACCATAAAAGGTAGCGACTGCTATACGAAGGAGAAAGTTGTGTATACAGTGATTCATAGGCAAATTGTTGGTTGGCCGTTATACGCGTTAGACAGGTGACTGCTTAATGCAGACCACAATGCATACATTTGTATGGGAAAATATTTGGGACCTCGTGACCATGGCCATTATGCAGAGGTGACTGCTTAATCCAGGTGACCGTAACACAGGTTCCACTGTGTATGTACTTTTGAATTTTTGGTTTTTGCATATGTTGAAATACCTGATTTTTGTGATTGCCCAGAAGGGTAACTGTAGCCCCCTTACATATAGATATGTATGGGAAAACCACAAATTTCAAAATATCATATCTTATGCTATCCTTTCAAAATTTGGAGAAGTTACTTTAGACATTATCACCTAAAAATAACGGGAAATTCAGGTTGCTAGGGGCAACAGTTATTATTATACACTATAAAGCCTTATTATGAATTTGTCCATTAAAGGCCACACCCTCTATTCACTTCTTGGCTGTTTAGTGTACATACCAAATACAGTGTAGTGTATGTAGCATCAATTAATTGATTAACTACATATAGCTAATATATGTACATACATAAGTGTACTAATGTCTCCAAACCTTAATATGTTGTATCTTCTGCAGAGCATGGGATTTTATCAATTCCAATCTTGCCCTGGTCTCACATTCTACACAGGGAATCATATACATATGTAGCTACCTCATACACTACTACTGTACATGTACGTATGAACACACCTGCAATATGCTGTACAGTATAAATGTAGACAACACATATTAGTACTAACACATATATACTAAGACATGTACACACATAGTGGTTATAGGAATTTCTGGTGGGATTTTCCAGTCGTAGTGCTCAGATGGGCAGTTCCCAGATGCAGAAAAGCTATCAATATTGCAAAGACTAAAATCCAAATAATAGTCAGACTTTGAAACACAGAGTTTGGTAAAATTAACTTGAAGGCTGACATGAAAGTGAAGCGAGGACACTACTCAGGGCCTGGGAATTACAGCTGTTCTAAAAAACAAAAAACCCATCATTTCCACAACTTCTTATTGTACCTTGACAACTATATACTTCTAAAAGAGAAATTTTACATTAAATACAAGCAAACTCATTACACCTTCCTCTAGTATGGCTGTTACTATTCATTTATAAGCCCAGGCCTGTAGCTATATATGTTTTGTATAGCCTCAGAGCATGGTCTTTATAGAAGCTGTAGTGACACAGTTAATAATGGGCAGCCAGTCAGTCAATAATTACTTCTTTAAGAAGCACTGCCTACACATGTTGCATGTCTTCTTGTAGCAGAGAATTTTTGCGATCACAATCTGCTCGATAAGCACAACAGTCGTAAACAGCTCGTCAACAGAACAAAGCATGAGCAATATAATATATAGGAGCAGACAAGCCAACAGTGAATCTCATAGCAGCAGCAATCTTATGTAGTCTACTCAAATTCTTTTGATTGATGTTGATGTCGTCTTTCTTCATCTTGTAAGTGTAGTACAGGTAGACTGTGAAGACCACAATATGAGCTACCTTGTTAATGGCAATGACAGTGTTAACAAGAGCTTGTGTCGAATAGTTGGGATTACTAGGTACAGCACAGTGGCCATTTGGCAGGATGGTATATCTGCCATTTCCGGTTCCCACATCGTACCACATCATTAGTAAGAAAACAACCATTGCTGTACTGACCAAATAGGCAGTGTAGCATCTGAATAAGAACTTTGATGCTTCTTCAGATATCGGTGCTTGAAATTTGTAACAGCAGTACACAACGTGTGCCAACTTGGGTAAGCACACAAGTGGCAGACAGGGCAACACACAAATAAAATATGTGAAGGCCTACTATAGTGAAATGACACACAAACTTCGAATTGAGAGATACTTCAGCATGGAGTACTACCCAAATGGTCCCAAAAATGGATGCAATGGATACATTGAAAGTGTAAAACATCCCAAACAGGTTACGCAGTTGTTTAAAACACAAATGGAGGACAAAAGTATAACCACCGACCATTGCCGTTAGTACAGTTGGCAGCAACGTTAGAATAAAATTTAGCTCTGGGGGGTTGGATGCCGTATCATAACAAGGTAGCTCATTCTTGTCTTTAGCAATCACAGCAAATGTGTAGCCATCTGTTGGGGTAGTAACAAATGAGACTATCAGTAGTGTAGATGATGTCCAGTTTCTCTCCAGTATCAATCACCATGATGGTACAGTTATCAACCAGGTAGTATTGTAGGGTAGTGACTTGTTGGAGGTCATCATCACCAATAGCTGGTAGTTGCTGATCAGAACAGTGAAGTGATGTTACCTTACTGACTGTTGTAAGGATAACAATGAACAGCAGAGCAATACAACCCATCAAATCCTCTTGTTCGCTTGGCAGTAAAATATTATAAAATAAGTGCAAATTTGAACTATCTGTTTGCTACAAATCATAACCCTAAAAGACGTCAATAGTTAAAAATGTAACAGTACAATTAATAGGAATGCTTCTGGTACCATATCTGTGAAAATTCTGACATCTACGATATAACACCACCTGTTAGTCGTGCAGATAATTAAACATTTGTGTTGATGACCAAATTCCATGTACAGTACAGATACACTTTGTGTCCACATCATCAATGAAAGCAACACTGACATATGTACAATCCACAAGTACAAATGTCTGCTGAGAACAAGAGGTGTTTTACAGACTATCTGAAGGTAAACAGCAAACTTGTAGTGCAACAAGAAGTAAATGAGTAGCTCTAATTTAAATATACAGTATTTTAAACATAGATAATCAAAGCGGGTGTGGGTACAATAGCAGCAATGCATTATAGCAGTTAGTGGGCATGGCTCCATTTATGTTTACAGGAAACAACACGCAATCCAGATTCTCCACCTTTTCAAACACACTTTCTGTAACAACTTTAAACAGGCTGTAGGACCAGGTGTCCTACAGACCTTCAGCACTTGTGCTGTAAAGCCTTAATAATAATAAAAAAGATGAGAGGGAATGGCTCCAGTATGTACATTCCTGATAAGCAGGCATGGCTCTCGAAAGTTTCTTGATATGTATGCCTCCAGTTCTCTATTTCCATCAGCACAATTGAATTTGTTAATTTATAAATAATAAATACATCTGATTTTATTCAAGTCAGACCCAGATATTCTATAAAGCAGGTGAGACCCACCAGACCAGACTACTTTCACTTCAGGATTCAGTTGTGCTAATTACTGGCAGTTTCAATATCACAAAGACTAAAGTCTAGCTGTTTTACTGCACAGAATCAGAATATTTTGCTACAGTATATATATTCCATCCAGAAAATGGGATGACAGTGATGGTCAAGGTTGTAGAGGAATTTCAATTTTCTGGCTTAAGTATGACTTCAGTTACAGTATAAAAGCACTGATTTAACATGCATTTACTCAAGAGGTTTAATGGGAACTTTACATAAACCACCCCATAGTATAGCTCCTGGTGCAGTAAAGCTCCTAGTATAGCTCCTAGTATATGTAGTAAATTTAGTAGTCACAGTATAAATCACCTTCATGTTTTATAGCTGCTAAGTGTTCTTGTCTGCTGATTTCTTGTTTGCTTTTCGACTTCTCTGGCACAACAGGAGCATCACTCACTGATACTACAACACAAAAACACAAGGAATACCAACTACACATGTTGTATACAACCATAACTTACACTGAGACTTTGATGCATCTTCTACTGGAGACTTGGCTGGTGACACTCGGTCAACTTTCTTGCTGCTACTGGTTTTACCAAGATTCTGATAATATATATTCAATATCATAATGGGATAAACAATGAGTCGATTGCTTCCTTGCCTTTTTGTCTCCCTTGTCTTTTCCTTTCTTAGCATCACCTTTCCCTCCTTTACCCTTCTCCTCTGATTTATCCTTCTCAGCAGCTGCTGTAGAGGCTGCATCAGTCACTGCTGGCTCTATAGCACTTGACTGCTTCTTCACTAGTGCATCAATCTAATAAATAATTAAAAGTAATTGTCATACACAATACATACATCACTACATAATCACACTGGAACCTCAATGTACATACTGTATGTATAGGGCCACTTTTAGCACATACGTATTAAATCAGAGAAAACAATCTGTATGTAGGCCACAATAATAAGGTGGTCTTGTAACATTGAGGTGCTTAACATAACATATCAAACGGTATGGTAGTACCATTTAAGTAGGGATCCCCACCAATAATGACGTGTGCCCCTAAAATTCCGCCTTCAAAAATCATCCTAGAGACATCTTACGTGATGAAAATCACTTTTACGCAATGATATTAGTCAATCTAGCATCAAATACTGCATTAAAAACTAGAAAACACTAACAAGCAGCCGGATATAGAATTTTTAAAAAGTCGCTAAAACTTGGATTTTGCTAGCCTACGTACCTGACCACAGTCGCAAGCCTAGAGGCCAAACAAAGCAACCCATGGCCACCATATTACGCTACAATAACAAACTCACCAGTGGGATGTGCTTTTTGGGATTCTGACGAGTTTGTGCCCTCTGCGCCTTGTCTTTCCTTTTACCTTCAATCAGGCTCATCATCTTCTTGTTGCAATGAAACCATATTGAGGTGTTAATTTTCCCTATCAACACTTTCCTTGAGCATTGTATTTAGACGCTGCAAACTTATTTAAGCACTTATGCTCGGTAGATTAGTTAACGCAATCTTGGTCGATTAATAATGATGGAGCACCCAGACCACATCTCTTAACAACGAATCATGATGACACACCCCATTATTATTGGCCTAGCACAACAAAAGTATGGCACACCCCCTGGCTGACTTGAGATATTCTAATACAACAGTCACCCTAATAGAACAGTTACACATGTATAGCTGTATGCTATAACAAAAAACCAAACAAACTAGTATATTTATTTTAAAAATGAAGTAGGGATCCAAGCAATAAAAAAGTAGTGAACAAGAGATGAATGATGGTATTACAGCATAGCTCAGTGGGAAAATCCCTATTTTGGCACTGAACAAAATGGTTGTTATAATATGCCAATGTAATGATTTTCCCACCGAGCTATGCTGTAATACCATCATTCATCTCTTGTTTCACTACTTTTATCGCTTGGATCCCCTTAAATTAATAATTTTTAATATACTAGTTAATTTTTGTATTGTACATTTTCTGGTCCTACTGTAGGTGATAAGACGTACTCACCACACTTGTCATGTACTTCTGAGCAATTTTAATAGAGTGATTCAGCAGCTAATGAAATAGAAATCATTTAACATCTTACTGTATGATTGTGTTCACAACTGACCACTTCATCTAGCTCAATCCCTTCCAGTACTTGAGTAGGAGACTCTGAGTGAGCCTTCTTCTTGCTTTTCTCTTCCACCTCTGGGGGTGGCATTGACCGTGGGATTAACAGTACCCTTTGAGAAGAAAGTATATAGGTTATGAAGATCTGCACGGTAGCTATAGCATACACACAACACTGTTTAGCATACTCATACTTCTTTAAATGATATGAAAAGATAGTACATACTTCTTATCTGGTTTCTTTTCTTGTTGTACTTGTTGTTTGGAGGTGCGTGTTTCTGTGGATGCTGGTGCTACAGGAGAGGTGGACTCCTCGTTAATATCATCTGTTGCTTGTTGATCCACTGTGGTCTGTGAACCAACTGCACTAGCTGGTATGTCCTGTGGCTCATTGCTGGGGAGCTGTAAGCAGAATATGTGACTGGGCCTGTGAAAATAGGGCATGTGGACACATGATTTTTCCTACTTTTTAAATTTTCACCACTTGTAACTTTTTGTACCATTATGCTATGGCAATGCAATTTTCCACTCTTAGTAAGCATTTAATTGGCTTTATGATGCAAGTTACAGGATGCAAATATTCTGTTCCAATACTGAGATATGACCAGTAGTGTGACAAGGTGTAGTTTGTACCCACATGCCCTGTTTTTGCAGGCCCAGTCACATATATCACTGTATCTAGAGTATGAGATTAGTGCTGAAACGAATAGCAATTTTTATTATTCGAATATATAGTTGTGACCAAATATTCGATTATTCTTTAAGCTTATACTTCTATTGAATAAGTACTGAAACCTTTTGTTAGGGGGGCAAGGTAAAACCTAAGAGTTATTTCTATCTTTTCTAAAATAGAATTTTTACAACATAGACACACCACTTCATTCACCATCTTAAGTTTTAAGGCTGGCTTTTCCATCTGAATACAGTAACTATATGAGATACTGTACAGTACAAGGAAAAGTATGAGTTTTAAGTTCAATTAGGTATCATAGCAAATACCATAGATTCCCTAAAAATTTGGCAGAAATAAATTAATTCCGTTCGTGTCTGGCCGAACAATTAGGAAAAAATTGTACCAACTTGGTGCTATTGTCGAATTTTTAGGGATCTATCTTGATACAGTCTACACGCTTCATGGCTATGTTATTTACGATTATTTTGCATTTAACTATTGTTTACTTTCTGGTCTACTGGGACCAAAAGGAACGCCTTGAGGAAGAACTGATGGCGATACTGCATCCGGGTCAACTGCAACCGGCTCACGAGGAAAGGCGCTATATACCGTGACTGCCTACATTATCCAAGAGGGACGATCAACATTGTTCTCCGATATAATACCGATTTCAACAACTAATAAAAATAGAAACCACAATCAATAATTGTTAAAATATCTTGATTTGCACGTGATAATTAATTAAATCTCGCTAACAGATGCTGCATCAAGTGTCCCAACACTATCGACTCAAGCTTGAGCTAGGGTATCACGTTATAAGGAGATGTGGGTTCCAGTTTTTGGAGAGGTGTTATTCTGTGAACAGAAACAAAGATCGTTTAACGGTAGCTAGCTGTGATGTCACATGATGATCAATTTCACAGAGGTAGCATATTGTGTGAGGTCACTGGGAATTTTCAATACTCAAGAGCAGGTGTCGAAAAATTAGCGCACTTATAATTAGAAACTTTGTCTTGCTTGCCGAAATTTAGAACACATTGCATTCAATACACGGGGAGTGCCAAATATTTAGAGATGCCGAAATTTTAGGAAATCTACGGTAGTAGGGAAATAAAGGAGGTCACCTAACCTGCAAATATACTACTGGATATTTAATCCCTACTTTGATAATTCAGTCTATGCCCATGACCGAAGTAGGGATTAAATGTCCACTAGTGTATCTGGAAGTTTAAGCGACATCTCTTGTTTCCCTACCTTTTCTATGATCCATAATTGAACTTAAAATTCCTGATTTTTCCTTGTACTTGTTTGTTTACTTTTTGTAACATTATTATGACTAGTGTGCATACCCCATAAAAAGAAAGGATGGCACCAAAGTTAATGTTTTCGTCTAAACACACACCCCAACTATCAACTACTGACTTGAAAGCGAAGTGGCATTACGCTTTCCTTTCAATTATGTTTAGCCCATTACACAGCATTACAAATGGAAAAGCCTTTGCAATCAATCCAGTCACAACAGAAAATATGGACAGTTCCTGTTTAAAACTGTAGGGAAGCCATCATGCACTACCATGAATCAACACCTTGAGCTGTCAGTAAAGAAATGGAACATAAAGGTACGTAAGTCCATGATGTGTACATTGTACATACCATGGTAAACCAAGGCATCTGTTGGGCTGAAGCGATGTTGAACAGTGAAAAAAAATCAAACCTTAGCCATTATTGGGCAGGCAGGCAGGCAGGCAGGCAGGCAGGCAGGCAGGCAGGCAGGCAGGCAGGCAGGCAGGCAGGCAGGCAGGCAGGCAGGCAGGCAGGCAGGCAGGCAGGCAGGCAGGCAGGCAGGCAGGCAGGCAGGCAGGCAGGCAGGCAGGCAGGCAGGCAGGCAGGCAGGCAGGCAGGCAGGCAGGCAGGCAGGCAGGCAGGCAGGCAGGCAGGCAGGCAGGCAGGCAGGCAGGCAGGCAGGCAGGCAGGCAGGCAGGCAGGCAGGCAGGCAGTCAGTCAGTCAGTTAGTCAGTAGATTCGATTGAACAAATTTAAAAAAATACATATTATTGGAAGCATTTAGGGTAGTACTGAAGGCACTTTTGGGTTTGGTTATACATACTTAACCAATACTGCCAAGGCACCAGGAAAGTATTGTGAAGCTGTTGTTGGGGGTGATATTTTTGGCCAGAAAACCCAAACCTCCATGATGGCAGGCTAGTACCCTGAGGGCTGTGCAATGCTGCAAACACACATTTGTAAAGTAAGAGTATGACAGTTTGAGCGTTTGCTTCACAGTTAACACCACTCCCAATACAATCAAGTGGTGCACAACTGGGCCCAGCACAGCATGACAAGATGAGTGGGCTGGCACAGGTAGGCCAGGACATTATTGTATGTAATATAGCTGGTAATATACAGTACGCACTCTAGATCAATGCAATTTCTGGAGCATAACTGTATACACACACATACGTACATAGCACAATACACAAACACACCTCTATTAGTGGTAGTTTGATGGACTTGTCTGACACTGGAGGTGCAGAAGGAACGGGATCTGTTTATATATAACACAACACATGTGATCACCATGTGACATTTCTGTGTGTGATCACCTTCCATTGAGAAGTAGTATTCATTCAACAACTGAACTGCATCTTGGAACTTATCAAATTCACACTACAATAAACACATAAAATGCACACATGTTTGGTATAATTTATAGTATTTACATACTGTAGTTAAGAACATAAATTCCTACCAAGTATTGCAGTTCAATACAACACCAAGTACGTACCTGCATCAGTGATATACTCTGGTTAACAATTATCCCACTATGGTCATCAGTCCAATTGTCCTGCATTATTCTAGTACGTTCCTTCTCAGCATCATCCCTCCGTCGATCACAGATATCCCATAATGTCTCACACAAGTCCTTAACACAAAACACATAAGTATCCAAATTTTCATACATCAGGAAATATTCTTAAAAATACAAACACACTGAATCATTACAAGTTACAGTGTACTATGCATTTTGAGTATACTACAATGCTAACAAAGACTTGTGATAAATACTGTGTGTGATATTTACTAACATCAACTCGTTGGTGTTGTTCAGCTATCATGGTTGCCTCTCTCCTCAAGTTACTTGGGAGAGCATTGTAGTTCTTTTGCCAGGCTGACAGGTACTCTTGCTTCAAGTCTGGTCTCTTTAAATAAGAAATTATCTCCATTCTGAAATGCATGTGTACAAATACCATAAACAAATGTAGCCTGTGTCAGTTCTGACCTTCTGTCATAGAAATAATGGCAGTGTGTTTCTTGTTCAGTTCTCATCATCTGGAAGACATGTTTGGCAGTCAAGATGTAGGAACATTCAATAGCACTCCATTTGGGAGCCAGTGCTTTTATCATTTCCTGCAAGATCACAATACAACAAGGTCAATATAATAACCATAAATCAAGCTGGCCCTGTGGCCCAATGGATAAAGCATCTGACTATGGTCGCTTGTTCATTTTTTTCTTTTTCTTCCCCTCTCTCTCTATTGCTTGTGAAATCATTTATAAATGTGAAGTACCTACAGTGCAAGATACTGACAACCCTGGTGCATTCAACATGACATACATAACCACTACATGCCAACCAGGCCCTGTGGCCCAATGGATAAGGCATCTGACTACGAATCAGGGGATTCCAGGTTCGAATCCTGGCAGGGTCGCTTTTTTTTCTCTCTCTCTCTCTCTTTCTCTCTGTCTGTCTGTTCTCTATCTGTCTGTCTGTCTGTCTGTCTCTCTCCTTTTACACATGTTATCATTTATTAATGCAAAGTACCTACAACAGTACAAGATACTGACCCAGATTCAACCCTGGTGCATATAACATGACAAACATAACCACTACATGCTAACCAGGCTCTGTGGCCCAATAGATAAGGCACCTGACTACGAATCAAGGGACACCTACGTACAGTACAAGATGCCAAATAATGGGAATAGTTTGTGGAAAAAAACATTTGCGAATTTTGCAATTTTAGGTACATTCGTGAATGTTTTCTTGCAAAATTTTTCCTACAATTAAAAATGTATTTTTAAAAAACAAAATGTCTCTTATCAACCTTTGTACCTTGAGTGGGGTAATACTAACACTGAATCTCCTCGCACAATTTCATGCTTAGTTCATGTAGAATTCATATAAACAATTAATTATACTGAGTGCATGAGTAGTGCTCACTAAACTGCTAGCTATGCATGACACTACACTGACGTACAAGATTTGCAAACTTTAGCGACAGTAGCTAGCTAAGTGATGGTGGAAAGAAACCGGAGCTACAGACCAGATATTCACTGTGCATAGCATGTCTTAGTTCTTGGTGCCGCCTCCATGCAGGCTGGGTGTGCCTATCATCCACTCATTATTGTGAATGTCAATACCTACTTCTCTCTACTGCAAAGCAGTGATCCACGCAACATGTCAGAGTCGAACATTCCCTATCCATGACTAGCTGGTTGTCGAGGCATGTTCCCAATTCCTAAATTACTTCATGCATGCAATAAATCGTGAATGTTTTCTCGCGAATGAGGAAATAGTAGATCATTCTCGAATGCTTTATTTCGTGGACCATTCCCATTATACGGTACTGACCCAGGTGCATACAACATGACATACATAACCACTACATGCCAACCAGGCCCTGTGGCCCAATGGATAAGGTATCTGACTACGAATCAGGGGATTCCAGGTTCAAATCCTGGCAGGGTTGGTTTATTGATTTCTTTTTAGTAATCATTTATTGATAAGTACTTATAGGGTCACTTGTTGTTTTATAATTATTTTATAATCAAAAACAGCCATGCTGTAAAAAAAGAATGTGGCCTTTAAAAGCCTGGGTGAAAAAAGTGGCATTAATAAAATTTATTATCATTAACATCATTACAGCCATTTCATGGCCGCCACCTTTGATTTCACAACTTTTTTTACCCAGGCTTTTGAAGGCCGCACTCTTTTTTTACAGCATGGCTGTCTTCTCTTTTGTATTTTCAAAACCAAGGCTTTGAGGCTTTCTATTTCTTCTTATCTACAGATCATAACTGCTACAGGAACAATGATGATCATAGAAGTGATACAGAAAATTACCTACTCATCTCGGACAGCTACGTACCAACAAAGAGAGAAAACCATCAGTATATTGATGATGAATAAAAATTTAGATAAGGATGTCCTCGGACACATGCTCAAACATTATTTTGCTTGTTCATGCATGCATGATGGCCATAATATTATATGTATTTATTTCCACTATAGTGGTTTACAGTATATGAAAGTGAATTCCTTCCAAGTTAGATATGCATGATTGTAGGAATATATTTTACAGTGACTGTTCTATCAATTTTCATGCAAAACTTGAAAAGATGCAGTTGCTCAACTTTAAACTTTTTTACTGGGATATAATTTCCAGCTTGTTGTATCACAAGTTTTGCTAGCATAGCACTTATTATTATGATGATTATGATGATGATGATTGACATGAGTTGGTTATACCATAGATATTAGAGTACAGGGACTAGAAACTAGCGCGCGCCCTGAAACACTCCGCCGTTGGTGAATTCATGAGACCAAAATGGTGTCTTCTGCTCTGGACTACTTTCTATGGGCGTGGAGTATTTCATGACAATCTCTTAATGTTTTACAAGTACTAGGCAAACTCCTATTGTAAGTCTTGTTGTGAGTTTTTGCCGCCATCAATCATTTTAATCTCAGTCGACACGATTTTTTTGTGTACCTGTTGTGTTCATGGTAAGTTCACTTTCGACTGGCAAACAATGCCACAGTAACCCTAAAGTGACATAGTTTTGCATGGTGTACTTCATTTTATTATTCCGCTTGTTTAATGCCCTTTGGCAGTCTCATCTCAGTTCTTTAAAATACTACTCCATGATTTATCAACTTCAACACAAGCGCTGTTATGCGAGAAACATCTTTCAGTGGTACTGTGCAAAACTTCAAAGTATTGCGAAGACTTCAGCACTATTTCCCCAGTGGAACTAGACTTCTGTTCTTCGTAACAGGTATACAAAAAACGGAGGTACCCATTGATGATCAAAATCGTAAATGGCGATGAAAACCACCCAAGACGATTAAACAACAGAAGCCAGAAGCATTAAAAGTCTTGTATATCAACTAAAATACTACAAGGTGGTTGAAATCAACTGTAAGACGACTAAACCACAAACTGCCATCCTGTCCGCATGGATTTAATCAATACCGAGGAGTGCTTCAACCACAATCAATGGTAGATATACACGGCGTGCGCTAGGTTGCCTATCCCTTCTCTCTAATATCTATGGTTATACTGTACTAGTCTGCTCACAGACCACCTGGAGGCGAGACTAAGTTAATACTACCAATATACCACTGATCGATGCAAAAATGGCTCTGATTTGATGAAATAGCTACTAGACTGAGCCTCAGTGTTACAACAATAGTATGGTGCTAATGCTCTAATAGAGCGCACATTTTTGCTTTCGTTGAAATCATCTAATAACACACATAGAATGTTCTAGAGCAATCTAGATTTCTATTGGTAGATCTAAGTTTATTTATGAGTAGATTTAAGTTAGAAATTTCATTTATAAGGTAGAAATTAAGTGAAGTGATCAGCCAAGATAGCAGTGGTTCAGTGGTTAATGATGCGGGTGTTAGGTATGGAGGTAATTGGTTTGAACTCTAGCTGGTAAGTATTTTTTTCGACATTTTTATGCACTTTTTTACCCCACAGCGACTGCTCTATTAGAGTATCTCAATCCCACAATTTTACACTTGTTTGGTTTTTACTTTATAACTTTGTCGCTGTAAGTCTGTTGCCGTTCCAACCACCAAAAGACACTGCTATGATGACTAATCTATGTACACATGAATTTTCAAGTTATTCCACTACTTGGTTTACCCTGTAGCCGTGACAAAGTTATATCTACTTTATGTGAATAAACGCTCATAACTCCTTGAATATTTATCAGATTTATAGCAAACTTGGTACGCAAATTCAACTTTATATATACTCTCTTCATTTGTGCCAAATATCGATGCAATTGAGTTACACATTTGTGTTTATAGCAATTTTTGCGAAGTGTGCGAAACCCCCTATGGCTAAAAAAACAAGAAGAAATTAAAACGAAACTTTGAATTCCATATTTCACAAATGACTCTTGGGAATTTACTCAAATTTGCTGTGTGGTATACCCTACCTGGGGGACAGTTATAATGCAGAAATGGTGTGCTTTGGAGAAGGGGCCATGGAGCTATGCACGTGTGAAAAAGTTGTTTTCTTTCTTCCTGTCAATATACAGTACTCATGGTGTGGCGTGCTGGCTTACTTGGCTGCACGACACACTACTGTGTGTCTTGATATATAAACTGTAACATTGGTAATGTACATCACTATAAACACTGCTAACCTCTGGTATGGGCAGATCAGCATACACCCATTCTGGTGCTCCAGGTTCAGGTGACTTTTTCCCACCATCAGTAACAGTGACACTACCAGGAGCAGTACCAGTGGTCTGGTCTGTGCTACCATCATCTGTGGTGGTGGCTACTGTATGGGCTGGACTGGTTGTAGGTTCACTGGGTGGTCTGGGGGATACTGCTGCAGGCTCTGGAGGTTTCTTGTGTGTTGGTGAGGACTTGGGCTTAGCTGTTGTGTCTTTGCTACCCTTAGATTGGTCCTAAATGACAGTACATATAACTAGCTAAGACAGTCAGTGAGTTTGCATGTAGTACCTTTTTAAGATCTTTGAGTATAGATGACACAACCTTTTGTGTTGTAGCTACAAAGAAAATACATTTAATATACCGAAATATGTGAACACTATGCCACTTGTACATAATTGTATGCATGTACAAAGCCACGTAAAATCAATCTAGGCTGTGTCAGTCCAATCTAATCTTATTACACTATGTCACACATTGACAGTACAAACGAACACACCTTCATTTTCATTGGCATTCACAATGACAAGGTTGTTGAACTGGCTGAACCAGGCCTCCAATAGGATCCAGTTGTCTTCAAATGCCAGTAACCTGTAGTATGCAATACAGGTATAACAGGGTTCATAGAAACTTTTAAAAAAAGACAAGAATTGCAGCAATGCACTGGGAGATGTTACTCTAGAAATAGTTTTATATAACTTTTGTATCTAGCTTTAAGGTTACGGGTTAGGCGCTTAATAATAGGTTATTATTTTTCGCTGCGTGATAATGGATGGTGCAATATTGGCACGAAACTCAAGCAGGTGTTAGTGAGAATGTTGTTAACTTTAAAGTGTTGTATAGCCACGTGATAATAGCGGAGGAATCATACAAAGTGAGTGTTACTAATTTACTGCAGAAGGTAGTCAAGCGTAAAATTAAGTCTCCGCAATATGGTTGAACCAGCGTTTAGCGCTACTGCTTAATGTGGTTATTATTCATCAAAAATAGCAGCTGTCAGCTAATTAGTACTAATTTGTTCGAGGGGTCCTTCACTCCCAGAAATGTCGTCGATGACCATAGAAATTTGGAACTTTTTGTTAGAAATATAGAAACTTTATGGAAATATTTAGAAATATGTAATTAAGATTTCAATATTTAAATCCGTACGATTAGAATTAATTTGTGATAGTTGCTTCAAAATTCGTTTATTTTATTTTTTGAAAGTATAGTGTAAGGCATTAGTACATAGCACGAGGTGAGACATTAGAAATCAGCGGGTTTCACTATCATTAAAGCTGCATAGTGCCACCTGGGTATAAGCGTCACCCAGTTATAAGCGCACACATGTCAAAAGCGCTGCGGAAGCCACAGCTCATCTGATAAAGTTACTGAAACCATAGATTCTTAGTCCGAAACTTCATATCAACCGTGACCATAGCCGTGACGAAGAGTTTCTAAGACGGAAAGATTAGAAATGTGCGCAGAAATTTGGAAATTTGGTAGAAATTTATTCAGAAATTAGAAATTTAGGTCAGCAAATTTCCAAATTTCCAAATATCGTCAATGGATTTTGTAAGTGAAGGACCCCCCGAATTTGTTAAGGCAGTGTCGATGGGTGGCTATATTATCTAGGTCCTGTCGTGGAGACTTTGTGGGAAAACTGACTAGAGGCTGGTTAATTATCGTATCTTTCAAGGATAATGGCGATTAGTTCTGCTACGGAAATACCGCGAGTGCACTACAGTGCTGTTACAATCGGATAACAACTCAATTCGTTCGTGAGGACCTAGAAATCACTAAGTAATAGCTTATTAATGCTAAATATCATGGTGTGGCTTCCCATGAAACCTGGTTTTTGATGAATAGCAACTCAACAGTTTCGCTGTTTAGTGCCTGCATTTCTGTACAAGCGCATCTCTTGTTGAGTGTATCGCCGCTTTTGGTATTTCTTGTACGTTGATATGCCATGTTATTTTAGTGTGTTCTTCCGTGCAAAACGGTTAAAACAGAACTATAAGCAAAGCGCCTACAAAATTATTTACTGGGTAACCCGTAACCAAAGACTAGCTTTGATCAGTTAGAAATACTAACTAGGATAGCCTGTATTCCATTTATGAGCAACATTTTTATGCACCACATACAGTTGTCACAATGGTAACTGTGTACGTGCACGCATACAAAACACAAGTATGTTGGAGAAACACACATACTTATCTATATACTGTCATCATTTCAGTTCACTGACCTGTTCTGTATTTGGTTCCTCTTAGTATCTATTGGTTGACCTTCTGTAACTTCTGAACTTGCTCCTGAAAGACGAAATGACATGTTGCAATTTGTGAGGTGCTAAACAATTGCTTAAAGCCAACCAGTTGTCACCAAAATTTGCATGTACAGAATGGTCAAAGAACAATATACCATGGAAACTATTGGTCATCAACTTTAAGAGGCATTCAGATTAGTGAGACAGTACATTATAATTCGTATAATTATCGCTTTGCTTCAATTTATTTCATATACAGGTATCCGCATCCATAAATATCTCACACGAAACAAGGAATAAAAAATCCACACCACGCTACACTAATACAGTATAACACTGACATACCATCAGCACTGCTGGATCTCTTAAACACTTCATCAGAACTGACATCAAAGAATAATGCAATATCAAACCCACTTTGAGGTGGTTGAGGCTGTATATGGAACAACAATAAACACATATTACATTGTTTACAACACACATCAAGACCTCATTGTAGAAGTGAACGTTCAATTAGCATATTTACGTGTGTGTGTTCTATTAGAGTAAATTTAAACACATGACAAGGTGTACTGTACATGCAGAAAAAAATGATTATTGGTTGTTAGAACAATTTGAAGAAAAACTAGCGTGACAGTGTCCAGGATATTGAGACCCACAGCATACACATAACAAACACATCATCACACAACACAAGTCTACACACCTCAGTGGATGGTAGTGGTTTAGGGATGAGCAGGTAGTGTCCCTGTACTCCAGCCAGACTGGTGGCCAGTTTAGGAGGTGGAGCTGGTGGCTCAAAACCAGATAATGCCTTATCAAGTAGCTATGTATGTATATATGTAACTTGTGGTGAATCACTGGACTGTTATGTGAGCACTACACTGTAGTACCTGAGCTTGAGCAAGAGTTGTGGGAAAATTCTCAATCACCCAATTAGATTTCTCTGGAAGCTGCCTAAGATAATGTAAAAAAAAACATGCTCACACTCAACAGATTAGAGACAGATAACAGCTAGTAGTTATAATGAATACAAATAAAGAAAATCCCAAAACTACGGACTGCAGTATATTCAATGATTCATGTACTCCAACAAACTAAATTACTGTAATAGAGCAGTCACATTTATCCACCAACATATAAACATACTTTATTGCATGCAGGACAATATCCACAATGGTGGCATCATCAACACCTTGACCACTCAATAGTGCACACTCAGCAGCCTGACCCAGACTAGCTAAAGGTGAGAAATGAGCAGAATATGCCACCACACTCTCCTGCTTCTCGATGTGCTCTGACATCGAAGGGGTAGGAGACTCCTCCACAGACTTCATTGTTTCATCACCAGAATCCACTGGTTTATCAGTCACAGCTACAGACTCGATACTCTTATCAGCAATACTCAATTCTGTGTTGCTACTGGGTTGTATTTCAATAGAAGGCTTCGGTGTACTAAAATCTGTTAGCTCAGCAGATTCTTCAAAGTTGAATGAGTTGCCTGGTCTTGTCATATCAAGTTCATTCTTTTCCTTAGTATAAGCATTGACTGCTTTCTGTACCAGCTTGTCTGGAACCAGTATAGTTAACTTGTGAGCTGTGTACAAATAGAAAGCTCAGAGTAAATTACTGGGTATATGTGCACATATGTATAATGCTACATATATACACTTGTGCGTGCAATGACACATTTACATATGGCATACTTTTAGACAGTTTCTTTAGTACAGTAGATTTCCCTGCAAATGGTTTGCCAATACAACAAGCCTTCAGTGAGAAGTTAGGTAGGTTGGATCCAGGTCGACAAGGTTGGGTAGGGTTAAGCAGTTCATGAAGATGATACACCACATGAGATAGTACTGCATTGCCTCCATCAGGGAACATCAGCTTGACCTCATCATCACACTGCCACTCCTCAGTGATGTTCTGTGGACAACAATGTATTAATCACTTGTATCATACAGAGCACAAAAGCAATGCAAGCTTTGCTAGCCATGACATGAATGCCAAGAGAATACTGGGGTAAACACAAAATATAACCAGGAATTAAGCCTGGGGTCTTGCCAGGTCAGTGTTCCAACCATTTCTGCCACACAAATACACGTATGTGCATATGTATGCATTATCAGTGGAAGCAGAAACAGACCCGATTGTATCTCCATGATTAATAATATAATTTGGCTACATGTATTCATATGTGCACACATATATACGTACATGGCATGCATGCATACAGATAAGTACGTGAGTACACACTCTTACATACCCTATACTCCCAAAAATCATTATCATTGAGTAAGGCTAGTCTGGGATGCACATCCACAACTTTAATATCAGACTGCTCCTGTAGCTGGACATGTCATACTACATGATACACACTGTAGTATATATTGTTCTCCTTACTGGCTGCTCCTCATATAATGGATTACCATTGATCAACATCACCTTCCAGTTTCTAACTACCTTAGCAGGTACCAACCTGTATAGGGCAGGATCATTATATAACTGACAATATACACATGTATGTATGTACATATGTACGTACGTATGTATGCATGTCACACATGCATGCACGCACGCACACACACACAGATGCACGCACACACACACAGATGCACGCCCACAGACACGCACGCACGCACGCACGCACGCACGCACGCACACACACACACACACACACACACCCTTGAGCAAGTTCCTTAAATTCACCAATACGAGTTGACAGATCCACTATTTGCAGCAGTACATCCCAACATAATGAAAAATGTTTCTCATATCTCTCCTGAGCCTTCTTAGATTGCAACATGCTGTGCTGCTTCCTGGCTTGTTGTAGGTGAACCTTCTTCTCATCTTCATTCTGTTGTGCTAGCAGCTAAGCAACACAATACAATGGTGACAGTGAAATGTATACAGTAAACATACATATGTGTATACATGAAAATATGTGCTGGCTTGCATGCATGTATGCGTAAAGTAAAACTTACTGCTTCTTTGTTCAGTGCGTCTTCAAATTCCTTCAATCTTCTTTCCTCATACTGTTGGAGTTGAGCCACTCTGGAATGACAAGCACACCATATATGCAATGTACATGACAGCTTGGAAATGCCTCCATTTTACAGGTGTGCCATGTACACACCAGTACAACAGTTAAATTCACTAGATACAGTACTATTGTATGTATGTAGCTGGCAGGGCCATTGCAGCTACGTATGCACACAATAGGCCATACCTGTTCCTCCTGATCACATCTTTCTCTTTGCGTATCTGCATAAGTTGAGTAGCAATCCTCCTCTCTTGTTGACACTGTCTCATCAGACGATTAACCAGTATCTCACCTCGACGTGACTCCTACAAAAAGATGTAGCACATATTTTGTATATAAAACTACAGAATTGATTTATCATTTCTATGCAAGTGGTCCTGTATATAGCTATGCACTAATCTAGTACATTAGTTGGCAAAGTTCATTGTTTATTCAGTTTTAACTCAGTTTAATGTTTACAAATACAATATCCACAATTACAGCATATACACAAACATACTTCCTGTTCTTGGAGACTCTTCATTTGATCAATCAACACTTTCCTCCTCCTCTTCTCTCTTTCCTATTCATCACATTATCACCACATATTACTAGACTACATGTAGCTGGTCACCTTCCTGGCCATGTTCTCATCCTGTACTCGTTGGTGTATAGAGGCCAGGTACTCACCACTACTAGTAGTAGCTGCTAGACCATCACCAGATGTAGCTGATGATGGGGCATCACCAGTTGTGGCTGGTCGACGTCTAATATGTGAGAATATACAAAGAAATCAGTAGTGTGTGTGTGTGCGTGTGTGTGTGTGTGTATGCATGCACAAACATGTGACTGCATATAGAGTCTGTTCGGAATCTCGGTTTACCTGTAGGTTTCTATTTTGCTGTGTGTAGTTGGTACTGTATGTATATGTACGTAGTGTATGCACTATGTGAGTAACTCAAGTTACCCACACATGCATCAGCTCTTAATGTGTGCATATTATGTACACCTGTACATTAATTACCTTTGGAAGCTTGTGGAAGTTTGCACCTGACTTTTCTGAGTTTCTTCAAATTCATCAATATTCCTTTTAACCTCCTATGTGTATATACATCACCATGTGCACACTTTAATGGATGGTAGTATATGAGTGTGCTCACTTCTGCCAATGCTCTTTGTCGTGTACCAAGGCTCTTCTTCAGAACCTATAGCAATCATACCGCCACATCAAACACATAAATGCTACACACAGTATGTACAGTACTGCTCAAATGCAATGTCATCTTGCAAGATTGCGTTCGATTTAAAAACTTGGTAATTAAAGGGCGTGGCACCTGTTTCACTGGTAAGTATTTATACCATACAAAATGGGATGAATGCTTGCAAGAGAAACGTTTTTTAATCACTCACACTCTTGCAAGATGATGTAGCCTTTGAACGGTACCGTATGTATGTACGTACTGTAAGTCATGTATACACAAAGACTTGCGTACCTGCTTAGATGGCTTGTCTGGTAAAATTTCAACAGGTCTACAGAACAATAACCCACACTCACTGCTTTGTACATGTACATACCAATGGGACACCATAGCTTAATATGAAATACTCACTATATGCATAGAAAATAAACATGACCAAGGTGAACAGGCCACTACATGTGATCTACTAACCAACTAACACTTATCAATACACACACATACACACATGCCAATACCTGAGTCTTGCATATAGTTGTCGTTGTGCATCTCGCATCTCTCTAGTCTGGAAATAACAAATAATTCCAACAAAATAAATATATACATGTTCACCTTATCCAATGCTTTATGACAAGCTTCCTTCCGAGTTTGCTGAAGTTTTTCTTCCTCTTCAATCCTACCATAATATATATGTGATATTGTACATTACATACAATATTTAATTCTGATTATGTCATATAATATGCTACTATGTGATGGTGTAGTATTTTCTTGTCTATATATGACAATTTACTCCACATAATGTATAATGTGCTACAGTTTGCTACATACTTTTCCTTCATCAAAATGGTCTTGTATTTTTCATGACGACTCTTAAACTTCTTGATCAGTTCCTCAAAATTGAGATCCACTTGTCGTGGTGTTTGTAACTTCAGATTCTAATAAGCAATGGTACACAGCCTAACATCAATATTTCTGTACTGTTGTCATACTTCTTGAAACATGCTTGATTCTATCTGCTCCAATTTCAATTTCCCATCACTCCTGACTGATTCGATTGACTGGCTAGCCAACTGAGTTTTCTGGTATACAATTATCAGTAACAACATATTGGCTTGGTAACAGTGTGTACCTCCTTCCTGTGAAGGGCCACAAATATCTGGTACATCAATCTCGTAGAGGCTCCCTGTTTCTGAGTCATCACAGAGTGAGCCTGCAATAGGGGATTCACCACTAGTAAATGATATGATCATGTTGTGTAGTTTTTCTCCTTGAATGGGATTACTTCACTAGATTACTTTGTCAAAGATCTAAGCAGCCCTAATTTGCATTATGAATGTAATTCCAACTATGCATTTATACCCACAGAGGGTCAGGTAAATGAGGATACACTGTAGGAATGAATACAAAACGGATTTGTATTAGAGGTATAGTCAATCAAATCAGTTTTGGTTGACTGACTTCTTGTCAGGAAAAACTAGGTACCTTATTTAATACATGCAGTTTGCTGTTTAGCCCCGTAACTAATACAAATGATTTATCTTGTTTCATATTCTTACCATGTTGCTGTTAAAAGAGATGTTCAGAGAACGGAAGGTTGGCTCCAGCCTCATAAAATTGTTCAGCTTTGCCTCAGAGGTACTGTGTAACAGTATACAAACATACACCAAATATCCATAACTCACCTCCCTTTGGAGAACTGTCCAAAATCAGGCTAGTAGGTAAATAAACCAAATCAATGGTAAGGTATGGTCAACGCCAGTTGATTTCAATAAGTTAATATACCCAGTCATATAAACAAGTCTACAAACCTGCAGGCCATATTGGTGAAGAATCTGTCCAAACAGGTAACCATTAGCAAACTTTGTTGGGAATTCTTCCGCTTCTGCAGAAATAATGCATGCATTCTAATTAATGCCACGCAAACAAATCATTCCTATCGCACATGCTTCGTACTTACCAATTCGCTCCCCAAACTTGTTATTATCGTTTATCCATTTACACAGTATATCCGTCATCTTGTTACAATGGTCAAATCGTTGTTTCTAAAACCTGACAATGTTGACGCATCTTGTTGTTGCCAAGGCTACACAAGCGCCTGCGCAACAGTTGTAAGGAGCCCCTCCTACAAAGGACAATGGCTTCGGTAGAGATTCCAGGGCAGCGCAGACGGTGGGGCAATGAGAGTACTAACTTCTATCATCACTCTAGGACGCCTAATCCTGGTGTACCGACCAGGCAGAAGATTTATCGGTGCGATGATAGCCAGTACACGAATTGCGGACATCAGCATGTTGGAACAAAATCTTTGAACTCGTGAGTGTGCTGAATATTATCCTGCTGCAGTTATGTTAGTGTGTTTGTTAGGAGACCACCCATGGATACATATGGGACTGCATCCGCATTTAAACTGAGAGGTGAAGATCAAAGGTATTACAGCTTGTAGCTATTACATGACCCTGCAAAGTGCATGGGGAAATTTGCTACATCGGTTTGGTTCAGGCCATTTTGACATGCATCATTGTGCTCACAGTGAGTTGTTATATATGTGTCACACATGGAAAGTTACTAAAGGGACATGAAGTAGGCAGTGTACAATGATTGATTTCATTTTTAATAGAGAAATGTATTGGACATGCCTGTTCCAGCTGCCATTAACAATGTATTGTAAATGCCCACAAACTTCTTCTGTCAGTCAGTTGTTTGGTGTTCTAAAAGGCCTCAACATTTGTGTCTTGTAAAGTGAGATCTTTCATGGCTCCTGTAAGTAGCTAATAAGTATGACGCAGTGTGACAGAGAGCCATGTCACTACTTCATGTACCTTAGATTTGTGAACCCAGGATGATAAGAACAAACAATAAAGTATAATTACGTGACAATGATGAACAAAAACAGGTTCATAATATTACTGAGGTAGGTACATGCACTTGCGCATGGCCAAGAAATTTTGCATGGAGTGAGAATTTGAGCAACCTAAAAATGTATATAGAAAATATGCATGTCATACTGTATATAATATTGTGATAATAGCTAGTTAAATTGTGTGATACAAGGTGCAATATACAGCTACGTAACTAATAATAATTATTATGCAAACAAAAAGTACATACAGGTAGTGTCCTACTAGAGATGACAAATTTTAGCTGTCAAAACGTTTCCTGGGGGGCATGCCCCAGACCTCCCTAGCCACAGCATGCGAACACACATCATGGATGCTGCAGCTTGTATGCATACAACGGTTCCCAACCAATCCTTCTGGGCTAGCTATGCCACTGGTATTACGGTTGTAAATGTCCACAGAGAAGTTGGTTTAATTAATATTGTCGTGTTACAGCCAGCTAGGTGCTCAGCTAGTGGTAACTATTATTGATATATTCACTAGCTAACTGTGTGTGTGTGTAGGACAGCCACATATAGAAAGACATTTTGGTCTACAATCATGCAATGATGCATTGCTTTTTGTGTCTACACTTTGAGAACTATAGTGCAAGTAGTAGAATATGTACAAACTGAGCTAACAGTTGCCCAATATATAGACTGACTTGTAGGCAATATCTCTCAACTAATAAAAAGTCTTCCTTGTGTGCAGCTGATATACACAAACAGGAACCAGATACTGCATAATCTAGCACTGTTTATGTAGTAGTTAAGAGCCTATAAGACTAACTGTATATTACGCATGTTACATATATTTATAAATATGAAGTAACAAATACAATTCCTTACCATGTTAGGTTACCTAGACCATTGGAATCCACTCAAGTACAGTAAGTCACAACATCATCATTTTATGCATAAACCAATAACTATCAATAATTATAGTGCTCGTCGGATGTCACTGGACAGCCAAGTCAACCTCTATCAATCTCATGTACAGACCTACCAGGGATCTGCCATGCCAACAGCAATAAAGAGATCAAACAGTGATAATCGGTTTAGCACAGACTCTTTGGCTGCATCACTGAACAAGGCATTTTACATCACCAGTTATCAATCAGACATCTCCAAGAAAGCAGGTATACACATTAAGAACAATGTGCATAGATAATGATGCCAATTTGTAATGTAGCTAAGTTCCATGGATGGGAACCTAAGCCATTGGAAGACAAGCAAACTCTGTGTGGAGAATTAACAACAAGGTCAAGGACATTATCTGCAAAAGCATATCAAAGAGTAAAGAGTGCCCCACCATTAAGGAGCAGAGGCACTACCCAACCTCTAGCCATCAACCCACCAGCTCCTCCGCCAGTTAAACCTCAACTGGTACGAAGGAAAAGTTTTACTGGATTATTAGAACAGTATCCATCACGAGCTGAAGTGATTAGGGAGATCGGTAAAACTTTTCCATCCCCTCAACCAGGAAGAGTGAGCTTGAGAGAGGGTCGCCCATCAAGTGCCATGAAAACCATCAGAATACAAGGACTGAGAGTTGGTAATAAGTAGCTGTGTATGTGTGTCTAGTAACTGAGTTGCTAGTAAATGTTGACATTTTAATTCTTTGTACTTCCCCTATAATAAGTAATGAAAGGTGTGATTTATATAATTAAACGTGGTCACATACGCATGCGCGTCAAGTTAAATCTGGACACAGTTGAAGTGATGGCTAACTCTACTCATTCTAACAGTGTTGCTCTGGACGATGCCGTACTGGCTGCTCCTGTACTGGTCATAGCGGTGATAATATTCGTGGTGGTATTCGCTGTAGTGGTTGTACTGGTTTACAAGCGAAACAGACAGGCGAGAAGTAGGCGGTTGAGAGAAAGTGCACAGATAGCAACACGACGACTACAAACAGCAATTGAGCTAAAACAGGTAAACAGATTGTAGCCCGGCCGCTTTGTATTTGTCAGCTAGTCACCTTTTTAACAGGTCAATGTGGAGCGAGGTCGACAGGGAAATTCAAAAGGGCTGCAAAAGTATCCTGATGAAAAGTACATTGAAGATCAAAAGCAGCACCTCAAACACGACACTTCAAACATTGTAGCCTTTAATGAAGCCTCTGTTTGTACACCTTTGGTGTCACTACAAACTGACCACAATGCTGCCAATGCAATACCGAACAGCTGTATTGCAAGGGAAGTTAGAGAACCATCACCAAACTCTAGTGTACTGGATGACATGTCACATGTAGCAGTAGTGAACCATGATTTTAAACATGACGCCTCTTCACCTTATGATGCTGGCATCTGGAGGGGTTACATGAGCGGAGAAATGCGTTTCTACTGTAACACAGGAGACAACAGGAGATATACTGGTGTACACGACATGGGTAATGGTTACAGCAGCAGCGAAATTGAAGGATGGGTCTAGCAACAGTATGCCACATGAATCCATTAGCTACTACTTCAATGTACAGTAATTAATGTAAATTTACATTAAAGTAATCCAATGTACTGAAATTGTACAATAAAACAATTGCATATATCTAGAAAAATAGTTACAGTAGTCAAGATCTAGCTGACTTCTTCCTGGCTGCTTCAACGTTGTCAAATGTGAGGGTGCCACCAGGTAGCTTTAGGAGACTTGGCTCATTCTTGAGAATCTCATCTGCTTCAGCTACAAAGATTGAAAACAGAGGGATGCAAAGTATCAGTATTCATGCATAATTGTCATACCACAGTTGTATACACTTTTGATAAGCAACTTAACCTTTAACTTTGAACAAAGGTATAACATGTTTACAACTGAAGGTGCTAAACAACACACAACGTGCTAAACAACACACATTCTTATCACTTGTAAGGAATGACACTTTGATCAGGTATAACACTGCTACAGCACATCAAATCACTTTGTCCACAAGTAGAAGGAAATATTTAGTAATTCTAAGTAATGAAACAAGGGAGGTCGCCTACACTTGCACATTTAATCCCTAATTCAGTCATGGGTATAGACTGGATTAGGGATTAACTGTTCACTAGTATATCTGCAGCCTTCCTTGTATCAATACGTGACATATTCATTGCCTTAGCTGGTATTGTGTTACGCTTTTTCTGAAGGCATCAGACAGACACTTAGTCAATAGAGAATTATTGTCTTTTGTAAATTATGTAGCAGCTAATCAGCAGCGTTTTTGGCTGCTCTAACATTTTTAGGCCTAACCAATACTGCCAAGGCACCATAACTGACTGTCGGTATTGTGAGACTTTCGTGACAAAGTGTAAATTCCATGATTTATAATATACAATACTACTGTACTGCATGATATGTACATCAACATTCTCTGGAGGTGTTGCATTTAAATTCCTAAACTTGGATTGATTATTTCATATTCACACCAGCACCTTAGATTTCATTATTAGTGATGTGTATACATTTCAATGATGAGAATAATAAACATTATTACAGAACATTTCCCTGATAGTTTCCAGATAGTTGTGAATACTGTACAACAGGAAATCTTGGTGGGAGGAATGTTTGGCAAATTTGGTGAGTCAGCGGTGTTTCGCCAAACTAAAATCTGCCAAATTGTTTGTCCAATACAAATATATATTAACTGCTAACAATTTGCTAAAATCCTATCATGGCAAGTTTTTTTCAACAGCACTCAACACCTATCACATATATATGGTACTTCCTTTATTATTGAAAAACAATCTGCAAAATGTAATTATAATTGACCTTACGTGGACAAAATTTAGCTTGGCAAGTAACTCAAAATGTAAAGCTTCTATCATACAGTATGATAGTACTGCATAGTAGAGATTCCCCCAAAATAAAGGGTACTGCCTGGCCACATTCAAAACGCTAAACCATTTTACGTCATTATGAGTGGCAAGAAGCTTTTTGAGTTCCATTGAGTGTTTGCCATCTGCAACTTGCCTTTACCTTTCATCACCAATCTCTCTAGTTGTCATGCTGCTTCTACATCAATACTTTCTTACAGGAAAGTTTAACACAAATTTATTTGTAGTAATTACGAGATTAAATTGACATACTCTAATAGAGTAGTCACCCTAATTGTATTATATTCTAATAGAACAGTCATTTGTACTACAAGAAGCATTCATTCACTACTTACCAACAATCCTCTCCATCTTATTACCAAATGCCAGGTCTAGCTGGTAGGCCATGATGAATGAGAGTGGAACTATTGGTAAAATAATTGCTACATGTCTTGTTCTTGCAAACCTGAAGTGATAGATAAGTACAACGAATGATATACAAGCCTGTTGGTTCATAAATGTAACTAAACTACCAGAACTATACTACAGTATATCAGTTACAAATATAAATTACTTAAACTTTCCTAGGTGCAAAGGAAACCAAACAAACTATCATTTTATTAATTTCTCTTCACAGGTCTAGTAGCAGAAGTCACCCTTACAGTTTGTGTTATCTAATCTTTAGGTATACTAATCTGTGTTTCAGTGGATTGGGGGCCCCACCTTGTGTTCTGAAGCTTGCGCATTCCTGCACTCACACTGTGCACCCTTTGCAGGCTCTTTTTCTTATCAGTTAAAACTTAGGCTAGAGATAAAAGGGTGAAAGGTAGTGTCATTTGAGACAGATGGAAAAATCAAATATTATTTAGTCATCACCCACCTACGTATGTAATGGCAGATGGTTCTAGCAGTGAGGATTTACACATTCTTAATAACATGACAGGATAGTGTATACATTATTATAATAAATTATTGCCTACCTGGAATTTTTTTGTGGTACGCAGGATTTTTGTGTTTTAAAGTTCACAGATGCCTCTTAGCCCAGGATTTTCGCATTTTAAATTTCATGGATCACTGTTGCTCAATTCGAAGATTTTTGTTCTCAACCACACAGCTACGAAGAGTCTGGATTTTTTCTTTACTTCAATGTCATAATACAGTGACGTCATGGGCCATCCTCGTTTTGCTGTGAGCCATCCTCTTTTTGCTGCATGTAAACTTTATAGCCTCGATAGGTGGAAGATTTCACTGTTCTTGTAACCAGCAAATTAGTGTTTGTTGTTTACAGATGGGTTAGTTACCACCTATACTAATTGGAGGCTGGACTGGGTAGGGACACTGGAGAGTAGTAAACAACAACACAAGAAAATTCAGGTTCAAAGGTGAAATATGGTGTTTCAAAATGGTTGTGCAAATTTCCTGAAGAAACAGAAAGTGCAGCGTTGTTTCTTTGCTGCTGTTTACACCACTTGTAGCAGGTAAAGTGTAGTAGCTAGGCTAGCTAGATATTCACTGCTTCATTGTATATTTCCACTGTTTCGATAAAACGTCAGAAAACAGGTACTACTTTGTGCAATTGTTTAGCTCAAGCTGAACGGTACTGTGGCATAAAATCTATTTCATTGTATCACACATTTCTTTAGTTGTGTAAATGCAGTGACGAGAAGTTGGCTAATTGAGTACTGTTGCTGAAATATTAGCTGGTGCATAAATGCCATTGTCACCTGTCGCAAACAATATTCCTCCCAATGTCCACAGACACGCTGTGCTCAGTACACAACGCAACACAATAAACAATGTAAAAGGAATATCCACGCCTGCCTTCAAACTGGCCTTCAAACTGGCCTTCAAACTGGCCTTCAAACTGGCCTTCAAACTGGCCTTCAAACTGGCCTTCAAACTGGCCTTCAAACTGGCCTTCAAACAAGCCAGAGAAATCCAAACAGCCACTCAGTACATTTCCTAATGTATTGGTGCACTGTAACTAGGATAGGAAATAGGATAGGAAAATAATTTTAACAGGCATTTGCTGGAACGCATACATTATCTATGGTGTCATACAGATTGCTGAAGCACATCTGAACTAAGTAGCACAGTAGCAGCAATCTCAGTGCGAAGCATAGTCAGTAGGTCAGCTTCTTTCGTGAGCCACATCCACTTTAATATCGGGGAAAGTGTGATACCGTTTGTCAGCATATGTGGAGTTCACATATTCCTACACAGTATCACACATCAGGAGTCACTCAGTAAGGTGAACTGAAGTTTGGCCCCCAAGTTTGCAGGACACATAAATTTTCACGTGATAAAATTTCAATGTACGTGTAGCTGTAACACTAACTGTAAATATGCATTACTGCAAAATTTTTTGGGTATATGGTAACCTCAGACTATTTTATATTCCTTTTGTGCAAGGGCAGGGCTACGGTCACAAGAGAAGATAGCAGTCTGGCTATGCAAGGCTGACTTAACACATAGAGTGTACATAAGGGGCATTGTGCCCCCTTTACTAATGTCTATGTTCAACACCACTCTCACCCTCCTAACATTCCTGCAGCTGCTGTGACGTAGAAACTTCCAAACCAGTAGCACATATCACGTGAGCCACCCAGTTGTTGAGAGATCATCTTCTCACGCATCAACATCTGCACCTGTATTTGTCTCTCCATCTAGTAACGTGTATATATGTGCAAGTGCGTGATGGTAACATCGTGTACACACCACAAGTCTTTGAGTGTTGAGCTGGAACTCTTGCTGCTTCTTAAAGTTTTCCTCCATCGTCTCCTTCATACCGCTCATAATCGACCCCATGTTCTACTCTCGTTTCGACAGTACTCACTATAAACTATTACAGTCTTAGATTGAAGTCACCTATGTACAAGCACTGCGTGAAAACAACCAACCAAGGGTGTCAACCAACCAACTAGCGCGTATAAAATAAAAATTTTAATTGTCAGGTTGGGATACAAGATCACAAGCAATCAACAAGTTTACTTTGGCAATGATGGGGTGAAATTGAAACATCACTACATAAGGGAATTAAATACCAAGTGCCAGCCCGAAAGAAAATTACATAGTTTCAACATACAACAGTCACTGAGTAGCTAAACCCTAAAATATACGACTCTCATTGAGCAGCCATATCTTGCTCAACCCACTCACATCTAATTATGAAGTTGAATCACCCAGTTGGAGTGGCTCAATTCATTGTGCAAAAACAGCAATTCACTGGTAGTGTAGCTAGCTATAGGATATAATATTCCAGGCCATGCTGGACAGACACTAAGCCGTTATCTATAGCTAATAGAGATCCAGCTATCAGGGGCGTAGCCAGGATTTTTTGAAGGGGGGTTCCAGCACCAGCATTGAGTTACTAGAAGCAGGGTCTGGGGGCACAGCCTCAGCCGCTGAGAGACGTTCAATATTTTTAATAAATCAAAACTCAGCAAATTGCTATATTTTATGCAAAAAGTACATTAATTATGATGCATTAAGTGCCCCTGGCTAGTACTAGATAAAGTCACCTAGTGGAAACAGACAGCATAACACATAGAGACACATATAGTAATCTGTAAGTGATGGTTATATCTCACTGTGGTATAGGAGCCATGAATCCACTGATACAAATGACAATCAAAACAATATAACTATACAAATATGCATAGCATGAATTCATTTTGCATAACAAAAGTGATAAATTACTGGAGCTCTATATCTTTAAACACTGCACACCAAAGCTATAGCAGTATAAGGTCATGCTAAGTTTTGCATTTAATGTTGGAATGTCTGAAAGAACTTCATATGGACATGGATATTTACATGCATGTTCTATTAGAGTATACCTGACTGCTCTATTAGAGTATATACCTGACTGCTCTATTAGAGTATATCGATCTTTTTAACAAGTTTTGAAGAGGGCTCATGTTACCTTTGTAAATCCTTCCCTGAGAGATGAATGTAAGTTTTATCAATTGTTGTGCTGTGCCATTACACTATATTGCTCACTCATTTTGTCCTGCCACACTAAATGGTGTGTTAGGATCCTGCTTGCAGAAGTCTAAATTTTACAGGGGGGTTCCTGAACCCCCCGGAACCCCCCCTCCCTACGCCCCTGAGCTGCTATATATTTTTATTTTAAAATTGCCAACAGATCTTAGCTCAGTAGTGATACACTAGTACAACAGTTAGACTAGTACAGTATACATAAAAGATCCGGCATGAACTTGAAAAGTAATAAAACAATTAAGGGAGGTCGCCTACAGGCAGTCGTGTGACCTGTAACCAGTCTGAATCCCACTGTGAAAAAAGAGGGATATAAGATGGTATTTCCAGTGGCTTATTGAATACAAAAAAGCTTGGTATAACCTGTATTATACTAACAATTCCACATAAGGCTTTAGTTAATGTGTTAAACATACTGAAACCATATATGTGATGGTAAAGTGTGGGAATTATATCAGATATAAGCTATTTCAAGTATTGTGGTAATTAAACTGAAACCATATATGTAATAGTATAGTATGCATTATACTAAAGTATAACATGAGTATAATACAGGATTTATATTAAAGCTTATTTGTATTCAATAAGCCACTGGAAATACCATCTTATATCCCACCTTTTTCACAGTGTCCTCCGTGGCCATTTGTGGCCCCATAGATAATATATGGTGGGTATATTATCTATGGTGGCCCCTAGGTATAGTTAGCCACATCATTAATCATGTGTGGTGGTTATGTATAATAAATAATATTAAAAAAAAACAAAAACAATCCGGGATTATACTGCACTCATCAGATGTTACTGGACAGCAAAGTCAACGTCTATCTCATGTATAGACCTATAGCTACCAGGGAACTTCCATAGCAACAGCAATAAAGAGATGTAACATTGATACAGTGAGCAATCAATCAGACTCAATTACCTACATCACTAAACAAAGCATTTACCAATATCTTCGAGAGCAGGTATAATGTGTACAACTATAATAACAAAACCTAACGTTAACTGTCATAACCGGTTACATGAGCAGATTTATACCATTGGTTATCTGGCTAACTGAAATGAATAGCATTTTCTGCAATTTTCATGCTGCACCCAGCATGAAAGTTATGTACACCTTAAAATAATGTATAGTTAGTCAGATTGTGGTTAAAGTAATAGGCACCAAGTGATTATATCCTAAAGCTGAATCCTACAAGTGTACGTATCTAAGATAGCAATAGAGCAACTACAAATAGCTCCAGCAGCTCAAACACGATACTTTGCTAACCATTGCAGCCTCCATTAACAGACCTCTGGTGCCTCTACAAAAACAGTGCTGCTAGTAATGTCAGAGATGAAAATTGTTATCACACTCTGTTGTACTGGATTAACATGTCATACACCACAATAGTCAATCAGTTCTAACATGACACCAGGCCAGTGGAATGAAATGCTTTTCTACTACAATACAAACAACAGCAGAATCGAAGGGTGGTTTTATCAAATTGAATCTATTACAACTTGTATAAATCCAATGTACTGAAATTGTTAACAAAACAATTACATATCTAATATATTAGATAATAATAATAATAATAATAATAATCAAGATCTAGCTGACTTCTTCCTGGCTGCTTCAACGTTGTCAAATGTGAGGGTACCACCAGGTAGCTTTAGGAGACCGGGCTCATTCTTGAGAATCTCATCTGCTTCAGCTACACAACACAAGTATCAGTTTATACGTGGATGAGATAAAGGTATACAGTATATGTTATTTAGCAACTTGTAGTTTATATCAGTTAATTGTGTTCACCTCTGATAACAGATTATTTTGAACTAAGATAATAGTTTTTACAACCAAAGGTGCTAAACAGCACAGACTTGTAAGGATTAGCACTTTGATCAGGTTATAAGTCAGAAGCAAAACTACAGAACATAATAACACTATGACAGCAAATCTAATCACCAGTGTTGGGGGTAACGTGTTACAAGTACCGCGTTACGTAATTATATTACTTTTGTGGTAACGAAGCAATATAACGAAATATTCTGCCAAAAACAGATAATATAATTCAAGTTATTTACTTGCAAATGTAACACGTTACCTAAATAATGAAGTTACTGTAATGAATCTAATATTACGTAATATTATTACTTTAAGTAACGAAGTTACTAATCTTGTTAGTAATCCACTGAGTAACGCCTAGCCACTATGAAGTAACGAAGCCTACTGAATGAAGCTTATTCACCAGCTTCTTGCTTATAACCAAGATTTGCACAATGTCCAACAACGCAATCATGTCACGTGATAAAGTGATAGTTTCACACGTGACAGATTAAGGCTGTGGACACAAAGTAATATAATATGTAATATTATTATAGTTACTTTATTTTATGGGTAATATGTAACTGTAACTAAATAGTTCAGTTGTAAATAATACAAGTTTAAGGAAAAATTAGAAATTTTAAGTTCGATTAGGAATCATAGAAAAAAAAAAGGGAAACAAGGGAGGTTGCCTACACCTCCAGATAAACTAGCGAACATTTAATCCGTAATCCAGTCTATACTAAGACCAAGATTGAATTAGGGATTAAATGTTCACTAGTATATCTGGAGGTGTAAGCAACCTCTCTTGTTTTCCTACTTTTTTTTCTATGATCCCTAATCAAACTTAAAATTTCTAATTCTTGTTTGTTTACTTTTTTTGTAACAATACTTTGACTGGTGAACCCATGCATACCGCATCAAAAGAAAGGATGGCACCAGAATTAACGTTTTCGTCTGAATGCGCACCCCAGCTATCACAAACTACTTCGAAAGTGCAGTGGCCATTACGCTTCGCTTTCAGCTATTATTATTATTAGCACTTTACAGTGATCAGCTATGTTCAGCCCATTACACAGCGCTACAGACGGGAAAAAGAAGTGCCTCTGCGATAATCCAGTCACCACTATCCAGGTAAGTCATGTCTTAAAAGAAATCTTTCCAGACAGCCTACGGATAGTGACGTCATTGCTTGCTTTAAAACATTATCTTGTCATGAATATGCTTACTTTTCTAATACTTTACATCAGAAACAAGTCAACATTCATAATGATGATATGGTTTGTAGTACAAATGTAGCTAAGCTAGTCCAACAAAAATTTAAAAATTGCTATAATTTATTTACTGTGCACTATCATAATTACTGAGTGTAACAAGGGGTTGTCTAATACAATATTGCATGGGAGGATCAAAGCGCCAACAAGTATTGTATTTTCCATACAGTACCAACTAGCTACACACCTGTACTGTATGAGTCATAAAGTACAGTTATGTGGAGAATTGGCCATATACAGTACGGCAGTACACTTGGGTAAATGTAGTACAGTTATGCAATACAGTTATGTAAGGAATGTTCTGAAAACAACCCAGCATGAATGATCACGTGCGTGACATTATATACTAGTTAAAGCACCACCATGAGTGTAGTTTGGGAAAAAAATGGCATGAGGCCATGGGAGAGACTAATACAGCACGAGGCAAAGCTGAGTGCTGTATTTTGCTCAAGACCATGGCGGTGCTTTAACTGCCTTCTGTTCAGCTTTGTTTGTAGCATTCATTTTGTAGACCCGAACCACATCTGTTTTCAGCCATCAGACAGTCAGAAAGTGTCTATATAGTACAAATTTGGTCATAAAACAAACAGATAGCGTCATTTTGGCTACTTCTGGCGACTTAAAAAATGATCAACAGTGCTGTATAGAACTGTATTTCCTTTCAATGCTGTATGGAAATAATAGCACTCTTGATCTTCGTCCACGCAAGTGCTTTAAATACTACCATGGTGAGTGCCTTTTGAAGCCACTTCAGTAAATTTGATAAACATACCAGTACTGCATGCATACTCCTATCATATTATGACTTCTTATCTGGAAGCAGTAGGTACAGTTTTCGAAGCCTATAATAGGCTCTGTCAGTTAAATAGAGGACTTGGTGAATCTTGGTTTTAATCAGTATTTGTTTAATAGCTGAACATTTTTATTAAATTTATGGTTTCAAACTTTCAATATTGATGACTTGACTAAGTCTATATATCTAATCTATGACAATCAATTCATAGGACATCAATATGGGTCTCTGGTGGGATAGTTAAAAAAACATTTTTGACTGCTCTATTAGAGTATTTGATTGTTTTAGCAAAAGAATCCAAGCAACGCTGCAAAGAAACATTGTGCTGTATATTGCATTTATCAGGCGGGTCGTTCCTCTTCCCACTTTCTGTTCCCATCCCGTTTCTGTTTTCCTCGAATTCTACTTACCCGTTGTTGACAGCTTTGGTAATTCTAGTGTTTCTGTGGGTTGTGTTTATAGTTGTGACTCACCCAAAGTGTGTTTTATTGCCACACAAAAGAAAATAAAACATAAATTGGTAGAAAATATAGCACACTTTGGCACTGTATGAAAACTAAAACATGCTTTTCCCTTAGAACTTGCACATTTAAAATTAGTGGTGGATGACTGCATGCTTCAAGCATGAAGCATGCTACCAAACAGATATGAATATTTCACTCATATTTCAAGATACATCTTTCAAGCTATACAATAAATATAATTTTATTTTTACTTATTCACCACGTGACACCTTAACAACAATTTACGTACCAACAATCCTCTCCATCTTATTACCAAATGCCAGGTCTAGCTGGTAGGCCATGATGAATGAGAGTGGAACTATAGGTAAAATAATTCCTGGACGTCTTGATCTTGCGAACCTGAAGTGGTAGATAAGTACAATGATATCACTGACATATACTGAGACTAACATGTACGTATATAGGGCAAGAAGTACAAACGTTACCAGATTATCAAAATGTATTGACTTCACCACCACCCTTCATTATATAAATTCACACATAACATCACATCACATCACCTTCACATTAATTAATTAACTCATTAAAGACTGCAATCTTTTCACAACTTAACTCTTTTGTCATTTATGCTGTATCTGTGTATATGCAAGCCCCAAGACTGCAGCCAGCTTTGGGGATTGCCTTTTGTCTGTCTTTTTTATATCTTACTACAGCAAAAAAATTAAAGACCTTGTATACTATTTCACTGTAACTTGAGTGAATTTATTGTTTGCTAGTTAACTAGTTTGAACTGCTTAATGTGTTTTATGGACCAGTCTCACAGACTGGACTACAACAAAAGAATAAATCTATGCTACCTCCATCACTACTATTATGCATGAGTACACGTATTTTGTAAATATCCTAATAAATAAGTGCATGCCACTGTTTCAGTCCACTACACAGCGTTACAAATGAAGAAGAGTATGAAAAGCGTCTCTGCAATCAATCTAGTTGCTATGAAAAATACTGATGAGATACCAACACAGCCACAGGGAAGCCGCATCGCGCTATCGCAAATCGACACCTTGCTGGCATTGTCAGCAAAGAGTATTGGAACACAAAGGAGCAAGTCTGTCCATGATGTATGCATTGTACATAATGCGGTTGACGAAAAGGCACACCTCGGGACAAAGTGATGTTGAACAGTGAAAAAATCAAGCCCGTAGCTATATCCATTGTCGACTTATACATCAGTTAGTTAGTTAGTCAGAATAAAATTCTGTTGAGTAGAAAACTTATAAAATTCCAATAGAAACTTTGGGGTTGGTCTGAAGACATTTTTGGGCTTGACTGTACCTAACCAATACTGCCAAGTTGTCAGGAAGGGAAATTGAGGCTGGCTTTCAATATTATTGTCTGGAAAAGCCCAGTTCTGATATACAGTAATGGCCACCGTTCAAGTTATTGTAGTCTTGTACCCAGACCTTATTTCCTTGGGGGTGGTGCTTATCGATTGGAGAATATAAGTGCCCTCCTCGGAGAGGGTCTGGTTGAAAAGTGTACAATGCGTTCTGTTCCTCATGCCACAAAAGGCTTTGGTTAACACCAATTAACATTCAATAGAAGTTGTTGATTTTTCAGAACAAAAATGATATGGGCAAACAACCAGACCCTTTTTGAGGGGGGGGGGGGGGGGGGAGAGCACTTACGATCTCCAACTGGTAAACGCCACCCACAAGGAAATAGGGTCTGGGTACAAGACTACACAAATCATCCGTATTTTTCTTGGTGACTGGATTGATTGCAGAGGTGCTTCTCCTACGTTCTTCATTTATAGCACTGTATAACAGGGTAAACATAGCTGATAGCAAAGTGTAATAGCTACTTCACTTTTGAGTCAGTAATTGATACCTGGGGCGTGCGTTCAGACAAAACATTAATTCTGGTACCATCTCAAAATTATGTTTTGAAAATGATTCGACAAATCCTGCTATTTGGTCGGACATACTCAATAGTACAGTACTAAAACTTTCAAAAAGTTTTCAGACATTAGCCAGAAATGGTCGGAAAATGGCAGATGTCTGACCATAATTTCAGGTTGTGCCATCCTTTATTTTAATACGGTATGCGTGGGTTCACCAGTCATAATAATGTTACAAAAAAAGTAAACAAACAAGTATAAGGAAAATTAGGAATTTTAAGTTCAATTAGGGATCATAGAAATAAAAGTAGGGAAACAAGGGAGGTTGCCTACACCTCCAGATATACTAGTGGACATTTAATCCCTAATTCAATCATGGGCATAGGCTGAAATAGGGATTAACAACGTCCACTAGTATATCGGCAACCTCTCTTGTTTCCCTACTTTTATTCTAATGGTTCCTAATCGAACTTAAAATTTCTAATTTTTCCCGATATTATACGTACTTGTATACCACAAGCAATCTGAGAGTATCTAAAATACAAAAATTTCCAGACCCCAGAGCTAGACTATACCTTTTTGTGTCTGAGTAGTTATATCTTATCTTACCTAATATACAGTAGAACCTCTATTAATGGACACTGGACACCTAATTACGGACCGTCTTACTATGCCATGGTCCCCACCACAGTTTCATTGCCTATAGTATATTACCTCTGAAAACGGACCCTTTTTTGTAATGGCTAACGGACAACCCATATGCATGCATTGAATATGTGCTCAATAACGGTTGGAGTTGCAGTTTACCCTTCACACTATTAATTAGTATACAAGAAACTCCATTCACAAGAGACAACATGCGACCACACCAATTTATTAGAATATTCATGTGTCGAGTCAGTAGCTCAAGTTGGAGGACTGTCGTGGAACATTTAAAGAAAGTTTAAGCTGAGATGCAGTGTATAAAAATAGGTAATTATGTGAACCTAGAGAAGAATTAATTAGCTACATACAGTGGAACCCCTCTAAGACGGACACCATTAGGGAAATGAAATATGTCCTTTATATGGAGGTGTCCTTATTTAAGGGGTTTTCTAAAATTTAATATAATCAGTTTTAATGCACGAGACTAGACCAAGTGATGGAGCAAGATGGGTTATGTGGTACCATGTGAACCAGATATGATCAGTTTATTAGCAACAGAAATGATGTTATTGAGCATGGGTTACCTATGGTGTGTAGCCTCTACTACACTATTCAGACAAATACGCACCACAAAAATTTTATACATGCACGACTTGTCCGGATTACTCCACATTTCATTAGATGTAAAAATGGTTGGCTATACAAATTATTAGTTTATTCTGTAGTGCAGTTTATTCTTAAAGTGCACCAGCTACTATTTTCAGAAGACCTGGGTAAGAACATTAACAGCAGTAGTGTATACGTATTCATATGGCTTCTCGTAACTTCAGCACTTTGTCTTGTACTTTGTAGCCAGAGACGGTGGCTTTCTGCATTAGCTAAGGCCACATCAAGTCAAACCTTAGTTTCTGGTCACCCGCCAGCATGGAAAACCTGAAACTCCAGTTTATGAGGACTATTATTAATATTGCTTAAGTGCATGTGACCCAGCAAGACACTGATTCAAAGATCGAGATACTCTAATAGAGCAGTCAGGGATTCTAACAGGGTAGTCGTACTATCCTTAACTGCAGTTAGGTATACATATCGCACTAATAAAATGTTTTTGACTAGTTTTGTCTTTGATTATATAGTTATTAATGTCCATTACCAGTAACCAAAGTAATTTGAGTAGCATTAACCACTAATTTAAGGTGGCGCTGAACCGATTAAGTCCAGCCGCACAAAACAATTTGTTTCAACCCACGCGCTTAATGAGCTATTTTAGGGTGACCCAAAACTTTGTTAGTGTACAGCTTAATCTACGCCTTAAAAGCTGTTGTGATAGCCTGGGATGCTTTAGTTTAGCATACAAAGTTTCATGAAATAACACGCCTTCATTTTTCGCCTATAAAACTCTGAAGTCTTTACCCAATTTTTTAAATAACTTGGCCAATGAACAACCTAGCACTAAGCCACTTTGGTTCCAACCATTTCTCACCTTTTAGAACTATTCTACGCTTTCTTTTTCACTGATAACAACATGGAAAGTAGTGAAAACACACACCCCTGGGCTACAACATTGGCTAACAACTCCATCAAATCCGAATCGCGAAAATTCGAAGCGTACTATTGTAGAGTATCGCTTACCCAATGCCTATACCAAATTTTGATGGTCTGTGGTGCATAATTTTGAAGTTATTTAGCGAGAAAGGAGATGGCGTGGCCAATCAGGGCGCGGTCCGTATAACAGTAATCATGCGACAGCAGCTGGTGCCGTTCGCCAGTGAATTAACCAGAGTTGTGACAAGCTTATAGTTTTAAAGTGTGAATAACGTTAGTTGTATCAACAAAAGTAGTTGGGCAGTCTGACAGGGCTTGTTCTGTTAGTCAACTGAGACGCTTCGCTGTGGTCTATGAATTTCCACGTTTGTTCGCGCATTACCACAAACATGCTGTACAATTAACTTTGTGCGGCTGCCCTTAATCGGTTCAGCGCCACCTTTATAGCGTCAGATAGGCTGTTTGTTTTGTTTTTTTGTTTTGTTTTTCTCTGCTTTACCAGTTAGGCACCGAAGGGTGAACACTGGAGGCAAAGCCTGTACGAGATGTTTACCACAAGCCAGGGAACCTAAGCGAACATCGCTTGACTAAAGTGAAATGGGACAAATACCTAGAAGGGGTTTGAAAAAATCCATACCTAGCCTGACTTTGATTAAGCCATAGCTTTAAATTTCAAATTCAAATGTGGTCCTCTCATGATTAGTCTAGAGATTATAAACTTCAACTTCCTTATTACTGAACACTGGTACAGAAAGCTGGTAACATTAATTTGGTGAACTCAAACTTCAACTTTTCCATGACTAGAATTTTATGGTGCAAGATTGGTAAGTCCCTTAATTAAAACATCAACTTTCCCACATGATCACTGAAAAGCATTCTAGCCTGGAGCACTCAATGACTCAAAACTTTGACAGTTACTTTTCTCGAGGTTTACTGATTCAGAATAGAAGGCTGGAATCACTAATACTTCACAATTGAATGAAGCATTTCTAATGTGTAATTTCATTTCGGATTATTTGAACAAAAAAAATCACAGTAATACTTTCCTGACATAGCTAGCTAGTTATTGAAGCATTTCATTTGGAAAGCTAGATGGGCAAGACATTTCCTATAGTGCTTAGCTATACGTTGTTGTGTTCGGTTGTTTTAAAGCAATGTAGCTAGCCATCAACAATTTTCCTAGTGCATTTCTTGCAGAAGCATAACTACTTATGCTGCTCGTTAACCTTGACTAAAAATAAAATCAACATGAATCTGCTATATAAAATAGTACTATAATGTGTCATCACAGTATACATTACTGGTGTATATGACTATATGTAAGGATCTATAGTCCTGATCATCCACCCGCCCGCATCCTTTGTTGGCTAGGGAGTGACCAGAAACTAAGGTATGACTTGGAGTGGCCTAAATGATGTTAGTTCGATTGATTGTTTTAACTGGCAACAAACTTTAGTTACTTGTGTCCACCATTAGTAAGGTGTTGTACTGTAGTGCTTGCCATGTCTGGGAGTTGTGCAGTGTCCAGTTTACAGAATAGAGAGGTGTCCGCTATTGAGGGAGCATTAATACACACAAGTATTGGAAGTTGCATTCGGGACTTTATTAATTGTCCGTTTTAAAGAGGCTGTCCACCATTGAGGGGTGTCTGTTAAGAGAGGTTCCACTGTATTTCTTCCCTATGTTGTCAGTCTGTTGCTATTCATGCTACATTTCTGGTACAATGTAGTGTACACTTCCTAAATGCTATACGTATTTAGTCTCCAGGGCAGTGCTTAATTGGTAGTTTATTCTTATAACTTTACCATTAAAAATGGTATGTGAGCAATGCTTTAAAGTTCAATTAAAACAAAAGTTTTATTAATTAACAAAAGACATACTCCAACAGAAGTCTCTTAGTACTAAGAGACTACCACAACAGTTAATTAGATATCACTATGCATGCAAGAATTTGTTAACCACTGAAATAATGTCAACAACCTAGAATCTATAGCTACATAATCTTTTTTAATACCAGTGCTAAGGCAGGTAATGGTGTCTTACTTTCCCAGAAAATGGGATGCGTTGTCATGACAAGTGGGATTATAACGTTTGCATATGACTCTGCTTTCAATTCTTTTATCATACACGAGCAGGGTGGAGCAATCCATTGAGCCTAATTGTGGTAGTTTAATTTCAACTGGAGATAGACTACTCGTCTGGTACACCAACACAACTGTACAAATAATTTACTCCAGGAACTTTGCAAATTTCAATATGTTTCACTTACTCAAATGATGCAATACTTGTTGGTGCCACTAAAGTAAACAGCATGTATCACCAGTCAACCACAGTAATCGCCTGGCTCTTCAAAAGGCAGGTAAATTTTGAGCGGAATAGCCTTTTGTAAATTCTTCACTGACTTAGCAAAGCAGTGATATGAGGCATAGTTACCTTTTCACTACTGGCTGACCATGTTAGACACCAATACCAGCGACTTGCATTACTGCTTCGTAGGAGTTAGAATGATGTAATGGATTATGTTGCATCATTCTAGCACCTTGAAGAGGCTGGTATTTGGTGTAGACACTCAATTTCTTTGCTCCATAAAGAACATGCAAGCATGACTTCAAAGTGTCCATTGTTTAGAGGTTCCACTCTACTAACACCACTCTCACCCTGCCAACATTCCTGTAGCTGCTGTGACATAGAATCCACCAAACCAGTAGCACATATCACGTGATCTGGCCAGTTGTTGAGCAATCATCCTCTCACGCATCAACAACTGCATCTGTATCTGTCTCTCCATCTAGTGTAAGTGTAGTGACTCGTGTTGTATTATTAAATACGTACCATAACTCTTTGATTGTGTAGCATAAACTCTTGTTGCTTCTTTAGGTTTTCTTCCATCGTCTCTTTCATACCGCTCATGATCATCCCCATGTTTCTCCTGTAGTTTCTACAATAGTCTAAACCTTTAAGACAGATTTACTGTGAGATTGTAACGGTACGTTCACTAGGGGGAAAACACTGCGCGAAAACAAGGTCACTTCCTATACATAGCGCGTATAAAACGCAAAATTCTTGTCACGTGTCTACACCGACTTTGCTTCTTTAATTTGCGACGATGTCGATATTCGCCGAGGCAGAGAAGCGACGAGCAGTCAACAGGTTTAAGAGTAGAGTGGATGTTGATGTTGATGGGAACGTACAAGAGGTGAGCTGGTGCTGTTCACGTGACCACGTTACTAGTCCTTGATGGTTTCAGTTCGACGTGAGGGAGGATGAGGAACAGAACAAGAAGTTTGAGGAGATCATTGAACTTTTGTTGGCAGCTGGATACTTCAGGGCTCGTATTAAGGGACTTAGTCCTTTTGACAAGGTATAGTGTACTGTGTGTACATTGCTTTACCCTGAATCAAAAGTCAAGTCCATCTACTATCATCACATGTTGTGTTAGCATTGTACATCATCAAGGGGGTGTCACTCCAATATGCACTGTGCTATGATCTGTGACCACAATCAAAGCTGAGGGGTCCACATGCTCAGTATTGTTTGTGTAGGTGTATATATGCCATCCTCTCGGCTGTTGTCAGTCCTCTAGAGTCGACTGTGTGTTTCTAGTTTAGGCCACTCCAAATAAATTTTCTGTTTCCCATCCACCGTCCGCATTTGGTTACTGTCAGCTCTAAATCATTCCATTATTCCATATTCTTCCATTGTTTTCCGGTTATTCTTGCATACTGACAGACTCCAGTGTCAGCTCATGTGTCAGCAGTCACAGACTTCACCTTTGTGCTATTTTGCAATTTAGGAAAGAACAAGCTTAAACATGCTTTTATGCAGCTTTTTATGTTGTGCCAGGCAAATAATGGCTTGAATAGTATAATGAAATAATGAAAATGGACCGCCCACCTGCATGCAAATATGCCTGAGTCCAGGACGGGAAACAGAATTTATGTGGAGTTGCCTTAGTAGTGCTAGATGGCCGTCTAAGGGCATGTGTAGCTTGCTGGGATTTCAGCCCAAACTTCTTGCTATAGCTAAGAGTATTACTTAATGGACTCACTCACAGCTGGTAAGTGTGAATCTCGGTTCGTGTACCTGTTACTACACTCGACTGCGGTACCTGCCATTGTACCTGGTGGAGTGGCCACTTTCAAGGCTACTTTACTAACCCAGTAGCAGGAAACTACTCTTACAGGAACAAATAAATGAATCATCATCATAGCTACAATGCAAGAGCAGTTCGAGATTGGTGAAAAGTAATACGGAAAATATCTGTTGAATCTGGATGTTACATAACATTGCATCATAGATTGCTAATGTAACCTAAAATATATGATAACAAAGATGCTTAGGATTTCAAGATTTCTTGAGATTTCCAATGTCGCGTACGAGATTTCAAAGGAGTTTCGAACCCCTCGGTAAAAGCTGGTTAAGATGAATATTCAGTTTTGACGGTTGACTTTCTGATAATACATCTTGATTGGTTCTGTTTATATTAAACCAGGTTCGTATCTGGTTTACTAAAATTTTCTGAAAAATGTGTGTGTGTATATATTTGTATAATTATTTGTTTGCCTTTGCACCTACATGAACAAAACTTTGTAACCTGTACATGAGAACACATAATTCCTGTGTTAAGCTTCCTGACAAGTAAGCTTTAGTTTAAGACGATTAATTCATGCTGGTTTGAAATACAGGTGAAGCACATGTCATTAACGCCTTTCACTACAGTATGTGTAAAAACAACCAAAAATGGCGTATCTAGCCTCATAGACTTCCAAAAATAATGAAATTCTTTGAGGTGAGGGGGGCATGTCCCGTATACTTATGTCAATGGAAATGAAGGGCAGCCTTGAGCTCGAGACTTTCTCAACAATTAATATCAGAAAACATGATAGGCAGACTATAAAACAGTTGAGAAGATACTTCTGTGCATAATTTATGGTTAATGTGCTTAGTTTGAATTACGCTTCCTTGTCTTGATTCGTAATGCTGTGTAAAGGGTTGAACATTGCTGACATCAAAGTGTAATGGATACTTCACTTGTCAGACGATAATTGATAGCTGGGGCATGTGGTGCCTTTTTTTCTTTCAATGCAGTATGCGTGGGTTCACCAGTCACAATAATTCTATTTTACTAAAAAGTTAACAAACAGGTACACAAAAAAATTAGGAATTTTCAACTAGAGTAGGGACCATAGCACATCGATAAAAAGTACTGGATTAGTGCACGATATTAAATCACAGTACAACAATAAGAAGTGTTATATTCCTACTGTGCACAAGATGCCATAATGGGAATGCACAGTAAGGATATAACACTTCTTATTGTTTTACTGTGCTTTAATATCATGCACTACTCCAGCTTGTTTCAGTACTTTTTATTGATGTGCTATGGTCTAGGCTTGTGCGATAATGAAAAAACCTATATCTCAGTAAATTCCGATAATAAAAGCCTATTTATCTCAATGAACGATATTATCTTGATAATGATCATACAATATAACACTGAACACTAAAGAACTTTCAAAGTAAGTGATGGTTGTTAAAACAAAAGGTATAGTCTCACAATAAACAATATTGTTATACCATTTGTCATACTGTTACTCAGACTTTGGGAATTACCTTCCCTTCGGGTTTTACAGGCGTTTATCAACTGAAAAACAACTGTGCAGGCCTCATAGACTACCAGTAATAGCCTATCCTTTTGAGTTAGAAAGGGGGTGTATCCCCTACATACGCGAACGAAAATGAAGAGCAACTTCGAGGCTTTGTCGAGAGAATTTGTGAGAAAAAACATGATAGTCAAACTGTAAAGATACTTCTGTGCGTAATATGTTGTAAAAGTGGTTTGTTTAGCAAGCGCTTCCTTAGCAGTCCATAGCAACATAATTGAAGAATTACAAAAATTTCATTCATTACAAAATCCGAGAATTAATGTATTATTGCTATAGTTATTGTGCAACCAAAAACCTATTATAAAATCGTAATATATAGTTGCAGACGAGTTAGCTAGCTGCATGGCGCCTGGTTTTTACAAGTGGCACAACATCAACTTGTTTTAGTATACTTTGTTTGTACCTGGCTTGTTCTTCATTATTGGAATGGTTGGCCATATAACATCTAAAGGACTTTGATTAGAAAAATAGCAACTCAGTTGTTACAGTATGTGTATGTGAGGGGAAGTTAGTCTGACTTGGGGTCCCTCCTCATTTGGTTAATTGTTTACTTGTGTGTTTTCAAAGAACTTATGAATTCAATTCCAAGAGCTCATATTGTGGTAATAATAAAGCATGCATGCATGTTCACAACATAACCACATACATTACACAAAACACAAAATACGGTAAGGGTATTGCAAAGCATTGTTAAGTGCTTTAATTCCAAAACTACTTAACACTGAAAATTTGGTGGTCCATTCCTTGATAGATAAATGGAAACTCAGAAATGGTATGAACTGTATATGTCAAGATGGATACATCATGCTGTAGTTTAGTATTGTACACCATATAACATGTGTTTACTGTGAGGACTTTAACCTCATGTTTAGGGCAATCCAATACCAATACTTGGTACACTTAAGTTCTCACTAGTAGTAACGTTTTGTTCTGTGCATACAGAAGTTATGTTCTCACAAATAGAATTGTGTCTAAGAAATAGTAAGAATCTTTTTGTATATTTTTTTTCTGTTTTTAAACTTGATAGTGCTGCAAACAGCACTTACTGCATGCCTGAATCCACTGATGACAAAGTGTTCAATCAAGCATGTCAAGGAAAGAAGCTTGATGAACAGCCCTTGGTACTACACAAAATAGCTAGAGCCTAAGAAGAAGAATAAAGCATCAGACAAGAACTACAAGGAGAAGTGACAATGAAATACAGGTGGAAGTGCACGATGTGACTGGTTCAACCCTAGGCCGAAGCGTCAGACAAAAATGACAAGGATGAAATTTAATGCTACTGGAAGTAGCTATAATTCTGTCTTTGTGCCACTCAGTGAGTCTTTCCTGTTATACTGTACTTTGGGCAGATTCTTGAAGGAGTCATAGTGAAGATGATTTTCTCACTAACTCTTCCATCGCTCATTGGAACTGCCATCATAGTATTGCTTTAACAGTCAACTGTCAGTTTCATTTGGTCATTACATTTATTGCAGTCTTCGAACCTACAAAGGAATATGATACCTGGGATGGTCATTTTATACAGGCCTGTTGAGCATTAGACACTCTCCCGTTATTATATTTTGGTAGTACTTTTCTATCAGAAATGTTGACAACCCTGCTTTAGTTTGCAAATATATATATGCACTTAAAATCTGTTGTACAATTATACAATAAGCTGTATTTACAAGTTTTCCTTCAGATCACTTTTCACATCCTCATGCCCCAAATACGTAACAATCAATAACAAGAGTGTACCAAGGCTGTTTTGACTTGAAAGATTCGTGATGGCATATTCAGTGTAGTCCATCCATCCTCTACTGCGTACACAATCTTATTATTTACTGTTTAGATTTTAAACCACACAAGTGTTGTGCATATTATTATTGACAATACACTTACTATACTAAGCAAGTTCAATGTATGCACATGTCACGAGTCATGACTTTTGTGTTAGCAGTCAGTGATCATTCATGTGTTGGCAAGCGGGAAGATACACATAAAAGCCGTACACAACTCTTAATATCATAGCAATGAAGTTTGTTGCTGCGATAAATCCACCGAATGCCTGAACATTTGCTGCAGCATTATTAGCAGTAACTATGGACATCAGAATTCCTGCTATGAATTGAAACAGCCCCAAACCAGGTACGGATAAAATACCAATCCCACAAAAAAAAAACAGAAAAAGTGCAAGATCTTCATTACACTTAGCAGCTTCTGTAGTCCCTTTGGACAGCGTACCAGCTACAAAGCATCCAAACACTTGTCCACACAAAGCACAAGCCATTAAAATGAAAGAAACATATGGCAAGTTTGAATTAGTTTCATCATAGTCAGATCCAAACGATAGTGTACATCCCAATGAAATAACTTCCACTGCTATACCAATAAATGATACAACAATATCAACTGTAATTCTTTTAGCAGTATTAGAATTGCCTTCTTCCATACTACTGCCTTCTTCAGTATCAGTATAAAGTGGGGTGATTTTGTTGTATGGCAGTTTATATTGCTATAGCCTCAGACATTCTTTTGCAATTCCAGGAACAAGAAATATTTTATGTGTGTACATAGGTATATGAAACTGAAATACCACAAAGATGCAGGCCCTGCCAAATCAACAAACCTCAAGTGTCCCTTGACAAGTGATCTTATGCAGCAGTGGTGTTTAGTGAATCCATTGCAAGATGTGATGAGATAGCAGTGTCCACTGTCCAGGGGGGTTTTTGCGCATTCTATGGTTGGATTTATAGTGTCTTGCTAGTAAGCACCCTTAGGGTACCTGCAGCCCACTTCTAAATGCTGAAGACGAACAGTGGAATACGTGAAAACTGTCTCTTAATATTTTCGCTGCTGTTTATTATGCCACTATACAACACTTATTCCTTACCCTGGTATGTAGTAATTGAATATGACAGCAATAGTTAACCAGCAATCAACTAGCCAGTAGACAATATCTTTCAAGATATCCTTAGAGCAAGCTTGAGGAGCAAGCTAGTCTCGCCAGCATGGCCAGACCTCTAGACTTGCCTCTAGTTCAGTGCAGGGGCTTACCAATTAGAGATTTTTCAGTATGGCTACTTATAATCTTTAATTGATAAGCCCCTGCACTGAGACAGAAATCTAGCAGCGAGACTAGCTTGCTTGCTCCTCAAGCTTGCTCTAAGGATATAACTCGAAGGATACCGTCTACTGGCTAGTTGATTGCTGATTAACTATTGCTGTCACAATCAATTCCCTGCACTGCCTGCAGCATTACACACCAGGGTAAGAAATAAGTGTTGTATAGTGGCATAATGAACAGTAGCGAAATTATCAAGATAAGAGACAGTTTTCGCATATTCCATTGTTCGTCTTCAGCGTTTAGAAGTGGGCTGCAGGTGCCCTAAGGGTACTTACTGGCAAGACTCCATAAATCCAACCATAGAATGTGCAAAAATCAAAAATATGTCAGTCCAGTAGTCCAGTCCAGTAGTCCAGTCCAGTGTTCCAGTCCAGTAGTCTAGTCCACTGAATAGTAACCCCTGTGTCCAGGGTATAGCAACTTGGTTCTGTAGGATGATGTTTTGGCACATATTTGTTTTGTCCATGCATGGCTTCATTTAAGGGGGGCACTTTGCCTCCTTGACAAACTCCTCCCCCCCTTCCCAAAAATGTTAAGCAAAAGTTTAAATGAAAGTCTCAAATACACCAACAACCCTGCTGATCAAACAAAATACATGTACACGACATGTACATTTTGGCAGGAAGGTTGTGGACACAAAGTAATATAATATGTAATATTATTATGGTTACTTTTTAAAAATTAAAATGGGTGATATGTAACTGTAACTAAATAGTTCAGTTGCAAGTAATATGTAATTAGTTACTTTTAAATAGTAAATGCCCCAACACTGCACATCATGTCATCATTACCCCTTGTCCTCTCCCCCCCCCCCCCCCCCCAAATCTTTTTTCTCTCCCAAGTCTTTTCCTAGCCATGGTACATACAAGTACTTGATGAATTGTATTTTACTCACTAGGGTTTGCTTCATATGTGCAGTGCAGATGAATGTAGCATATTGTTTCCTATGTGAATCAAGGTTATGTATCAAGGTCATTGAAGTCCGTTTTTAGTACATTTTTTTTGCTACGTATTTACCCCTACTCCAGTCATCTCTTGTTCACACTATGGGCTGTTCCAAGTTTTGAGCTGGAACATCCACATTCAGCTATTCTTTGTTATGCCACTTAATAAAACTACTAAATCGTATTACTGTATGCCAATAGGGCGCCCATTTTGCTGATGTCAGTAGAACAAAATGGTTAGGAGTCTTCCTGAACATCTTGTGGTACAGAGTGTACACATGTTGTAGAAAACTTATTCGAGTGTAACAGATACTCATTGTGTGGCCAACAGAAGCAAATTATTGTAGAGTTGAATGCGTTCACATTGTATCCTAGCCTGGGTCAACCTGCAACTCCCTTGGTGAGCAGTTCAGCATGGCTCAACTGATTCACACTTCAATTTTACTTTAAGCCATACCGTGTTGTACCTACTGTAGGTTAGAAGGTAGTGTGGGTGTTATGGTGGTATATATATATTAACTGTCTTGCTGTTTAAGAGTCACATACATACATTCACAGGTGGTAGGTGGGATGACTTGGTGTATTGAGGCTAGCAATTTTGATGTTGATGTGGATCTGCTATTCCAGGAGAACTCCAGTATTGGACAGAAGATGTATGTTATTACTGTGTTGTACGTGTAATCCCATTAGAATTAGTGTTTCACTATAATTTGTGTGTGTGTATGTGTGTATATGTACGTACATATGTATATGTTTGTACATATAGATGTGCAACCTATTCCTATGAAAAATATCCATTCATAATAGTGGCGTTACTTTATTTATATTTGTTGTTGTGGTGTTATGTCACGGATGAAAATTTAGCCATGCATATGTTAGGCCTGTGTAATGACCATAATTATCTTGATTGTAATGATTGATAAATGATATATTATTTTAGATGGCTAGAAATGCATATCACTTGCTACTACCACGAACACTTATCATTGCTGTAGTGCACTAACTGAGAAGATAGTAGTGGTGTTGCCTCGTATGAAGTGTCCTCATCGACTTGACCCTCACCAGATCCAGGGTCTTGACTTCATCCACATATTTCCAGTGATCCAATGGCTGGTGAAGAGAGCCATTGAGACCAGAGAAGAGTTTGGGGACTACATTCGTTCCTACTCTGTCTCCCAGTACTCCAAGTTCCATACCACTCCTGATGAACTAGAGTTTGAGTCACGCAAGGATAATGCAACAGGAACAATGACTGGACTGAAGGTGTGTGTTAGTGTTTATATAATAACATTACAGTAATAGAGTTTGTGGACTAATATGTGTGTACCAACTAGGGGTTCTTACTACAGGGTTGTATATGTGTAGCCTTTTAGGATCTCACTACATAGTACATTTTTTCTGCTTGTATGTTACTTGTTTTTGTCTGTCACAGCAAGCATACCAACCTAAAAGAAAGTTCAAGAAGCCAGACTCGGCCAATGAAGCTGATGAGGAGACACAAGTCAGTATGACACTACTGGAATATGGCAGGTATGGTATAGGTGGTTATCTTTGAAGGAACATTGTGGTTTTGTATGAAATTTTGTGTGAATTATTTGGTATGACCAATGAATGTTTCTTATCAGTGCCAGTTCTTTCATACCTGTTTTTCAGCCTGATTTTACAAGATCACATATAATATTCCTCTGTGCCACACTCAGCTATATACCAGAACTGTGATATTGACTGTTCAATTAGAGTACTTTGTAGATGTGTGTTTTATTAGAGTAGGTGGTCTGAAAGTAATGCCTTTATAAAAGCTATACTTGTCATTTATTATTTCTTGTAGACGTTATGGGTTATCAAGATCAGTCACCCAGGTAGGTGGAGGTTAGTACTCACTGTAGTGATGATGCCTGTTAACACAGGAAAGTGCTAAAGCAGCTAAGAAGAAGGCTATGGCTGCTAGGCTTGGTAAAGGAGCGGATGACGATAAGGCGGCACAAGAGGCTGAAGCAGAAAGGATTGCTGAAGAGGTTAAACATGTGATATTAAATATGTATAGTACACTACATGATAATCCATGTATTGACAGTAATGTGGATTAACTGCTGTGATTATACGTAATTTATTATTACAATGTACATTACAATTTTATTTTGTATAGAAACGTATCAACACTCTCATGGAAGAGATGGCTGAAACTGCAGAGGTAACATATCCATGTTCATGTGCTTGTTTGTAGCATCTGTGTATGTGCGTGTGCTCGTGCTCGTGCGCATGTGTGTGTCTGTGTGCAATTTTTCATGTTCATATGCATGTATGTGTATTAAGTGTGTGTACTGACTTGAGTGAGTGCCTTTCTATCATGCACCATCTGTTACTGTGTTATGTATACTCTAGGGAACTTTGTCATCATCAGCAGTTGGTTCAATCATGGGGTTACAATCAGCTGAAATACAACAGATGGCAATGGAGTATGAGGAGAAGGTACAATAGGAGTGGATGTCATTTTGTGTTTATTGTGTGTGACAAGGAAATTTAATATTCCAATGTAATGTCTTGGTGTTTTATTCAACAGAGGGTTGGTCGTTCTACTGGTGACAAAGAGGACAAGCCATCAGGAGCCCAAGCACACCAGAGAATGGTCACTACACTACAGAAGCAAATAGGAGCAAAAGAGAAAGAGAAGGAAGAGGTTATATTCATTGTACTGTATGTTTGTAGTATCTGTATAGGATGTTGTAAGTTACAAGTCATAAAGTTACTCCTCCCTCTGTTTACTGTATGTATTGTATTACTGTTCAGGTTGAGACCAAGTACAGCAATTGGCACAAGGAGTATAGTGAGGCACAACAGAGGATGGCTGAGGTACAAGCTTATCAGCAGAAGATTGCAGAGGAAATGCAGAAACTAAAAGAACTGGAAACTGAAGAAAACAAGAGGTGTGCAGTGGGTTACTATATATTGTATGGGGTACCATAAGGTACTGTATGTACATGTAGGAGTTGTATACATGTGGCGTATCCACATCAGCCTCTGTACTACTTTGCAATAATACGTGATGGAGCTAATCATACAGTACAGTACTGTGTATTAGGGATCATGGAGGCTTGGGCTTTTCTGGCCAAATTATCACCCAAAAACCAGACAATCCTGGTGCCTTGGCAGTACTGGTTAGGTATAATCAAGCCCAAAATTGCCTTCAGTACAACCATAAAATTAATGCTTTCAATAGATACCTGCACATATATATTGGAATTTTTACTGACTGACCAACTGCCTGATGCCTTCAGACAAGCATAACTTGATAACAGCTAAGGCTTCAGGCTTGATTTTTTCACTGTTCAGCGTCACTTTATCCCAAGATGTGCCTTTTGGCATACTGCAGTACATGTAATAGTTGTAACACGGGAATGAGGGCTTTGCCTGATATGTATGCCCGACTGCCCGAGGGCAGAGGGAATACATTTCAGGCAAAGCCCGAATGCTCCGTGTTACAGATAATATGTAACACTTTGCATGGGTAGATCAAAGAAATAATCCCTTTGATTTGGGCAGATCAAAGGAATAATTCCTTTGATTTGCCTATTTGTGTTGTTAAGTGTTTCTTTCTTTTAAAAACTGCTAAAATGTATATAAAACCTATATAGGCAAGATGCACTTTACATTATGACAATTGAGTCTACTGTGGCTCTCAATTGAGACGAACTGAATCCCACAATAAAACTATCTCTTGGTGATATAGGTTTCTTATACATTTTGAAAACCTTGCATAGTAAGTGCTAGTGCTATAGTTGAAACAATTTTGAAACTATACCAAACCACATTAAAAGCACTTTACCAAACCACATTAAAAGCACTTTCAAGTACATCAAAAGTACTCTCAAATACATGAATTAACTTCAAGTTCAAAGGCTTTTAAACTGATTGATTTGATAAATTTAAGGTTTTAAATACAACTTCAAAGTATTGCATAATAGTTGCAATTACCACATTCACCCCTGATCTTCCTTATATGTCAAAACAGCGTAGTTGTAGCCCTGCTACATTTCTTATGTAGCCCAGCTAGCAGGGCCTGCTACATTTCGTATGTAGCCCAGCTAGCAGGGCTACCTAGCTGGGCGGCTCCTTTGATCTGAAGTGTGAAAGTGTTGCATACAATATATGTATCATCATACAGCCGAAGGTGTCAATTTGCAGCAGCACCATGCATGGCTTCCCTACTTTGTAAATGGGAATCGTCTGTTTTCCATGGCTGCTGGGTTGATTGCAGAGGAGCTACCAAATTTCAGGCTTGGGGTCAAATACTTTGAAAAGTAATTAAGTACAAATACTCTGAAAGTATGAAATACAAATACTGTACTTATACCCAGGATGTATTTAAAATACAAATACTTTTAAAAGCATTTAAATACTCTTAAAATCCTTCTGTACTTTGATCTGAACTACACGTTACTAGTGCAACCACCCAATAGTACACGCTTGTTTTAATATTGTTATAATAAAATTTCAAGTGCATGGTAAAGGCAACTGACCACTCATAATAGCTTAGTAACTAGCTAGCTACTTAACTTATTGAATACATATCTTATAAACATATGTTCCTCAAATTGTTTATCAGTTAAATGGCATCGATCAGGGCGAAAGAATTTACCTGCAATGCTAAATAGTCTTTCTACGGGTGCTGAGAATGCAGGTAGGTCTTCTTCTTGTGGTATGCAGGGTGAAAGTAAGTACTCTTCAATAATCGTGTTTAAATGCTTGGAAGTATCAGCAGTTGCAAAGTCAGAATGATTTATTAAATCATTGAAAAAGGTTTTCATTTTCTTGGCTGGAGGTTCAGAGTCTTCCTCTGTGTGTTCAGAAATTTCAGAAGCAAAGTATTTGAAGTATTTTGCAGAAAGTATTTTAAGTTTTTACACAAAGTATTTAAATACAAATACATGTTGTTTCAAAACTTTAAAATACAAATACTTAAAAATAGTATTTAAATACAGCTAAATACAAATACTCATGTATTTGACCCCAAGCCTGCAATACTGTTCTTCATTTGTAACGCTCTGTAACGGGCTGAACATAGTTGAAAGCAAAGTGTAATGTTTACTTTACAAGTCAGTAATTGATAACTGGGACGAGAGTTCAGATGAACACATAAACTCTGGCACCATCCTTTCTTTTGATGCGATATTCCCTGGTTCACCAGTCTTAATAATGTTACCAAAAGTAAACAAACAAGTATAAGGAAAAATTAGGAATTTTAAGTTCAATTAGGAATCATAGAAAAAAAATGTTTCCCTACTTTTTTTTCTATGATCCCTAATCAAACTTAAAATTCCCTATTTTTTTCCTTATACTTGTATACTAATGTATAGTATTTGCTAGTTCACATAATCATATTATTATGTTACAGTGTCCTGAAGCAACTGAGAGCACTGGTGGGTATGAATGAGAACCTGAAGAAACAAGAACACCAGTTTAAAGCACATTGCAAGGTATAACACAGCAAAACGTGATTACTGTTTGTGATATTTTGTTCAGCCACTATTGTATGTGTATTCCAGTGATCATGATTTAAAGTTGTATTTCTTTGTTACATTAGGAGGAGATGGAGAGGCTAAAGATAGCCATTTCTAAACTACAAAGTGGAGAGGGAGATGAAGACAGTGAAGAAAAGGTCAGAGCTCTCATCTTGTTTGATTTCGTACTTAGTAATGTTATCCTGTAGGAGAGATTGACTGCTATTAGTAAACAATTAGAAGCTGATAAGGAGAAACTGCAGAAGATACGATTGCTGCTTGCTCGTAAAAATCGTGAGATTGCCCTCCTACAAAGAAAGATTGATGAGGTCCCATCACGAACTGAACTCACTCAGTATCAGAGGAGGTTTATTGAGTTGTATGGACAAGGTATGTGTTGCTGTGTTTAGTTGTCAAGATACTTCATAGTGGGGATCAAAGTATTTTATATACAGTTACAGAATACTGGATGGCTAAACATACTGTGAATTTCTGTCCATTTAAACATTGCACACTGTGTATCGCATACTGAGTATTGTGTATTGCATTATATACCACTTTAGTGTGGGCGTTCAAAGGCGCCGCTCGGTGTCTAACTGGAATATTGCCTGGGCAATATCATGGGAAAGTGGTTTTGCCCATGACTTTGATGCCCAGTCAGTTCAAAGAAACAATATGCTTTGACTCATTATATTGAGCGACATAGAGCTTTGTATTGTGGGATTTGTTTTTATAGTGGTTGCTAAGCTTAATATATTTTCAAAGATAGATTAGTTGGTTGTTAGTAAAGGATAATGAAGACACAAAATAAGTGTTTGGGTGATCGTGGATGCGTATTTCTACCCACCGCGTATCAGCCTTTGAACAGACCACAGAATGGCAAAACTACTACTGCTACGCTGAAATAGGTTAGTAACTTACAGTCCTAAGTACTTAACTTAATATAATAACTTACTTACTGTCCCAATAGCGAAGGTAGTTGGCTTAACTTAGTACAAAAATGATAACAATATAAACTCCATCCCACAATCACAGGTTTTTTAACATTATGTGTTGAAGCACAATAACGTATTAATGACGTTTTAAAGTCTCTGTGAAGCAATTGTGGGATTTAATTTTAATACAAACTGTACAGCAGTATGATCTCTAAGGTAAAATTTCTATTACAAATAACAAACGCCTAAATTCTATGTATAAGAAGAAAAAAAAGGGAAAAGTCCATAATGATTAATCATCAAATATTTCATCATAGTCAATACCTTGCAGTGTTTCATCACAAATACGTTGCTCTTCCTTACTGGCTGATTGATGCAGTGCCTGGCCAGAAAATGCAACAGAGCATCCTGTAAATGTACAACCATTTAGTATAAACGTTGGTGCTGTTGTTGCAGGTAATAGACTACTAGACATGGAACTGTTACCAGCTCATGAGGCAATACTCGTAAATACCTATCCAGTATCTTCACATGGCATCTTTCTTTATCAACTTCATATTGCCTAACCACTTTATTTGTTTGATTAAGTGAGGCAAATCCACCTTGGTTGTTTTTTGATCCGCGTTCAGTGTAAACATAGCACGCAACCACCTTACCATTGACATTATCCATTTGTCTTTTGATTTGAGATAATTTCAAGCTTCTGTGTTCTAAACCTCCCCTGAGACAAAAGTTTTTTCCATTGTAGAAAAACACAGCATTTAATAAACCAGTAGGATGATCACACCACTATCCCATAGCACATCCTCATCACTTTTAGACAACACAGGGGTAGTTTTTGTCTCAGTGCCAATTCCACTACTGTGTAGTCGCCTGAACACAGAATCACATACATTTTTTAGAGGCCGAAACACTGGATCCTGGAATATATTGATTTGTATTTTTGGGTTAATTTTCCGTAAGTGCCTTTGAATTGCTGATAATAGCATTTTTAAACTCCTAGGAGTGTATTGACTGCCGTCAGCCTTACGTGTTTCTGCAACATATTTGCAAAGCCACTCGCATATTTCTTCGAAATTCTTGGAAGCCAACACTTCAGGAGGGCACTGTTCTGAAGAATATCTCCGATTTCTTGCTACTCTCCATTCTTCAAAATTCTTCAGTGCCCACTCAGTATTCTTCATTGTAGCTCTTCGCAGGTGACATCAAACGAAAATCTATCTTCGGATGTTTCCACTTCTTCCTCATTGTACTCGCTATTGGACTCTTTCGATCTCTTGCAATTCTCATTTGAAACCTTCGTTTGATGAGAGATTTGGGTGCCCGTTTAGAATCTTTCTCCATTGGCTCCTCACAGCAAGTACACCACCCAGGAATACCTAAACAGAACTTCTTTGCTCCTTCCTTCGTAATTCCTGGCCTCAAACTCGTCCGTATAAGAAAGAGACTTGCTGACAACTTCAGCATGTGGTTGGCCATCACTCATACTGAACAAACCCACAATCAAATGTTCTGTGCATGCTAAAGGAGAAAACGTTTGGATAACGTAGTAAACCCATGATCGATTTGTTGTGGCTACTCTATAAAAGAAATGGACCAATGGATAGTTTGTTTTTTCACCTATTAGGTGAGTGCACCCCAAGTGATATATATCACTTGTGCCATGGCTGCTTGGGATTTTGCTAACATATACACCCACAGCCCTCGGGCCTGCGGCCCTCAGGCTTTGGGTGTATATATATCAGCAAAATCTCTCGCAGCTATGGTATAACTATTACATAATCCATGTGATATATGTAATATGCATTTCAAGCAATAGTATGCAATGTTCATACGGACAGAAAATCCACAGTAGTGAGTCTGAGCAAGTCTACCAAAAAACATATCAGTGAAGTTAAGGTCTTAGTCAACTTTTGCCGTGTTGTCTCTGTAACACTTGTATAGTGGTTTTTAATCTTGAAACAGTTGACTGTGCTACATTGTATCACATAAACTTTAGCTAGTAACTTTGTAATTATTGTGGTGTTAAACTGCTAGTGGCATCCACCCTAACTGAAACACGTCAGTTCTTTACACTTTATAACACTCTGGAGGATCAGAAAGCATTCATGGAGAAAGAGGTCAGTGTACATGTGTAAGAACTGAATTAATAATTTATATTTTGCTATTCTCACAGTTTGGAATCTTAACTCAAATTCATGAGAACTTTGACATGTGCGTACATGTGTGTGTGTTGTGTGTGCGTGCGTGCATGTACATTTATTGTTCATGTAAATTACCGTAATACATGACCTAACTGCATGCCAATCATTACAGGGCAATGAATTCAGAAAAGAACAAAGATTTGTTCTTGAAACAAGTGGAACAGATCTTGGATGGAATTAAGAAAGACAAAGAAAGGGTTGGTATTTAACAGTTGCCTAGCTGGTTATTAGATGATGTTCTCATATAGCTTAACCGTCGTCGACAAGATGAGAAAATGCAGCGAGACAGTTCCAATGATGTATACCTTGAGCTGGTAGAAAAACAACGAAACTATTACAAGACTGTTAAAGATTTCCAAGATGTGAGTAGAATATATTAAGTGTGTACTATTGTTACACCGAGTAACTTGTTTTATAGGAATGTAGAAAGAATGAAATATACACTGCTAAACTGAAAGCAAAACGTGCACAATAGGCTACTATAATGTTTTCTTTGTGGTAAACATGCAATATTAGAGTGGGTAATATTTTACCATATTGAGTGTTTAATTTCCAACCTATTTTGTAATGGTGTTAACATGTGTGCAACTACTGGTATAAAGGCTTTCTGTATCTGATTCACAATGTTGCCATAGAAACTTGGTTTGACCATGTACATATGATGAAGGAGCTGATAGTGCAATGAACTCGTGACCTTCATACTCCTGATGTGTGACTTGATAGTCAAGCAATCAGTTCTCATGTGATGGCTACATCAGTGGTGTAGGGTAGGGCAATACTTTAAGTATATGTTAAAGTATAGCCGCGAGTGCTGTACGAGGCGCGCGGCCGAGTACTTTATTTTTCATATAGCACGAGCAAGGCTATGCTTTAAATGATTTATGGAACTTTCTAGTCGTGTAGCTTCACCATACACTAGGGCTCGTAATTAACAAGCGTTGCACGAACTAGTAGCAGCCTGAACGCGCACGAACTAGTAGCAGCCTGAACGCACACAAACTAGTTTAACAAAGTAACTCACACTTATTTCACCATAGTTTGGCATAGTAGACGTTCATCGCGTATTTTGGCAGGTTTTGCTCACAACCCACAATCGATTCTATTGTGAGTCACATGGTGAAGTATTTCCGTGATATCTCCAGGACTTGTCCGTTTACATTAACAAACGTAACAGCAACGTTACCTTCTCCCACCCATCATCGAAGCATTTTGGTATGTCTATAAAAGCAATCCAGTGGTGGAACTCGTATTGGTTGGGGTGATTGATCACTCAGCGCGGCGAGGCTATCAGCCTTCACCGGCTTGGGTGATTAGTCGTATTGGCGTGAGCCCCGTAGGCTATTAGCCTACACTAAGGCACATGGGCAACTGTGCTTTATTGCCCACAAAGAGTGCTTTATTGCACCAATAAAGCACTCTTTGTGGTCGATGAAGCAGTTGGCCGGCTGAGAGTGTAGTTTAAGAAATTTAAAGTACACTTTTTCCTTTGATCTCGCCCACGCAAAGTTCTATAACTTCTTATCAAGAACACTTGTTTGTAAAGTAATTCTCAGTAAAAACAAGCATTCATATTGATATTACAGACTTTCCAAACTGTGTAGTTATAATTTTCAATATTCATATAAAACCTCAATGCTGCATGTCACAAATCAAAATATTTCTCAACCCTAAAGTAGTATAATTCTGAGCAGAAAATACTTTAATACCATGCTAGTAGCTCAAAATAGGGCCTCCTACATTTGCACAATCCAAAAGACTTCTTACAATTCTTTTGTTACTGAGAGGATTGTTTTTGGGTGAGGATTATAATAGGAGTTTGGCAAAAACCAAGGGCTATTACAAAACATGGTAAAAATTCAGTGTTGTCAAACGTGCACGTACCGTTTCCTGTTTACTTGAGTACTAGTTCATACACTAGTGGACCAATACTTGCAAATAACTACCAGAGGGTTGTCGAATGCTTTTCAAGGGAAACATAAGTCAAGTCTAAAAGATACTTAAGTGTTATAGTGTATATTCTTACTAGGACCACATCATGTACAACCAAGTATATTATATGTATATGTTAAAGTATAACCGCGAGTGCTATATGAAAAATAAAGTACGAGGCGCGCGGCCGAGATGCTAATAAAGCACGAGGCGAAGCCGAGTGCTTTATTAGCATCTCGTACTTTATTTTTCATATAGCACGAGCAAGGCTATGCTTTAAATGATTTATGGAACTTTCTAGTCGTGTAGCTTCACCATACACTAGGACTCGTAATTAACAAGCGTTGCACGAACTATTAGCAGCCTGAACGCACACAAACTAGTTTAACAAAGTAACTCACGCGTATTTCACCATAGTTTGGCATAGTAGACATTCATCGCGTATTTTGGCAGGTTTTGCTCACAACCCACAATCGATTCTATTGTGAGTCACATGGTGAAGTATTTCCGTGATATCTCCAGGACTTGTCCGTTTACATTAACAAACGTAACAGCAACGTTACTTTCTTCCACCCATCATCGAAACATTTAGGTATGTCTATAAAAGCAATCCAGTGGTGGAACGTCTATTGGCTGGGGTGATTGATCACTCAGCGCGGCGAGGCTATCAGCCTTCACCGGCTTGGGTGATTAGTCGTATTGGCGCGAGCCCCGTAGGCTATTAACCTACACTAAGGCACGTGGGAAACTGTGCCTTATTGCCCACAAAGAGTGCTTTATTGAACGAATAGAGCATTCTTTGTGGTCGATGAAGCAGTTGGCCGGCTGATAGTGTACTTTATGAAATTTAAAGTACACTTTTTCCTTTGATCTCGCCCACGCAAAGTTCTATAAATATAATTATATATATAGTAGAAGTTTGCCAATAAGTTTTCCACTAACACACACACACACACACACACACACACACACTGCTGGCTATGAACTGTGCCTGCATACCTTAACAATATTCATGTATTTAAATAGGTCATCTACTCTAGGATAGAACAAATGATTTTGGATGGATAATTATATCATAGTATGTGTCATTATTAAGTGCTCTAATACTGAAGGGTGAATAGCTTGTTTAGGGAAAGTAATGCCAAAACGTGCATGCAAATTGTAAAGTTTGCTGTCTTATTGTTCAGTACTTCACTCTACCAATAAGTCAGCAGCTATCTGGCATGAGAATGCTCCCATGTGTAAGAAAGAAGCTCCTAATTTGAATGATTTTATAGCTACGTATACACATGCTAAGTGACTGAGTTACTATTTGGTGTGTTCCCTTCCATGAAAGTACGTGAATCTATAGCTGCTCTAACCCAACAAAAAATAGATTTGAATTTGTTTTTGCCATTGATGAAAACCTAAACTATCATTATGACCCACAATCTTACTTTGTGACTGGGCCTACGAAAATAGGGTATGTGGGCACAAATTACACCCTGTCACATAACATGTCATATCTCAGTACTGAAGTAGAATATTTCCATTCTGTAACTTGTATTGTAAAGCCTACTAAATGCTTAATAAGTGCTGAAAATTTCATAGTCACAGAGTTATGGAATACAAAGTTTGAAAAAGTAAGCAATTTTTATTTCCCTGCATGCCCTATTTTTGTAGGCCCGGTAACGTTTTACGTTGTTCACTAAGAAGTACACTGAGTAACCTGTGTTATTTTGATAGTGAATCATGTGTGTATTATTGTTTTGGGTTATTCCCCTCCATTATATTACATGTAGCTAATGTTGTAAATTGGCAAAGAAGGTACCGTATAGCTGGTAATTTTCGAAAGGTTTTTATTTTCGGATATTTCGAAGAGGCCCTTCTCTGGCTTCGAAAATAAATTCCCACGTCCGGTTGTTTTTCGAAAATAAATTCCCACAAGTGAAACAACCGTCCAACTTTCGGCGATTCGTTCGTGTATTCCTCGAGTTTTAGCTCAGTATTGCTGATGATAATGGGTAAACTGTATCTACCGTACCAATAACCAGAAAACAGGTAGTGATCCAGAATGGGCGAATTGATGCCGTACGCTCTCAGGGGCATAGCCAGGATTTTTTGAAGGGGGGTTCCAGCACCAGCATTGAGTTACTAGAATTAAGCAGGGGTCTGGGGGCACAGCCCCCAGCCGCTGAGAGACTTTCAGTATTTTAATAAATCAAAACTCAGCAAATTGCTATATTTTATGCAAAAAGTACATTAATTATGATGCATTAAGTGCCCATGGGACGAAGGTAGTACCCGATAAAGTCACCTAGTGGAAACAGACAGCATAACACATAGAGACACATAATAGTAATCTGTAAGTGATGGTTATATCTCACTGTGGTATAGGAGCCATGAATCCACTGATACAAATGACAATCAAAACAATATAACTATATAAATATGCATAGCATGAATTCATTTTGCATAACACAAGTGATAAATTACTGGAGCTCTATATCTTTAAACACTGCACACCAAAGCTATAGCAGTATAAGGTCATGCTAAGTTTTGCATTTAATGTTGGAATGTCTGAAAAACTTCATATGGACATGGATATTTACATGCATGTTCTATTAGAGTATACCTGACTGCTCTATTAGAGTATATACCTGACTGCTCTATTAAAGTATATCGATCTTTTAAACAAGTTTTGAAGAGGGCTCATGCTACCTATGTAAATCCTTCCCTGAGAGATGAATGTAAGTTTTATCAATTGTTGTGCTGTGCCATTACACTATATTGCTCACTCATTTTGTCCTGCCACACTAAATGGTATGTTAGGATCCTGCTTGCAGAAGTATAAATTTTACAGGGGGGTTCTGAACCCCCCGGAACTCCCCTCCCTATGCCCCTGGCTCTAGAATCCGCGTAGGATTGCTTAAGTACAAGAATGTTGACCTTGAATATCTCAATGAAGTATTTTCATGTGTTCCATGGGATATCATAGAGTATGGTGCAGATATTGATCAGTGTTGGTTGCAGTGGAAAGATCTCTTTCTCGCAGCAATTTATCAAGTGGTTCCATCAGTAAAATGGAGTAAGCGTAAACTCAAGCATTGGTTCTCCCATTCAACCATTGAACTAATTCACAAAAAGCAACAACTATACAAAGCTTATAAACTCAATCCCACTCCAACACTTCATGATCAGTATAGAAAACTCAGTAATGTTGTGCGCAAGTGCTGTCGGGACGATACTATCAATCATTCAGTTTCTGTGTCTGCGAGTTATCATTCTAACCCTAAGAGATTTTGGCGATGGATTAACTCAGTTAAGAGGTTTAGAACTCCAATTCCTCTACTGTCTTATGCTGGACATAACGTTGCAGATGATTCTGAGAAGGCTGGTGTTTTTAATCAGTACTTCTGAGTTTTTACAAAAGAAAATGTATCGAATCTTAATGAGCTTAAACCTAAGATCTCTCAAGTTACTACTATTGATTCAATCACAATTTCACCTGATGATGTTCTTGGCCAGTTGAGCTCTCTGGATGTTACAAAGTCCTGTGGCCCTGATTGTATTACACCTCGTATGCTGAAACTAGCTAACAGCTGATCATGTGTGCTATTCACTGAGTAGAGTGATGAATAAGTCTGTTATTTCAGGATCGTTACCTTTTGACTGGATTTCTGCCAACATTGTTCCCATTCATAAGAAAAACGACCGACATTCTCCTGACAATTATCATCCAATTAGTTTGACCTCAATCATTGTGAAAGGTTTGGAACGTATAATTCACAAACATTTATATTCAGTATTGAGAAAAAATGACCTTTTGAGTCAACACCAGTATGGCTTTCAACCGAATCGTTTTACAACTACACTTCTGCTTCAAGCTTTAGATGACTGGACACTCTCACTGGAGCGCCGTGAGTCTGTTCACTGCTTATTTTTGGACTATGCCAAAGCTTTTGACTCGGTTCCATATGAACGGCTACTTCTGAAATTAGAATCCCTTGGGATAAGTGGTAATCTGTTAGAATGGATGTGCTCCTTCCTTACTAAGAGATTTCAGAAGGTGGTTGTAAATGGTTCTTACTCAGATTGGGCACCAGTCACTTCTGGAGTGCCACAAGGGTCTGTTCTGGGCCCTCTGTTGTTTTTACTTTACATAGATGAGCTGTCTTCAATACCTAATGTGTGCAAATTAAAGCTGTTTGCCGAAGATGTACTCCTTTATTTTTGTGTGAAATCAGTGAAAGATTGCCAGCTATTACAGAATGATCTCTCTGCTATAGTCTCATGGTCTAAACTGTGGCAGCTTAATTTGAATCCTCTTAAGTATGAGGCTTTATCTATTACCAACAAAAGGAAGCCTATTACTTTTACTTATTTTATTGGAGATCAACCACTACAATGGACTAATCTTGTGAAGTAGGGCTGGGCGGTTTCTCGGTATTATAGTAATACCGCGGTATTGCAATGAAACGATATCTGTATCGCGTAGATTTCGGTGAAACGATAATATCACGATATCGATATTATTACGATTTTTAGTGTTTGTGACAGCTTATTAAGCCCTTAAGGTTGTTATAATGCACCTCAAATAATCACGTGATACTACTGCAAACAAGGACCTAGTACTAGCTAGTCAATTTTTTTCACAAAGATCGAGATACTCTAATAGAACAGTCAGCTAGGATCGAGATACCTTAATAAAGCAGTCAGCTACTCTAATATAGCAGTCATCTTTAATAACCGCGATAAATAGTAATATCGTGATATATTTCTGCACGATATATCGTGATGCGAAACTCCAATACCGCCCAGCCCTATTGTGAAGTATCTGGGGATTCAAATTAATAGCAAATTACAATGGTCTACTCAATGTCAGGCTGTTGCTACTAAGGCTGCTAGGGTTTGGAATGTTTTAAGACGTACCATGCTTGGGTGTGATTCGGAGGCTAGATGTAGAGCATACAAGGCTATAGTAAGGCCACTGTTGGAGTATGCTTGTGTAGTGTGGTATCCACATACTGCTAAAGATGTGAATTTGTTGGAGGCTGTCCAGAGACGTGCTGCATGGTGGGCTTGTGGTAGTCGTTGGAACCCAACCACATGTTCTTGGTCTCTTCCCCATGAAACCTGTTATCAAAAGTTGCATTTACCTCCCTTGTGTTCCAGGCGTGCGGACTATTTATCAGTTTGTACTCTTCAGGACATTCGTCACAATGGTTCCATTCCTTTTCTGAAGTACTGTACTTACCACACATTGGCTACACGTAGTCATTCTCTTTCTCTTGTACCACCCCTGTCAACAATTAATGCTAGGAGGTATTCTTACTTTGTACGGGTATGTTTTGTCTGTAATCAAGTGCCTATTGATATCTTGGGAATTGCAACCCGTACTGCTTTTCGCCATGCTGCATATAAACACTTCTGTGGCATTTTCTAAATAATTTATTGTTAATGTTGTATTGCTTTCGTGTATTGGTATTTTGCTGTGTAGCTAAGGCCACTCCAATTGGTAATTATGTTTCTGGCCCTTTGAAAATCATTTTTAGGTGCGGGCGGGCGGAATTCAGCAACAAAGCTATAATGAGGTGACTGTTCAAATAGAGTATTTACTGACTGTTCTATTAGAGTATATCGATCCGTACTATGCACTTTGCCCATTTCTTGCAGGTTTTCACTGATAAAATACAAATTATAACACTTAGATAGTTAGATTGAGCATACTTGTTGTAGCCCAATATTTTTTCTGAAATCCAGGCTTTTCAAAAAGCTGATGCGGGCATTTTACCCATGTATTTCTGAAATTTCACATTCTCCAAAAAAGGATGCGGGCGGTGGACCAGAAACATAATTACCAATTGGAGTGGCCTAATGTTGTCTTTGTTTTGTAATGTTGTATTTCGTAGTTATTTTTGTATTCTGGACAGTACCTTACAGGGTTACACCTTTTGTACTTGTCCTTCCCGGTCTGTGGTAAATTGATAATTATACAACCAAGTAGCTACTAAGAATAATACGAAATGCGGTAAAATTACGTCATTAATAATGAATGAAATAAATAATAAATAATGTTTGAGAAAACTACGAGGCCTAGAGACATGAACTAAGCGGGGATAGATTCGCCTGTGAATGAAGGCACAACCGTATAATAAGTACGCCTGTTCGTGCTGATGACTTTACCGTACGTGTAATTCTATATAACGCCCGGCACCACGCCCTTGTTTAATTACAGATTGCTCGAAGGAGAAGATTAGTAAACGTCCGCGGAGAGGCCAGGCGCCACTTTACTGGTAAACAACAACATTACAAGTATGTTTAAATGTTTGTAACTGTATTTTGTGTGCAGGATATGCGCTCCAGGCGTCATGCAGTGAACAACCAGCTGATGACCAGTTGGGATACCTACTGATACGTTCATAAACAACCAGCTGGAACAACAAGGTAATGAGTAATGTAATACTTGTACTGGTAATTGTATTATACATCTTCATCCTTCATCTGGCTTACTAGCGGCTGGAATTATTTTCCACTCGGGTCGGCTTAACTTCTACTCTACTGTGAGTCTGTAATAGCTCAAGAGACGATTAGGCATGAGGCTATTATGCTCCAAAAATTGAGCATTATGCTTTTAAGCAGTGCTCAAAAAATCACCTATTATGCTTTTGAGAATTGCCCATTATTCCCAAAATTATGCCACCATAATTGGCTAATAATGTCTGTTTATTGCTGTATCAGGCCATTTTCATTGATGTTTAAGCTTCAAATGGTCTAGAATTCTTTAGCTGGTTGCTGTATTAGAGTATTTCATTTCAATGTGACTGCTTTATTAGAGTAAATAATACTCAGTGACTGCTCTATTAGAGTTTATGACTGCTCTATTAGAGTATCTCGATCTTTTTAAACGGAATTGTGCAATCTGCAAATTTTCCTACTGTTAAAGCTTTATAATCACCTCAAAATGCTAGCATAATTCCTGATTCCCACACATACCTATTATTCCCGAAATCATGCCGGCATAATCGCCGCATCCCTAGAGCCGATGCAGTACTGCATATACAACAATGTGTAACTATTTCCTGTATGTTGTGCATGGATGTATGCATAATATTATAGACTGTAATCACTGTGCCAATGCCACACCGCTGATATACTGGTACATCACCAGTGGCCTCTAGTTACAACAGAGTCTGTTGTGCCATATTGGCTTGATTGGGATCAATTGCTAATTGTGCGCCTTCATCATATCCCTTATTCTGCATAGCCTCACTTCACTGCTGAGTCATCTTCAGAGACACGTCACACCTACAATATATAGTTACTTTCAATATAGCTAACTTAACTTGGTTTTTGTGTAGGTTGTGTTTAGTATTGTGGTTTTCTGATGCCAGTTAAACTCCCTTGCCTGTGTACATAAAAACTATGCATACACTAAAAATTTAGTAGTGAATTGCTCTGCCACAATACTCACTACTTTTTGTAGTGAACATCACTAATGTGACTTTTTGCAGTGAACATCACTACTTGGTGGTCAATGTAGTGACGTTCACTATATACAAAATTAGTAGTGAACGTCACTACACAAAAGTAGTGAGTATTGTGGCAGACATTAGTAGTGACGTTCACTAGTTTGTTTTTACTGTGTAATAGTGTGTATGTATCATTTCCACCGCTACACACACACTGCTCTGAGTGCTGCCTATGGCACTGTTTATACTTTCCCAATGGGTAGGTTGCAACGTTGGTGTATGTACTTGGTTGTATGTGATGCGGTCCTAGTAATAATATGAATAATTATATATACAACCAAGTACTAAGAATAATACTAATTGCAGTTAAAATTACGTAATAAATAATAATGAATGAATAAAGAAATGTTTGAGAAAACTACAAGGCCTAGAGACATGAACTCAGGGGCGTAGCTAGACGTTTAGTGACGGTAGGGCCTAGGTGGGGTACACCTTCGCATCAAGTCCTCCCATGCAATATAAATGCACGACATACGAGTCCATCTCACTGTGGACTCTTACACATCTATATAGAAATCTTATTAAAGTGCATGGTTGTGCCTAGCTAGCTAAATATACTGCTACAGTGCTGTTTCTGCAGCTAATCGACCCTACAACCTACGCTCAGCATGCAATTTTACCTAGTTTCTTCTTCCACAGCTCTCACGGATTAACTCTTGATCCAAATTTTAATCGGCTAGCAACATGTCACACATCAGCACTGCAATGTTGGAGATCCGCTAAACCACAGCGGGCATTAAAAGGAATGCGTAGTAGCATGTGCCTCATCATCTTGATAATCTCCTTAGTATCATAGGTCTAATCTCCAATCACTATCAGCGCACAACCTTTTTTGCAGTGAGCATTAAAAGGAATACTTCATTTACTAAACCTCTTGCACGTCTTCTTTCAAGAACACCTCACTCAACACCTGTCATAGAGTAGTATGATATCACCTTGACTTGATATAATCACGATGTGTACAGCCTCATTTTACTGACACCTTCCCTCCAACTCACACATTTGAACTCGCGATCACGTGATAGTGGGAATTTAATGGAATTTTAAGTTTCTTTGTCCACTGATGTTAGTAATAGCGAAATAACAAGAAATTGTATCTGCAGCGATGATATTCATATAAAAATCTGCATGGTAACATTGTGAAAAATCGTCACGCGTCGAATCACGTGACTTGCGACATTTACTGACGGTGGGGCCTGGAAAGCTGACGGTGGGGCACAGGCTCCAGTGTAGCTACGCCACTGCATGAACTAAGCGGGGATAGATTCGCCTGTGAATGAAGGAACAACCGTATAATAAGTACGCCTGTTCGTGGTGTACGTGCAATTCTATATAACGCCCAGCACCACACCCTTGCATAATTACAGATTGCGCGAAGGAGAAGATCATTAAACATTCGCGGAGTGATAGCAGGAGAGCCAGAGGCTACTTTACACGTAAACAACAAGATTACAAGTAAGTTTAGATGTTTATAACTGCGTATTTTGTATGCAGGATATGCGCTGCAGTGAACAACCATGCAGCTGATGCCCAGCTGGGATACCAGCTGCATGATTCGCTCTTAAACAACCAACTGAAACAACCAGCTGATGCACTCGTGAACAACAAGGTAATGAGTAATGTAATATTTGTAGTTGCATGCATTATACATCTTCATCCATCTGGCTTGCTAGCAACTGGAATTGTTTTCCACCTAGCTTACTACGCTACTGTAAGTCTGTAATAAACAAGAAGATGCATTGCTGCATATATATACAACAATGTGTAACTATCTCCTGTATGTTGTGCATGGCTATATATATATATACATAATATTATAGACTGATCACTGTGCCAACCAGTGCCAATGCCACACCGCTGATATACTGGCACACAGGGGCGTAGCCAGAACCCGGGCCACCCGGGCCCAGGCCCGGGCATCAATAATTCGAGATACTCTAATAGAGCAGTCAGATCGAGATAATATATCAGTCTCAGTATTCAGAGAAGCAATGTAGCAAGCTACGTGTGTAGTTAGGTATGCTGAACTATGCAAATCATCGAGATCTGTTGTATCACATGATCAGTAGCGCATGTCGGATGCATGGTGGAAATGGCGAAGGAGTGTTGAGTGGTTGAGGCATATTAAAAGGCAGCAGCTGCGATAAACTTGAGTGATCGTGTTATACATGTGTGAGGTGAGCACAAACTGTGAACAGTTGATGTATATTATCTGATGATCGGTTTGTATATTTGTCACATGTTGCTGGCACGTGATGTCTCGAATACATTGGAGTACAAGTCAAGTCTAAAGTTACTGACATCAACAGGAGGACCGACCGAGAGGATAATGTATGCCCTGAAGGAAGTATTGCCAACTAAGCGACTCGAGTGTGGAGGGTTCCCATGTACTAGAAAATTTGAAGTTGGCTGTCTGGAAGTGAAGATTAAGTTAGTATTAGCTACAATAGGTTTATAGTTTCTATAAGCTGCATAAACAGCAGTGTGTAGGTTTTAGCTAGTTAGATGCACAAACAGCACTTTTAATGTTACTGCCTAAGGTAGGGTCCGCAACGTGAAAAATTAAGTTGCAAGAAACAAATCCCTGACTATCGTAGTATGTTACCCTTAGTGCCCCATCACTAATACTACCCTTGGTTTGGAACTGAGTTCCCTTGTTGGAGCAACACGCGGATTTTAATATCTCACGTGATTGATCTTTATTCCGTGCGCTCCAAAGAAGACGTCCAGAGCTCCCAGATTCTGAGTGTGATATCAAGTGTTGTTGGTTTACCAAACCATGTATAGAAGTGAGTAAAATTTTGCCTGTGTTTTCCACGGAGGCTGATTTTCTGCGGATGGGTCGAGAATTTTTTTTGTTCGAGGTGCTCTACCAGCCAAGAGAAGAGAAGCCAATCCTATCACATAAGATGGTAATGAAGTTGGATGTATAAGTATTCTACACACCAAGTTTGAAAGAGCTGCGACCTTTCTAACCATCTGGCTGGCAGAGATGAAATTATCAGTGCATTGATCTTGGTGGGTTGCCTCCTACCTACTGTTACAAACTGTCTTCCTATAGGAGCTTTAAATCACAGGAGATCCAGAAGAACATCTGAGGTTTCTAAGAAGTGGTCAAATTCTTGACTTAAAGTTTAAAGGTCATTGCATGCTACTACTCTAATAGAACATTCAGTACCCTATACGAAAAACTATGTAGTTCAGTAAACAATTACCATCTGCTTTTGGATTGTGTAAATTGAACAGCTGTATAGATTGCTTGGAAAGTGTGTATTTTATGGACATTTAAATCTTAAGATGCAGTTGCTGGAGAGTCTAATAGTATTGAATTTTGAAATCCATGCCATTCATATGCTATGAAGTTGTATCAGCTGGAGCACTCTATTGCAGAACCAGCTCAGGTAATCTCACATTTTACATATACCTGGTTTTCTATACAAAAATTAATAATAATTATGTATCTCATGCAACTGCCTAAGCAAATAACAACTCATGTGCAGTATAGCCATAGTACTGTAATGCTGCTGTGTATATGGCCTATGAGTTTGTGAAATTATTGATTCATGACTGAGATATAGGTAAAGCAGAGCTTCACAGTTTTATTTGTCAATGTGGGTAGTCTATTACTTTATAGGTGTAGTAGACCAGTATTTTACACATGTTTTTACAGTGTCTTTTTATCATGTTTTGCACAGGTATATAGGGCAGGGAATCACAAGGCCATGGTCCCCCAGTTTTGGTGGTCAATTCTTGTAGCAAAAGATTAATCACAACTGTTAGTAGCTGCTTAATTTTTAAAGTAAAAATGACCACCCAAAGTACTGTCTCAGAGCCCTGGGGCATGCATCCAGATGGAATCTGTGTATGTATGGGCTAATTAAAGTGGAACTTTTTACATTTAATTGCAAGCAGTTGATAGTTAAATGTAAGGAGATGTGCGTGGTTGAATACTTCCTTGAACACGTTAGTGTACTTTATTGTCCAAAGAATACATTTAACCTGTTGTATTGATTTCTGCTTGTCACAGGTCCATATACATTGGACTGCTCTGTGTAACACCACCTGTTCAAAATAACAAACTTATCTTGAAAATACTCATCAATCTGCACTGTTATCTACTTTAATGAAGCCAAATTTCTGTTCAACTAGATCTATTAATTTTGTATCTCTGCCTATAGCTATGTCATTGTTCCCTTATCATATTTTTTGTTCCATTGATTGTTGAGTGCAGCTGTAATTAAGACGCTGTCAACAAAGTTAATAAATGCATGGCTAGAGCAGACTTAAAAGCATACAAATCACTTGGGGTATCAATTCAGCTAACTGGTTTGTAAAGAAATAATTGGCTATTAAGTTTGCACAATATTTAGCATATTGATGGATAAGAAACAGGTGATTGTGTTAATTTATTTAAGCGTATGGTCATACACATGTATGATTTATTTATTGTCTGCCATGGATACTTATTGTAACTACATGTGTGTAATGTAATAGACTAATCGCACAATTTGTTTTTGAAGTGACCTAGCATGCGGGTAAGTTAATGTACGGTACGCCTCACGTATAGCTTTATAGGATGTGGAAAATGGATGCAGGAGCTGGAATAAGGAATGAAAGACCTGGCAGTTTGTCTACTTTTTGAGCACAATGCAACTACTGAATATAGATAATTATTATATAGAGTTAATTATGAAGGAAACTTTGCGGTGATAAATTGTGCTACACTTGAAAGTTGTTAACACAACTTTATGGTAAAACAGTTTATTCCAGTCAGGGGCAAGGGGGAGCTGTAGCCCCTGTAAAAAAATATGGGGTTTTCCCCCCCTAAAATTATCTGTAACTGTGATGGAGAGCTTAGCTCAATAGCATCAATATTTTGAGATACTATAATAGAGCAGTCAAGATTGAGATATCCTAATAGAGCAGTCATAGTATTCTTAGAGCCATTAGAGGAGCAGTGTAGCAAGCTACACATGTAGTTATAAATAAGGAGATATAGTCTAGTTGGTGAAGGGCAACTATTGCCAGCAGGTAGTGACCTTTTTTGGTATTCAACTTACAGCTAGACCATGGCATCATCAATCTAGACCCCATCCCCCCTCACCCCCCTAAATAAAGGTGTGTGGTCCACCCTTACTATTCCTGCATTAAAATTATACTGCCAATAATTCCATGAACTATCATTAAATTCACAACTATCATGGACAATTCAGTTTTGGTGACTGCTTTCCAAAGTAATGTGAGTGAGATGATGAGTGTGCAACAGGGAAGTGCAACACTTAGTGTGCTGGTCCTAGCATGAAATCAACTACATGGCAGGGGTCTGGAATTACATCCTAGAAGACTTTTGTGATTTAACACCTTGATTGAGAGTGCTAATGACAAAATGGAAATTTTAATGCTATAAATTAACACTGTAACTTTTAAAAGTCTATACCACAAATGAAACTATAACTACAATTACAACTAAGTGGGTATATAACTAACTACACATGTCAACAATTAGTGAAAACTAGCAGCAATTCTATCATCATGTACATTGCAGAATGTCTGGGATGCCATCTCTGGAAGGCTACTTTACTTGTACAAAAATCTCCCAACCACACTGCATGAGGATGTCAAAGTGCAATATGCACCTCAAACATTGCAGATTATACATATAGTTGTGTTCTTCAGTATGATTTAAAGCTATAGCCTTTGCCCTAAACATTCATTGAAGAAGTTGCTAGCTAGGTTATGCAGGATTATTGACATACATACATACATATAGTCACACATGCACATACACACAACACACACATGCATCCCAGCTATAGACTAAAATGTTGTATGCTTTGTGCTTATGTATATGTTTTCTTGTGTGTATCTGTGCTTTATACTCCCTAATGGAGGTCTTCACAGTACCAATAAAAAATAAATACATACATACACACACAAGGCCTTTGATCTGTATCTATATTATTTATACAGTAATATTATAATGACTGTGCAACTTTTATTAACTTAAGCAACTTGTCTACATTAACACAAACAATAGTAGATGGCAAATGTCATGGTTGTTCTAATAGAGTGAATGTTCTAGTAGCTTACAATGGCCTTCTCGCTTTTTAACTTTAAAAGTCAAGGATTTTACCACTTCTTAGAAACCTCAGATGTTCTTCTGGATCTTCCTGTGATTTAAAGCTCCTAGGAAGACAGATTGTAACAGTAGGTAGGAGGCAACCCACCAAGATCATTGCACTGAAAATTTCATCTTTGCCAGCCAGATGGTTAGAAAGGTCGCAGCTCTTTCAAACTTGGTGTGTTGAATACTTATACATCCAACTTCATTACCATCTTATGTGATACACTGTAAAAATTTAGTAGTGAATTGCTCTGCCACAATACTCACTACTTTTAAGTAGTGACGTTCACTACTTTTTGTAGTGAACGTCACTACTTTTTGTAGTGAACGTCACTACTTGGTGGTCAATGTAGTGACGTTCACTACAAAATTAGTAGTGAACGTCACTACACAAAAATAGTGAGTATTGTGGCAGACATTAGTAGTGACGTTCACTACATTTAGTAGTGACGTTCACTAGTTGGTTTTTACTGTGTAGGATTGGCTTCTCTTCTCTTGGCTTGTAGAGCACCTCGAACAAAAAAAATTCTTGACCCATCCGCAGAAAATCAGCCTCCTTGGAAAACACAGGCAAAGTTTTACTCACTTCTATACATGGTTTGGTAGGCCAACAACACTTGATATCACACTCAGAATCTGAGAGCTCTGGACGTCTTCTTTGGAGCACACGGAATAAAGATCAATCACGTGAGATATTAAAATCTGCGTGTTGCTCCAACAAAGGAACTCAGTTCCAAACCAAGGGTAGTATTAGTGATGGGGCACTAAGGGTAACATACTACGATAGTCGGGGATTTGTTTCTTGCAACTTCATTTTTCACGTTGCGGACCCTACCTAAGGGCACATTTTGTGTATGCGTGATTTTCGTTCAGACGTGGTCTAGGGGGAAGCATAGTCTGGCGCCGCCCGCCCCTTCGAAAAAAGTAAGGGTCTGGTGAAATACAGATACTAAATCATTTCTAGCGCCCAGATTCGGCGCTAGTCAATTAGTGCATGCCAATGACGTTCATACAGAAATCGCCTTGGCAACACAATGCTTTTGTTCGAATTGAAGTGCAATCATCTGACGTAACAAGCATTACGTGCGCTGTCTAATTGAATTCCTTTTGAAATGATTAGGTATTTGTATTTCTCCAGACCCTTACTTTATGCGAAGGGGCGGGCGGCGCCAGACTAGGGGAAGCACCCAGGCCTTCCCCCAAGAATATTCCACTTCACTTTTTTGGTCTTCAGCTTACAGCTAGGCCCTGGCATCACCAGAAGTCTGGCTACGCCCCTGCTGGCACATCACCAATGGCCTCTAGTTACAATGGAGTCTGTTGTGCCATATTGGCTTGATTGGGATTATTTGGTAATTGAGTCATCACCATGTCTCTTGTTCTGCATAGCCTCACTTTACTGCTGAGTCATTTTCAGAGACACGTCACACCTACAATATAAACTTTCAATATATAGCTAACTTAACTTGGTTTTTTGTGTCAGTTGTGTTTTAGTATTGCGGTTTTCTGATGCCTGTTAAACTCCCTTGACTGTGTACGTATGCATTTGTATCATTTCCTGTACATCTTTTCTACATGATCTGCACACACTGTGTTGGCCATGCACTGTTTGTACATGCCCCTTTAGTAGGTTGTCCCGTTGGTGATTGTACTTGGTTGTGTTTGCCCCTGGTCTAGATAAATAATAATGAATAAATAACTTAATGTTTGAGAAAACCACGAGGCCTAGAGACATAAACTAACCGGGGATCGATTCGCCTGTAAACGAAGGCACAGACGTATAATCGTTGCGCCCGTTCGTGCAGATGACTTGGCCATACGTGTAATTCTATATAACGCCCAGTACTACACCCTTGCTTAATTACAGATTGCGCGAAGGAGAAGATTAGCGAATGTCCGTGAAGTGACTGCAGGAGAGCGAGAGGCCACTTTACACGTAAACAAGAAGATTACAAGTAAGTTTTTATGTTTGTAACGTCTCAAGTCTGCATGCCAGCTGCCAGTCACATAAAATATGTAATTAACAATACAAGAAAACATTAAAACACATGCCACACGCTTTATAATATAAAATACAAGTAAACAATCTTATCTTGTGCAGTTGGCATGGCGAACTTCCTTTGTGTTGGTGTCAGGTAATTCAATACATGCTTAATCTTTTTTGCCTTCACCAGGGGGCTTAGCTACTACGTTCTGGCTGGCTTGGCTGACTTCCTTTATCTGGTTCATCTGACTTGCATACTCCTACAGTATTGTGTAGCTATCTCCTGCAAGTTGTGTATGCATAATTATAGTGTGTCACCCGTCACTGTGCCATTGCTACACCACTGATGAACCTTATTTAGCTCTAGTTGATGCTGATACTTTACTGTATATTGGCTAATAATTTTTATCTGTTGATGTTGCCTGAAATGTATTGCTGCATACAATACTGCAATAATGTACAGTTCTCTCCTGTATGTTTTGTATACATAATTACATATACTGTGTACACATCACTGTGCCATTACCACATGCACCAATGATGAACTGGCACTTAGCTACTGGTGGCCTTTAGTTACGATACCACTATTGTGTTGTATCTGTCACTACTATGACATATTGAGTTGATTTGGGGATCGTGCCTTCACCACTTAATAGCCTCACCAGGGGGCTGTAACGTTGGTGTATGCAGGGCCGCCTCCAGGTGGGGGAGGGGGGGGGGGGGCAACTGGGGCATTTTCCTCCGGGCCCCGACCTGAAAGGGGCCCCAGGAGGTCCCATGAAGGGCACCTTGAATACCTGTTTAAAAGATCGATATACTCTAATAGAGCAGTCAGATATAAATACTGTAATAGAGCAGTCACAGCACTCTTCAGAGGAGCAGTGTAACAAGCTTATAAATAAGGAGATATGGTTGTTGAGTGGTAGTTATTGTCATTGTCAAGAGGCAACTTATAGCTTGGGTGAAGTTGTGATTCAGAATGCATGGAAACCTCCTTGCCTCTGGGGCCCCACTTCAACTCTTTGCCCTGGGCCCCTTAATTTCTCTGGGTGGCCCTGGGTGTATGTACTTGTTTGTATGTGATGCAGTCCTTGTAAGAATAATCAAGACACACGGTAGTGTGTCGTGCGGCCCAGAAGCCGGCGCGCAACACCCGTGAGTATATTGACAGGAAGAAAGAAAACGCAATTTTCGCACCTCCGTAGCTCTGTGCTTCCTTGATGAAACAAGACAAGTTTTGCTGTGGACACTGCCTCCAACTTCAGCACTCCACATTTAAAATTTGAGCGAAATTGCTCTAAGCGTTCCCGAGATATGCGAATTCAAAAATTGGCTTTGTCTATTCGATTTTTTTTTCTTCTTATTTTTCTTTCTCTTGTCGCACACTTGCAAAAACTGCTATAAAACGCGAACGCCATATCCGATTGCCTTGAAATTTGGCACACAGAAGGGGGTATGGTATAAAGGCGCATCACTGTACCACACGCCTACAGGGTAAACCGCGTATGGGAAGAAGTTGAAAATCGGTGGGTGAATAGGTTAACTATTGAACCTCAAACCTTTTGTGGTATAAATCGAGCTAAAAACCAGGAAGATATAACGAAAACCAAAAGTGTGTAACAACTACGCAATCGAGATTAGCTAATAAAAAACGACTGCTTGCCATGCACGCCTACCAGATAAACCGCTTGGGGTAATGCTTTGAAAATCGCTGTATAGATGGTGTAATCATCTTAGAAAGGCTCTTCAATGGTGTAGAAGAATCAGAAATAAAGCCACGGAGTTATAACACGAAATCCAATTTGGTGTAGCAAGTGCGACATCGAGATACTCTAATAGAGCAGTCATCATAATAGAGCAGTCACCCTGAAGAGAATTCAAGAGATCAGCTAGAAACAAGTAACCTGTATAGAGATCAGCTACAAAGAAACCACCATGTAGAGAGTTCAGCTACAAACAAATCGCCCTGTAGAGAGATCAGCTAGAAGAAGTTTCCTTTTAGAGTTCAGCTGTAAACAAATCACCATGTAGAAAGATCAACTAGAAGAAGTCACCTTGTAGAGAGTTCAGTTACAAAGAAACCACCATGTATAGAGTTCAGCTATAAACTAGTGACCTTGTAGAGACATCAGCTAGAAGAAGTCAACTTGTAGAGGGTTCAGCTACAAAGAAACCATTCTGTAAAGAGCTCAGCTGCAAACAAATCACCTATATACAGAATTCAGAAACAAATCACCCTGTAGAGAGATCAGCTAGAAGTAGAAGAACAGGACTGTAGCCAAGAGGGGTTCGGTAGGTTCGGACGAACTGCCCTCTTGGGAAAAAGGTGCACAATTTCAGTAAAAAGGTCCACAATTCCAAGTCCATATAAGTCTACAGCAAACTGGAATCGATTCCTTAAAGTCCACGTACTTAATCCCCAAATCGCTAAAGCTGATAACAATCGATTGTGGTTTTACATTATACACGTGATTTAACACCTTATGTAAACAACGGTGATGGGACGCGCGAAACAGAAAGAGCGTGAGAGGAAGCGGTCAGCTTCTTCCTGTCAGCGACTAGATAAACTTTTTGCGAAGAAGAGCAAGGTATTTGAAGAAGAGGTGATTGCAATTGATAGTAATTCTGACGACGATTCCGCTGAAGATGTTTTGACCAGCTCTACTCCCTCCTTACCTTCTGGTAATAATTATATAGCTAGCTAGCTATATAGCTAGCTTGCTATAGTGAATAGATAGTAGATAAACATTCTAATTCTCGTAAATGCAAGTATTAAATTACCCGGTTTTGAGTGTAAAATGATTCTACTGTGCTCATGCAAACGTGGCGTGGCTTGTGCCTGTCAGTTATCTACTATACAACAGACTGTCAGTTACTGATTACTCCAGGATGCTGTAATTCAATGCACAACATATAAACAATAGATTGTGCTAATAATTTTAATTGTCATTAAATTATCAACTCAGTATACCATGTATAGTAGAAATACAGTGTAATGTATAGTATGAGTACGTAATACGTAGTATGAAACTGATGGCTCACAATAAATCATTCTTCTAATCTATTATAGGAACGGAAGTCATTTTAAATCCGGTTGAAGATATTACCAGTAGCCATACTCCACCATCACTACTTACCCCTGCATCATCATCAGCTTCTGAGTCTCAAATGGTGAAAGCAACTGATGTGCCACAACCTAGCAAAACACCAAGCCTTGTCCAAATGGACATTGGCATAATCTATTCTAAGGCTACGTCACCTGTTGATTTTTCTGCTGCAGTGCACTCGCTGACGGTGGCTGAAAAGTATGAATTGCTTACAAACCATAAAATTCCACACAAGGACCATGCATTTCCAACACAGCATGTTGGTGGTTGCAATCGCAGTTTCAAACCTGCATGCCTTTCACTGCATCCTTGGATGGTGTACAGTGAGCAGGTTGATGGAGTATTCTGCATCATATGTGCCATTTTCTGCACTGATTTGTCCAAAGGAAGCTTTGTTAACAAGCCATTCCATGCGTGGAACAAAAAAGTGAAAAGGCTAAGGAGCATGAAAATTCTTTGTATCATCAAAAGTGCATGGAACTGGCTGATAGCTTCAAATATAATGTTGAGCATCCGGATGTCTCCATCACATCTCAGGTAGATGCTCGCAAAGCTGCAAATATCGAACGCAACCGTAGCATTCTGAAATCTTTGGCTAGCGCTGTGCTGTTTTGTGGCAAACAGTGCATAGCCTTGTGAGGAGATGCAGAAAAACCTGAAACACCAGGTAATCCAGGAAATTTTCTTGCTCTACTAAAATTGCTAGCTACAAATGATGATATATTAAGGAAACATCTGGAAACTCCTGCAATGAGAAATGCAACATGCATCTCTCCTCAAAGTCAGAATGATTTGATTGAGGTTATAGGTGAGCAAATATTCCAAGGCATAGTAGATGATGTCAATGCATCTCCATTTTATGCTATTCTGGCAGATGAGGTAACATCCCACAATGTGGAGTACCTAGCTTTATGTGTCAGATTTTTTGATCATAAGCAGAATACAATCAGGGAAGAATTTTTGGCATTTCTGCCCTTAGTAAGAATAACAGGTGAGGCAATTTCTGCAGTCATATTAGGCTTCTTAAGTAAGAACCAAATTCCAGCATCAAACATGCATGGTCAGGGGTATGATGGTGCTAGCAACATGGCTTCAGATTCGGTAGGTGTCCAAGCACGTATTAAGCAGGCAGCCCCATTAGCTACGTATGTACATTGTAATGGCCATTGTCTTAATTTAGTTATCAGCAAAAGTTGTAAATTACCACAAGTACACAATGTTCTTGATCGGATGCAAAGCTGCAGTAAGTTTTTTCTGTACAGTCCAAAGCGAATAGGTGTTTTAGAACTCATTATAAGGCAAAATGTGGTTGATGAGACAAGAAGAAAACCCTTGTTGGATGTTTGCAGGACCAGATGGGCAGAACGGCAGAGTGCTTATCAACACTTCTATCAGGCATATGTGTTCATTACTGAGGCTTTGGAGCTGATCGGCTACAAACAGCACATGGAAAAGTATGGCACCACCTATTCAGATTGGGGTACAACAAGCCGTAGTGATGCACAACAACTGCTAGCAGGAATCATCAGCTTTGAATTTATTGTAGTCTTTCTTACAACTTACCAATATCTCTCACACTTAGCTGGTATCACAGTAAAGCTACAGAAACGTACACTTGATATTATTGAAGCTCATGAAGAAATTACAGAGATTACCAAAACTTACAGCCTTGAGCGGAAAAATGTTGACTATGGGTTTGCTAAGATATTTGAACACAGCAAAAGAGTTGCAGAAAAAGTAGATTGCACCATTCAAATGCCACGCATTGCCTCTAGGCAGAAGCATCGTAGCAATGCTGCAGCAGATAATCCTTGTGAATACTTTCAAAGGAATGTAGCAATATCACTGCTGGACCACATAATTTCTTTCTTGGACCAGCAGTTCTGTGATTCATCTGTTTCTGCTATTGTGCTGTTAGGGCTTGTGCCATCTATTCTTTGCAGAAAGAATATTAACCTTGAAACAGCTGTTTCCAAATACAGTGCAGATCTTCCATCCCCAGAACTATTCCAAATGGAACTTAAGCGTTGGAAAAATCGCTATACTGGTAAGAAAACCAGAGAAAGACCATCATCAGCTGGAGAAGCACTAAAGGAGTGTGACAAGGATATGTTTCCCAACATATTTGTACTTTTACAGATTGCTTGTATCATTCCAGTAACATCCTGCGAATGTGAGAGGAGTGCAAGTGGATTGAGGCGTTTAAATAATTTTCTAAGGGCATCAATGGGAAAAGATCGGCTCTCCCATTTGGCATTAATGCATATACACTATGACACTCCAATAGATCTTGACAGTGTAGTAGATACTTTTGCCACACAACATCCACGTAGACTCGAGCTGAATTCACTGCCCTGAATTTCACATAATTATTATTATGATTTGGCACTTGTAACATTTTTTAAACCACCTACAGTTTAATAGCGATAACAATTAACACTTTTATAGTGTACAAATTCTTTATCATGATAATATTATGTGTATAACTACATAGTCCCTTGTTGCAATGCATATGGTACAGAATTGACACATCAGTAAAAATCGTGCTATTTTAGTGGCTGAAATGTCACCAAATTCAGTCTTTTAACATGTATTCCTTAACAAATTTCCTGGGGGGGCATGCCCCCAGACCCCCCTAGTTTTTTCGCACACCATATGCATAATTATGGTGCAGAATTAGTAAATAATTGTGCTCTTTTAGTGGCTCAAATTCAGTCTTTCAGCATGAATTTTTTTTTAATTTCCTGGGGGAGCATGCCCCCAGACCCCACTAGTTTTGTGTGCTTCGCACACCCTCAGCATCACACTAAAAGGTCCACTTTTTCTTCAAAAGAACCTACCAACCTAAAGGTCTGCCTACGGCCCTGAAGAAGTTACCTTGTAGAGAGTTCAGCTACAAAGAAACCATCATGTACAGAATTCAGCTGCAAACAAATCACCTGTACAGAGTTCAGCTACAAACAAATCTCCCTGTAGAGAGATCAGCTAGAAGAAGTTTCCTTGTAGAGAGTTCAGCTACAAACAAATCACCCTGTAGAAAGATCAGCTAGAAGAAGTCATCTTGTAGAGAGTTCAGTTAAGAAGAAACCACTGTGTAGAGAGTTCAGCTATAAACTAGTGACCTTGTAGAGACATCAGCTAGAAGAAGTTACCTTGTGGAGAGTTCAACTACAAAGAAACCATTCTGTAAAGAACTCAGCTGCAAACAAATCACCTGTACAGAATTCAGCTACAAACAAATCACCCTGTAGAAAGATCAGCTAGAAGAAGTTACCTTGTAGAGAGTTCAGTTACAAAGAAACCACCATATAGAGAATTCAGCTACAAACAAATCACCCTGTAGAGAGATCAGCTAGAAGAAATTACCTTGTAAAGAGTTCAGCTACAAAGAAACCACCATGTAGAGAGTTCAGCTGCAAATAAATCACCCTGTAGAGAATTCAGCTACAAACAAATCACCCTGTAGAAAGATCAGCTAGAAGAAGTCACCTTGTAGAGAGTTCAGTTACGAAGAAACCACTGTGTAGAGAGTTCAGCTATAAGCTAGTGACCTTGTAGAGACATCATCTAGAAGAAGTTACCTTGCAGTGGAGAGTTCAACTACAAAGAAACCATTCTGTAAAGAGCTCAGCTGCAAACAAATCACCTGTACAGAATTCAGCTACAAACAAATCACCCTGTAGAAAGATCAGCTAGAAGAAGTTACCTTGTAGAGAGTTCAGTTACAAAGAAACCACCATGTAGAGAATTCAGCTACAAACAAATCACCCTGTAGAGAGATCAGCTAGAAGAAATTACCTTGTAAAGAGTTCAGCTACAAAGAAACCACCATGTAGAGAGTTCAGCTGCAAAGAAACCACCCTGTAGAAAATTCATCCATAAACAAATTGCCCTCTAGAAAGATCAGTTAGAAGAAGTTACCTTGTAAAGAGTTCAGCTACAAAGAAACCATTCTGTAAAGAACTCAGCTGCAAACAAATCACCTGTACAGAATTTAGCTACAAACAAATCACCCTGTAGAGAGATCAGCTAGAAGAAGTTACCTTGTAGATAGTTCAGCTACAAACAAATCACCCTGTAGAGAGATCAGCTAGAAGAAGTTACCTTGTAGATCGTTCAGCTACAAACAATTCACCCTGTAGATAGAGCAGCTAGAAGAAGTCACCTTGTAGAGTGTTCAGTTAAAAGAAACCACCATGGAGATTTCTGTAATAAATATATGTATTGTATATTTATATAATTTGTACATTTACTGATAAAATATTTAAAGTACATCTGCTTCATCTTTTCTTCTTTCTGTGGTAAAGAAAAAAAGATACATTAAAAAAGTCCCAAAGCCGGCTATAGGCCGGCTTTGTGGTATACAAATACAAAAAGAAGTGAAATCTAATCCAAAACAGCCAAGCTGTAAAAAAAGAGTGCAGCCCTCAAAAGGCTGTATAATGGTGAAAAAAGGTGTGAAATCCAAGGTGGCGGCCAAGAAATGGCTGTGATGGTAGGTTAATGGTAAAAATTTTAATAACGACAATTCAGGTGAATTTTTGTGCCACTTCACAAAATTTACCTGAATTGTCATTATTAAAATTTTTACCATTAACCTACCATCACAGCCATTTCTTGGCCGCCACCTTGGATTTCACATCTTTTTTCACCATATCTTTTTTGAGGGCCACACTTTTTTTTACAGCTTGGCTGTTTTGGATTAGATATTAATAATATGAACAAACTGGTATATTTCAGTTTTATCTGAAATACACATACTGTTTCCTTTTCACTTGATACTTAGTACTGGACCTATGCTTATTGCAAAGAACTACCAGAGTGTTGTTTTGAGTTGAAGGATGCTTTTCAAGGTGCTTATTGGGGTGCACTCTATTAGGATTTTTGCAACAAACATGGGCAATCACTATTATGAACCCATGCACTGTCGTGGTTCATGATATAGCACTTACACCTGTTAAGTTAAATCTTTCAATATAGGCATATAAATAGGCAATTAGGCCATACATTATAATACATTATAATTATTAGGCCTGCTTTTACTGTATCCATACATTATAATTATTAGGCCTGCTTTTACTGTATCCTTCCTCCCTCCCCCCCACACACACACACATGCAGACTCCTTTGTCACTGTGACCCAAGGACTGTCACCACTGACTTTAATGTTTTGCTTCCATTATGGATGATCTTAATAATAAATGTACATGTACAGTAAGTGCATGCATACTAAACTGAATAACATATCTCACAAATATAGCTGTATTATAAGTAGTGTCTACTGAATATAGAGCTCCAGCTGATCTATCAAAGCTGATGCAGTATCAAATGTATACCATGAACACAGTTTAGCTTCTATATCACTTGTAGTTGCTCCGTTCAGCTCACGATAGAACCAGGGTTGGGTAGAGTTTGCACAGCATCCAACACTGATACCACAATCTAGTCCATCCCACAATGGGTCATTAAATGCATAGTCATTGACATCATCAATGTCTGCACCTCCTGATTCACAATAATAGTTGGCTCCCACAAATGGGGGAACAGCTGGTCCTCCACCAACAGCACATGGACAGTTGGTACCAGAATTCTGTAGGTTATCATATCTTCCAATGGTGTATGTCCATATGTGCTGACGAGGGCTTCCATAGGTAATTAGTAGACCTTCTGCATAGTGTCCATCAATTGTTTGGCCTCCACTGCTATATCCCCAGAAGGCATTTGGAACTCCCTTCTCATACCCTCTTGCTTTACCACAGACCCTCTGGTAACTTGTCCCATTAGTAGAGAAATATGCAGAAGAACAAGTAGCATGACTATCACTAACCCTACGACAGAAGCTAACACCAGAGTAAGTGTCCTCGCGCCATCCAGAGGGGCAATCATCTCCTACACTGATATCAATATCTGCGATTCTTCTCCATCCTCCACCCACACCAGCACACGTAGAAATGAAGCCAGCAACAATTGCTGTCATATTGCAATATGTCCATTGAGTGCCATTAATGCGATAAAACCCTGAATTGTCACCTGTTTCAGGATTATTGTTGTAGATGTCCTCACAGGATGGTCCGGTGTAAGTCATGCCACAATATACCTTGGTGAGACCATCTGTGATCCAGTAATATCCTGGCCTGTCATGACTTTCAGGATTTTTATTGTAGATGTCCTCACAAGATTTACCGGGGTAGAATGGCGATTTAAAATGATACACACTGCACTGGTCACCCATCACCAATTGCTTAGTGAGGATTACTGCTACAAAATAGTAAACTACAAATGTCATCTCTTTATACTGCTCTAGCAACATTAATAGGGTTTCATACCGGGAAATGCATGAAAAATGGCTCATGAAAAAACAACTGCCCGTTATGTTTCCTGTTGGACTGTGAACTTTATACCATGGACTAATGAATTAACCATAATCATATTCTTTTATACAGTGTCTTTGACCTCTTGTGTACAGGTTACGGTATACGGAAACATTGGTTAACCAGGAATTTGAGTCATATGGCTTTAAAATTTATTCATACCTATGATTGCATCATGCGTTATGTAATCAAAGGTAATCAATGGGTAGTGATTGCATGAAGATTGTAGTCTCGTCCTCGCAGACCTATTATCCGGGGTGGCGCTTATCGATTAGAGGTTATAAGCGCCCCCTCCGAAAGAGTGATGAAATGCCCATACCCGAGCCCATACCTTTTTTGTCCGAGAAATCGCCAACTTTGGCGAGTGAGAATTGGTGTTTAATAGTTTCACAGGAGGTGATGATTCTGGAGTGGCAAGTCATAGCCATGAACTAGCATTTTGGCGGGAGTTGTTCACCACGTGCAGTCCGAGGTGCAGCGATAGACGCTTCGTGTATTTTACAAGCTGTAGCCGAGGTTTCTTCTGATTTTAATATTGAATTAAAAGACGAGCAAGTAGAGGCGATTCTAAATTTTTGTCAAGGTCAAGATGTATTTGTGTCATTACCAACCGGATTTGGCAAGTCAATGATATATGGCCTACTGCCACTGGTTTTTGATAAGATAAGAGGCAAGTTTAGCTGGTTATGTTTTGATTAACATACTGAATTACAGGTCTACCAGGAAGCATTGTTGTTTGTATAAGTCCACTGATCGCGATTATGAGAGACTGGAGCAAGCAGCATGGTTCAGCACAATGGGTATATCTGCAGAATTTGTGGGAGAGGGGCAGACTGATCCTACAGTGAGGTAAAAGGTTCTAAGAGGAGATGTACAACTCTTATTCATAAGCCCTGAGAATCTTTTGTGCAACATGCTTTTGACAGAGTGGTACAAGAGGTCTCTCGTCGCTCTGGCCGTTGATGAGGCGCATTATGTCAAGACATGGTAAAGTTACTTGTGATACTGCGTTTACTTTAATTAGTGTTTTTTTACAGGGGTGATAAGTTTCGTACTGTGTTTGCTCAAATAGGAGAAGTACGATGCCTGATCCCCAGCAACGTCAAAGTTATGGCACTAACATCCACTGCCACTATTGAAACATTTCAAGTTGTTTCACAGAGGCTTGCTTTGCATAAGCCAGTGACTGTAGCTGTATCACCAAACAGGGTAAACATCAAGCTATTGGTACAGCCTTCTAAATCGTTAAAAGAGTTTGCTAAGGCTGTTGTACAGGAGCTAAAGGCAAAGAAAACAGCATACCCTAAAACTGTTATTTTTGCTCGCAGCTATCAAGACTGCACAAGTCTATATTTGACAGTGGCATGTAGCTTAAGAAAGGATATAACATTTCATCGAGGGTACCCTAATTTGTTGAAGTATCGTCTTGTGTCAATGTACACATGAGCTTCTACTGACGAGATGAAGAAAAAGATAATGACCTTATTTTCACAAGAAAACTGTACTCTGCGTAGGGTGTAACTAATCACTGGACTGGAACACTGGAATGGAACACTGGACTGGACTACTGGACTGACATATTTTTGGTTTTTACACATTCTGAGGTTGGTTTTATTGAGTCTTGCTAGCCAAGGACCTTCAGAAAACTTGCAATCTGCTACTAAAATGATGAGTGTGAGAGGTGGAATAAGCAAAAACTTACTTCCAGTGATTTCACCTATTATGTTCTTCTACAGTACATATACTATACTCCTTATCAGTATGCTGCAGGGAATGTGCTAGTTATGGTTAACCAACAATAAAGTCTTAGAGATAGTAGCAAGCTCTTGTACAATGTTAATAAATTTGGTCACATATTATAGTACACCAACCAGCACATCTAAGAACCAATCATGATAACAGAAAAACCCTACAGTCGTGCAATGAGTTTGTATATTGCATGTAGGAATGAATTTAACCACAATAGATTATCCTAGGAAGGATAGGTTGTGTCCAGGGGTCTGAGCTATTTAGTGCAAGGATTCATAGGTAGCACAAATATAGTAAAATGATTTTTGGTTAGCTATTGCTATAATTATTACAATCTCCAAAACACGATACTAAGAAGTGTATAAATGTTGTAGAGCATAACAATTAGTCAGTTTTAGCTTACTCCACTCCTCACACTCATCATTTTATTAGCAGACTGCAAGTTTTCTGAAGGTCCTTAGCTAGCAAGACTCAATAAAACCAACCTCAGAATGTGTAAAAACCAACCTCAGAATGTGTAAAACCAAAAATATGTCAGTCCAGTAGTCCAGTCCAGTGTTCCAGTCCAGTAGTCCAGTCCAGTGATTAGTTACACCCCTCTGCGTATTGTCATTGCCACGACATCCTTCAGCATGGGTACTGATATCCCAGACATCCGTCAGATCATTCACTGGAGTCCTCCAACTGAGATAGAACAATATGTTCAGGAAATTGGATGAGCAGGTCGAGATGGAGAAGATTCTGTAGCTACTCTGATGTTTGATAAGGCCATGAAAATGTATGCAGAATGTAAGACAGAGTGTCGACGCAAGAACCTTTTTGGTAATTTTATTGAGTACAACCATAACACTGACCCACACTGTAAATGTTGTGATGTATGTGAAAGCATTTGTGATTGTACACTTTGCAAAATGCCTATGTAATAATAATATTGTCAATTCATTGTAGTGTTAAAAAGTTACATTTTGTAAGTACCATACTTTTCAATTATTCAATCTTTGATCTCTTGCTTAGAATATTGCTGTAGTACACTCTTTATATGTTTATACATAGCTGGCTGTCTTCCTAGACTTGTAAAGACTCGACGTTCTTCCAAGTTGCTTGACCATTTCAGCACATTCCTTGTCAAAAGCTGGCCTTGCGTGGTGCCCTGATTCTTGATATATTCCAGTTGCTGATGTTATGTTGTCACAGACTTGGTGAACAATTCCAACAGATCGTGCAGCACGACTTAAAGCCTTTGGCGTAACATTGGAATGTAGCCCTCTGATCATCCTCTTCAATTGACAATTCAAATATTCTAGATGCAAATCACACGGCACATTGCACCCACGATATCCCTCTGTGTTGATGCACCTAGACCACTTCAGTTGTGCAGCTTTCCTCTCAGAGAATAAACAATAGTACTGAGTTAAAAGAATCACAACTTCTTTGGAGTAATTGAAACAACATCCAGCCTTGAATACATTTAAAATAAATTTGTAGTAAGTCATTATTCTATCTCCATCTCCTTCTCGTATGTAATCATTGAATGCATGCCACAGAAGTCCAAGATTCAACACTTGCAATGCATACAAAAACACCTTATCAGTTATTCCCATGTTTACATCTGGCTGAAAAGCAATAAACTGTACAACAATTTCTTTAGCCAGGCTTTGTAGAGTTTTTCTATGTGTGACTGGATTTTGGAAAATCACCTTGTGGGTGCATTGTTGATTCAGAGAAAAAAATGTATTTTAATAATTTAATACATTGTTACTCACCAGCCTTGGCAACTACAAGCATGAATTTTTCAACAAAGATGGAGCAATTCATAACATTTAAGAACATCTGATGGCCAAGATAACTCTTGTAGAGTTTCCCACCATTTTAGATAGATTTTTCACCAGTGTTGCTATATCATGAGTCCTCAAAAAGGGGCTGAGTGTCGGGGTGGCAGGGTGGGTAAGAAATAGACTACAGAATGGATGAGGATGGTAATTGAAGGCACCAGACAACAAAACAGCCCATCAGAGGCAGGAATAGACTGAAATCTCACAAAACAAACATACATCACACATTCAGCTTACTGATCATCTGTCCAGAGTGTATACATAAACCCCCAAAAGCACTTCCCTGCTGTTCACAAACCTGTACAGACATCTGGCATGGTTATACAGGCTGCCAGAAAGCAGTCTACCACAAGCAGATCTGACAAGTTGAAGAGGAGTTTGATACGGAATTGTTAGCCTGATAGTGCAGCAACTTCATGCTGGTGTTTTCTTATTTTTGGCTCTTGCACCCATATGGTTGATTTTGCTATATCTATTCACATATTGTGGCAGCACTAATGCCAAGTACATCAAGATACGCTAATAGAGTAGTTGAAAGTTACCTCAATAATGTAGGCTCTATTTAGCTTTTGTTTATCACCACACATCATAAGGTGGAGGGTTTTGACTGTCATTTGCAGTATTGTTGAGCCACATCAATTAGTTCTTAGATTGATCTCTTTTGAATGTCCGCCTGCTAAGTGCATGTTTCCCTTCATGTTAATGATCATTGTGTTCGATTTTTCACACAGTTCTCATGACCGGTAAAAATACTGTAATGGCAACTGTACTATAATTTAAGCAAAATAAGTGTTATTTCTTTCTCTGATAGTGTGAAACAAGAAATTGTACTGACCACATATTGGTGATTGCTTTATTAGGAATAAGTACATTGCGTGAACTTTGTGATTGTCATATCATGTTCACACTGCTGTGGAAAGGGTATCTCTGATGTCCACTCAATTACAATGTTTAAACTTCCTCATCAGTAACTGGTTTTCCAGCCTACTGCCACATAATCTAAAATCATCATTCATTTTGGCCACTGCATACTTTCCATGAATTGCAGTAGTCTCCTTTTAAAATTGTATTATGCTTTATCTGATCCATTCTGCCACTTTTGAAATAATGTATGTACATAAGTTAGTCCACTGAGATTTTTCAATATGGTCTGGGTTTATGCATTTGTTGTGCATAACCCCAAACATGCTGTCAAATTAACCTTTTTTGGCTACCCTTAGTTTAGTGTCACTGAACTTGAAGTCAAAGCACATAATGTGTACATACTGTATTGACAATACTATAATATTTTATATGTTATTAAATATCAAATTTCCACATATATACAGTGCATGTATCAAAATCGAAAGGTTACAATGCTATTGACAGTGGTGGGAGGGGGTACAGGGAACATGCCACTTTCCTTTCACACACACATACACACACACACACACCATTGATCATTAAAGTGAAGCCATCCACTGGACGATGCCTCACACTATTGGTAGTGAACCAAACCATGGCTACCTCTTCCTCCCTTGTGGACATGTCATTTAATACTTGTCTGGCAATACCCTGTCTACTTTGAAATTCATGGTGACAAGTTCCTGTGCAGGAAGAGTAGTGTTCTGCACCTTCTGGCACACATCTCTCTACATGTTCCTATCTTTGGCAAGGCAGTACTGAATCTCTTGAATCAGGTCCTATAGTTCCTGCTTCGCCTTGTCTCTCCAATGGACCTTAGCTCCATGCACCGGCTGAGGCTGTGAAAACCACTCAACCGACAGTCTCCGTCCCTCCCCACAGACAGACAGACACACACTAATTCTGTACACAAGATTTTGTAGTCTTGTCAAATACTCTAATAAAACAGTCACCATATGCAACACTATTAAAATCCTCCATTGAGTATGAAAACTTGCATCAGTAGCACCATCCTAAGGGCACATTTATCATACAGTACAATAGTACTGCATAGTAAAGATGATGACAGGGTGGGCGCGGCTGGTGATAAAACATCACCCAAAAACTTGCCTTGATTTTTCTTCATAACGACATGACAGTATTGGTTGGATAGAGTCAAGCACACTTCTCTTGTTTGTTTCATCATATCCGGACTGGTAGCATTCTTTCCTTCATGACTTTCTTTGTGTTTCTTCACATGATATGTCAAGCAAACCACGTAATATAGCTATACATGTAATACCATGTAAACATAGTTAGTGAGTGAACCTTGTGTTAAGCTAGATAACTTGATAAACTTCTAAGTGAGTACATGCAGTTTAGCAATATGTGGTGCATTATACTTTTAACTAATCGACAAAAAATTGCTGACTACCTGCATATACACATATACATGTGCATTGTTCCTACTCTACAGTGTAGTCCTAATTTTTCTTATACTTGTACTTGTGTAGCCTGCAAGAATTTATTTTTTTGAAAAATAGTTATTTTATCGTTAAACCTGTGACTGTCACTATTCACTGTGCTGGTCATGCACTGTTGTACATGCCCCATTTATAGATTGCCCCGTTGGTAGTTGTACTTGGTTATATGTGCCCCGGGCCTAGTAATTATACAAACAAGTAGTAAGAATAATAAGAAATGCGGTTAAAATTACGTCATAAATAAATAATTAATAATTGATGTTTGAGAAAACTACGAGGCCTAGAGACATGAACCAACCGGGGATAGATTCGCCTATGAATGAAGGCACAAACGTATAATTGTCGCTCCTGTTCGTGCTGATGACCTGACCATACGTGTAATTCTATATAACGCCCAGTACCACACCCTTGCTTAATTATTTACAGATTGCGCGAAGGAGAAAATTAGCGATGTCCGTGCAGGAGAGCCAGAAGCCACTTGTGTAAACAAGAAGATTACAAGTAAGTTTTTATGTTTGTAACATCTCAAGTCTCTATGCCAGCTGCCAGTGGATTCATTCACGTAAATAAACAATACAAGAAAACATTAAAACACATGCCATGCTCTTTACAATACAATTACATATAAAATACAAGTATACAATTTTGTCTTGTGCAGCTGGCATGGCGAACTTCCTTTGTGTTGGTGTCAGGCAATTCAATACGTGCTTAATCTTTTTTGCCTTCACCTGGCGTAGCTACTAGGCTCTGGCTGGCTTGGCTGTCTTCCTTTATCTGGTTCATCTGGCTTGCATACTCCTACAGCATTGTGTAGCTATCTCCTGAAAGTTGTGTATGCATAACTATAGTGTGCACCCATCACTGTGCCATTGCTACATCACTGATGAACAGCGGCGGAGGAAGTAGTTGATATGAGGGGGGGCTTCGCTGAGCTGACCCAGACTTCTTTCTATAGTTTGGTAAGGTGAGACCAAAAAAAAAAAAAAAAAAAGGTCACAACCAGCTCACAAGAGCTTTCCACCTCACCAGCTACCATTTCTAGCTGATAAACTACATAAAAATCCTTACATAGCTCGCTACACACTGACTACTTTATTAGTGTGACTGCTCTATTAGAGTATCTCGATCTTTATCACGGTTTTCAGCCCCACTCCAAGAAAGATAATTTCGGTGTGATATCATTCTGAGGGGGGGCTAAGCCCCCCCTCAGCAGACCTAGGGGGGGCTTTAGCCCCCTAGCCCCCCCCTTTCCGCCGCCTATGCTGATGAACCTTACTTAACTCTAGTTGAAGTTGATATACAGTGTTGTATATTGGCTAATAATTTTTATCTGGTGATGTTGCCTATAATGTATTGCTGCATACAATACTGCAATAATGTATAGTTCTCTCCTGTATGTTTTGTATACATATACTTTGTACACATCACTGTGCCATTACCACACCAATGATGTACTGGCACTTAGCTACTGGTGGCCTTTAGTTACGATGCCACTATTGTGTTATATCTGTCACTACTGTGACATATTGAGATGATTTGGGGATCATTCCTTCACCACCTAATAGCCTCACCGGGGGGGCTGTCACGTTGGTGTATGTACTTGGTTGTATGTGATGCGGTCCTAGTAATAATAATAATAATAATAATAATAAAGCTAGCTATGATCGAGCGTGATCGTGCCAGTGAATTCACTCCACCCGAGACTCCCTCAGTCTTCTCTCCAGTGCACAGGAATGGGGATTATTCCATCAGTAAGTCAGTTTTCGGCAAACATTCAAGCGTCTACATAACTGATTTGTGACACCAATTTCCATTTATTTGAAATCCACCCGAACTTTGAAATATGCACTCTTCGAAATTAAAATCTTTCGAAATTCAGATTTTGCTTCTTGTGCGAAAATTTCTGTTTTGAAATAACCCGCTAGCTATACGGTACTAATAAACTATGCTGCATATGCAGTACATTGTATGACACAAATCCAATGGGAACTTTCTTTGTCATGAATATTGGGATAGAAAGTTCTTCCTATTATGCTCATAATTTTGTCCAAAACTTAGCCTTCAGTTACCATGTTTTGCTATAAATATGCACTTTTAATGAAGCTTTTAAAAAGCTTGTGAACAACATACTGTTTAAAGTAAAAACACAACAATTGTTACAACTTACAAATGACTTTTTAATCAAGTTGACTGCTTTGTAAAATAGCTATAGGCCACGTCATAAGCTATCTGCCTGCTTTATTAGAATTACTGACTATTGCATTAGAGTACGTAGATCAGTCTTTTTCTGTGAGTACCCATACATGTACAATTGCAAGCTGAACACTTTGAGTGATCTATCTGCAATATATATCCAGTGAATTGTAAGTTCGATCATTGCAGAAATGAACTAGCTGGGGTATTACTTAAGTTATAAGGAAAAGTACTGGTGTATGAGCTGAAATTGATCCCCTTTTTACTTGACATGTGTTCTGTTGTTATCTCACCATTGCACCAAACATCCTGCCGTACCATGGCCAATTGCTTAAAGTATACCTTAACTAACACATACTGAAGCATCATAGTTAGTGCTTGTATATTTTGGAGTATGTGGTCTATCCATTTAGTCGTCTGTTATTGTCACTTGTAGAATGGCAAGTCCACCATGTTACCAAATACAAAACAGTATCCAGTCACCACCACATTGAGGGTGTACACCCAGGGGTCTTCCAAGTACAATATCCATGATGGAATTGACACTCTGAGTGATCTATCTGGCTAGACGTATCTACAATAGGTTCAGTCAGGTTAGCAAATAAACTAGCTGGGTATCCTTCCCTGACCAGGAGATGCTTCTTTAAGCATTTAAGGTCTGTAAAAGCTTAACAGTGCTCCCTCAATTATCCAAGCCCCTCCTCTATTATCCAAACACTCAGTTATCTGTACAGTAAAATGACTGCTCTATTAGAGTATTTTGTCTAAGATTATTATGTTCTGTTACAGTATTTCAACATGGCTTGGTAAATAAATAAATAAATGGGCTTTGATTACCCGACCTTTTGATTATCTGAACATGTCTTGGTCCCCAAGGGGATCGGATAATCAAGGGAGTACTGTATTCATGTATTTGATACAGTAGCTCTTTCCGTGGGGTGAGATTTGTAATGCTTGTACACAGCACAGCATGAGGTACAGTCTTGAAGATGGAACGCATGCATTCATTACAACTGTCAAAATATTATGCTTTCCACACAAGGTTAACACAGAGCCTCTTTGAATATAATTATAGCCTTACTACATCATGCACATGAACTTAGAAACAAAGTGACGAGGACCAACAACTCTAGGAGATGTATATTCTCAAGAAGTACATCAACAGTGCATGGCTGAGTAGTTCCTGCTGAAATGTAACTAGTCTTAATCTTGTTACTTGTTACTTTTGTCCCATGTAACTTCGTCACAGTTACTTTTAAAAAGGTAACTATATATAGTTACTAGTTACTTTCATAAATACGCTATGCTTGTTTGGTAATTGTAACATGATTATTTTGCCCATAACAAGGGAAGGAGAGAACTCAATTATATATATATATATATATATATATATATATATACTGTATAGCCTAAATATTTTGAGGGGTAAAATATTCGAGGTTGAGCAATGTAAAAATAAAATTTTCGCTGATTTGCAAACAATCCCATACTGGAGCAATGTGAGTAAAGTTTCTTGCTCAAGGAAACAACAACACCAAAGTGGCATATGGTATAGTAGGGATATAACACTTTTTATTGTTTTACTGTGGTTTAATATATTGTGCACTATACTCCAACTTGTTTCAGTACTTTTTATCTATGTGCTATGGTCCCTACTCTAGTTGAAAATCCCAATTTTTTCTGTATACTTGTGGTAGTATAGTCAAAAGTATTTGCATTTAACCTTCTCACAGATCCTTAGTGGGATAGCATTCACAGAGATGTATACTAGTGAAATTAGGGTGATGGAGGCTAGCTTTTTGCTAGATAATTATTTCAATAAAATAATAAAGCCTGTTAGATGACCATTTTGATTAAAACCACAAAAATCTATCTAGATGCATGTTCATAGTAAACAAATACTATAGTGTTGAGAGATCAATAGATCATAGTTGTAAAAGATCACTATATAGTAGCTCCTAATAACTTAATATTACAGTCAAGCATATGTACCTTATATGACCGTATTAAAGCCGGGCTCAAATACACGCAGGGGCTCAAATATACGCCGGGTACAGCTAGGGGACTGTCATAATAAACACCGGGGCTCATTTAAACGCCGGGGTGCTAATGATATGCACTGAAAGGGGTTCTAAACTCGTGTCAGCTGCTAACTATACAGTGATGTCTCGTCACCAGTCTTATGATGTCTTGTCTTGTTTGACTATGCCTTCTCTTCTGGTGATGGCCATAGCGTATTTATCGTGGTCATTGTCATCTTTCCACCCGACTTCCAATGTTTCACCCAGCAGAGGAGTCCAAATACGTGATGGGCTATGGATTTCGTATTTCGTAGGTACTTGTACTGGCACCTGTCATTCTCATCGAGTGGCTAGTAAGAAATAAACGCCCGGGTCCAAATTAACGCCGGTCTCGTTTAAACGCCAGGTCAAAAATGATTTATAGGAAATAAACGCCCAGGCTTCTATACGGTCATATACGGTAACTACTCTAATAGAGTAATCAATGCTACAGTTTAGGACAACTTTGATATTTGTTTTGAAAGTAACTTAAAATCCGATTCCAAAGCTCAAGTGGGCACATCCCCAGGACACTTAATTTTATTCCTAATCTATAATATTATACTTCTTTAATTTCAGAAATCTCCTTTCTTTGAAAACCCAACATCACATATGAACTGTCAACCATGAAATGATGATCTGACTTACAGAATGCTGCATAAGTACATACAGTGTACAGTAAACAAAACATAATCTTATAGTTCTATTTCTACAAGTTCAGTGTAATATGCAGTACAAGATAACATAGTTCAAAGTAGCTACTAGTGTGTATGCATGATTATTAGTGTCATTGCTATTGATCACACTGTATATATATATATATATATATATATATATATATATATATATATATATACATCAGTCTTCTATCTGATCAATCACCTCCAGGAAAGAATCCCGGTAGTGAGTAAAATCATCACTTGTGTTTGAAATACTGTTACATATAAACAACAACATAATACACACTGGAAACTAACTACTATTGTTTATAGTACAATTGCAAAATTATAGGTAAGCCATATAGTAACATTATAAACAACACACATATTTACTACCTCATGTGATGTAGTTATAATACAGTACTTGATAAAATAATTGCAGTAAATAACACAACATGATTACTGTGCGTTTGTAGCTATTACCAGCAAAAGCTAGATCTTAAGGGTAATCTGGTAGTATTATTGTCAAGTTTGGTTAATACAGTTAATGTTTTACTACTGGTGATGCAATCACTGGGAATGTCATAAAATATTGAGAATTACATACTAATTTGACATAGCCAATTTTTAAGCTAACCAGATTAGAGAAACACAGCTGCATTTACATCACTCATGTAGATGATGTAATTGTATACATTATAAGTAAAGTTAAATTTGTGCGATAATGAATAGCTGACATTGACAACTAACTATACTTACATTTCACAGATAGTAGCATTCTTCCTCATATTATCATCAATGATTATTCCAACATCACCCATCGGCACCTCATTATTATCATTGGTGGTAGAAACTGACTCAATCTTAAAATGTGCAGTTATCTTTGTAGTAATAGTCTTGATGGCCGCTTTGTGTGCTATCAGTTCCAGAGCAATGAAGAAAATCAATGGCAGAATCATTACAATGATTATAGTAGCCGTTGAAAATTGTTGACTAACATTGTGAGCAAGTGGTATCAGTGTAGCCAGGACTACTAATTGTAAAATCAACCCATCAAAGATGTTCAGGATCTTGTGTTGATAAGGTTTTAATACTATCACTACTACAGCCAAAACACCACTAGAAAAGATCAGCGAAAACTGGGAGAGATCATTGTTGGATGGAAATGCAATGATTATCACAATAATAACAAGTCGACAAATCATGTAATATGCTGCAAAGCAACGATACTTGTCTTTGTAACATCCTTGAAACTGATCCAGTAATGGCTTCATTCTGGTAAAGTTGATCTTCTTGTTAAGGAACGGTTCTAGGAGGAGCACAAGTGGTAGGCCAATCACAATCACTAGTGTACATATCATTGCTACAATAAAATATGGTAGATGACGACCATGACAATACTCTATGTCAGGTGATAGGTAAGTGTAAACATTTTCCACATTATCAAATGTTAGTGATCTCAACAGCAGTAATGAAGTTGTGGCTACAGAAGTATAGGACAAGAGCAGGAGGAAACAAACAGTTCGGATAATTCCTCTACTAATGAATGATGAAAATTTATGAGATATTCTTGCTGATTGACAGATTATTACTATTATAACTGAGACAGCTAGTGGATGTGAATAATGAATGAATTGTTGGTCAATTCCACTCATGTTCTTTACAAAGCAAAGCTGTCCTAAAAATTGAGGAGTGATTTTCACAAGACTGGACAAAGTGGTAACAGTTGTAAACAATCCTTTTGATTGGTACAAATTTTGACTCAGTAAAATATCCACCACACTGTAATAGTATGTGATAGCATACAAATAACCAATCCCAACATGATAGTATGTCATAATAAACACTAGTATAATTATGATTATCCAGTATATCATTGATATTGTGACTACCATTACTGTCTGTCCAGGTGTACATTTGTAAACACTCACACATTCTACAGAATCAAATGAGAGAGTATAGCCTTCTTCACAACTACCACAAGCAGTACCAGATCTATGTGAACTACACTGATTCATTCTCACTGGTGAGAGTTCATAAAATCCATTAGTGACTTCACAACAAGTAAAGTCACAGTAATTGCTGGGACAAACTGTTACTGTTGATTTATCATTGACTACTCCAAACCAATAACCTCTCTTGATAAGTGATGTACTGTCAGAACAAGTTATGATATCATCATTATCGTAGCATACACATCTTTTTGCATATGTACTATCATTATAATAGAAACCTGGGTGACATGGTGATAGTTCAATTATCAGCTCTACTGAAATAGTTTTCAAGTCAGACTGACGACCATCATGAGAAGTAAGAGTCATGGAAATATTAGACATTGTTGTAACTTCATCTCCTGTCACACTTATTCCTCTTAGGTTGTTACAGGAAATTAGCACACCAGTTGATGCTCCAATAATGTGGTAATTTTGACTGTTACTGCTTGCCACAAATCTTGTTGCATCAGCAGGGTGATCATAATAGTCCCATACACAGGCATTAATAGTAATTTCTGGACCAAGCATTACATTGTTTACGTAGTATATCCTGCAATTACTGTCATTACTTTTAAGCACACATGTAGCTGGCTCATCCAATACTAGTTTTTTGCGAGGAGTATTAACATAATTTCTGAATCTTGCTAGAGATGTCTCATAACCCACAATGCTGTTGCTTACGCACAAGTCATCACAAGATGATGGTATATGAACATATATATCTTCACCTACAAGAGCAGTATTATTATAAAAATGAATGTCTCTAGTATTCAGCAGTATTATATTTTCAGCAGTACCAGAAATTTCTCCATAAATAGCTCCACCAAACCCATTGGCAGTGTTATAACTAAACATAATATCAGAGCCATCACTGAGTGTTGCTGTGAAGTTATCACTGAGATATATGGCTCCACCATGTCGTTTTGCTGTGTTGTTTACAAATATTGCTAAGGAATGTGTTGCAATGCTCATTTTGGATTGCACAATAGATACAGCTCCACCACGTTCAGCAATGTTGTTATCAAATGTTATTGAAGTGTTTTCATGTAATAACACATGTGAATTAGAACTAGTGGCTATAGCTCCTCCTGAAGAATATATGACTTTGTTATTTTTAAATGATACTGTTGAATTTCCATGAAATACTAGGTAACTGTTTTTAGTACAGCTTAAAGCTCCCCCTGTTAGTTTAGCAGTGTTATATCTAAAAGTTACCAGCGAGTATCCATAAAATGACATAATGCTGTTATCAGCATTTAAAGCACCACCTGTTGTTGCTCTGTTGTTAGTAAATGTTATCATTACATTATCATTAAACAACATTTTGCTGCTTACATCAGAGAGTATAGCTCCTCCAAATCTGGCTCTGTTGTTATGGAATGAGAGGGTTGAGTTTCCATGAAATATTGTGTAGCAGTTACCTTCAGAGAATGAGTCTATAGCTCCACCTCCAAACACAGCACTGTTGTCACTGAATGTTAACATTGAACTACCACCAAATGACACTGTAGAATTATAATTTTGGTGTACAGCACCTCCTCTATAAGTGGCCTTGTTTTCTGTAAATCTCACCATAGAGTGGCCAGTAAACGATACATCACAATTATTAGCATCTAAAGCACCACCCTGTGTTGCTGTGTTGTTAGTGATTGTTACTATTACATTGTCAGTAAATAACATTTTGCTAGTGTGATCAGAGAGTATGGCTCCTCCGTACCTGGCTGTGTTGCTATGGAATGACAGGGTTGAGTTTCCATGAAATGTTGTGTAACAGTTACCTCCAGTGTATGAGTCTATAGCTCCACCTCCATACACAGCACTGTTGTCAGTAAATGTTAACATTGAGTTGCCACCAAATGATACTGTAGAATTATAATTTTGGTGTACAGCACCTCCTTTATAAGTGGCCTTGTTTTCTGTAAATGTTATTCTTGAGCTTCCATCAAATAAAATATTTGAACTATTAAACTCAGAAATAGCTCCTCCATTAAGGGCAGTATTGTTATGGAATGAAATACTTGCATTATCATATATCAACACATAAGAAGTATGTCTAAAGTTTATAGCTCCTCCTCCAAAATTTACTGCTTTGTTATGGTTGAACTTAACAACTGAGTTTCTACAAAATAATAAACTGCTGTTCTGTTCAGAATATATAGCACCACCATGATGTGTGGCACTATTGTTATTAAAAGTTACTGTGCAGTGTCCATCAAATGATACAGAACTATTGTGTGACCATATAGCCCCTCCATCTAAAAAAGAAGTGATACTATAAGAAGCTGAATCTACATATGATGCTATGTTTCCAGTAAATATTATTGTTGAGTTTTGCCCAAATGACATGACAGAATTATCCCACACAGATACAGCTCCTCCAAATCTACCGTTATTGTTACTAAATGTCACTTTTGAGCTTCCATTGATCCAGATAGTAGACCTGTTGACAAACATTGCTCCTCCACCTCTAGCTCTGTTATCATCAAATGTTACTAGTGACTCATCTTCAAATGAGATAAGTGATCTTCCCTCAGTAAATATAACACCACCATATCCAACTGCTGAGTTCCTTGCAAACATTACTACAGCATTCATTCTGATGAATATCTTGGAATGAGTTTGATAGATGGCTCCACCTTTGTTTCTAGCTGAATTGCTGTAGAAGCTCAAGTTACACTTGTCATCAAATTTGATAATAGAGTTACTGCTATAAATACCTCCACCAGTAGTGACTTTATTATCCTTGAATGAAACACTGTTATTGAGAATTAGACTGGTGTGTGAAATATAAATGGGTACTCCTCTGTTCTGAATAAACGTAGAATTCTGTAGTAAAGAAATATGGCCATTAACTTTATTATTTGAATTATCAATATAAACGACACTTTCAGCTGGTCCATTAAAAGTGAAATCACAATTTTTAATTACCAACTGTATAGTACTATGTTTAGGACTAGATGTATAGTAAATAGCTGCTCCATGGCCTTTGCGGTATTTGTTATGTGTAAACTGACAATTGTTAATGTACACATTTCCTGACATGTGTGACAATACAACAGCTTGTCCTACTGAGTGGTGGAAAGAAGAACTCTGTAGTACTATATCAGACGAGTTGTAAAACTTAATTCCTGGAGCATTATCAAAACCACACCTCTCCCAGATGACACCTTCAATAGTGACATTATTGCAGGCTACAAACTTCACTGATCCAATATCATTACAGTTAACAGTGGGATTTTCTTGTCCAATTATTGTAATATTGTTGAGACCTTCAAGTGTCACATTTGAAGACAACACAACATCAGTTAATATATTGATAACGGTGTTATTTGTAGTCACATTATTCAGTACATCAACAATTGAATAGAAAGTATAGTTTTCAATATTACAACATGGAATGTCATCCTCATCACTGCCTGAACCACTAACATCATCTTCATCATCACTAATATGGACATCAATGTCAGGCATAACTCCTTTAACTCCATCAACATTCCAAATAAGGAATGGTAGAAGAAAAATTAAGTTTATCATTATCACAGCAGCAGAATAATACTATAGAACTGTTAGTTAAACAGACTTGAAGTATTTTATAGACACAGAAGTACAGGATGTAATGATAACTGCTCAAACATTACAATTGTATGATGTCATAAGATATATCAGTACCTATACAGGATATGGCTAAGTGCTATGTTTAAAGGAAGGGTGACATGAAATTTTAATACACACATTTTTATATCAGCATGTATAGGTTGAGATATACACACAGTGCAAAAAACCATTTTAAAAAATGAAATTGTTTTATGAAGTTTACAATACAGTATGTGTATAATTTCAGACAATACAGATTTATAGCATTTCGGCAGCTCACAAGATGGTGCTGGGGTTGGCTTGGAAAACATGTAAGGATAACATTGCCTAGCTGTGCTGTTCAAAGAATACAAAATGAATTTTCATCAGAAACATATGCAAGATTCAAATATCCAGAAATATCCAGATTTGTGATATATTATTGATATAGTATATTATTACAAAATTTACAGTGTAATGATTATTTACTACCAAATCTACTTGTGTGCTGCTGTGTGGCAGTCTGCTTATCAGGGTGGTCATAACCTGCACATAATGCCTTGGGAATCTGTTGTGTTCTTTGAGTCTTCCTACCTCCCTTCTTACCCCATTCATAATTTCATGTAGTAGTTAGTTCTTCCACATAGTCTACACAAGATTATCTAAATTATGATATGAGGCTATAACAATACTCACTGTATGTTGCCTGTACAAAAACTTTCCAAACTATAATACCACCCTTTTTATACTTGGGATATGCTATATCATGTCCCATCTTTCATTACAGCCTGTGTACGACCTGCATTTTCATTGAAGCCGGTGCAATACTGCTGGTTGTAGCTAATCTGTGAACGAACCAGTCTATTATTATTACAGTAGCTACATATGTTTTGCCTATAGTTGTGCAATTTTACTGCTTCTATAGGACCAATAATTGTCCCTTAATAGGTTACCTAACATGTGTAGGATCAACTGTAAGATCATACTGAAAGTGATATGAAATATGTGTATATATATATATCATGCATTAGCTATATAACACCAAACGGAACTCTTAAATGTTTATGTTTTTACCTGTGCTCCATCCCCATGCATGCAGGTATGAAAATACCACAGACTTTGAGGCAAAGCGTATAACACAGAGACCTCAACTTGGAAACTAACTTGGAGTGAGACCTGAAGTTGAAATGCGTGAGATTTGCTTACTTATGTGCGTGAGGTCTTGTCTTAGTAGGCCAAAAATTCCTGTTAAAATTGCAAAATTTGCAACTTCCTTTGGCTATTTTCCTCCATTTTTAGCCATTAGAGCACTGTTTAGTGCTTTGCCAAGAGGTTTGAAGTGAAATACATTAGAGCTTAATTTTCCAGGAATTACAATTCGTGAGATGGAAAACCATGCGTGAGACAACAATCCAATGAGTGCCACCCCGAGTCTCACGCGTAATACGTGCCGAGAGAGTTCAAGTGAGGTGTCTGCAACATTGTGAAAGGACTCCATGCACCTAGCAATGAAGATGTTTGATACTTGGCAGACAGTCTACTAACATCATTGCAATGCTGTGGATTTGTTATCAGCGGTGTAGTTCTCACTGGCCTTGGTATCTATTATTAATACACCATTTTGAGTATAGCAACCATATAATCATACAGTACGGCTACGATAGTAATTGTATAGTAGGGACCACAAAGGAGTAGGCGTGGCTCACGGAATAATCAGTCAGCCTCAATCAGTTTCCCTGACGACGATGAGGTAATATTGGTTAGGCATGCAGTAAGACCAATGAAACTTGATTACCAGTTTCTCGCTCAGATTTTTGAAAATTTGATGAGGGCGGGCGGTTATTATTCATTATTTTCCAAAAGCACAACACACATCCCAATCATGAAGATTTCTGCCAAAAAAGTGAGATCTACATAGCTAAAATACGTTACTAATCCATATAACAAATGATTTTTCCATTAGAGTATAGCTGATTACTCCATTAGAGTAAAGGTGACTGCTCTATTAGAGTATTTCAATCTGAAATACCAATAATGAAATTCCGTGCGGGTGTATCAAAAGCATGCGGGCGATGACGCGAAACTGCTAATCAAGTTTCATTGGCCTAAAACTAAGCCCAAAAAGCTTTCAGATCGACCCGAAACGCTTTCAACAAGTTGCTACGGAATTTTAAAAAGTAGAGCCTATTTATTTCTATAGTAACGGAATTTTCTATACTGACTGACTGACTGATGACTGCCTTCAGACAAGCGTAACTCGATAACGGCTAAGGCTACGGGCTTGATTTTTTCACTGTTCGACGTCGCTTCGACCCGCGACTGGTGCCTTTTGGCATTGCTTTTGGCATACCGCAGTAGTACGGACAATGCACTGATTCTATAAATTCTAATCGAGGTGCTGTCACAACTGGCCTATTGGAAGTGTACCAGACCCTATTTCGAGCAGGCGCTTATAATCTCTAATCGATAAACGCCGTGGGGAGAAATAGTGGTCTGGCTGCGCGAGACTAGGACTTAGGCCACTCCAAATAAATTCTCTGTTTCCCGTCCTGGATTCAGGCATACTTTCATGCGGGCGGGCGGTCCATTTCCATTATTTCATTGTAAGATTGGCTAGCTTTTCAAGCTATTATTTGCCTGGCACAGCCAAAAAGGCTGCATAAAAGTATGCTTAAGCTTGTTCCTTCCTTTGTGAGCTGCAAAAATAACTCAAACGTAAAGTTCGTGCTGACTTGATAGCACTGGTGACACGTGAGCTGACACTGTTTCAAGATAGCTTTTACTGAGCCTATCAGTATGCAAGAATAACCGGAAAATAATGGAAGAATACGGAATGATGGAATATTTAGAGCTGGTAGTAACCAGATGGGGGCGGTAGACGGGAAACAGAGAATTTATTTGGAGTGGCCTTACCAGTGTCCTCCTTTGTGTCCCATTTACGGACCCGTCGATTTTGCCAGCAAAATTTTTGGCATAGTGGGTGGGTAAAAACAATGAGCAAAATGCTGGCATAATAGGTGTAATTTTTGTGAAGTGGACATAAAAATTGCACAAAAGATCGAGATACTCTAATAGAACAGTCAGACACGCTAAAATATCGACAATGCATAGCTATAATTGTTACAGGAACAACAAGTGACAATCGAGATACCCTATAATAAAACAGTCACACATGTTAAGCAATATTAGCTAGCTTCTTGCTTTACATGCATATGTTAGAAGTAATTGCTGATCGAGATACTCTACTAGAATAGTCACTTTAAGGCGAAACTGTAGGCTTTGCACTTGGAAATATTCATTTAACAAAGGTCAGTGCTGAGCATAATGTATATAATTCTTGAGCAAAATATTATAATATGGAGCATAATAGGTGAGCTAGGTGGAAAAAAAGCATAATATACTGGTCCCTAATAATCCCATTCATCTTTTTTTTGCTGACAGCGAAAAGCGTCGGTTTGGTGGTAGCACGTGATGGCTTCGGTTCGTAACGCCTAACGAAAATCGTCCGTATTTTTCGTAGTAGCTATTTTGATTTGCAGAGGAGCTTTTCGAGCAGTTCTTGATTCGTACTGCTGTGTAACGGGTTGAACATAGCAGACAACAAAGCGTAATGGATACTTCACTTTTAAGACGATAATTAATATAACTAGGGCGCGGCACCATTTCTTTCGGTGTGCATGGATTGCAGAGGTGCTGTTCTTGATTCGAAATGCTGTGTAACTGGTTGAACATAGCTGACAACGAAGCATAATGGATACTTCACTTTTCAGACGATAATTAACATAGCTGGGGAGCACGGCGCCATTCAGATGCGGTATGCGTGGGTTCACCAGTCATAATAATTATGTACAAAAAAAAAGTTAAGAAACAAGTACACAGAAAAATTTGGAATTTTCAACTAGAGTAGCGATGGCACATCGATAAAAAGTATTGAAACAAGTTGGAGTATATAGTGCACGATATTAAATCACAGTAAAACAATAAGAAATACGGTGTTGTATTCCTACTGCATGTGCATTTCCATTATGGTACAGTAGGGATATAACATTTCTTATTGTTTTACTGTGATTTAATATCATGTACTATATATACTCCAACTTGTTTCAGTACTTTTTATCGATGTGCTATGGTCCCTACTCTAGTTGAAAATTCCAAATTTTCTGTGTACTTGTGTATGTATGAGGAACTTTTGTAGCACAATATAGATCTTTATATTTAATACTGCATGCGCATGTACACAGAAAATACTTCATCAGTCTTTTTCAACACATTATACATAAATGTACATATCTACGGTTGTCAGCACCAGCAGTTCCAACATGCATGCAAATACAGTGGAACCTTGATTATCCGAACTAATTGGGGGGGGGGGGGGGGGGGGGGGGTTTGGATAATCGAAAATACGTAAGATCGGACATCCATACATTTATATACTGAGCTTTGCTCAACTACTCTAATAAAGCATACACTTTTTGACAAAATACCCTAATTGAGCAGTCGTTTTGGTGTTCGGATAATCGAGAGTTCAGTTAATCGGTGTTTGGATAATCGAGGTTCCACTGTATGTGAAGGGATGGTTTGGGCAGCTGATACATGCAAGCGTATGTAGTGTTGCTCATGGATTGAGCAGAATTTATATGCATACAATTATGTCATCGGATAATTGATATTTGGTAGCACAAAATCTCATAAAAATACAAGGTTACATATTACAAACATGCAAAAATTAAACCAACAAACATTGCCAGCAGTCAAAACATATATTAAAAGTCCTGCTTCTATACATAAATTAAGTCAAGCACCTTAATCTTGTGCATAATGGTATTTCTCATGATCCTTAAACAAAATTCAGTATAATATTACTTTAAACAAAAAGAGACTAACCAGTCTTCCAGTAACAAGCATGGTGGGCATTTCACTTGCTTTTACCTAAATGGTGTAATAACTACATGTATGTATGTATGTTTGTATACCACCTCAACTGGAGAGCATAGTGGCTGCTCCTGATCTGTGTAGTTCGAATCATCAGTTGTTTGCTGTGGAGAATGTAAAGTGAATTGTAGTAGTATGACTGTTTGGGTTGAAAATTACTTGAGCTAATAGTTGCTCTGAGGGTAATACCTGTTCTCCAATTTCAAGCTGAAAAAAGGAATACAAACTTAACCAATAAGACCTAGGAGCTTACCTCTGTAGCAGCATGAAATATCATACTATTCTGAATTAATGGCCTAACATCAGGAACTATAAAACATGGAGCCACGGTTTTGGGAATTCCTTCCTCTTCGCAAGGAACTTGTGGTAACGGATGGTCAAGAACTTGATCAGCTTCTTCTAACAAGCAGTAATGTAAAATCTGATAAGTGACTGAATGGGACTTACCTTCACCACCCATCAACATACACAGTGTTATGACAAACACTGACACAACAATCATAATTATAACTACTGTTAATAGTGCTAACATCGTAACATATTTATCAGCATCAGTTGAGCTCTCAGTACCACTAGTGTGGTCGATTTGGTTGAGACCAATCTTGTAATGATTCATTTCAACAGCTTTGCAGCTGCATTGTGTTTCACAGTCTCCGGTAAAATAACATAACAAAAATGATTTTTTGGTAAGTTCTGAATCAATTGTTTTAGCTAAACACCTTAGTTTATCAGTATTTAAGCAAACATCGGTCAGTAAACCAGGTTGACACAATGCTGAAAATTTGTAAATTGGGAAGATTTCAACCACTTGAGTTTGTCTACTGTTGATTGCAATCATCTCTTGTGTCTGATCATGACCATATCTATTATCAGTTTTGTCAGAGACTCGCAAAAACAGTGACAAACCTATAAACAGATAGTCCAAAATGATAGAATAAATCATAAATTTACTTACCAGTAGTTTCAAAGTTCCCAGAAAATACAGTTCGAATAAGAATCCTAAGAAGTTCTGCATCGCAAGGGTACAGTGAAGTAACGCATATATACTGATCCTCTGAAGAATTGTCATCTTCATCTAATTGTGTGTAACCACTTTGTTTTGGGGCAGTTGATTTCCTTACCCCACAGATCTGCAAATGTAAGCAATCTTCAACCGAATCACAAAACTTATCAAGCTCAAAGTTAACAGGTTTAATAGGCTGAAATATAGACCCCAACGTGTTGCAGTTGCTATTACAGCCAGCATTCCACATTGTATCATTGAAGCACGGTAAATCTCCTCTATATAAATCAGCGTGTTTTCCATCTTGTTGCAGAAAGAAAGGTTCAGCAGCAGATACTGCATGTAGCAGTGCAAACAATGACAATAATAACGGTAGCAACTTTGAAATGTTAAATCTAAAATTAATCCTATTTCTGCTACCACCATGTTTAAAGTCCTGGTGATGGCCACCTATGTCATCATCAGTTGCATCCTCTTGGTATACCTGATCTTGTTTAGTGCCATTGTGGTGGTTCACTATTGACAGAATGGTAAAACATATTGCTTTGACTTCCTTTCCAGGTATACTCTGCAAATCGCCATACATGTCTAACTTTGTATCAGGTGCAAAAATGTGTTCCTGATAATATAGGTTCATCGTGTAGGTGAATTGGTTCGATGAATTGATGTTTATTACTATAGTGACAAGCATCATTGCAGCCTTCTGTGCATCAGCAGCAAAAATCAAGAAATGGAAAGTGTACGTGTCAAATTCTGTGTCGTAGTTAGCAATGTCCGACATAATGTATGTGATTTCTTGCTCAACTGGTACACTGCTATACATCAAAGTCATGTTTGAGTTAAAGGTAATAAAATCTTCAATTGGTGCCAGGATGTTGATATTCGGAGACATCACAAGATCTTGAAAGCTGACAAACTGTGTATGTGGGAGCATGCACACCGGCTGTGCTTTGAAATCCAATGAAAGATGATTCGTCACACAAGATGCACCATCACTGTTGACTCTTGCTTGGAGATGGGTTTTGGCTACTGGGAAGTTTCTTGCTCTTGAAATGCCTCCTGTTTCCAATGGACAGAGCCAATAAATCACGTAGTAGAAGAATATGTAGCAATGGTGGAGGAAACAGTTTAGCAAAGATACAGCAATGTTTTCTTTAAGGCATGTACTTTTTTCTTCTGAAGCAACCTACAGATTAAAACGACAATAATTTTTGCACAAGGATACTTTATACTACAGCAAAATGCACCCAAACATAGTACTTTTGAAACAAGGATACACAGTTTCAAAAATATGTTATATCATTGTGTACCCATCATCAGGATCATGAATATACACTGTAATTGGCTAGGATTGCACAGTCACACATTATCAAAAATTAATAAGCTATGAAACCATTACAGTGCATATCCTAACATTACTATAGAGCAAGCATGAGTGCAGTACACTTATGCAGTATATAATCATGCTTCTAGCCAGTGTTGGGTGTAATGCGTTACATATTATTATTACTTAATGCAGTAATGAAGTAATCTAATGTGCTACATTTCTTATTGCTAGCAATATCTAACGGACAGTTACTTTACATAAGTAATCATTGCTACTCGTTACTGTAATATCATTACCTAATGAAGAACTAACGTGTTACTTAACTAGTGTGTTGCTGTAATATTATTACCTAACAAAGTACCTTTATACATTGTGTAATACCAAGAATTCATAATAATATAAAGGGAGGGAGGGAGAGTATCCAATGCTCAATTGCCCCTTCAAAACACTGTTATAATATTATGCAATAGTGATCATCACCAAAATATGTTAACTTGCTCAAAGGGTTATAAGCGCGCAATATTGCAGTTAAAGATGTGCATTACGCAGACACAATTAATTATATTTTTTTCAGTGCATTAGAAAAGATGTGGAGGACGCTGCTATTCTCTTGATGAAGAACAGGACAGTGAAGACAGTTTTAGCACAAACAACTGGCAAGAAAGTGAAAAATACTACCAATGACCCAGTCGGTGAAGGAGACACTGACAATTCAGTGTGAGCAACCACCAGGACGAAACTTGCATGGTAGAACAAATTAGGTGGTTTCTCATAAGATATCACGATCCACAAGTTCGTCCGCAAGCACTGCTGACAACACAGCTGGCAGAGGTGATGCAACTCTAGTCCAACCACCAGCAGGCTCCTTTCAATTTTGCAAGAAGGTTACAAAGGAAACAGTGATGGTGGTTAAATAACATGCCCTATGAACAAGTGCAGCGGGTAATACCAAACGCTTTAAGTGATTGCAGGTCTTCCCTTTGATATATCAATGCCTATCAACACCTATCAGTGGTTCTTTTGCGGTGAAGCCTTGTACTGCAGTTTACTGAAATTTTACTAAAATATTTGGATATGATGTAACATTATAACACAGTGTGTTTTTTAAAGGGCAATACAGGCGTTGGATACTCTCCCTCCCTTTATATTACTATGAACTCTTGATAATATGTAACTAACATATTACTCTTTTAAACTGAAGTAATATATAACTGTAACGTGTTTCCTCACAGTGGTAGTAATGAGTAATAAGTAGCTAATATATTACTTTTTAAAAGTCCTGGCCCAACACTGCTTCTAGCACACTTTAGAGTAATAAAAAAATATAGGGATTTTCCTTCATAACTTACAGTCATCTCTTGTTTCACTACTTTTTATTGTTCAAACTCTACTTCATTTATAAATTAATAATTTTTTAATTACACTAGTTAAAATACATGTAGTTGTGAGTGTTGTATTAGAGTATTGTATCTTTATCTCACTACAGTACTAGGGATCATGATATAATACCTTATTTTCATGGCTGAGAAGAGTAACCTCAAGCTCAGCATTGATCATTATTGTGTCCTGATCATTTAAGGGGGCACGGCCCATTACACTCATTTTATAAGCCCAGCTTAGCTGCTACCCGATACTACCAAGGATACTACAGTCAGTATAGCACCCAAATAGTTTCATGGTGTCTAAATATGTACACTCCTTAAAGGAAAGTGTCAATATGGAAAATTTAACACTCTGGTATGGTTTCCTGGCATGAAGAAGAAGACTTGTTAATTGAAGATAAAAGAAGGACAAGTTTGAAATTATTGACTATAGCTTGTCTATACATATCATGCTTCTTGCTGAAATTCTCTAGACAAAGCCTCAAGTCTGCTTTCACTTTCATACACTTACTTGGAGATATAACCAAGGAAATCCAGTTGTTAATTGTCCATATAGAGTACAATGGGAAGGCCATTCACAATACCTACATTCAGATTTCGACCTGGCAAGAATCCACCACAGAGCAAAGCTTACCTGTGTAAAAGTTTAATACCAACTCTGCAGAGCCAACCTTCATTTCTCACATGCTGGCTGCTTTACTCACATACGTACGTGCACATGGACAAATATGTGTATGTAGGTAAAGGAAACAAGGTGTACACCCACAGCCAGCTTTCAGCAGACGGTGGGCACATGTTTGGCTTATAATAATGACAATTGATGTAGTCTAATGCAATTAGTGGCCAACCTATTGTACATATGCATACTGATTGTGGTGGTGACAAATTGATAACTACTGATTATTACATTTGTGACCTGATTTTGGAAAACTGACCATTGGGGCTTAAAAAATAACATCAGCACGAGATGGCACTACACCATCTGGCTCACCAGTTTCACACTTATCAAGTCTACATTCTGAAGTCAAAATCTCCAACAGGCATGTAAAAACTTGTACAGCACTCTAGTGATCTCCACAAGTAGCAATGCTGTTGGCTTTGACTGCCTTTGAAAGTTATGCAAAGGTGAAATTGTGTGTTTTGTGCCATTGTATTTTACTCAGAGCTCCCAGAGGTGCATGATTGGTTTGCCAATACAATACTCATGTATTATAAACCCCCACCCTCCACCTCCTTGTGGGCAACCATGACACAACTACTTTGTAGACTTCATGTAGAGTTGCAAATTTTGGTGTTATGTAGTAATCTAATCCAAAACAGCCAAGCTGTAAAGAGTATGGCCCTCAAAAAGGCTATGGTGAAAAAAGATGTGAAATCCAAGGTGGCGGCCAAGAAATGGCTGTGATGGTAGGTTAATGATAAACATTTTAATAATGACAATTCAGGTGAGTTTGCTGCTGCTTGGTCTTGGCACAAAATTCACCTGAATTCTCATTATTAAAATGTTTACCATAACCTACCATCACAGCTGCCACCTTGGATTTTACATCTTTTTTCACCATAGCCTTTTTGAAGGCCGCACTCTTTTTACAGCTTGGCTGTTTTGGATTAGATTTCACTTCTTTTTGTATTTGTATACCACAAAGCCGGCCTATGGCCGGCTTTGGGGCTTTTTAACCTATATTTTTCTTTACCACAGGAAGAAAAGATGAAGCAGATGTTAAATACTTTAAATATTTCTGATTTATCAGTAAAATTGTACAAATTATACATATATATATATATATATATATATATATATATATATATATATTACAGAACTCTACATGGTGTTTCTTTGTAACTGAACACTCTACAAGGTGACTTCTTCTAGTTGATCTTTGTATAGCATGAATTATTTGTAGCTGAACACTCTACAAGGTAACTTCTTCTAGCTGATCTCTCTACAGGGTGATTTGTTTGCATTTGAACTCTCTACAAGGTAACTTCTTCTAGCTGATCTCTCTACAGGATCACTTGTTTCTAGCTGATCTCTCTACAGGGTGAATTATTTCTAGCTGAACTCTTCACAGGGTGCAGCTGAACTCTATACATGGTGGTTTCTTTGTAACCGAACTCTCTACAAGGTGACTACTTCTAGCTGATCTCTCTATACAGGGGCGGATCTAGGATTTATAAAAGGGGGGGGGCTAACTCAAGGTACTAATCTCTTGGGTAGAGGTGTGTGAAGCACACTTCCCAGCATGCGAAGCATGCTGGAACTAGGGGGGTCTGGGGGCATGCTCCCCCAGGAAAATTTTGAAAAATAGATGCTAAAATACTGCAATTTGGAGACATTTCCACATAAAATTCATACCTGTAGATATTTTATATACTGCCTTTAGATTATATAGGTCTCTCTGAAGCATTTTGCTAATGGAAAAGTTTGGGTAGGTACAGACAACCAAGTACATGATGCACCCTTCTTACAATTGCACAGGTGCATGTTATGTTGAAAGTGGAAAATTTTGAAATTTGAACAACACAAGATTGAATCTGAGAGCATTTTCAATGGAAATTGTGTACCCGAATTAAGTATTTCCATACATATTAACTACACAAGCAGAATGAAGCCCTTTAAACAGACCAATGCACTTCATTGTATGTATAGGTGCAGGCAGATTTGGAAAAATTCCATAACAGAACCAACTACATGTTTCTAGTGAATGTTCTATTAGAGTAGTTAGCTGACTGCTCTATTAGAGTATCTCGATCTTGTACACCTCCAATGCTGATCCGGGTCCTTGTTGCATAAACTTTAGCAAAAATCCACTGATAATACCTTGGAAAGATGTTTATAAGGTGGTTTTATGAGTATTTGTATTATTAGTGATCATATAATTATGCTAAGACAAAATTTCATTGCAATACTCAGCATATTGATCAAGTAAAGCCTAAATATGAAGGGAGGGGCTTCAGCCCCCAAAGCCCCCCCCCCCCCTGGATCCGCCCCTGCTATAGGGTGATTTGTTTGTAGCTGAACTCTCTACAAGGTAACTTCTTCTAGCTGATCTCTCTACATTTGTAGCTGATCTCTCTACATTTGTAGCTGAACTCTCTACAGGTGATTTGTTTGCAGCTGAACTCTCTACATGATGGTATTTTTTGTAGCTGAACTCTCTACAAGGTAACTTCTAGCTGATCTCTCTACAGGCTGATTTGTTTGTAGCTGAATTCTCTACAGGGTGATTTTTTTGCAGCTGAACTCTCTACATGATGGTTTCTTTGTAGCTGAACTCTCTACAAGGTAACTTCTTCTAGCTGACGTCTCTACAAGGTCACCTGTTTGTAGTTGAACTCTCTACATGATGGCTTCTTTGTAGCTGAACTCTCTACACGGTAACTTCTTCTAGCTGATGTCCCTACACGGTCACTGGTTTGTAGCTAAACTCTCTACATGGTGGTTTCTTTGTAACTAAACTGCCTACAAGGTAACTACTTCTAGCTGATCTCTGTACAGGATGAATTGTTTGTAGCTGAACTCTCTACAAGGTAACTTCTTCTAGCTGATCTCTCTACAGGGTGATTTGTTTGTAGCTGAACTCTCTACAGATGATTTGTTTGCAGCTGAACTCTATACATGATGGTTTCTTTGTAACTGAACTCTTTACAAGGCAACTTCTTCTAGCTGATCTCTCTACAGGGAAATTTGTTTGTAGCTGAACTCTCTACATGTTGGTTTCTATGTAACTGAACTTTCTACAAGGTGACTTCCTTTAGCTGAACTATCTCTTTCCGTAGTTGAACTCCCTACAAGGTAACTTCTTCTAACTGATCTCTCTACAGGGTGAATTGTTTGTAGCTGAACTCTCTAAAGGGTGATTTGTTTGTAGCTGATCTCTATACACGTTACTTGTTTCTAGCTGATCTCTTGAATTCTCTTCAGGGTGACTGCTCTATTAGGGTGACTGCTCTATTAGAGTATCTCGATCTTGCACTTGCTACACCAAGTTGGATTTCGTGTTATAACTCTGTGGCTTTAAGTATGATTCTTCTACACCATTGAAGAGCCTTTCTAAGATGATTACTCCATCTGTACAGCGACTTTCAAAGCATTACCCCAAGCGGTTTATCTGGTAGGCATGGCAAGTAATCGTTTTTATTAGCTAATCTCGATTGCATAATTGCTACACACTGTTGGCTTTTTTTATTGTATCTTCCTGGTTTTTAGCTCGATTTCTTTCAAACCACAAAAGGTTTGAGGTTCAACAGTTAACCTATTCACCCACCGATTTTCAGCTTCTTCCCATTAGTGGTTTACCCTGTAGGCATGACAACATATTGGTGTTATTTTTCGTGAATAATCACTAATAACTCTTTGCCTGTTTATCATATTCCAGCCAAAGTTGGTACCGAGATGTGCCTTTTTACCCTCCTTCTGTGTGTCAAATTTCAAGGCAATCGGATATGGCATTCGCATTTCATAGCAGTTTTTGCAAGTGTCCGAAAAGAGGAAGAAAAATAAGAAAAAAACAACAAAAAACTAAGAAACTAAGCCAATTTTTGAAGTCGCATATCTCGGGAACGCTTGAAGCGATTTCGCTTAAATTTGGTAATTGGATTACTGAAGTTGGAGGGAGTGTCCACAGCAAAAATCGTCTTGTTTCATCAAGGCAGCACAGAGCTACGGAGGTGTGAAAATTGCATTTTCGTTCTTCCTGTCACTATACTCACGGGTGTTGCATGCCGGTTTCTTGAGCCGCACAACACACTACCATGTGTCTTGCATTTAAAAATTGTCAATTCAAAAATGAAGTAGGAATCTATGCAAATAGCAGGGGTGGATCCAGACTTATAGAAAGGGGGGGTCAAAATTGAACTGAGGCACTACATTGTCTCCGGTTTGATAAGGTGAGACCAAAAAAAAAAAAAAAAAAAAGGTCACATCCAGCTGACAATAGCTGCCCACCTCACCAACCACGCATTTATAGCTGATAAAGTACATAAAAATCCTTAAATAGCTCACTACACACTGTTTTAATACTGTGACTGCTTTATTAGAGTGACTGCTCTAATAGAGTATCTCGATCTTGGTATACTAAAAATTTTTGGAGGGGGGTCAAGAGCCCCCTTTGACCCCCACTGTATCCGCCCCTGATAAATAGTAGTGGAACAAGAGATGAATGATGGTGTTATAGCATAGCTTGGTGGGAAGTCTCTACTTTGGCATTAAACAAAATAATTGTTATAGCCAATGTGCCAAAGTAGGGACTTTTCCACCTAGCTATGCTGTAATACCATCATTCATCTCTTAAAATCCTCTTAAAAAATCACTGAAATAATACTAGTATATAATACACCATTAAACACTTAAAGGTGGCCGGATATAGAATTTTTTTTAAAAATCACCAAAACTCGAAAATTAGTCTCACTGCCTGACCACAATCACAAGGCTAGAGGCCAAACAAAGCAGCGCACGGCCACCATTTTATGCCACAGTAACAAACTCACCAGTGGGATGTGCCTTTTGGGGTTCTGACGAGTGTAGGCCTGTGCCTTGTCTTTTCTTCTATCTTCAATCAGGCTGCTTGTCTTCTTCTTCATCCAATGAAACTATACCAAGGTGTTAATTTTCTGTATCAACACTTTCTTTCAGCAGCATATTTAGATACCACAGAATTATTTCAGAGCTGGATTTCAGAAACGTTCAGTCCCAGTGCTACTATAAGAGGTATCTAGCAAATTCGTGATTGGGATCCCGTTCGCGACAGCTTCACAACCACACCCAACAAATAAAGATCTAGGTGGACTAATAGTAAGAGTATGGAGACCACAACTTTTAACAATCTAGCTATTTACTTAGCAGTACTTAACAGTAAACAAGATCCTTATTGGTCTAGCTGGCTGCACACCCCTTGGCTGACTCAAGATATTCTAATACAACATCATGTATGATATTCTAATAGAACAGTCACAAGTTACACTGTAGCTAGCTGTACTACAACAAAAAAGCTAAACAAACTAGTGTTGTGTTAATTTAGAAATGAAGTATGTCCCTAGGATGTTTTTCAAAGGTGGAATTTTGGGCAGCGTGCAAAATTTTTGGGGCGATCCCTACTTAAATGGTACTACCATACTGCTGATACATAACATACATACTGCATTACTCTTAATGGGCTTACACCCGTTTGCATCTGGGCAGCCAGAAATACTACAAGAAACACAATGACATTATTAATTAAAACAATGCATGCATGAATATATACTGTACATATATTTCTAACTTCACAAAAGCTCTCTGGAGAAGTCAGCAATACTTTGGACTCAGTTATACGTGGTTCTAAAAAGGGTTGACTCGTGATCTGTGTATCTTCTTTCTGTTGAAATTAACAAAATCAGTAGTAAAAATGTTCATGCATGCAAACAATGACACAAGAGCCATATATTGTGAACATCTGGTAGTAGGGAATTACAACAAATCTGGGATCAATTCAAGTGGAACTTTGGAATCTTAGAATACATTTTACTTATCACTCATTTGCTAAACACTAAACTTTCTTGTTATATAGAATATAAACTTACATACCTGAGAAAAGTCATTACCATGTTGCTGTAAACAATACAGAGGCACTTCATGTGCTGTAGAATGATGAAATGGCTGCACCAAAGAATTTCCAGTCTGCTGCAAAATTATGTTATACATAAACACTATTATGCATTCAAGTACACTTTGATTCAATTTATAGAAATATTTAGGTGGTCACTGGCTAGAAAATGGCTTGTTCCTACAATTAATAGCTGTTTTACAAACTATGACATAAAGTTCATGTTATTGTTATGTAATAGTTAGAGATCTACCAGCTAGGAGGATCTTCGTGATTTTAAAACCCAAGGCGAAGCCACAAAGATCAGAGGTCTCTTAGGGATTTTAAAGACCTCATTATCTCCCAAAGATCAAAGGGTTTTATGCACACCATTTTCTAAACTTAGTTAGAAACTGCCTACAAGGTTTCTACACTGTTTAGAACCTTTCAGAAGATGTAGGTAGCCAAGTCCACATCATCTGAGAGGCTCTAAATAGTGTAGAAACCTTATAGGCAATTTCCTTGGTTGCAGGAGCATTCTAAGTGCTTTAAAAAATTTCCTTGAGCAAGTCAGATGAAGAAAGCAAGAGAAAAATGGCAATATATGGCTGCTACTATCAAGCTTTACTTGTTGACGTCAGCAGCACACCATGACATTACCAATGATGCCTGTCTTTTCCAGAAAGTACTTAATTTTTGCTTTTGGCTTTGCAGATTGTTGTTTGATGAATATAGCAAATAAGCATGAGCTAGACCATAAGTTACTAACCAGTTAGTAACCTTGTCTCAGGTTTCTGTTTAATATCGCTATACTTCAGACACCAAAGGCAATACTGCGTAAAAAAGTCTAAGGTGAGTTCAAGTCAAAATAAACCAAAACAAGTACCATCAGTGCGTGTCACCGCAGTATACATACCTTTGTACAAACAAATTCTTGCCCTAGGATATTTATAAGGTTTTCTTATGCCATTTTTAGGTAGGGCTGTATTTGTGTATGCCCGTGAAATTCAGTTAAAAGTAGTTCCTACAGTAGTACTGTAAATGACAAAAGTTTGGCACAACTAAAGTTTGGTGAATTTGGCAATTTGAACAAAATTTCATTCACCAATAAACTGTTTTATATTTTTTGACTGTAAGCTGAATTTGAAAAGTTTATTTGCTAAGGTGATGGGCATACTGACCTACCAGACTTTTATAACTAGGGTTTGCCCATGTTTCCTCATCTATGGTACATATTATGCATCTTGTTTATTTGGTAAGTTCCTTGTTACTTTGGCTAGCAGACAGTGGAAACACAGCTAGTTTGATCACATTAGAGTTGCTACAACTTTAATTTTATCTGTTATTTTCTAAACTGTTCCAATGACCAGTTAAATAGGATCCATACTTCCTAACATACATACGTACTTTACGGGTTGGAGAAAAAAAGACTCTCACTCCTTTGCTTGGTATACCACCACTTCTGGATATATGCTCCTTCAGAAATTCTGGTCTGTGGCTAGAGCTTAAAACCAACGAATACTTGGAAGATTCCATTTTTCTAGAAACAAACAAATAAATAAAATTGAACATTTTGATTTCGGAATACCAGCATGTGAGGTACAGTAATATACATGTATAGTTAAGTCACTTATTAGCAAAGAAGCCTTGTAACTGGCTAAGGCCACTCACTTGCTTTACCATACCTGCAGATAAGTGTGAACATCCTCAAAGCATGTGTTACAATAACATGCCGACATTGAATATATTATACTCAAGTACTTGGTATTTGGATTTAGTATCTATTGATCATAGCACTGACATAGCAGTGTCATATTGACTGTACAATTGATATAAAAATAGGAGGAGACTTCAGAAGGAAAATAATAATGATATTATCCAGTATAGTAGTAGCAGTACAGTATATTAGTGATCATGAGGGTTTGGGCTTATCTGACCAAAAATATCACCCTAAACCAGCCTCACAATACCTTCATGGCACCTTGACAGTATTGGTTGGGTATAACCAAGCCCAAAATGCCTTCAGTATGACCTGAAATGCTTCCAAAAAGTTGCTATGAAATTTAAAAGAAATATTAAGTGAAATTTTCTACTGCCTGCCTGCCTGCCTGTCTGACTACCTAACTCCTTCAAACAAATGTAACTCAATAATCATAAAGGATATGGCTTGATTTTTTCACTGTTACGTCGCTTCAGCCTGACAGGTGCCTTTTGGCATACCACAGTACGTACATGCATGTTTCATACACTCACCTGTGTCCCATTTATTTTTAAAAGGTGTTGGTTTGTGGTAGCGCTGCGTGATGGTTTCTCTATGATGGACTTTGTCATGGTTACATGCCTTCACAGGGTGTATCTAGGATTTTTCAAAGGGGGTTACCCGATTTGGTAGTGAGATATTGATTATTGATGCAGGGGTCTAGGGCTCAACCCACAGCCACTGAAAGATTTTGAACATCAAATGTTTCAAAATTTACTAGTTCCCTTTAATTATGGCTTTAATATGGCTAGTCAGAAGTACCGCATGTAGCGGTCCACTATATTCAAATTCTCTAGTTAAAAGCTCAAATAATGTTTCAATGCATTTACATTAATTACACTAACTTGCAATCTGTTATGAATGTTCCATTAGAGTACTTTTGACTGCACTGTTAGAATCAACTGACTGCTCTATTAGAGTATCTTGATCTTTACTAACATTTTCCTTGTATAGTTAAATTCCCTAATCACCCTCTTGAACAAGTTACCTTTTACATGTACTGTAGCTATAGAACCCCAGGCCCCCCCCCCCCCTTCCAAATACGCCCCTGCCTTCACCATCATCTTTTCACCTTATTTCACAGTAAAAAAACAAAATTACTGTAGTAAACAACATGAGATTCAGAATAAAACAATAGTTCCAAGTTTCTCCACCTGGTCAACACCAATTAATAAATACTGTAGTGTGATGGAGTCTGACACTAAGTACAGCACGTATGTGGAGATTCTTATCCCAGGGTACAAGGATCTACTGTATGATATAGCTAACCTAGTGGGACAATATAAAGTGATGAATCATCTTCCTTTATTTCATTGCATATTTGTTATGATCCCAAAAATTCAATCTATATATATATATACTTGGTTAAACATTGTGGTGTATATTACCTTAGTTTAAAATATCAATGTGGTGACTATTCAAACTCAATCACTGCTTGATGCTTGAAAATGATGTTTAATCCCTTATATGTAAAATCGATCATGGCATCACTCAAGTGTGGTTACTATAGAAGGTGCAGTATTCAACCAAGGAAATACGGTAAGCAATATCTACAAGCTGCAGCAATCTACAAGCTTCAACAAGACACACTTAACCTTTCAACACAAAGCAAGCATAAAAGTGATATTAATGAACAGAATCTCTATGATGTACAGTATGGTGGTACTGTATAAGTAAGGGTTTGGACTTTTTGCCCTATAATATCACCCAAAGAAACTGTGCTTCACTTTTCATTGGTGGAATTAAACAAGCATAACCAAACCCCAAAATGCATTCAGAATAACTCTAAAGCTTTCCAACAAGTTTCTATGGAATTAAAAGTGAAAAATCTATTTAACTGAATTTTCAACTAACTGACTACCTGATGTTGCCTTCAGCAAGTATGGTTAATGCTACGTGCTTGACTTATTCACTGTTTGACTACACTTCTGATTGAGGTACACCCTTTTCACCAACCGCAGTAACTACAGTGCATGTATCATGGACTAATCTTTGTCCTCCTTTGTGTTCCACCCACCACTACCATGTAGATGTTGGTTTTTGGTAACATATGATGTCAATGTAGTGGGTTATATATCACAAGAATCATCCGTAATTGCTGGATTGATTGCACAGGCACTTCTCGTACTGTTTTTCGTTTGAAAATGCATTACAGGTAGAACGTACATGAAAATGAAGCAGAATGGCCACTTCACCTCTCAGTGACATTGACAGTCAGGGTGCAAACTTATCATAGTGGCTGGTGGATTGCAATGGCGCTTCTCACACTGTTCTTGTTTTGCAATGTTGTAGTACGGTAGTACTGTTTAAGTAAGAATCCCCTCAAAAATGATGCGAGCTGCTAAAATGCCACCTTCAAAAATCATCCTAGAGACATCTTACACCATGAAAATCACCTTTACGGAATAGTATTAGTCCATGCATCTAACATAAAGTACAGCATTAAAAGCAAGAAAACACTTACCAGAGACCAGATATAGAATTTTCAAAAAATCACCAAAACTTGAAATTTGGTCTGCCTACCTCACTTCCTCATCTTAGTGAGGCCAAACGAAGCAGCGCACGGCCACCTTTTTACAATAACAAACTCACCAGTGGGATATGCCTTTTGGGGTTCTGACAAGTGTAGGCCCTCTTTGCCTTGTCGTTTCTTGTATCTTCAATCAGACTGCAGCTTGTCTTCTTCTTCATCCAATAAAGTCAATCATATTGAGGCATTAATTTTCCGTATCAACACTTTCTTTAAGCAGCAAATTTAGACACCACAGAATTAATTCAGAGCTGGATTTCAGAAACGCTTCAGTCCTGGTGCTACTATAAGAGGTCTAGATATCTGCAACTTCGTGATTGGGATCCGTTCGAGATAGGTTCATGACCACACTAAAGATCTAGGTGGACTAATAGTGATAGAGTGCGGAGACCACACCTTTTAACAATCTACTTATTTACTTAAAAGTAAACAAGACAACCTCACCCCTTATTGGTCTAGCTATACAATACAACAGTCATGTATGATATTCTAATAGAACAGTCACAAATTACATTGTAGCTAGCTGTGCTACAACAAAAAACTAAACAAACGTATTTTAATTTAAAAACGAAGTAGGGATCTACGTATAATAAAAAGTAGTGAAACAAGAGATGAATGATGGTTTACAGTATAGCTTGGTGGAAAAGCTCCTACTTTGGTACATTAGCTATAATTTTGTTCAGTGCCAAAGTAGGGACTTTCCCAGCAAGGTATGCAGTAATACTATCTCTTGTTTCACTACTTTTTATTGCATAGATCCCTACTTCATTTTAATTAACAATTTCAAATATATTATGTAGGTGGTAGAAAGCTGAAAATGAAGTTGGATAGCCAATATCGCTTTCCAGTAATTGTGGGAGCATGTGCGTAAACATTCTCAATTAATATGCCTGGTTGTCTCCATTCTTTCCTTAGATGCAGTATGTGTTGACCCACCAGTCATTACAAAATGTAAACAAACAAGTATAACATTTGAGTAGGGATCACCATACAATACGATAGTACTGTATAGTAGGGACCACAAAGGAGTAGGTGTGGCCAACAAATAACATCACCCAGAAACCAGCCTCAATATTTCCTGACGACAATGAGGCAGTATTAGTTAAGCCCAAACAAACTTTCAGATCAACCCGAAACGCTTTCAACAAGTTGCTATGGAATTTGTTAAAAAATAATTATTTAACAGAATTTTCTAGTGACTGACTGACTTACTGCCTGACTGGTGCCTTCAGACAACTGTAACTCGATAATGGCTATGGCTACGGGCTTGATGTTTTCACTGTTCGATGTCGCTTCAGCCCGAGAGGTGTCTTTTGGCATATGTACAATGCATTCTTCATGGACTTCCCACTGTCCTCCTTTGTGTCCCATTCATCTTTGCTGACAGCGAAAAGTGTCGATTTAGCTGTAGCATGTGATGGCTTCCCTTCATATTAATGGAAATCGTCTGTATTTTTCATAGTGGCAATTTTGATTGCAGAGGTGCTTATCGAACAGTTCTTGATTCATACTGCTGTATAACGGGTTGAACATAGCCAACAACAAAGCGTAATGGATACTTTACTTTTCAGACGATAATTGGTAGCTGGCATGCGCGGTACCATTTCTTTTGGTATGCATGGATTGCAGAGATGCTTTTTGAATAGTTCTTGATCCGAAATGCTGTGTAACGGGTTGAACATAGCTGACAATGAAGCGTAATAGGTACTTCACTTTTCAGACGATAATTGATATAGCTGGGGCGCACGGCACCATTTCAGATGCGGTATGCGTGGGTTCGCCAGTCATAATAATATTACAAAAAAGTTAACAAACAAGTACACAGAAAAATTTGGAATTTTCAACTAGAGTAGGGACCATAGCACATCGATAAAAAGTACTGAAACAAGCTGGAGTAGTGCATGATATTAAATCACAGTAAAACAATAAGAAATGTTATGTCCCTACTGTGCTCAAGATACCATAATGGAAATGTACAGTAGGGATATAACACTTCCTATTGTTTTACTGTGATTTAATATCATGTACTACTCCAGCTTGTTTCAGTACTTTTTATCGATGCGCTATGGTTCCTACTCTAGTTGAAAATTCCTGTGTACTTGTAGAAATAGAATGCACTGGTCACTACGTATAGTCATCATACAATATGATTTCTGTATTAAGATGTGAGCTTTTCTGGCCAAAAATATCACCCCAAAACCACAATACTTTCTAGAAATGAAATTTAAACATGCAAATCGGTCAGTGTATCAAAAAGTATCAGCAACATTCATAGCCTGTAATACCATATCGTAGAGTCAGGTTGTTAAGCACATCTGTATATTAAGCGCATGTTTGTTAAGCGCATATACTTTTCTTGTGATTAACTATGACTGATAAGCGCATATGGTCAAATGTGATGACAAAGCTATCTACACATGGGAAGAAAAGCTGGAAATACAGAAAATTAATGTCTCCTCGAGCGCTTATATCTCCATTGAGGTCTTCCTTCACTATGTATACAGCAAATCAGCCTTCTGAATTGCAATCATCACAAAGGATTTCACTCAGAAATGGAGTCAAATATCTTTATACACTGGAGTGGTGACCAGCACAAACTACTAACTACTCTATTACAACATAGTGATTCCATGTTAAATACACCACAACTATTTATTAGGCATACCGTATAGCAGAAAATTTTGGCTGGAGAAAATTTTGGCGAATTGATCATTGACAGAAATTGGCAAATAATAGTTGGCGAATGGCAAGCGAGGCAAGGCATGTGCATGGGCACTGAGCTGAATCGCTTGAGCTGAATTGCCCATCTGCCTGAGCTATTAGTCTAAAACAAAACCATTCTGTATTCAATGGGATACTTGCGGAAGACTAACTACTCAACGCTGTAACAGGATTCACTCACTGATGAACAGTGTCTACTACAATTTCAGTGCTTAGATAAATGGCGAGTAAAATTTTAGCGAATCCATGCATGCACTTGCCAAAATTTTCTGCTATACAGTATGTGCCTTAAAGATAGTACGACTTTTTACAACAGAAATTTTCACAGAAAATTATAAGCGCTGTGCTTATTAATAACCTGTCTCTACAGTACCTATTTCACTGCCAATGCAAAAGTCCCTATAGCAGCAGTAAACTTTCACTGAAAAGTTATGAGCTTAGCAGTGGTTTGTTCCTATGTCCCTAAATCATTATTAGCTTAGTAACGGTCTCCATGGCAACGGTTGCTAAGGCTCATTGTTAGAGAAATATTTTAGGGAATTTGCTATTTGCACCTTAGCACCACACCCCAACAATTGTTGCTTAGCAACTAAAGAATGAGTATGGTATTGACATGGAATAGGATGGGTAGGATAAATGTCACTCTTGATGCATTAAATTTCATTCGGCAAACACTCATGGTATTTACTCCTACTACTCATGCTATCACTAGTACTAACTGACTAATTACCATTGTTCACTGATATCATGTATTATAATCTAGCTACTTCAAGTCGGCACAGTATATGTATCGCCCACCTCTAACATATAAATAGCTAGGTATGGCGTTTAGATGGGTGTGCATTTAGCCAGCTAAATTGAAGTTTCCTGTGGGAAATGTTTGTATGCAATGAGTACTTGTTTGTATCTTTCACCTTGTCTTCGACCCTTTGCATTCACCTCTATGATATGTTAAATCTTTTAAATACTGGATTGTCAACATTGGCAAGTGTTCTGAGCTGTAAAGTAAGCTGGGGGGATTGCCCCTTCACTTTTTTGAACAGTGGAGGAGCAGTGCCCCTCACCTTTTCCAATGCCCAGTTGCTAAAGTACATGCAGAACTGTTGTACCTCTTTTTTGTCTTAGCCAAGTTAGCCAACTCAGGAATGATTTAGTTAATCGAGGTTGTAATATACTACGTGAATCAGTGCTGGGAGTGAAAAAGACTGATACTAAAGACCGATACTCTAGTAGAGCAGTCACCTGATTACATTAATAGAACATCCAGCGGAAAGATTAAGTTGGTTTTAAATCTGCTATGCAAATTGTTCAGTCTGTCTTCATTAACAAGTGTACGAGTCTATCTTCATTTATTTTAATTATACTGGACAGCCAGTAATTACTGATGTGTCCAGGGAGACCAGTCCCAAGAAAACTCAAATACACACGTACACGATTAGCTAACTACTTACATATACATGCAATTATCCCTGTACATTATCTACCAATAAATCGACTGATTTCAACTCAAGTAAATGGTGGGGGTAAGTGATTCCATTCATCAATTATTCTTGGAAAATAACTAAATTTATATGAATTAGTGTTTATAAATGGTATTGAGAAGTGTAAATTTACTGATGCATATACGTACTTGTACACTCATTGCCATAATATTATAGGAGGATCCTATTCAAGTACACATGCGGTACTGTGACCGTGTACCACTGAAAGTGCTCTCAGATTCAAGCATTCAAAATTTCCTGTGGGATATCCCCCAGATCTTCTAGCATTGGTATGCTTCGGACGCTAGTGTACTTCGCACAATAAGGTACAATTAATTTTTAATTAATTTTATTTTTTTAAGATACTAAGACAATGATAATATAAACACTTAAACAGTGGGCAGAGAGGCAAACTCTGCCCAGTCCTGGGATGATGGTATTGTTGCCATTACAGAAGCAGCATTGCCACGTTGAACATCAATGGCAACCTTCTGAACCAAAAATTGGGTGGCCCTATTATCAACAGACTGTTCCATCACCCGGGAACCTATCCGCCTCACTACTGAGCATGCACATGATCCCCAAGCACCAAAGGTCTCAACACATAAAGGGGAGAAGTGAAATGATGGAATCAGAGAATACTTTCTGCACTTAGCTGACTCTGCAGAGTTTGCCAGCCGGCTGGCACCACTTGCAGAAGTAGATAAATTAGATGGGGCCAGGGTGTCTGAACAGGTAAAGTCCCAGAGCAAGGGTAAGCCCCGTGACCAAGGAATTAATGACATGCCATCTGGCCTCTTACCATCATTACGACATACACCGACTGGCTCCAAAACAGCAGGAACACCTCCAGACACCAGAGCACAACGAATAGTTTCATTCACTGCAGCGTGCCGAGGAATATGGCCTCCACTACGCCTGCAAGACAAACCGTGAGTTCCAAAAACATCAACTTTACTGCTACAAACACACGTATGCTCGACAACGATGGGAACACTGAGACGTAGACCAAGAGTAATCCTCAAAGATTCATTGTCCAGCTTAGTGCCCAAGGAAGGTACAGGTAGAGCACCAAGCCACGCACCAGACTCTGAGGAGGAAACTGACAGTAGACGAGCCTTTGTTCTAGCATCAGAGGCAGAGTCCAAAAGAGGTGAAAAATGGTGTTCGTAAAGCAGTTCGTCCCAACTACGTGGATAATGTCTGCGGTCTTCAGGGGGCATAGGATATTCAGCAGACCATTGGTCAAGAGCCTCGTGGAGGAGAGAAGATTCAAAAGTTAAACCGGAAGGAGTCAAGATGGAAGAAACTAGTTCGGAGGTACTACGAAGGGAATAAAGATAACTGGGCAGACTTAAATCAATAGCACTACGGATTCCCAAACCTCCTTTGGCAGCAGGGAGAATAGACCGAGCCCACGCAGAAGAACTGATGTTTATGTTGGTAATAGTCTGGAGGGAAGTGCGGATTAACTCATCAAACTTCTCTAAAAGTCCAGGAACCCTCCAGGATGGAGAAGTGCGCAGGAGATAAAGGAGTTTGGGGATGGCAAAACAATGACGCAGCACATAAAAGGCATCATGAGCAAATAAAGTCTCCAGATGTGAACTAAGAGTCTGAATACATCCAAGCTTGGATTCGAAACTTGAAGGTAGTGCATCAAGAGTAATAGGGGAACCCAACAAAGTCACCTCTGAAGAATCAAGGAGACGGACCCCAGGTGCAACAGATTGTAGTTCATCAATAAAGGGGGTGGAAGATGCACCTGCAATGTATGCTTCACATTTGGAAAGGTTCAAGGAGAGTCCCAGGGAAGAAGATTGTTCCAGAATAGTTGTAAAATCTGCTAGAACAGACTGTGGTGAGCCGCCGAGAATGCCATCATCAAGATACCAAACATTAAAAGTTGATACAAGCTCTCTAGCCAAGGAATGGATGGCTAGACTGAAAAGGACTGGACCCAAGGGGTCACCTTGCTACACACCAGTAGCAGATGGAATGATGGAATCACCAAAAAACAGGTGAGCTGAGGTACGATAAGCAAGCCAGACAAAGGGAAATAAACAACTAAACTTCTCCCTCACAACGTGAAGAAAGCGGTCACGCCTGACGCTATTGAAAGCATTGCGGTAGTCCACCTTGAGTAGAACTAGTGGATGACTGTGAGTACTTGATGACAAAAACTTACGGGCAGCATGAACCGCTGCCTCACACCCACCTGAGGTTCCAAAACCTACGTAACTGCACTGGGCGAAAGAAAAGTCCCAACTCACTCCCTAAACAAAGGCAAGCAGTTTTTGCAGCAAGACGACGAAAAACACTACCAACAGCAATTGGGCGGAGACCACCCCCAGGCTTTCGTAAGGCCACAAGGTTTGCCCCAAAAAAGAATGGTTGAAAAACAGGATGGAACTTCCCTGACAACATGTAGTTGATCAAGAAGGTAAGTGACTTCAACAAACAAACCCCAGCTTCCCAAGTAGACTTGGAAATCAATTAATACTTTGTAACTGACAACCACACCCCACATGACTTAAGTTTCCCGGCTAGCTCCCCCAACTTTGGACTACATCACCCTCGACACTGTCTACTGATACCATAGATAATATACCTAGGTATAGACTATTATCAAACAAGCGGATATTTTACTTGTAAATACTTACTTATTTCCAGCGCAGCGTAGTATGAGGCAACGAATTGTAACTCTTTTGCGTGTCTTCGTCAGAGAAGTGTTGAGTAACAACTAATTAATTCACCACAACTTAACCCACGCATCACAGCTAAACAAAGAAGTCGTGGGCGTGCATCAACAAATACCACGTGAACCTATCGGAAACTTTCACAAGGATGAATTCAATCTTTTCTACAGAAGTCTGATAAGTGAGTAAGGGTCGAGGTAGACATTATGAAGGGTAGGGTATTAGACTCTTTCCAAAAGTACGTCATTGCTACGGCAACACCTTTCCGCCATTTTGAATGGGGCCACAGTAGAAATCTGGAAATCTCGTACGCTATTTTCGAAGTGTCGGACCCCTCGATGGTGAATAATCTCGACTGCGCTCCATTGAAATCTGGTGTTAGCAGCAGCTTGAACAGAGTCATATTGTTGAGGGACAACCCATCAATACCTTTGGGGTGGCAGAATTAGTGTTTCTGGTTAAAGGCAGCTGGTTATCATGGCTGAACAAGGCATGAGACATCGACAGCAGTCAACAACAGTAATTGCTTTGTTGGAGGTTTTGTCAGCCCATACAATTAAGTTTGCATGATCAGCTGCCGCTACAGTCACTATTACTGATCAGTACAAAAGTCAGTGAGGAGCATAGGCGGATCTAGGAGGCACTGTCAGGGGGGGCCAAGGGGGGGCAAGAAGTTTTAGTGTACAACAGCATCTATTCCACTAAGAGGAATTCTAGTACACAGGTTATATTCAGTTGTATAACTATATTCAGCATAGCTGGATGAATGATAGACATACAATTTTAAGATTGTAGTTAGAGAAAATTTTTAAAAATTAGACCTCCTAGGTTTGAATTTGGGAGCATTTTTGGTAACATTTAGCTAAAAAGTGTATGCTTGCAATGTATATAAAGATTAGTTAGCCTATCTGAGATAAAACCTGTTTGATGGTAATAAATCAAAATATAAAGGTGTAGCTAGCATTGTTATGACATTAGAGTAGTGACTGCTCTATTAGAGTATCTCGATCTTGGCACAAAAACTTAAGCTTACTTTCTTTATAATGTACAGTATAACTGTAAAGTACATTTATAACTGTTGTCTTCTATTTACCCATTGGCTTTCTATACTTCTGAATACAGTATGAATGCATGATTCCAGTTTCTGGTATCAATATAGTACTGTGAGTCCAAGGGGGGCAAGGGAAGGGCCAGGGGGGGCACAGCACCCCTTGGCCCCCCCTCAGATCCGCCTATGGTGAGGAGTATAAATGGTTAATGTAATTCACTTGGGTCTTCAGCTTATACTGTTTCAGCTAGTTACTAATATACAATTGATGCAAGTAGCTACCATAGTAATGTGGTTATTGAATATATAGTCAAAATGCAAAATTTTAATTCACATGTATATACTCATTTCAGAAGTATTGTAAGGGTGTGCAACAACAGTTTCAGAATCAACAAACTTTGGTTTATTATACAGTACTTTTAACAGTTGTTTGTTTTTATCTGCTTTACCAGTTAGGCACTGGAGGCAAAGCCTGTACGAGGTGTTTACCACGAGACAGGGAACCTAGACGAAAATTGTTGACTAAAGTGAAACGAGACAAATACCTAGAAGGGGTTTTTAAAAATCCATCCCTAGCCTGACTTTGATCCGCAGGCCACCCGGATACCGGCCAAGCGCCACACTCCACTGGACAATTGTTGAAGCGGAAGTAGTGATGCACCGATACCGATACTAGTATCGGTATCGGCCCGATACTAGTATCGGTATCGGCCCTATTTTGGCGGTATCGGACTTGTATCGGTAAAGCTATAAATTCCCGATACTTTAGATGACGTCACTTAATTATTTATCAAGATGGCGGCGTACGTAGCGCATTGAACAGAGTTGAGCAAAAGCCATGAATTTCTTAAAAGAAGCCAGTTACTAGCATTAATAGTACAGTGGAGACTGAAGTAAGCCACGAAATTAGATTCATTGAAGCCATAAACTATTATCTTCACGTAATTGATAGCCACAAAACCAGCAAACTGCAGTTGATGGGATTAGCAAATGGTTTAGTGAGCTAAATCACTAGCTGTTCCTTGTGAGAAATTCCTGTGGGGCAAAGTATCGGTATCGGCCATTTCTGGCCTCAAATGTATTGGTATCGGCCATTTCTGGCCTCAAATGTATCGGTATCGGCCATTTCTGGCCTCAAATGTATCGGTATCGGCCATTTCTGACCTCAAATGTATCGGTATCGGATCGGTAGTGAAAAAGTGGTATCGGTGCATCACTAAGCGGAAGTACAACCTACTACAATGGTACCAATCACCTAAAAAATGTTTGCCAGTACTTCCATTTGTATATACACACATTTAAATCCTCAAGAAATTAGGATACCCCTCTACTAAGGATACTTTTCCATGGTCCCATTTGTATTCTGTTCAGTTCATCCCAAGGTGTTCATGCGATCACACCTAGTACTTCACATGAACAGAATTGCGGCCAATGAGATCCAAGTATTTTCACTGTATAGTACAACATTCACATGTGACTGCTAGATACATGTCAGATTAAAATGTGTGCTATACAACCATCAAATACTACACTTTCCAAATCTGCTACAAGTATATAATGTTGGTCACACTGACTCATGCAAGCTCCCTGATTATCAACAGTAAGTCATATTATCAAAGAATATAATACCAGTTCATCAAAATGTTTTTAAGGTCTATATGGTACTGTATCAAGGATGACATAACTGGATATCTCTTTGGATTAAACTTAACACTGAGTGACATAATTATATAGTTAGAATTTGTGCAATGCGGGGTATCCATTCTGAGAGAGAAAAGATATCTAAACTGTTCAGTCTAATTAGACTTTATGTCTGTAGCACTACAGCTAGTAACTGAGTCTAGTTAGTCAGCCACCACTGTACTGGAAGATACATACTAACGTACGTATGAAACTTTCACAAACATACATTACTGTATGTATAACAATGTCACATAAGGTGATCATGCCACATATATAAGCTACGTACATGGAAATTTGATTTACCAGTTCTGTATGTGTTCTTACAAATGCACGGTTAACCACTGCACACTAGTTACAATGCCTTAGTTACTTAACAAGCCATATTATCTGAAATGATGTACCCACTATGCTGTTTGCTGCGGCAGCTGTTTCACCTCAAATTATGTTGTCTTTGTCTCAGGAATTCAGTTTGCAGCACAACTCAGCATCTGTCTTATCAGGAGCTCCGGACTTCATGAGCTCCGGTCTCCGTCCCTATCCTTAGTAAGATCAGATGGGTTGCACTGAATCGATCTGCCAGATTGAAACTTCTCAAAAAGTAGTATCTACGGTCTGTACATTCCACTCCTTGTCCTTACTCACAACGATTGTCACGAGTAACAATTTATGCTCATAACAAAGCCATGGAGAGTGGAAATTTGACTGAAATTACACTTGCTAGAATCCGAGAATCATGGCCATCGTCTTAAATTTCATCAGAACCATCCGTGGTTTCCTTTTCCTACTTCTTTTCTTTAAAATACACGAAACAACTTCACTGCAAAGACTGAATACGCCATGCGCATGGCATAGAAGCCCGAGTAGTCAACCTATTATCTTAAAGTATATGGATAAATAGTCCAAAGGTACATGGTGCGTTAGTTTGGACTATCGGTCCATACGAGCACTAGAGTAGTGTACGGTATTGGAATACGGAGTGATTAGCAGTATACTAGCTACACTGCTTTAGGCTTCTCACAATCAATCTTGCCACAGTGTTCTGTGCTGAATACTCAGCGAGCGAGTCCATCTCGGAGTCGATTGACCTGGACCAGTTGGATTTGAGTGATGCTTGTGTAGGTACGTGTTTAGTTTTATATACTTTGTGCTTATTTCTGCATTTATAAGTGAAGTTCTTAAAATGTAGTATAGACTCTGCCTTCTGTCCCTCCAGTCACTGATTAGTATCAAGCTGGGACTACACTGTGCCATTTATGTACTTATTTGGTATTATTTCCCACCAGCATCAGTGGTGCTAGAGCATTTCTAGATGCTTTAATTTGCACCAATGAATGTTCAGCCCCCTACCCTACCCCCCACACAGGCCTGTTAAGTCCAAAGCTGTCCTAACGTAGGAGCCATGATTGAACTATCCTCCTGCCTATGGCTTAGTACTTTTACTTTGTGCTGTTTTTTTTTTTGTTTGTTTGTTTTTGTGCAGCTTTGGTGAATCTATCTTCATGCTTTAATCCTTTGTGATGACGTTTCACTTTCTTGAAAATTTTCAGCTATGCTACAGTAATCTTTTAATCTTTATAGGGCTGCACTGAAAATCAGTATTCAGTTACTGAGTGGATCCCCTGTTAAAAAATTACAATTACAATCTACCAAAGATACCGTGGGTTGCTACACTTGATTTTCAACCAATATCTCATGCTGCTAACATAATAAGCAGGTAAAATTTCCCATCCGGAATTATATTGGGTACGTACTGTACTGCCAGCCAGTTTGCATAGACTTTTGTCTGTATGCAATTAGGGACAGTAATCCTATAAATACTGATGTGTGAACATAATTTTGTTACAAGCCATCAATTAAAAATGTACTAGTCAGTGACTGTAATTTATGTGATGCATTCTAATTTTATTTCAACATTCACACTGTACTATAATTTTCTCACTTACTTGTACAGTAATTATTAATTATAGGTGTGAAAAAACACAGGCATGTGAATACTAGTACTAGTGAATACATATTGTAGTGTATGTAGTTAAAGAGTGAGTCGCTTCCATACAATAGATCCATGCATGTCTACTGCATGTGTGCGTATGTGAGATGAGCATGTGTATGTGTGAGTGTGTAAAGTTGTGTATATGTGTCTGTCCTTATCTCCCACAGCAGGTGATAGTCCAGGTGGGACTTTAGGTGCCCACACACTCACCTGTGTGACATGGTGCAGCCTCCTGCAGGTTACCAGTACATAGCTACTAGGATATTCAAGCCTACCTAGTGAACCAGCACTGTGTAGGTGTGTGTATGTATGTGTGTGTGTGTGTGTGTGTAGTGTACGTGTAGTGTGTGTAGTGTACGTGTAGTGTGTGTGTGTATGTGTGTTTGTGTGTGCTATGTGTGCGTTTTTGTGTGTTGTGTGTGCTTAGTATATGTGTGTAGTATGTATGCAATGCTTGTAGGACATCTGACATTTTCTGGCCAAAATTGGTGTTTGTCTGAGCATATTAGCAAGGATTGTGTATGTGTGTGTAGTGTAGTGCTTGTGTGTATTGTAATGTAGTATATGTGCGTAGTATAGTGCAGTGCGTGTGTGTGTGTGTGTGTGTGTGTGTATTGTACTATAGTGCATGTGTGGTGTAGTGTAGTGTGTGTAATGTAGTGTAGTGCGCACATGTGAGTAGTGTAGTGCGCACATGTGAGTAGTGTAGTGCGCACATGTGAGTAGTGTAGTGCGCATGTGTGTAGTGTGCTTAATGTGGCGTAGTGTGCATAATATGGTGTAGTATGTAGTATGTGTGTGTGTATGTATGTATGTGCGTGCGTGTGTGCGTGTGTGTGGTGTTCGGTGTGTGTGTGTGTGTGTGTGTGTGTGTGTGTGTGTGTGTGTGTGTGTGTGTGTGTGTGTGTGTGTGTGTGTGTGTGTGTAATGCATAAAAGTAAACTCCTACGATAGATGTGGTGACTTAACCCCTGCACCACTCACTTTACTACCAGTTAACCCAACAAAATTATAAAGTCAAAGTATAGTAAATATCAAATCGAACAAAAACACATAGTTAGGTAGCAGCTATTACTGTTTGTCATATTGCCAATCCTCAACAGCTACATGGGGAAAAACCATGCATTTAATATGTCTTACACTAGTACAGCTCACCTACACAAATAAATCATTTCTGTGAGCAGGTGTTGACTGAGTCTCAACTAATCACGTAGCTCAACTGCAAGGAAAGCATTAGTTACGCACAATTTCTTTTGACAACACAGAAGTATGCAATGTGTGTAGAGGTACGTTATTGTTATTAGAGCTTTACAGTGACCAGCACTTAAGGTCTGACAGTAACATGTGCTGCAGCCTTTGGATTACCTAACCTAACAGGAACTGGAGACTTTAAATAATTACCTAGATAACAATAAGGTGTAACAGAAAAGGGCCAAAGTAAGGAAAAAATTCCTCCTACCCCAGAATTTGGACTGCAGGCCACCCAATGTCTAGTTCAGCGCAACACTCAGTCTCCTCCAGGAGGGATGAATATTCTTCCTTTAAACCTAAGTATTTATTAAGTATGTAAGCCAAACATTCGTAGAACAGGAAACAGAAACAAACTGTTGATTTACATACAGGTAGACATGCTATGCACTGCGCAGCCAAAAAACTCAACTCACTGAACAATTGCTGGATTTCCTCCCTTCTTCACTTTTCTTGAAAAACTGTACCTAGGAGTGAATGATATGGTCATTGTGGACACATCTTTTTACATACCTGGAGAAGTCATCGTAGGTTGGTTTTATGTCACACAGCTGTTACCGGCTATGTAAATCATAAACATTTGACAATCATCAATGGTTACTGTAGCAACAATACTTCTAACACACCCACCTTACAGAGTTTGCATCATGCTGGTGACACCAGACCATCACACATCACTGATATCATGCTCGTAGTTCCTTATAACCACACTGTGATTAAAATGAACACAGCAAACACAATGTGAAATAGCTACCATATTAATAGTCAAATACCAACCCAGGGTATCTGCACAACACTTCAATTACATGAACAGCTGTGTTCCTTTCCTACTAACACTTTAATGAATATGCGAAATTCATTGACAAACACACACACACACATACGTACACTGAACATTACACACACACACACGCTGCACAATACACATATACACTGCACAATACACACACACAGTGCACACACACACACACACACACACACACACACACACTAAACCACATTATGCACACTACACACACGCGCACTACACTACTCACACGTATGCACTACACTACTCACACGTATGCACTACACTACACACATATGCACTACACTACATACACTACACACACTATATTACAATACACACACGCACTGTACTACACTACACACATGTACTACATTACAATACTGTCACACACGCACTACACTACCCACATACACTACATTACAATACACACACACACGCACTACACTACACATACATACATACACAATCCTTGCTAATATGCAAGGACAAACACCAATTTTGGCTGGAAAATCTCACGATTTGGTCGTGAGATACACGATTTCAGCCTTGATATCACGACCACTTGCTGGTCTCACGGTTTCTCACAATTTTCAATAAAATTTCCTAAGGCACGCTAAATCTCCTTGATTTAAGCCCCAAAACGTCTTGTAGCAGGTATCACGTGATCAGTTAATTAGAATAGTAGGGCACCTCTTAATTTGAGCTGGAAATTTTGGCAGTTTCCCGTATTTTTGACTGTGTCACGAGTCAATACGCTGAGCATTATTTAAAGGTGAAATCTTTTGAGAAAAGACTCAGCACACATGGAAGGTGAAGAATAAGGTGAAATCCTACCAGTTGTGTTATTACAAATGTCTATTGCTTAATTTCGGTTGTTGTGAGGTGTAGCTACTTGTGCGGAAATTCTGTGTTGAACACTGAATCCACTGCTGGATACTGATTACTCAAGAAATGAGAGGTGGTTTCAACAATGAATCACTGGTGAACTAGTACATCAACCGAGTCGAAAAACTGATTATTTTATTATTATTATTATTAGCACTTTAGTGACCAGCACTGAAGAATATCACGTGATTCAACGATAGAGCAAAGATAGTATGTTCTTATTATAGTAGGCTACACTGTAGCATAGAGATGTTATAAACAGCAATATTACACCCACATAGCTAGCTAGGTGTGCCTTTAAAAACATTTTTTTGTTAAAGCAAATGTATGTGCATGAGCCCCATCACAAAGATGGTAGGCTTCACAGCTGCATGGGGGGTGGATGACTGGCTTTCTCACGACCAGGTCTGCTTCCAGGTTGAGAGGTCTGTAGAAATGCTCTAGCACCACTGATGCTGGTGGGAAGTAATACCAAATAATTACATAAATGGCACAGTGTAGTCCCAGCTTGATACTAATCAGTGACTGGAGGGACAGAAGGCAGAGTCTGTACTACATTTTAAGAACTTCACTTATAAATGCAGAAATTATATAAAACTAAACACGTACCTACACAAGCATCACTCAAATCCAACTGGTCCAGGTCAATCGACTCCGAGATGGACTCGCTCGCTGACACAGAACACTGTGGCACGATTGATTGTGGGAAGCCTAAAGCAGCGTAGCTAGTATACTGCTAATCACTCCGTATTCCAATACCGTACACTACTTATTTATTTATTTGTACTGAGCAGTCAGCCCTGCTGGTATGCTCAGGAAAAAAAACAACAAAAAACAGTTCTAACTTAACATACAGTAAACCAATTGTTCAACTAATTACAAGCTAGTACTAGTTTGGTAATATGATTGTAAAAGTGATGTGAACGAATCTGGATCAGACGTTTCAATGATGTTAACAGGCAAGGTGTTCCATTCTTTAACAGTTCTTGAGAAGTAGCTGCTCTGATATGATCTGGTGGATGATGATGGTCCATACGAGCACTAGAGTCTGTACTACTCTAGTGCTCGTATGGACCGATAGTCCAAACTAACGCACCATGTACCTTTGGACTATTTATCCATATACTTTAAGATAATGGGTTGGAGTAGTAGCCCCATTCTAAATGGCGGCCGAAAAGTGGGCGTGGTTTTGGAAAGGGTCTAAATAGCCGAGATAGATAGCATAGATAATAGCATAGATATACTAAACATACTGTATCTATGATAATAGTGACACAGGAGCACGTGCCTGGAGTTACAGCTGTTATCAAGTCTCAGTACCAGTAAGCCGGTTGTTTGTGCTAGCTGAAACGAGACGCAGTACGGTCAGCCGATCCTCGACAAGGGTGATGGTGCATGCTCATTGATACCGGTGTACTTGTTTATAGTTAATTTACTCTTGTGATCAGCAAAGCAGAATTACGTTTAGTTTGGCAATATCATATGGCAATATCTCCTGCAAATTATAGACCAATCTCACTAACATCAGTCCTTTGTAAAGTAATGGAACATGTTATTTTTCACCATATAATGTCCTTTTTTACATCACTAAACACTTTAAATCCTCTACAACATGGATTCAGGCCCAACCACTCCTGCCAAATACAACTAGTTGATTTTATAGATGAGATCCAACGATCTATGAATAGCCAGCAACAGACTGATTTATTGTTTATAGACTTTTCTAAGGCTTTTGACACAGTTCCTCACAAAAGACTATTAAACAAATTAAAATTCTATGGTATACGAGGGCCTCTTCTTCAATGGATCTCTTCCTGGCTAACCAAACGATATCAAAGGGTAATTGTTGATGGAGAATCATCTAGCGCAACAACTGTTAAGTCTGGGGTACCACAGGGTACTGTACTAGGCCCCCTTATGTTTCTTGTATATATTAATGACATAAATGAAAACATTACATCTTCAGTTCGATTGTTTGCTGATGACTGTGTTATTTACAAGACTGTTACAACACCGCAAGATTCAAAGCAGTTACAGGAAGACTTACTTAAAATATGTGAATGGACTCACAAATGGCAAATGAAAATAAATGTTGAGAAATGTGCTGTGCTGAGGTGTACTCGTTCCCTGAACCCCATACAATATACGTATACCTTATCAGGTCATAATGTCGATATAAAGAAGTGCCATACATACTTAGGTGTATAGCGATTGATAACACTATGTCATGGTCATCACATATACAAACAGTAAGTAACAGAGCAACCAAAGTGCTAAATTTTATTAAACGAAACCTAAACAACTGCCCATCTGATACTAAAAGAACAGCGTATTTAACATTGGTTCGACCAATTATGGAATATGCCGCCCCAGTTTGGGATCCGTATTATAACACTGACATTTATAAGTTAGAAAAGGTACAAAGAAGAGCTGCTCGATGGATTTTATCAGATTACTCCAGAAATAGTGTTATATCATTATTGTCCTCTCTTAGTATACCTACATTACAACAACGCCGTCAGTCATCAAGATTAACACTATTCTATAAAATAATTAATGATACACTACCGATCTCCATCCCCTCACATTATCAAAGAACTCAATTTTGTACCAGGCAACATCACCCCAATCATTTCATTCTGCCACAAGCAACCCTCAACACCTATAAATATAGTTATTATCCTAGAACTGTTAAAGACTGGAATGAGTTGCCAATTAATATAATAGAATCAAAAAATTTGGATGAATTTATTTACTTACTTAACCTTCACTACTGTAATTAATTATCAAATTGCATGTATGTATGTATGTATTTGATTGTACCATTTGGGGTTTTCACCCCCTGGGCAAACCAGCTGAGCTGACTGCCCAGTACCTAATCTTAAATCTTAAATCATCGTTTTAAGAATCCCTAGAAATACAGCTGATAAATGAATGACTCTGAGTGGTGCTGCACTGTGTGGAGGCACCTGCACAAGTCTTGTATGGTGGGGCCACCATAGCCAGACTAGGGCTAGAGTCAGACTGAACTTGCAACTTCATTACTGCTATGTGGTCACGGTTTTAATAGGTGTACCGTGTTTAATTGCTACTGTGTTTAATTCAGGTGGGGTCTATTCTACGGAACAGAACGGGAGAGAGAACCATCACTAATAATTGATGAGAAAACATGCATGATTACAAACAAATTATATATTATGTGTTATGTGTCCTCGGACAACATGCGACCACATGTCTGACCAACAGTGGACAGCAGTGGGCATGGCAAGGAAAAAAAATTATATTTAAGTACAAAACTAAAGTTACAGCTTAAATTATATACAGATTAAAAACAGTCCGGGTTGATTGTCCATTCTTTAGAGTTCCTACCATAAAATATTCTCTGTGAAGCAGAAATTGAGGCACTGGCCATCTTGAACAAAAGATTTCTAGCACTTCCCTTGGAAAATAGGGATACTTACTGGGTAAAATTTATCACATCCTTAATTGCAGCAATAGAACTAGGTTGAAAATGGCCCAAAACACTGACTTCCACAGTTCTGTAGCAGTGAGGAATCTTCAAACGATCCAATTTAGCCAAAAGCTGTACATACTCAGGTTTATAAAGTTTGCGGTTGTGTGCAGACTCCAAAAGATGTATTGAGTCCAATGGACATGTAAGCTCTATAATGCCCATCGATGCAGAGTGTCTGTTATAGATGACAACATCGGGTCTGTAAGGAGTGACTAAGACATTGGAGGGGATGGTTTCAGGAGGAGAGTCATTAAAACGATGTCCCTGCAGGTCCGCATAGACACTGACCATCTGGCAATCAGAAAAGAGAGTAATTAACTGAGAAATTAAAGTGAACAGTACTTGATTATGTCTATAGGTGTACCTTTGTTGGGATAGTGCTACTGGGCAACCACCTAAAATATGAGCGGTAGTTGGCTGGTTAGAGTCACAAAGGGTACACTTGGCACCACATTGTATGTGCCAGCGACGCAGGTTAACAGCAGTAGGCAGAGTGTCCGAGGATGCTCTCAACAAGAAAGAAAGTTGCCCAGGGTGAAATCCAGTCATTAACTTATTCCATGTTCTGCAGCTAGTTTCTAACCTAGCAGAATCCAAAAATTTGCATTGCACAGTGAGTTGATTGAGATGGGCTTCACTGTCAGAAGTAATTTTACTAGTCAAATCATCCTTAGCTCTCTTGTAAAGAGACCGTGCTGATGGCATACCGGACAATTGGCTTTGGGCAGCCGACAATATGGAATAATCTTGATTCTGGAACTGCAGAAAATCATTACCAAGATGGAGATGCAAGCCCAATTCCTGCAGCTGAGGATCAGATGATGCACAGATACATGAAAGCAAACTAAGTTTTGCCTCTCTTGACACACAAGAGACACTGGGGCAACAAATTCCCGGATAGTATAGGATTACCCGAGTAGCATTCCTTGGAAGCTGTAACCATTTCTTAAGATAACGACTGACCATAGATTCGAGTTGTTTAATAGTATGGTTAGTGATTGCATCAACACATAGATGGAATCTTAACAGTGACAAGATGTAATTCCTATAAATCCAGAGCTTATACTCTCCCCTAACAGGAAGAGAATCAGTAGCTGTTAGTAAACCAGATAGACGAGAAGTCATATTCTTGTTTGCAATAGATTTGGTAGCTGACAAAGACACATCAATTAGTTTCCCCAGAAATTTTGTGCCACCCTCAGTAATCAATTTTGTGGTCCCACCTGATAACGGAATTCTCTGTGACAAATGTTTAGAGCCATCAAATAGAAATGAAACGCACTTTGAAGGCTTAAGTGTTAGATCCAAGTCTGCAGCTTTCTTGTCAATCTCTTGGAGCACAGAAGAATGGGTTTCCAAATTGGTGGAAATCAAGGTAGCATCATCGGCATAACCCTTCACTGAATGGGCAATTGAATCGACAAATTTTGGAGAAGATTTCCAACTGGATTTAACAGTGGCAGGTTTATCAGTAAGAGGCACAAACCTCTTTGCCCTCTTACCACAAGGTTTCCAGTCCACCTGGTGGAGGTCAGCTTCTTCAAATATCATTGTATCTATGTCTTCCTTATACACAAGTTTACAGAAACCATTAAACAGATACTTGTCAATACGAGCTTTATACCAACCAGGTTCTTCATCACCACTCTCGGACCATTTAATGTATGCAAAAGAACCAACAGGAGGTTGGACTAAACTGCGGAACGGAACGCTTTCTCAAATTGAAGCCTGCAGTTTACCCTTGCTGAAACTGCTCCGTACATGTTATCGACGGACCTTCAGAGGGTGTTCAAGAAAGATAGAAACAATTAAAGGACTGATTGTGGGTTCTTATTGGTTGTCATTAGTAACGAAGTACTTATTGTGGGATTAACTGTCTCAGTGATGAATTTATCACGAAGGGTATTTAATTCATTGCTTGTTTCATCAAGGCTAATAGTATGTGAGTTGTTTATGCTTACTTATACACTCTGGGGCCTGGGCCGGTGTTTCAATTATGCATCTGTACACTGGAGGTACACTACATTATACATAGAAAGCAAGGAGACAAGAAAGAGTCAGTGGAATTAACTCAGTCAAAAAGTTAAGGAATTTCATGCAGTGTGAGGAGCAATGATACTGACGGACTGGGCCGTGTGCTATAAGGAGGCTATATTCTGTGAGCATCAATAAAGTGGCATGCCTGAATCCATTAACTACTGCAGTGGACTAAATCCAGTAGTGAGTTGAAAAGTTTCTGTTTTCAACTGCTAGTTTTAATCAGTACTTGAGACCAACCAGATCTCCTAAGACTCCCATGTATATATACTATCTAATCCAAAACAGCCAAGCTGTAAAAAAAGTGTGCGGCCCTCAGAAAGGCTATGGTGAAAAAAAAAGTGAAATCCAAGGTGGCGGCCAAGAAATGGCTGTGATGGTAGGTTAATGGTAAAAATTTTAATAATGACAATTCAGGTAAATTTTGTGAAGTGGCACAAAAATTCACCTGAATTGTCGTTATTAAAATTTTTACCATTAACCTACCATCACAGCCATTTCTTGGCCGCCACCTTGGATTTCACATCTTTTTTCACCATAGCCTTTCTGAGGGCCGCACACTTTTTTTACAGCTTGGCTGTTTTGGATTAGATTTCATTTCTTTTTATATTTGCATACCCAAAGCCGGCCTATGGCCAGCTTTGGGACTTTTTTAATCTATGTTTTTTTTCTTTACTACAGGAAGAAGAAAAGATCAAGTAGATATACTTTAAATATTTTATCAATAAATGTACAAATTATATATATGTGACCGGATTTGCGAAAAGGGGTCTTCCACACACATCCAATTTACGAACTTTGGCAGTTCATAATGTCAGATAGGAAAATAGTATTGCCTTGAAATTTGGACAGTGATGAGTAACAACATAGGTTAATACATGAACAAAATTTCAGGTTAGCATCTCCTTTGAGCACAAAGGTATGGTCATTCAAGTTCATAGAATTGGATGTGTGTGGAAGACCCTTTTTCATAAATCCGGTCACATATAATACATATGTGACCGGATTTGCGAAAAGGGGCCTTCCACACATCCAATTTGCCAACTTTGACAATTGATAACTTCAGATTGGAAAGAGCTATTGCCTTGAAATTTGGGCAGTGGTGATTTCTTTGCAGCTGAACTCTCTACATGATGGTTTCTTTGTAGCTGAACTCTCTACAAGGTAATTTCTTCTAGCTGATCTCTCTACAGGGAGATTTGTTTGTAGCTGAACTATCTACAAGGTAACTTCTTCTAGCTGATCTCTCTACAGGGTGATTTGTTTGTAGCTGAATTCTGTACAGGTGATTTGTTTGCAGCTGAGCTCTTTACGGTTTCTTTGTAGCTGAACTCTCTACAAGGTAACTTCTTCTAACTGATCTTTCTACAGGGTGATTTGTTTGTAGCTGAACTATCTACAAGGTAATTTCTTCTAGCTGATCTCTCTACAGGGTGATTTGTTTGTAGCTGAATTCTGTACAGGTGATTTGTTTGCAGCTGAGCTCTTTACGGTTTCTTTGTAGCTGAACTCTCTACAAGGTAACTTCTTCTAACTGATCTTTCTACAGGGTGATTTGTTTGTAGCTGAACTATCTACAAGGTAATTTCTTCTAGCTGATCTCTCTACAGGGTGATTTGTTTGTAGTTGAATTCTGTACAGGTGATTTGTTTGCAGCTGAGCTCTTTACAGAATGGTTTCTTTGTAGCTGAACTCTCTACAAGGTAACTTTTCTAGCTGATGTCTCTACAAGGTGACTAGTTTGTAGCTGAACTCTCTACATGGTGGTTTCTTTTTGTAACTGAACTTTCTACAAGGTGACTTCTTCTAGCTGATCTTTCAATAGGGTGATTTGTTTGTAGCTTCACTCTCTACAAGGTAACTTCTTCTAGCTGATCTCTCTACAGGAAGATTTGTTTGTAGCTGAACTCTCTACAGGTGATTTGTTTGTAGCTGAATTCTGTACAGGTGATTTGTTTGCAGCTGAGCTCTTTACAGAATGGTTTCTTTGTAGCTGAACTCTCTGAAAGGTAACTTCTTCTAACTGATCTTTCTACAGGGCAATTTGTTTGTGGCAGAATTTTATACAGGGTGATTTCTTTGCAGCTGAACTCTCTACAAGGTAACTTCTTCTAGCTGATCTCTCTACAGGGAGATTTGTTTGTAGCTGAACTCTCTACAGGTGATTTGTTTGAAGCTGAACTCTCTAAATGATGGTTTCTTTGTAGCTGAACTCTCTACAAGTAAACTTCTTCTAACTGATCTCTCTACTGGGTGATCTGCTTGTAGCTGAACTATCTACAAGATAACTTCTTCTAGCTTATCTCCCTACATGGTGATTTGTTTGTAGCTGAATTCTGTATAGGTGATTTGTTTGCAGCTGAGCTCTTTAAATAATGGTTTCTTTGTAGCTGAACTCTCTCAAGGTAACTTCTTCTAGCTGATGTCTTTACAGGGTCACTAGTTTGTAGCTGAATTCTCTACATGGTGGTTTCTTTGTAACTGAACTCTCTACAAGGTAACTTTTTCTAGCTCATCTTTCTACAGGGTGATTTATTTGTAGCTGAATTCTGTACAGATGATTTGTTTGCAGCTGAGCTCTTTAAAGAATGGTTTCTTTGTAGCTGAACTCTCTACAAGGTAACTTCTTCTAGCGGATGTCTCTACAAAGTCACTAGTTTGTAGCTGAGCTCTCTACATGGTGGTTTCTTTGTAACTGAACTCTCTACAAGGTGACCTCTTCTAGCTGATCTTTCTACAGGGTGATTTGTTTGAAGCTGAATTCTGTACAGGTGATTTGTTTGCAGCTGAGCTCTTTACAGAATGGTTTCTTTGTAGCTGAACTCTCTACAAGGTAATTTCTTCTAGCTGATCTCTCTACAGGGAGATTTGTTTGTAGCTGAACTCTCTACAAGGTAACTTTTCTAGCTGATGTCTCTACAAGGTGGCTAGTTTGTAGCTGAACTCTCTACATGGTAGATTCTTTGTAACTGAACTTTCTACAAGGTGACTTCTTCTAGCTGATCTTTCAATAGGATGATTTGTTTGTAGCTTCACTCTCTACAAGGTAACTTCTTCTAGCTGATCTCTCTACAGGGAGATTTGTTTGAAGCTGAACTTTCTAAATGATGGTTTCTTTGTAGCTGAACTCTCTACAAGGTAATTTCTTCTAGCTGATCTCTCTACAGGAAGATTTGTTTATAGCTGAACTATCTACAAGGTAACTTCTTCTAGCTGATCTCTCTACAGGGAGATTTGTTTGTAGCTGAACTCTCTACAGGTGATTTGTTTGAAGCTGAACTTTCTAAATGATGGTTTCTTTGTAGCTGAACTCTCTACAAGGTAATTTCTTCTAGCTGATCTCTCTACAGGGAGATTTGTTTGTAGCTGAACTATCTACAAAGTAACTTCTTCTAGCTGATCTCTCTACAGGATGATTTGTTCGTAGCTGAATTCTGTACAGGTGATTTGTTTGCAGCTGAGCTCTCTACATGGTGGTTTCTTTGTAGCTGAACTCTCTACAAGGTAATTTCTTCTAGCTGATCTCTCTACAGGGAGATTTGTTTGTAGCTGAACTATCTACAAGGTAACTTCTTCTAGCTGATCTCTCTACAGGGTGATTTGTTCGTAGCTGAATTCTGTACTGGTGATTTGTTTGCAGCTGAGCTCTTTACAAAATGGTTTCTTTGTAGCTGAACTCTCTACAAGGTAACTTCTTCTAACTGATCTTTCTACAGGGCAATTTGTTTGTGGCAGAATTTTATACAGGGTGATTTCTTTGCAGCTGAACTCTCTACATGGTGGTTTCTTTGTAGCTGAACTCTCTACAAGGTAACTTCTTCTAGCTGATCTCTCTACAGGGTGATTTGTTTGTAGCTGAACGATCTACAAGGTAACTTCTTCTAGCTGATCTCTCTACAGGGTGGTTTCTTTGTAGCTGAACTCTCTACAAGGTAATTTCTTCTAGCTGATCTCTCTACAGGGAGATTTGTTTGTAGTTGAATTCTGTACAGGTGATTTGTTTGCAGCTGAGCTCTTTACAGAATGATTTCTTTGTAGCTGAACTCTCTAAAAGGTAACTTCTTATAACCGATCTTTCTACAGGGTAATTTGTTTCTGGCAGAATTTTCTACAGGGTGATTTCTTTGCAGCTGAACTCTCTACATGGTGGTTTCTTTGTAGCTGAACTCTCTACAAGGTAATTTCTTCTAGCTGATCTCTCTACAGGGAGATTTGTTTGTAGCTGAACTATCTACAAGGTAACTTCTTCTAGCTGATCTCTCTACAGGGTGATTTGTTCGTAGCTGAATTCTGTACTGGTGATTTGTTTGCAGCTGAGCTCTTTACAAAATGGTTTCTTTGTAGCTGAACTCTCTACAAGGTAACTTCTTCTAACTGATCTTTCTACAGGGCAATTTGTTTGTGGCAGAATTTTATACAGGGTGATTTCTTTGCAGCTGAACTCTCTACATGGTGATTTCTTTGCAGCTGAACTCTCTACATGGTGGTTTCTTTGTAGCTGAACTCTCTAGAAGGTAACTTCTTCTAGCTGATCTCTCTACAGGGTGATTTGTTTGTAGCTGAACGATCTACAAGGTAACTTCTTCTAGCTGATCTCTCTACAGGGTGGTTTCTTTGTAGCTGAACTCTCTAAAAGGTAACTTCTTCTATTGATCTCTCCACAGGGCTATTTGTTTGTAGCTGAACTCTCTACGTAGTGGTTTCTTTGTAGCTGAATTCTACAAGGTGATTTTTTCTAGCTGAACTATCCCTTTCCATAGTTGCATGAACTCCCTACAAGATAACTTCTTCTAGCTGATCTCTCTACAGGGTGACTTGTGTGTAGCTGATCTCTATACAGGTTTCTTGTTTCTAGCTGATCTCTTGAATTCTCTTCAGGGTGACTGCTCTATTAGGATGACTGCTCTATTAGAGTATCTCGATCTCGCACTTGCTGCACCAAGTTGGATTTCGTGTTATAACTCCGTGGCTTTAAGTCTGATTCTTCTACACTATTTATGAGCCTTTCTAAGATGATTACTCCATCTGTACAACGATTTTCAAAGCATTACCCCAAGCGGTTTATCTGGTAGGCGTGGCAAGCAGTCGTTTTTTTATTAGCTAATCTCGATTGCGTAATTGTTACACACTGTTGGTTTTTTCGTTGTATCTTCCTGTTTTTTAGCTCGATTTCTTTCAAACCACAAAAGGTTTGAGGTTCAATAGTTAACCTATTCACCCACCAATTTTCAGCTTCTTCCCATACGCGGTTTACCCTGTAGGCGTGCCAACATATTGGTGTTATTTTTCGTGCATAATCGCTCATAACTCTTTGCCTGTTTATCGTATTCCAGCCAAAGTTGGTACCGAGATGCGCCTTTACATCCCCCTTCTGTGTGCCAAATTTCAAGGCAATCGGATATGGCGTTCGAGTTTTATAGCAGTTTTTGTAAGTGTGCGACAAGAAAAAGAAAAATAAGAAGAAGAAGAGGAAGAAAAAAAAACGAAGAAACTGAGCCAATTTTTGAAGTCGCATATCTCGGGAATGCGCGAAGCGATTTCGCTCAAACGTGGAATGTGGAGTGCTGCAGTTGGAGGGCATGTCCACAGCAAAAATCGTCTTGTTTCATCAAGGAAGCACAGAGCTACGGAGGTGCGAAAATTGCGTTTTCTTTCTTCCTGTCAATATACTCACGGGTGTTACGCGCCGGCTTCTTGGGCCGCACGACACACTACCGTGTGTCTTGATGTTGATAGCCACCACAGGGATTTCTGTAGTGTAACATTTCACATACTTCTCTGCACATGTACAAATAAGCTAACATGCATACAGAGCAGGACATGTACAAATACATGAACTTATGAACCCGTTGGACCAGCTGGACTGGGAATCACTCGAAAATATGTACACAAATTTAAAAATTATGTATGTTGTACACAACATGATGAAATTGATATAATATTTGATTTGTTACACTCCCATTCAAGAGAAGATAGAGTGGATTATTATGACACAATCAGTATGGTTTTGGATAGTTAATGAATCATCTTTGACAGTGCTGTCTAAACGGTCCTTGGTTTTAGCTATAATATGTCAGAAACACCAACTTCTGTAATTAGTGCATACTTTATGATAGCACATATATATTAATTATATTTAGTACATAGCTACTTGTATGTGAGGCTAGAATTTTTGCAATTAAAGATGCAGTAAGATTTCATTTTACTTAGAGAAAAATTCAGCTCGTCATTAAAACTGGATTTATTTGTTTACTGTGCAGAAGTCACACAAGATTATAATTCACATGTACTTAAGTTATTACAAAACTGAATGAAGGAGGGAGAATTAATTACATAAGGGGAGTGGGTTCCAAAGCTTAATTACTGAAGGGAAAAAATTATATGAATCAATGTTCTGTTTGTCATTAGTTGAAAATATCCATTCCTTTAACCAAGGGTCACAATGGATAAAGAAATCTTTAGTGGTACCAATGTGGTCATTAATAATCTTGTACATCATTGTGAGTTTAGCTCTGACTCTTCCCTGTTGTAGTGTATAGGTAGATCAGCATATTAGAACACTGGAGTATCTCGAAAAAATCATTTAGACAGAGTCTGGTAGCTCTCTTCTGGATGGCTTCAGCTTTGTTTTTGTGGGGATCCCAAACAGATGATGCATATTCCACAATAGGTCTAACCATGCTTCTGTAACAATTGCACTTACACAACTTGGGAACGCAGTAATGTAAAATTCTGTCATGTATACAGAAGGTGTTGATTTGGTTGGCTCTTCTGAATATGATATTCAAAGTCAGCTTGCTATCAAAACCCCTAGATAGGTAGCAGACAAAACTTCCTTGATTAGTGTGTTCTTAATGTAGAAAGTATGTACGATGGGACTTCTCATTTGTCACTCTTAAAAACTCACATTTTTGAGGAATGACTGACATCATCCAAGTGTACTAGCAAGTCCAGATCTTGTTGCAAGGCAACACAGTCATCTGTATTGTGTATAAAAGAGTACAAGCAAAAACATCACCATCATAGTCCAAATTTGTGACCGGATTTGCAAAAAGGGGTCTTCCACACACACCCAAATTACCAACTTTGACAATTCAGATTGGAAACAGCTATTGGTTTCAAATTTGGTCAGTAGTGAGGCACCAACATAGGTTAAGAAATGGAGAAAAGTTCAGGCATATATGTTTCTTGAATGCAAAGTTGTGGTCTTCCAAATGCATAGAATTGGAAGACCCCTTTTCACAAATCCAATCACATTTGATGAATCCATTTCATAAATCTTCACATGTGGTCTGAAACTCTGAAAGTGATACTTAATTCACTCACTCAGCCACGTAGCTATTACGCTGAAGTTATACTGGATCAAGTTGTGATCAACTAACCTTTTCCTGTCACCAGTGCCTTTCTGCATGGTTTCTGGAAGATGTGGCCAGTTTATTGTGACTGTGCTCTGAAACTGATGAAATTGATTAGCCTTCTGAATAGCTTGTCAATACCAGCAGAAACAATTAACTGACTTCCAATCCGGCATCTGAGCCACTGCAACAAACTCGCCTCAGTCATCAATAAATGAATTAAAGAGCACTGCTTGGTATATTAGGGAGGAGAACAGTCACTGAGACAGCTAATACCACAATTACAAATTCGTTGCTAATAACGACTAACACGAACCCACAATCAATCCTTTAATCATCTCTATCTTTCTTGGAGGTATGTTTGATAACCAACTATGGCCATCCCTGCAGTCTAGACGGCAATTCTTGTCACTGTCAATTTTGTATGATATTTGGAAGGGGCGTACTGGAATTACTTTTAGTGATTACTTTGAGTTCAATACACTGTGTACAAGGTTGCACTCCTTAACTTTAAAAGTGTTTTCTTCTACCATCAATGCTTTTCGTTATTGTTTTTTTGTATCCGTGGCATTCTTGTGGAACACTGTTCCTGAGGACATTTTGGCACGAAGCCAGGTTAAACATTTCAGATCCAGATTGAAACAGTTTATTTTAATGTGATTGTTTAATTCTGTACTTGTATTGTGTATGTTGTTCTGTTTTTGTAATTGTATTATTGTAACAGTAAAGATTGTATGTAAGGGTATCACCTTGTACAGGCACATGCCTTTTGTGTATCCCTTTAAACAATTTGATAATAATAATAATAACTAGAAGTCCGTTGATAACTTGTAAGGCCAGTTTCAGCAATGGTAAGCTGCAGGCTTCAGTTTGGGAAAGCGTTCCGTTCCGTAGTTTAGCCCTTCATTCCGTTCCGTTCCGTTCCGTAGAATAGACCCCACCTTTAATTCAGTGCTACTGTGTTAATTACTAACTACTATGTTAAATAAGCTATTGCTTTGTACCAAGGCCACTCCAAGAAAATTCCTTTTTTCCCATTTCATTGACCTCAAAAATACATGCGGGCGGGCCATTATTCAATATAGATATTTCCACTAATTTTCGAAATTCATAACTAACTTACAGGTAGGAATATAGTAGAAATATTCAAACTAAGAACCTGAACAGTGAAAAGCTAGCTAAATAGGCTTTCTGAATGCTAAACTAGTTAGCTACTGCTATGCAATCACACAATAAATAATGAATAAAATGTTCAGTTGGCAGCAATAATGAATGGCCATGCGGGAAGAGAATCTGTATGTGGGCGGGAAATGGGAAACTGGATTTTCTTGGAGTGGCCTAACATTAGCATTGGTTTTATTCAAGTTAATCTGTGATTCCTAAGACCAATCAAATTGTGATCACAGAGCAAGGGCAGATCCAGATTTTGGTTACATTCTAAGGCATAGTATAAACGTGCTGCGTTCTAAGGCATGGTCCAGCAAAAGGTCGCTACAGCTTCAGATTTCATGGTGTTTTATGGGAAAAATGAGGGCAAAAGTATTGAGCATTCTATTGAAAAATCCTTAAATCCCCAAGTAGAATAACTTTAACTTGCCATGGCACATGTACAAGTATGCTATGTATACTTTTCACCTACATGTATTAATAATAGCAATATCATTTTAAAGAAATTTCTAGCATAGAACGCATATGTTTTTGCCCTCAAAATATGATATCTTATTGTGCACATGTGATGTTTTAGAGTGCCACACCCTAGATCGCAACACTCCTATATATGCTACAGTTTAACTGTTTGTTAGTAAATTCTTATTTGCACTGTAAATTTGCTGTATGCGGACTCCTGTGATCACTTTTGAGAAACTTGATCTTGTATGAAATATTTCTTTGGTTTGGAAAGCCTGTGCTTCCTTCTGGATTTTCTGTACTGATTTGCTTGGTTGAGTATCATTAAATCAATATTTAATTAGAATGTTGAAGTATTGTGAAAAGCTCTAATATGTATTGATGATTAATTAAGCCAGGGTGGCGGTGCACTTGCTCCCTGCACACCCCTTGAATCTGTTGCTGTGATATGCACAATACTAAACTATAATGAACCTCTCCCATATGCTATAGTCCCAGATTTCCCCACCCAAATAATCTGGCTGAAGAGATTCGGTGCCTTGAGGCTTCAGTGGGTTATTTATTGCAATTATAGTGAGTCCATTTTCTTATGCCATCTCCATTTAGAGGTAATTATCTCATGCACATTTTGTACATAATTATACAGTTATGCTGACTGAAATGTATAAGGTAGTGTATACTGATATCATTTACTGAAGAAGGGACTATGGGGAATGGCTATATTTTTATTATTACAGGGGTGATCCTTGAAAGGAGTATATAGTAGATCAGGGATCTGGAGGCAGCCAGTGACAAAGTATTGACATTACTAAGACTGACATCATTTAATGTTCATGTGAACTTGATCATTATTATTATTGTTACTGAGCAGACAGCACAGCTGATATGCTCAGGAAAAAAAAAAAAAAAGCAATCATAAAATGAATTTAGCTACGTAGTTACAAAGATTACAGTTATTGGGTTCCATACAATGTTTGCAGTTCCGCTGAAAAAGAGTCAATATTGTTGCTCTCAATGATGGAAGATGGTAAGTTGTTCCAATCCTTAATTGATCTGGAGAAAAAGCTCTGTTGGTATGAATAGGTAGATGAATTTGGTAGAATAAAACGATGTGGGTGATATAGTCTGGTGGATCTTGTCATTGAAATAAAATGAGGAGGAATTGACAGTGAATAATCTTGATGTATAATTTTAAAAAGTGCTTGTAATCTGGATATTTTACGTCTCAGCTGAAGGCTTGGCCAAGAAAGATGCTGTAACATAGCTGTGACTGAACTGAATCGATTGAAATCATTTAGGACCCATCTAGCTTCCCTACGCTGTACTTTCTCTAGCTGTTGAATATTGTTATGGTGGTATGGGTCCCAGATGACTGCAGCGTATTCCATTGACGGTCGTACTATCGTAAGGTAGGCTGTTGCTTTGATGTTAGACGAGCAGCAACTCAGATTGCGTTTCAAGAAGTTTAATGTTCTATTGGCCTTAGCAGCTATATTACTAATATGTGGAGACCATGATAGTTTGTTATCCAATATAACACCAAGGTAGGAGTGTTGGTTTGATGTACCCAAGTTGTGATTGTTTAGCTTGTAGTTGAAAATGATTGGTGATAATGATCTGGTAAACCGCATAATAGTACATTTGGTTACATTGAATCTTAATTGCCACTTAGTTGCCCATTCGTGTAGTTGATCAAGATCATGCTGAAGTTGAATGGCATCCTCCTTGGTGGTGATAATTCTGTAAAGTAAACAGTCATCAGCAAATAACCGTAGTGGCGAATTTACATGTTCTGTTATATCATTAATGTATAGAAGAAACATCAAAGGGCCGAGAACCGTCCCTTGAGGGACTCCTGAGTGAACAGCTATCGAGTCAGAAAAAGTACCGTCCAAAGCTACTTGCTGTGACCTTCTGATCACTAATTAGTATGCAGAATTAGGAAAAGGTGCAATATATAGCAATACACAGCTACAGCAGTTAGCTACACTCCATCCAGTTTGTGAAAGTGGAGTGGTAAATCATAGAGAAGTCACCTTTAATGCTTAGATGCAGCTATAGCTACAACTGAGAAGGAAAATCTACCATGATATTTGTCCACAATTGCCACAAGTTGAACCAGAAAACATTTCTATTCACACAACAGTGTAAGTGATCACACTTAAGTGTATTCACATGTATTATGTTTTGCTTGCTTTGCAGCTGATGGCTGGCTGGTCTCATTTACAAAGTTGATGAACAATTTATTCCTCAAGGTTCTTAATTCTTGTTCTGAAACCTCTTACTTGAAGTCACCTAACTGGTTCTATGCAATGGGTATGGAGGAAATACATGTACAGTAAGCAGATGTACTTGTTTAGTATAACACTTACTTATATGTGACTGGATCTACGAAAACCGTTCTTATCGCCCAAGACAGGAAGTTTGATTTTTTCACACAAACACAAAGCTTAATGAATGCGCTATCGAGTTTCACTGCCACAGTCGACCAGAGTAAAGTGGTCTGCTTTTGCTGGCTGCTTTTCTAGAGCACAGTGGCGAGCCGTACGAGTGGTCTGGGGTCTTGATGGAGCCCTGGCCGACCAGGAGATGGCTGTGTGTGGCTGTACAGCTCTGTGGTGTTGGACAATGACCTGTGCTGTAAATTTCCTTTCATTTTAGCCAGTTCTGAGCCCTGAATGGCCTATAACTTGGCCTAATTCATCCTAGCACGCCTCTTTTCAATTTTTGAACACCATCTTGCCCTCCTTCCAAGGCCCCCGCCTCCCACCCCTTCTGGAGCTCGCCTGATACAGACAACCTCGGTTTAAAAACTATCTAAAATGGCGGGAAACTTAGCTGTTGACTACTTCTTCAGTGGATGATCAGGAAGGTAAGAAATTGTTGTGAAACGTGTGAAAATTTGGTATGCGTAGCTACCACCATTGGCCAGCTACAACACACAGAATATTTAAAACCGACGTTTCTCGATACTTTTAAATGGGCGATAAGACCGGTTTTCCCAGAGACAGTCACATATGTGACTGGATTTTGGAAAACGATCCAAATCGCACATTAGAGGTTTTGAGATAAACGGTTTTAAAGAATTCAAGTCAGCATAACTTACCAAGGATAGCAAGCACGCATATAATTTACACAAAAGATGCATCAATCTGTTATAATTACCTTTCAAACCACTTCCAGTACTTGTAGCTGTTTGTAGAGTTTTCCGCCAAATAAGATAGAAAATCTGAGAAGTTGGACGAGCGAAGTAGTATCATGAGTGCTCACAAAGGGGAGGAGGGTGAGGGTGATGGGGCCGTGGGCAAGAGATAGACTTCAAAATGGAAGCAGACCATGATTGGAGTTCGGATGGGCTGTGCTGGCTACTTAGTGGCTGATATACAGCAAAATCGACAGAAACAAACGTCTGACCAACATTGTCAGGCCATCCACCAGTAAACCACTGATTCTTGCCAAGCCAGACCCTTCACAAGGCCAGAAATCACCATTCAAGCTCTCCATACCACCAAGAAGAGATGTCTATTAAAACCAGCCTCGAGTAGTTTGAGTAATACTGAGGGTCAAAACTAGTAGTACGATAATGTGGCTATCCCCTGGTGGTGTTGGTTTGATTTTGCCTGATGTACAATTTGGTTGTAAAATCTGGTCACATAATTATATATGTCTACATAATATCAGGTACTAATACAGTCTTTGCATGATATGAGTCCTGAAAAATGGCTGTTATAGCTTTATTGCCACTCATTAAAACTAATAGTATGTGTTTGTCATCTGGTGAGCTGTAATGGGCCAGTAAATAAGGCCATTCACTGTGAAAAAAGAGGACTATAAGATGGTATATCTAATGGCTTAAACTATACAAATAATCTCAGTATAGTCTTGCATTATACTAACTATCTTATACTTTAGTATAAACTCCATCTTATATTATGGGAAACAGATTATACTTTTAGTTTAATACACATTCTTTGTATGGCTTTGTTTACTTAACTAAATGTGATAACTTTTTAGCTTCACTATCAGATCTCATTATTGTCTCATTTTTAGCTCCACCATCTCATGTGACTTAAGATTTTTTTTACTGTACCAAACAAAGTCATGATGATTTTACAATAAGTAGCTACACTTCTGTTAATCACTATAGCTAGCTAACTAGCTTCAGTTTGTTGTGATAATTTCATACGCACACATTTTCATATGGCAAAGCATATAATACCAGAAAAAATAATTATTCAATCTAAGAGTCATACAAATCTAGATTTTCTTGCACAGTTAGCACACCTACAAAAGTTCGTAGTAATGCTTGTTTAAAATTGAAGGGGTCAGTGGTGTGCGCATGCGTTTTAGATGCAATTAAGTCGCCATCTTTGTCGCTATTGTTGTATCAGAGGTTGTAAATGTGAGTGATATCTCGCGGAAAGAGTGTGCGCGATCGGCGCCATCGTCCAACTGATGAGCCACGATGATAGTTATGGACCGCAACTGTACATCCCTGCTGGCTGTAGTGGTGAAGTGGCGCGGCCAAGTGGACAATTCCTTCAATGGTAGCAATCAAAAACAGATCTAGATGAGTAAGTATTGGACTAAAATGATAGCTTGTACGATGGGTTTAGCCGTATTAAATTGTGTATTGCATGACAATGGCCTGCAAATTTTATTTATTTTTTATTAACCATCAAATTATGATGAACAAGGTGTATACAAAATAAAAGCAAGTGGATCCTCGGATAACATGCGACCGCACAACTGACTGGTAATTGGGTCAGCACGTGGGCATGGCAAGGAAAAGAAAGACTATTTACACACACACATACAGAAAAATTAATTACACACACAAAATTAATTACAAAACAGATTTAGTAAATTTAAAAGCAGTCCGGGTTGACAGTCTGATTCAACTTTGGTGTTGCCGTGTACGTATTACATGTTTTACATCCTGTTATCTCAGCTTATGGCGGATGACGAGTGGACACAGTTCATCAGCCATCAATGGTAAGAGTATGCATGGTCTGCTGTTATGATTTTGTATATTATCTCTTCAGAGGTACAGCTTCTTGTCGAACCTCTTAGTTCTACAGGCTGTCAGTGTACAACATCTGCAGTGTTAGTTTCCTTCAATGGCAACTGCTTCCTTTAAAGAATCTGGTAGCGACCATATGTGGACAGTTTTGTTTTTTTTTCACGGAGTTGTTCAACGTCATCTTCTAATTACTTACAGCTGTAAGTGCATTAAGCCTGATTGTGTTTTTATTCATTTTCTTTTCAATACGGTAGGAATTACAGACTTGGTCTCAGTTCTAGGAGATTCTTCTTATTGCTAACATCTGTAAGTAAGTACACTGAGAGTGTCCAGTATACAATTTATATTTACCTTCGTTTAGGTTTGTGGAAACTGGTCTCATTTCTTCTGGGAACCAGTCTTATTTCTTCATGTTTTTCACTACTTTTTATCAACAGCTGACGGCTGTTACCTCGTCTGGCACTGTAAATGAGTTGAGTGCTTTCAAGAACCTGTTCCGTCTTGTTTGTCCTTATTTCACTGACCATGCTCGTATTGCTAACAAAAGTAAGTTCACTGAGAGTATGCAAATTATATTATATTTAGTCTTGTTTCAGTTGTACTTAGTGATTACAAGATTTTTGGACTTGGTTATCAGTGTATCAGATGCTTCTTGTGAGCTTACGTAACACGTTAGCCCAACAAAGTCACATACTAAGTGACTGTTTTATGTCTGGTTAGACTCACTGATAACACCTGTAAGTACACCAAATTAATAATCCAGAATATGAGTTATGTTTGCCTCCATTTAGGGTTGTGAGACCTGGTCTTATCAGACTTGTCTTAGTTGTACATGGATTGTCGGTCACAAACTCGGTTTCAGTTTTAAAAGATTGTTACAAACTGTAAGTACAATGATTGTTCAGTATACTTACCATCTTTAATAGAGTTGTGGGACCTAGCCGCCATTCTACATGGTAATACTAGGTTTCCAGACAAGGTCTCGGTTTTATGAGATTCTTATTGTTACAAACTGTAAGTCCAACGATTGTCTAGAATACACATTATATTTACCATCTTTGTATTAGAGCTGTGGGACACGACTAACAGATTGTCACAGAGTTCTACATAGTGATGATAATACAGGTAATTTGTAATGGAACTTGTGAATTGTATTTACTGTCTTACCTGCTGCAGTTGGATAAAGACTGATAACTGACGAAATTGATTTGAGACTGTCATGGCCAATGAGACATTGATTTACCAGCTGTACCTATTGTGGTTTTAACATATTTACAGAATTAAATTCATTACAAATATAATAATAGAAATTATTTAATTAAGGTAATGGGAAGTAAAAAAGTACAGTAGTACAGTAGTATAGTAACCAATATATGGTTGAAATAGGCTTAGTATAGTCTGATAATACACCACACTATACTAGTGATTTAATCTCTAATATATGACTGTCTTAAATGTATTCAATAAGCTTGTTATAGTAAAGTCCTAATCTATTAATATATGCTGTACTATTTCATTCCAATACTAACATAATAAGACTGTTATAGACCTTATTATTCTGAGCTTTTTTCACAGTGATTCAAATTGGTGTCACTTTTAAAAACAGGCATCTCATTCCAGAAAAAATAGAGGAACAAAGTTGAGAAGTTTTGCTACTAGCTCATTTATTATACGTAAATATAATTATATAGCCAAATACATTAGACCAAGACAACAGAATCCACATGCTTTAGAAGTTTGTTTATATATCATGAGATGACAGCATGCGTATGTAGTTTGAAGTTTCAGATTTATGTAGCTATGTGCTATATATGAAAAATTGAAAATGATTGTGCTAGATGGCAAAAAAAAAATGGCAGCCTTACTGGAAATGAATGGCATGTGTTTAACATGCAATGGTAAAATCCCTTTGCTGCCACAAGTTGCAATTCTTGGGATTGAAATTCTCTGAAAAGACATATGTAAACAATTACTCAAACCTCAATAACTTATAAGGAATCATGTATATTTCTCAGAATTTAACTGTGTACTGTAGGATGTGAAAGTACATAGCAGAACATATCCTATAAACATGCTGGAGCGTAGAACTTTGCTACATATGCATACTTTTAATTGTTTCAAAGTGGTTATATTAAAGCATATATATGCAGCAACAGACCCTTTTTGCTAGATTTTACAGGTGTATTTGTTATGTGCTCTATACAAATGCGTGTAAATGGCTAATGTGCTTCTGTTGCAATAAAAATACTGTTATTAAAGGACTCTTGACTCATAGGCTTCTTATGTATGCATTATGTGTGTGGTGGAAATTTTTGGGTTGTAAAACATGACCACACATACAAATGTAGACTGGTGGTTATCTTTTTCTTACTTGGAACTAATTATAAAAATGTTTATGGCTCCAATGTTATCACTATATTGTTATAGCGAAGTGTTTGTCACGCCACTTGTATACATCCTTGCACTGGAAGTAGTAGCATGTCAGGAGATAGTAGTTCTGAGGATGGAGGAACTAATTCAGAAAATTCAGAAAATTCAGAAAATTCATGCTGTTCCTGTGATGATGATTGAAAGTATATGATTGGCATAGCATTATCAGGTGTTTGCTTGGTTGTGGAAGCTATTTCACTAGTATGTACTGCATCATATGCATCTAGTTACAATGAAAGTGACTCGAAAATTCCAGGAGCTGCTTTTTTGTTATTGGGTTTTGCCCTCTTTGGACAAGTAATTGGCTGTTATTTAGTGGAGCGTTATGTGGATTTGCCACAGAAGTTTGTTGTGAACATGAATTAACCCAAGGCATAGGTGTATACCTTATCTGTGGAATAGCTATTTTTGCTTTACCTGCCATGGGACTTTTTCAGTTAATATCTGGATGTTTGATGGCAGTAAGCACTGCTGCTAACAGCGCAGCAAATGTTCAAGCATTTGGAGCATTTATAACAATACTGGACTTCATCGCATCAGTGTTGGCAGTTGTATATGCTTATTTTGTGTATGTCCCATGCTGTGTTGCAGTACAGGAGGATATAACCTAGTGTGACAAAATTTGTATTTTTACATAATTATTCACATTGTACTATTGCATACACACAATGTTTGATTTTGTGAGTTCCAGTATGTGTAACACTTAAAATGTTTAAGTAGCTACTATCCTTCAACGTAAAACACAATGATTCTTACATAAATTGATACACTTTAAGTAAGCAGACATGCATACAACTAACAAAATTGCTGCAAATAGTTATGTACTTGTATGTAGACTGTATGTATCATTAACCACAATTGTTTATTGTTTATGCTCTATGGAGGTTAATAAGGACAAAGTACAAATGTAACAATTGAATGGTGTATACTTGGTATAATTGCAATTGGTTATTGATGACAACTTTATATATATATATATAAACCAGTGATTACTTAAGGCCATACCAAATTAATCATATGTTTCATGTGCCTTCTAATAGTTACCCGCCAGGTCAAAAATAAATAAAAATGTAAATCATTTCAGCTTAGGATTCCTGGTCCTACAGCCTGTTTAAAGTTGCATTAGAGTCTGTTCATAAAATACTGTACCTGCATATAGAGCTAAGGCTATGAGATGGAGAAAGTTTATTTGTCTTTAGGTCATGACAGGTTAATCTTATGTTTAACAGATGCAGAGAGTCAATGTTTTGGCAAACCCAAAAATAATCGTAAATCATGTGATCTCTTTAAAAGATTGCCAATTATGGCTGTAGACTCTTTTTGATATTGTGCAAGCAGCAACAGGTGTAGTAGCAATGAGAAAGGAAATGGAACTTCATCAGTTTATTTTGGAAGGACTTTAGTTTTTGCACCTGTCAGGATGGAGATACTCTAATAGAACAATCACATAAACTCTCAATTGCCAGACCTTCAGCACTTGTACTGTAAAGTCTTAATAAATAAATAAATAAAAAATTCTTTTGTTTTAATTTGAAACTTGTATGCATTGAAAACACCTAATACTATACCACAAGCTAAGTTTTTAGCTATAGTTACACTACGCCGAGGTTTCTGTTGGGTCATTCTAACACCTCCTATATACAAAGCATTTATGCCTTGTGTTTGATGTCTAACTGTTTTAGAAAATAATCAGCCAGGAATGTAGCTATACCTTAGCTTTGCCAAGTCAGTGAAGAGTTTATGAAAGGCTGTACAGGAAACCCTGCTCAAAAATGTGCTTACCTTCTGAATACTGAGACTGACATTTTACTGTGGTAGACTGGTGATACATGCTGCTTGCTTTAGTGGCATCAACAAGTTTGAGTAAAGACGAAATGCGTGCGGAATTAAGTCTAGACAAGTATTCCCTCACAACTACCATGAGTGAGACTCAATCAGTTAATGGATTACTTCACCTTGTTCATGTAGAAAAAGTGAGAGTGGGTGTCATAAAGTTAGCAACAATTAAAATGCCGCTTGTCATAAGAAAGTAAGATACCAATACCCGCCTTGGCACTACCACACCAGTATAGCTGGGTGGTGAAGAACACTAGCTAATTACTAGGTTGGTTGTGCTATTATTTTGTTGACAATATTTAATTAGCAGTTAGCAATAAATTCTTGTATGCATAGTGATTACAATAGCTTGGGTTTTTCATCACGGCGTCACACTGCAATTGAAGTGTAATTGTGTTGGTGTCTAATTGCTAGTGGCGTATGAAGTAACATTACAATAATATTGTTATCTCTCCCTAAAGTTTGGAATCTTGACTCAGATTCACGAGAACTTTGATATGTACATATTATGCGTGTGTCTGTGTGTGTGTGCATGCGTGTGTGACTTACCTATGTCCCCTTTTGTGTCCCATTTATCTTTACTGACATCACAAGGAGTAGAGTTCTGGTATAACATGATGGCTTCCCTATACATTTGTAATGGGAATTGTCCAAGTTTTTCATTACTATGATGACTGAATTGATTCCAGAGGTCCTTCTCACAGAGATATTGTTTGGTACTCTGTGTAATAGCTGAAAATGTAGCATAATCACCACTTCACTATTTCTGAATCAGTAATTATGGTGCGCATTAGGCCCCGGCTGATTATGCCAGCATAATTTAAAGCATAATAGGTGACCAAAAGCATCGAGCATAATGCCAGCATAATAGGGGCGATATTTGAAAAATGTGAAATAAGCAAATAATCACTGCCAATTGTTTCTTCTAATGTAGTATGTACGGGTTCACCAGTCGTGATAATGGTACAAAAAGTTAACAAACTAGTGCAAGGAAAAATTAGGAATTTTAAAATTGATCAGGGATAAACAAAATGTTTCACTGATCTCTAATCGAACTTAACATTCCTAATTTTTCCTTGCACTTGTTATACTAAAATTTTCCAGCATGTGAGTGGAGTATACCAAGTGTACAGTATTGTTATGTACAGTGGGTAACTTGTTTACAGGAGTGTAGAAAGAATAAAATATATACAATATATACACTGTGAAACTGTAGGAAAAACGTGTACAGTAAATCAGTACTATAGTGTTAGGATGTTAGGCCAAGGTATGTAATCAAGGTATGTAATATGTGCATATGTTGGAAAGTTTTACATGCAACTACATATATATGGTTACAGTTTTACTTTTGGCACTTGCAATTGGTGGCTGTTAACCTCTGTTTGATTTGTTGGCATGCAGAATAGTCAAACTTACACTGTGAAAAAAGGGGATATAAGATGGTATTTCCAGTGGCTTATTGAATACAAAAAAGCTTGGTATAACTTGTATTATACTAACAATCCCACGTAAGGCTGTAGTTAATGTGTTAAACATACTGAAACCATATATGTGATGGTATAGTGTGGACATTTTATCAGATATAAGCTATTTCAAGTATTGTGGTAAATAAACTGAAACCATACATGCAATAGTATAGTATGCATTATACTAAAGTATAAGATGAGTATAATACAGGATTTATATTAAGGCTTATTTGTATTCAATAAGCCACTGGAAATACCATATTATATCCCACCTTTTTCACAGTGTTAGCAATAGATCTGGAGGTCATCTCTACCAATTGGAGTTTGTTTATCATGCATAAATTATAGGAAACTTGAGCAAATTAGGTATCCCAATGATTTGATTTGTAATTTGTGTACCTATAATGTGTACACACTTATGCCAGGGATTTTTAAGGAGAGGCAAAGGAAGACTAGGCATTTCACCCTTCCCCTTTGCTCCATCTGCATGATTATTTTCTACTGGGAAAGCTTAATGTAATACCTGCTTTTAGTACAGTGAGTGGTTAAAAATTGGGTTAAAGTGCCACCAGCTCATGATGGCTATTGTTTAAAAACATGTGGGAATGCTCCCAGATTTCTATACAGCTTTCAAAATTTCTTAGTAAATGTCCCCTCTTGATATTAGGAAACCCTATTGTATCCTCTCTTAATGGAAACTCTAAAAATCATTCCCTTGGTATCACAGGGTGGTACATTTCACTTATACATGTCCATCCTATTACCGTTTAAACACTGTACCTTCAATAGTAGCCACACTTGAGTAGTGCAACAATTGATTTTGAAAAAAAAAAACGTTTTTGAGCATTGCGTGGTGGTCCAAGTTCAAGTAGTTGCCACATCAAATTTTAGAACTAGGATAATAAACATTGTGGTGTAAGTAAATACAGTATACAATATTAAAGAATACAGTAACACAAGTGCAACACAAGCATGCACACATGTGTATTGCTAACACTGGTTTGTGTATTGTCCATGAGTACATACTAATATGCACACATATTTTTTATTTAGTAGGATTATATGTATTATGTGACCGCATTTGCAAAAAGGGATCTTCCACACGTATCCAATTTACCAACTTTAACGACTCATAACTGCAGATCGGAAAAGGCTATTGACCTGAAATTTGGTCAGTATAGTGAGCACCAACATAGCATCATGGATGGAAATTTTATGTGTTATTATGTTTCTTGAGCACTGAGTTATGATCTTCCAAGTTCATAGTGTGTGTAAGACCCCTTTTTGCAAATCCGGTTACTTATGAAGTAGTCTTTAGGTAAGTGCAATGCAATGCAGTTCAATGAAAAGCCATGACATGACCATAAAGAGCAGACTTGTTTCAACTGTGTGATTCTTTGAAAGTGATGCAATGCATTTCTTGAAACTCATTAAGTAAGGCATGCGTGGTTTCTAGAGAAATTTCACAGAAAACCACACAGTACAAATTTTATGTATGCATGTGACAACAATGAATTCTTTGAAGAGCCATATAACTGCAATTTATTATAGCAACAATATTGAGAGAGTCCAGACATCTATCTCAAGATTAACTGAGTCTGAGGGATCTGACATTTGGTGCATGAATCATATAGATAATTGTGACTGTCTCTGGGAAAACCGGTCTTATCGCCGGTATTAAAAAGTATCGAGAAACGTCGGTTTTAAATATTCAGTGTGTTGTAGCTGGCCAATGGTTGTAGCTGGCCAATGGTTGTAGCTACGCCGTACCAATATTTCACACGTTTCACAACAATTTCTTGTGACCTTTCTGATCATCCACTGAAGAAGTAGTCGAGTCAACAGCTAAGTTTCCCGCCATTTGTTGTCTGTAACAGGCAAGCTCCAGAAGGGTGGGAGGCGCGGGGGCCCTGGAAGGCGGGCAAGAAGTGGTGCAAAACTTGAAAAGAAACGTGTTGGGATGAATTAGGCCAAGTTATAGGCCATTCAGGGCTCAGAACTGGCTAAAATGAAAGGAAATTTACAGCACAGGTCATTCTTCAGCACCACGGAGTTGTACAGCCACACACAGCCATCTCCTGGTTGGCCAGGGCTCCGACCATCAAGACCCCAGACCACTCGTACGGCTCGCCACTATGCTATAAAAAAGCAGACCACTTTACCCTGGTCGACTGTGGCAGTGAAACTTGATAGTGCATTCATTAAGCTTTGTATTTGTGTGAAAAAATCAAACTTCCTGTCTTTGGCGATAAGAACGGTTTTCAGGCGTAGATCCAGTCACAATTTATCTCTATGCTCTGCTTGCATGGTGAGATTAGAGATTATTTGGTTAGCTGTTATTATGGTGTGTTCAGTTTTAAGAGAGCAGAATCATTAATGCTGATTCAAAAGTATTCAATTGGCACATTATAAGAACTGAATTTAGTAAGCGTATAATTACAGCACATATAGATAATTATATAAGTACATGTACACATCAAATATACTATGGATGTTATCACAATCTTTTAAATTACTATAGGTACAATAGCTAGTGTATAAATATATTTGTTTACACAAAACGTTTCATAATACATAGCTATGTAGCATGCTTGTATGTATAGTTATACAATGCTGGAAAAGTGTGAAGTTTACAACTTAAACATGTGTGGAAGCTACAAGTTTATTATGCATTACTTTTTGGGTAATGTCTGCCTGGAAGCAGCAGACTTGCATGGTTTATCATAGCATGGAAACCGTTTTCCTTTATCAGATACTTTTAAACAAATGAAGCAAAACTCTGTGGAGCAGTCTTTGTTAGGACAAACAACTCTCCTGCAACCATCCCTGTGCTCAATCACCTTGCTGCATTTAGGACAAACTCTAATTTTAGGAACACTGATTTTGTCAACTGTTTTCATTTGGCATGTGTCCAATGATTTCTGTAATTCTTTGTCTAAACCACAGCTATCATTTCCACAATTATCATAAGAACTTCCTTTGTTTTTCCATTCTTTTTTGCAGGACCAACAAAATATGAAAGAAGTGCCCTTTGATTTGCAGAAGCTACAGTCCATTTTAACTCCTGTATCAGTTTTCTTTATTGTAATTCCACATTTTGGGCACTCACGATAGGTTGTATAGTTATTTTTTGTTAATCCTTGCTCTAAAGCCTCTCTTTCTGACTGTGTTAGTCCTCTCTTTATGATTTCAGAGACTTTCCATTCCATTTGGCAAGATGGACATTTAATTTTTGTTTCTCCTGATTTAATTTGATCATCAACATATCCAGCTAATCCAACTGGAGTTACTGGATGGCCACAAGGCATTTCTACCCTTATTGATTCAGTGTCATTTTCCACTAATAAGAATATACATTTTCCCTGAGATTTTTTTACTGATGGATGTATATACCTTTCATCATTGTATGACCCACCACTGACTTCAATACATACAGTAATATTACTGCCTGATATAATGTCAAAATCGTCTAATATACCACTGGTTCTGGATGTCAGGGAATGAGATCCAAAGAGAAGGCTGGTGCGTTCTTTTTGATCAGTTATATTTAGCCGCATACAAACATCTTGGTGAAATTTTGTGGCTGTTGTTGTCTATAAGATAAGAACAAACATTTTATGGATTGTGTAACACGCTGCTGCACATACCACATACACACAATACACATGCACCCAGTCATATTCATAAAGCATGGATGCAGCATGCAAATGCACATGCAGCAATGTACATTGTACCTACAGCTGTACATACATACCGCTGCTACGTGCATAGTCACTGCCTCAGTCTGTCTTGCAGTAAGTTTCACAAAAACTGAAAATTCCATAGTTGATGATATTAATCTCTCTGAAAATTTGTTACCAGTTAGCAACACCAAAACAAAATGCACTTAGCTTGAAGATTGTCAGTTTATATGTCGTGCACTGCATGTGTGCAAAATGTGCATGCTGTAACTATTCATGCAGTTTTATGGCTACTACAATATAAGTCATGTGCTGACAGTATGAGAACATTTAGTCACTAGCAAAGTATACATTGTATATAAGAAGATGGCAGCAAAAATGAGGTACTGTGTTAGTCACATGTACATAATAATACAATATACACTGAAATTTGTCTGTATTTAGATTAACCAAAGAGCTAAAAGATATACAGAAATCACCAACACTTAAATCACATGGAATCTCAGTGTATTTGCCTAGTGACTCAAATATCTTGTACTGGAATGCTAGCATGATTGCACCCACTGGATCACTATATCAAGGTTGGTTCTGTGTAAGTCACACAGGTACTTATAAAACTGGTGTAACAGCATTTTTTGCACACTTAAGTAGTTTAAAGCATCATAATGATCTCAAGCCCAATATATACATGTGAATGGGTATGCAGCCATGCTAAATCTATCACCAAAATCTCCAATGAATATCTTTGCAACATAGTCCATTTTTGGGTTTGATTATGCCTAACAATACTGCCAACCCGTTGTGAAAGAAAAGTGAGGCTAATTTTTGTGATGTTTTGGGCAGGGAAAACCCAAACTTTAAATTCCCTGCTAGCTATCATACTTTATGATATTTGCATGCATATCAGAGTGACACCAAACCCTTCCAATAAGTTTCTATGAAATTTTTATTTACATGCATTCCTGCTCTAACTAACTGATGCCTCCAGCGAATTACATATATAACTTGACTATGTTTAAGGTTGATTTCTTCACTGTTCGACGTAACATAGTCCCTAGACATGCCTTTTTGCTGACTGCAGCAGCTACATCACATACATCATATACTTACTGTTGTCCTCCTTTGTGTATTGTTTCTTTCCCCACTATGTAGTTGTTGAATGGTAATGCATGATGGCTTCAGTGCTGGCTATCATTAGAGTCTCTAAATTTCATAGTGACTCAGTGGATTGATTTCAGAGGCATCTCTTGTCGTCACGAACCACGGTAGTGGGTTCATAATAGGGATCGCCCATGTTTTTTGCAAAAATCCTAATAGAACGCACACCTAAAAACCACCTTGAAAAGTATCCTTCAACTCAAAACAACCCTCTAGTGGTTCTTTGCAATGAGTATTGGTCCACTAGTAAGTATCAAGTAGAAAGGAAACAGTATGTGCATTTCAGACAACACTGAAATTGCCAGTTTGTTCATATCAAGACACACGGTAGTGTGTCGTGCGGCCCAAGAAGCCGGCGCGCAACACCCGTGAGTATATTGACAGGAAGAAAGAAAACGCAATTTTCGCACCTCCGTAGCTCTGTGCTGCCTTGATGAAACAAGACGATTTTTGCTGTGGACACTCCCTCCACCTTCAGCACTCCACATTCCAAATTTGAGCGAAATCGCTTCAAGCGTTCCTGAGATATGCGACTTCAATAATTGGCTTAGTTTCTTCGTTTTTTTCTTCTTCTTCTTCTTCTTATTTTTCTTCCTCTTTTCGCACACTTACAAAAACTGCTATAAAACGCGAACTCCATATCCGAGTGCCTTGAAATTTGGCACATAGAAGGGGGTATAAAGGCGCATCTCTGTACCAACTTTGGCTAGGATACGATAAACAGGAAAAGAGTTATGATCGATTATAGAGCAGTTTCAAAACCATGGTAACCAAAAATTACGCAATGGACCACACCCAAATCGCCATGTTTTTGTACCAGACTGCTTGATGTTGCAAGTTGAATTCCTCGCTAAATCCATGCCAAGACTTATTAATACGTGAGTAAAATAGATGCCAGTGATAGAATAATATGTGCAGGTGAGTTATTAGGCATTAAAAGATACGTACTGCCTCCCAACAGGGCAGTTTCGAAGGAAAGAGAAATGCGTAAAAATGGATTTGGCCAAATTACGACCTATTCACCGCCCAAAGGTGGTTAAAACTAGGGGAAACTTACAGTATAGGTCTTTACCCAGCACCATAGCAGCGTACAGCCACATCCAGCTATCCCAGGATTAGCCAGAGCTCCTTAAAGGCACGAGACCGGTAATGGCATACTACCAAACTGTGATAAAACGCCAGCAAAAGAAGACTCTTAGTGGTGAATTTTGCTAGAGTTAAGTTTTATTGTCGAAATCAACCATCAGTTAAACTTTAGCGGTCTTATTTTGCTGTCTGCTTTTTCACACGAAGTGGGAATCCCAGCACATGAGCGATTCTGGCTAACTCGGGGATAGCTCGATGTGGCTGTACGATGCTGTGGTGCTGGATAAAGACCTATACTGCAGGTTTCCCCTAGTTTTAACCACCTTTGGGCGGTGAATAGGTCGCAATTTGGCCAAATCCATCTTTACGCATTTCTCCTTCCTACGAAACTGCCCTGTTGGGAGGCAGTACGGATCTTTTAATGCGTAATAACTCACCTACATACTTTATTCTATCACTGGCATCTCTTTTTAATATTTACGTATTAATAAGTCTTGGCATGAATTTAGCGAGGAGTTCAACTTGCAACATGAAACAGTCAATCAGTCTGGTACAAAAACATGGCGATTTGGGTGTGTCCATTGCGTAATTTTTGGTTACCATGGTTTTGAAACTGCTCTATTCACGAAAAATAACACCAATATGTTGTCACGCCTACAGGGTAAACCGCGTATGGGAAGAAGCTGAAAATCGGTGGGTAAATAGGTTAACTATTGAACCTCAAACCTTTTGTGGTTTGAAAGAAATCGAGCTAAAATCCAGGAAGATACAACGAAAAAACCAACAGTCTGTAACAATTACGCAATCGAGATTAGCTAATAAAAAACGACTACTTGTCACGCCTACCAGATAAACCGCTGGGGCGAATGCTTTGAAAATCGCTGTATAGAAGGAGTAATCATCTTAGAAAGGCTCTTCAATGGTGTAGAAGAATCAGACTTAAAGCCACGGAGTTATAACACGAAATCCAACTTGGTGCAGCAAGTGCGAGATCGAGATACTCTAATAGAGCAGTCACCCTGAAGAGAATCCAAGAGATCAGCTAGAAACAAGTAACCTGTATAGAGATCAGCTAGAAACAAGTCACCCTGTAGAGAAATCAGCTACAAACAATTCACCCTGTAGAGAGATCAGCTAGAAAAATTTATCTTGTAGGGAGTTCATGCAACTATGGAAAGGGATAGTTCATGATCAGCTAGAAGAAATCACCTTGTAGAGTTCAGCTACAAAGAAACTACAGCTGCAAACAAATCACCTGTAGAGAGTTCAACTACAAACAAACCGCCCTGTAGAGAGATCAATAGAAGAAGTTACCTTGTAGAGAGTTCAGCTACAAAGAAACCATCATGTAGAGAGTTTAGCTGCAAACAAATCACCTGTAAAGAGTTCAGCTACAAACAAATCTCCCTGTAGAGAGATCAGCCAGAAGAAGTTTGCTTGTGGAGAGTTCAGCTACAAACAAATCACCCTGTAGAGAGATCAGCTAGAAGAAGTCACCTTGCAGAGAGTTCAGTTACAAAGAAACCATCATGTAGAAAGTTCAGCTACAAACTAGTGACCTTGTAGAGACATCGGCTAAAAGAAGTTACCTTATAGAGAGTTCAGCTACAGAGAAACTATCATGTAGAGAGTTCAGCTGCAAACAAATCACATGTAGAGAGTTCAGCTACAAGCAAATCTCCCTGTAGAGAGATCAGCTAGACGAAGTTTCCTTGTAGAGAGTTCAGCTACAAACAAATCACCCTGTAGAAAGATCAGCTAGAAGAAATCACCTTGTAGAGAGTTCAGCTACAAAGAAACCATCATGTAGAGAGTTCAGCTGCAAACAAAACACCTGTAGAGAGTTCAGCTACAAACAAATCTCTCTGTAGAGAGATCAGATAGAAGAAGTTTCCTTGTAGAGAGTTCAGCTACAAACAAACCACCCTCTAGAAAGATCAGCTAGAAGAAGTCACCTTATAGAGAGTTCAGTTACAAAGAAACCACCATATAGAGAGTTCAGCTACAAACTAGTGACCTTGTAGAGACATCAGTTACCTTGTAGAGAGTTCAGCTACAAAGAAACTATCATGTAGAGAGTTCAGCTACAAACAAATCTCCCTGTAGAGAGATCAGCTAGAAGAAGTTTCCTTGTAGAGAGTTCAGCTACAAACAAATCACCCTGTAGAAAGATCAGCTAGAAGGAGTCACCTTGTAGAGAGTTCAGTTACAAAGAAACCATCATGTAGAGATTTCAGCTACAAACTAGTGACCTTGTAGAGACATCAGCTAAGATAAATTACCTTGTAGAGAGTTCAGCTACAAAGAACCATCATGTAGAGAGTTCAGCTGCAAACAAATCACCTGTAGAGAGTTCAGCTACAAACAAATCTCCCTGTAGAGAGATCAGCTAGAAGAAGTTACCTTGTGGAGAGTTCAACTTCAAAGAAACCATCATGTAGAGAGTTCAGCTGCAAACAAATCACCTGTAGAGAGTTCAGTTACAAACAAATCTCCCTGTAGAGAGATCAGCTAGAAGAAGTTTCCTTGTAGAGAGTTCAGCTACAAACAAATCACCCTCTAGAAGATCAGCTAGAAGAAGTCACCTTGTAGAGAGTCCAGTTACAAAGAAACCACCATATAGAGAGTTCAGCTACAAACTAGTGACCTTGTAGAGACATCAGTTACCTTGTAGAGAGTTCAGCTACAAAGAAACCATCATGTAGAGAGTTCAGCTGCAAACACATCACCTGTAGAGAGTTAAGCTACAAACAAATCTCCCTGTAGAGAGATCAGCTATAAGAAGTTACCTTGTGGAGAGTTCAACTACAAAGAAACCATCATGTAGAGAGTTCAGCTGCAAAGAAATCACCTGCAGAGAGTTCAGCTATAAACAAATCACCCTGTAGAGAGATCAGCTAGAAGAAATTACCTTTAAGAGAGTTCAGTTACAATGAAACCACCATGTAGAGAGTTCAGCTTCAAAGAAATCACCCTGTAGAAAATTCAGCCACAAACAAATTGCCCTGTAGAAAGATCAGTTAGAAGAAGTTACCTTGTAGAGAGTTCAGCTACAAAGAAACCATTCTGTAAAGAGCTCAGCTGCAAACAAATCACCTGCACAGAATTCAGCTACAAACAAATCACCCTGTAGAGAGATTAGCTAGAAGAAGTTACCTTGTAGATAGTTCAGCTACAAACAAATCACCCTGTAGAGAGATCAGCTAGAAGAAGTTACCTTGTAGATTGTTCAGCTACTAACAATTCACCCTGTAGAGAGGGCAGCAAGAAGAAGTCACCTTGTAGAGTGTTCAGTTATAAAGAAACCACCATGGAGAGTTCTGTAATAAATATATGTATTATATATATAATTTGTACATTTACTGATAAAATCAGATATTTAAAGTGCATCTGCTTCATCTTTTCTTCTTCCTGTGGTAAAGAAAAAAAAGACGGGTTAAAAAATACAAAAGGAAATGAAAGCTAATCCAAAATAGCCAAGCTGTAAAAAAACAGTGCGGCCCTCAAAAAGGCTATGGTGAAAAAAGATGTGAAATCCAAGGTGGTGGCCAAGAAATGGCTGTGATGGTAGGTTAATGGTAAAAATTTTAAGAACGGCAATTTAGGTGATTTTTTTGCCAAGACCAAGCGGCACAAAAATTCACCTGAATTGTCGTTATTAAAATTTTTACCATTAATAGGCATTCCAGCCCGATTTTTAAATTTTGGAAAAATGGACTTTTTATATGCTCAATAGATAGAGTATTGATTGCTGACCTCAGAAATATATAGTTTGTTGGGTTGGAATTAACTATTTTGGCATGCACAGTGCTTTAAAACTGAAAAAAGGTACATTTTTCTCTAGGGCTCCCCATACATTTTAAAGGGAAAAATGGCACAATTGAATCAGGAAGCCATCTAGCAATCTGGACTGTCTTGAAACTGCAGTTGCTTCTAGCTGCAAGTTTGTACATGCAATGAGAGTAACTTCAGATGTTATCGGATCTCAGTGATCTTTGTATGCTTTGTGGTGAGCAAATATGTTTCACCTACTGCACACTTCTCAATATAATGGTGTATATCCATAGGTAAGTGGCTATCTCAAGTAAGTAAAAACATCAAGTTAACAACTCATAAAGGTAAACAACTAAAGTGGAGGTGCCATAATGATGCAACAATACCTAAGGTGGAGTTGTGGTTTCAATTATGGCATTCAGTGACGCTGACTTTGAAGTGGTTTGCATTTTTGAGCAGATGACACTGACATCAGAAAATTGCTCTGGAGCTGAAAATCGCTAACCCGAGCGAAGTAACTACGCACTTTAAAGTAAGCACCAGTGACTACCTTCTACCCGACAGTATGCCTTTTAAAGTTTTAAAGTATTCTACATACATTACAAGGCTTGAAAAGATTACAAAACAACACAAAACTTACTTATATGTAACGGGCACGACAAAACTAAGATTTTCATGATGATTAGCGTGTGGACAAACCCCATAGCGAATTTCACCCTCATTGGAGCTCGGACTACGGAGCAATCCCAAGTTAAACGCGAGTTGTTGTTTTGTGCCAGGGTTCTATTGGGGAATATACGGAGAATTTTTTTATTTAAAAATCTCGGATACTGGAATGCCTACCATTAACCTACCATCACAGCCATTTCTTGGCCGCCACCTTGGAGTTCACATCTTTTTTCACCATAGCCTTTTTGAGGGCCACACTGTTTTTTTACAGCTTGGCTGTTTTGGATTAGATTATTATTACTGATTCATAATATTATTATCATTATTCTTTCACAGGCATAGCGAAGTTTACAAGGAGAATTCTGGGATAAAAAGTAGCAAGGCTTGCTGAATGGATCATTGTGCGTGTCCATGACCTATTTTTCATTTCGTTTTCGGATGGAAACAGCCCAAACCGGGCCGTTTCTTCTTGCCAAAACGCCATTACGCTCGAGAAGCCATACAAGATCACGCTCAGAGTTAAGTTTTTTGGTGTACGCTACTTGTGGCTAATAGACTCTGTCTTTATTAAACTCAGTATAGGCCAGGAAGCTTAATCTGGGCTGATGACTTTGTTGCAAGGTGGTTTTTTTCGCTCCGTGATTCAGTATAGAGGACTTGCACGTGTGAAGCAACTGTTGCTAGGCAGACATGTTTCGGGACAACTTTCTATGGCGCATATTGGGTCAGAATGAAGGTAACGAGATTTATTCACTAAGCGCTGGGTATAGTGGCACTGGGAAGCGGGGCTGGTTTCGAAATAGAAGATCTTATCATTGGCTTCGTGAAATAGGTGGCTAATTAAATTTCGATACATTACTCACCAATTCTAACTTCGTCACCTTTTTTAACGAGCTGTGTGGTATTTACAACACAACTCAACAATGATTCGCTTCATTACAGCCTGTACCAAATCCTGAGAAAGCGCTTTTCAGCCAAAACACTGTCCCGAAACATGGCCGACAGCTACGGTTGCTTAGCAATTACGATGATTTACGTCACGCTGCAAGTCTTCTATTGTACGTGGGCGGGTAATCTGATTAAACATTCTAATAGAGCAGTCATGTAAATACTCTAATAATGCAGTCAAGTGTATAACAACAATCCTTGCACTGAATTTGACAGCTATTAAAGGCACCAGTAATGTAAATTGTAGCTCATATTAGGAGACTCCAGTGGCGAATCTAGATGGGTTTCTGGGGTTTCGACAGAAACACCCTTTTAAATTTAGCTCAGTGGAAGTCTGAATAAATAAACATTGTTGTACTGACAATTTATCATATCAAACAACTATATTACCACTGTACTTCAATAGCATGCGTGCAGCTGCACTTAACTGACACCATTTACAGCTATTAAACCCTCAGCAACACTTCACTTTTCATCTCCCGCTGCAATAAAAACGATCGAGATACTCTAATAGAGCAGTCAAATAACTACTCTAATAGAGCAATCAAAGCTACAGCTTATATAGTCACCATCTTTCCCCTATATAGCTATGCAGTTTAAAGCATTGGGTTTATTGTAATTCCGAACTAAAAGTAGCCTAAAATCCAATCTCAGACAGACTCAGAGCTTCTAAAATCTCAAAACGTTCTGGAGAAATGTCCTTATTCATGATCAGCTGTACCAACGTTCAGAAACCCCCTTTTAAAAATCCTAGATCCGCCACTGAACTCTCAGTCTGTATGCACATTGCAATTTGATCAGTTTCATGTGTGTACTGAAATGTTGACAGTGTTACTATACAGAATGCAAAATTACACTATTCACCACAGCCTTCTTCATAATCCATTATTGGATTAATAAAAAGTACACAAACTAGATGGATAAAAATTAGAAATTTTAAAATGGGAATAGGGATCGCTGAAAAAAGCCACAAAACAAGAAGGGATCGTTGGGGTGGTAATGTAAACCACAAATCCCTATTTTTACTCTCTGTCGGTGGTAATGTAAACCACAACTCCCTCACTTCAAAATGACAGAGCATGTAACTAAAGATTTATGACAGAGAGTCAAAATAGGGATTTGTGGTTTACATTACCACCCCAGCGATCCCTTCTTGTTTTGTGGCTTTTTTCAGCGATCCCTATTCCCATTTTAAAATTTCCAATTTTTATCCATCTAGTATATAGTGTTCTTCACTTGTAACACTGTATATATAATTGGTGGGACATAGCTGAACACAATGGCCACTTATTTCGCTTTTCATGATCAGTAATATATAGTCAGGTCCATTCTTCTAATGCATCTGGTACCTGTAACATTGTTTTTTTTTCGGAATGAACTGATTCACCAGTAATCAATTATATTATTACAAAAAGTAAAACAATTTGAAACAAGACAAATAGCTATAAGGAAAAATTGGAAGAAAACATTACAGAATCATAGGAATAAAAAGCAACATCTACACTTGTAGCTATACTAGTGTACATGTACAATCCCTATTGGCTATATGTATGTATGTACGTATGTATGTATGTATGTATGTATGTATGTATGTATGTATGTATGTATGTATGTATGTATGTATGTATGTACGTACGTACGTATGTATGTACGTATGTATGTATGTATGTGTCTGTCTGTCTGTCTGTCTGTTTGTACATATGTATATGCATGTATATTGTATGTACAGCCTCTGTGTGTGTGTGTGCGTGATCCCTACTCAATTGTGAAATTTCTTATGCGTACCTACATGTACCTATTCCAGCCAAACTCCCTTATGCATATTGTCTTGTGTAAGTATTTATGTTTACTCTACATCATTATTTAATAATGCATGGCCTTAACTTATGTGCATGGTTATATTTATTTGTGTAGGTGCTAATCTCAAGCTGGAAATTAACTTGTCATATCCTACAATCCAGTGATGCATGTTGTGTCCGGGTTGTATTTGTACATTATCTATTACCAAGAGTTTTATAGCTTTTGCTATGTTGAAAACACATTGTGTTAGGCCCTACATTGTGTATCTAGCAATGTGTCTTGAGTGTGATTTCCTTAACTACAGTGCAATGAAAGGTACCCTTTTGAACCTCCAAAGGTAAAGTGAGTTTAAATACAATACTATACAGTACAATAGCAGTGTACAGTGGGGATCACGAAGGTTTAGGTTTTCCTGCCAACCCAACTTTTCTCTTGCAACAGCTTAGCAGTATTAGTTATAGGGTGAAATATTTTGCAGAACATGTATTTGATGGCTTTTGTTTTTTTAAATGCATCTTATATATTGACAGTTTTGACGAACTTCTATTGTGAATTTTCCTGCTTTTGCATAATTCAACACTTGGCCACATAACACTGTATGTCCATATATCCCAGATAATTTGGTTTGAAGGTTTTTAGTGATGTCATGAATTGATTGAAAATTCTCATTATAACAATGTTCATGCGTGCTCTCGCAAATTATTCATACAGAAGCTTAAGTATCTTCCACAAGAAGTTGCATATCATTCACGACATACACTGTGAATTTGTAACTTCATTGCATGTGTATATTTATATACCGTATAATGCAAAAGTTTAACAAGGGATGATTTGCTTCGCAATTCATCAATATTTTCCTCTCAAAATTTTACTTTTAATGCATTCTCCAATACAGTATTCATCAAAATTTTACTTGTCAAATATTTGCACTATACAGTAATATATAATGACATTATCATGGATGCTGTTACCTGTATGCAAAATTGTTATATAGTAGGGCTATAATTGTTATTATCAAGAAAAGCTAGTCCATACTGCATAATTCTATTCGCATCATGTTCTTTTAAAACACCAGGTATATAGCAGATTACAAGTGTAAGAAAAATTTTTTTTACATTTGTGTAGGGATCACAGATAGAAAAAGCAGTAAAACAAGAGAGGTCCACCCTACTGTACTATCTGACATTTAATTCAATTTATTCAGCCTGACGATAGTGTGCTTTTTTAACTGTGATCCATACTCAAATGTAAAATGTCCAATTTTCCAAATTTTTGCATAATTCATTAGCCATTGCCCAAATTTGGTTAATAAGGTAGTCATCTATATCCATCACAGAAGTTTAGTGATGTTATGATGGTACTGTGTAAAAGTAAAACCATTGCATGTAATTGTTTTGGACTTGAATGATTCTACTGTTGTGTACATAGGTGGTAAAGTTCCTAAAGCCAATACCATACCATTTGAATGTGGGCCAGTCTGATGGACAAGTATGTATTGGACTCCTCAAATCAGACCAATGGAACCCAACTGCCAGTAACTGTTGTATAGAAAGTGTTCTTACCACAATTTTTGCTGCTCTTGCCCGACCACAGCCAGACAGCATTGTAGATGATGATGTGAACAGTACCTACATGCACAACAGAAGTGTATACGAAGAAAGAGCCAGACGCAGTGTCAAAGCCTGATAAGGCATAATTATGTGGGCATATGTGAACAGTTTGCAGTAATATATCTTTGTGCTATATACTACATTAAATTTTGTATCAACTCCTTTAATTACATTGCCTAATTTGGTGGGTAATATACTCAAATTGGAATTACAACTGTTCAACATGTGGTAGTACCAGACAGAACTGATGCTTATATAAAACAATGCACAATGCATACAGTAAGGAAGTTTAGCACCTTGGGTAATGAACAGTATGATATCTTCCTATACGTATTATTAAACCTTGCCAAATGTTTTTTTCTTGCCAATGCTGTTGTATGATAGCTACTAATTTGTCATTTGCCGTACACCAAGCTTTTCTGCTCTCTATACAGGGTAATAACTATATATCGATTAGTATAGGTAATCACACACATTTGAGTACAATTTTGGCTGTTACGAGTACAATTATTTCATAATTGCACGAAAATGCGTGTGATTGCCTACTAATCACATAGTGACCACCCTTCATGGTTTGTAGTACACATCTATCCAGTTCTATGTGGCCATTAACTTCTACCAGGTGATTGCATCATCCTTCTTTGTATTACATCATTTGTTGTTGCATTTAAAAGGCTTCACATGTCTGCAACAGGGGCGGATCTAGGGGGGGGCTTTGGGGGCTGAAGCCCCCCCCCCCTTCACTTTTAGGCTTTACTTGATCAATATACTGAGTATTATAATGACATTTTGTCTTAGCATAATTAGATGATCACTAATAATACAAATACTCATAAAACCACCTTATAAACATCTTTCCAAGGTATTATCAGTGGGATTTATGCTAAAGTTTATGCAACAAGGACCCGGATCAGCATTGGAGGTGTACAAGATCGAGATACTCTAATAGAGCAGTCAGCTAACTACTCTAATAGAACATTCACTGGAAGCATAATTATAGTTGGTTCTGTTATGGAATTTTTCCAAATCTACCTGCACCTATACATACAATGAAGTGGATTGGTCTGTTTAAAGTGCTTCATTCATCTACTTGTGTAGTTAATATGTATGGCAATACTTAATCCAGGTAGACAATTTCCATTGAAAATGCTCTCAGATTCAATCTTGTATTGTTCAAATTTCAAAATTTTCCACTTTCAAAATTCTTATTCTAACATGCACCTATTCAGTGTTGTGCAATTGTGAGAGGGTGCATCGTGTACTTGGTTGTCTGTACCTACCCAAACTTTTCCACTAACAAAGTGCTTCAGAGAGCCATACCTTAGTAATCTAAAGGCAGTATATAAAATATCTACAGGCAAAAAATATTATGAATTTTATGTGGAAATGTCTCCAAATTGCAGTATTTTTGCATCTATATTTAAAAAAATTTCCTGGGGAGTCATGCCCCCAGACCCCCCTAGTTCCAGCATGCAAAGCATGCTGGGAAGTGTGCTTCACACATCTCTACCCAAGAGATTAGTACCTTGAATTAGCCCCCCCTTCTATAAATCCTAGATCCGCCCCTGAGCAATCCTGATTGGCTACTCAAAATGCCTACATATGTTGCACTTAAAAGGCTTCTATTGTCAGCTTATTTGATTGGCTATTCATTATATCACTTTCTTGATGCACTTAAAAGGCTTCTGTTATTTTGCTATTTTATTGGCTACTTTACAGTGAAATTACAGAAACAAGGCCATGCGATTTGGGATTAATTGCACTCCTACTATTGAGACTAATGCATGGCAAACTAAATCACTCATAGTCTATGTGATTAGTATTAGTAATAGCATGGGTAGCAGTGAAATTTGGGATAAATACCACTAGTGTTGTATTGGAAATGGGGAAAAATTTCCAATATTGGAAATTTAACCATTTCCAATACATCACTCGTGGTATTTATCCCAAATTTCACTGCTACTCATGCTATTCCCAGTTAATACGCATGCTGTGCATTAGCGTTGTTATGTACGCAATTTGTCACTATGTAGTAAACACGTGTCAACACTAATTGACGCTACATTGTTAACATAAATTCTAGAGGCCAGAGAAATTGCAATTACAACTTTTTCACTGCTGTCAGTGAAATACGGGATAAATTTCACTGCTACTATTGAGACTTGTATGCAGGGGCGGATCCAGGGGGGGGGGGGGGGGGGGCTTTGGGGGCTGAAGCCCCCCCCCCCCCTTCATGTTTAGGCTTTACTTGATCAATATGCTGAGTATTATAATGAAATTTTGTCTTAGCATAATTATATGATCACTAATAATACAAATACTCATAAAACCACCTTATAAACATCTTTCCAAGGTATTGTCAGTGGATTTATGCTAAAGTTTATGCAACAAGGACTCGGATCAGCATTGGAGGTGTACAAGATCGAGATACTCTAATAGAGCAGTCAGCTAACTACTCTAATAGAACATTCACTGGAAACATGTAGTTAGTTCTGTTATGGATTTTTTCCAAATCTACCTGCACCTATGCATACAATGAAGTACATTGGTCTGTTTAAAGTGCTTCATTCATCTACTTGTGCAGTTTATATGTATGGCAATACTTACTTCAGGTACACAATTTCCATTGAAAATGCTCTCAGATTCAATCTTGTATTGTTCAAGTTTCAAAATTTTCCACTTTCAACATTATTATTCTAACTTGCACCTATTCAGTGTTGTGCAATTGTGAGAGGGGTGCATCATGTACTTGGTTGTCTGTAACCTACCCAAACTTTTCCATTAGCAAAATGCTTCAGAGAGCCATACCTACAATCTAAAGGCAGTATATAAAATATCTACAGGCAGAAAATATTATGAATTTTATGTGGAAATGTCTCCAAATTGCAGTATTTTAGCATCTATTTTCAAAATTTTTCCTGGGGGGGGATGCCTCCAGACCCCAGCATGCTGGGAAGTGTGCTTCACACATCTCTACCCAAGAGATTAGTACCTTGAGTTAGCCCCCCCCTTTTATAAATCCTAGATCCGCCCCTGGTATGGGCAGTGAAACAGGTATGGTATTAATTAAAGAATTATGTATTATTCTTAAATCAGCGGGCTGTTAATACAGGAAAAGAGTGAAATTTTTTTGGTTAGCAGTATACATACTGTAGGTAACATGAGGTTTCTCTACAAAAAACTAAACCTCTAGCTCTAATTTCTTGGAAACTGGAATAGCTACATTGCGCATATTGTGTCAATTCAACCATATTGCTGCTATATGAAGTTTATTATCATAAACAATAGCAAACACAACTATATATAGCTATACAACAAACCATGCAGGTCTACTGCAATAATTGCATCAGATCCATTATGCCATAGACCTAATGTTCCTATATTGCAATAATTATACTGCTTTAAACATTTCAGGGTCCAAGAAGGTTACAAGTATATCAAAACCTTATGATCACATACTGATCATGAGTTCTTTATAATAACCATTTCTTACCTATATAATTGTGGCAATGTGAAGACAAGTAGTTTTGGTGCATTTTCACAGCATCATTAATGTGACTATGCACCCATTAATAAGAATGCGACTGTGTTTGCTGGATTCATGTAAGGCAGGAAAAGTGGTTTCCAGATTTGGTAGTGATCCATCATCTTTTATATAAGCTGGTAACTACGTAGCTAAAGCAGTCCAAGAAAACTGTATTCTCAATCTGAGTCATTTTTAGCCAGCTAATTCAGCTGTATCATGCACCCCAACCCATATCAATCGTTCTGGTGGTTGCAAAAAGTATTAGAAAAGATAGTTGCTAATCAACTCAGTTCAGTAGTATTGCTGAAGCAATTGATTGTAACTTGTCTGTTTGTGTGGCATTCCTTGATATTTTATACACAAAGCATTAGACTCTATAGACCATCATGTTCTCCTACAGAGATTGAGTGATCTTGGAGAGTGCAAAACTGAGCTGTTGTAGTTTGCTAATTATCTATCAGATTGTAATCAAAAAATATAACTGTGACAATTGTTATTTGTAGTTGGGCTTGGTGAGAGAAAGGCATTGGAAATGTTATGGGTCCCATACTGTTCTTAATGTATGTGAATGAGATGTCAGCACAGACTACTTATGGCAAGCTGCTTCAGTTTAGCTCCGGAATCACTCAAGCTATTGTCCAGCAGAATATGTTAAGTGATTTGTCTCAACTTGCAGTCTAGGCTTAGGGAAGCAAATGCAGCTTCATGTCTCAAAATGTAGTTAGATGTGGTTTCGGCCCAGATCCAAGTTGCTTTTACCACCAGATGTTTGTATTGATGGTACCCCTTTGTAGATGTTAAATGTTCAAAAATATGATCTTGGGTCATTTTTGACAGTATACTTCAATGGACTGAAAATGTCTTAGATATCTGCATAAAATGTCTTTTATTTGTTTTGGATCAACCCTTACCAGTGTTCTCTTCCAACTGAAGTCATCAAAATGTTAATTTAACTGTTTTGCTTAATCTATGCTCAGCCTGCAACTGTAACTTCACCACATCAGCAGAGATTACAACGTCTACGTGACTGAGGTGTGCATATCGTTGCCTCCTTATGAAATTTTGACTAAGTGTCCTATTATCGTCATAAATTTCACTTGTTGTCAATTCCATCACTGGTCAGATATTGCTTCTTGTGTGCTTGCAGCAGATATATCAATCAGAACATGACATGCACCTCCCTGGATCCACCAATAGTGTTTGCATTGGTTCAAGTAAACGTATACAAACGCACCGTTGTAGACCATTAGCTATACCCAGAAACCATTTCACTACATCACTGCACACTGGTGGAATGACTTGCCAAATGACATTGCAACTGCTTCTAACTTCCGTGGTGCTGTATGTAATGATGACTAATATATTGACTATTTTATGTAGTGACTGTCTTGATTGTCCGGCAAAAAGCAGCTGTCAAAACACTAAGCAATTTCATAAAGATCATCAACCAAATTAATTTACTTTACCACATGCTTCAGCCAAATGGTAGTTGAACCATCCGTGGAACCCTTAAAGCCCAAGAAAGTAAGTTCAGTAATTGATATTTGTGACCAGGCCTGCAAAAATAGGGCATGTGTGCACAAATTACACCCTGACATGCTAACAGTTCTTGTCTTAGTACTGAAGCAAAATATTTGCATTCTGTAACTTGCATCATAAAGCCAACTAAATGCTTACTAAGAGCTGAAAATTGTATTGTCATAGCATAATGGTACAAAAAGTTATGAGTGATGAAAGTTTGAAAAAGTAGGCAAAAATCATGTTCCCACATGCCCTATTTTTGCAGGCCTGGTCACATTTACAGATCGTAAATTCCAACTATTTGGTTTCCCACAGTCACTCAACTTGCTAGGGGTGTGTATGCCATGTTAAGAATGGGGATTGCATGTTGGGTTGCCGCTTGTGCCTCTGTTGTTTATCACTTCCATTACCACGTTTATGTGTTGATGGGCTATCATGCAAATTCAATATCAAGAATGTGATACGCATGAACCAGAGGCTAGCTAGAGTAAGTAATATATTGTTTCCAGATATAGTTTCCAGATATAGTTTCCATTACTGTGCACTTCAACTTGTCCCAAACAGATATTCATATATGGTAAGACACAGTGGACATATACATGTGTGTATAACTAATCCATTCTTTCTTGTATGTACGTGGCTTTGTAAAGAGTGCAGCTTGAGAGTCCGATTCCATGTCATTTATTTTGTCAAGAAGAGTGGATTTATGTAACTATAATCATTACAATAATGCTTCCATCTTGGGTTTTACACGTCATCTCCAAGTTGCAGGGTGAGGCAGCAAGCAATATTTTTGTCCCAACTTTAAAGCCTCTTCACTTATGTAGATCATATCCCATAAACTGCATAATTTTGATCCAACCAGAGAAGCCTTGTAAGTTTGTACATTGCTTCATCAATATGGGAAGCAGCAGCAATATTATTATCATGGGACTCAATTCTAGTGGGAATATTATTGCAACAAGACCATAAAGACAGTATATATGATGGGGCACCATACCATTTTAAAAGACAATATTTTAAGAGGTTTATTATTATGTAACATGAAATAACTGTATGAATTATAATGATTGGAACAATAGTTACGCATCAACTTTTTTGCGCAGAAGCTAAGGATGTTATGCTATTAGAAAGATACTTTTCATTTTTTGATTTGACAGAATGTGTACATATGTATGGAAGTTTTTTATTTTTGTAGGTGCTATAGCTAACTGTAGCACCAAAAAGTTTTCTTCCCGATCCACAACTTTCCTGTTATGGGTACACTTTGATCAAAAAATTTGGTGCAGTAAAACCAAAAACAATTATATATCAATGTGACAGGTAGCTAGCTGTGTAGCAGATAATCATTTTAAAGTTGGTAATGCAATATGTAACAGAGCCAGCACTATATAAAATTCCTAGACATTATGGCCAGCTGTACATACACAAGTATACACATATATGATTGCTTGAAAGTCCCTGGGTTTTCCAAGAAATACCATTGGTTAATAATACATTTACTTGTAAGGATTATTATAATTAAATATAGGGTAATAGCGTTCTGAAAACTACATATGGCACCTAATTCTTTAGGTGGAGTCACTCTGTTCAAGCTATTTGTCCTTCACACCTTCCTAGGAGGAGAACACTGAGGTGCAGGGGAGCTCCTGGTGGAATAGACTTAAAAATTTCTTCAGTTAAAGAGAATGGACCAGTTCAAAGAACAAGAAATTGACTTGTCCTTCTTGCAGCCAGTGTAAATATGTGTATGTAGTGGTGTACATATGTAGTGGTGTGTGTGTGTGTGTGTGCGTGTGCGTGTGTGTGTACGTGTGTGTGTGTGTGTGTGTGTTCCCTGGTGGTTTGTAACACTTGGCTGCTGTTGGAATTCCCCATATTGCACCAGTTCATGTTAAAGGATTTCACAGTCTAAGTATCTGGGCTATGTATGGAATCACTGATATCATAAAATTTTATTGTTCATCTGAAACTGGCAGTAGCCATCATACACTTGGTGTGAAGAACGTCAACAAAATCCAAACATTACTTAATTGCCTGTAAATTAACACATGATAACCTTAGGACTAAATAGCACATTTCACATTAAGGCAATGTTGTACTTCATACAAGGAGTATATTGGTAGTATTTTCTGCATATGTTTCAGCACTCATCCTTCACGAAAGCAATGTACAATGGGTTAGTGTTACCAGTTTCACTTGTGTTTCAGAGTTGTGATTGGTTGTATTATATAGATGTGATGTACCACTAATGTTTTGGCGGATTGCAGGTAAGGGCACATTGCAAGATAATATGGCTGGAAGTAGGTATTTCATTGTACAGTCCTCCTCTGATAAAACTTAAGAAACATAAAGTGATGATTATTCCTACAGACATTAATATGTTTGCAAGTCCTGGAGAAGCAGTGTTGGATGGTTTAGGGAGGTAATTAAAATGGTTATTTTTATTTTACCGCATGCCTCAGCCAAATGGTGGTCAAACCATCCATGGAACCCTTAGAGCGTCTCCCGAAAGAAATCTGTCACTGATATGCACAGATTAACAGATTGATACACTGCAGGAGGTGATAATAAAGTCTAACAAATTGATTGCCCACACTCACTCAAAGTGCTAGGGGTGTGCATCGGATTGCATATTGATCTGCCACTTGTGCCTCTGTTGTTTTACCATCTCTATTACCAAGTATGTGTGTGTTGAAATACTGTTTCCAGATATAGTTACCATTACTGTGCACTTCAACTAGTCCCAAACCGACAGATATTCATATGGTAAGACACAGTGGACATAGCATGTGTGTATAACCATTCTTTCTTGTATGTAGTTTTGCAAAGTGTGCAGCTTGTGAGTCCATCATTTATTATGTCAAGAGAGTGGATTTATGTAACTATAACCTTATTACTACAATGCTTCCATCTTGGGTTTTACACGTCATCTCCAAGCTGCAGGTTGAGGAAGCATGCAATGTTTTTGCTCTAAATTTAAAGCCTCTTCACTTAGATCATATCCCATAAACTGCATAATTTTGATCTAACCAGAGAAGACAGGATGGGGCACCATACCATTTTAAAGTACAATATTTAGAGGTTTATTATTAAGTAACATATGAAACAACTGTATGAACTACAATGATTGGAACAATAGTTACTAATCACCTTTTTTGTGCAGAAGCTGAGGCTGTTATGCTATTAGAAGGATATTTTTCATTTTTGATTTGACAGAACGTGTACATACTAATTTTGTAGGTGCTATAGCTACAGTAATTGTACTGCCAAAGTTTTCTTCCTGATCCACCAAACTTTCCAAACATTTGGTATATACACTAGCAGTAAACCAAAACAGAATTATTGCATTATAATTATATCAATGTGAGAGGTAGCTGTGTAACAGATATCATTATGTTACAGTGTCAGTACTTATAAAATTCCTAGACATTATGGCCAGCTGTGTGTACACAAGTAATCACATTACATGATTGCTTGAAAGTCCCTGGGTTTTCCAAGAAGTACCATTGGTTATTATATTTTACTTATAAGGATATAACTAGTAATAGTGATACATGTACATAGGCACTGAACGTCTTCAGGTAACATGAATTCTAGCTGACATCATTATAGCACTTATATTAGATACGTATACGTACATGCGTAGATCACATTGATTGCCAGTACTTCTTGTCATTTTTCAACTACTGGTAATAAAACTAATGTGGAGCAAAAGACATGTGTATTAATGGATGAGAATTGTATATAGCATGTATTGAGGGAAATGCAGTATATAAAATGAAATTATTTATGAACTTTAGTTAGAAGTAAGCAATTAACCTTATTGTCTTAGTTAACTTTGTCTCGCACATAATAATATAGCTTCATGTGGTAACTCCATACCCTCTGCATATCTATCTAATTTATGTATATATTGCACATGTATACATATCTGTAACCAAATTTACAAATTATACATGTACTGTATGTAATACTCTACTGGTACTCAGTATAGCCTGGATTGCTATGGTTTTTCTCGGGCAATTGGAAACAGTGGAAATGGAAACCGGAAATGGAAAGTGGAAATGGAAAATGGAAATGGTAAAATCGTCATATAAATCATAGATAATATATAAGGTATATAGTATCTATGTATAAATGTATCCTAGAGTAAAACCCTTGTATAGTGGCCACCTCTTAAAGACCACCTTCGTATAAAGACCACCTCCATACAAAGACCACCTCCGTACAAAGACCACTTTGTAATTAGATCTCAAAGATGGCTAAGACATACTGACCTTCATGGTCACCTTTTATAAAGATCACCCTCTTTACAAAGACCACTTCTCCACATCGTAATGATACCTAGGTTCCAAGCATCTATTTCATGACTTATCAAAACAGCTAGGTCAGCTAAAAAATATTACATTCTTAAGGTCATCATTTCTTTATGAGACCTCATTTTTTGTTGATACAGTAGGTTAGTGTACTGGCCACATTTCACTTGCATGGACTAAGGACTTGACACATTCTGGTACAAATTAAGCGATAATGGTAGATGACTTGAGTGAAGTGTGGACCAAATATGGGAGATGACATTGACCTCTTTCTATGAGATACATGTTTGAAGCTTATCAAATATTACCATGTAAATAGGTGGTCTTTGTAAAAGGTGAGCATGAAGTGGCCTTACCTATCTTTAGAACCTAATTACAATGTAGTCTTTGTATAGAGATGATCTTTGTACAGATGTGGTCTTTAAAAGTGACACTAAGCGAGGTTTTACCCTAGATGCTTGGAATCGTAGCTATTATTACAATGTGAGAGGTGGTCTTTGTAAAGAGGGTGGTCTTTGTAAAGAGGGTGGTCTTTCAGTGGACCATGAAATGGTCTTATAAAAGGTCAGCTATCTTTGAGATCTTATCACAATGTGGTCTTTGTATGGAGGTGGTCTTTATAAGAAGGTGGTCTTTTAGAGGTGGCCACTAAACAAGGGTTTTACTCTAGGGTACATTTATATGACAATTTGACCATTTCCATTTCCGGTTTCCATTTCCACTGTTTCCAATTGCCCGTTTTTCTCTGAAATATAAAATGCTTGGATAATATCAGACAATGGCTTCTTCTTGGAAATGATTAAGAATTTCCTTTAAGAAATTTGTGGTTAGCAAAACAAGTAGGTACACACAAGGTTTGTTTACAGAAACTATACCTCTGCTATTTCTTGGAAACTATCATTGGATATATTGTGTGCCCATATATGTACTTTACTGGAAGTAGCTACTACTACTCATGGTTGGCTATTTCATAATATTTGTAATATATGTACGGTAGCTAGATACATACCAAAAAGTTTATGTTATGCCTATAATATAAATTCCATCAGCACTACATACTAAATAAAGTGTGTTAAAAACTTTGACTCACTTCTGTAATGCATGGTTTAGTGTTTGAGTGCCACTTGTATGAATAAAATATTGGCAGTTAGTGTCAGTTGCTGATTGCAAAGCTGCTGTACATGAGTTTCACTATGACATTCAGGGAAGGGGGAGGAGGCAGGGGTTTCTGAACTTTGAGTAGCCTTGAGTCAAAAGTGCCCAAAATGCTTTCAAGAATTTCCCAAACTTTTCACCTACATATTATCTCTTCAGTGTTCCCATTATGCTTGCATTATGCTCCTAGGTTAGCAACATTTCTTACAATTATCTTGGAACATTTAATCAGTGAATTCTCTATAGTGTATTCCAGTCCTAAGTGACTGTTCTATTAAAGAGTATCGTTCTAAGGTATCGCAGTTTGCAGTTTCCACTGACTGTTCTATTAGGGAGTATCAATCTATTTTATGTAATTAAGCTCCATAGCTTGAAATATCCACCTAATGTGCTAGCATTATGCTGGCATAGAACTCCAGCCTATTATACTTTTTATTATGCTGGCATATTTGACACAAGCCTAACTTAGAAGCTTGCAGCAGGAACTAAAAGTTTGGCAGCAAAATTACATATACAAAAAAGGACAAAAGTGTAAAGGGGCTTAGGAGCCAAGGTTTTAGCAAAGATGGTTTTTAGATTTGGTAGTGAGTCAGTTGTGGGGACAGACAGATTTTGAGAATTGAAATGATTTAAACTTTACTATGGAAATCTAAGTATGTACATAAATGATGTCAACACATGTTTTAGGAGTGGAGGTGAGAAAATTGAGAAATAGTCAGAGTTGTTTGAAACAGGAACAGGCACAACTAGAGAGAAAGCCAAAGAGAGCTTGGAAGATTGACGATACAGTAACAACATTGCTAATATTATCTTACACAAGCCATTCTCCCTTGGACACACAACATAATAAGGAATTGGTTGATAATTTTGGGTATGTTGTTTGTACAATTTGATGTATTGTCCATTCTTGTGGAGTAGTGTGATAAGAGCCAGACTTTGGGAGGGATACACAATGAGTGAGCACATTCTCTGAAAGTCTCTTGACCAATACCTTTGGCTTTAAACCAGTTAATGATTGCAGCACATATGTATGTGAGATTGTAATATCACTGATGAATGTTGTATTTTGGAGGCAGAACAAAGTCTGATGTTGTATAAACTGAAAAGAAAGAGTTCTGCTTCTTCACAATCAGTTGCAACAGACAAATCTTCATGATACATTGTAGCTACAAGAGAAGAATGACTATAAGTAACTGTTTATATGCATGCTTGTAAATTTTACCATTCTTGCAACCTGCAAATGGATGAATTTCATAATAACAAAAGTTTCCCCTAGCAACCTGAATTTTACAATATTTGTAGGGGTAAATGTCTATAGTAACATATCCAATTTTAAAAGGATAGCATATTATAGGTCATGAGATATAGCATTTTAAAGTGTGTCATTTTTCCATACATTGTCTATGAGAGGGGGCACCAGTTGCCCCTTCTGGGCAAAAATAATGTGTGAGAAAACAACAAATTCAATTAATATCATTTCTCAATTTAACATTATTTATTTGTAGGTGTGAATCTCACAATTAACCTCTCCAAATCTTAAAACAATAGAGTATATAGATCAGGAGATATGAAATTTTAAAATTTGTGGTTTTCCATACATTATCCAAGTGATTTCCCAGAAGGGGCCCTCCCATAGATAATGTATGGGAAAACTGCAAACTTCAAAATGTCATATCTTGTGACCTATATATGCAATACTTTAAAAAAATTAAAGACATTACTTTTGACATTCACACCTACAAAATACTGTAAAATTTAGGTTGCTAGGGGCAACTGTTTAAAATTCCTTATGGAATTCATCTATTGTTGGGCTAGTTCATATTAGCTTCATACTTTTGTAACTTGGCATCAGTCTAACCCTTCTGCATAGGGTTGTGTCCAGTTAGAGAGGTGTCTGGTTTCAGATGTGAAAACACTTAGGATATTTCTCAAGTTTGACTGTAGGAGTGGATTAATCAATGGCAATTTTAGCCTTAATATAAGAGTAGTATCTATAAAGTCACAGCTCCATAAATAACACCGAGCTTTTGTCAGTCAGTTTTGGAATAGTCAAAATATAGGTTGGACAGTTTTCTTTAGCTGTTTCAATGTTAGTATTATATGACAAAGTGATCATTTATTATAAGGCCCCATGTTTTCAATGGATACGTTAGTGGTGTACAATATGGGGAGTGTAAGGAAAGTTGCACAGTCTGGTTTGATTTTCACTAGTACTGATCTATTGTATTCCTGTTAAACCTGTTTCTGGCATGGGCTACATAAATAGTGCTGTGATACACTGTGAAAAAAGCTCAGAATAATAAGGTCTATAACAGTCTTATTATGTTAGTATTGGAATGAAATAGTACAGCATATGTGACCTGATCTTGGAAAACCTACCTTTTTGGCACATTGGTCAATTTTCTGTTTTATAGCTTAAATAAGGTACTGGGTGCTTATCTATCTTGTGTCAAAATTTCAACTTAATATCTTTAAGCATTCCTGAGATATGGCCAATTTTCTCTCCTGTACATTACAAACTAACTTTTATGGTAATGTATTGAGTTCTGTGAGTGATTAAGGGTGACAAATGGTGACAAACCACTTTGTTTACCAATAATTCCGTTATTACTATCTAGAATACTTTAAAAGACATTTCTGATAGTTTAATGAAGTATTCTTGGTACATTTATGCAATTAAATGCCATGTATTATTGTCTAAGACTAAGTTTTAGCCATTCCAGCACCTGAACAAATCACCTAATTTGTAAGTTAATTGTTGTCCCACGCATGTGAAATTACTACATGGTCTGATATAATCATCCATATCTCCTAAGAAAAACAAGCTATGGGTGTGAAACTTCACAGCAAGAAGGTTTAATAGTTGCTTTATCCAAATGTGCAAAAAAAATTAATATTGAAAAAAATGTTGAAATTTTCAATTGAGTTTTCCCAAAAAGTTTGCTTGTGCCCAAAAGGTAGGTTTTCCAAGATCCGGTCACATATATTATTAGATTAGGACTTTACTATAACAAGCTTATTGAATACATTTAAGACAGTCATATATTAGAGATTAAATCACTAGTATAGTGCGGTGTATTATCAGACTATACTAAGCCTATTTCAACCATATATTGGCTACTATACTACTGTACTTTTTTACTCTCCTATAATCTGTGGCTACCTTAATTAAATAATTTCTATAATTATATTTGTAATGAATTTAATTCTGTAAATATGTTAAAACCACAATAAGTACAGCTAGTAAATCAATGTCTCCTTGGCCATGGCAGTATCAAATCAATTTCGTCATTTATCAGTCTTTATCCAACTGCAGCAGGTAAGACAGTAAATACAATTCACAAGTTCCATTACAAATCACCCGTATTATCATCACTATGTAGAACTCTGTGACAATCTGATAGTCGTCTCCCACAGCTCTAATACAAAGATGGTAAATATAATGTGTATTCTGGATAATCGTTGGACTTACAGTTTGCAACAATAATAATCTCATAAAACTGAGACCTTGTCTGGAAACCTAGTATTACCATGTAGAATGGCGGCTAGGTCCCACAACTCTATTAAAGATGGTAAATATAATGCGTATACTGAACAATCACTGTACTTACAGTTTGTAACAATCTTTTAAAACTGAGACCGAAAATCCATGTACATCTAAGACAAGTCTAATAAGACCAGGTCTCACAACCCTAAATGGAGGCAAACATAATTCATATTCTGGGTTATTTGGTGCACTTACAGGTGTTATCAGTGAGTGTTACGTAAGCTCACAAGAAGCATCTGATACACTGATAACCAAGTCCAAGAATCTTGTAATCACTAAGTACAACTGAAACAAGACTAAATATAATATAATTTGCATACTCTCAGTGAACTTACTTTTGTTAGCAATACGAGCATGGTCAGTGAAATAAGGACAAACAAGACGGAACAGGTTCTTGAAAACACTCAACTCATTTACAGTACCAGACAAGGTAGCAGCCATCAGCTGTTGATAAAAAGTAGTGAAAAACATAAAGAAATGAGACCAGTTCCCGGAAGAAATGAGACCAGTTTCCACAAACCTAAACGAATAAATTGTATACTGGACACTCTCAGTGTACTTACTTACAGATGTTAGCAATAAGAAGAATCTCCTAGAACTGAGACCAAGTCTGTATAATAAATAAAAACACAATCAGGCTTAATGCACTTACAGCTGTAAGTAATTAGAAGATGACGTTGATCAACTCCGTGAAAAAAGAACAAAACTGTCCGCATATGGTCACTACCAGATTCTTTAAAGGAAGCAGCTGCCATTGAAGGAAACTAACACTGCAGATGTTGTACACTGACAGCCTGTAGAACTAAGAGGTTCGACAAGAAACTGTACCTCTGAAGAGATAATATACAAAATCGTAAGAGCAGACCATGTATACTCTTACTGTTGATGGCTGATGAACTGTGTCCACTCGTCATCCGCCATAAGCTGAGATAACAGGATATAAAACATGTAATACGTACACAGCAACACCAAAGTTGAATCGTTTGCAGGCCATTGTCATACAATACACAATAAACAATTTAATACGGCTAAACCTATCGTACAAGCTATCATTTTAGTCTAATACTTACTCATCTAGAGCTGTTTTTGATTGCTGCCATCGAAGCGGGAATTGTCCACTTGGCCGCGCCACTTCACCACTATAGCCAGCAAGGATGTACAGTTGTGGTCCATAACTATCATCGTGGCTCATTGGACGATAGCGCCGATCGCGCACACTCTCTCCGCGAGATACACCGTCGCATCACTCACATTTACAACCTCTGATACAACAATAGCGACAAAGATGGCGACTTAATTGCACATAATACGCATGCGCACACCACTGACCCCTTCAATTTTAAACAAGCATTACTACGAACTTTTGCAGGTGTGCTAACTGTGCAAGAAAATCTAGATTTGTATGTCTCTTAGATTGAATAATTAATTTTTCTGGTATTATATGCTTTGCTATATGAAAATGTGTGCGTATGAAATTATCACAACAAACTGAAGCTAGTTAGCTAGCTATAGTGATTAACAGAAGTGTAGCTACTTATTGTAAAATCATCATGACTTTGTTTGGTACAGTAAAAAAAATCTTATGTCACATGAGATGCTTATAATGAGATGGTGAAGCTAAAAATGAGACAATAATGAGACCTGATGGTGAAGCTAAAAAGTTATCACATTTAGTTAAGTAAACAAAGCCATACAAAGAATGTGTATTAAACTAAAATATAATCTGTTTCCCATAATATAAGATGGGGTTTATACTAAAGTATAAGATAGTTAGTATAATGCAAGACTATATTGAGATTATTTGTATAGTTTAAGCCATTAGATATACCATCTTATATTCCTCTTTTTTCACAGTGATACTGTAATGTTGCAGTATCTGAGCTTTGCAGTGTCCATAGGGCTAATTTAATGCAGCTTGTTGATCTTCCATCCACAGTATTCTGTTATGAATCTTTATGACTACTCTATTAGAATAACTCAATATTTATAACATTTCACCATTACTTATTAAAGAATGCTTTGATATTTACAAGGCATGTGCAGAGTATCTACTGTACTTTTTAAGTAGGGATCCCCCATAAATGACATGTGCTGCCTAAAATGATGCCTTCAAAACCATTCTAGAGACATCTTACGCCACGATAAATCACCTTTATGGAATAATATTAGTCCATCTAACATGAAATACAGCATTAAAAACAAGAAAACACTTGCCGGTGACTGCATATAGAATTTTTTAAAAATTGCCAAAACTTGAAATTTGTCCTGACTCACTCACCCACTCCGGCACTCACTCACTCATTCACTCACTCACTCACCCACCCACCCACTCACTCACTCACTCACTCACCCACCCACTCACTCACCCACTCACTCACCCACCCACCCACTCACCCACCCACTCACCCACTCACTCACTCACCCACCCACTTAATCACTCATCCACCCACTCACCCACCCACCCACCCACTCACTCACTCACCCACCCACTCACTCACCCACTCACTCACCCACCCACTCACTCACCCACCCACTCACTCACTGCCTGACCACAGTTGCAAACATAGAGGCCAAACTAAGCAGCCCACGGCTACTATTTTATGCCACAATAACAACTCACCAGTGGCAGGGGCGGATCCAGGGGGGGGGGGGGCTTTGGGGGCTGAAGCCCCCCCTTCATATTTAGGCTTTACTTGATCAATATGCTGAGTATTATAATGAAATTTTGTCTTAGCATAATTGTATGATCACCAATAATACAAATACTCATAAAACCACCTTATAAACATCTTTCCAAGGTATTATCAGTGGATTTATGCTAAAGTTTATGCAACAAGGACTCGAATCAGCATTGGAGGTGTACAAGATCGAGATACTCTAATAGAGCAGTCAGCTAACTACTCTAATAGAACATTCACTGGAAACATGTAGTTATTTCTGTTATGGAATTTTTCCAAATCTACCTGCACCTATGCATACAATGAAGTGCATTGGTCTGTTTAAAGGGCTTCATTCATCTACTTGTGTAGTTAATTATGTATGGCAATACTTAATTCGGGTACACAATTTCCATTGAAAATGCTCTCAGATTCAATCTTGTATTGTTCAAATTTCAAAATTTTCCACTTTCAGCATTATTATTCTAACATGCAGTGTTGTGCAATTGTGAGAGGGGTGCATCATATACTTGGTTGTCTGTACCTACCCAAACTTTTCCATTAGCAAAATGCTTCAGAGAGCCATACCTACAATCTAAAGGCAGTATATAAAATATCTACAGGCAGAAAATATTATGAATTTTATGTGGAAATGTCTCCAAATTGCAATATTTTAGCATCTATTTTTCAAAATTTTTCCTGGGGGAGCATGCCCCCAGACCTCCCTAGTTCCAGCATGCAAAGCATGCTGGGAAGTGTGCTTCACACATCTCTACCCAAGAGATTAGTACCTTGAGTTAGCCCCCCTTTTATAAATCCTAGATCCGCCCCTGAGTAGGATGTGCCTTTTGGGATTCTGACAAGAGTAGGCCCTCTGTGCCTTGTTGTTTCTTTTTCTTCAATCAGGCTGCTTGTCTTCTTCATCCAACAAAACCATATTGAGGCGTTAATTTTCCATATCAAGTATTCATTATATCTGCCACTGCTCTTCCCATTCTTGCAATGCACACACATCAACTTCCAATTTATCACAGTCCTCTTCTGATTCAAAAACATGATGCAATAAGTCAATAATACATCATCAGCATTATAAATGACAGTACAGGGGCGGATCCAGAGTTTCGAAAGAGGGGGGGCACCTTTCTGAAAAACAGTTGAAGACCAAAAAAACTTGCTGAAAACCAGTTGAAGACCAAAAAAAAAAAAAAAAAAAAGGTCACAACAATAATAGCTAGTTATCCTTACCAACTATATCACGTCTGTTATGTAAAATAAAATCCTATTTGTAGCTTCATAGGTAAGCTACACTGCCTCATGAACACTGTGACTGCTTTATTAGAGTAATTGACTGCTCTATTAGAGTATCTCGATCTTGAAGGGGGGGGGGGGGGGCATTTGCCCCAAATGCCCCATCCTGGATCCGCCACTGCAGTAACAGGAGACTGTCTATGGTAATTCATTATAAGAACAGTAAGGGACCTAATACTGTTCCTTGAGGAATTTCAAAGGTAACTGGTAGAATAACACTGTAACATCCATATAAACTACTTGCAACTCTCCTGATGTATTTTAAATATGCTTACATACAAACTTAAACATGCATGATTCAGGAGGATGGTGTACAGTATGTGTGTATCAATGCAAATAAAAGGAATTATATATGCAGTTGTTGATTTACTGACAGATAGATGCTTATAAAGTCTGGTTATGAGCAGTATAAGTAGACACCATGAATTTCAATTGAAGTTCAATCCCATAAAATGGTTATTTGCTTTATTTTCGTGCAAACTATTTCGTGATAAAATTTGTTGTGTAAAAAAGATTTACATGAATGACTGCTCTAATAGAGTATTTCAATCTTATGTAAAAAGTTTGTGTAAGAAATTTTCATACAAGTTTTTGCATATGATTACAACAAAAACAAGCAAATTACTGTATGTATAATCCAATCATTTATAAGTATGCTATTCATTAGAAAGTTATCCATAATGCATACGGTATTAAGTATCTTACTGTAACAATTGATAAAAGGATTACATGGACTTAACATATTGTAGACAGGATTGTGCAAGTCAAAAGTCAATAGAGTCAGAGGTTTCTTATGTCGTAACATTAAAATTGTTTTCCAGACACCATTAATTTTAACATTACCTATACCTGTGTATGCATCTGTGGTATGATCTCTGTGCAGATTATGATTGTCAAATTAGAATCATTAAAATGACGTGTAGGACAATATTATTGGTATTACAATGCATGGAATGCTTTGTTTTGAATGCATGATTATTAAACAGACCGATGAGCAGTGTTACCCAAATGCTAAGAGAGCTGACATGGCCAATACTCCAACAAAGAAGATTTGTTAGTAGAGCTATACTATTTCATAAGGTTCTCCACAATGAAGTAGATAATAATTATACCGATATACTCAGAAATACATTAACCACCAAAGGAACACATTGACTGATATTGCAAATTGTTTTTCTCAGAAGCAATCAAGTTTGGAATTCTTTACCCCAATTACTTGTAGTAGTTTTAAGAAAGGAATCTTTTAATGATTGTAATGTATTAATTTTTACCTTATGATAATTAAATTGATTGTACACTGTAATAAATAAATTAGTGTGGGAGTCCAATTTTGCATGGCACTGACATTCAAGTTACCCGTGCAATATTGTTTGTGTCAATCACACATGCAATATTGTTCTATTCAATTTTGATGTGGTGTATTATTTTTTTGGATAAGAAATGTAGAAGTATATACATAGCTCAAACTGATTTCTGAGAGAACATAAATTTTGGAAACAGGAGAAAGCACAAACCTGAGGAATTTTGTACACTTATCTATCAACCACGGCTGCCACTTCATACAGCACAATTAATATACATTTCTCATCAAGATAATCATGAAGATCTAGCTTGGCATAATATCAGAAGCTTTCAGTTTGAATAAATATTATAGTTTTACATCATGCCCATGCTTATAATTAATTCACTATACTAAGTATTGGTTTCCTCTTCGTCCATCCATTATGGTAAATTCTATGTACGTCTAGTTCAAAGACAGCTATCATATTGCACACGAGTTTGGTGACTTACTACTAAGAGACATATTATGCCAGCAATCACACGACCATGCAGACTACTAGTACTTATGTACCAATTTGAACTACAGGACATTTAGTTCGCCATCAGATCTCTCAAGTCACCAGTGAACCAGTTTTCTATTATCAATCACATCATGCTTTATACTTCCAGCACAAAATCAATAACAAACTAATTCACCAATGTTATCAAAATTATTTTCAGACACTTATATTTTCACCACCTACCTAACATGTGGAATGTACTTCCTAATGATCATTTTTTCAACATCACTGGAATCATTTCGTTGAAAATTTTGATAGCACAAATTAATCCTTGCACATTACACATTGCAGTATGTTATCTATCATCATTCCACCTAAGAAAGCCTCCTGTAACTCATCTGCAGGCTATGTATTATTGTATAATTATTCTGTAGCTGTGTGATTTGTAAGTATACACATAATATTATCTAGGCTGTTTGTACTAGATACCAACAGTCCTTTGATGTAATTATACTTGCATCATAAAGCCATTACTAGTCTGAAGTCTTTCTTGTACTTTCTACATTTTAGGTTTGTAAAATGTATATACTGTAGCTACTAATTCTGTAAACATATCTACAAAACACAGTATCAGCCAATGCAAGAATCTACAGCAGTGTGCATACATATATTGAAAAAACTAAATAATGTTATCAAGCAATATTTTGTGTACAGCAGTTTGCCAAACATTTCTTTTACTTTGATGGAAGTGATGTTTGTCTTGGTGCTAGCTTACAGGGTGTTCCATACCCACCACAGGCAGCAGGCCACTTTTTAGTTGCCTTATCTCGGAGGCTCAAACATACAAAACAAAATTCTATTGAGCAAGTTGGACACACCATATGCTTACATCCTGAGATATGATTTATTCCCTCTCCACAAGCAGGACAGGCTCTTACAGCAGGAACAACCACACCAGAGTATTTCATCTTAGTTTCACTGCAGGTTGATAATAGCTGAAGTAAATCAGACCTGTTTGGATCGCATCCAGGATTCCCACACTCCTTATAGCCAGTTCCCGCCCGGTTTTATCCATTTTTTCATGCAACTCCAGCAGAACTCAAAATTGGGGCACATGTAACATTTAACTCTTATCCCTTCATTAAATCTCTCAATGATGCATCCACATTGGGGGCATTCTTTGCAGTCGTGTTTATTAAAAACCAAATTTCTTGTCAAGCCAACTTCCATCATTTCTTTTTCGTCATTTTCCAAACCCATTTCCTTGATTTGAGAAAGCTTCCAATTCTTGGAGCATGCTGGACATCGCAGCTCCGTCTTTTGACTTTTTACTTGATCTTTGATGTAATCTGCCAAAGACAGTGGAGCAATCACATGTCCACATGGAAGTTCCATGGTAGGATCTTGATCGTCAAAGGCAATCATACATTTTTTATTTGTCAGTTTAATTCCCAATCCTATTTTCCGACCTTGTAATAATTTTGATGCTCCCCCACTAACTTGATACAGGAAAGTGATTGTAGCATTTGAGTAAAGACCGCAGTCTTCAAGTGTTTCATCATCACTTTTTGGTAGCATAGAACCACCAAATGACAGCCTTACATATTGTTTTTTAAAGTTGTACTGATCGCAAATCTTGTCATATAACTCGTTTGAGCTTGAGTTCTGTGGAAAGAAGTATTAATGGTGACATGCAGTAGTATATATACATACTGTAAGAACTTGTGGTAAAGTGCAGCATACATACTGTACATGTCTGTATGAATGTAAGGATACAACAACATCAAAAGTATAGGAAAAGGTAGCTATTATTATTATTATTATTATTATTAGATCCAACAGTGTTATATATAAGTTATAAATTCCGAATCCCTGCATTAAGGCTTTAGCGTTCTCGCAGTTGTAAAATGTACCCATCCAAAAACAGCTTATAGCTGTAAAAAAAGTGCGCGTCCAAGTAAAGCAGAGTTAACTGCGACAAAAAGTAATGATATCATAATGCGGCCATGTGCGAGGTGTGCAAGTTGTAAAATTAATATTAGCTAATCAGATAATACAATGTTATTGTTAAAGTGTTAATGAGAACTATGTGATGCTGCTATTTTTAAGTGTGTGAGCATCTTCATAAATGCCACACAAATTTAATTCTCAATAAAGCAATGTGTATAGATTCTCTGATAGCAATAAATAGTTTGAGTTTGGCCACCTTTCCTTTGTTCGTAGCATTGCCGTATACAGGAAAGACGGCCAAACTCAAACTATTGATTGCTATCAGAGAATCTATACACATTGAGAATTAAATTTGTGTGGCATTTATGAAGATGCTCACACACTTAAAAATAGCAGCATCACATAGTTCTCATTAACACTTTAACAATAACATTGTATTATCTGATTAGCTAATATTAATTTTACAACTTGCACACCTCGCACATGGCCGCATTATGATATCATTACTTTTTGTCGCAGTTAACTCTGCTTTACTTGGACGCGCACTTTTTTTACAGCTATAAGGTGTTTTTGGATGGGATTTCAATACTTTTTGTTAGAATAAGCAATGCACTGTTGAAAACAGTAAGTGTGTTTCCATGGTTTTGACAGAAACCCCAGATTACAATGACAGAATATTAAAATATAACTGTAATTTTAGTGGCCAGGGCCGCCCACATGGGGGGGTAACTGGGGTATTTTTCCCCCTGCCCCAGCCCGAAAGGGGCCCCCTGAATACCTGTTTAAAGAAAGATCGATATACTCTAATAGAGCAGTCAGGATCTAGACTCTTCCTTGCCCCTGGGCACCTCTTTAACTCTTTTCCCTGGGCTCTCTAATTTCTCTGGACGGCCCTGTTAGTGGCATGCAACTGCAGTCAACTACCACCCATTTTAACTAGTAAACCCTTAATAACACTTTGCCTTTCATCTTGTACTGCATTAAAACGATCGAGATACTCTATTAGAGCAGTCACAAAACAGCTGTAACACAGCAATCAATATTTAGCATAGTTACAACTTCTGCTTAGCATCGGATTGTATAGTTTAAATTACTAGCTACTTACAGACTTTACAATATAAAAATATGGCACTTGTAGAAATGTGACTGTTCTATTAGAGTATCTCGATCTACTTCAAGCATTGACTGATTCAAGTGAAGAAGCTACGCCCCTGCCAAGAGATCTTGTGAAATGAAATGAGAATAGTAAAGAAAAGGCAAGTATGTACAGAGACAATAGAAGGGCGCGTAATTATGTCCTGTTGTAAATAAACGCCTTTAAAATTTATATTACTACTAAATAAGCGCACAAGAATAGGCTTGTGAGGCTGTTGTCTCCAAGGTTGTCTCATTACTTGTCTTTTCGTGTTGAAGGGATTTAGTCACAATTGGTGAGTTTAACTATACATGTATTTGTGTTGTAAAACTTAATTGTAAAAAGGCGATTAGTACATATCATGAACATAGCACAGCATTCCGGTGGTTTAGTGGTGACCACAACACTGCCTGAGGTAAACTGTGGTGAGATTTGAGACTACCGGAAGCCCTGGAATGCCTTCAACACATAAAATACCAAATATCTAATGCCTGGCTTTCATCCACAGTGGACCTGTCTTGGTGGCCACTTGTACAGAAGGAAAACAGCTGCCACACAGTCTTTCGAGCGAACAGCTAGTTTCCACACCTCTTAATTATCAATTTGTAAAATCTTGAGCGAAATTGTGTGTGCGAGCAAGTGTGATGTTGTGCATTGGCCGTGCCGTGTATATGGTTGCTGCCTAGCATTGACACATCACGAGTATTGAAGTCACAATGTGTTACTGTATCATCCATCTAAATACAATCTCTGAATGTGTCATTTAGTGTAGAGAGCAATCTTCCACAAGAAGTGACCTGCAGGTTTCAGTGTATATTGTTAACCATTAATATTGTTCACAATTGTGATTGTGAACTGTATGTACAGTGAAACCTCACTTAGTGGCCACCTCTTTAACCCTCTAACCGTCGGGTTTGCCGCAAAAAATAGAGTGGTAAGAACATTCAGATTTTACAAGCCAACTAAAAGGAATACCATATAGCAACCATAGCTAAAGGCATTGCTTAATGGCTTGGGAATGCTACTGTACTTTGTTTGTTGTGCAAAGATACGTCTTGTTACGATGGCAAGCTGGTTTTTCAAAACTTTCGATTCGTCGAAGAAGCGGCCCCACTAAACAATACGGCAGCACCAAACTTACTTGTCGCCTGCATTCTTCATATTATAAGATCTACAAAATCGTCCATAGAACTTCACGAATCCTTATCAGCTTCACAAAAATTCGTACCGAGTTGGCACCCATCTTTTTGTTTCTTCCTGGACGGCTTGCGCATGCGTTTGGGATCATGCGTTTGGGATCATGCGTTCTTACAATAAAACAATGGCGATGACACGCGGTCAGTTGCGCTTCTACAACAGAGGACTATTCTCAGTGAGTTTCAAGAAAATATGACAGAGAAAGTGTTTCTTTTATTCTAACATCTCGTTTGGACGGTGACATTCAATGTGCTATTAGCAAAGGAGGACAAATCATGTCAATACTCGTGTTAGAGCTTCATTATTCCTCTAAGAGTGTAACTACTACCGCTACTATGCTAGAACAGCAAGGTATGGTTGGTATTTAACTCAACAAAAACTTGTATGCATAATTTACAAAAGAAATAATTCAAGTACTCAACCAATATTTACTTTTTGTGTGGTACAAAGTAAAACAGTTTCTACTTTCATCTGTGCACAAATGAACATTACATTTACAACATTTTATTCTGCTTTCATAACGCATCTCCTTCCTTGTTAAGTTTCTTTTACTTCGTATTGTAGAGCAAACAATGCATTCCATTTTGTTCTCTGTGTGTACAGGCCAGTGCCCCAGCTCAACATTGAGTCTCTCAAGCTGCTGATAATCATCGGATCTCGGACGTCCTCCAGCCTTCTGTCGAGCCTCAGTAGTACCAATGAGCTGACTAGCAACTTTCAAACGGAAGGAAAGAAAGTCAAGTTTTTTTACGACCCCTCTGGTTGCAGCTGTCAGGAAATTTGTTGCTATACAAGATGTAAGCATTCAGCAATGAACATTCCAACAGATAGGCAAAACACCGTTTCCACCATTTTCGTGATCTGCGGCCCACATTGTAGTAACCTATCATCTGATCACCACGATCCACACCCTTCATGTATTGTTGGTAGTCATGGAGAAGTGGTGGACATCTGACAGCCTCCTGAGTTCCATCCTTATTCCTTCTCATTATTGTTGGTAAGTCTCCATTCATTGTTGCATTGTGCATTGTACTGATAAAATGTACAAATTTGCGGTCAAACCAGACTACAGCTAACAGAGGTCCGTTAGAACGATAATCATGGTAGCCTCTTTGTTTTTCCCTCTTTGATTTCACCAGATCTTTAGGAAACCCTTTCCTGTTAGTACGGACAGTACCACAAGTGTTTATCCCTTTCTTGTAAAGGGCCTGAGCTAGCTGTGGACTGGTATAGTAATTGTCCGTAAAAAGATGGAGTCCATCCTGTTCTAGTCCTTCCACCAAGTCCAATACTACCCTTGAACAGAGGCCAGTAGTAACATCAGACTCCACCCCCCTCCCAGTATATATTTGTATTCGATACACATATCCATTGATTGCATCGCTTAGAACGAAAACCTTTATGCCCCATTTTGTTGGTTTTGCCTTCATGTATTGCTTGAAAGAAAGTCTGCCCTTGAAAGGGATCATGGCTTCATCTATAGTGACGTGTTGATGTACTGTGTATTGAGCTTCAAACTGTGTTTTCAGTAGAGTTGCAAAACGTCTAATTTTGTAAAGTTTGTCATTACCAGGGTCTTGTGTATTGTCAGCAAGATGTAAAAATCGAAAGATTTGTTCAAATTTAGTTTTGCCTATTATACGTGAAATTCCAGGCGTCTTGATGTGCTCATTTGCCACCTGCCAGTACATTTCAAGTCTTGGCAACTTGATGATACCCATCAATATCAGCACTCCTATGAATAGTTTCATCTCATCTGAAGTAATGTTGTTCCATGCTCCTGGGGTAGGTTTTGTAGATCGATTGTTATTTGCGTATTTGTTTGTTTCTGTCACAAGTAGATCCCAAACTTCATCTGTAAAAAATAACATAAAAAATTGTAAAGGTGTTGTGTCATCAGAAAAGCCTGTTGTTGGGCCAGGTATTTTTGTGTAACTGTAGCAGTAAGAAGTTGGTTCTTGTGTAACCCATGCTGTCTCATCCACATGTTCTAAAGTTGGCAAATCTGGAATAGTCCTGTTAGATTGTCGTCTACGTGTACGTCTCAGAGTTGTACTATCATGTTCTGGGTCTGTACTTCGTCCACGTCCTCTGCCTCGTCCACGTCCTCTACCTCGTCCTCGTCCACGTCCTCTACCTCGTCCACGTCCTCTACCTCGTCCACATCCTCTACCTCGTCCACGTCCTCTATCAGAATCACTTCCTCTACCACGACCTCTACCAGGAACACTTCCTCTGCCATGTCCGCGACCTCGTCCACGTCCTCTTCCACGTGCTGTTGTCAAGGTAGCCAAAGCAGTGTCATTATGATCAGGATCAGGTGATGCACTGGAAGAACTTGTGTCTCCACTTGATGAAGGATCTGTATCAGTGTCAGTGCTATGTGATGTATCAGAGCTGCTCTCATCATCACTGGAAGAATTTGTTTCTGAGATATCATCACATTCGCAGTGAGGTAACACATCATGCGTACGTGGTCGTTTACGACACCTTGAGTGAGTAGATGATTCACTGTTTGATAATTCCTCCCTCACCATGGAAGTGTTTTCAGAATGAGGATGAGTTGTTGTACATCGTGGCCGCTTTGCTAATGTTCTGTGTTCCTGCAAAGATAACAATTTGTAATTATGTGTGCTAGTATTTTACACATGTTACTTCATAATTATGATATCTATTTGTATTGATTTTCACTTATACAATAATTGGTTTCAGTTGAACTGTCATGTGTGATATCAATTTATTTGTATTATTGGTCAATTTACAGCTATGTAATACATGGTTTCTGTTGACTTTGCTGCAAGTTACATCAGTATTTGTATTTATAGTAGTCAGCTGGCTTACCACATTTGGTGTACAGTCACGTTCTTCCTCGCACATTCCCTCTTCATGAACTTCTGTGGGAACAACATTCTCAAGAAGTCGATCTTCAACAGCCTCGTCTTCATTATTCAAAGTGTTCGCTTCCAATGAGTGTTGATTCGAAGTGATGTCTACCCCCTCAGTCGTAGTTTCACCGAACAAAGTGGCGTCTTGTACTTCATCCTCTTCACTTCTCTCATCTCTTCGTGGTGCTATATCATCGTGTGTAAGGATAGTCTCCCCTACCAAAGCGTGGATATTTCCATCGTCTACAACATCATCGTCGCTTTCCTCCTCACCAGAAAGGCCGAAATCTTCATCAAAAATTGCTTCAACAATATCACCAGATAATACTCGCGATAACGCCATTACGTATCTTTCGCGCACAATGACAAATCTTTGCGCGAAGGACCCTTTTATCCTAGTTACCAAAGGTGCAGGGACGTCATCTTTTATGCAGTGCAGCGACGGCATATTACGTATATATTTGTGGAATGAAATTGAAAGATTTCTTTTAGATGAATGCATTATTAGAAAATCCGCCATATGGCGGTTGTGACGGTTAAAGGGTTAATAAGACCACCTCATTATTTTGGCTACCTCTAGTAGATCCCAAATATAGCTAAGCAGTACTTTATGACCTCATTAATAAGGCCACCTTGTTATTCAGGCCAAATTTTTTGGTTCCACAGCTGGCCATATTAATGAGGCTTCATTGTACTTATGTGAATTTTTATTTTTCGTAACTTTTCTTCAGGTTTACTGATGGGCACTATGAAGCATTGTTGACTGGTCCGTACATAATTTGGTGACTTGAATTGCTAAAACAGTACGTAGCATGTCTTGTATGTACATGTAATGTGTTGTAATGTGTCCACACATCCACACATCTTAGAAATAAATATAATTGTATTCTCAATACTCAGTTCCATTGTGCCACTGGGTCATAAGTGGGTTGAGTATGGATCATCCAGGACATTTGAGTCACATTTTGTCCTGGCCAAGTGGATCTCATCCACTGACAGAATATACAGGATCACATCACGTGTATAAATTACGGTGGAACTTGTTTATTGCCACCTTCACTCAATAAACAGGTAACAGTGTATAAATTCTCAATTGGAATTGGCTTTTCAAGAGAGGTTGTCTTTCTATACTGGTGGCCATTAAGACAGGTTGTACTGATGGAGTGTACATACTAGAGATGCAACAATATCCTCCACTTAGTGTCGTTTGATAGTGATGCAATGGAGACTATCTATTGTTGCATTTAAATACTATACTATTATATTGCAACTCTAGCACGTATTTATAACAGGAATGTTTGTTAACTGTTTAGACACACTGGAGCAACACCCACTCATCTGGATTCTACAAATGGAGTCATATCAACTTGTCATCATACTTACTTGTTACTCCCATTGTGTTTGGATGAATATACATGCCGTCATGTGAGACTTGTTACCATGGCGGGCCACTGGAAAACATTTTCATAGCAGTTATATGACAGTCATTATTGTACAATTCTTACATTATTGTTGTGAAAAGTGTTTGGTATTCATGTGTCCTCTGTATGTTGTAATTACATGTGTAATTTTTGTGTGGGGGTGCTGTATAATGCAATAATGCATGGTGACAATTGGCTAGCTACATGTGCTAATTACTCGCAGCTTGTGTCAACAACTGGTAACCACAGTTGTACTCTGTGTCATTCTTTAAGCCGCGCCCTTAGAGGACAAATTACGTCACAGTGGGGGCGACTAAATTCAAATTTAAAAACGAACGATGGTATGTAGCACCATAGATTATATCTGTGGACTATAATCTATGGCAGCACACTTCTTTGTGGCTATATGCACTGATTAACTACATAGAGCGCCAGTTCATCAATACCCAGTGACCGCAGTTGTGCTTTGCGTCATTCTTTAAATTCCGAGTAAAATTCTTAGAGAGCAAATTACGTGGGGGCGACTAAATTCAAATTTCAAACTAGCCATTCTCGAAAACATATGTTTCAATCTGAACGAAACTTTTAGCAGTTTAAAGATACATTGCCCTACATGCCAAGCGAATATTGCGGAAAACAACAATCTGGGATTTGTATTTGGCCTCTAGGTCGACTGAGGACGACTGAAACTTCGTTTGGTGCTGAAGTTAAGACTGTAGGGTAATCATGTATGGTGAAATCGATGATGTGAATCTTGAGGCGATTGAGTGAATACTGAAGCGATAGCAGGGCAATCAATGTTTGGAATGCACAAAGGAATGCAAGGCATACACATGCGGTTGCGTCTAACCGCATGCGATAAAAAATAAAACGAAACTTCCCCTTTGATGTCGGCAATCTCGATCACGAAACAATCGGCATGGATTTGCTTCACTGCTTGTGTAGCAGTTACTAGTGACACGATGAGTTCAACCCTAGAGTTTCAGAGGGATAGCGTAAGTGGCGGGTGAGTTACAGGAAGGCCGAATTTGACAACGTTCGTTCCTGTAAAATCCTCACGTAGTGGTCGCGTCATTTATTGTCTGCGGCGCGCATTTCTGCTTTACTGGCCGCGCGACTCACTACCGTGAGTCTTGATATTAGCATTATTATTATAGGCCTGAGTCAAATATACTCAAAATTTTACCCAAAATGCTTTCAGGAATTTCCACCTGTGAAGATCTTTAGTTTCCCATTATGCTTGCAATATGCTCCTAGGTTATCAACATTAATTTTCTTACAATTATCTTGAAACATTTTAATCAGTGAATGTTCTGTTAGAGTATTTCACTACAAAGTGATTGTTCTATTAGAGAGTATCGACCTAAGGAGCTATGCACAATGCTTTTGAGTGCTCTATTGCAGTTTCCACTGATTGTTCTATTAAGGACTATCAATCTATTTTCATGGAATTGAGCTCCATAGTATATTTATTATGCTAGCATTATGCTGGCATAGCACTCCAGCCAATTATGCTTTTTATTATGCTGGCATATTTGATGCAGGCCTAATTATTATAGCAACAGATTTTCTTCCACACTTTCTATATATGCATACAAGGGAAAAGGGTTCTAAGTTCAATGAAGACTGAAGTAGGGATTAAATATCCATTAGTACATCTGCAGGTGTAGGTAACCTTCCTTGTTTCATTATTTTTATTTCTACAATTTCTAATCAAACTTAAAATTCCTGATTATTATATACTCGTATTTTACTTTTAGTATGAATGGTGAAGTGACACCAGACATGTCAAAAAAGTAATGTTCATGCACCCCATTTACATTACTGACAAGTAAAATGGTGATTATCGTATGGTGGTCAAATTTAAATAGTTGCTGCATCAATTTTATGAACTAAGGTAATAAATGCTGCGATGTTTAACCACCACTTGATGCTTGAAAACAACATTAAAGCCCTTATTTTCAAGATCAATCATGGCACCACTCAAGTGTGACTACTATTGAAGGTGTGGTGTTTAACCAAGTAAATGTGGTATGTTTTGTTTTCAGCTACAATCAGTCTTTTACACAGCATTACTACTTTTGCAATAAAAGTTTAGTGCTTTTATAAAAAAGTGAATGGTTTTTTTCACTTAGATGCTCTACTATATATGATAATCAGCACAATGGGTGCACTGGCACAAATTAACACTTTGCACTGGCAGCAAAAAGATATGGGACACAAAGGACATAAGAATCCATGATGTGCATGCATTCTATATACCGTATTGTATGTTATTTTCAAAACAGAAAATTTCACACAAGAAGCAAAATCTGAATTTCGAAGGATTTTAATTTTGAAGAGTGCATATTTCGAAGTCCAGATGGATTTCAAATAAACGGAAAATCATGTCATAAAATATGAAGATGCATGAATGTTTGCCAAAAACTCATTTACTAATGGAATAATCCCCATCCTTGTACACTGGAGGGAAGACTGAGGGAGTCTCGAGTGGAGTAAATTTACTGGCTCGATCGTAGCTAGCTATCCACCATAGATTCTAGCATTAATTCCCATTCTGGATCACCTGTTTTCTGGTTATTGGCACAATAATGATACAGTTTATCCATTATCATCAGTAATACTGAGCTAAAACTTATACACAAACAAATTGCCAAAAGTTGGATCGTTCCTTTCACTTGTGGGAATTTATTTTCGAAGAACAACCGGACGTGGGAATTTATTTTCGAACAGAAGGGCCTCTTCGAAATATCCAAAAATAAAAACCTTCCAAAAATTACCAGCTATACGGTACTGTGGTACTCCAAAATGCACCTGCTAGGCTGTGCCTAGCAGATAATTGACTTAGTATTGCTGGAGGGCTGGTTGGTGTCAAATCCTGTGGCAAGTGCTTAGGTAATTCGTTGATGGTTTGTGGTGACCACAAGCCAAATCCTAAGCAAACAGTCATGGTTGTAGCCCTAGCCCCCCACTTTTCTGATTAGCAGCTTTGACTTATGGTATGCACATAACCTCATAAGATTAGTCTGTTATGCACAAGTGTAACTTATAGAGCCCTAAAATTGGTTATCAGTTAGATAATATATTGGCTAGGCCTTGAAAGTGGAAATCAGTACAACTCTAGAAATAAAATACAAACACAATTTTGTTTAAGAACGAGATACTCTAATAGAACAATCACTGTAATTCTATTAAGAATCCTGCACAAATTTTGCTGAGTGATATATCTGTGACACCATCCCATGAGCACACTGAGTCTACTAGAAATTGTTTGTAAATGAAATGCCCTTGGTCTTTGCATGCCATTGAATTACTTTCATTTGCCACATCAATTACTTTAGGCTCACAACTTAACTACTGGAGGCTGTCACTGATCCCTATACAACACAATGAACTCATGTTCAATGCAGACTACTTAGAATACATAATTTTTAGTATGATTTTGGATAAATCTACTCGACATTATATCAAAAATTTCAATCCTGAAATGTATAAAATACCATACTTCTGTGCCCTTCAGACCCGTTTCTTTATAATTATACCTGCAGCATTAACCATGAGCAAGCTACAGGATGATTGATCAAAGTGTCATACCTACATATCATAAAAAGAGGCAAAACTGAGAACCAAGGCAAATTCAGAATATAAAGAGATATTATTCTGAGGTTATCACACAAAATGTGCTGACTCCAATTATTTCCTTTCAATTGTTTACTGATAGTGAGGTATCTTAGAATCAGTTACCAAGACACAGTAACAGAGGGAATACACAGAGTATAGTTATCTACCTGTACTTGAACAGCTGTTCAAAAGAATGTGAAAGGCTACATTGCAAATTAATGACGTTTCCATTGTAAAACTACAAGTACTTGTAACAAATCTAACCAGAATATTTCTCACTGCCAATAATGCATGTTAAACTTTCTCGCCAGTTCTATAAATGTTGGAGCACCACAGCTGGTCTTCTGTCTAGACAATAAAGTAATTTTCACTACTATGGGCCACACACTTCACTGTGATGATGTGTCAGTCAATTACATGTTTAGTTATTTGATGTGCATATCTTCTAATAGACAGCCATGTTTAAGGTCTATGTATCTAGGTATCACAAGATAGTTCAGTAACACTTTCACTTTGCTCAGGCACTATGTCATAGTACCCCTAATTCAGGTGGAAGTATTTTAGCTTGCTTGGTTCTACATAATATTATGTAAAGTAGACAAGTACGCAAAAAAATTGGAATTTTCAACTAGAGTAAGGACCATAGCACATCGATAAAACATACTGAAACAAGCTGTAGTAATGCACGATACTAAATCACAGTAAAACAGTAAGAAGTGTTATATCCCTACTGTGCTCCAAGATACCATAATGGAAATGCACAGTAGGGATATAACACTTCTTATTGTTTTACTGTGATTTAATATCACGCACTACTCCAACTTGTTTCAGTACTTTTTATTGATGTGCTATGGTCCCTACTCTAGTTGAAAATTCCAAATTTTTTTTTGTTGCTTGTTTGTTAACTTTTTTTGTAAATAATTATTACGAGGTGAATTATTATGACTGGTGAACCCACATCTAAAATGGTGCCATGCACCCCAGCTATATCAATTATCATCTGAAAAGTGAAGTATCCGTTGTCAGCTATGTTCACCCATTACACAGCATTTCGAATCAAGAACTGTTCAAAAAGTACCTCTGCAATCTATGCATACCAAAAGAAAGAAATGTTGCCGCACACCCCAATTATATCAATTATCATCTGAAAAGTGAAGAATCCACTATGCTTCATTGTCGGCTATGTTCAACCCGTTACACAGCAGTATGAATCAATAAATGTTTGAAAAGCACCTCTGCAATCAAAGTAGCCCCTATAAAATATACGGATGATTTACGTTACAAAAGGAAGCCATCACATGCTACCACCAAATCAACACTTTTCGCTGTAAGCAAAGATGAATGGGACACAAAGGAGGACACTGGTAAGTCCATGAAGAATGTATTGCACACACTGTGGTATGCCAAAAGGCATCTCTTGGGCTGAAGCAACGTCGAATAGTGAAAAAAATCAAGCCCATATCCTTAGCCGTTGTTGGGTTACGCTTGTCTGAAGGCATAAGTCAGTTACTCAGTCAGTCAGTCAGTCAGTCAGTCAGTCAATTAGTCAGTCAGTCAGTTACTCAGTCAGTAGAAAATTCCATTACATATATATATATAATATATATATTTTAAATTCCGTAGCAACTTGTTGAAAATATTTTGGGTCAATCTGAAGGCTTGTTTGGGCTTAGTTTTCCCTAACCAATACTGTCTCATCGTCGTCAGGGAAAATTGAAGCTGGTTTTTGGGTGATGTTATTTCATGGGCCACACCTACTCCTTGTGGTCTCTACTATACAGTACTATCATATATTGCTATTAGCTACAGTTATTGTATGGATATACATGTATACCTTGCTCATAGTTATCACAGGCTTCTGCTTGCGGTTCATCTGAATAAACAAGCTGTACATACCCTGTATACTCATCCTCTGTTCTTTGAAGTTGGTAACTCCTGTCAGTGTAAAATTACCAAGGAATTATGTATGCAACATACTAGTATATATATGAACCGTAAGTACCTACATATATGTATATATATATATTAACATCTGTTATTTATGACCCCTTAATGAAGTATTTGCTTAGAATATTATGTTACTCAGACAAACTTGCAAGAGTGATTTTTAATGGTTTTTAATCATTTATTAATTATGATATAGAAGACAGCATATGTGAGAGGATTTTGAAAATCGATTCAAATCTCACATCATATGAGCTAAAGCAATTTGAATGATTTCAGCCACTATAGCTTACCAAGGAAAGTGAGCACACTCAAAAAATTTACACAATCGAGTATCAATATATTACCTTTCCTGTTGTCAATGTAATTACAAGCAGAACAAAGTATTAGGAATTTTAAGTTGGATTAGGGATCAAAGAAAATGTAGTGAAACAAGGGAAAAGCTAAAAAGTGGTGAGACAAGGAAGGTTGCCTATGCCTGCAGTGGACATTAAATTCCTAAACTTCAGTCTATATATACCCATGACTGAATTAAGGATTAAATGCCCACTAGTATATCTGCAAGTATAGGTAACCTTCCTTATTGTACCACTTTTTAAACTATTCCCTTGTTTCGCTACTTTTTTCTTTGATCCTTAATTCAACTAAAATTCCTAATTTTTCCTGCTACTTGTTTGTTTACTTTTCGGATAACGTAATTATGTCAAATGAATCACTCCATATCATATTAAAAGTAAGAATGATACCAGGAATGCCATAAAAATAATTCTGCATTATAACGTGCACTCCAGCAAACAATCAATTATGTAACAGCAAGGGAGGTGGCCATTACATTTTGTTTTCAGCCATTACACAGCGTTACAAATGAAGAACAGTACGAGAAGAATCTTTGCAATCAATCCAGTCACTACAGAAAATACAGGCAATTAACCAACTCAGCCACAGGTAAGCCACATCACGTTATGACACCTTGTGTTGTCAGCGAAAAGAGCTGGAACACAAAGGAGGACAAAGACAAGTGCATGCATGATACATGTATTGTACGTATTGCAGTAGGCAAAAAGGCACATCTCGAGACAAAATCATGCCAACAGTGAAGAAATCAAGCCCATAGCCTTGTACATTGTTGAGGTATGCTTGGCTGGAGACATCAGTTATATATTAAAATTTCCTAGAAACTTTTTGGAAAGGTTTGGGGTCTATCTGAAACATTTTTAGGTTTGGCTGTATCCAATCAATGCTACAAATTAAAGCTGTCATGAAGGGAAATTGAGGCTAGTTTTCGGTTGGTATTTTTGGCTGGAAAATCCAAGTTTTTCATCATATTTAATGTACAGTGCTACCATACTGTATGATAGAACTTAGTGTTCTATCATACAGTATGGTAGAACACTATAAAGATTTAATGCCATTATTGAGTTTAAGGAGGAGAATCTTTAAGAAAGCAGCATTTGGGATTAGCAAGATGCTTACCTTAAAGTTTTCAAAGCCAAACTTCAAGAAGCCAAACCTGGTGACAAAGTTATAGCAACCACACTTTCCAGCTAAAAGCACAGAAGGCATGTGCTTTTAGGTGCAAAATTGGATGGGCATTTGCAGTGGGACGAAGGTAAGTGGTCCACCTTTTGGGACTACTGTAGTTATGGGTGTTGCTGGGTGAATACTGATGAAGTATAAATCCCAATTCAAGAGCACTAGCAGCATATAAAGCAAAACAAGGAATAGGCTTCAGGGTTCTCCATCGCATGGACTTTGCTATCAGTAAATCAAAAGTGCTTCCAGTGAAATTTATGATGAAATCAGGGAGCATATATAGCTAACTGTATAAGGCAAAAGTTGTGACTAAGCTGTCGGCCTGGTTTTGATTGCTCTATTAGAGTAGTTACTTGACTGCTCTATTAGAGTACCTCGATCGTTTTTAATGCTGAGTGGGAGGTGAGAAGTTAAGCATTGCTGAGGATTTAATAGCTATAAATGGTGTTAGTTAAGTGCAACTGCATGCATGTTACTGAAATACAGTGGTACATTGTTGTTTACTATAACAAATTTATGTTATACATAACAATACTGACGCTAGTTAGTCCCCCAGTAGAGAGATCAGCTGCAAAAAAAAGTTATCCTGTAGGGATTAATTGACATGTAATAAAAAATATATGTATTATATAATTTGTACATTTACTGATAAAATCTGAATTAATCAAAGTATTTATAAAATCTGCTTCATCTTTTTCTTCTTCCTGTGGTAAAGAAAGAAAGATAGGTTAAAAAGCCCCAAATCCAGCCATATGCTGGCTTTGGGGTATACAAATACAAAAAGAAGTGAAATCTAATCCAAAACAGTCAAGCTGTAAAAAGGGAGTGCGGCCCTCAAAAAGGCTATGGTGAAAAAAGATGTGAAATCCAAGTGGCAGCCAAGAAATGGCTGTGATGGTAGGTTAATGGTAAAAAATTTAATAACGACAATTCAAGTGAATTTGGTGCTGAAACACAAATTCACATGAATTTTCGCTATTAAATTTTTTACCATTAACCTACCATCACAGCCATTACTTGGCCATCACCTTGGATTTCACATCTTTTTTCACCACAGCCTTTTTGAGGGCTGCACTCCTTTTTTACAGCTTGGCTGTTTTGGATTAGATATGTCTTACAGCAGACAGGTAATTTTATAATCCCAACTCAATCAACCATCACCATCACTGTATGAACAGTTTAATAACAACCCTGTGGATAGCGAGTTAACATGTTTCATGTCATTCTAATTATGATGAAGAGCAGTCCGGCCAATTATTTTATTTATTGTCAATTTATAATTACAAAATAACCACAACAATTGGTACATAGCTAATATTATTTTGAACAAGTTGTACACCCATGTACACCAATGTATGGAGTTTAACTAGTTAAACTAGGTTAATGTTGCAGTCAAGCATGCGTGAGTGTATTATGATAGTGACTAACCCAAAGCTCTACCTTGACTAGGGGGAAGATTGGGCAGGCACACACGTGAGAAGGGTTGGCAACAATTGGAGAATAACATTGCGCATGCGTTACAAGAAAAAGGCGCGTGTAGAGGTGTTAGAACACATGGTACTACATGGCATAGTGAATCTTGTCCCACCCATACCACTCCCCTCTACCAACTATCTCATATTAGTATTTTTAGAAGATGATAATCACAAGGGGATTGTTCGGTGGGATTTAATGTAATGTATTGCCCAAAAAATAAATAAATAGAATAAAATTAATAACGGGGGTGTGGATAGGTGAAGCATGCACCACAGACAGTCCCAGCAGGGAGCTTAAAAAAATCTCCCCCTTTTTTTCCATTGTCTTTTCCATCTTGAGGCTTGCTCAGGGTGTGACAGTGCAGGGTTTCCATTAGGAACATTGTGGCATGCGGAAATTCTTGTGGCTTCAGAGAATATTAGAATCCCCAAGCATTCCTACCTCCAAGCCTTTGTAGTAAAACATGCTGTATACATCATGTAAAATTGTTGAAAAGGGGCCTATTTGAGAATTAATAGGAGAATCCATGGAACCCTGCACACCTACCAAAACAACCACCATCTGTTGATGGTGGCAACCCGCTCACAACAGGGTAAGACCTGCTGACCGGGTTAAACTGACAAGCAACATTAAACACTAATTTACACTCATGTACACCAGTTTACACTCATGTACACCCATGTACACCCATGTACACTGCTGTACACCTCCATGTACACTGCTGTACACCTCCATGTACACTGCTGTACACCCATGTATACTGAAGTACACCGCTGTACACCCAAGTATACTGCTGTACACCCATGTACAGTGAAGTACACCGCTGTACACCCATGTACACTGAAGTACACCCATGTACACCACTGTATACCCATGTACACTACTGTACACCCATGTACACCACTGTACACCACTGTACACCCATGTACACCGCTGTACACCCATGTACACTGAAGTACACCCATGTACACCACTGTACACCCATGTACACTGCTGTACACTGCGGTACACCCACGTACACCACTGTACACTGTTGTACACCCATGTACACTGAAGTACACCACTGTACACCCATGTACACCACTGTACACCACTGTACACCGCTGTACACCCATGTACACTGCTGTACACTGCGGTACACCCATGTACACCACTGTACACTGTTGTACACCACTGTACACCCATGTACACTGCTGTACACCAATGTACACTGCTTTACACCCATGTACACTGCTGTACACCGATGTACACTGAAGTACACCGCTGTACACCCACACTGATATACACATTTCTATACCTAGGTACACCCATGTACAACAGTCAACTGTAAAACAGACTCCTCTTTACCGTGTCAAATGCATACCACAACCCTTTATGTGTACACCTGTACACCAGTGTACTGTACCACTATCATGAAATTTTGGTCTTATTTCAAGCCTTATCTCAATAGCTATAGCTACTGTGAAAACTTCGCAAGCGAAATTATAATACAGGGGAGGAAAACACTTATACTTTACAAATTAATCAGTATTGATAATATGGTTAATGAACTGTTTACTATAGAGTTAATTGCCAATGTGTATAGAGTAAGCCACCAATGTTCGACCACCATCGGCTCGGACGCGATTTTTCTTTAAACCTGCAAAGAAAATTTCTGCTCTTGCTATTCCTTTGGAGAGGTCTAGGCCATAAACTCTTGCATGCAAAACTTCAGACCTGCAGCTTTCTTCGTCTGGCTGCAGGAGCTGCAAAAGTGACCTGTCCGAATGTTCTCAATTCTCGGACAAAAATATGTATTATCGGTCGAGTGGCACTGCTCGTAATGCTTGAAGCTGATCAAGTCTTTCTGTGCTTGATATGAAAGAGCAACTCTTATACTCTCCAAATATGTGTAGATATTTGGCTTAGTCCTTATTGGCTGTGAATTACAAAGCTCCAAAGTCACCTCTGTCGTGCAATCTTAAATTCGGCCACATGTGAAGCTCGTGCAAATCAAATAGTTACCTGTAACGAATTCAAAGCTATTTTTATGAGCATTGAGAGCATCAGCTACCGTTCAATAGTAAATAGTTACATTGCATTTAGGCTTCTCTGACAGTAGCGCCCTATAGCTACTGCACCCAGCACACATATACACAATCCAAATCCACTTAAACGGGGTTTTGACTATCCCCTGTCTTAAAAATGTCAAAAGTTTCTCTTCAAAATGTCCAGGACATTAGCCAGATCGAAACACTCTAATAGAGCAGTCAATTACTCTAATATAACGATCAGCCAATGCATTATCACATGTAATCAGCATTCAAGCATTGTAATCAACAAAATTTACATATTAATAGTCTAGTTGAAGTGAATATACCTGGGTGTGGCCCTCAGATTTCTGACTGCTCCAATTGTATAATAGGTGACTGTTCTATTAGAGTGTTTCGTTCTGGCTAATGTCCTGGGCATTTTGGAGAGAAATGTTTGACATTTTTAAGACAGGCGATAGTCAAAACCCCATTTAAGTGGATTTGGATTGTGTATGTGTGTGCTGGGTGCAGTAGCTAGGCTGCTACTGTCAGAGAAGCCTAAATGCAATGTAGCTATTCAGGCAAAAATCAAGGTGCGGTCATTGTATATGTAACTATTTACTATTGAACGGTAGCTGATGCTCTCAATGTTCATAAAAATAGCTTTGAATTCGTTACAGGTAACTATTTGATTTGCACGAGCTTCACATGTGGCCGAATTTAAGATTGCACGACAGAGGTGACTTTGGAGCTTTGTAATTCACAGCCAATAAGGACTAAGCCAAATATCTGCACATATTTGGAGAGTGTAAGAGTTGCTCTTTCATATCAAGCACAGAAATACTTGATCAGCTTCAAGCATTACAAGCAGTGCCACTTGACCGATAATACATATTTTTGTCCGAGAATTGAGAACATTCGGACAGGTCACTTTTGCAGCTCCTGCAGCCAGACGAAGAAAGCTGCAGGTCTGAAATTTTGCATGCAAGAGTTTATGTCCTAGATCTCTCCAAAGGCATAGCAAGAGCAGAAATTTTCTTTGCAGGTTTAAAGAAAAATCGCGTCCGAACCGATGGTGGTCGAACATTGGTGGTTTACTCTAGTCTTTTCACGTATAAGTAACTTTAAAAAAATAAACAGCTAAGTTTTCTACCTCCCTTTAGTTACATTTACAAGTTTTTGACTCTCGCTCTAATCACTGACTTGATTCAAACTTTTTTTTTGATTCAAACTTGAATCCTGAGAGCAGTTAATAACTTCGCTATAATTATAGCTGACGCGGGGTGCTAAATTTGTACATAGCACTAGTAAGGTCTCAGCTTCTGTATTGTTCCCCATTGTGGCATCCCTACCTTATCCAAGATATCTCTGCTCTTGAAAGAATACAGCGCCGAGCTACCAAATACATCCTCAACGATTATGTTTCTGATTATAAAACTCGCCTTATCAAGCTCAACCTACTACCATTAATGTATATTTATGACCAGTGTGACATTCTGTTTTTCATAAAATCAATTCAAAATCCATCTGATCATTTCAACATCCAGACCTTCATCAAATTCTGTCATCATTCTACTAGGTCTTTTTCCAGTAACAAACTTGAACATGTTTTTACATCATCTAATAAACAAAAAAACTTCTACTTCAACAGACTTCCTCGAACCTTCAACAGCTTACCAGTAATTGACCTAACTCAACCCTTTGCAGGGGCGTAGGCAGGATTTCCAAAAGGGGGGGTTCTGCCCTAAGTATAGAATCTCCACAGCGGGGGTCTGGGGCCGTGTACACGTGTATTCTTATAAATTCATTCGCAATAGCGAGTAGAGGTACTTGAATTCCTCTGCCTGAAGACCTGTAGCTACCCATTTCAGTGGATTTGTGTAAGTTAATTCAGTTCTAGTTAACCAGTATCACGATTTAAAAAACTTAACTCTGAAAAGGGGGTTCGTCCGAACCCTTTGAACCCCCCCTGGCTACGCCCCTGCTTTGTTACCATTAAATTTCAACTAACTAAAATCCTATGGCAGCATTTTACAAGAAACTTCGATCCAGACAACCAGCATAGTTTCCATTTTACATGTCCTTGTAGCATCTGCTCCAAACATCCCAAGCCACCTAACTTTGATTCATTTAGCAGCTAATTGTAATTATATAAGTAATGATAAGTACTTAATTTAAGTTATGGGATCTGGTACTTACCAGATTACCTTTAGTGCAATTGTATACAAACTCACTTCTATTGTTGTACAACCATGCAGTGGCGGATCCAGGATGGGGCATTTGGGGCAAATGCCCCCCCCCCCCCCTTCAAGATCGAGATACTCTAATAGAGCAGTCAATTACTCTAATAAAGCAGTCACAGTGTTCATGAGGCAGTGTAGCTTACCTATGAAGCTACAAATAGGATTTTATTTTACATAACAGACGTGATATAGTTGGTAAGGATAACTAGCTATTATTGTTGTGACCTTTTTTTTTTTTTTTTTTTTGGTCTTCAACTGGTTTTCAGCAAGTTTTTTTGGTCTTCAACTGTTTTTCAGAAAGGTGCCCCCCCTCTTTCGAAACTCTGGATCCGCCCCTGCCATGTACACCTGTAACATAGAGGATATGCATGCTATGTTATTCGAACGAAAAATGATCAGCGGCGCGGCGCTTCCAAAAAAAGTTGATGGTGAACGACTATCGAAGATTTACGAAAATTCCATATAAAAGTACTGAGTAGTGAATGCGGCTCGAAGCATAACTCGCCTTTTAAGCTACAAGCAGGCTTTCTGTTGTCGTGAACGATTACCACAAGGTCACGAAAAACTCATATAAAAGTATGGGCAGTGAATGAATGTTCGAACTGGAACTCGCCACTAAAGCCACGGGCCAGCTTCTTCTCGCCGGATGTACTACTTCTTAGGCAGAAGGATATGTCACTTAGTAAGAATTGCTCGTAACTGATCTACCGTCCATGTAATGAATCGATTCGCATTCCGTTCACCGTCATGACGTATGAAAAACTCACGTTCATTAGAATGTATTCGGCAGTGCATATCCTCTATTGCACTATAAAGCTAAAAAAAATAAAATAAATAAATAAAAATAAAAAAAAATGAACAATCAGGACAATTCTATTTCCCTCAGCATAATTAGACTATAGCTAGCTGCATCATCGCCATGATAGTATAATAATAGATCTAATAGAAATTAATAGCCATCGATGCATGGTGTTGCATTATATGTACATCACAGTGCATCCATGCATGTTAGTATTACATATAAGTGTGGAGGCTCACTTGAAGGGGCTAGCCTGCATGTAGCCTGGTCTTCATAAACTTATCTGTTAATACAACACAATCTAGCTATGTAGTTAGCTATGATTGCAATTATATACAACAAGGAATCGACTAACTATAGTAATCATACGAAAAGGTATACCAGCTAGCTACAGTCCAGTAAATTTATATGCATAAAGCGAGACTATATTGTTATATTAAAAATAATAATAATAAAGCGAGATTATAACCTTCCGGCACCATTAATTGGCCTTGACGAAATTCCCATGCACGCGGTACGGACTTAAGAATTGTGCAATCAATTAGTTCTATATACAGATACATACACGTATAGCAATAGCTACGTAGTTACCTTCACATACCTGTATAGCTATGCCAACACGTGTATACGATAAACACAATAGATTATCACAAGTACTAACTGTGAGCTAGAGAAATACTTCACTGAGTCTGGATGCATTATACTGACGTTTTTGCACGTTTGCGTGCATGCATTTATTCCTGCATGCATGCATTTATCATGCACGTAGTATACGGTTATCTATATTGCAACTGTGTAACTAACTATTCAGTATAGCTGTTTCATTTGTAGTTGATGCTCAAGAGTCTTTATACTAGTTGCCGTGGAACAATATGGTATCTACGACCAGGTCAGCAAAGCTAACAGGCTTTTTGTCTAATATAGCTGCGGGTAATAGTGTAGATAACTATGCACAATTATATGCCCATGTGTTTCAACACTGAATGTATTGTATGCATCTTGATCGTTTAATAAACCGTACCTATATAGTCATCGCTTAACACCCACACCTTTTGTAGTACTTTTAGCATGCTATAGCTATTTCAAGGAATTGCAAGAGCGCGGCAGATAAGCAAAGCCGGCGAGATTTAGTCTCGCGTCGCCAGACCGCTTTTTCTCAGCACGCCGCTTATCGATTAGAATTATAAGCGCCTGTTTTGAGCAGGCACTCATAATTCTAATCGATAAGCGCCGTGCCGAGAAAAATCGGTCTGGCCATGCGAGACTAGGCAAGATTTAGCTAGACTATATGTAGCGCTGAGCACTGAGCACGTGGGAAACTTTACCTTACTCTGTGGCTATACTGGCGGAAAAGTCTCGCGATGGTCACTGTAATCGCGAATTTTACCACGTGTAACCTTCCCCGCCCCCAACCGTACTGGAGATTGCATTTCCATTGTAACAATTGCGTGCCACATGCGTGCATGCGCATACAAGATTGAAAATGTTGCTGCACAGAATGAGTTGGGGCGTCGAGGACTATGATATCCAGTCTGTAAAAGTAGCTCCGTGAAGGATTGCATTCAGATGAAAACCGTGTGTAAGAACAGCGTATTTAACATTGGTTCGACCAATTATGGAATATGCCGCCCCAGTTTGGGATCCGTATTATAACACTGACATTTATAAGTTAGAAAAGGTGCAAAGAAGAGCTGCTCGATGGATTTTATCAGATTACTCCAGAAATAGTGTTATATCATTATTGTCCTCTCTTAGTATACCTACATTACAACAACACCGTCAGTCATCAAGATTAACACTATTCTATAAAATAATTATAATACACTACCGATCTCCATCCCCTCACATTATCAAAGAACTCAATTTTGTACCAGGCAACATCACCCCAATCATTTCATTCTGCCACAAGCAACCCTCAACACCTATTATTATCCTAGAACTGTTAAAGACTGGAATGAGTTGCCAATTAATATAATAGAATCAAGAAATTTGGATGAATTTATTTACGTACTTAACCTTCACTACTGTAATTAATTATCAAATTGCATGTATGTATGTATGTATTTGATTGTACCATTTGGGGTTTTCACCCCCTGGGCAAACCAGCTGAGCTGACTGCCCAGTACCTAATCTTAAATCTTAAATCTGTGTATGGACTTTATTATTAGATTATTTATTATATTTTATTACTGTGCCAGACCTCAAAATAGAGTATAAGAGCACACTATAGTTATAAAATTAATTAAGTAAGGATTTAAAATGTTCTACACTTGATGAATTAATTACAGATTCCGGAAGATTGTTCCACTGAAGAAAAAAAGGAGTAGTGGTAGGAGTTGATTCTGGTGGGAGGTAGTAAAAATCGCAGTTGGTGCCCTCTTGTATTATGAATAGATGGTCGGGGGAAAAGGATATCATCTGTGTTTATTTCTACTAAATCATTAACAATCTTGTACAAGTATATCAATTTTGATTCATTTCTTCTCTCTGTTAGTCTTAAAATCAATTCTTTCCAACATTTCTGTAACACTAGCATAAGGTAAGTAATTATTTAATATAAACCTCACTGATCGTCTTTGGACAGCTTCAACTAAGTCAACATTCCTTTGAGTATATGGTGACCAGATGGCAAAGGCATATTCTAGTATAGGCCTAATCATGCTGCTATAACATCTTGCTTTAATACTAATTGGACAGTGCTTAATATTACGGTGGAGAAAACCTTTCACTTTGTTTGCTTTACTGGTACCAGTCTTAACATGATCATTCCATGTGAGGTGTTCATCAATTGTTACACCAAGATATTGAGCTGATGTACTGTGCTTAATTTCTTGTCCTTGAGTATAATAATATCCACAATTACATCATAATTGACAAAATAGCCATGTATGGTGTGGGCACTTCGTCTGTAATGACTAAAATGAACTTTGTTTGTGGATTTCACGACATGTAACTATTGGATAATAAAGGTAAGAGGCTAGTTAGCATGATATGGCAATGTGAAATAGTCCCTCAGATGAAACCAGACTTAAGTTTTGGTATCGACGCAAAACCATGCGCATTTGTCTTGTAAAAGTATGTATGCCTCACCTAGCCCCTTGCTGCAGTAAGTGAACGTCAACATAGCGAACTGCCGCATCTCTCCATTTAACGATTAGACGTCATTGCCGAGGTCATTGCGGATAAGGTCCATTAAGCCGTGTATGCATGACGCAAATTTTTAAACGGAAATGCAATCTGCTGTAGCAGCAATGCTCTTTGCTGTGCTGGTATCAGCTGGACAACATTTTATGTGATGGAATGGTTTAGTTCAGCGATGTCTACCGCCGAGCTGTCTCTCATTTTTGGTGATTTTTAATTAGAATATGGACTCAAGAAGTTCGCGTGCTGTAATGCTAACTGACTTTACCGTCCGCTTCATATTGAGACTACATACTGAGGACTCTTTCAACTTCAAACAACGTGCAGTTCACATAAGAATAGTCATTGCATACTCGGAAATCACCAGCTTAGGCCACTCCAAATAAATTCCTTTTTCCCGTCCACCGCCCGAATCTGGTTACTGTCAACTCTAAATATTCCAATATTCCGTATTCTTCCACTATTTTCTGGTTATTCTTGCATACTGACAGGTTTAGAAAAAGCCATCTTGAAACAGTGTCAGCTCACATGTCAGCAGTGCTATGTTTGTTTTATTTTTGCAACTTGAAAAGGAAGGAACGTGTTTTTGTGCAGCTTTTTATAGCCATGCTAGGAAAATAATGGCTTGAAAAGCTGCCAATCTCATAATGAAATAATGGACATGGACCGCCTGCCCGCATGCAAATATGCCTGAGGTCAGGATGGGAAACAGGAAATTTATTTGGAGTGGCCCAGCTTAAGTTGTTCAAGTGAGGTCTAGGTTACTTGTTTAGCAGCACTTCTCAATCAGCATTCTCAAACATTGCAATGCTCTACCCAACTCAGTTGTGACTGCACCCACCGTAGCATTATTCAAGCAGCGGTTAGATGATAGTCTGGCAACGCCCGATCCTTTCCGGGAGCACTGGCACTGCTAGACTAGCTAGATGAGTTCTGGAAACAATCCGTATATGGGTACATGCAAAGGCCAGTGGCCTAGCCCTGGAAAATTGATTTTGCTAGGGCTCATCCCATGATCATAATACTTAACTTTTTTAATAATAATGGCTCCACCCAGAGATTTTTGATTTTTACAATACAACATTTCAAATAAATAAATGAAAGAAAAAGAAAGTTTTGATTGCATCGCTCAAACTGTAGGCAGAGGAGCAAACTCTGTATAATCATGTGTTGATGGAATTGTTGCCAATACTGCATGACACAGCATTGCCACGTTTAACATTAAACAACCTTCTGATTCACATCAACCTTCTGACTCACAGCAACCTTCTGATTCACAGAATCAATAATTGGGTGGCCGTATTATCTCCAGACTGCTCCATTACCTGGGAACATATCCACCTCACTAATATCAGAACATTCACATAATCCCCAAGCACCCAGAGTCTCAACATATAGGCCCCAGTGATTATTAGTTTCTCATCCAATCTTTCTAATTATTATGTTGTGGGAAGGAGGGCATTACCATTAGGCCATTATAATATTAATACAATGATGTACAGACCTTGTCCAAATCGTCTTTCTTTCCTCCCACAAATTAACATTGGTTTTTAGTTGCAATCATGCTCTATCGACTTCATCATAGCAGGATTTCAATTGACTGTTGAAAAATATTCGAAAATAGAATCCACTGCAGTAATTTTCCACAGTTTTCCTGGCAATGTATAGTGGTCTGTAGCATTAATTTAAAAATGCCATAATGATTCAATACAAAGTATTATGACGGTTTGGTATCATGTGTTCTTCTTCTAAGCATGCACAGAATAAATAATGGCTTACGATGCAGTAGCCTAAGAAGGATGCGGGTAGTGGATGAGAAAGTAATGATCACCAAATAGGGGCCTAGAGGGGAGAAGTAAAAAAGATGGAGTTAAAGAAGAATACGTCCTTGTATTAGCTGACTCTGCAGAGTTTGCCAGCCAGCTGGCACCACTTGTGGAAGTAGACAAATTAGATGGACCATCACAATTAGTAAGTGTTTCAAGTTTGATTGGTTTTTTTTTACTTAGTGACATCTTGAACATGGACCTAGGTAATTATTTGTTATTATTAGCACTTTACAGTGACCAGCACTGAAGGTCTGACAGCAACATGTGCTACAGCCTTAAGATTTCCTAACCTAATTTCAAGGATTAGACCTAATGACTTAACCTAGTGACTGATAAGGTGTAACAGAAAAGGGGTAGGCCAGGCAAAGAAGATTGTAGTCTCGCATGGCCAGACTGCTTTTTTTTGTCATTGGGTAGGGAAAAAAAGGGTCTGGTCCAGTTTGAATCACACAATCGTCTTGACACGTCACGTAGTTATGTCACAAGTATGCAGCATTTATGCTCCATGTACTGTAATAAAACTACCATAGTACAACAATAACCACAGACTTTGTTTACTTGTTAATTAATAAAAGACTTATAACTGATTCAATCATTAGTGGACACCAAAATAGCTCTAAACATTGATTGGTTTGTAAATGTGCACTTGTGGCGAGTGACTACTATTTAAAAAGGCATCACGTTTCCTTGGTTAACACTACCCCAATTATCTGGGTAGTGCCAAGACGAGTGTGGAATTCAAACCAGACCTGACCCTTTTCTCTCCCTACCCAATGTCAAAGAGAAAAAAGCAGTTTGGCCACATGAGACTAAGTAGACTGCTAGTTTCTCATTGACCACTCCCTCAATTATGATGTGGGCAGGCAGTCATTTTTCACTAATGAAGCATCAAAATCACAGCAACAGCAGGCTATCTGTCACTTATACTTACTTTTTACCACCTTTCTGTGACAGGAAGGAAGCTGCAAATGATGGCTAGTTATCATAATACTGGCACACATGATAAATTATAGTAGTAAATGGTAGCAGGGTGGAAGGTATTGCGGGCAAGTGATGAGAAACTAAAAATCAACTTTCCCTGGCCTAATGAAATGTACATGCAGTTATTGTTCTCATGAACCCACAGATATGATTTCAGTTTAGATTTCAACAAACAAACTGACATGCTTAAGTCTAGAATTGATATAGCATTTCACTAGTCTGGCAGCGCCTACCCCTTTGCATAAAAAGGAAGGGTCTGTATGCGCATGGTCACTCTAGCATTCAAAATTTATAGCATGGTACAGAAAACAGGTTGTCTTTGACTGATTGACATTTACTTATCTAGTTGTAGACTTGTTACTATTATTAGCCTTTGTAAATATGCGCATGTGTGATTCTAATAATTAGATTGATACAAGGCGTGAACACGTGTTGTAGCTTGTTATTTTCTCTCTCTATTTGGGACCTTCATCAGTCATTCAGAGCTATCTAGCCACTATACAACACACAGGTAACACCACTCAGATTGTATTATTGGCTATTACTAACTAAATTTTTGTGACATTTGATGTGGAGTTACCATAGATACTGTAGGATTAACTACACAATGTGTGGATGAGTTTGTCATGAAGTTTGTGAAGATGTGTTAAGATTAAGGCTGTTTGTAGTGTTCTATACAAAAGTGAAGATGGAGGTAGTACAGAGCCTTGTAAATGGAACTGATGTACTTGTGATGCTGCCTGGAAAGTACTTTTGGTTGTGTTAGCAGCCATTCAGTAACAACTACTTGCTTTGTATGGGTGTTAGTTATGCCATTCTTGCCACCATTATTGTGATGGCATTGCTTAATTACATTCCTTTGTTACAAATACATAATGCTAAGAGTGACCAGACTCTTCCTCTTTATGCGAAGGGGCAGGCACTGCCAGACTAGCTTCTCTAACTTGTCTTTCACTCAGAATAGCTCGGAGCAGTTTCATGTCGACTTCATCTATTTTGAGCGCCTCCAAAAATAATTATTGCTTATATTTAGCAGTTTGACTTTGTGTCTCTTTGTAAACATTCCTTATGATTATATCTTATTAATGGTAAGATTTAAGTGTTAAACAGTATCATGGAGGTACTTTTGATCACTGTCCTGTTTTATCATTGAACATTGTCAGGTAGCTAACTAGCACCTTTCACACAATACTCCAGCCACAATTTACCTCCAAATAGCATCTCAAAGTGTGCAATTTCAACATCTTCCTAGGGTCATGCCCCCAGACTCCCAAGACTGAACCTTACCACTTTCTCATTTTTACTCTGATTCCCCTGGCATTCCACAGGAATGGTAAATGGAGAATGTCACGATATATTATGAGACAGCAAAAGTTTGTTGCTGGCACTTGATCATAGTAGCAGAATTTAAATTGTTGATGTCAAACGGATTAGTTTTTAATTTAATGGACTTGATAGCAGACAGTATGTCCTGTAATTTGAATAGGTGCATTAAAGGAAGGAGCCTCAGATTTATCAAGTGCAGTATTTGTAACAGCTTGTGTAATCAATCACAATGTGTTTAGTGGCAGACATTAGCCAAGTTTAAAATGTCTTTCATTAAGTGTGGACTCCAAATTTGCACCTGGTAGAGTTACTGTGATCTTACCAATGATATAACCTAACCATTGCAGAAGTGGGATATAAGTGCAGCAAATTAATTCTAGTTTTTTGTATGCATGAGGCCATAAGCAGCATATAGGTCTTCAGATAAAGTTAATCCAAGATCTTTGTGAAATCGAAATGAGGTATAATTGAAGACATAGAATACATAGTGTTAAGTTTACATTTGAATTATAAGTAAACAAATTTCTTTTCTTTAAATTGAAATTCAGGTCTGAGCAATAAAAAGAGGATCAATTTCATATATATATTAAGGGCAGAGAGTGTACTGTTATGATTAAAGCACTTAGCATTGTCAGCATATTTTAGTAGTTGGCTATAGCTAGATGTACGTTTTGATGTAAACTAAAAACTGCAAGGGACCAATAATACTGAAACCTGAAACTACTGGGAGTAATTCACAATAGCAATTGTTTGATATAGGAACTCTTTGGTAACAATTAGTCAAATATAATAGTTCTTGAACTAAGACTATACTGTGCCAGTTATTCCCACTGAGCACAGCTTGATCAGTAAAATACCATGTGAAGGCCTTGCAAGGTAAATAACATGTGTTTCTCTGGAAAGGACTGTTGATGGTTTGGTCAGTGCAGTGAACAATTTCTGCAAACTGAGATGGATTGATAGACTTGCTAAAGGGAGCAATAACTTTGGTCTTTTGAGAAATTTTGATACAATGGGTGGTATGTGTGTTCTTAACACAAAGTTGAGGGGAAGAAGCACTGGGAGCATAAATATGCACAAAAGGCTATAGCTTAGAACCTTCATTTGATTCTGTTACTGCCACCATTACAACACTCACCATGCACTTCCTGAATTTCTTAGGACAGGAACAGGACCAGCATTTGGGGGTCCTGCTCATATTAATTACAAAACTAATGACCATATTAGTGATCCCTCAAATTTTTGGCCAATTGCATGCACTCACAGCTGTGGTGGAGAAATTACTACACAAGATTCTTTCTTGCCACTTTGAAGCATACCTAAGATATGATGTTTCGAATCCCAGTGTCTGGAATAGGGTTGTTTCTGGCCTACCTGATGTTTTTGAATATATTATTATGCTGTATCCACTATAACGTTCTTTCCAACCATGCAAACGCTTCTGATAATGACATTGCTTGACTTTAAAATTCATTTGGTATATTGACTGAGTTTTGATATGTTGGAAGCAATCAAGGTACCCTATTATCATTCACTACATCCAGTCTGTGCCAGTTGAGGGAAAGAGACATTGTCTCCTTTGGATTCTATATATGTACATATGTACGTAGCTTTATACATATGAAGTTGACTGAATTTGGAGAAGAAACCCCTGGATGGTACAGAGCACAGATTGATGAGTATTTTCTGGACAAAACCTGTAAGATTATTTATGATGACAATCAACGTTTCTGAAATTGTCACAAGGAATTACCTTTATTAGTCTAAAGGTGCAACCTGGATCTGAAACTACAAAATTTCTTAACTGCAATTTTTGTTTTGTAGCGATGCAGTTCAAACTAAACCATCTCAAAGCTGGAGTTATTTGCCACCTGTTTCCCAAAGAAATGGCTTAATTTGTCCCATAGTGCTTCTTGGGGTATAGTATTTTGGTATTTGCTGCTTCAGCATTACTCATTATATACAGGGAAGCAATTGCAAAGCCATGTATGCTGCCATGTGCCAGTGCTTCCTCTGACCTCTGGCTGCAGGAGCTAGGTTTGCAGCTACATCTTGTACATGTTGTCATTCAAATTCATGTAAAACATCCTGTCTGACCTACGTATCAGATGCTCAGTCTGCCTGTTCCCTATACCTTAAAGCTAAATGTCAGCTTGTGCATTATTCAAGGGACCAATGTTAAGATCATTTGCAAACTCTCACTGTTTGGGCTAAGTCTGGTAACTCAGCCAAATTGGAAAGCTGCTGTCGTACTTGGAATAGATCTCTTCATCCTGGTCAGTTATTGTTTCTGTTATGGGCTGCCTCTGATACTCTGCCCACTGCTGTCAATCTGCTTGGTCCATACAATATAATGTAAAGCGTTTGTTGTGTAATTCCACCAGCCTATATACAACAACACATGTTTATAATGTTACTTTATGTAACTTACCATTACACTCAGGTGCTTTATTTTGTAGCTGCAAGTCTCATTGAGGTCCTAGTTATTTCATGTATATGCAACTAGGCAAAGGCACAAGTGGAATAGTTACCTGACTTTCAGCCTATCACTTGACAGCAATTTCCTCTGGCTTCTTAAAATGTTGAAGACGTGACATGATTTCGTTGTTGGGAAATTTACAAATCTTGGTTATAAGTAAGAAGCTGGTGAATAAGCTTCATTCAGTAGGCTTCATTACTTCATTGTGGCTAAGCGTTACTCAGTGGATTACTAACGAGATTAGTAACTTCGTTACTTATAGTAATAATATGAGATTCGTTACAGTAACTATATTACTTAGTTAACGCGTTACATTTGTAAGTAAAGTAACTTGAGTTATATTACCCATTTTTATAGTGTATTTTGTTATATTACTTAGTAACCACAAAAGTAATAATATTACGTAACACGTTACTCCCAACACTGGTGGCTGTTTAGACATATACTGGGGAGGCAAGGATGCAGGAGGTTAAACATAGCTATCTCTTTTACACCTTTAATTTTTGTCTGGTGGAATTAGTTCAGACAGAAGCAAGACTCACCTTGTTACTGACAGCTTCTTTGTATTAAATATATAATATAGAATATTGACACCTCAAAAATTCTATTCAACAAGCGCAGTTTGGAGAATTGCACAAGATTATGCTTTAGAAATAGTGACAATTAAAGCAGTGGCAGAACTTTTTACACCAAATGACCAAAGAGTGACAAAATTAGCTTTAGCTATGATAAAACAAAAAAATTAGACTTCAGCAGATTTACAGATATATACCAACCTATTGCATCTATAGACCAGTACCTGAACACCGTCAGCTAGCACTGTATATATACGTAGCTCCCTTGTTTTCTACCTTGAAAATCCAGCAGGATGTAGCTAGTATAATACATTACCACGCTTAGCTTACTCAATTCAACTATATATATATATATATATATATATATATATGCTAATATATAAGTGATGGTGTGGCAATAAAATGCGATATTAAGTATATGTGTATGTCCTAAACTAGCACAAAGTACGTAACTGATGTGTTCAGTGATGAAAAATATGTACCACAGCAAAAATGTTTAAATACTACCCTTTCTACTCGGTTTTTATGTCAGCTACTTGCACTTACTTAGACTGAGACAAAAATGGACCTTTGTATAACCTGTATTGAAACAGTATTGGGGCCAGTGGTCTGTTTTGTCTCAGTCTAAGCTGCATTTTAAACTACTGTACTGATCACACTAACATAAAGATAAGGGTCAGACTCAGTCAGTATATATAGTCAGCAGTATTGGAACATGGTTTTTGCTGTGATGACAGTGACTTCATACCACAATACCTTTATGTAGCAAATAAGCTTTTTGTGGCCATTAATTTGTGTTTATGTAAAGGTTAAGGGCAGAACTAAAAGATCTGATTAAATCACCTGATGGAGGAATAAGTGTATCATTATCTGACAATTCAAACTTATACCTATGGACTGCTAATATACAAGCACCAAGAGGTTCACTTTATGAAGGTTAGATAGTTTAATATTATTTGATATAGCTACTGTGTTGTTAGTGAAGATTGTAGATGATAGCAAATATTAAAATAAATTTTGTAATTTCACTCAATTTGGAGTATCACATTCATGACGTTTGAATTATCTTTATATTAAATGTCATATTTGTTAAGCTTGAAATCCCATAGTTTTTGTGCAGCATTCGGTAGCTATGTACTTTCAGGTCTTTTACTGGTAACCAGTTTGCATAATACCAGTGACGGATACAGGGGGATTGCAATGGCTTCAGCTGAAACCCCCTCTGAAAATAGCACACGCCTCTAATTTTTGTGTGGGTGACGATTTGCGGTCATGTGGGTGATACCAAACTTCATACTTTTGCCTTTGAAATTAGCATTACATCATTCAACAGCAGGTTGTTACCTTTTTTAATTTGGTCTTCGACTTAAAGCTAGGCTGAAGTTGCAATTCCAGAGTGGAACTCCCCTTTCAAAAAGTCTGGGTCCGCCTCTGACAGTTATTGAAAAATTCCTCAACCTGAAACCCCCTCTGAAAATTTCTAGATCTGCCATTGAATACACATACATACAGACATTATTATGCACATGCCAACTGCCCTGAATGACAGTTGGTTTGTCTGCTGATATTTATCTATGTACATAAACTGCCAGATATTTAGTAGCAGCTACAAAAATTAACTGTGTACATCTATAGTTGAGTGAAGTTTTCACAGTGATGGTAAATAATAATATGTGAGACATTCTCAGAAAAATTCCCCAAAGCTCTGGGAAATCACTTCTATAGCCTATGAATGGAGAATTTATTTTTGTGTTAGACATGCAGCCACAGAAATACATAATTAAAGTTAAGATAAATTATTATCTTTTACAGGTTTCTTTTCCCAGAACTGCAGTGTGGTCTGTGGGCTTGATGGGAATGTTGTGGTGTATAATATCAGGCTTATCTCTGTTGTGAAGTCCTCACAATTTAGTTGATTTCAACTATACTGATAGTCCATAATTGCATATACCCTATTACTCAGGACAATTGAAAAGAGGACACCTGCATAATGTAGAGTATACCTTAGTATGTAAATTAACCTGGAAAATCAGGTCACCTTGATAATCAGGACACATTATGTGTGTCCATTTTATGCTGGTTTTAGTTTAGTTACCCTCTTTACTACTTTTACTGCATGGATGCGTAGATTGCACTGTAGGGAGGAGAAAACATCCTGACTTCCTGACAGACTCTTGTAAGCATTCAACTGTAAACTGGATGGCTTCAGGATCGTGGCTGCCTAGAATTTTTCACTGCACTTTTTACATGCTTAATATAACATCTTCAAACAGGCTGTAGGACTAGGTGTCCTACAGACCTTCAGCATCTGTGCTGTAAAGCCTTAATAAATAATAAATAAAAGTACCATACCAGATGCATCCAACCTGAGTTAGTGGTAGTAAATTTGGCTGCCAAATGTTATATCCAGTGAGGGTTTAAGTGGCATGTACACTAAAAATGTCCATATGTTGCCAGTGCTACCAGTGTTGGTGCAAGAACTACACAGAGAAAGAATCTAAGCAATTTATACACCATCAAATGTGCCTAAAGGACATTCTAGTGTAAGCATATATTTCTGAGTGTCATTAAAATACAGTAGTTATACTTAATATATATTATACAATCTTGAAAATTCACTTGCCATGGAATGTTTGGATAGTCAGCAATACATGTCTATGATATCATATTCTTAAATGCTGAAATACTGAATTTACATACTCGTTTTATACATATAGGAACAACATTTTCTCTGGATATAAAGATTCCATATCCTTTACATATGTGCAACCAGATTAGTATAAGACTTATACACATAAAAGTGGCTGCCAAGTAGATTATTTGTTTTACTGTATAGCTGTAATTATGAATTTTAGGTTAAGCCTTTTTTATGTTGTACTATGAACTGTACGATAATGCTTTGTATATAATCTCCGTGACTGTGTTCTTTAACTATTCACAAAAACAACTATCCTTTTGATCCACCTGAGGTAGGATACAGTAAATACGTGTAGCTAATCTATTGTTAAGAATTCTTTCTTGTATATAGAGTGTGCAGTTTGTCAACCCAATTCCATACCACTTAAATGTTGGACAATCAAATGGACAAGTGTGCCTCGGGTTACTTAAAGCTAATCAATGGGATCCATCTGAGAGTTGCATTAAGATTCTTCTCCATGCTATATCTGTATCCCTAAGTGAACCACAAGTTGATAGCTATGTTGACGATGATGTTAATACGACATACCACCATAAAAGGAGTCTATATGAAGAGAGAGCAAGGAGAAGTGTACAAAAATGACAATGATAAGTTTTCTGTGTGTTATTTTTCTGGCATAAACTTTCATGTATAGACTAACTGGTTATAATGTGCAAACATATTAGAATTTACTGGCTTTCATTTGGTAAATGTGAAATGTGTAATGGTTTTATGTTGTTTTTGCTACAATTTTATCAAGATTAGTGACTAGTATATTGTTATATTTGCTTTGTGATGTACTGTTAGGCTATTTGTTGGCATATGTGTATGCTGAGGTGCTTATGTGTTGTGTATACGGTGAAATTTGCTTTTTAATGTGGTCAACTGTGTATTGCGGGAAAAATAATTTGGGATGATTTTGTGAGATTAAAGAAACTTTTGATTAGAATAGTGATCACCCTAAGTAGTCATGTTTGGGGGGAGGGGGTGTTTGAAGAGTACATAATTATTATAAGCTGATACATTTATATGTACAAATTGTGCTGTTACTGTGTGCACATTACAAAGCCAAAATCACTTCTACTTTATGATTGGGGATAGAATTCACAGCAGCTTCTGACAAAGTTGCACAGTATTTTAGTTATATCTTCTTGTGTGCATTTACGTAGTTTCACCTGATTTCTAGCAACTTTGAAGTCTTGTGCTTGTGTACATGCTACATATATAGTGCATGCTGCTAAGTGTTATGCACTGTAGCTAATTTGCCACTAGCATTTTCTTCCCAACTCACCAAACTTCTCTGCTGTACATTACACTTTTGTCAAGGCAGTATGATATAATGGAATTAGGAGTTATGTACTCCTAGCTGTACCAATGTGATAGGTTGTTGTGTAACACAGATGTCATGTCTCATGATACAGTGTCAGCACTTTGTAAAATTCCTAGACATTATGGCCAGCTGTGTGTGTACACAAGTAATCACATGTATGATTGCTTAAAGTCCCTGGGTTTTCTGAGAAATTTTATTTGGTTATTAAGATTACTGACCATAAGAGTCCACATTAGTAACCTGCATGAAGGACCTGTGCCTAAGTGAAGTTAAGGCTTAATGCAGGCCTGAGGGTTAGTTACTAGGTCCTAGTAAGAGTACATTATTTATTCCTGGTCCTAGTGATCTAAAGCCTAGTGGCTAATTGGCTACTATAGTTTTTGTACCTTGACAGACTTGTACCAGAGAAACAGTGAGAAATGTGGCAGAAACCTATGCATCTCCTTTGCATGATGATTTGTAAATATTGTAACAGGTAGTGACACATTGCCAGCACTACCAGTGTTAGACCAGGAAATAAATATTAAAATCTAAGTAAACATGAGAAGAGTTTAAGTATTGATACCTACAAAATTTACTGCAAAAGGGTAAACTACTTTATTCATAGTAAGCACAAGTACATATTGTGGTACCTGAGGCCTATGCATTTCATGATTTCAATATATCCATACATACTATAATACCCTAGGTGGAGATACATATATACATTCGTAAGTACATATGTATATCACAGTACAGTAGTTATAGCCAATTTGTGTAGCTAATTATTGTCGTACACTCTAGCATCTGTCAGCCAGTTTTGTAAACATGTTTTTAACTTGAATCTGAATCTGTTCAGTTATTGATCAACAGGTACAGTTTGTGTATACCTGGATTGTTACGGTTTTCTTAGAATTAGACATTGTTTGGGATAGATACTTCTTGGCTTCTTCTTGGAAATGATAAAGAATTTCCTTTATGAAACTTGTGGTTAGTAATATGCATACCACATAAGGTTTCTCTATAGAAACTAAACCCCTACCATTTCTTGGAAACTGGCCATAGAATAGCAACTTACAGTAGCTATTCTCACTCATATTTAACTATTTCCATCATCATTATTGCTACATAGATCCTGTGTTGTGCTTTTGTGCATGGTGTAAAAGATTTCAAGATAATGGTCATGAAGTCATAACATAATATTATGTGTAACAAATGTGTGATTTAGTTTCATAAATAAAAAAATAATTTGTTGTCACTCATACCAGACAAGCTGCTGAAGGGTATGAGTTGAAAATTGGAATGTAAGTAGATTATATTGACTGTAGAAGAGCCTTTCAAAGAAATCGGATTTAAAACCATTCAGTTATAATGCAAAAACCAACTAGCTACATGCAATCAGTGCACAAAGTATTCTACCACTTACAATCCCTCCTACTTACCAACAACATTGCCATCCATTGCACTAGATCTTACTCTACTCATCCATGACTACTACACCATACACTTTTCAAGAACAATAAATAATTGAAACATGCTACCGATAGATTTCATTGAAAAAATGTGACCAAATCTGCGAAAAGGGGTCTTATAACCTTTTCAATTGTGTGTACTTGACAACCCATAACTTGAATTATGAATATGGTACCACCCTGAAATTTGGTCACATTGCACTCCTGACATAGCACTATTTCGTAGTGTAGTAATGCGAAGATGACAGGATAAAAACTCAAGGAGTTATGAGTAGTCAAACTTAGGAATTTGGAAAGTTATAAGACCAGATCCGGTCACAAATTAGCTTTTCGAAAATTAGACTGCAATCATTATTGTAATTGCATATGTAATTGAGTAAAGCCTCAACACCAGCAGGGCTGAAAAATGAAAAATAATAATATACTGTAATAATGAAGTCAGTTTATTATAAATAAATAAAAGTTACTACATTTAAAGTCATCCTGTAAAGAGTTCAGCTACAAACTCTGTAGAGGATTCAGCTACAAAAGAGGTAGCATGTAGGGAGCTAGTCATGAAGACAGTTTAGCTATGTTACAAGTCACCCTGTAGCTACAAACGAAGGGAGCAATAAACTGCAAACAATTCACTCTCTAGACTATGTAACAAGTCACCCTGTAGAAAGTTCTGCTATGTAACAAGTCACCTTGTAGAGAGTTCAGCTATGTAACAAGTTGCCCTGTAGAGAGTACAGTCACAAACAATTCACACTGTAAACCTGTGTAGAGTTCACTCAGTTAAGTAACATAAAGTGTCACTTCAGTAAGTTTAGCTACATAACAAGTTACCCTGTAAAGAGCTCATTGTAGTTACAAGTCATGATCGTCCTGTAGAGTTCAACTATGTATGTAATTGTAACAAATCACCCAGTAGAGAGTTCAGTTACATTAGAAATCATCCTGTAGAGACATCATTATTCTACCTTTAGAGATTTTGTGTATGTTACAAGTCACCCTTTACATCATTCAGCTATGAAACAAGTAACCCTTTTAGAACTTTTGATAATATTGCACAATTACAATTAATAATTTAATAATACAAACAAAGTCTGAGAACATACAAATCAAAAAGTCTTTCTATTTTACCTGCAGCAAAAAATAAAAGACAAGTAAAATGGAAGCTCCATAGCTGGTCCACGGCACTTTGGGGTTACAATTACAAAATGTAGCAATATCTATACCAAAACAGCCATATCGTGAAAAAGGCTGTTCACTGACATTAGCATCATTGCTGCCATTTCTTGACCACCATCTTTGATTTTATATCTTTACACCTTGGCCTTTCTTCTTATGGGGAGGGGGGAGGGCTGAACCCTGTAAAGAGTTCAGGTACATCTTGTCTGTTTTGGTATATAGTTTTAGTATTTATCTCTTGAATTAATTTATTTTTATTTATTAAGGCTTTACAGCACAAGTACTGAAGGTCTGTAGGACACCTGGCCTGTTTAAAGTTGTTCCATAGAATTCTTGGTGCTATATATTAAGTTAAAAGTAATAACTGTGAATTTCCCCCGCAGTGCATGGTTTAATGTTCATTGTGACAAGTAAAGAGTGTTTACCTAATATGTATAGAGATAAAGCATAGCAGTCGTCAATTGCAATGCTACCTGAATTCATAGCTACTATATAAATTGAAAGAGTTTTTGCATGGAAGTAATTGGTAACACTTGTATATTATGTGTAATACTTGCAATATATCTCAAATTTAACTCTTGCATTGATCAGGCCTGTGGTTTTATTTTATTGATTTCTTCACTCAGACTACCTTTTATATAGCTTCTGTAGAGGATAAGAATTTCAACTGTGGATTCTGCTAAATTTATGCCCTCAATAATACATAATTATGTATGTATGTGCAAATCTATTAGTTGTCTACTTATAGCAACTGGAGCTTGTCCAGAAGCATACTATGTAAGTACATTCTGGATATGAGTATTCAACTGATTACAAGTTTTGTCTTATATACCTGACTCCATGTGTTACCACTAATGTATGTTCTTGATGTAAACAACGTGATATTCTTTCTTAAAAATCTCCACCATGCACGCACACGATGGGTTTGACATCAAAATCTTTATCAAATTTGCAACTGGTCACACTTGTCTAGCTACTGGAAATAAGCTGACAATTCTAGTAGAAACTTCTATTTTAATTGGCTTCCATGCATTTGGAATGCTCTTCCCATAATTACTTATCAGAGTAATCCATTCAGGATAAAGGTGATGCTTCTAGATTATCTATGGAATTATTCTGCCAATTTTATTTCCAACAATTAACACTTGCTCTTTCTCATTATTTTTTATGTCCATGTTCAAAGTGTTTAAAGAATCCTCACCAGACTAACTTCAATTTCTTCTAACTGTCGAATTTTTCCCCACACTTTTTTCTGTAGCTAGTTGTAGGTAATTTAATTGAGTTAGTCAAGTTAGTAACTATGGTAACTAATTATTATTATACAGTGAAATCTCACTTAGTGTCAAGTCAATGGTGACCTCATTAATAAGGCCACCTTGTATTGTTATAGTGGCCAGTCCAGTTCCATTTTTAAAATTTTCATTAACAGAGTCATCTCATTAATAATGCCAATATACTGCAGGACCACACACAATATTCCATCAACAAGAGGCCAGCTGAACAGATAGTCAAGGTATTAGCTAATGTAAATTCGCTGCTCCTAAGTACCTAATTTAGCTGCTAATCTGACCAGTGAATATGTTGCAATATAATACACTTAATAGCAGCTTAATATGAAATACATCAAGTGATTAGCCAATAGAATTAGTATTACACTTGTTTCCTCAACAAAAATACTAAACTGATTGGCAAAAATAGTGTGGTGTGTTTCAAATGGAAGTATATGTCCGATTTGACAAGTAGTGTTACCATGGGGATAGCATAGCAACAGTAGAGTTAGCAACTGTTGCTAAGGTAAATTTCACTTTGATACCATAGCAATGGTTGCTAAGTTTGATCGGTCTTTTGTAGTGCTTATTTTTTTTAATTTTAGGCTGCTTAGTAACAGTTTCTATGGTTGTCAGATTAATTTGTAGGGACCTGCCAATTATGCTGGCATAATAGTAAGCATAATAGGTGCCTGAAAGCATTGAGCATAATACTAGCATAATATGCAGAACAGTTATGCGTTACCATAAATTCTTACTTATCAAAATTCATATCACATATATAGGTTGATATACTCTAATAGAACAGTCAGAATAATCAGACAGCTGACTGTTCTATTAGAGTAGACTATATTGATCCTTTCTATGACATGCACTTTGACAAGCAAGTAGTAGTAGTAGTGAACGTCATGACAATGACAACATACAGGAATAGCTACACAGTAAGGTAAAGGGGGTCTAGACTCAGGGGTACACAACTACCTGAAACATAGGTAGCTGGATCCCTGGCAAGACAAAGCTGTATATTACAGTATACATGATTACAACATAACTAAAAAACAGTTAAAAGTTCCATAATATCCCACAATTCTGATGAGCAAGCATTGAAGATCCTATAGGAGCATGAAATGGCAACTTGAGCAACTTGTGATTTAGAGTCTGTGCTTCAGCAACTTACTGTTATCCCATAAAGTGCAAATTTAATAGGGAACTGAGGTATAAATATCGAGCATAACCTGAGCATAATAGGCAAAATTTTGAGCAGTGCAGCATAGCATAATAGTTAAAATAATGAGCATAATCGGCGGGTCCCTATTAATTTGTAATAGGACTGATAGCTGTGGTATTCGGGATTAATAGTTCTTGCATTGTAAACAGGAAGGAAATAGTGCTCAGCTTCTCCTTGCACTATATTTTACTCCTTCCTGTTTACAATATTAATCCCAATACCACAGCCATCTGTCCTATTATATTATACTAATAGCTGTGCCTATAATTCTGGCAATACTAGATTTTATCAGCCACTACACCACAAACTTTCACTGTATGAAACTAATAGTGTATTTATGCCAATTGTAAATTGCTGTACCATGTTACAGCCACTAACCAGGTGTTGGTTTGTTGAAAGCCTTGATCATAAGGTCAGTTTATTCTATGTTCAAGGTTTTCAGTAATAGAAGAGCCATCTAACTAATAGGGTGATTTATCATTTATCCCATAGGTAGCCCTATTAACAACATTTCACTGTACTATAGGTTAATATATCCTCACTGACACAGGATGCCTGTGGACTACTATTCATGCATACGTACATACCTCAACTATCTGTAAGAATCTTTCAATAATGCATGAAGATATACTGATCATACATACCTATGGATACATATGTATGAAATTGACAAGGAGAAAACAACCTGACCACCTGGCAGTCTCCTGTAAGCGTTAAACCATAAATCAGATGGCTGCAGGTTCAACGTCCAGTCATGGATTTTTTCTCCTTTCTGCACCTTTTCAAACATACTCATTATATTTTTAAACAAACTGTAGGACCATGCAGGTGTCCTACAGACCTTTTGAGCTGTAAAGCCCTAATAAAATTATAATAATAAAAATACTGTACTACAATGTACTTGTCACAACCACAGATATTCATGATCACGTACATAAATTATGCTCCAGGAAATGCTCTTCTGCAAACCTTACATTCCCATTGTGCCTATGCTTACACAAGTTCTGTGTATCCATAAAATGAATGGAGAAGGGCACAGAGGGCATGTAAGCTGGGAAAGAACTTTATAAATGACTGAAATTTAATAGAACAATTAGGTGACAAAGTAAAGTCATTGCAAAAGTGTAAACATCCATAGATCAGAAGACAACTGTGAATTGATTCTCCTAATTTGAATGTTGAAGTTAGTGATTGCTAAGCACAGAGTCCTCGGCATATTAAGCATTTCTATTCATTATGCTCTCCAGTTCAGTAGCTATATACAGAAAAGGAGTGCTGTATGTAGCTTTTAGCTTTGCATGTCATCTGCGTTTGTATCAAAATCATTTACAGTATCAACACAAGCTGGTATTATGTACCACAAATCTATATTCCAGTGACCTCATCTTTACTAATAAAGACCATGTATTCATCAGAAATCAGAAAGCTTTAAATTAATGAAAGACATAAAAATTTAATAGCATGTGTATACATACTTTATGTCACTGCAAGTTGTAGATTACATATTCCAAGCCCATATAGCATGCACCTTAACCCTTGCAGGACAGATTCAGGAGCTGGGGCATACCCGGCCAAAGCGGGGTTAGGGAGAAAGTTATCTAGCTATTATAATGCATGCATGCATGCTTAATTTTACGGTGAGGTATTTATTACATGTCAGTGCTAATTAGAACGTAGTTTAGTTCTAATGCTATAATGTAAAAGATCTTGCAGGGTTGGTGGTGGAGCAGGTCAAAAAAGAGGGGTCAACTTTGATGATGAAGTGGTTGGACAATGATTAAGCTACTAAATATGTTATATGACATACGTACTCTTACTGACTGATATCAGCTCCATCCAACTACTGTTTACAAGGTCACTCAATGAGGCTACTACACTAGAATAGATTCATATCTTCATTCATTCTTCCCAACTATAAAGATCTGGAACAACTTACCTAATTACTTTATCACCTGCTCAAGCTTAGAACAATTTAAAGCAAAGCTAACTGGACAATTATTAATTTGTTGACTAATTGTATACCTTTACCTGTGCTTGTATAACCCTTTGTAAGAGGTTTTGCACAGTAACATAACTAATTCTAATTCTAATGTAAAAAGCCAAAAAATGTACTTTGTTCTGCACATGATTGTGACAGCTGTTTAATGTCCTGGTTTATTACTGCATGCATGTTACAGTAAACAGGTAGGTGGCATTGTGTGTTCAGTGTGGATTTTCTTAGAAACACAAATTACTGGGTTATTACAATTAATGGCTTCTTCTTGGAAATTGTAAAACATTCCCTTGGATTCTCCTGTATGTCATAATGTCACTTGTATAGCTACCTATCTGTACACCCCTAAGAATTAATGTCTGCTCAGCTTGATTTGCTGTTCTAAGTGTTCTTTCATATAGGTAGTGACAGCATGTAGAAATATGTAGCTACAGTGGCTCATTTAATTAGATCCTTAGCAAGGTTTCATTGTGAAATTAGTACGTAGCTGTACAGTGTATATGCAATTTTGCAATAATGATGTTGTATACAACTGCCTATTATTTATACATAAAATAAAGACTAATTGGAATTAAAAATATGTGCAACCACTTAGTCCACAAGTCAGATGCTGTGAATGTAATAAGCACATAGGACTGTAATTGTTTGGATGAGGTGTAAGAAAAATAAAATAACCAATTAGCAAGGCAACGTAAAACACACATTTAGGTATAGCTATAGCCTATATACATAGCTAGTAAGGTAGCTACTGTAGGTACAAAATTAATATTTTAGTAGTACATAGCTAAATGGATTGTCAGATACCAAGTCATAAGAGAGTTTGCTATTGTACTGTAATAGCCAATGCAATCAGTGGTGAAATATACATATCTATGGTAGTAGACAAATCCGGCTAAAGGAGTGCTGTAGTGGAAAGAGAAGCTAAGATCCAGCTAGCTATCTTTTAACAGTGACTCCTTTGTACTCTCAATCATTACCTTTGCCCTTGTACCCATAATTGTGTCAAGGCTTCTGTACCTCATAACTATAACATTATTGTACTTTTGTATAGATATGTACTAAGATAGCTAACTAATTTTGTACATGAGCACCAGTGCAAGTTACTAGCAGACCATCAGAATCATTCTGTTGATAACACACTCCCACACATGCATTGCTCCTTGGTATTGCTGCTTATACATGATTCTGTAAAGCAATTAAATGATTTTACTCAATGTTGCTATTAAGGCTAGCTGAACATCAATTAATCATATAATTTTGTTGATTCATTAGCTGTGCTTGTACATACTCTTTGTAAAAGGTTTTGCACAGTAAACAATAATAATAATAATGTACGTTCTAGCTAGCATACGTAGTCGTAGCTTGCTAATTAGTCAGCAATACATCTATTCGTACTGAGTTACCTATATCCTTTGCTTGGTTGCTAGCCACCAAAACCAGTTGATGTCATTTTTCTCTTTAATACATGCTAGTAGAGAAGCATCAATTCCTTTACGTCATTGTGATCACGTGATAAATCGGAACCTTTAAAAGCTGGTGATGCTTGCACATCGCATCACTTACGCTACACCGTAGCTACACTAGTTAGTGCTTGAATTCAGCCTGTACTGAGCTATAGCTAATTGCAATGGGTAGACCGATATCAACTCTTCGGGAAAGTATAGACCAGTCTGATCACGAGAGGACAGAAAAAGAGGAGAGGTTGAACATTTTGGAAACGATGGTGAAGTTCCGCCTTGAAAATGCAAAAAGACTTATGCTGAATGGTGAGAGGGGCGATCAAGAAATACACGCTGGTACAGTAGTTGAACTGAACCATCAAGTGAGCGTGGTACTTTCTTCCACTTCTCATCCTGAATTGGAAACAGCCATCTCGGATTTTTTCAGCGGCAGAATATCAAATGGATTTGAGAAAATTGTTAAAGTGGGCGTGGAGAGTGTTCTTGGGAACAGCAACATGGGCCAACATGAAGGGAACAACATGTTCATAACATGGACAGACAATGCTTTGCTCTGTTTAGATGCATATTACTATCGGTGGAACTTTTGTTCTAAAGCAGTAATTACTAATGTTGAAGGGGCATCAGGGGTTATTTTGCTGACACGTGTAATTGACATAGCCAAGACTGATCCTCAAGTACTGACATGGGCCATTTCCAGACAAGCTAAGCTGGCTGATATGGCAGACCAAGCTGGCAAGATGATTGATGAGGCATTGGTCATTCTTAAAAAAGTGAGTAGCATGCAAGATACAGTGAAAGCAATTGAATCAAAAGAAGATACTGCTACAGCTAACTGATTTTGTGTGAATAACCTTAGTAGCTATAGTTTTGCCTGTATTTGTAGCACATGGACTTATACGGTGTATAGCGTTATCAGTGCCATCCCAACTTGCACTTGAATGTTTCATACAATGTGCCAGTTATTTGAAGTAGCTAAGATTTATGGCTAATTGAAATTTCTTCAAAGATAATGTAAATGATGATCTTAGAGATGTGCTTGCACTATTGGTGTAGCTAGCAGACATATAATCCTATAGCATTTGCTATAGCCATGTGTTCTAGTTAGGTTTATTGGCAAAACAGCCAGGTAGTATAAATTAGTGCAGTTTTTGCAGAGTATAGACACTACAGAATATATACATCAGCTTGAGACAGATTGAGACACTCTAATAGAACAGTCACAGATGATAACACATCAGCAATAATTACAATAGCTTCTTGCTTTGGGAAGAGCAAGTGAAGAGAGAATGATATTGAGTAAATGTGAGCAAAATAATTATTGTGGCAAAAATGGTGGATAAACTGATACTGTATACATCCAAATTGTCACATAATTATATCACGGTTGCTTAGCTGTCAATGAAATTTTCATCCTCTAAATTATAAAGGCTAGCCCTATGCTAAATAACAGATAGCTCAAGTGAAACAAGTGATCCATGCACAAAAATAAAACCACAAAAATCCTGAAATTCGTCAATCCACAAATATTATTTACCTCAAAACTTTGCACGTATACAGTAAACCTGAAGTTCACATTCACTGAATATAACACTGATTACTGGTTGTTAAGTAAGTAAGAGACACTAGCTAGTTATTTTTTTTGTATTTCCCTTACAATTATACTGTTTATGAAACTAAATTACAAGTTGGAGTGACCACATATGTTGTCCTAATTTATGTGATAAATATATATATTATTGTGTTAATAAATTCATTCGCATGGTCAATATGCACAGCTGGTACTAGTAACTAGCCACAGGATATTAGCTTTTTCATTGAGTCCTATGCTTCACAAAGTCCTAAACTACCTAATTATTTTATTAGTAAAATGTATTTGTAATATCTTTCATCTGTTTTAAAATATATAATAAATATGCACACTATAACAGTATTTTTATAATTTGCATGTGCTTCCTTGCATATTGGAACAGATTCATAATTTTCTGCTATATCACTATGTATACTCTCCTGATAAACTCTTGTACGCACAACCACAAAGCTGCATGTGTAGGTTATATAATAATAATCATTTTCCTATCTTACAGTCACTGCTTATCCGAGCACAGTGTACAGGGATTGACAAAAGTAACAGTAAAGGATTACAAGTTACTTCCACTAGTAAGACACACATTAAAAGCCATGAAGACGATCTTAAAATACTTGATGAGGTTTTAGACGATATTAAATTCAAATCCATTAAAATAGTAGATGAAAAGTTTTTAATTGAATGTTCAAGCATGAAACTACCTTGTGGCCATGGAATAGCACCTCACTCTAAATCTTTATCTGAATATTGTATAAAACAAGTTTCTAAAGGTAACACTGAAATAAAATGTCTGGTGTGTGATAAGAAATTGGAGCTTTCAATGCTTTAAAGTATGTTATTGACAGAGAAGCAGATGTACAAAATAGAAATGGGATTGACAAGAAACTATTTTTTGTCAGATCCAGAGAAGCATAAAGAATGTCCTCAGTGTGGCCTGTTCATTAAGAACACTGGTACCAGAATCAAAATGAAGTGCCCAATTTGTAAGGAAATGTTCTGCTGGAAATGTAAGACAAACTGGAATGCTACAAGTCACAAAGACTGTGCAACCACTAAATGTGATGTCAAACACTAGCAGACCATGCATGGTTAACACAGATTATACATCTGTACAATGGAATGCATTCTTATGCAATTGTCTGTACACACATAACATTATAGCATTAATGATTATTTATACTGTCAAATTTCCAATAGCTTGTATATGCACATATTTTATGGGAAAATACATAATTATATAGTATTCATCATCAATGGGATCATGGCAAAACTCCTCATAAATTGATTTGGGGTCAAATCTTATATTTATGGGGGAAGGTTGTGCATGTACTTCTTAATGCAGCCACAGATATAACTGTAACTGTTTCTTATACTAGACAGTCAGTAAAGTTGTTTAGGTGTAGCTTGCTATATAGGATATGAATTTGTAATTATATATGCATAAGTTAGATATGTAGCTACTTTTGAACAAAAGTCTCGTAATATTCATTTTGGCTGACACAAGGATTGACAAATTTTTATTGGGAACAACAGACTGTATGCACGTCATGTATGCATGTAATTGAATAGTCAGCCAGTATACATTACTGAAATCAAAAAACACTATTACAGTACTTTTAAAGATATGTACATTGGGTCTAGCAGTTTAAGTATGCAGTTAATATAAACAGCTCAATGTGAGCTAGCAGTAATATTGCATATACTAGTACCAAAAGTTTAAAATAGAGGAGAGTATTTAAAACAGTACAAGGCCTCCACTAATTATTCTGTGTAAGTCAAAGGGATACTGCAAGAAGCAGCCATAGCTAGTTTCAAGAACTACAGCAGTAGCAAGCTGCAAGCAGCAGCCAACAGCAACTAGCTGCAAAGAATCAGTTCTTACAAACAGCATAAAGTCACAAACAGTAGTAACAGCCAACCGCAAATTGTGGTTGGCAGCTGCAATTGCAAGAAGTGACAGTAAATCATGCACCAATAGTAAGCTACAAGAAATAATGACAAAAGCAGCAAGCTACAAGTAGTAACAACTTCCTCAAGTATTTGTAGTAGAAACAACAACCAGCTGCAAGCAGTAGCAGCACACCATGCATGCACAAGGCAGCAGCAAACTGCAAAAACAGTGGGCCCAGGGGCGTAGGGAGGGGGGGTTCCTGTAAAATTTAGACTTCTGCAAGCAGGATCCTAACACACCATTTAGTGAAAATGAGTGAGCAATATAGTGTAATGGCACAGCACAACAATTGATAAAACTTACATTCATATCTCAGGGAAGGATTTACAGAGCCCTCTTCAAAACTTGTTAAAAATATCGATATACTCTAATAGAGCAGTCAGGTATATACTCTAATAGAGCAGTCAGGTACACTCTAATAGAACATGCATGTAAATATCCATGTCCATATGAAGTTTTTCAGACATTCCAACATTAAATGCAAAACTTAGCATGACCTTCTACTGCTATAGCTTTGGTGTGCAGTGTTTAAAGATATAGAGCTCCAGTAATTTTAAATATCACTTGTGTTATCTAAAATGAATTCATGCTATGCATATTTGTATAGTTATATTGTTTTGATCATCATTTGTATCAGTGGATTCATGGCTCCTATACCACAGTGAGATATAACCATCACTTACAGATTACTATATGTGTCTCTATGTGTTATGCTGTCTGTTTCCACTAGGTGACTTTATCTAGTACTACCTTCATCCCAGGGGCACTTAATGCATCATAATTAATGTACTTTTTGCATAAAATATAGTAATTTGCTGAGTTTTGATTTATTAAAATATTGAAAGTCTCTCAGCGGCTGGGGGCTGCTCCCTCAGACCCCTGCTTCTAGTAACTCAATGCTGGTGCTGGAACCCCCCTTCAAAAAATCCTGGTTACGCCCCTGAAGTACGTAGGTAGTAATAAGTATATAGTTGGTAATAAGTAGTATAGTATGGTGTAGTTTTCAGTATGTAGTCTACGTGTGTTATGATATATTATTCGATCCAATTTTTGAAGTTGCATATCTCGGGAACGCTTAAAACGATTTCGCTTAAATTTGGAATGTGGAGTGCTGAAGTTGGAGGGCATGTCCACAGCAAAAATCGTCTTGTTTCATCAAGGCAGCACAGAGCTACGGTGGTGCGAAAATTGCGTTTTCTTTCTTCCTGTCAATATACTCACGGGTGTTGCGCGCCGGCTTCTTGGGCCGCACGACACACTACCGTATGTCTTGATTTATCAAATTTTGAAGATATTTTACTGATTCAAGTAATGCTACTTCATTAAGTAAATTATTCAATTGATCTTATGTAAAAGAAATTACTTCTGACGTACTGTATTTCAAGTTACTTGACTGTTTTTGATTTATCAAATAAACAGCAAAGAGCTTCATGCACAGTGCTACTAAATGTTGTGACAGGTGGCCTGTGTACAGCGGCGGAGCAAGTAGTTGATGTGAGGGGGGGCTGGGCTGACCCACACTTATTTCTATAGTTTGGTAAGGTGAGACCATAGATAATAGACACCCCTACCTGGATTGGAAGCACCACATAGCGCCAATACAAAACTTTGTTAACATCCGCGTTTCGCGCCTGAAGTTTTGTAAGATTAATTTCTAATCACAGCGTTGGTTTTGTTGCTCGAATACAGCTCAGACGATTAAATCACTATGTTTAGCAAATTGTTTCGCGGAGGATGATACCTTTTTCATTGGTATACTGTAACTGTAATGTCTACCGTAAAAAAAGTGTAGGAACATAGCTATTTGTGAAAACGACGTAGTCAACAAGTCACAGTCTTGCGTAGGAGTTATTACAATTAAGTACTGGGTGTACTGGTAGGTAAATGAGGGAAAAGTATTATCATGGTTGGTGTCTCGAGAGGTATTTTTATATGAACATGTTTTGCTAGTGAGTACGCGATAGAGCGTATCTCTGTGTAATACAAGCATTAGTTGTTCATAGTGTGTGTACTGATGTATACTACGTAGCTAGTTAGAAAGTTATATGTGACGTGGGCATCAATAAATTTGTTCCCTATAATCTATATTTCAGAGCTATTTTGGCGCGAGAGAGTTGACGGGCTAAATGCCTGGCAAGCGGCAGAAGAAGAGACAGGGACCTCATAGCCGAAGCTGTATTGGCAGGAAATTTAAATACGGAAGATTGGAAAGAAAGACGGACTGTACTGCTTTACAGGACCTACAGGTGAACCCTGCTCTGCCATGGATGACTCTTAAAACAATTTTACATTTATTATAAAAGATTTTATGTCATAGATTTGGTTTTTGAATTGATGTGGGAAGTGAGACTGTTCTATAAAGGTGTTTAGACCTCTAGCGACTGTTCTATAAGGGTATTTTAAAACGCTAGTGACCGTTCTATAAGGGTGTTTTGAATGCTAGCGACTGCTCTATAAGGGTGTTTTTAAACGCTAGTGACTGCTCTATAAGAGTGTTTTAGAACTCTAGCCTGCTCTATAAGGATGTTTTAGAACTCTAGCAACTGTTTTAAGGGTGTTATGAGAGTGTTTTTAGACCTAGCAACTGTTGATCTGCTGACTGTTCAATAAGGGCCTTTTATACCTTCTAGCCAGTAGCAGAAGACCTACATGATGAAGAAGACCTACATAATGAAGAAGATCTACATAATGAAGAAGACCTACATGATGAAGAAGACCTACATGATGAAGAAGACTTTCAATCAGTAAAAGAAAGCCTAGAGAAATATGGTTCCCCAAACAGATGGTTTTTTACATATTCTGATGAGAAAGAGGAAATTCAATGTTTTCAAGTTTGCCAACAGTCAGCAACAGCATCATCATCATCGTCCTTGTATTTCTCTCGGCGTGTAGTAGTCAAGAATGATCTCTCTTGGCATGTGTATGCTGGTAACCACTTAGTGTCAACAAATAACAGCATTTTGAGTAGCCACTCCATCACAGCTTCCTATACAGTACTGAAAGACTTGATGCAGGGTGTGAGTATGGCTACTTTGTGTTGTGGAAATTTTGAAGCTGAATTTATTGAAGTAGCACATCTGAGAAAGGGCAAATTTTTATCACCTAATAATGAACTTGTAGCAGTTTTAGATGAGAGCATGTGCATCAGTGTAGATGGGATAGAATACTCAGCTACTGTTCGACATGTAAACTGCAGTGTACTGTTAGAGGAGGGGCAGTCAGTGTGTTTGGTGTGTGTTGAATATCGTAACACCCTTCGATCAATAGTGTCAAGGACCAGAAGACGTAGAATTGTTACAAGTCAATTGACTCATGCCAATATTAGATATTTGTGTCGAATGCGTACCCCACACAGATCACCTTATATCCGGTCCCTACAGAAAGCAATCAAGACCAAAAATAGGCAAATTAAACGGCTTAACACAAAGGTGAAGAAATTGATGCAATCCAAAATCTGTGTGGAAATTGATAGCAGCTTGAGCTCTGATATTCAGAAGGTGATTGATGACCACAAAGTATTGGAAGGTGATGATTTCAAACAGATTTTTTGGGAACAACAGGTTAGGAAATTTAATGTACAGTAAATATGTTACACATACTGTATAGCTAGCTTTGAGTTCATGAATACAGCATTGCCCAAATAGCTAAACATGTGTAAGTTGTCATAAAGTTTATATAAATTTTGTATATTTTTAAGGTGAAAGCAAGCAAAGCAAAGAAGAGTGGTGTCAGATGGCATCCCCTTTTCATAAGATTGTGTCTTAATATAATGTAAACATCTGGGAAAGCCTATGATGTCATACGTGAATCTGGTTTTGTTCACTTGCCATCTAGGAGAACTTTGTGTGATTACACCCACTGGCACAAGATCAGGCCAGGTTTTGATGCTACTGTAGTCAATCATCTGAGAAAGGAGGCCCAAGTTGATACATTGGCAGATTGGCAGAAGTATGATTTATACCATTACTAAAATGATGTTATGGTAATATTATGCTAATACAGGTATGTAGTCTTATCATTCGATGAGATGAAAGTCCGGGAGGATTTAGTTTTTGATAAGACAACTGGTCTGATCACTGGGTTTGTTGACTATGGTACACAGAGCTTGGATGAACGTTTCTCAGCATTGCAAGAAGAATGTACCCGGACCCTCCCACTACGAAAGCGTACTGTAGCAACACACATGCTAACCATGATGGTTAGAGGAATTTTCTTTAAAATGACTTTCCCGTTGTGTCATTTTGCAACCACAGGTATGATGCAGGTCATGTATTACAGTGGAATCTCTCTATTACGGATAATTTGGGACCCAGAATTTTTGGCCACTTTTTGCTGTAATATAGAGGTTTTCCTCTTTCAGAGATAAAAATTGTATTAAACCAAAACTCTTGTCCTGGTTTTTTTCCATTGTGTCCTTAATTCAGGAGTTCGTTAAGAGAGGTTCCACTGTAATTCCTTCTAAATGTGGTATTCTAGGTGTTAATGTTAACTACTTGATGTACTTGGTGTGGAGGGCCATTAGGATGCTTCAGCTTGCAGATCTGCAAGTGATTTGTGTGGTAGCTGATGGGGCTACTCCAAACAGAAGATTCTTTAAGCTCCACGAGATGGAACAATACACGAAATCAGGAGTAACATACTTTGCCCCAAATATCTGCCGGACACCAGGAGACTATGTCTACTTTATTGCTGATGTGCCACATTTAATCAAGACCATTCGCAATGCGTGGCACAATTCACAACATAACAGGAGCCGACATTTAGTGGTGAGTATTGAACAATCATAAGTTAAACTAGCATATCTTTCACTACTTTTAGAACAATGGAATTGAAATAAGATGGGCACACCTTGTAGAGCTAGTAGAGAAGGCAGCTACTAACACTTGCCTTCACATAGGAAGGAAACTGACTAGAGAGCACATAGTTCTCACTTCCTATTCCAGGATGACAGTTCGTTTGGCCGTTCAAGTTAGTTGTATCAAATCTGTAATACAACTTATGCTCAATGTTTGTAGGTCTTAAGCAGTAGTGTAGCCAATGCTTTTGAGACACTACGTGATCTCAAGAAGATACAGGTGGACACAACAGCAACAGAAAAATTCTGCAGGATGTTTGACAAATTTTTTGACATATTTAACACGCGGTCCTTGAAAGAAGAAGAAAGAAAGAAGAAACCTGATTTGAGACCATTTAGATCAAGCACAGACCCCAGATTAGAGGCATGCAAAATGTTGTTTGAACTGAAATTAATTTGCTCATATTTATTGCTTAGTGGCTACAAACAACTCTCTTGGAGTACCTAGATGACTGGGAGAAATCAGTAGCAGAAAATGACTCTATACCTAAGGAAAGGAAAGCGTACTGTACTTTACCACAACAGACCTTGGAAGGGATCAGAATATGTGGTATGTTATTATTTTGAAGATATAAACATAATGCCTCTGTATTGCAGTTTACTCTTTACCTGACATGCTCAAAATTCTATTGTCACATGAGAAGGCAGAATATGTTTTGACTGAGCGGTTTAATCAAGACAGCCTTGAGAACTATTTCGGTAAACAAAGAGCCAGAGGGCATCGAAATGGCAACCCTTCAGTTGCTCAGTACATGGACAATGCACAGGCACTGATAGTACAGAAGTCAATGGCAAGTGGGGGAAGTAGCAACATTACCAAGACAAAGAGAGCTATAGAATTGTCAGCTGTTTGTATGCCCCTACCAAAACGTAGATGTATTAGACCAGCATAGACCAACTTTATGTAGTACTGTAAACACATGGATAATTTTATTATTGAATAACATGGAACACATTTGTTACTGGAGTGTCTTTCTCAGGGCTTTTTTGCCCTTCACATTTGTTTTGGAGGCTGTTTTGTATTCCTCAAATAGCCTATTTGCTATAGCAAATCCCCTTACTGTGAACCATAGTTCAATGACTTCCTGCAAAAGTCTTAGAGATTTCTCACCTTCTAATTCTGAAATTAGTTCCCAATGGAACAAAATGTTGGCATCAGAGTGTGCCTCTGTTATCACATACTGTTTCTCATAACCTTTCTCAATAAGTGAATATGTGACCACTTCTATTGCCTTGAAGCAGTTAAATGTATCACTGGACACATGTTTCAATCCACCACGATCTTGAGTCCTTGTCCACACTTTGACATAATCATAGTATGACGATGTAGATTTTATACTACTGCAATCCTCCCCTAACATTTCCCAGAGTGCTGCAGCAAACTGTTTAGAATCCTCCCCCTTTAAATTGTCGTGCTTCCAAAGTAATTTCCTGATAATGTATCCAGCTACATAATATATTGCATTCTCTTCAACTTCATTGAACACTCTCTGGTCAAGTGTGGTGTTCATGGGTACAAGGCTTTCTGACCTCCTTGTGAAAAGCCTTTCAACAATCATCTACAGAACATACATACTATACACTTAATTCGATTTACGCATCAAGAATTTAGTTATTTGTCAACTCAGAAGAATAAAATAGTCTACACTTAGTACATTTGAGAGTATTATTATTATTATAATAATTGCAAGACCTCGCACAGCGATTATAAATGCAATATACAAATCAAAATATATAGCTACAGCTAACTAATTACAATTTTACAGTTCATTTATAAGAAGGTTGTTAAACACGGTGATAGATGAAGCTTCAACAGTCTCTGGTTGCAAGTTGTTCCATAGTATAGCAGTGGAAGGAAAGAAGCTGAATTTATATGCGTCAATTCTAGTGAATGGCAGGGTAAGTTTGTACTCATGACCCCGGGTAATTCCTCTATTAAAAGTGATACATTCTGGTAGAGTAAGGTCCACAATATGATGAATAATTTTGTACATCATTTGGAGTCTTAACATATTTCGACGATTATTTAAACTGTTCCATTTCAAGGTAGTTAGCATTTGTGTTACACTGCTGGTGGAGCGAAAATCTCCAATAACAAATCTGGCTGCGCGCCTTTGAACAGCTTCTAGCTTGTCAATATTACATTGGGTGTGAGGGTCCCAGACACAAGTAGCATACTCCAGTATGGGACGCACATACATCAGGTAAGCTTCAGCTTTCACTTCACGCTGGCATGAAGACAGATTTCTTCTCAGGAAGGACAAGGTATTGTTTGCTTTCTTACATACTAAATTTACATGTGTGTTGAAAGTAAGCTTGGAGTCAATCATTACTCCCAAATATCTAGCTTCATTTACACACTTTAGTGGTTCATCATATAATAAGTACAACTTCTTGATGATCTGTTTCAGTGAAATGTGTAGAACTTCACATTTATTCACGTTTAACATCATTAACCACTTATTTGCCCAAAGCTGTAAATTATATAAGTCTTGCTGAAGAGTTTCTTGATCAATTTGATTGGTTATTGGTCTATATAACACACAGTCATCTGCAAAAAGACCACAGGATGATGATATACACTCTGGTAAATCATTGATATAGACCAGAAACAATATGGGACCCAACACTGTCCCTTGAGGTACACCACTAGTAACATTCACTGGGTGTGATATACAACCATTACATACAACTCTTTGACTACGGCCATTAAGAAACGATGAGATCCACTGAAGAGTGGTTCCCCTAATACCATAATGGTGCAACTTGTGTAACAGAAATCGGTGTGAAACCTTGTCAAAGGCTTTACAGAAATCCAAGAATACGACATCAGTTTGTACCTTGTGGTTTAAATTTAGAGCAAAATTGTGGATAGTTTGTAGTAGCTGTAGTTCAGCGGAACGTTTTCCACGGAATCCGTACTGACATTCTGAAAGAATACTGAACGTTTCAAGGTGAGACATGATATTTGAATAGACAACATGTTCAAACAATTTACAACACACACTCGTTAATGATATTGGACGATAATTACAAGGGTCATTTCGACTGCCCTTCTTAAATACTGGGGTCACTAAAGCAGTTTTCCAGTCATTAGGTAACACACTTTGCTTTAGAGAAGCACTGAACATAAGGCCCATACAGGGAGCAACCTCATTTGCCAGTTCCTTAAGTAGTTTGGGTGGAATACCATCTGGGCCCATTGCTTTATAAGGATCTATTTCACCTAATAACTTTGCAATACCTGCAGTGTCTACTTGTATAGCGGGCATGTCTGGGTACTGGGCATTACCCATGTCTGGTAATATGGCATTATTATCTTGAGTAAACACAGAATAAAAATACTCGTCCAGTATATTAGCTTTAGCAAGATCTGTTGAATACGTTTTTCCTTCTTTTTCAAGCATGGGGATTCCTCCTGGGTCTCTGCGTAAGGATTTAACATGCTGAAAAAACTTTTTCTTTCTACCACTTTGGTATGAATCGTAGATCATTTGGTGCATGTAACCATTGTAAGCTTTCCTACACTCTTTCTGCATCTGTTTTTTTGAGAAGTTTGTAATCTCTCCAATGTACTGCAGATTTAGATCTCTTAGCTAAATTGTAACATTTTTGCTTTCTTCGCCGTAGTTGTTTAATTGATCTATTTATCCATGGTTTCTTACAGATCCCTGATACCATTTTTGAAGGGACGGATTCATCAAGAATTAAATTGAGGTTGTCACGTAATGAGATACACAAGTTCTCAACAGGTGTGTCAACAGAATAATTTTCAATAAAACTGTTACTTAAAGTAGAGAACTCGTGACGTATCTGATCAAAATCTGCTTGGTTCCACATGTATAGTCTATGTTGCGTTCCAGGTGACTTCCTAATTTTACAGCATATAGATGTATGGATAATGTCATGATCACTTATGCCTGGTCCAATGTAGCAATGGTTTACAAGATTTGGTCTGTTTGTAAAAAAGAGGTCCAAAATGTTTTGGTTACGAGTGGGGGACTTTACCAACTGGCTAAAAGAACAATCTGCAGAAAGCTTCAATATTGATTGGTTGATAGACAGTGGATACCTGTAACTGAATATAGATTCACTATTCCAATCAATATCCGGGAGATTTAAATCTCCTGTACAACAGATAAAAGAGTTTGGATATTTCAGAATAATTTGGTAGATAGCATCACACAAGCTTTCTACGTAGGAGTTATTTCTATCTGGTGGCCTGTACACACCAATAATTATCAATGACTGGTTATTAGGTAAGAGTATCTTGATTGCACAAAGTTCGCAGGAGTTACAACATTGAAGTGCTTGGCAATCAATAGAGTTATTTACTGCAATTAAAACACCACCATATCCATCAGCACGATCACGACGATACAATTTAAAATTTGATGATATAATTTCATTGTCACCAATTGATTGGTTAAGCCATGTTTCACAAGCCACTATAATGTCAGGATGGTGATTGTCCAGTAGTTCCCAAAACACTTCTTTTTTATTCAATATACTTTGACAATTAAGGCTGATAATATTCAAACTGTCCCTATGTATGTTTTGTTGAGTGTTACATTGGTTTGTTAAAGTGGGATTGGAGGGTAAATTAATAGAGGAATCATTCATTACATTTACATTGTTCATTAATTCAGTAGGGTTGTCAGGAACGTTTAGCAGATTGATCTGAAACAGGACCAGTAGGTTGTGAACGGTGATTTATAACAACAATACTACCATTGCGGATGGCCAGATTTTGTTCGCCATTTAATCTTCTCTGCTTCAATTCATTAACAAGTTTTTGGTGCTTTTCTCTTTCAAATTTAGTCCTATCAGGTGCAACGTACACATTTTTAAATTGATCATGGTTACGGAGCTTTCCAGATTGATACAGGATTGCATCTCGAACAGACATATCATCAAGACAGACCAACAATGGTCTGTGCTTGGTATCAGTTTTCCGACCAAGACGAACTGTTTTGCTTAGGTTTATAGTCATAACATTACTGAAAACAGTTGAGCATAGTTCTTTAAATTTCTGTTGATCTGACTGAGAGTCAGAAGACTCTGGCATATTGTATACAATTAGGTTTTTTCGTCTACGCTCTCTATCTGCAAGTTCGTCAAGGATAGTTAGTGTTGTGCTGGTTGAAGGTATTTCAGAAGTAGGTGAGTTGGCATTCACCTCTGAAACAGACTGCTGAGCTACTTCTGCAAAAGACTTTTTATGTATGGCTGTGTTGATATCTTCTATTTGATTCTGTATTTTGTTATTATGCGAAACTAGTTGATTAATTCTTGCTGTTAGGTCGTATCACAGAGAGTAACATAGTATATCTTCCCTTCATTGATTAAACTATGGAACAATCAGAATATTGTTAACGCTCCCACATACACTGGGTTTTGTAATGATTTGGACACTTTTATAATTACACCTGTGCATTATTTAATATAATCATACATGATTCCTGCACAGTACACAATATAATTATGGATCATAGTTTGAGTGAAGCTGGACAAACCAGTGTACACAAGTGTACATGTACCGTATTGTGCATACTTTAGTAGGTACACAACTGACTATAGCTGGCTACCTGCCAAATGATGGGATCACGGGTTTGCTCAGTCGTCAATAGGTCTTCTATCGCTTTGGGTAATTTCTCAGCAATGTACAAAAACATGCCCTTGAAGTATGGCTGCTCCTTTTTATTCACTTTGGATGTTGCTACCACTTCTTCTACTTCCTTGCGGACTTGCTCGTAACATTTTTCAAATTCTCCGTCTCCATCTTCACATATTCGTTGAACAGTCCTCTTCAGCTTTTCGGTGTACTCTGAATCAATTTTCATTTCTTCAGAATCGAAAATATCTCGCAAAACACTTTTGTAATCAAGAGCTTGTAATTCTGCCATCACGACATGGGGCGCGAAACGCGGATAGATTGGGGGGCGCTTAGAGGTTTCCAATCCAGGTAGGGGTGTCTATTATCTATGGTGAGACCAAAAAAAAAAAAAAAAAAAAAAAAAAAGTCACAACCAACTAACAAGAGCTTTCCACCTCACCAGCTACCATTTCTAGCTGATAAACTACATAAAAATCCTTACATAGCTCGCTACACACTGACTACTTTATTAGAGTGACTGCTCTATTAGAGTATCTCGATCTTTATCACGGTTTTCAGCCCCACTCCAAGATCATTCTGAGGGGGGGCTTCAGCCCCCTAGCCCCCCCCCTTTCCGCCGCCTATGCCTGTGTAATGGAAGCCTTTGTAGAGAAAATGAAGCTCATGTGAATACAAACAGATCATAGTGCAAATGTTTCCTGAAAAGTTACAAGTTTTCTAACTTCATGTAGGTCAGTGGCTATACTAATTTCCACAGAAATCACTGCAATCATATACTGTACTGCCTTAGGCGTTTCACCATCCAAAGTTACAGCTTCTGTTGTCACAATGGAGGCTTCAGTTGAAGTAAAGTGGTGTCTATTAAAACTATGAATACTTGAACCTGACATTTATTGTGGTAATGATGTTATCTACTTTACTAAAGCAAAACATTTTTATTGAAACAAAGAAACAAGGCATTTATAGAAACTAGTCATAATTCAAGGCCATAGCTACTTTGAGGCAATATGGTATATTGATTTTGAATTATCTCCTACATGTGATTTCAACTATTTTGTTGAGAAGACAACATGCACATTTCCAGTTTGCAAATGTTCACTTTTTATAGATTTTAATGCGGCACTTGTATCTGCCAACAAATTGAGATGAAGAGGATTATGTAACACATACACAACAGTGCTTTTGTACTACATGGGATACTAATGTATTTAGTACCTAACAGACATGTCCACTAATAATACAGGTATGCATGATATCTTTGTAATACAGTAATAGCCCCATGCAAAATAGCTTGGCTGTACAAAAAACGATGTGTCCATTAAACTGAAAGTAACTGACAACTAAAGGAGCTAATATCTGTTGAGGCCAAGTGATGAATGCTAATACCGGCAACTAACTATAATATAAATTTACAAAAACTTGGTCCTTTATCTGATTCATTTACTCATGCAGTCTTGCTGCATTCCTAATTAATTCCCTGTAACTCTAATTGGCTAGTAATTTGGCCACACTTTTCCCCTCTACAATGACTATTGAAAAAGGTACCAATTTACTAGCCAATTATGGTTAAAGGGAATTTCAGTCAGACTCCACGAGTCAATGATAAAGGATCAATGTTATATAGCTTTTTTGTAAAGTTGCCACTATATATTAACATTCATTGCTTGGCCCCACCAGATATTAGCTCCTTTAGTTGCTTAGTTTAGTGGACACATCTTTTTTTGTACTGTTAGCTGTTGTATGGGGGAATTGTTGTATCATACGTAAATCCACCACTCTGGCTTTTGTAGGCACACACAATTCATCAATCCTATGTGGATACACTCTAAAACAACAATTCAGACATTACAGTCTTTATAAAGAGGTGGTGGTCATTGCTAGAAGGTGATCGTTATAAAGAGGGGACCACTAAGTGAAACTACCCAATTACCGTTTCATTCCACCATTCCATTCCACTGAATCCAGACACCCATCGATAAGCTATATCAAAAAAAAGTAATTAGGTATTGAACTCTTAAGAGGTTTATATTATTAGATTCGACAATATATTACACTAGCAGTGTTACCTGCCCTACGTGCAGGCATCATATAGCGTATACATTACAAATTGATTAGAAATGAAAAATATTATAATGTAAACAGTAAAAATTTAGTGTACAAACAGTAACCAATGACAGCATTACAAAAGCTATTTAAATGTCTCTTAGTTCTGACAGTGCTCAGATCTTAGCCTCCCCAGATGTTTTCATCTAGTGGCTTTCAACAGCATGATGTCATCACAAACACCTGTAAAGGTGTTGATGAACAGCTGATCATCACAGCACCACTTTGATAGATACAATAGTAGGGATTATCCCTAAGGCCTTGATAGTACAAACAGGAGCTCATCCGAGTCTGTAAGGACTCAGGACTTGATAAGCTCCTAGTACAAAGTAACACAAATTTAAACACAAAGCTGATAACAAAATCAGTAGTTATATAGGGATTAACTTTTCAGAGCACTATTGATAGCTGTATCCAGTCTGCATGTGCTAAGAAAAAATATTAAATAAGCAAGATGGTCTCAAGGACACAGTACAATTTTGATAGATGTTTACCACAATGCATTCCTCACCACATCCACATGAGCTGATCCACAATACCGACAGCAACAGTAGCAGCAGATAGGTAGTAGAGCTATACTTAAACAAAAACTTCACTATGTATATACACCACATGTAATGCGGTCCTCCTTAACCAATAGTGTCAGGCAATCTGGGAAGTGGATAAAATCTGTGGGGGGTATTGGAAAGAGATATGACTATAATTGAGATCCAGTTGCTAGTTTTACTACATTTTATTATAAGCAAAAATTTCAAATTTGTAAAAAACAGTATACGGAGATAATGCTAATTCACATACTGGTAGTTATATCATACATGCATGCTGCAGCAGATGGCATTAGTTTGACTAAGCCAGTTACTGCATCACGTACCATGATGTCTCTCACTACTCCCCAAAATTCACTGACATAAATAGCTAAAGAATATTCAAGAAGTCATTAATGTTGTTATTCATTACCATATTCACTACTGATTGGTTCTTTTCTTCAAAACTCCGGGTATCTAAAATTAATGTGAAAAGGTAAATAAAAGTTTCTGCTTGTCCTGGTTGATTACAATGTTACAATAAACAGGTAGGTGGCAAGTAAGGATTCATGGTTTTTCTCAGAAACACCAATCTACTGGGATATCACATCTAATGGCTTCTTCTTGGAAATTGTGAAAAAATTTCCTTGGTTTTTCCCTATATGTCATAATGTACTGATGCCACCTGTAACTACTGTATCTGTAAATCTCTAGGAATTAATGTCTATACTCAGTTTGACTTAAGTACATGCTGTTCTAAGTGTTCTTATATACATATAGGAAGTAGCAACATGAAGCAATATATAGCTAGTTGTATATTTAACTCGCACCTTATTGTAGCCGGATTTCAGTGTGAAAACTAGTATAAAGTGTATTCACAAATGACATCAAATTTTGTAATAATGATGTTGTACAACTGCCCATTATTTATACATAAAAATACATGGAGCTATATACTTCAGAAAAGAATTAACTAGTTGGAATTAAAAACAAAGGATTTACAGCCACTTAGTCAGTCCACAAGTCAGATTTTGGGTCATTTTACACATATTGGTCAACAATAACACACTGTAATAATAAATGATGGATGAGCTACAAGAAAAACAAAACGGCAAGCAATTATAGCAAGACAATGTAAAATTCCATATACATATACGTAGGTATAGCTATGTATATACATATACAGTAGCTAGCTAAGTAGCTACTGTATAGGCACATATATTATAGCAGTAAATAAATTATCAGATAACAAGTCACAAGAGAACTTGCTTTATAATAGCCAATGCAATCAGTAGTGTGGACAAACCTGAAGAAGTATTGGAAAGACAAGTCACTGTAATTAAGATCCACCAGTTAGCTAGCTAGCTAGCTATCTCTATAGATCATTTTTTACAGCTTCCTTTGTGCTCTACATTACCTTTATCCTTGTACCCATTATACTAAGGCTTCTGAACCTCATAAAATTATTGTACTTCACTAACTTCAGTATTTTGCATACATAACTAGTAATTTTGTAGGAGCAATCTAGGTTACCAATGCAAGATCACTGCATGGTAGACCATCTGAATCATCCTGTCAATCACGCATACACTCCCACACATGTAGCTATTGATGATTCTGTAAAGCAATTAAACTAATTTTCATTTCCTGGCTGCTACAAATTAAATGACTTTACTGTTGCTATTAAAGTTGTACGCTCTATCTAACTTAGCTAATTAGTCGCCAATACATAGCCACCAATACCAGTTTGACTCTTTCATACAACACAGCTATTAAGCAAATTCCTTACGTCACTGTGATCACGTGATATATCGGAATCTTTAAAAGTTGGTTATATTTGCACATCACATCAGTTAAGCTACACCGTTGCACTAGTTAGTGCTTGAGTTACACAAAATTTTGCAGCCTGTACGAGCTTGCATAGCCAATTGCAATGGGTAGTAGGATATCAACTCTTCGAGAAAGTATAGACCAGTCGGATCACGAGAGGACAGAAAAAGAGGAGAGGTTGAACATTTTGGAAACGATGGTAAAGTCCCGTCTTGAAAATGCAAAAAGACTTATGCTGAATGGCGAGAGGGGCGATCAAGAAATACACACTGGTACAGTAGTTGAACTGAACCATCAAGTGAGCGTGGTACTTTCTTCCACATCTCATCCTGAATTGGAAACAGCCATCTCGGATTTTTTCGGTGGCAGAATATCAAGGGGATTTGAAAAAATTGTTAAAGTGGGCGTGGAGAGTGTTCTTGGGAACAGCAACATGGGTCAACATGAAGGGAACAACATGTTCATAACATGGACTGACAATGCTTTGCTCCGTTTAGATGCATATTACTATCGGTGGAACTTTTGTTCTAAAGCAGTAATTACTAATGTTGAAGGGGCATCTGGGGTTATTTTGCTGACACGTGTAATTGACATAGCCAAGACTGATCCTCAAGTACTGACATGGGCGATTTCCAGACAAGCTAAGCTGGCTGATATGGCAGACCAAGCTGGCAAGATGATTGACGAGGCATTGGTCATTCTTAAAAAAGTGAGTAGCATGCAAGATACAGTGAAAGCAATTGAATCAAAAGAAGATACTGCTGCAACTAACTGATTTTGTGTGAATAACCTTAGTAGCTATAGTTATTCCTGTATTATTTTGTAGTACATGGACTTATACGGTGTAAAGTATTGTCAGTGCCACCCCAACTTGCACTTGAATGTTTCATACACACTGTGTTAGTAATGCATAATTGTAATAGCTAAGATTTACCCTGTAGGGCTACAAAGATAACATAAGTGATCTTAGAGATGTGCTTGCAGGTATTGGTGTAGCTAGCAGACATAAAATCCTATAGCATTTGCTATGGTTGTGTGCTCTAGTTAGGTTGTTGGCAAAATTAGGTGGTAGCAGGTAGAAATAGTAAAGCGCTGTTATAATAGGTGCAGTTTTTGAAAAGTATACGCTACAGAATATATGTACTGCATCAGTAAGAATTACAATACCTTCTTGCTATGGGAAGAGCAAGTGATGAAAGCATGATACTGAGCAAATATAAGCAAAATAATATTATAATCATTGTGCATGATAAAAAGCAAAAATGGTGAATTAACTGATCATATTGTATATGTCCAAAGTTTCACATATTTCATGGTTGCTTAGCCATAGGTGAAAATTTTCATCCTCTAATATCAACTATGCTAAATAACAGGGATCCTACACTATACAGCCTAATAATAATATTGTATTTCTCTCAACTCTTCCCTCCATAATTATAGCTATACTGTCCAATTGTGTTTGAAATGTTACGATATCTAAGGATGTTAAGTGGAGGTACGTAGCTAGTTAATTAATATGTTTATGTATTTCCCTTACAATTATACTGTGTATGAAACTAAATTACAAGTTGGAGTGGCTACATAATTATTATGTTGTCCAAATTTGTATAACAAATGTAATAAATTTTAATTATTGTATTAATAAAATTCATTAACATGGTTGCTGACACTAGCCACAAAATAGTTAGCTTTTTATTGATCATGAGTACTACTCATCTGCTTTTTAAAATATGCACTTATAGCAGTGTTTTGTAATTTGTATGTGATTCCTTGCATATTTACACACCAGGAAGAGTAAAATTTGGCAAACCAGCATAAACGTAGTATTTTAAAAACAAATCTGTAAATAGATTACCTACTTGTTTAATTCAGCAAATTCATCTTTTTTACTACATCATTATGTATACTCTCCTGATAAACTCTTGTATGTACAACTACAAAGTTGCATGTGTAAGTATAAATAATCGATTTTTTATCTTGCAGTCACTGCTTATCCAAGCACAGTGTGCAGGAATTGACAAGAGTCAAAGTAAAGAATTACAAGTTATTTTCACTAGTAAGACACACAATAAAAGCCATGAAGATGATCTTAAAATAGATGATGAAGCTTTAGATAATATTAAATTCAAATCCATTAAAATAGCAGATGAAAAGTTTTTGATTGAATGTTCAAGCATGAAACTACCTTGTGGCCATGGAATAGCACCTCACTCTAAATCCTTATCTGAATATTGCATAAAACAAGTTTCTAAAGGTAACACTGAAATAAAATGTGTGGTGTTGTAAGAGATTGAACTGTTTTATTTGTTAGTGTGATTTTTGTAATGGTGATTTTTGTAGTTGCATAACTTGTAGAGTAGGCACATTTTGTAGGTGTTGTAATGCTGCTTTAGGAATTTTGATTTTGTTGTTGTGTACTGTGAGGTTAGGAATTTTTGTTTGTTTTTCTGCATGCATGCTTTGTAATATAGGATAGAATTTTGTGCATAGTTTTGTACCTATAAATACTTTGAATCAATGAATAAAAGTTTAGTTTTTGTTAGTCAAAGCTCAGTGAACTATTTACGAGTAAAGTCCAGCGTGACAGTTAGCCCCGCTGTGACATTTGGTGACAGGAGTGTTTCTTTAGCTACCCAGCTAGCTACTTTCGTGACTGTATGCCAAAGCCACGCCGGAAACCAGCCGCCAAGATGTCAAACACTACAGCCCTAGAAGACATGGTTCGAATGTTAGTAGAAGAGCGTGCTTCTCGCGAGGAAGAGATTGTTACTGAGAGAAAACTCCGCCAGGCTGAAATGGAACAACGGGAGAAACTTGTTACAGCACAGATGCAACAGATGCGGGACCACATGCAAGCCCTAATGGATGTGGCAACAAGTAAGGAGAAAGCCCCACCACCCCGCAATTCATTAGAAGTTAAGCTTGTGCCCCTCTCAGCTAAGGATGACATTGAAGCGTACTTAGTGACTTTTGAACGCGTCATGCAAGCTCACGAGATCCCAGAAAACCGATGGGCAATTCACCTCGCCCCACAACTAACTGGTAAAGCTCAACTGGCGTATGCAGCTGTTTCGCCAGCTGACGTGGGAGATTACAGTGCAGTTAAGGCAGCTATCTTAACTCGATATGACATTAATACAGAAGCTTATCGCCGACGATTTCGTACTGCTACTCGAGGCCGTGAAGAGTCTTTCCGTGAACTGTCTATAAGATTGATGGACTTACAGAACAAGTGGCTTCGAGAATGTACTACAATGGCTCGAATGAAGGAGATGGTTGGCCTCGAACAGCTGCTGGAAGCTCTACCACCGGACATGCGGGCATGGGTGCGAGATAAGAAGCCAAAAACCTGCCAGGAAGCTGGTGAACTTGCTGATGAATATGTACAGACCAGGCAAACAGTAGGTGCTGTAGGAGGTAGTGATCGCAAGCTGCCTGTTGTTAATCAGAGGCGATGCTATAGTTGTGATCGGACAGGACACTTTGCTAAAGACTGTCCGGGGAACAGAAGTGAGAATAAAAAGACAGAAGCCAATTCTGTGGTGAGAATGGACGTGTCTAAGGAACCAAAGAGTAAGAGTAGCATTAGTGCAGCTGACTCTAAGGGGAAGTCTACAGAACTAAGCCATGTGAAGTGCTACAATTGTGGAGAAAGAGGCCACATTGCAACCACTTGTCCGGCAAATCCGACGAAGGCAAATATGTTCTGTAGAGGTGAGCAGCAGCAATTATCAGTTAGTAAGGCTTCCTCTGTGTGTCGGAGTGGCCAAATTGGTGACATTACTGTTGATAACATTGTGTTAGATACAGGTTGTAGCAGAACCATGGTGAGAGAGGACCTGGTCCATGAAGGACAGTACCTTAAAGGAGATGCTATCACTATTAGATGTGCCCATGGTGACACCGTACTGTATCCGGTGGCTAAACTGGAGATGGAGGTAGATGGACTACTACTGAGTGTGGAAGCAGCAGTATCCAAAACACTCCCAGTGCCAGTATTGTTAGGCACCGATGTGCCAGAGTTGGACAAATTGTTGGGTATAGCTGATGTCCGGCCATATACTTCAGAACAGAGTTTAATGGTAGTGACTAGGGCTCAGTCTCTCAGACAAACACAAGAAGATGTGGCTATGGAAGAGAGTGAACAACAGTGTGGGGTGAAGCCAAGTGTGCCTCTTGTTGGCAGTGAATTTGATGAAGAACTATTTTTGTTAACCAGAGATAAACCTAAGAAGACCAGAAGCCAGAAGCGTGCAGACTGTCAACATCATCAGACATTAGCACAGCAGGCACCAACACCCCCACTGAGTGTATCTACAGATGAGTTGAGGAGACTACAGCGAGAAGATACTACTTTGGCTGGAGCACGTAAGTTTGCAACTAACCCTGATTCTCTCTCTGTAGGTGATTTCTATTGGAATGATGGGCTGCTATACCACCAGTGGAAGCCATCCAAGAAAGCACCAGAACTTGTGATAGAACAATTAGTCTTACCTGTACAATGTCGTTCAAAAGTGTTAGAACTGGCTCACAATATTCCGTTGGCTGGCCATCTGGGGAAGGACAAAACTAGACAGAGAGTGGCACAGCAATTTTTTTGGCCAACCTTATGCAAAGATGTGGAGGAGTTTTGTCGTTGTTGTCCACAGTGCCAGAAGTCTGGTCACAAGAAAGTGCCCAAAGCTCCTCTAGTGCCACTACCAATTGTTGCAACTCCATTCCAGAAAATAGCCATGGACATAGTTGGTCCATTACCCAGAAGCCGCAGTGGAAATCGCTATGTGTTAGTGATATGTGACTATGCCACACGTTACCCGGAGGCCATACCAGTTCGGAGTATAGATGCTGAGAACATTGCTGAAGAACTGATTAAGTTGTTTGCTCGTGTTGGCATTCCTCAGAGCATCTTGACAGACCAAGGTAGCAACTTCACATCTAAACTCCTAATGGAACTCTACAGACTGTTGAGGGTGCAGGGAATACGAACTAGTCCATACCACCCACAAACTGATGGGCTGGTAGAACGATTCAACCAAACCCTCAAGCTGATGTTAAGGAAAGTTATTGATAAGGAAGGTAAAGATTGGGACAAGTTACTGCCATATGTTCTTTTTGCTTACAGAGAAGTTCCCCAAGCATCTACAGGGTTCTCACCATTTGAACTGTTATATGGACGGAGTGTCAGAGGACCACTGTCAGTATTAAAAGAGTCCTGGCAAGCAGCAGAGTCCCAAGATGTTAGTGTGGTGTCATACATCCTAGACATTAGAGAAAAGTTACAACAGATGTCAAAATTAGTAGAGCAGAATCTGACAAAGGCTCAGATGGATCAGAAGTACTGGTATGATAAGAATGCAAGACACAGAGAATTTCAGCCAGGAGACCAAGTGTTAGTCCTACTCCCCACCTCTACTAGTAAGTTGTTAGCTCAGTGGCAAGGCCCATATGAGGTGGTGAAACGTATTGGAGAAGTGGACTACTTGATTGACATGCACGACAGAAGGAGAAAGAGGCGAGTTTTTCATGTGAACATGCTTAAACTGTTTCATTGCCTTACAGAGAACACTGAGATCAGTTTATGGGTTGAGGAGCAGTCAGGAGAATCAGATAATGACATGCTGGAGGATACAGTACCAGCCTGGACTGAGCAACAGAGTGGACAACCAACTATTGGGTCACAGTTACGGAGCAATCAACAGAGCCAGTTGCAGCAACTGCTTGAGGAATTTACTGATGTGCTCCAATCCAAACCCGGCAGAACATCCCTAGTGGAACATTTTATTGATACAGGAAATGCTAGTCCAATTCGCCGCCCTCCTTATCGTGTACCACATGCTTATCGTGATTCAGTGAAGGCTGAGTTGGATCAGATGCTGGAAAGTGGGATAATAGAACTATCATCCAGTCAGTGGGCAGCTCCATTAGTGTTGGTCAAAAAGAAAGACAGCACATTGAGGCCATGTGTTGACTACCGTCGTTTGAATAGTGTATCTAGAGTTGATGCTTACCCGATGCCTCGCATCGATGACTTATTAGACCGTTTGGGAAAAGCAAAGTTTATTTCAACAATGGACCTGACACGAGGGTATTGGCAAGTCCCAGTGGCTGAATCAGATCATGATAAGACAGCCTTTCACTCACCCTTTGGTTTCTTTCAGTTCAGAATGATGCCATTTGGCCTACAAGGAGCCCCTGCAACATTCCAAAGGATGATGGACTGTCTCGCTCCAATCATTTTCGGCTGCTTATTTAGATTACCTAGTGATTTTTAGTGAAACATGAGAAGAGCACCTTGAACATTTACGCTCAATTTTGTCACGGTTGAGAGAATCTGGCTTAACAGCTAAGCCAAGCAAGTGTCAGTATGCTATGGAACACTGTATATACCTTGGCCACATTGTGGGAGGAGGCATAGTGAAACCAGAAACTGACAAACTAAGAGCAGTGAGAGAGTTACCAGTCCCTACTGATAAGACACAAGTGAGAATGTTTCTCGGTATTACTGGATACTACAGGAAGTTTCTGCCAAATTATGCTTCAGTGGCAACCCCCCTGACTGACTTGACCAAGAAAAGTGCACCAAATAGAGTAGTCTGGACTGAACAATGTCAGCAAGCCTGGCAGAGACTGAAGGATTTACTATGTTCAGCCCCTGTTCTGAAAAGCCCTGATTTCTCCCAACCATTTATCCTCCAAACTGATGCATCAGAGAGAGGAGTTGGAGCAGTACTCAGTCAAGTGGACAACATGGGAAAAGACCACCCAGTAGCATACTATAGCAAGAAGTTGTTACCCAGAGAGGTTCGTTATTCCACTGTAGAAAAAGAATGTCTGGCAATTAGACTGGCCACAGATTTTTTCAGAGTCTACTTACTGGGTCGTTTATTCACAATCCAAACGGATCATCGGGCTTTACAGTGGCCGGACCGCCTTAAGGACACTAATCCAAGATTAGCAAGGTGGAGTTTAGCATTACAACCTTACCAGTTTGTGGTGGAGCATCGAGCAGGAATACTTAATGGCAATGCTGATGCTCTATCAAGAGTAGCAGCAAACTAGTTTGCTGCTGGAGAAGGAGGGAGGAGTGTAAGAGATTGAACTGTTTTATTTGTTAGTGTGATTTTTGTAATGGTGATTTTTGTAGTTGCATAACTTGTAGAGTAGGCACATTTTGTAGGTGTTGTAATGCTGCTTTAGGAATTTTGATTTTGTTGTTGTGTACTGTGAGGTTAGGAATTTTTGTTTGTTTTTCTGCATGCATGCTTTGTAATATAGGATAGAATTTTGTGCATAGTTTTGTACCTATAAATACTTTGAATCAATGAATAAAAGTTTAGTTTTTGTTAGTCAAAGCTCAGTGAACTATTTACGAGTAAAGTCCAGCGTGACAGTTAGCCCCACTGTGACAGGTGTGTGATAAGAAATTGGAGCTTTCAATGCTTAAAAGTATGTTATTGACAGAGAAGCAGATGTACAAAATAGAAATGGGATTGACAAGAAACTATTTTTTGTCAGATCCAGAGAAGCATAAAGAATGTCCTCAGTGTGGCCTGTTCATTGAGAACACTGGTACCAGAATCAAAATGAAGTGCCCAATTTGTAAGGAAATGTTCTGCTGGAAATGTAAAACAAACTGGAATGCTACAAGTCACAAAGACTGTGCAACCACTAAATGTGATGTCAAACAAAAGTAGACCATAGTTAACAGATTATGCATCTGTACTGGAATACATTCTTATGCAATTGTCTGTACACACATATAGCATGAATAATTACTGTAACAGTTCCCAATAGCTTATATATGCACATCTACAGTATTTTATGGATAATACATATATACATCATCAATGGAATCATGTCAAAACTCTTCATAAATTGATATGGGGTCAAAGCTTATGTTTATGAAGGCAAGGTTGCATGAGTACTTATGCAGCCACAGATATACTTATCAGTGATTTATCGACTTGCTGTACTTCTTGTAATCTTTGGCAAATTATGCTGTATAGTTGACGAAACTTTTTAAGGAGAGGTTGTTCATTGCCAGTTTCTTCACTAGACACACTGTCTGTGTTTTCTGACTAGGGAGTTGCACCACTAAATTCTAAAATTTCATTTTTCAGTACTACCATCAGGTGTGCTCTTACAGTTGTAATCTGTTGAGTATTTAAAATCAGTGTGTATTTGGGTCAAGAAATGTTGTAACCAGATAATAAACATCAAATCCACTTGCTGAGGATTCACATATTTATCAAATCGCCATTTCGGTTCATTATTTAACTTTTTCGATGAATATTGTGGTCATTGTTGGCTTTGTAGACATCTCCTCTAAATAGTATTTCAACTCTAGCACAATAGGTTTATATAACCGAAGATATATGGTAGTGTGGCTGCAGCAATGTTTGAACATTTTCTAGTGTTCTCCATTCACTGTTCTGCAATCCATCTCATCCATTTTTATCAAGAACTTGCTTTTAAAAGCCGACTAATCAACAGGATATCAGAACTCTATCTGGTTGGGTAATCTCCTATTAGTTTTATACCAACATCTTCAATAAGCCTTCAGTTGCTTTAGTTGATAAGTTAAACTTGATTTTCTTTGCCTTTTTAATGGTGTGTTTAAGTACACTGCATTCATCAAATTTACTGACAACCAGTTAGTAATGAATGGGCAAAGCAACTTAGTCTCCTATACTCAGCAAATGCCATTTCGTGTTCATATTCGTTTTCATCAATTTTGAAAATTATCTCTTGGTAAAAAGTGTCTTGCAGGTATGATTCATCAATAGTTTCTTCCTGATCAGATAAGGAATCGTCCAAACTACTACTATCAGATACACTCAAGATATCCGTATTATCATCACACAAGTATGAAGATTTCTCATTATCATCTTCATTTTGATTATTTTCTTCAAGCTGTAGAATCTTGAAAGCTTTTAACATGTTGCTCCCATTATCAGTTATTATGCACACTCCAATCTATGAAAATCTGTAACACCTCTTCTCCAGTATGAGGGCTTGGCATGCATCTTACTACTAAAGTAACATTCACAGATGCTTGTGATTGGCAAAGAAATGTGCAGTGATACCAGTAAAAGAAGCAGTGCCTTTCTTGCTCCAAATATCAGTGCAAAAATTGATTTTCCTTGCTTGTATGTATAGCAAATGGGACATGATGTTACCTTTTAAATCTACCAGTACTTCATATATAATTTATTCTTTTTGATATCATATAGCAGTGGTGGGTCCAGATACTTTAATAGAGCAGTCAGTCAAATACTCTAATAGAAGATTCACCACAAAATATTATTGAGAATCCTCCATAGTTGCTGAGTATGAAACAAACTATAGCATCTACAGCTCTATCCCATACATGCATGGACACACTTAGCTTGCTAAGGATATTTTAATGCACATGGTTTTTTTGTATGCCATTCTTTTTGATCCATAATAATTATATAGTATAGCTAGTTGAACTACTCATGACTGCACTTATCTCTACACAACTCTTGATCAATATAGAAAGCAGTATGATTTAGGTATTAATTGTGCATAAAACTACTCTACATAAAAATTTTTAGTCCTGAAACATATCAGATATCTATAGCTTCTGGGGGACCACAGACCCCCTCCCCTGCTCTATCTGCCTACTACCCCCCCACACCCACTTGCCAAACCCAAGATCTGCCCCTGTAAAGGGCAGATTTTGGGAGAGTGCTTGGGGTAATGAAGCACCCTCCTCCAAAATTTTACTATGTGCAAGCTAGGAAGCTTCTAGAAGTTTCAGTACAAATGCAATTGCATCTTATACGTATGCATGGGAAATAAATAGGGCTAATCTTTTTTAAAGAATTACTCAGAAGAGTTCAAAATTACACTTTTGGTGTAAGACTTACCTAAAAATGACTAAAAATTGAAATACTCTAATAGAACAGTCAACTACTCTAATAGAACATCCAACATGAAATTATGTTTTTCTTCAAAATGTTACCAGTGTGTCTTCTTGACCTGTGCATCACATTGTCTCAAACATCCTGCCATATACCAAAGCTATATTTTTATATTCTGAATCATATATTGCATCAATATAAACAGCTTCTGCTGCCAAATGGCTTAATGTATAGTGGGTATTTTCAATTGTTTCTACAAACTTGATGCTTGGGTTGAAATGCTCCTCTTGCAAGTAAAACAGTAGAATTTCTTTAGCATATATAAAGTTAACAAGGCTGTATGTCTGAGAAATGTTTGCATCAGTTTTTATCTGCATTATCAGTTAGGTAGCATATGAATACCTGGCTCTAGTGGCATAGAACCTTATTCTAATAGGAGGAATAGTTTTATGACAATTATTTTAGAGTTGAGGCTGTTGTGAGATTCAGAAATGACCTTTCTTATCACAATGAGGAGATGGGTATGAAAGTGAAACGTGGATGTCCTATACAAGTACAGTATACAAAACCCTAAGTTTCACACTGGAGGTTGCACTCCCAAACCCTTGAAATTCAACTTTATAAGCTCAAATGATACTGCAGTATTTACACTGTCAGTGTGCCAAGGAACTAAAGTGGGTTAGTTGAGGCCAAAAACTAGTTGTATATGTAAGACTCCAGTTGTAAAATATAGTGAAGGAGCCATAGTTGTAAAAAGTCATATTAAAATAGTAACAGAATAGTCTGTGGCTATAATATAAAAATGAAGATATTTGTGTGTACATTTTAAATCTCTATATGTGACTAAATGACCTCAAGATCCAATCCTGTGTATTTAAAAATTCTCTTTGGTCCACCATTTGACCTTACAGTTAGCTACTCCTTATTCTCTTTGACAATCCTCTATTATGCATTTCCTTAAAATCCAATAACATTTAAAATTGTAGTGATGCTAATGCTTGCAGCTGAACTCATCCATCTTGTACCCAAAATCTTTCAATACAGCATGGTTAAAAATAGCTTCCAGATTCAATCATGCGATAGTTATTTTACAAAAATTTCTAGAGGGGAGCATGCTCCTGGACCCCCTAGTTGGAAAATTCTATGCATGTGCACTCTACACACTGGTGAGTCTACTTGCCCTCTCAAGCCCTCTTACTGTTTGGACATTATAGTTTGAGCCATGAAACTGTAAAGCACACTGTACCTTAAGCTGACTTATTTAGCAATCTCATATATTCAATTTGGCGAATTTAGCTCATACAAGATTTATTAATTTTATTAATTTGTGAATTGATGTAGTCAATTAATCACATATTTACAGGTTTAGCATGTACTAACTTTACTGTATTGCTAAATTAAGCTACGATTGGCTTATTAAGGTATTTCAAACACAAATGGCGACTTTGTTTATGTGTAGCTGATATCCATATCTTTCCCCTTCCTTTTCTTTAGGTGACTCACAATGCTTTACAAGCATTGTGACAAGCATTGTGAGTCACTTAAACAAAATGACATCATTTTTCAGTCAAAAATATTGCCAAATTTAATCTCAATAAGCTAAATTTGTAAAATTTTCCTGTGGAGGAATGTCCACAGACCCCCTAGATAGAGCATGCTTCACATGCTGAGTGTGCTTCTCACACTAAACTACTGTAACCATAGTTGTATCAACTGGTTGTCATTTTTCTTAGCCAGCCAGCCATTATAAATGCCCCTCTTAGCACACCCCCACCCCCTTATGAATCCTAGATCCACCCCTGCTCATGGCTGTGATCCGTATACAACTCTTGGTCAATGCAATCTACTTAGACAGCAGTATGATTAGATACACTGTATTTGTGCATAAAATTGCTCTAGCAACATCAAAGCTTTCAGTCTTGATACATATGAAATAGCTTTAGCTTCTGTTTACACCCCCTACCACCATGGTGCACCCCTCCCTGGATTCACACCTGCTTCCTGTCAATAATATATTATATACCCACAGTATGGAATGCCAGCTTTCTTGGTCACGATACACTACTGGTGTCTTGATGAGTCGCTCAATAGAATTCCTTGCCTATGGAATGCCCTATACCAATTATCAATCTCAATATGTTTAATCATTTTCCACTTACTGCATGCGTTTTGGTTGCAGCTACCAGCTACAGTGCCTAGCTACTAACCTATAAAAATTATCGAACATTTAATAGTACTACATACTTTTAGGGACCTGCCGATTATGCTCATTATTTTACCTATTATGCTATGCTGCACTGCTCAAAATTTTGCCTATTATGCTTAAATTTATGCTCAATATTTACCTATTATGCTCAAATTATGCTCAATATTTATACCTCAGCAGGGGCGGATCTAGGATTTATAAAAGGGGGGGGGCTAACTCAAGGTACTAATCTCTTGGGTAGAGGTGTTTGAAGCCAGCATGCAAAGCATGCTGGAACTAGGGGGTCTGGGGGCATGCCCCCCCCAGGAAAATTTTGAAAAATAGATGCTAAAATACTGCAATTTGGAGACATTTCCACATAAAATTCATAATATTTTCTGCCTGTAGATATTTTATATACTGCCTTTAGATTATAGGTATGGCTCTCTGAAGCATTTTGCTAATGGAAAAGTTTGGGTAGGTACAGACAACCAAGTACATGATGCACCCTCTCACAATTGCACAACACTGAATAGGTGCATGTTAGAATAATAATGTTGAAAGTGGAAAATTTTGAAATTTGAACAATACAAGATTGAATTTGAGAGTATTTTCAATGGAAATTGTGTACCTGAATTAAGTATTGCCATACATATTAACTACACAAGTAGATGAATGAAGCCCTTTAAACAGACCAATGCACTTCATTGTATGTATAGGTGCAGGCAGATTTGGAAAAATTCCATAACAGAACCAACTACATGTTTCCATTGAATGTTGTATTAGAGTAGTTAGCTGACTGCTCTATTAGAGTATCTCGATCTTGTACACCTGCAATGCTGATCCGGGTCCTTTTTGCATAACTTTAGCATAAATCCACTGATAATACCTTGGAAAAATGTTTATAAGGTGGTTTTATGAGTATTTGCATTATTAGTGATCATATAATTACGTTAAGACAAAATTTCATTATAATACTCAGCATATTGATCAAGTAAAGCCTAAATATGAAGGGGGGGGAGGGCTTCAGCCCCCAAAGCCCCCCCCCCCCCCTGGATCCGCCCTGCTCAGTTCCCATGTTTTTCTAGTAAATTTGTACTTTATGGGAAAACGCTAAGTTTCTGAAGCACAGACTCTGAATCCTTGCTTGTCAAAATGCATGTCACAGAAAAGATCGATATGCTCTAATAGTAGCGATTTCCAACCACCCAATTTTTCACACATATTTTGCTACTTAAATTACACACCTTCAATAAATGTTTCACAAGCTGCCGTTCCAGTTAATGGTAGTCAGTGCTTCGTACTTCGTAATGCACTTTACTGGATTAAAATCCATTCGGTATTTATTGAAATATGTCAAATCAAAGTTTGAGAAATAAAAATCCCTATAGGAATCCCATACAAATAATTGCGTACGTACGTAATTCTAATTGGAAGAATACGGCACCGGTGATAGCCAAAGTTTCCGAGTGTTTCCGCGTGAATCTGTGGCAGATGAGGACGAAGAAAGTGTTCCTGGGCAAACCGTATATGCTGATTTCGATTATTCCATGTGTTTTTTGATTGGAGGATGATTGACGTTGGATTATGACGAAAATATGGCCCTTTTAAAGGTAAATCGCCATCTAGCACTGTTCAGAATTCAGCATTACAATCACCCTGGACTTCAAGGCATCCCTCTGCATCAATGCAAGTATAGTTTGAAGGTGAGCAGTTTGTTGTCTTGCGCGGAATTGTAATGTAAGGTTCAAGGTTGAGCATCAGTGGCGGATCTAGGAATTTATAAAGGGGGTTTCCAGTTTAGAAGGTGGAGATATATATTGACATGAGATACGCAAACGTTTGCACTACATCGTCTGGTTTGGTAAGGTGAGACCAAAAAAAAAAAAAAAAAAAAAAAAAAAAAAAAAAGGTCACAGCCTAGTAATAGTACATAAAATATATTAAAAACTTCCTACACACTACTTTAGTAGCTACTGTGACTGCTCTAATTACAGTATCTCGATCGAGACGCACGCCGCGATAATTAAAACATTTAATTGTTACGCAATCATTTTTCAAAGGGGGTTTCCGTGGAAACCAATGAAACCCCCCTGGATCCGCCACTGAGCATAATCTTTTCAAAAGTGGAGACTGGCATGTGATACCAGCCTTACATGGCTCTACACTTACCTGATGTTATATTCTGATGTATTTACTGCTGTTTGATCCTTTTTATGGCAGCTTCAGTGATTGTAATTTTGGTCAAAAACTATTTATAATTTCTCTTTGTAGTATATAGTGATGTCATTGTGTTATATAATAATTATTATCCTTAGTGCTTACAATGTGACAAATAAAGCTGAACAGTGTCCAATCAAATCTATTTTAATAGTAATATTGCTCTTACATTTTGTTATCTGATTGTCATGTTTCCGAAGTATTTGTTAATTGTGATTTGTGATGCTATTACTTACCATGTTATATAATATTACTGATTTTTCTAGTTAGTTATCCTTGAAAATGCATTGGGTACCTGTGTATATTACACATTGTAAAGTTTTATTTGTGAATCACTTGGTTTATTTCTGTAATATTCTGAGTGGTCAGTCTACAAAGAAGTGGTCACTCTTGAGAGGTTTTACCTAGCTCATAATACTGTTCTCCACAAAATAGTTATGTGGTGAAAATTTCATGTCATTTATTAGTTTCCTATCTAGATTTATGAAACTTTGAATATTGTGTTTGGTGCCATGCGATAAACATAAAAAACATTGAAACTACTGTACACGAAAATCATCACACTGTCAACTTCTTTTGCTTATATCTTTTGATAGGAACCACCAATTGAGGTGGGGGTTGCACTAAAATGACCCTGAAAAATAGCACAATATTTGTCATACCAATGATTACATGGAATGTTAATTATTTAATTTAGTTGGAAATCTCTACTAATAGAACAGTCAGATGTCTATTATTCTCTGACTGTTCTTTTAGAGTATATCGATCTTTTTCTGTGATATGTATTTGGTAAGCAAGAATTTATGGTAATGCACAAGTGTTCTGCCTATTATGCTAGCATTATGCTCAATGCTTTTAAGCATCTATTATGCTTATTATTATGCCAGCATAATCGGCGGGTCCCTACATACTTTGACATTACAGTCTTACATAGCCCAAACCACTTTTCTTTTTTTTTTCATTTTGTTGGGTTAGTCGAATACCCTCACTTGTTCTGAGAACTCCACTCATTACAAGGTCATTCCAAGTGGTATTCCTGTTTCTGTTCCTTGTTGAATTAAAAATTGGATGAGAGCGGGGGTTTGCCAATATGCCATTATTTACATGCAAATTAGCATAGTCAAATTTAGAAAATTTTGCATCAGTAAAACACTGAGCAAGTAAAAAAATTGCAAGAATTTAAGTACATAGTTGAAGCTACAATAAAAATACCACAAAGCATTCATGATCATGCAGGTCTGCATTAGACAGCTGGCAATCTATATAAGTACACATGGCACTGTAAATTGAAATTTTTCTTCAGGTTTTCTTATTTGTGAATATCATATTTATCATTGCATCATGTACAAACTTATAATTTGAATTAATTACTGGACAGGTAGTATTTAGGATTACCAAGATACCTTTATGGGATTGGGTAGAGAGTGGGATGTGTCATTATAGAGTTAATGAACAAGCTTGAAAATTTCACGTGTCATCTCTAATCTATGCTTCTAAGACATCTACTAAAGTCAATGAGCTAAGGTATCATCTGTTCTGTGCCAAGAAGGGTAAAGTAGAATGCCATCTGCTTCCACCTTGTCCAGGAAACCAGCATGAACAAATAAACATACGTAGCTACACATACATACGTACACAAATTTGTGATAATCAAACACGATAATTTTTGATTCAATGATTCTGATAAAGAGATTGTTGCTATCACGGATTGAACAAGAAGGTAACTGAATTTGTTGGTTCATCAAGTAGACAAATACTTCATAGTATTCCTTAATGTAGTATACAGTACTTGGATCTTAGATAAATTAATTAAAAACACCTTTTCTGGTTGAGGCTTGCACAGATTACAACAAATTTAGCTAAATAACTGTCTTTAGCTTAACAGATGCAACAGTTCCTTTAAATATGCAGGTGAATGTACACCGCTTCCCTGAAGTGTAGCTAGTGTAGACTTGATCTGTAATTGGCTGTGGCATATACTGATGAGCAACTAGCCATAAGTATCTACAGTTAGTTATACTGTAAATTGATGATATGTTCCCTGCAGTGATATGATATACATACTTCTGAGTATTATAATTATTTATATATATTTATTAGGCTTTACAGCATGGATACAATACAATAAAATGGTACAATTGCAACCATACACAAAGGAAATAAAACTCAGTCCATAGCCAGGGTCTAATAGTAACCAGACTAGTGCTAGTTGCCTAAGTATACAGTAAGCTAAGTAGAATACAGTAAGTAAATTAGTTAGTTACATTAAGTAATGTACATTAAATAAATTAGGTTATATAAAGACTTGTTATCTAGCTATGGACACTACAATTTATCAAAATTAGGAGGTTTGGGGTGTTTGTTGAATTTATTACGAGTATACACAGAAATGAAAAAAAGTACATGTATTGGTAGGGTCAAGTTTGCTCAAAGTGATTTCATAGGAAATTTATTAGGCGAAATTTAAATGGTAGGGATACTAAGATCACAATCAACTACATGTAGTGAATTCCATATTCTTAAAATAAAAGCTGTTGCTGAGAACATTTGAGCTTCTTATGTGCTGTAGTTTGTGGATAATTATATATATTTGCTAGTCAAGTGTTGCCGGATATAAAAGTAACAAAGTCTTTAATATTGATTGAACGTATCTGAATGGAACTTGAGTACTACCGGTAGTTGATTTAGCTACATTACTCAGTATGTCACTTAGACGAGATACGTTACGGTATGATCTGAAGTATGTATATCATACTCAGGAGTATTGGGTCACACTACTGGTGTTCTGCCAACACATGATGGAGCAACAAATCTTAGTTCTTACAACACATCGATAAGTGATCTATTCGGGGTGAATATAATATAAGATATGGATTTTGAAAAACTACGTGTCTCCTGTTCTAAACTTTCATTTTGCTGTTGAGAGGCTTACTGTGGCATCTATTACTTCAGCACAGTGCATCAATATTGAAGTTTGTGAAGAGTTGGTTGAACCTCCCCTGAAATTGCACTCCTGGAACTGTTTTTCACCCGAATGTGTTGAATCTCCCCTCTGAAGCAGGCAGCTAAACTGTCATACATTCTGGCTGTTGAGCAGTCAGTTGACCCACTGATTGTAGAGCTGCGATATTCTGTGTTAGCTAGCCAACAGTCTAGATGTCCCTCCCACTGTTCTTAACTCTTTATCTGCTGCTAAGGCTTCAGTTGCCAATGTCCACTCTGCTACATTCAAGAACCATGCATGTCATGATTTATGTTGTACTCATGTCGATTATTGGGAATCAAAATTCGAGACATTAACTGTTCAAAATAAAATTTTAGACATCGTCACTCTGGAGCAAGCTTGTCCTTTATGGAAGAGATTGATGTATGACCTCCCTGAGAAACAGCTGTCCTTCTTGCTACGTGCTGGTTGGATACTCTACCAACTCCTATGAACCTGGCTAGGTGGAACATCATTACTAGCCCTAAATGTATGTGCCCTTTGTCATGCTCGGATGCTCCCCAGCCCACAACAAACCATATATTGACTGGGTGTCCTGTTGCTCTTGATCAAGGCAGGTATACCTGGAGACATGATTCAGTCCTACAGGTTCTCATTCACTGACTCCAACTGACATTTTAAAACTCTATGCTGACCTTCCAGGATATCTTGCTAGTGTCCGCCCTCCTAGCATGATTCCAACCAATCTTTGCTCCACCCATAGCAGACCGGACTTGGTGTTGGTTTCCAATAATTCCATCTGTTTGTTTGAACTAACTAATACCCCGCAACATCTTTTGGCTGCTAGAGCTCTGAAGGAAGATCAGTATGGCTGTCAAAGTTTACAATATGACCTCCAGCTTTCTGGCTTATCTGTTAATCTCATTTCCATCAAGATTGGTTGTTTAGACCATTTTATGCCAGACACAATTGCCCAAGTGGCCAATACTTGTGCAGTGACAAAGAAGACTATAAGGCCAACAATTGTAAATTGCTTGTTGCCCGTCCTAGTCGGCAAAAAATACCATGCAGGTAGGCGGTTATTATTTATTATATTGTTAAAATCTATTATTGAATATCAAGGATATTATAGGGAGCCCAATCAGCCCATTAACTCCTAATTGCCTTTTCTCTCAGATTTAACAGAGATGTAAGATTTATTGTGATTTCACTGGGATTCATCAAGATTCAAATCTCATAGAAGGTTAGATTCGAAGGTGCTGCAGACCCCTCATTTTCTCTCAGCATGCAGCCACCAAATCTTGAAGGCTTTTATAGGCTGGATGTATCATGTTTGTGGTCATAGACTCATAACATTAATTTAGCCATAACTGCACAGTATGAATTTTCCATATGTTCCACAAACGTTAAAAACAGATTGTCAGTTGAGTGGGACTGCTGTATCTTGTTCACCAATGGCTACTTGAAGAGATCTGCTGCTTGTAATCTGGCCCGAGGTTGGAATGGACTCAAACTATGTAATTGTCCATGCTTTTTGGCACTAAACAACATCAGAAACTCACTACCTTTCCAATATACACCATGTGCTCAAGTATTTATAAGCAAAAATAATTAGATCACGTGACTATCAAATGTAATAATAAATTTGTATGCGGCTCTAAAATTACCATGCGGGTGGGTGACAGGAAACAAGGAATCTACAATTGGTGGCCTAAGATCGCTGTTGGAGCAAGCTGCTCGCATTGTGGTCTCCTGCTCATACAGGATTTTTAATTTTAGAGCCTCCCCGGACTGGTATCTATCGGTTTGCCTAAACTGAACTTTTCTGCATGCTATAACTATTTTTCAATTTTAATTTAATAGTGTAAGTCTTTCCAGGGCTCCTGTACTGTCCACCCAGTACATGGTACCCCTGAGTCTAGACCCCTGTACTGATGTTGTATATTTGTCTTAACATAATAAGACATCTCTCTCTGTATGTCATATTAAGTGACACTGACTTTACAGTGTATGCATATTATTGCAGTAGCTAGCTAGCTAATTCACAATGCTAGCTACTGGCATGCACTATACAAAAGTCACTTGTAATTTTTCTGAACAGTAAGAGGCACTTAACATTCACCATTAAATTTCAGGTATAACACCAAAATCAGGGAAAGCCGAAAACTGATTCGGGAATGGAGCAGAAACAGGATTTTCTCAGTTGGCTACCACGTACTTGTCTAGACTACAGACGCATGCGCGTTTCGAATAAGCGCGTTATGAGAAATATTTGTTGAGGCGATCTTTGTGTATGTCGTCACCAATCCTCGAATTCTGCTGCCACTGATTGAAGAATAGGATTTCTGTGAACAGGTACTGTACGCTTTGTTCTGCAATGTACACTTACGTAGTAGTATTAAAGGATATGGAGGTGTGTCAGTTTATTTATCGAGTTGTTTATTTCCTAATTAGCAGACCATTTTTTGTTGGTATCACTACGTAATGTCGTGGGCACTTCGAAAATGCACGAAAATCACTGTGTTTTTACACCATTTTACGTACTTTTGGGGGCGTGTCCCTTTCAATATTAATGTATTGATTATTAACCAAATAAATTCACACGGTTTAGGCCACACCAAGTCATACCTTAGTTTCTGGTCACCTGCCCGCATGTAAAATCTGCAACTCCAGTTTATGAGGACTATTGTTAATATTGCAGGCGCTTAAGTGCACGTGACAGTTATCCAGTTTATTAAGTTAGTTAACATGTTTGACAAGTTTACCCCATGTGTTTTAGCAATGTATGTATGGCTATTGTTAGTATTGTTATTGCCATGTGTGTTTTAGCACTTTATGTATGGCTTGAGATGACTATTGTTAACTGTTATGTTGTGAATATAATGCACCTATCAATGTCAAGCCCCACCTACCCCAGGTCGGGCAGAGGTGGGGATTGTTGGGGATTTGCAAATGCAAGAATGCAAATTCCCCATCCCTGGGGACAACTTTGAGTTACGAATCCCCTACTAATTATCCCAGGAATCACAACAGTATGGAAAAGTACGGATATTCGTGTTGCAAATGCCCCTACTCTGGGGACGAGCTTGGATGACAATCCCCTACAAATCCCCACCCGCTGCCCGACCTGGGGTAGGTGGGGCATGACATTGATAGGTGCATAAGTAATTTTAAAACTTTGCTGAAGTGGAGAATAGTAAAATGCGAAGCACAGTGCACAGTTGCAGAATTTTTTGTTGTGATTTGTCAGCAATATTTAAAAGTGGAGCTTGATACATTGATGGTTGAGATTGCCTATGTTGGTATGAATAAGGAAGCACTGGACTCGACAGATTTAGATATTGATTTGGGTGAGATGATAAGTATGTTCGGTTTATTTTTAAAGTATGAGGTTAAACCAAAGGTACACATTATTAAAAGTACTAGTAGTAGTGTGTCAGCATTTACTATCATGATGGCTGCTCAAAAAGAAGCATGCTGTGCTAGATTACCAGATAAGCTGGAGAAAAATTCACTGACAAGAAAAGACAAACTATATAACGATATAATAGATATGTTAGAAAAATATCTCCTTTCATGGAAAGGTAAAGATGCTGAAAAATAGTAATGGTATATGACTAGTAAAAGTACTTATTGAGTGTTTGTGGTACATTGATGGCTGCCACCAAATCCTTGCAAAGCGAGGCTGTCCAATACCACAAATCTTTACCAGTTTTACTGGCTATAAAGTTCCAGAAGCATCTAAGCATTGAAAACGTACCCTTGAAAACATGTCTGCTGTCACCCTCCGTGATCACTCAACATCACTACTGTCATGTTTCCAAAGTGCCTACTGGAAAGAACCAGTGTTTGCAAGTTTTAAAAAAGAAATAGAGATGTTAATTGAAAGTTTGTTGAGCTATCAAAATTACCTTGAGTCACAAATAAGAAAATGAAACTTTCACATAGTTCAGAAGTGCCCGTGCGAAAGTTGACCGATTACCTAAGTATAGAAATCATTAAACAGAATCAAGTGGTACCTCCGTGTCATAAAAGTTTGAGTAAGGCTCTGTCACAAACTGAAGTATACAAACATTTGTCTGTTAGAGAATTTTGTCCAACTAAAGTTCAGCCCCATTACAGGTTTATTCAGAGATTAAAAGCAGGTTTAGATGTTCCTTTTGTGCTATTAACATACTCCCCTGGAAATAACATGGGGAATTTACACTTTGCATGGACTTTTGAAAGTACCGGCTCCACAGAAACTGTGTTTCAGAAAAGTTTACCTGTTATAGATACATTAAAACCTTATTGCCACAGTATCATACAAGAGCTATGCGCAAAGCACTCCTGTCAAAGTATGGCTGTATTACAAGCAAAATTCATCCTGCACTCTTAAGACAGTTTTATAGAGATTCAACTGGAGATTGTTCTTCAGCTTCAAACCTTTGTGAAAGGAAAATTGATACTCATGTGGCTCAAATAATTGATATGGAGCCAAGTAATCCAAACATAGTGTTTGATCTTCGTTCATTGAATTCATCAAGTGATCGCAAAAAGTATGATGTATTTTGGGAACATTGTTCAAAGTATTTAAATGAATCAGTTGGTGCTGCTGTTGATGACAGGCGTCATTCTGATGTGGCGCATCTGGCACAAGCTATATCAATTCGAGATCTTCGTGATGAAGTCCAAAAGCAATGTCCTGAAGGCACAGCGATACCTTCATTGGAATGTATCAGGTTACAATTTTGGCCAACTTTAATAAATTCATGTAGTATTCATTACATAGGAATTTTAAAAGTAAAGTTTATGGTGCAAAAATGCCAGTGGCGTAAACAATACTGTGATGCTCATTATGGGGCTGCAATATTTAAGTACCTACGTGAACTAGCCATCAAATTTCGAGACTTTACTGCTTTTGTTTGCTTAGATGATAAGCATAAGATTAAAATTGGAGAGCCAGGGTACCCATTAGCTGCAGCTGAACATGGTTGCCGGGTTGTGGTGTCTTATACAAAAACATTTGAAACTGGGGATCGCGATATTTTGAAAGTGTCTATTACCCCTTCAGTATCACTGTTGGTTGACATTCCAACTGAAATATCTGAGTCATGGTATTCTGGTCATGTATGTGTGCTTTTCAACTCTCTTCTCCACTCAGGCACATGGCTGAGTTACATAAAACACTTGTACAAGTTAATTTTGATAAAGCCATATTATGTGTCTACACAGATGGTGGCCCTGATCACCGAACAACATATGTATCAGTAAAGCTTTCTCTGATTGCACTTTTTCTGAAGTTTGATTTGGATTATTTAATTGTATCTAGGACACCACCTTACCATAGTTGGTGCAACCCTGTTGAAAGAGTCATGTCACTGCTTAATTTTGGGTTACAGTGCATTGGAATGATGAGAAGGGAAGGGAGTGAGCTGTTTGAAAAAGAAATGTCAAAATGTGGAAATATGAAAGCTTTAATTAATTAACCCTTTTGATACCGCATATTTTTCTCCTTTCGTACATTAAAAAACCGCATTATTTAAGGAAACGCACATTGTCTATTCCTTCACCTTGAAAAACTCACAGATTGCTTACTTTGCCCGTAGAACATGCCTGAGAAAAATCACTCATCATATCTTAGCATGGGCATCTAGGTTTCATTGTTGTATTCTTTTCCGTTACAAACTTACAAAGCGTTTCATTTGTGCAATAACGCTAGTGCTTTATTGGAATATCTGACCACCATTTTTGATTGTGCAACCATATCACGTGATATAATAGATCACCAGATGCAGAATTTAATGCTGAGTCTATTGAAACTTACCGTTCTTCAATCGGACCTACAGAAATCGACTTACAGTATGAAGTGTTTACAAAAGATGTGCAACTTTTCCTGTGATTTTTCAGTGCTGTATCATAGTTTCAGTGTTGCTTTTCAAGGCAGGATAATCACTAGAGCTGTGTTTCTAGTGTCATTTCATTCTCCATTGTTTATGGAGTTAAACAGTGGTAGTTGTGTTTTCATACTGTTGTTGGGTTTATCTGTAGGACTAATGGAAGTCAACAGAAATGCACTAGTGTGTCAGTGGGATTACGCGGTATATGCTATAAAATGCACTGGTGTGTTCGCGGTATCGAAAGGGTTAAGAAAGACAGGAGACAAAAGAGAGGGATTTAAGAGTGATGTACATGACTCTGTAGAGGAATTATAATGTATTGGTACTGAGTGTGGTGGCCCACAGTCACTTAAGACAAAGTCAGCAATAGCAGAAAAAGCATCATTAAGTCAATTTTTCTCCCACTGCTGTCGAGAAAGGCACTACTACTTTGAAATTAAGAAATGTGGAAAAGCTTACTGCCGTATTTGTAAGCCTATCAGATTAATCTATTTTTCAGAAAATTCACCAATTTCCTGACCCAGTACCAGGAGAAAATGATCACTACAAGTCCTTTGATGACATTTATGGACATAATGCAACTGAAGAACATCGTCCTTCTATGAAGAAACAATCATAAAATGTTACCATTTCATGGGAAACTGCAACATGTTCAAAATGCAAACCTAATGCTTGAATGTGAAGAATGTGGCATGTGGAGGCTTATTTATGCCAAAACTAAGCTTACCAAAGCACAGAGTGATAATTTACAAGCAGCCCTGGGGGAAATGTCATTTTCATGTGGTGCACCTATTCAAGAACTTGAGTTACCTTCTGAGTTGACCGACACTGTTTTCGTGCGTGGTCTGAACTGTCATGAACCTATTGAGGCTCTGTATTACAGTGCAAAATATGAGCCCATATGTGTATATTGTGCCAAGCCACAAGCTTTCACTGACGGTAAGCAATACCCTCAGTGTACTGACTGTAAGGACAAACCTGTTGTTATGAAAAGGTAACTTGCCATTCAGTATAATATTGTTTTGTAACATGCTATGCTAGTGTTTGACTGTATATGCTAATGTGTATGTATAGCTACCTTATTTCTTGTGTGTGTGTGTGTGTGTTTTAAGTGTCTGTACACAAGAGAATATATTATGCTATATTATGTACCATTGGCTTTCTTGTGCTTTGTATGGTATGTTTTACCATTGAGCTTTTGTATACTTCACATTTTTAATTTAACCATTAGTAGTACTTTGTACTGACAACTGTATGCTTGTTTTTACTGAAGTCATAATACAAGAGATAAACTGATTAAAATTGAATTTGCTAGCTAATAATACTGTAATAATGGTCCATTGCATATATGCTTGAGTGGATATAGTATAGTCCTGAAGTCCTGATCATCCGCCCACCCGCATCATTTTAGTAGCTTAGCTGTGACCAGAAACTAAGGTATGAATATTATTTAATGGACAAGAAAAGATAATAACAACATTATTAATTATGCAGCGGATATTCGTCCGGCAGCCGGACACTATTTCTGTTTGATATCCGTCCGGCAGTGTCACCCATAACTCAAGTATCAAACACACTAGTTGTATGAAGGTAAATTTTTGGGTGAGTTCGAGGCGAACTAGGGTTGGAGCAAGCAAAGCGAGCATCCCGGCAAAGCCAGGCCAACCCTAGCTCGCCTCGAGCTCACCCAAAAACTTACCTCCATACAGACAATGAAAGCCATCATTGGGCTTAACAGGCAAACGTCACGTTAGGGTTAAGGTCAGGTTCAGCTTTAGTTTCTTCTTCACTGGGTATTCTTCTTATATAGGTTTCTTCTTGAATGACGTATATAAGGTAGAAACTAAGAGAGGTGGGTAGCTGGGAGCCACGTAGCAAAGTGGTTACGATCCTTGGCTAATGCACTGGAGATTCTGGGTTTGATTCTCGGACAGATCATGGCTTTTTTTCCGTTTGGGACCCTTTTTTGTCTAAGTTTTTTTTTATTCACGTGACTGCCGGACGGATATCCACTGCCTATTAATTAAGTTATGTGATTCCTTAAGTTAACAGGCCATTGGCCTCTCGTCCATATCCAGTTTCCATCCAAAACCAAGGGGTGGCACTCCAATATACCCTGTACTCCGATCTTCATCCTCGGTCAAAGCGAAAGTCAAAGCGAAAGTCAAAGCTTATTTGTGACCAAGGGGACTTAACCAATTCTATGAACATGGAAGTTAGTGATTAAGAAATAAATTACCCTGAATTTTCTTCATCCACTAATGTACCTATCAGTGTTAATCCCCACCCACCCCCTCCCGGGAATTATAGGTGATTAGTAGAGGATTTAACCTTTTAAAAAATCAAATTTCCTTCACATGGGGCATAATTTACAATCAAATCCCCAACTACACACACGGGCTCCAGTTCCACATAGGGGATCATATGGAGATTTGATTTACTGCAATTTTAGACTTAAGTTCAAATTGAGACTGATTCCAAGGTTGTTTGATGAATCCTTTCAAAAGTAAACATACAGCCCATTTACACTAGCCATCTAGTTCGAACTAGCTCGAATCAGAGCGGTTTCCAAGTCAGTGTAAACGCGTACCATATCGAACTGAACCGTGTCAAACCGCTCTGAAATGGACCTGCTAGGGATGTGGGTCTGGTTCGAACTAGTTCGCTCTACTCACCCAGTATAAACATTTGCGAACCTGCAGTTCAATTTGCTCTAATAAGCGGGATAGCGATACGGAGAATTACAGCTAAAATGATAACTGTAAAGACGAAATGAAGCAACAGCAAAGTATTTAGGGGACGATACGGAATGACAGCCACAAGAACAACAAAAGGACTCAAAAACAAACGGGTACGCTTGCGAATGAACAGTTAACCAACTCCATAGAATTGAGAGGTTGTCGCCAACGCTGAAAACTTTATCATGCCTACTAACCTTACGATAACAGAGCACACAAATCCTTTAACTCCATCAACAATTTCTACTTTGATGAAAATTATGATTGTGGGTTTAGGTGCTAAAAATTCGAACTGAAGCGATCTCATCCAGAGTGACCTGTAGTGTAAACAGGCTGATAGTGCTTGAAAAATCAAACTGTAAGACTAATAGCTATAATGTGCAAATTGTTTATAACATAATTATTGATTTTTTTACTACTTGAAAACCAACACTTTGCTACAATATGTAATTGTCAAAACAACAACATAAATAAATATAAAGATCAGTACTTCAGTGGAGGTTCAAGGACACCTTCACAATCTCCACAATACCAGGAATCACACATATCACACAACTCCTCTTCTGTGACATCATACTTCTTTTTGCACTGTCCACAGTATGTGTCAACATTACCCGTATTTTCATCATCGATCTGGTCAGATGGTGGTGATGATGAGTCAGATGGTAAGGTAACAGCTACAGAATTCAATTTTTAGCTCACCTTGTAACAGCTGCCTTTGCAGCTCCTTGCTTGCGATTTAATAACACAGTATGAAGGTGGTCTAACCAAAACTTTACATTATTTGCTGTAAGCATGACTTTCTTTGACAGTCATTGTATAATGTATCTGAAGGAGGGTAGTTAATTAACTTAGAAAATTCTTGCTTGATGATCGTAGAAGGTGGTTGTATCATCGATTTAAGACATTCAGAATTATTAACATCATATATGAAGTCTTGTAATGTCCTGGTCTCTCCTCATCCTTAGCAGGAAAAGGAAGTGTTGTAATTGGTGGTATACCTACATACCAATTCACAGGCTCAGTGGGCTCTCCTTTTTTGCACACTGAATGCATACACTCTAGCTTATAGCAACATGTTAACATAAATATGTATTGTGATGGTAAATGATTGATCATATGGCTATTATGAATACTCCAAATGGTCTGAAACTCTTTATAACAACTGTCTGGATATATTTTTTGTAAAGCCAATTGTTCTTTTTGTGAGCCTTTCAAGTTAATTTTTTTCGGTCTACTGTGTACTCAGAACTGTACTCACCTTTGTACAATTGTGTAGTAGTTGTACTGCAAGGACATCCTATTAATATATGCATCAATAGCCAAATTCAAATTTCTTTTTAACTTTTCCGGATCAATTTCCCCTGTAGTCTCGTCCATGCAGCTTCCACCTATAGAGGAAGGAATGAATGTATTGGCATGGCCCAAACTAAGACAGCCATATTGCAATTTTACTCTGTTAAGAAAGGATGATCCACTACTCCTAGTTGTTACTAAAGTAACTATTTTTTCTTTAGCAATGTGATGCTGTGTCCAAAGAAACTGGACCTCTTCATGGTTAGGGCCTTCATCTGTTGCCCCATCAACCCTTACACATTCAATTTATTTGTGTGCACCACTCAAGGGATTGATAAAAGCTGAAAACAGTTCAGGCTTAGATTCCATCATGTACAGATCTGCCATGTGCTGAGTAGGGTTCTTTTGGTGAAGCTTGGCAGCTTTCACTACCCCAACACAAATTTCATCAGTTGTAGTAGTATGTGTAAAGTTATACAATGTAGTCCACAGCATGGAAGGGTGCTTGCTTATTAACAAAGTCTATTCTAGTAGTAAGAATATTGTATAGTTTTTTTTGTTATAGCACAGCTAGCTAGTTACAGTTTATTAAAGTACATACTGTGCCAAAAGTGGAAGCACATAGGCCCCTAGTAGCATGCATAGCTTATACCTTTGATCGTAGTAGCAGTGGCGCTCAGATCTATGACCTGTCTCAGTATGTTGGTCTACGTTCTATTCACCCCGGCCAGAAGTTGTTCGAATGAACAGTCCCTTTCAGTTGTCTGGAGCTTAGTCTCGACTAACAGGATGAAGTAATACAATTTCCACTCGAGCACTATCCAATCACATGAATCACTTGCTGATCTCACCGTCCAGCACTGAGTGGCTGAGTCAGTGTGTTCAGAGGAAAGAGCCGTCGAGTATCAGTCCGTCTCAAAATCATCTTCATTGATTGCAGTCCAGGCATTGGCAAAAGTCGAAGTGACAACTCAGCAGCCTTAATGTTTCACCTGCAACACTTGAAATTAAGCGCTCTGCTCTTTCAGCAGCATAAGTGCTTTCTGAAATAATTTTGTGGTATCTACAGAAAAGTGTTGATATGGAAAATTAGTGCCTTGGTATGGTTTCGATGCTTGACAACCAACCTGATTGAAGATAAAAGGAAAGACAAGGTGCACAGAGTGTACACTCGTTGGAACCCCAAAAGGCACATCCCATCAGAGAGTTTGTTGTTGTGGCGTAAAATGGTGACTGTGCACTGCTTCATTTGGGTTCTAGGCTTGCGAGTGTGGTCAGTGAGTGAGTGAGTGAGTGAGGCAGTGAGTGAGTGAGGCAGGGAGTGAGAAGTTTTGGAGATTGTTTTAGGCAGCGCTTGTCACTTTTGATGCAAACCCTACTTAAACAGTACTACCGTACTGTTTGATAAATATTTTTTGTAAATACTGACGGATTTTTCCATATGTTGCTTTTTCTTTAAGTTTGACATTGCCATCAAAAGTGAGTATGCCAGTGCGTCTCCAAGCATCAGCACCAACATTGTGCTGCTGATTTTTCAATTTTATCTCCAATATCTGGATTTTGCTCTAAATCTTACTGGCTCTTTTTGATTCACGCCGACACAATAGCCTTTTCTCTGCTATAGCCTTTCTATTCTTCGTTTTTTGGTCCTTTGAATTGCCCTCCTTTGTTTTTGGATTAAATTCTTCCCTTCAGCACTTAAAGGTTCTGATACTGTTACAATATCCTCTGCATTGTCAGATTCTGATTCTGAGATTACTCTCATAAAAATCTACTACTGTTGAACAGTATGCAAAAAATTATTGCCTTAATAACTTATTGTTGTTATCTTCAGAAACGCGATTTTTTTGGAATAAACTTCATATAGTGATTCTGATAACGAGTAATTTATCTCAGTTCCTGTGGAGTCTTCAATTTTTTGTATTATTTTGAACCAATTATATTGGCAGGACTGCAATAATTTTAGCACATCATCAATAGATTTTATGATATCAAAATTGTCTTCAACTGTTTGCAGTTCATCACCACTTGTATCTGACTCAGATGAGGAAGAATTTGACACTTCAACCTCACATGAAAGAAGTAATGCCTTTTCTTCAATGTGTGCTAAGTCTGTAATAGCTTCATGAATGGTTTGGATGTTTTGTATTGCTTTTTCTATTTCTGACATATTTTCAAATCCATACCTTTACGGGCTTGAGTGGCACTCATACCAGATGTCCGATAATTGCATATTGTAAACATTTACACTCACTATCAGATTTTGCAATATTAAGCAACAATTTAACAACAGATTTTTCAAGTGTAGTGCTATTGTCAGAGGACTAGGGACCCGCCGATTATGCTGGCATAATTATGAGCATAATAGGTGTCTGAAAGCATTGAGCATAATGCTAGCATAATAGGTAGAATATTTGTGTAATAATATGAATTCTTGCTTATCAAAATAGCTATCACAAAAAGATCGATATACTCTAATAGAACAGTCAGTAACTCTAATAGAACAATCATATAACTGACTGTTCTATTAGAGTATATCGATCTTTTCTGTGATATGCATTTTGACAAGTAAGTTTGTGCTTCAGCCACTTATTATTTATCCATAAATTGGAAATTATTACTAGAGCATGGGAACTGAAGCATAAATAATTGGGCATAATTTGAGCATAATGGGTAAGTATTGAGCATATATTTAAGCATAATAGGTAAATTTTTGAGCAGTGCAGCATAGCATAATAGGTAAAATTATGAGCATAATCGGCGGGTCCCTACAGAGGACTGCTGAAGAACAAGCCCATTAAAAATCCTGCTAATTTTTAAGTAGTCAGTGTCTGGATATTTTTCCATAAGTACGGTAGAAGACTTTTCTGAGTTCTGCTCACCTATATTAATGGAAACCAGTGGTATTTGGAGTAGTTTTCATCTTGCATGTTCAGCTGTATATTTAACCCCAGGTTATACTGTCTTAAATGCTTCTAAAAGCATGCAATATCCATTATAAAGTACAATTTTTGCCACTGTTAACATTCCATTACATTTTTTACAAGGAGTCATATGAAACTTAACACAATTAACAGTACAAGCAGAAACATACTCACACAAACTAAGACCACATATTCCAGATACATATACATTTTTAAATTCCTGTATGGAATTAGAAAGACCCTTTTTTCTCAGATGAGTAACAAAGTAACAAGTCATTTAACGGCCTCCCCATATCACAATGGGGAGGCCCTACTAAGAATGCTGACTGTTTTCCGTGTCATCTTCTGTACTCTGTGAGGATTCAAAATCACTGAACTTATCTGGTGTGTTTTCTGTTTGCTCCTTTCCATCATCTATATCCTCATCAGAATTTATTAAATGGATTCAGAACTCACCAGTCTGTTTTCATGTGCTCCTTCAGAACAAGTTGCAGTAGAATCAGAATCAAGATGCCTCATTTTTGAGCTCTGATTTTCAGCTTCAGAGCATTCTATTGAACCCTGGCTGCTGGAGACACTACGTTCGTAGCCAGATGATAATGATGATGATGTAATTTTTTTTCTCGTGGCTATGATACCACTTACGTAGACTGCTGTTACTTTTTATGTAGACATTTAAGTTCAAGATCTAATTTTTGTTTTTCTGATTTCAAGGAAGATATCTGTTCGGTAAGCTTATCACACTCTTTATAATGATGCAGGTTGTTGGCTGATTCTCTACGTTTTTCTTTGAATCCAATCTGGTCTGTTATACCTTTAACCTTTTCATTGATTTCTTCGATTCTTGACAGATGGACCTCTTTGTTAAGTTTAATACGTTTGGAATCTGACTCTTGACTTGGGTTTAATTTATGTGAACAAGATTTTCCTTTTTTGTAGACATATCCATTAGCATCGATTACTTGCCTAGCCTTTTCTAGCAGAGTTTTACGATCTGATAAAAGGCTAGGAGTTTTAAGACAAAGATTCATACTAGGGTGATTAATTTCATTTTCATATCTAGACAATCTTCTATTTCCCTGGCGGCCATATATTCTAAAGTTTTCTTTAATATACTCCTCGCTCATAGGGGTGTGCCATAATGAAATTTTTACTATCACAATAATGTACCTCATTATCACGATTATCACTATACTTGACTACACATGTAAATACTGATTAGATACTGTAAATGTCTCCAATAAATTTTCACTTACACTTGCTTTATAGCTATATATGGAAACTAGTATTATGGCAAACTTAAAAGTATTAGTTAAAATTGTACCTAGAATTGTAACATTTTCTCATTTCAGGTTTACCATATGTAGTTTACATAAGTATCTGGAAATTTCCTATTATCACGATAATGCGATAATGAAAAATTTCTTGATAACAATAATGACTTTTCACGATAATCGATTATACACAATTATCTCACAACACTACACTCATAGCACTATGAGATTCGTATATTTATTCACAATACAACACATGAATACAAAACCTAAAGTTACAAACTGTGCGTACCATTAGTGAAGTAAGTTGCATGTTCCTTGATAAGCATATTTGAACCAGGGAGGAGTAGTCTGTGTACAACCCTGTTCGCTTCCTTGCATGAGGGGTGGGTCCTGCAATGAAGCAGTCTACAAATGTTCCAACAACAACCTTTAAAGTATGTACAGCAAACATCAGAGTTTAATAACATAGGTTCAGTTGGAGATCATGCAGTACACAGCTATATGCTGTTCAGGGATTTTTCTAGAAAATAAATTCAGGGGGGGGCAGAACTTAATTAGGCTAAATCACCTGTTTACTCAGGCTGGTTGAGGCAGAGTTCGGGGGGGGAATCATTTTCAGGAGGGGCAAAATACCCCCCCTAGAAAAATCCCTGGCTGTTACTTCAAAAACAAGCTATGGGAACTGCAACAAACAAATCGTATTTGTCAAGCACGCTGGAGGCTTATTGCATGTGGTACTACCATGCCCACAAATAATTTGTAAGTGTGGTTCATGGGTTGGTTCTGAAATTCTTGGAGATGAACAATGAAATTGCCAGATGCACACAACAACCTTTGTGATTTTTTTTCCCCTAGAATAGAGATGGGATGCCTTTGCTCAGAATAAGCCAGATCAATGCTAGCAGTTACAAGATGACATACAGAAGAGCAATGTCCCCTAAAGCACATGGTGGCAGACATTAACAGTGAGCAGCAAAGCCTGCATCTCAACCAAAACAAGCATTGGCTATATGATTCATGTCCCACCTGTCCGCCAATATAGAAGCTATATTCTTGTACAAACAGCTCTCAGCTGCATAACCCTTGCCAAACTGGTCCCCAATCAGGTAAGCTTGGTTATTTATCTATTTCATCCAAAAGTATTACATGACTACTTCAGAATATAGCCACACACAACCTTAAATGCAAACATTTTCATAGCAGTAGCTATATGAAACCTTATACTTGTGCCACAGATTTGGCCTTGCGGATTATTCTTATCACAGATTTGTTGTTTGTTTCACTACCATCATGATCAATAAACATGCTTCCCCAATCCTCAGTCTCCCTCTTCACTTGGATGAAAAAATCATAGCCTAACAGCACATCTTTAAAATGCTCCTTGATAGCGTCAGTTAATCGCTGAATTTCTGCTCCCATGTCTGTTTCAGCCAGCTGCTGACAGTCATACACAAAATACTTCACTGTTCTTGTGTGGTCACCCATCAAAACTAATACTGTTTTGTCCTTTTCGTTTCCATTAAGAAAAATTGCTTAAAAGCACCAACGGCGATTAAGACAAGATAAAACTAATTTATCATGTGCAGTCTTTTATATTTCGGAAGTTACTCATGTGCACTTTTAAAGTACACTGAAGTACAGAGGATTGCGGAATCTTTGTAATACAGGAAGTTACCAGAAATGTGACCTATCAAAGTTGTGGTGACATATTTCAAAGTTTATGGATTACGTTTTTCGGTTGGCGCTTTACAATTTTGTTGCAAACATTCTGCAAACCTCTGTATGTCCGCTGCGATCAAATCCCCCACCTTTGGGGCATTATTCTAAATCAAATGTGCTTACTAAATCCCCAGGAGGAGGAGGGTGGGGATTAACATTGATAGGTGCATAAGCCATGTTGGTGCTCCCAATTGACCAAATTTCTCTGAAGTTATGAGTCATCAAAATTGGTATATTGGATGTGTGTAGAAAACCCATTTTCGCAAATCTGGTCACATTTTTCGAGTTTTACTACTTTGACTGAGGATGAACATCAGAGTGCAGTATATATTGGAGTGCCACCCCCTTGAAAACATATCCAAGTTTCCCGAGCATTGAAAAAAAAGAGACATATAGCAGTCTGGCCATGCAAGACTACTTTGATAAAACAAAACTAAACAAAACCATAGATTGAAGTTTGACGCAATAAAAACTGAACCCCACCCAGCCTGGACTGTAGTGTGTGACATTTACTTCCTCAGATTCGTGAGGGTAATAAATCTTGCCTGGTGTAAGGCAGCTATTATATCTATGTTGGTGACTCGGTGATGATACACATACTAAGAACAAGGCATACCAAATACAGCTGAGTAACTTGAACAGTGTGATTAGACAGCTTAAAAGTGGTACCGTGTAATGATACAGTATGTAGTCTCATCAGTACAGTGTTTTTTAAATGTATTTCCATTAAGTATTGAATATTAGAACTTCTGATGACTATCATGCTACCAAAAGTTATTGACACTGACTCCAGTACCATAGTCTCATGTAACCAGACCGCCTTCAGTTGTGTGTGTGTGTGTGGGAAAAGCTAGGGTTTGTTATTGAACATAGCATAGCACTATTGTTCTGGCATTCAACAGATTCTGGAGATTGTGCTTCTAATTGGAGGAAAAGAATGTAGATTGGTGGAAATGATGTTGATTTCATAGAAGCACAGGCTTAAAGAACATGCAAGGCTTGCAAGCAATTAAGTACGTTAGGTGTTATTATTTTGATTTGATACAGTCACGATGCATAGTCTTATTTATTTATTAAGGCTTTACAGCACAAGTGTTGAAGGCTTTACATATTTAATAGTTATACCATGGCCGCAAGGGATTTGCCTGATATATATGCCCAAGCCCAAGGGCCGCAGGCCCGAGGGCATATATATCAGGCAAATCCCGAGTGGCCATGGTATAAGTAATATATACCACTCTGGCATGCTCACCTAATAGGTGAAGGAAGACAAACCTGGATTCATCACATTACTTTTATACAGAGGCTTGCAAAAATTGATTGTGGGTTTAAATCGTGGGCACAAAAAGAAATGATTGTGGGTTTCACTGGTTGTAGTGATACCATTTTAAACCAAATAACCACTTTGTGGATGAATAAAGTTACCTAAGGTGCTAAAATAAACACTTAGACATATAGGTTGTGAATGTTTGAGGCATCTTTTCATGCAGTTGAAATGTACTCTGTAGAAAAACAATCCCCACATTGCAAAAATGATTAGTGATGCTTAGTAACTGAACTATGCAATGCTGACTCACTCAATTCTTTTTACTTCACAACAATGCCCCTAACTAAATCAACATGTTTAACTCAAACCCACAATGCAAAACTTTAAGCATCTCTATATAAACAATCAAAGGGAACTGATGCTTTGTAGCTGCCTCAGCATCAAAGACAGTTGTGGTCAGGGCTATATCATGATATTGCCCTGTGGTCAGGGCAATATTATATAACCCTGTGATTTTCTTTGATCTGAGGTGTCAAAGTGGTATATCTAGATTTAAACTTGTGATGTCAGGCATTAAATGAAAGTTTTGGTTAAGCATTGCATAATTGTATTTGGTTTATTGCAAATGACAGCCAATACAACTGCATACAGTAATTATTTCTGTAATATATTTAAAAGCTATAGGATAGTGTTGTGACTTGTGAGCCGGAGATTGTTGCTTTGGATCAAGTAGGTTACAAGATTTACTCATGAGGCACAAGTGCAGCATAACTATATATGCCACTGGAAACATTTTGGGTAATTTTAGGCTTGATTGTGTATACCCCACCAATACTGCCATAATACCATGTTATAAGATAAAATATGAGAATGTCTTGTCAATAAACTTTGGCAGAGAAATTGTGAACTACGTGATCCCTACTATTTAGTACTACTGTACTAAATGATAATCATTATAGGTGACCTGACAAGATGGCTGCTGGAAAAGTAGACAGTGATCCAATACAAATAAAGACATCATCAGTGACATCAACAGATGGTGGTGCTGGTGGAGGATATGATTGTGACTTTGTCCAGTCATCTCCAGATGATCTGTTGTGTAAGATATGTTACTATACTGTACATGATGCCATCTTGAGTGTCTGCTGTGGGCAGAGCTTCTGTAAATTCTGTCTGGATGGTTATCTCAAATCTGAAGTGATTATCCACAGCAGTTGTCCTTATTGTCGTGAAGAGAATTTTCAGTCTGTGCCAGACAGAAAGACAGCTCGCCATGTGCTTAGCCTTCAGGTGTTCTGTCCCAACAAGTCCCAAGGGTGTAGTTGGGTAGGAGAGTTACGGTCAATGGATGATCATCTGAACAAGAACTCTACAACTAGCAATATTGGGTGTCTCTTCACTGAGGTGTGTTGTAGTAACGAGTGTGGTGTGGTAATCCAACGTAGGCTACTTGAAGATCATATAAAGTTGGAATGTGAACTACGTCAAGTGAAGTGTGAATATTGTGGCAGTACAGGTAGCTACCAGTTGATCAATGGTAGTCATCAACAAGAGTGTCCCAAGTATCTGATGGAGTGTCCAAATCATTGTGAGGCAGGACATGTGAGAAGGGAGGAGATGAGCATACACTTTGAAGAGTGTCCACTAGCAACAGTGAAGTGTCCATTTGCTGTTGTGGGCTGTGACAGTGTTGTTAGGAGAGAGGAGTAGATGGGACATATGAAGGAGGCATTAGGACAACATGTTGTATGTAACAAGGAGGCCATCGTGGAACTGGAAAGAGCTAAAACTGCTTTAGAAGAACAACTGAAAGGTAAAGTACATGAGCTTGCTGTTACCAAGGATATCCTTACTAAAGCAACTGAAGACAACAGAAGAGAGTTGAATGAGGTGATTAAGAAAACTGAAGAGAGGGAACAGATTGTACAAGAGAGTATAAAGGAACTGAAAGAAATGTTTGAACAAGAACTGATGAAGTTAAGGGAAGAAGTAAAATTGACTAAACAAGAACTGCAAAATCAGATGGAGATTAATAAGCGGCTGCTTCAATGTTATGATATCCCTAAAGTTGCACCAAATGATGGTACTACAGATTTTGAAAGGTCTAGTAATAAAATACTGACTGGGTTTACAATACCACCAATAAAGTACAATGTAAATTTCTTCACATCTAGCACAGAGACAGTTACTTTTGCAGATTTGACAGTAACTAATACCACTGGCATTGGCAATAGCTTCTGCAGTGGCTTTGGAGGATCTGATTTTGGCAGTAACCAGAGTTTTGCTGGTGCAGTGAAGCCACTGTTTGTCACAAAGATTGACAATGATGATAATGATGTACTGAAGAGCTTTAAGCCAACAGCAGAGTTCAAACTATTATCATATGGTGTTACGATAACCTCTGGTGAAGAAAACGATTTTCAATTATTTTCCAACAGAGCTATCCTTTATCGTTTTGACGAAACAGTGAATCAGTGGAAAGAAAGAGGAGTGGGTAATATTAAAATACTACAACATAAGAGTACAGGTCGAGTGAGGATCTTAACGAGAAACCAAATACTGAAAGTTTGTTGTAATGACGTGATAGTTAAAGAAATGAAACTTACTCCATGTGATGACAAATCTTTTACCTGGTCAACCCTTGGTGATCTGTCAGACCTTACACATGGGGAAGCAAGGGCAGAACAATTCACAGTGAAGTTTCAATGTGTTGATGCAGCAACTGCCTTTCAAGGTGTGTTCAATACCTTTGTTACACAGAATACAGCATATTACCTTCATAATGAGAACAAGAGTGTTGCTTGTGGTGGTAATCATAAATCAACACCCTCTAGTTTCAGTGCTATGGCCACATTATTGAGTGCTTTGCCTAGTATTGCTATGCCAATTGCTACTAAAGGTGTGCCATCAAAGCCATTGTCCCTTGTTGACAGCGTAAACCAATTCAACATAAATTCAACTTCATGTGCTGGATTTTCATTTACTCCACCAAAGTTTGCTTATAATCCAAGCAGATCTCAACCTAAAAGATCATTTCAATTTGAGCACTACCAGCAGTGGCATGGGCCTAATGTACGGTATTAATTTGACACAATCAGTAAAGTGCCCAGAACTGACAGTACTATAATTTTTGTAGGAAAGTATGCTATAACTAACCATGCATACATGTTGTTCATATAGTTTTGCTGTTGACTGTTTCAGTCTATGAAATAAGGCCTGTGTACTTTAGACTATAGGTGTGTGCAGTATAAAGCATATACTTTTTGTGCACATAATTTTGGGATGTGCGTGATGTATTGTCAATCAAATCATTATTGTAGTTGTATGCAAGGATAGGCCTTAACAACTGGAGATTACAGGTACATAACTGTTTAAAGAAAATACATACTGAAGTAAACAGTGTTGCAAATTTGCAATAATATTAAATTGTAATGTAACAATAATTTGGATATAGCTATAGGCTTTAATTTTTGACATAATTATAGTGGTATACCATGCATTGAGTCTCCTGTTTTCCATTGTCAGATAATACAGAGTCAGTCTATTTAGTTTTATGTGATGGATAGTGCCATACTCATACACATGTCTACTAATTAATGAAGGCTTACAACTTCAAAGCCAAAGTGTGCTGTAGATATACTTCCAGACATGCAAAAGTGTGCCTGTACTGTACAGTATAGTGATAAAGTACAATTCATGATCAATTGCAAATTGTGTGAATGCTAGCTGCTAGTGCTAACCACTCTGACATGTACTCCCTCCCACTAGGAGAACATGTTGCTATATTCAATGAATTAAGGAATTACTGTTAATACAGTATCTAATCCAAAACAGCCAAGCTGTAAAAAAAGTGTGCGGCCCTCAGAAAGGCTATGGTGAAAAAAGATGTGAAATCCAAGGTGGCGGCCAAGAAATGGCTGTGATGGTAGGTTAATGGTAAAAATTTTAATAACGACAATTCAGGTGAATTTTTGTGCCGCTTCACAAAATTTACCTAAATTGTCATTATTAAAATTTTTACCATTAACCTACCATCACAGCCATTTCTTGGCCGCCACCTTGGATTTCACATCTTTTTCACCATAGCCTTTCTGAGGGCCGCACACTTTTTTTACAGCTTGGCTGTTTTGGATTAGATTTCATTTCTTTTTGTATTTGTATACCCCAAAGCCGGCCTATGGCCAGCTTTGGGACTTTTTTAACCTATGTTTTTTTCTTTACTACAGGAAGAAGAAAAGATGAAGTAGATGTACTTTAAATATTTTATCAGTAAATGTACAAATTATATATACTGTATAATACATATGTGACCGGATTTGCGAAAAGGGGTCTTCCACACACATCCAATTTGCCAACTTTGACAATTGATAACTTCAGATTGGAAAGAGCTATTGCCTTGAATTTTGGACAGTAGTGAGCACCACTATAGCTGAATACGTGGTAAAATTTTCAGGTTAATATGTTACTTGAATACTGAGTTATGGTCTCCAACGGTTACGGAATTGGATGTGTGTGGAAGACCCCTTTTCGCAAATCCGGTCACATAATATTATATTGATTACAGAAATCTCCATGGTGGTTTCTTTGTAACTGAACACTCTACAAGGTGACTTCTTCTAATTGCTCTCTCTACAGGGTGAATTGTTTGTAGCTGAACGATCTACAAGGTAACTTCTTCTAGCTGATCTCTCTACAGGGTGATGTGTTTGTAGTTGAATTCTGTATAGGTGATTTGTTTGCAGCTGAGCTCTTTACAGAATGGTTTCTTTGTAGCTGAACTCTCTAAAAGGTAACTTCTTCTAACTGATCTTTCTACAGGGCAATTTGTTTCTGGCAGAATTTTCTACAGGGTGATTTCTTTGCAGCTGAACTCTCTACATGGTGGTTTCTTTGTAACTGAACTCTCTACAAGGTAATTTCTTCTAGCTGATCTCTCTACAGGGAGATTTGTTTGTAGCTGAACTATCTACAAGGTAACTTCTTATAGCTGATCTCTTTACAGGGTGATTTGTTCGTAGTTGAATTCTGTACAGGTGATTTGTTTGCAGTTGAGCTCTTTACAAAATGGTTTCTTTGTAGCTGAACTTTCTCCAAGGTAACTTCTTCTAACTGATCTTTCTACAGGGTGATTTGTTTGTAGCTGAACTATCTACATGGTAATTTCTTCTAGCTGATCTTTCAACAGGGTGATTTGTTTGTAGCTGAATTCTGTACAAGTGATTTGTTTGCAGCTGAGCTCTTTACAGAATGGTTTCTTTGTAGCTGAACTCTCTACAGGGTGATTTGTTTGTAGCTGAAATCCCTACAAGGTAATTTCTTCTAGCTGATCTTTCTACAGGGCGATTTGTTTGTAGCTGAGTTCTCTACAGGGTGTTTGTTTGCAGCTGAATTCTCTACATGGTGGTTTCTTTATAGCTGAACTCTCTACAAGGTGACTTCTTCTAGCTGATCTCTCTACAGGGTGATTTGTTTGTAGCTGAACTCTCTACAGGTGATTTGTTTGTAGCTGAACTCTCTACAAAGCGATACTTCTAGGTGATCTCTCTACAAGATTCCTTGTTTCTAACTGAACTCTCAACAGGGTGATCTGTTCATAGCTGAACTTTCTACTGGGTGATTTGTTTGCAGCTGAACTCTCTAAATGGTGGTTTCTTTGTAGCTGAACTCTCTACAACATGATTTCTTCTAGCTGAACTCTCTACAAGGTGACTTGTTTCTAGCTGATCTCTCTACAGGGTGACTTGTTTCTAGCTAAACTCTCTACAGGTGATTTGTTTGTAGCTGAACTCTCTACATGGTGGTTTCGTTGTAGCTGAACTCTCTACAAGGTAACTTCTTCTAGCTGATCTTTTTACACTGCATATTTGTTTGTAGCTGAGTTCTCTACAGGGTGATTTATTTGCAGCTGAACTCTCTACATGGGAGTTTCATTGTAGCTGAACTCTCTACAATGTGACTTCTTCTAGCTGAACTCTCTACAGGGTGACTTGTTTCTAGCTGAACTCTCTATAGGTGATTTGTTTGCAGCTGAACTCTCTACATGGTGGTTTCTTTGTAGCTGAACTCTCTACAAGGTAACTTCTTCTAGCCGATCTTTCTACAAGGTGATTGAGTTTTTTGCAGCTGAACTCTTTACATGGTGGTTGATTTGTAGCTGAACTCTCTAAAAGGTGACTTCTTCTAGCTGAACTCTCTACAGGATGATTTGTTTGCAGCTGAACTCTCTACGTGGTAGTTTCTTTGTAGCTGAACTCTCTACAATGTGACATCTTCTAGCTGAACTCTCTACAGGGTGACTTGTTTTTAGCTGATCTCTCTACAGGGTGACTTGTTTCTAGCTGAACTCTCTACAGGTGATTTGTTTGCAGCTGAACTCTCTACATGGTGGTTTCTTTGTAGCTGAACTCTCTACAAGGTAACTTCTTCTAGTTGATCTTTCTACAGGGTGATTTGTTTGTAGCTGAATTCTCTACAGGGTGATTTATTTGCAGCTTAACTCTCTACAAGGTGACTTCTTCTAGCTGAACTCTCAACTAGTGATTGATTTTTTTTGCAGCTGAACTCTCTACATGGTAGTTTCTTTGTAATTGAACTCTCTACAGGGTGATTTGTTTGTAGCTGAACTCTCTACAGGGTGATTTGTTTGTAGCTGAACTCTCTACAGGGTGATCTGTTCATAGCTGAACTCCCTATAAGGTAACTTCTTCTAGCTAATCTTTCTACAGGGCGATTTGTTTGTAGCTGAGTTCTCCACAGGGTGATTTGTTTGCAGCTGAACTCTACATGGTAGTTTCTTTGTAGCTCTACAATGTGACTTCTTCTAGCTGAACTCTCTACAAGGTGACTTGTTTCTAGCTGATCTCTCTACAGGGTGACTTGTTTCTAGCTGAACTCTCTACAGGTGATTTGTTTGCAGCTGAACTCTCTACATGGTTTATTTCTTTGTAACCGAACTCCCTGCAAGGTGACTTCTTCTAGCTGATCTCTCTACAGGGAGATTTTTTTGTAGCTTAACTCTATACAGGTGATTTGTTTGCAGCTGAACTCTCTACATGATGGTTTCTTTGTAGCTGAACTCTCTACAAGGTAATTTCTTCTAGCTGATCTCTCTACAGGCCGATTTGTTTGTAGCTGAACTCTCTACATGATGGTTTCTTTGTAGCTGAACTCTCTACAAGGTGATTTCTTCTATAGCTGATCTTTCTATAGGGTGATTTGTTTGTAGTTGAACTCTCTACATGATAGTTTCTTTGTAGCTGAACTCTCTACAAGGTGATTTCTTCTATAGCTGATCTTTCTACAGGGTGATTTGTTGTAGTTGAACTCTCTACATGATGGTTTCTTTGTAGCTGAACTCTCTACAAGGTGATTTCTTCTATAGCTGATCTTTCTACAGGGTGATTTGTTTGTACCTGAACTATCTACATGATGGTTTCTTTGTAGCTGAACTCTCTACAAGGTAACTTCTTCTAGCTGATCTCTCTACAGGACAATTTGTTTGTACCTGAACTCTCACATGATTGCTTCTTTGAAGCTGAACTCTCTACAAGTTGATTTCTTCTAGCTGATCTTTCTACAGGGTGATTTGTTTGTAGCAGAACTCTCTACAAGGAAACTTCTTCTAGCTGATCTCTCTACAGGGAGATTTGTTTGTAGCTGAACTCTCTATACATGATTTGTTTGCGGCTGAATTCTCTACATGATGGTTTCTTTGTAGCTGAACTCTCTACAAGGTAACTTCTTCTAGCTGATCTCTTTACAGGGTGAATTGTTTGTAGCTGAACGATCTACAAGGTAACTTCTTCTAACTGATCTCTCTACAGGGTGATTTGTCTGTAGCTGAACTCTCTACAAGGAAACCTCTTTTAACTGAGCTCTGTACAGGGTGAATTGTTTGTAGCTGAACTATCTACAAGGTAACTTCTTCTAGCTGATCTCTCTACAGGATGATATGTTTGTAGCTGAACTATCTACAAGGTAACTTCTTCTAGCTGATCTCTCTACAGGGTGATTTGTTTGTAGCTGAATTCTGTATAGGTGATTTGTTTGCAGCTGAGCTCTTTACAGAATGGTTTCTTTGTAGCTGAACTCTCTACAAGGTAACTTCTTCTAGCTGATGTATCTACAGGGTCACTAGTTTGTAGCTGAATTCTCTACATGGTGGTTTCTTTGTAACTGAACTATCTACAAGGTGACATCTTCTAACTGATCTTTCAACAGGGTGATTTGTTTGTAACTGAACTCTCTACAAGAAAACTTCTTCTAACTGATGTCTGAACAGGGTGAATTGTTTGTAGCTGAACTCTCTACAGGGTGATTTGTTTGTAGCTGATCTCTATACAGGTTACTTATTTCTAACTGATCTCTTGAATTCTGTTCAGGGTGACTGCTCTATTAGGATGACTGCTCTATTAGAGTATCTCGATCTCGCACTTGCTACACCAAGTTGGATTTCGTGTTATAACTCCGTGGCTTTAAGTCTGATTTTTCTACACCATTGAAGAGCCTTTCTAAGATGATAACTCCATCTGTACAGCGATTTTCAAAGCATTACCCCAAGTGGTTTATCTGGTAGGCGTGGCAAGCATAATAATAATAATAATAATAAAATTAGCTAATCTCGATTGCGTAATTGTTACACACTGTTGATTTTTTCGCTGTATCTTCCTGGTTTTTAGCTCGATTTCTTTCAAACCACAAAAGGTTTGAGGTTCAATAGTTAACCTATTCACCCACCGAGTTTCAGCTTCTTCCCATACGCGGTTTACCCTGTAGGCGTGACAACATATTGGTGTTATTTTTCGTGCATAATCGCTCATAACTCTTTGCCTGTTTATGGTATTCCAGCCAAAGTTGGTACAGAGATGCGCCTTTATATTCCCCTTCTGTGTGCCAAATTTCCAGGCAATCGGATAACGCGTTCGCGTTTTATAGCAGTTTTTGTAAGTGTGCGAAAAGAGGAAGAAAAATAAGAAGGAAAAAAAAACGAAGAAACTAAGCCAATTTTTGAAGTCGCATATCTCAGGAATGCCTGAAGCGATTTGGCTCAAATTTGGAATGTGGAGTACTGAAGTTGGAGGAAATGTACACAGCAAAATTTGTCTTGTTTCATCAAGGCAGCACAGAGCTACGGAGGTGCGAAAATTGCATTTTCTTTGTCAATATACTCACGGGGTTGCGCGCCGGCTTCTTGGGCCGCACGATACACTACCGTGTGTCTTGATATGTCTTCCAAATTATTGGTAATGATGGGGAAAATACCATGTAAACATGAAGATTGCTAAATATAAGAAATGAAAATAGCTTATAGTATGTGCTATGGTATTAGCTATTTTCATAAATTAGGTATCAACTTTTTATATGAAAAATTAGGGTTGTAAGAATACTGTGTTAGCTAATTAGTGATATAAGTGAAAAACCTCTTTCAAGACATCCCTGAATATATAGTTGTCAAACTTTTCACAAAGACTATCTATACTCATTGTCCTAACATAATGACATTAGTACACCAGGGCACTTCTTTACATAATTATTCTCCAACATAGTGCCTATATTTGAGGGATTCCATGCCACTACTACATTTTTAATAAATGATTATAAAACTGCAATAGTATAAGTGTAACTAGAAATGAAGCTAAATTAAACTTCTGGAAGAAAACAACTACCATAAGAAATTGCTCATTTCTAAAACCAAACCATTCATCACTTTAATGTGATCAGCTGATCATGACTCGGTAAGTATTCCCAATCAGCAGTGGTAACTAGTTGTTCAATACTGACTAAAGACGGGGTTCGTATAGGTAGTATTGGAGTATTGGAACACTATTTTTGCTGTGTGACTCAGTAAGTATTCCCAACCAGCAGTGGTAATACAGTTGTACTATGAATAGTCCTCAATATTTAGGCATGAGGCTATTATGCTCCAAAAATTGAGCATTATGCTTTTGAGCAGTGCTCAAAAAATCACCTATTATGCTTTTGAGAATTGCCCATTATTCCCAAAATTATGCCACCACAATTGGCTAATAATGCCAGTTTATTGCTGTATCAGACTATTTTCATTGATGTTTAAGCTTCAAATAGTCTTGAATTCTTTAGATGGTTGCTGAATTAGAGTATTTGACTTTAATATGACTGCTTTATTAGAGTAAATAATCTTCAGTGACTGTTCTATTAGAGATTCTGACTGCTCTATTAGAGTATCTCGATCTTTTTTAACGGAATTGTGCATTCTGCAGATTTTCTTACTGTTAAAGCTTTATAATCACCTCAAAATGCTAGCATAATTCCTGATTTCCACACATACCTATTATGCCTGAAATTATGCTGGCATAATCGCCGCATCCCTATCAATATTACACATTAAGAGCATTTACACATAAGAATATCTAATCCAAAACAGCCAAGCTGTAAAAAAACAGTGCGGCCCTCAAAAAGGCTATGGTGAAAAAAGATGTGAAATCCAAGGTGGCGGCCAAGAAATGGCTGTGATGGTAGATTAATGGTAAAAATTTTAATAACGACAATTCAGGTGAATTTTTGTGCCGCTTGGTCTTGGCAAAAAATTCACCTAAATTGCCGTTATTAAAATTTTTACCATTAATCTACCATCACAGCCATTTCTTGGCCGCCACCTTGGATTTCACATCTTTTTTCACCATAGCCTTTTTGAGGGCCGCGCTGTTTTTTTACAGCTTGGCTGTTTTGGATTAGATTTCATTTCTTTTTGTATTTCTATACCCCCAAAGCCGGCCATAGCGGCTTTGGGACTTATTTAACCTGTCTTTTTTTCTTTACCACAGGAAGAAGAAAAGATGAAGCAGATGTACTTTAAATATTTCTGATTTTATCAGTAAATGTACAAATTATATATATATATAATACATATATTTATTACAGAACTCTGATGGTGGTTTCTTTGTAACTGAACACTCTACAAGGTGACTTCTTCTTGCTGCTCTCTCTACAGGGTGAATTGTTTGTAGCTGAATAATCTACAAGATAACTTTTTCTAGCTGATCTCTCTATAGGGTGATTTGTTTGTAGCTGAACTATCTACAAGGTAACTTCTTCTAGATGATCTCTCTACAGGGTAATTTGTTTGTAGCTGAATTCTGTGCAGGTGATTTGTTTGCAGCTGAGCTCTTTACAGAATGGTTTCTTTGTAGCTGAACTCTCTACAAGGTAACTTCTTCTAACTGGTCTTTCTACAGGGCAATTTGTTTGTGGCTGAATTTTCTACAGGGTGATTTCTTTGAAGCTGAACTCTCTACATGGTGGTTTCTTTGTAACTGAACTCTCTACAAGGTAATTTCTTCTAGCTGATCTCTCTACAGGGAGATTTGTTTGTAGCTGACTCTCTACAGGTGATTTGTTTGCAGCTGAACTCTCTACATGATGGTTTCTTTATAGCTGAACTCTCCACAAGGTAACTTCTTTTAGCTGATATTCTAGCTGATCTCTCTACAGGGAGATTTGTTTGTAGCCAAACTCTCTATAGGTGATTTCTTTGCAGCTGAACTCTCTACATAGTGGTTTCTTTGTAGCTGAACTCTTTACAAGGTAATTTCTTCTAGCTGATCTCTCTACAGGGAGTTTTGTTTGTAGCTGAACTCTCTACATGATGGTTTCTTTGTAGCTGAACTCTCTACAAGGTAACTTCTTCTAGCTGATCTCTCTACAGGGAGATTTGTTTGTAGCTGAACTCTCTACAGGTGATTTGTTTGCAGCTGAACTCTCTACATGATGGTTTCTTTGTAGCTGAACTCTCCACAAGGTAACTTCTTCTAGCTGATCTTTCTACTGGGTGATTTGTTTGTAGCTGAACTCTCTACATGATGGTTTCTTTGTAGCTGAACTCTCCACAAGGTAACTTCTTCTAGCTGATCTTTCTACTGGGTGATTTGTTTGCAGCTGAACTCTCTACATGATGGTTTCTTTGTAGCTGAACTCTCTACAAGGTGACTTCTTCTACACTGTTAAAAATAAAGAGTAACCACCACTCTGAAGAGTTCCCAGTGTAGGGAGGATTTAACACCCCATGGAGAGTAACCAACACTCTGAAGAGAATAACCATTACTCTGAAGAGTAAGTGATACCACCTTCAGAGCATGTGTTACTCCCCAGTTACTCCTTTAGAGTAATGGTTACTCTCCAGGGGTGTTAAATCCTCCCTACTCTGGGAACTCCTTGAGAGTTGTGGTTACTCTTCATTTTAACAGTGTAGCTGATCTTTCTACAGGGAAATTTGTTTGTAGCTGAACTCTCTACATGATGGTTTCTTTGTAGCTGAACTATCCACAAGGTAACTTCTTCTAGCTGATCTTTCTACATGGTAATTTGTTTGTAGCTGAACTCTCTACAAGGAAACTTCTTCTAGCTGATCTCTCTACAAAGAGATTTGTTTGTAGCCAAACTCTCTACAGGTGATTGCTTTGCAGCTGAACTCTCTACATGGTGGTTTCTTTGTAGCTGAACTCTCTACAAGGTAATTTCTTCTAGCTGATCTCTCTACAGGGAGTTTTGTTTGTAGCTGAACTCTCTACATGATGGTTTCTCTGTAGCTGATCTCTCTATAAGGTAACTTCTTTTAGCTGATGTCTCTACAAGGTCACTAGTTTGTAGCTGAACTCTCTACATGATGGTTTCTTTGGAACTGAAGTCTCTACAAGGTGACTTCTTCTAGCTGATTTTTCTAGAGGGTGATTTGTTTGTAGCTGAACTCTCTACAAGGAAACTTCTTCTAGCTGATCTCTCTACAGGGAGATTTGTTTGTAGCTGAACTCTCTACATGATGGTTTCTTTGTAGCTGAACTATCTACAAGGTAATTTCTTCTATTTATCTCTCTACAGGGCGATTTGTTTGTAACTGAACTCTCTACATGGTAGTTTCTTTGTAGCTGAACTCTACAAGGTGATTTCTTCTAGCTGAACTATCTCTTTCCATAGTTGCATGAACTCCCTACAAGGTAACTTCTTTTAGCTGATCTCTCTACAGGGTGAATTGTTTGTAGCTGATCTCTATACAGGTTACTTGTTTCTTGCTGATCTCTTGAATTCTCTTCAGGGTGACTGCTCTATTAGAGTATCTCGATCTCGCACTTGCTGCACCAAGTTGGATTTCGTGTTATAACTCCGTGGCTTTAAGTCTGATTCTTCTACGCCATTGAAGAGCCTTTCTAAGATGATTGCTCCATCTATACAGCGATTTTCAAAGCATTACCCCAAGCGGTTTATCTGGTAGGCGTGGCAAGTATAGTAGTTTTTATTAGCTAATCTCGATTGCGTAATTGTTACACACTGTTGGTTTTTTCGTTGTATCTTCCTGGTTTTTAGCTCGATTTCTTTCAAACCACAAAAGGTTTGAGGTTCAATAGTTAACCTATTCACCCACCGATTTTCAGCTTCTTCCCATACGCGGTTTACCCTGTAGGCGTGACAACATATTGGTGTTATTTTTCGTGAATAATCGCTCATAACTCTTTTGCTGTTTATCGTATTCCAGCCAAAGTTGGTACAGTGATGCGCCGTTATATCCCCCTTCTGTGTGCCAAATTTCAAGGCAATCGGATATTGCGTTCGCGTTTTATAGCAGTTTTTGTAAGTGTGCGAAAAGAGGAAGAAAAAAAACGAAGAAACTAAGCCAATTTTTGAAGTCGCATATCTCGGGAACGCTTGAAGCGATTTCGCTCAAATTTGGAATGTGGAGTGTTGAAGGTGGAGGGAATGTCCACAGCAAAAATCGTCTTGTTTCATCAAGGCATCACAGAGCTACGGAGGTGCGAAAATTGCGTTTTCTTTGTTCCTGTCAATATACTCACGGGTGTTGCGCGCCGGCTTCTTGGGCCGCACGACACACTACCGTGTGTCTTGATTGGTAGCAACTATATCTAGGATAATAATTAAATTCATGTTTATTAAAATATTGAGGTAGGTATAAAAAATATAAACATGTTAGATAAGTATGTACATATTAATGTTAAGTAAAAAATCTCCGTAGAAACCTTTTGATGTCATGGCACTGTAGGACGTAAGTCAGATTGCTCAAAGTAATGGAGCACAATAACATTAGAGCAGCTAAGTCTAGGAAATAGCTTGCACGGTATACATCTTCTAATTCATCTTGGTGAACATCACATTCAGGTCTGTACCCAGCAATGGAACAAGCGAAGTAATTTTGTAGTTGCTCAACTGTAGAGTTCGCTGATAGTAGTATATCAGTGAAATGTGCTAAAAGGACGAATATAACTAAAATGTAGTACCAGAATAGAACAAACAGTTTGGTCTCTGGAGTTGAAAAACCAGTCCAGAAACTTTTAAGCAACACAAGAATATCTTTTGGATTGCATGAGTATTCCTCTTGTGATCTAGCTGCATTCATCTGTAAAATTTAATACAATATAATTATTATCACTAGAATTATTTAATAGTATGCTTCAATACCATGATAGTTATGCATGACAAATAGTGTTGTGAACCGGTATGGAAAAACCGGTTATTAACCGGTATTGTCTAGGTCAAGCCAATTATTGGCTAAGAAGCCTTTTAACCGGTTTTGCCCACCCACTTGGTAAACCATAAATTACCCCTGCTGACAATTGCAAGTGTTAAACATCACAACATAACCTGTGTAAATATGTGCTTGTAATAGCTGTTATTGTTAGGCAGGATGTTGATGGTCATTTTGGTACCACCCTAAGGCTTCCAAAAGGCATGTTTAGTGCCATAATGTCTGCTAATTTACAATCAGACAATAACCGGTCAATATCCAATTATTCACCTTCCAATAACCAGTTTTAGTAAACTCTGCAGGTTCACAGCACTAATGACAAAGCCAGTTTATGGTTGGCTTTGGGCATATATTTAAACTAAGTGAAATCCACGCAAAAACAGCCAAGCTATATAAAAGGGTATGGCCTTCAAAAAGCCTGGGTGAAACAAGTTGAAAGGTGGTGACCATGAAATGGCTGCAATGATGTTGATGATAATAAATGCGTTAAATTTATTATTATCCACATCATTGCAGCCATTTCATGGCCACCACCTTTGATTTCACAACTTTTTTTACCCAGGCATTTTGAAGGCCACACCCTTTTATACAGCTTGGCTGTTTTTGCGTGGATATTATTAGCTCAATTTATCAATATTTCCTGACTGCTGTATTAGAGTAAGTTACTGCTCTATTAGAGTATCTTGATCATTTTCTGCGAAGTGTGAATAATCAGCAGAAACAGTTAACATTACACATTTTCATATGAATGCAGTAATAATGTGTAATGTGTCCATATTTTGTTACATTTTTGGCACACACATTGCAGATTTTAATTAAAATTCTTGAAAATAGCTATGCTGGCATTGCTAACCTATTATGCTCGCAATTATGCTGGCATAATTGGCCCAAGCCTATATCTATCTTTTTCTTCCTTTTCAACAGCACAACATAGCTTTGTAAGATTTTATGCATCAATTTTATTAAACTTTATTGCTTCACACACGCAGTGACATGCTTTCTATGGCCTATTGCTGATTGTTCTAATAGGATGTGACTGCTCTATTAGAGTATCACTATTACTAGTACACTGTCTTGACAAGCGTTGTTTTACTGTAGCTAACATTGAATACATATGTATGTGGAATTAGTATCTGCATACAGTGTGACTACAGAACATATCAAAAAAGTACTGTACACTTACTCGACGTAAAATCCAAAACGTTGTAAGTAACATACTCAAACCAATTGTAGCTCCAATTGCAATTGGCAATGTGAATGTATGAAAGAAAACATTAGGGTCAATAGGAACACACACATCTGGTGGAAATGTGTCAATCTGGTAGCCTGACGTACCAGCAATAATAGCACCAGGAAGAGATCCCAATACTAGTACAATTGTCACTTCTATAGCATGACATTTTGTAGCATGATTCTCCATAAACATCTTGGCCTTTAGTGGAAATGCCAATGCAAAAAGCAAGTGTCCTAAATGAAATAGCCAGAAACCCAAGAAGTAGAGAAATCCCGTTTGTACGATGAATCCTATAAATTGACAACACCCACAACAGTGAACAACTATATAACACCAGTCCTATACCATTATGTATGTAACACATGTAACATCAATGTTTGGACTCAGCCCTGGCCTGGCCTATTACACTCAAATTTTTCCCTACTATGCTTTTGAACAGTTCTCAGCCTATTATGCTCACATTATTATGCTTTCAAAATCAAGATTATGACCCAGAACTGACTGTTTTATTTAAAATATAATCAGTTTTCCTGACTGCTGTATTAGAGTATCTCAATCTTAGTTCTGCAAAGTGTGTGTAGCCAGCCAAGAAACAGTTCACCTAGTGTTTTGAGTAATACAGCACTCCCTTGATTATTCAAACCTCTATTATCCAAACACTTGATTATCCGAACAGTAGAAATGATTGCTCTCTATTAGGGTGTTTTGTCTAAGATGTATGTTCTATTTGAGTATTTGAATATATGAATGGGCTTCAATTATACAAACGTTTGATTATCTAACATACCTTGGTCCCAAGGGGGTTGGATAATTGAGGGAGCACTGTATTCATGCATTTGAAACAGTTCTTTTTGTAGGGTGAGATCTTTAATGCTGTAACAATAAGAATTGTGTTCATTATTTGCTTTTCTGGCACATGCATTGCACGTTTTAATTAGATTTTTGAAAACTTTTGCTATTATGCTGGTGTTGTGCTTGATGCTTTTGATTACCTATTAAGCTTTAAATTATGCTGGCACAACCAGTTAGGGTCTAGTTTGGATAGAGTTTGCAGTAAAACTGTTCTGTGTCATAAAAGTAATGCATGTACATAAGTACAATTAACGTCATTAATACCGTATAGAGGCAAACTTTGGTGGGGATAAACTTTGGCAAATAGCCAGCTAAATTACATTTGGCGAAATAAAATTTGGCAAATTCAAGCTCAGTCTTTGGCTATTAAGATGCTATTCTCAGGCGCTACTATTTACTCTTGAGTAAACCCATGAGACTAAAACATGCATCTTATTAAAGCACACCTTGTTTATTTTTGAGACTTAATAGCATTGGCCACTATAATGAGATGGAAAAATGGCCACTAAGTGAGATTTATAGTTTGCCATCATCGGCAGAAATGACATAATTATATTGGATAAAATTTACAGAAAAAAGACTGACATTTTCTTAAAATAATACATTCAAATATTCAAATAAAGCAATCAAAGTTCCTTAGAACATAAAAATATAGTTGAAATGCTTATATTCTGGTACATTTTACAGCTTCTGTGGGACTGTAGCTCCCATAGATTCCATACATAATAATGAATTAGTCAACCCCCTATTCACATCAACAACTTCTGCCACCACCTTCACTTATAGAAACCAGTTGTACTCACCTTGTGCTAAACAGTATCTTGTTGGAGACTGCAGTGCCTCGAGCAAATTGTGATCAGAGCAGAGAAACTTTGAGGAGCCAATTGATAATGGGAGTATGAGCAATATCACTATATAAAAACAAATTAATTAGTTATGGTAAACACTACATATGTGCAGTTTAATCAGATAAGACTACCAAATACATTGTAACTGTAGTGTTGGTCAAGTGTAAAAAAACTATTATGTACTCACAGCTTATGGTGATATTTGGCAGCCTACAAGCACACAATCTCTCACCCTTAAGCATTATGAATATAAATCAAAATAGCTACCAAACACATTGAGTGTGTCATAAATATATTAATTTTGTAAACTTGGGGTGTAAAAGGTAACCATTTTAATATTGAGAGAACTGCAGCAGAACTGTCTTTTAGTGGTATAGACCTTTGGATAATGTGTTAAACATGCATCAGCCAAAAAAGTAAAGAAAAATCTCTACATCAGTTTGCCTGGTCTCGACAATAACAAGCACCCAACCATGATGTCACATTGTCACCTATTTAATACTACATAGTGTCTTGATTCACATGAGATGTAATCATACAATCTAATTCACAATCTGTGCATGAATAGTGTCTCTACATTGTGAACCACTTTACTAAATAATGTGTAAGACAATACTAAACTTACAAATTATAATAACATCGATGGTATTGTAGACAATGTAGATCTGAGGGAAACGAAACCTACAGAGTAAGAAGGTAATAGCTACACACATACAGCAAGGTGAGATGCCATATGAATACAATACACATGACAAACATATATACCAAGATGCACCACACCAAATACATAGGACAGACTATCTAACATGTACCATTACTTATCCACAATGCTCTAAAGGGCCTTAGTATTCTGAAATGTTCAGGGGGCTAGTCAAGAATGTAACAAACTTAGAAGGGTGGTTGTGGTCTTGTAATGGGCCTAACTTTGTGAAAAATGCTATCAAAAATTACACAAAAATCAAACAGACAGTTATTGATGTAGCTAAATGCATGTGGGAAATTTACACCAAAAATTTGTTCCTGAAATGTTCTCCCTAACATTAATAAACATAAACTTAGACTAAAATTTTATAATTAATTTTTGCGGCTTTTATGAAGTACAGTGGCTTAAAATCTTTAAAATAGCAGCAGGGTATTAAAAGATCTGAAATTTTACATAAAATCAATACAACACCTTTTTAATTTGCTTTTTCCAACTACATAATAATAGTGTGTCACTTACATTGTCTTCCTATTCAGAATACAAGTTATTAATGTAATCAATCCTCCAACTATACCAACACCTTGAAACAAAATTTGTAAAATTTTTCCAACAACCTCATAATCATGAGATAGTAGTGAGAACTCTGAACACACTGGTAGACAAAAAGTATCACAAAACAGATCAAACTGGTCTGCACAAGTGAGCTGAGGAGCTCTTGAGAAAGTCAAGTTACCATCTTCAGTAAAGCTCTGACAGTCTGGAATAGATATGTTGATGAAGTTTTCCAGCAGTCTCCACTCAAGAGCACAATCATTGTCACGGATATGTACACACTCTTCACTCAAGTCTACAGAATCACCTTCACCACACAATGAATCTGATGCATTACAAAAGAATGGCAGAGCAGAAGAACTACATTGATCATTTTGTAGTGTTGTACTAACAGCAAGTACTGACTGTGCTAATTGTAATGGTCTTTGTAGACATAGTTGTTGAATTGAATTATCTTGTGTGGTCAGAAATGGAATGTCCGGACACAAGTCATTGAGTCCAACATTAGCCTCTAGTGAGAATGCATTTGCATTGACCTATAAATTAGAATGGATACATTACAATTATAGCAATCCAATGCTAGGTGACTACTGTATTTGTCTATTTTTGGTGCAAGCTAGCTGAAACAAGCAATTACAAATGTTGAAATCTAGCAATTACTGTATGATCCATTCACAGCTCACCATGTTCCTTTATTGTGATACAAATACTACACAGGAATAATAGTTAAATTGGATGTTACCTACATTTTGTATATGCACATGATAATGCTACAAACACTTAGTACAGAAAATACATAGTATTTTCAGGTAATACAGAGGGAAAAAAGGCACAAGCCTGTGAGTCCTGCACATGTACAAAATAAAACTAAACCATTATTAAAGATAATAATTTATCAAATTTTAAAGTTGTTTTACTGATTCAAGTTATACTAGTTCATTAAGTAAATTATTCATTGATCTTACATGTATGTAAAAGAAATTACTTCGAATATACTGTATTTCAAGTTACTTGACTGTTCTTGATTTTTCATATAAACGGCAAAGAGCTTCATGTACAGTGCTACTAAATGTTGTGGCAGGTGGCCTGGGTAATGGAAGCTTTTGTAGAGAAAATGAAAGCTCATTGAATACAAACAGATCATACAGCAGTGCAAATGTTTCCTGAAAAGTTACAAAGTTTTCTGGTTAAATTTATGACTTCATGTAGTTAATTTTAGGTCAGTGACTCTGAAATCATATAATTATACTGATTTCCACAGAAATCACTGCAATCATATACTGTACTGCCTTAGGCATTTCACCATCCAAAGTTACGGCTTCTGTTGTCACAATGAAGGCTTCAGTTGAAGTAAAGTGGTGTCTATTAAAACTATGAATACTTGAACCTGACATTCATTTTGGTAATGATGTAATCTACCTTACTGAATCAAAACATTTATTGAAACAAAGAAACAAGGCATTTATAGAAACCAGTCATAATTCAAGGCCATAGCTACTTTCAGGCAATATGGTGTATTGATTTTGAATTATCCCCTACATAGATTTTTTTAAATGCCTATTTTGTTAAGAAGACAACATGCACATTTCCAGTTTGCAAATGTTTACTTTTTATAGATTTTAATGCAGCACTTGTATCTGCCAACAAATTGAAATGAAGAGGATTATGTAACACATACACAACGGTGCTTTGTACTATATGGGATACTAATGTATTTAGTACCTAACAGACATGTCCACTAATAATACAGGTATGCAAAGGCATGATAAAGCACTACAATACACATGGAAATTTGTTTGTACAACTTGTATATGCTGTGTTAATTTTGTTGCTCTTAAAAAAATGCTGTTTAATATAATGACCTACGCAACTACTCTATAAAGAGTTTATGTGCTCCTTAGCTTTGCTTTTTTATGTGCCAGAGGCTTTATGTGCTGTGATTTGATAGAATAAATTTTGCTCAACTTGGGAGGCTTCAATACAAGCATTACAACCTCAAAAATAAACTACTGTAAGCTAGAATCTTTTACTATAGAGCGGTATCATCCGGTAAATGGAAAATATCACAATACAGCAGTATATAGTACATTTTTCATGTATGTAGTAACTATAGTGGTCAGGTGTAACAACACAATGGGAAATCCCTGTATGTTTCACAATGTAATAATCAGTTGAGCACTTACTTCGGGTGGATTCTTAATCAGCAAGTGTTCTTATATAGAATGATGCCAAGTTTTGTGAATTCTGTTAAGGGTAACACCTTGCTTTTTGAGGGTTTCCCACAAATTTCTCCAATAGGAAATTGCATGGAGTGCATATTATGTTTTAATCAATAGTAAATAAATGTCACTATGGTAATGTTAGAGTATAACCCAGATGGCATTGTACAGAGCAAGGCAAAGGCTTTAATATATTATTGTATAGCGTGCTGTAGAGATTATGGGTGTTAATTACTGCTTTTGTACTGTATAGCAGGAAAGTTTGGCAGGAGGAAACTTTGGCAAATTTACCGTGATAGGATTTTGGCAAGAGAAAGGTTTGGAGAATTTGTTACAACCTAAAAGGCTGCAGCACATGTTGCTGTCAGACCTTCATTGCTGGTCACTGTAAAGTTTATTGGACAAATCTCTTTATGCATCATTAAGCCTGCTAGACAAAATCTAATAATGTCATCCCCGGATTTTAGTTTGTTGAAACACCACTCACTCACCAAATTTGTTAAACTTTCTTCACACCAAACTTTCTGGCTATACGGACAGTACTTAGTATAAAATACATGTATTTTACATTGACTCCCAATAGCATGTTTTGATATGATAAGGCTTTTGCCATGCACCACAAGCTGCATGCCTGGAAGCCACATATTACTATAAATAAATAAAGCAACCATGAACCTCCCTACAAACAACCACACTTTACAACCTTACCTTTCTACATACATGTTATTCACTTGTTCAGTCTGAATTGGATGAACAAGTTTACTTATGTAGTAGCCGGCCATGGCCTGCCATATCTTGTGTACCAGGGTGGTCATAGTTTGAATATCATCGTACCAGTTTAAAAAGCACACTATATATACTACAATACTGGCATACTACTCAGCACTACTATAATGGCCAAATTTATTGAGCAGAACCTTTATAAAATATGCTAAATTTACATGCAATACACATAAAAGCGCACCAAATCTAGGAGGTAGGACAAATACTTTTGAATATTGCAGTGTACTGTATTTCCTCAAGCTGTATTCGAATTAACATCTGTCTCAATTATAAGCTGGACAGTTTCCAGCTTATAAATTTGGAAATAAATTTCTGGTCCCGAATAGAGACCCAGGCTATTAATGGAGTCTACTGTTAGTAGTTCCCTTGCTGCTGCTGTTTCTTCAAACTAAAATTAACAATAATTATATGGGAACAATGTGGAGTCTGAAAATTATAACCTGAAGGCCCGAAGCTGTAGTGCATGAGCAAAGCTGTAGTGCATGAGCGAAGCGAGAGTGCCAGAGGGTTTATAAATTTCATAGACTCCACATTGTGCCTGTATAACTGCTTTAGACTCTGACTATTTTTACATTACACTCAGATAGCTTACCTCATCCATGGCTGTTTTTACTGTAGGCTCGGCAAAAGCGGCTGGTTTTCTTGCAATAATACTAGCACCATGGCAACTATGCATGCTCACGTGACAAAATAAGTTCCCTTGTTACGTCACTGTACGTGAAATATGCATACTGATTGGATAAACCTAGATTTTGAGCATATGTTATATTGTGCCTGAAGGCATGGAGTATATAAGAAAACAAGGTGGAGTATATGAGGTTTATTACCCACCCAAAACAGCCTAAATAGAGTCTGAGTTTAGTGGGATTGGTAGTGATCTGGAATGTACATAGTTCCATTACCATTTCACATGGCCTCGTCCTACCCAAATGTGCCAAATCTGTGTCAACTAACAATAGAATAAATTTTACACATAAACACAACTGTGTAAACATTGGTTAATAATAATGTCTAAAAATCTGATAGTTTTGTTCATGGTAGATCTAGCAATGGGATACTACCATGAACATCCCACAATGGTAGGGATGTCGATTTGTAAAAGTTGATTTTTTGGTTTGCAGACCCTACACATGCATATGGTACTATTCTACAAAAGTGGATGTAACAAGTGGGATAATGAGCAATTTTGTAAGTTGCAAGACAAACCTGTATAGCTTACAGTGAAGCACACTATACTTTTAGTTAGTAGTGAACGTCATAATAATGACAATATACAGGAATAGCTACAAGGTAAGGTAAGGGGGACATATAGACTCAGGGGTACACAACTACGTACCTGAAACACAGGTATATAGCTGGATCCCTGGCAAGACAAAACCATAAAATACAATGTACACAATTACAACATTACAGTTAAAAGTTCCGTAATATCCCACAATTCTGACTAGCAAGCATTGAAGATCCTACATTGTATAACTATGTCCATTATGTAACAACATGATCTGTACCACAAAACAAATTTCCTGTTTGCACTAGACAACCAGACACTATACATCTGGTGTGGGTGAAAAAAGGAAACTGTGTAGGTGAGAGGAAGTAGTGTCTTTTTCACCCACACAAAATAACTTTTAGCTATAGCTAGCTAACAAGTCACACGTAGTTATGTACAGCATTAGTCATGCATATATGAGGCCACTTACTGAGCAGGTATCAAGATCCACATCAAAATCTCCACTGAATGATGAAATATCAGGAATTGACGGAGAGTTCACATAATATAATATTGTTGGTATTTGTAATAAAGTTATTATCAGTAATATCGAACATATCAAGATGGCCATTTGATATGCGGTTTTGGGATCTCCGCGGACATCGACGCAACCTGTAGCAAGATCTGTAACTTCATGAAGTTGAGTTGATCTGAGATCTCTGATTGAATGACATGACAATCTCGACTCCGTTATTGACTCCAGTTCAATCGCTTCTACCGTTGCATGGTCAGGTGATTCCACGTCTTCCCTCGAAGTCCTCTTCGTTTTCATATTATCGTCACAATAATTATATTGCTTATACTTTAGACCTCGCTTTAGACCAACACGTAACCCGCTCGTGGTCAACCGCACTAACTTAATTAAAAGTGGTGTATTGCGTACCATTACGTTATTGGATTATGCACACTATAATGACATTATTGTATTACGTATACAATTACGTACAATATACAGGATCGTACATGGTGGGCCCAAAGACAAACTCGTAGGCGTAACACATCCTTAGCACTATCAACATCAAAATTTTGTCACAGTTCTACCAAAGCAGCTGAGTAGCTACATGCATACAGCTAAGAGTAGGTATAATATACTGTTATGTTAGCTACATTCGGCAAAGCCCACCAGGGGTATTAAAGGCTGATATATACACTGTGATAATGTAGAAGTAGCTATAATCTCTCTAATCATAGTTTAAAATGCATATCCAATGATTGACTAAACCGTACACTGTATATTGTCACTATTGTAACATAAATGAGCACCTAAAGCAGTGGCGGATCTAGGATTTTTAAAAGGGGGTTTCTGAAAGTTGAGTATATAGACGGGTTGCCTATTTAGGGCGTGTCCCTTGTGTAACGCAAGAAAACGCGACTTTCCGTTTTACGCATGATTACAATGTTGGTCAAGAAGTCAACAAAAAACCCATTTTAAAAAAAAGGTTGACATACGTTTTTGATTCTTCAAAGGTACAAGGTGAGTTAAAATCATCCAGTCTATCATTCTAAGTAGTAGCAAAGTCTTACAAAGAATGTTTTCAGCGAGTTTTATCGCTTTCCAAAAACCCGAGATTGAGAGAAAATCATCTTCTCGCTCAGCCTTCACCTTACACGCTGGATATGTTATAGCTCGAACTTTTCTCTATAACATACTTTCTGTTCTAAAGGCTGGCTAACTCTTGCTTGCTAAAGTTAATCGAAACGTTCATTTTCTCCAATAGCCGTAATACATTTTTGACTTAGCGAACTCGGAAAGTATGTGGAAAATTTACGGCAAAACGACCACGCCTTAAAAAGGCAACCCGTCTATAGCTGAATAAGGCATCTGATGACATTTCTCCATAAAATTTTGAGATTTTAAAAACTCTGAGATCGGATTTTAGGCTACTTTTAGTTGGCAATTACAATAAATCCAATGCTTTAAACTGTAAATACTATAGCTAACTATAGGGCAAAGATGGTGACTATATAAGCTGCAGCTTTGATTGCTCTATTAGAGTAGTTACTTGACTGCTCTATTAGAGTATCTCGATCGTTTTTTAATGCAGTGCAGGGGCGGATCCAGGGGGGGCTTTGGGGGCTGATGCCCCCCCCCCCCCCTTCATATTTAGACTTTACTTGATCAATATGCTGAGTATTATAATGAAATTTTGTCTTAGCATAATTATTATTATTATTTATTTATTGTTAATCAGCAGGACCCTCCAGGGGTATAATGCTGATGTGCAATTACATGTGTACAATTTCAATTAGTTACTTAACTATATAAGTATGTACAATTACGACAAGTTACTTAATTATATACATATGTACAATTACAATAATAAACTATAAAAATATATACAATTACGATAAGTTACTTAACCATATACATAAAAGGGGCTAATTTTTGCTTAAATTCTTCAACACAGTCAGTCTCAATAATCTCAGCATCTAATCTATTCCATTCTGGTACAGTTCTTGGGAGGAAGGAATATTTATATACATCAATTCTTGGTTGGTAAGGTACTAGTTTAAAGTTTTGTGAGTGTCGGGTCCGTAATACAATAGATTTAAATGGGAGATAACAATTATATGATCATTAATAATACAAATACTCATAAAACCACCTTATAAACATCTTTCCAAGGTATTATCAGTGGATTTATGCTAAAGTTTATGCAACAAGGACCCGTATCAGCATTGGAGGTGTACAAGACCGAGGTACTCTAATAGAGCAGTCAGCTAGCTAACTACTCTAATAGAGCATTCACTGGAAACATGTAGTTGATTCTGTTATGGAATTTTTCCAAATCTGCCTGCACCTGTACATACAATGAAGTGCATTGGTTTGTTTAAAGGGCTTCATTCATCAACTTGTGCAGTTAATAATATGTATGGCAATACTTAATTCAGGTACACAATTTCCATTGAAAGTGCTCTCAGATTCAATCTTGTATTGTTCAAATTTCAAAATTTTCCACTTTCAACATTATTATTCTAACATGCACCTATTCAGTGTTGTGCAATTGTGAGAGGGGTGCATCATGTATTTGGTTGTCTGCATCTACCCAAACTTTTCCATTAGCAAAATGCTTCAGAGAGCCATACCTATAATCTAAAGGCAGTATATAAAATATCTATGGGCAGAAAATATTATGAATTTTATGTGGAAATGTCTCCAAATTGCAGTATTTTAGCATCTATTTTTCAAAATTTTCCTGGGGGGGGGGGGGGGCATGCCCCCAGACCCCCTAGTTCCAGCATGCGAAGGAAGTGTACTTCACACACTTCTACCCAAGAGATTAGTACCTTGAGTTAGCCCCCCCTTTTATAAATCCTAGATCCGCCCCTGCAGTGGGAGATGAAAAATGAGCTGTTGCTGAGGGTTTAATAGCTGTGAATGGTGTTAGTTAAGTGCAGCTGCATGCATGCTGCTGAAATACAGTCATATATATATAGTTGTATGATATGACAAACTGTCAGTACAACAATGTTTATGTATTTATATTGCCACTGAGCTAAATTTAAAAGGGTGTTTCTGTCGAAACCCCAGAAACCCATCTAGATCCGCCACTGTAAAGAAGCATGGAGAAGGTAACATCAAGAATTCATAATATATATACTAAGGAGAGTATCCTACTCTCATATACCCCTGTAGAAAGGCGTATCGTGAAGTTATGGCGTAACACTTCTGAGTTCGCCCGTTTTTCTTTGTATAATTAATGATGTCATTAGTTGAACATGGTATCGATTGAACGCGTGCCTACCAACGTCGCTAGCAACCAAATTAACTCCAACTTTCTCCCCCAACTACAATCGTTCCTTCATGGGTTAAGACCGCTTCGTAGGCGTTTCTTACTAGGCCATTCGCGAATACGGTTGTTCTGAGCGTCGCAAGTGTGAAACGGTGCTAACGATTCTTGCACTTTTACTGCTTCCTGTACGTCACAAACCACAACATCTTGTCGTTACGTCATAACTTCACGATACGCCTTTCTACAGGGGTATATGAGAGTAGGATACTCTCCTTAGTATATATATTATCATAGATAATAGAGTAAAGGGATAGGAAACGCAATAACGTGACGTCACAAAATACGTACATTTCTATTGGAATTCCGTGTAGTACGTCACGAACATACTCGTTACGCTTGCTGCGCTTGTATCAAAGAGAAACAAATTGTTGTAACGACAGAGTTTTGTAACCAACGACTGTAAAACTTCGCTACAGTGAACTCAAGTAAGTAATCGAGGGAAATAGGATGGTACCAACCCTCAAGGAAGTTATACGCAAAATTAAAGGAGATTGAAAGTGAAAAAAAACGGCCCAAAATTACTTTAAACCACCTTACTTTCTTCGTAAATATATTCTATCCTTTTAACTGTGATAAACCTATTCCTTACCATTTAACAGAGGGAATCAGAGAAAATATCGGAGCAAAACAGGAACTGTTGCTTGAAGAAACGACTAAGTATCTTCCATTTTTAACCAAAAGTTTAAACCACCTTGCAGTACAACGCAACGGTAAAAGACTGTGTTGGTGACACGCCTAGCTTACCACAAGATTCGAAAGTGGAACCGGCTATAAAAGAAGCGGTATGGACGAGGCATGAAGGTACGATGAGCGAAAGTGTGACAGCGTGTAACAATCACGGTTAATGCGATACGCTTTGTTACAAAATCTACGGTCTGAATTCTCTCGCCAAAATCTCTCACATAGGCCTAAATACTTACTGTAGTCTGTTGGATTACTATTTACGCTGCTTAGAACACTAATTCTCACAAAACTGTCTTGTCCTTTCAAGTCACGCGTAACGGAAATCAAACCGGAAATCGCTTGCGTTTCCTATCCCTTTACTCTATTATCTATGATATTATGAACTCTTGGTAACATGTATACTGCCAGCTTGCATGCAATTCATTTTACATTTTACTGATTTTAATAGAGCACTTGTATCTGCCAACAATTGAAGATGAAGAGGATTATGTAACACATACACAACATTGCTTATGTACATTACAGGATACACAGCAACACATTATATTTAGTACATCATAGACATGTTCACTAATAATACAGATATTATTACATGTAACATCAAAGATGGTGGGGCACAAGCGCAGTGTAATTAGCTATGAACATTTTGAATCATTTTAGGCTTGATTGTATATACCCACTAATACTACCATAATGCCATATTATAAGATAAAGTATACATAAGAGGCTAATGTCTTGTCAATAAATTTTTGTGGAGAAATTGTGAACTACATGATCTCTGCTATTTAGTACTACTGTACTAAATGATAATCATTATAATATTCCATCAGGTGTGACTTTGTCCAGTCACCTCCAGATGATCTGCTTTGTAGGATGATGTCATTATCCTGTACATGATGTGATCTTGAGTGTCTGCTGTCTGTAAATTCTGCCTGGGCCGTTACCTCAAGTCTGAAGTGATTAACCACAGCACAGTGTTTATTCTAGGACTGTTAGGGGGGGGGGGGAACTTCCCCCCCCCTAAAATCTCAGACTCACTCCCTAAAATTGTGAGTGACTGCTATGCTATACTAAGGTTAAACTTGTTATTAAATGGCACACAAAACATCAAAAATGCTATTAGATTAAATCTCAGTGTGTTTAATATGTAAAAATTTCCCAGGTTAAAAATTGCAAATCCAACCTTAAAATGCTATCAGATTCAATTTAATTTTAAAACATCTCCTATACAAGGTATACAACTAACAAAAATTTATATAGTGATGGCTATTCAATATCTGTGATTATCAAGTTCAGCTTCTTAGTTTTTTCTATATGCTTAACTCTCAAAAATGTCCTTAAATTCAATCTCAGAAAGTGTAACTTTCCAAGTCAGTTTACTTTCAAAATGGCATGCAGCCAGTCCAGATTTAATTTCAGAAAGCCGGATTTTAAAAAATTTCCATAATCATGGAAATACTCTAATATTCTGAGTAAATTCAATTTCAAATAGCCAGATTCAACATATTTTATGTATAGTGCACTATACTAAAAGAGATAATAATTATTGTGAACATGAGGTGCACATGCATGGTTGTCCCAGATATTACATCATTATGCTATCACTACTACACTTATGCATCGGTCAAGTTCTACAGAATCTGGCTGCACCTATATATGATCATAAAATCAAATTCAACACCCATGACACAGTGTTGTGAACTCGGACAACTATATATCTGTATTTCACCTAGTTACCCCCCAAATTCCTGATTCCCCCCCAAAGTGGAAATCCTAGAATAAACACTGCCACAGCAGTTGTCCTTATTGTTGTGAAGAGAATTTTCAGTCTGTGTCAAACAGAAAGAAGACAGCTTGCCATGTGCTTAACCTTCAGGTGTTCTGCCCTAACAAGTCCTAGGGTGTAGTTGGGTATAGAGAGTTACGAGGACCATCTTTACAAGAGCACTACAGCTAGCTAGCAATATTGAGTGTCTCTTCACTGAGGTGTGTTGTAGTAATGAGCGTGGTGTGGTAATCTAATGTAAACTACTTGAAGATCACTTGAAGTTGCATGGAATGTGAACTGCGTCAAATGAAGTGCAAATACACAGTATTGTGATGGTACAGGTAGCTACCAGTGGATCAACAGTAGTCATCAACAAGAGTGTCTCAAGTATCTGATGGAGTGTCAAAACCATTGTGAGGCCTGAGAACACGTGAGAAGGGAGGAGATGAGTGTACACTTAGAAAAGTGTCCGCTAGCAATAGTGAAGCGTCCATTTGCAGTTGTGGGTTATGACAGTGTTGTTAGAAGAGAGGAGTGGATGGGACATATGAAGGAGGCAGTAACTTGCCATCTTGGAACTGGAAGGAGCTAAAACTACTTTTGAGTTTAGAGGAACAACTGAAAGGTAAAGTACAGGAGGGTGAGGAGTTAGCTGTTACCAAGAATATCCTTACTAAAGCTACTGAAGATAACAGAAGGGAGTTAAATGAGGTGATAAAGAAAGCTGAGCAGATAATACAAGAGAGCATGAAGAAACTGAAGGAAAGGTTTGAACAAGAACTGTGAAGTTAAGAAAGGAAGTAATTAAAATTGACTAAACAAGAAATGGAAAATCAGATGGAAAATAATAAGCAGCTCCTTCAATGCTACAATGTCCCTAAAGTTGTGATAAATGTTATACAGTAATAATACAGATTTCAAAGGGTCTAAGTAGTACTGACTGGGTTTACAATGCCACCATTAATGTAAATTTCTTCACCTCTAGCACAGAAACCGTTACTTGCAGATTAGGCAGCAACTAATACCACTGGCATTGGCAATAACTTCTGCAGTGGCTTTAGAGGATCTAGTTTCGGCAGAAGCCAGGGTTTTAATTTGCTGCACTGTTTGTCACAAAGATTGACAATGATGTGCCAGAGAACTTTGAACCAACAACAGAGTTTGAACCAGTTGTGAAATTATCATGTGGTGATACAATGACCTAGCTCTGCACGATGAAGAAAACAATTTAAAATTATTTTCCAACATAACTTTTTCCTTTATCATATTAACGAAACAGTGAATCAGTGGAAAGAAAGAGGAGTGGGTAATATTAAAATACTAAAACATAAGAATACTGGTCGAGTGAGAATGGGAAATCAAGTGCTCAAAGTTTGTTGTAATCACATGATATTTAAGGGAATGAAACTTGCCCCATGTGATGACAAATCTTTTACCTGGTCAACCCTTAGTGATCTGTCATACCTTACACATGGGGAAGCAAGGGCAGAACAATCCACAGTGAAGTTAAAATATGTTGATGCAGCAACTGTGCATGCCTTGCTGTGCCAGGTGATTACAAATTAACACCCTCTAGTTTTAGTGCTATGGCCACACTATTGAGTGCTTTGCCTAGTATTGCTACGCCAATTGCCGAAAGGTATACCATTAAAGCCATTGTCCCTTGTTCACAGCATAAATCAGTCAGATATGCTTATGATCCTAGCAGATCTCAACCGAAAAGATCATTTAACACTACCAGCAGTGGGCCTAATGCAAGGTATAGAAACTAATAATTAGTCACGATCATTAACCTATCCAGAACTACGGTACCAGATTAAATTTTTGTAGCATTTAAATCTGAGCACTACCAGCAGTGGGCCTAATTCAAGGTAGTAACTAATAATTAGACACAATCATTAACCTACCCAGAACTATGGTATCAGAATAAATTTTTATACAAAAGTATACAATAACCAACCATGCATACATCCTGTTATTGTTGTTCATAATTTAGTTAATACATAATTGTTTGTTTCGGGCTATAATATTGGTTTGTAATAATTTAATGCTTCCATGTTTTAGACTATTTAGTTGCATGCATTATAAAAGCATGCTGTGGTCTATAATTTTTGTGTACATATGTGTACTCTACATATGTATATCATGCACTGTCAATCAAATCATTATGTAGTAATATGCAAGGTTAGGCTTTAACAACTGAAGATTACAGAAACGTAACTGTTTGCATGAATCCATACTTCATTGTCAGGCTATTCAGTTTAACATAGGGCCAGCACTCATGTCTATACTGCCATATTCAAAGCCAAAGTGTTCTGTATATATACTTCCATTTTGTGCCTTGTACAGTATGGTGATAAAATATACTTCACCTCAAATCATGTGAATGCTAGCTGTGGTGACACCATTGCTACATATCCCATGCACTAAGAGAGCAGTCAACAATTAATAAGGGTTGTGCTTACATCTGTTTCTCATTACATTTCCATTTTAAGTTAACTACAGGACTGCCACCACTGTATAGTCTTCAACATATACCTACAGTTTATAGCTGCTTTGACAGAGACTTTGTTGTGTTAGTACCTTATGAATAACGATAAACCTGTTTATAAATTCCATCATGAATCTTGATGGAATTATTTAGAGTGTTGTATGACAAACTGCCAATCACTTTTATAATAGTCATTAGAAGCCATGCACAGATCCTCTCTTAATTTCAATAAACAGGCACAATTCCAGGTTGTAATAATATCTAATCCAAAACAGCCAAGCTGTAAAAAAAGTGTGCGGCCCTCAGAAAGGCTATGGTGAAAAAAGATGTGAAATCCAAGGTGGCGGCCAAGAAATGGCTGTGATGGTAGGTTAATGGTAAAAATTTTAATAACGACAATTCAGGTGAATTTTTGTGCCGCTTCACAAAATTTACCTGAATTGTCATTATTAAAATTTTTACCATTAACCTACCATCACAGCCATTTCTTGGCCGCCACCTTGGATTTCACATCTTTTTTCACCATAGCCTTTCTGAGGGCCGCACACTTTTTTTACAGCTTGGCTGTTTTGGATTAGATTTCATTTCTTTTTGTATTTGTATACCAGCTTTGGGACTTTTTTAACCTACGTTTTTTTTCTTTACTACAGGAAGAAGAAAAGATGAAGTAGATGTACTTTAAATATTTTATCAGAAAATGTACAAATTATATATACTGTATAATACATATTTGACCGCATTTGCAAAAAGGGGTCTTCCACACACATCCAATTTGCCAACTTTGACAATTGATAACTTCAGATTGGAAAGAGCTATTGCCTTGATATTTGGGCAGTGGTGAGCACCACTATAGCTGAATACATGGTGAATTTTCAGATTAATATGTTACTTGAACACTGAGTTATGGTCTCCAACGTTTACGGAATTGGATGTGTGTGGAAGACCCCTTTTCGCAAATCCGGTCACATATATTGATTACAGAAATCTCCATGGTGGTTTCTTTGTAACTGGACACTCTACAAGGTGACTTCTTCTAATTGCTCTCTCTACAGGGTGAATTGTTTGTAGCTGAACGATCTACAAGGTAACTTCTTCTAGCTGATCTCTCTACAGGGTGATGTGTTTGTAGCTGAATTTTGTATAGGTGATTTGTTTGCAGCTGAGCTCTTTACAGAATGGTTTCTTTGTAGCTGAACTCTCTAAAAGGTAACTTCTTCTAACTGATCTTTCTACAGGGCAATTTGTTTCTGGCAGAATTTTCTACAGGGTGATTTGTTTGCAGCTGAACTCTCTACATGGTGGTTTCTTTGTAGCTGAACTCTCTACAAGGTAATTTCTTCTAGCTGATCTCTCTACAGGGAGATTTATTCGTAGTTGAATTCTGTACAGGTGATTTGTTTGCAGCTGAGCTCTTTACAAAATGGTTTCTTTGTAGCTGAACTTTCTCCAAGGTAACTTCTTCTAACTGATCTTTCTACAGGGTGATTTGTTTGTAACTGGACTATCTACAAGGTAATTTCTTCTTGCTGATCTCTCTACAGGGTGATTTGTTTGTAGCTGAATCCTGTACAAGTAATTTGTTTGCAGCTGAGCTCTTTACAGAATGGTTTCTTTGTAGCTGAACTCTCTACAGGGTGATTTGTTTGTAGCTGAAATCCCTACAAGGTAGCTTCTTCTAGCTGATCTCTCTACAGGGTGATTTGTTTGTAGCTGAACTCTCTACAGGTGGTTTCTTTGTAGCTGAACTCTCTACAATGTGACTTCTTCTAGCTGAACTCTCTACAAGGTGACTTGTTTCTAGCTGATCTCTCTACAGGGTGACTTGTTTGTAGCTGAACTCTCTACAGGTGATTTGTTTGTAGCTGAACTCTCTACATGGTGGTTTCGTTGTAGCTGAACTCTCTACAAGGTAACTTATTCTAGCTGATCTTTTTACACTGCATATTTGTTTGTAGCTGAGTTCTCTACAGGGTGATTTGTTTGCAGCTGAACTCTCTACATGGAAGTTTCATTGTAGCTGAACTCTCTACAATGTGGCTTCTTCTAGCTGAACTCTCTACAGGGTGACTTGTTTCTAGCTGAACTCTCTACAGGTGATTTGTTTGCAGCTGAGCTCTCTACATGGTGGTTTCTTTGTAGCTGAACTCTCTACAAGGTAACTTCTTCTAGCCGATCTTTCTACAAGGTGATTGAGTTTTTTGCAGCTGAACTCTTTACATGGTGGTTGCTTTGTAGCTGAACTCTCTAAAAGGTGACTTCTTCTAGCTGAACTCTCTACAGGATGATTTGTTTGCAGCTGAACTCTCTACGTGGTAGTTTCTTTGTAGCTGAACTCTCTACAATGTGACTTCTTCTAGCTGAACTCTCTACAGGGTGACTTGCTTTTAGCTGATCTCTCTACAGGGTGACTTGTTTCTAGCTGAACTCTCTACAGGTGATTTGTTTGCAGCTGAACTCTCTACATGGTGGTTTCTTTGTAGCTGAACTCTCTACAAGGTAACTTCTTCTAGCTGATCTTTCTACAGGGTGATTTGTTTGTAGCTGAATTCTCTACAGGGTGATTTATTTGCAGCTTAACTCTCTACAAGGTGACTTCTTCTAGCTGAACTCTCTACAGAGTGATTGATTTTTTTTGCAGCTGAACTCTCTACATGGTGGTTTCTTTGTAACTGAACTCTCTACAGGGTGATTTGTTTGTAGCTGAACTCTCTACAGGGTGATCTGTTCATAGCTGAACTCCCTATAAGGTAACTTCTTCTAGCTAATCTCTCTACAGGGTGATTTGTTTGCAGCTGAACTCTACATGGTAGTTTCTTTGTAGCTCTACAATGTGACTTCTTCTAGCTGAACTCTCTATAAGGTGACTTGTTTCTAGCTGATCTCTCTACAGGGTGACTTGTTTCTAGCTGAACTCTCTACAGGTGATTTGTTTGCAGCTGAACTCTCTACATGGTTTATTTCTTTGTAACTGAACTCCCTGCAAGGTGACTTCTTCTAGCTGATCTCTCTACAGGGAGATTTGTTTGTAGCTTAACTCTCTACAGGTGATTTGTTTGCAGCTGAACTCTCTACAAGGTGATTTCTTCTAGCTGATCTCTCTACAGGCCGATTTGTTTGTAGCTGAACTCTCTACATGATGGTTTCTTTGTAGCTGAACTCTCTACAAGGTGATTTCTTCTATAGCTGATCTTTCTACAGGGTGATTTGTTTGTAGTTGAACTCTCTACATGATAGATTCTTTGTAGCTGAACTCTCTACAAGGTGATTTCTGCTATAGCTGATCTTTCTACAGGGTGATTTGTTTGTACCTGAACTATCTACATGATGGTTTCTTTGTAGCTGAACTCTCTACAAGGTAACTTCTTCTAGCTGATCTCTCTACAGGACAATTTGTTTGTACCTGAACTCTCACATGATTGTTTCTTTGAAGCTGAACTCTCTACAAGGTGATTTCTTCTAGCTGATCTTTCTACAGGGTGATTTGTTTGTAGCAGAACTCTCTACAAGGAAACTTCTTCTAGCTGATCTCTCTACAGGGAGATTTATTTGTAGCTGAACTCTCTATACATGATTTGTTTGCAGCTGAATTCTCTACATGATGGTTTCTTTGTAGCTGAACTCTTTACAAGGTAACTTCTTCTAGCTGATCTCTTTACAGGGTGAATTGTTTGTAGCTGAACGATCTACAAGGTAACTTCTTCTTACTTATCTCTCTACAGGGTGATTTGTTTGTAGCTGAACTTTCTACAAGGAAACCTCTTTTAACTGAGCTCTGTACAGGGTGAATTGTTTGTAGCTGAACTATCTACAAGGTAACTTCTTCTAGCTGATCTCTCTACAGGATGATATGTTTGTAGCTGAACTATCTACAAGGTAACTTCTTCTAGCTGATCTCTCTACAGGGTGATTTGTTTGTAGCTGAATTCTGTATAGGTGATTTGTTTGCAGCTGAGCTCTTTACAGAATGGTTTCTTTGTAGCTGAACTCTCTACAAGGTAACTTCTTCTAGCTGATGTATCTACAGGGTCACTAGTTTGTAGCTGAATTCTCTACATGGTGGTTTCTTTGTAACTAAACTATCTACAAGGTGACATCTTCTAACTGATCTTTCAACAGGGTGATTTGTTTGTAACTGAACTCTCTACAAGAAAACTTCTTCTAACTGATGTCTGAACAGGGTGATTTGTTTGTAGCTGAACTCTCTACAGGGTGATTTCTTTGTAGCTGTTCTCTATACAGGTTACTTATTTCTAACTGATCTCTTGAATTCTGTTCAGGGTGACTGCTCTATTAGGATGACTGCTCTATTAGAGTATCTCGATCTCGCACTTGCTACACCAAGTTGGATTTCGTGTTATAACTCCGTGGCTTTAAGTCTGATTTTTCTACACCATTGAAGAGCCTTTCTAAGATGATAACTCCATCTGTACAGCGATTTTCAAAGCATTACCCCAAGTGGTTTATCTGGTAGGCGTGGCAAGCATAATAATAATAATAATAATAAAATTAAAAATTAGCTAATCTCGATTGCGTAATTGTTACACACTGTTGATTTTTTTCGCTGTATCTTCCTGGTTTTTAGCTCGATTTCTTTCAAACCACAAAAGGTTTGAGGTTCAATAGTTAACCTATTCACCCACCGATTTTCAGCTTCTTCCCATACGCGGTTTGCCCTGTAGGCGTGACAACATATTGGTGTTATTTTTCGTGCATAATCGCTCATAACTCTTTGCCTGTTTATGGTATTCCAGCCAAAGTTGGTACCGAGATGCGCCTTTATACCCCCCTTCTGTGTGCCAAATTTCCAGGCAATCGGATAACGCGTTCGCGTTTTATAGCAGTTTTTGTAAGTGTGCGAAAAGAGGAAGAAAAATAAGAAGAAGAAAAAAAAAACGAAGAAACTAAGCCAATTTTTGAAGTCGCATATCTCAGGAATTCCTGAAGTGATTTCGCTCAAATTTGGAATGTGGAGTGCTGAAGGTGGAGGAAATCTACACAGCAAAATTTGTCTTGTTTCATCAAGGAAGCACAGAGCTACGGAGGTGCGAAAATTGCGTTTTCTTTCTTCCTGTCAATATACTCACGGGGTTGCGCGCCGGCTTCTTGGGCCGCACGACACACTACCGTGTGTCTTGATTCTCCATGCATGGTGATGCTACTGAATTTAATCTGCAAAAATCAATGAATAAAAATGAGATGTTGTAACCACTTTCAAACTAACAATTGTGACTGCTTTGCTTAAAATTTTCATTTTCAACTGCTCAATCAATTTTTAGCCATATTCTCAGAAGTCCTTAACAATTTTTAGTTGCTCTTTCCATTACCTTCTATATATATATATATATATATATATATATATATATATATATATGTATATATATGGCTGTTGTTACTGTATGTTAGCTATATACCTATAGAAAATGTATTGCTGTCATAGAAAAAAATTGAGAAATATTGTTTCTGCATCCCATACATGCCCAAACACACACACACACACACACATGCACATACATTATTACGTAAATAGGTATAATAGCTTGCATATCCTAAAAGCAGATTGTCTGTCTGATGACTCTTTCCTATTTCTATTTCTTACTAATCACACTGCTTGAAGGTTCTTAGTTTACTAATTTGTTAAGATGCCTTACTGTAGTTATACTGATAGTAAAGTGTCAGTAAACTTAAGTATATGGAACATAATTATTTTACTAAGTTTTAAACTCTCAGTAAAACATCAGTGAATGCGAGTTTACTGAAAAACTACTAAAATAACAAACAATTAACTGTTCCATATACTGGGGATATACCACTGTAGTAAACTAAGATACTTCAAGCAGTGTCAATCACACACTTGGCCAAGCTGTTAAGGGAGTTTTAAAAGTTTACATACCTCATGACCACAACTATATAATTGGTGGAGTATAATTATTTGGTGCAAGTAACAAAGCATGAAAATATGCATAGCTATATGGTTTAAAAGGAGATACTGTAACACATAAGAAGCTATAATGGGAAGTGTCAGTGTCTTCAAAATGATTGTACCTCCTTTCATGTAATCTTAAAAAATATTATTATTTACATTGCAATAGTGTACTGTATTATAATGTCTATATTGCTATGTCTATATTATGACATTTGATAGTAAAACTTGTATTATAAAACAGCATTTAAAAATATTGTACAGCTCTTACTGCAAAAATTCCAAGCTGCCAACAAAGAGGTGGTGCTATTATCAAAAAAAGTTTTTCACAGTTTCATAGTATAAATAGACTGATTCTTTTATTGTAATTGGCTGCTGTGTATTTTGCTGCTGAATGTTACTATTAAGACTATGAGCCAAGCTTGAGTGGAAGAGTTGGGGGCTACTTTCAAGAAGGGCTACCAGGAAGGGCTACTGTATTCCAGGACATCTCATTTGGGGAGTTGGGGTAGGGGGAGGAACCAGGAATTTGGGAGATAACCTTGTGAAAGTCTATATGATAGCTAGCTACACCAAGTTGACAACCATAAAACTAAAACAGTTGAAATAGTTGACTGGTTAGTCAAGGCTACAAGTGTCACAAGTGTTGTGATAGGGTCTGGATTCTATGGTTCTCTTGGTAGAGCTAAGAGTTTGATGTATGAGTGTTGCTGTTGATGTAACATCTATATAGGACAACCATGTACACATCATGATCATACATAATGCGCACTGTACATACTGAATATGTTTAATAATAAGTTTGTTTGAGACATAGCATTGACCATAAATGTATATATGTTACCACAAGGAACCAACAATTTAAAAGATCTCAGTGATGTCTTCCAAGAACAAAAAAATCTAATTTATATTCAATATAAAAGTTTATTATTTTTTAATAGCTATGAGGCCGTTCTCAAAACAAAGAACTCTTTTAAAATCAAGCTTTCTGGTGGTGGTTGCGCATGAAGCTGGCTCAGAAAATTTTAAAACTTTCACTTTCTAGTCTTAATTTTATTTTGAAGACCTACTTAATTTAAGAAACTGAGCTCTTGTATATCACTAAGTAGGAATTTTGAATAGTCACATAATATGTACCTGCAGTGGAATGTATTTTAACACAAACAAATTAATAATTATATATAAGAAAGTTAGCAATTCCAACCATGTATTTATGACCATACCACTGTTTCTGTTCAGTTCTTTCCCTTCAGTGAATAGCTGATTGTGGGTTACATCTGTACGATTATAAGTTAAATATACAATCAAGCATGCACCCACAGCCAACTTGAGGGCTGGTGTCTGACTAAATTAATTAGAAATTTTATATGAGTAAAGATCATAGAAATGAAAGGCAATGAATTAAGGGAGGTCATCTTTACCTGCAGCTATATACTAGTGGTTTAATTAATCCCTATATATACTTTCAGTCATGCATGGCTCTACTTGACAGGCTGTACATGACTGAAGAGAGGAATTAGATGTCCACCTTTGTTACTTTTTATTTTCTATTTTCCCTATTATATACTTAAATGTAAAATGACATTTCCACTCATAATTATATAGCTACTATTAAGCAGTCAGCCTAATAAACTGTCAAGCAATCATTTAAATAAACTGCTGAAATCACTCTCAGGTTCTCTATAAATTTGTTTGGAGGAATTCAAATATATCCTAAGTTGGCATGCTCTCTGCTCACATAAGATATACATTCCTTCCAAGTTGATTTGATATCTTAATACTACATAGACCATTGCCACTAGACCACACTGTTAAGTTCATCAGTTATTTTAATACATTACATTTAGGTACCCACTTTTACATGAATTATAATTAGGGTACTGGCTATATGAGAATACTGTGTTAGCTAATTAAATATTTTTCATGTTATACTGTCATACAGTTAAGCCCTTTCAAATGATACCCCTGAATGGTGGCCAACCTCTTTTAAAAAGATTATGTTCTAAAATAACAGCATTAGTACACCCCCCATAAGGGCAGCTCTGTACATATTCTCCAACATGGTGTCTAAGGCTTGATCCACTTTCAATATTTGAGCAGTCTGCATTAGTGTACCACTACATTAGAAGTGTAACTATAGAAATTATATAATACAAGGGATATCATAAGAAACTGGTCAGTCCTAAAATCATGGATCACTTTATTGTGATCAGCTGACTCACTTAAGATGACTCACTTAAGATTTGTTTATATAGGTTTCCCTGTTGGTTAATATTCCCAACCAGTAGTCAGTAATATGTACAGTTGTACTATCATTGTACACACTAAGAGCATTTACATAATTGTAAGAGCATTGGTAGCTATCTATTTGTAGCAACTATTTCATAGGTATAAATAAAAATTTATGTTTACATATTTATCTTAAAGTAGCTATAGAAATATAAAATAGTTAGTATGTACATAATTACTGTGAAAAACAAAATCTCCATAGAAACCTTTTAATGTAATAGTACTGTAGGACGTAAGTCAGATTGCTCAAAGTGATGGAGCTCAATAGCACTAGAGCAGCTAAGTCTAGAAAATAGCTTGCACGGTATACATCTTCTAATTTATCTCGGTGAATGTCACATTCAGGTCTGTACCCAGCAATGGAACATCTGAAATAGTTTTGTAGCTGCTCAGCTGTAGAGTTCGCTGATAGTAGTAATTCAGTGAAATGTGCAAAAAGGACAATCATCACTAAAATGTAGTACCAGAACAGAACAAACAATTTGGTCTCTGGAGTTGAAAAACCAGTCCAGAAACTTTTAAGCAACACAAGAATATCTTTTGGATTGCATGAGTATTCATCTTGTGATCTAGCTGCATTTATCTGTAAAATTGAAAACAATAGATTATCACTAGAATTATTCACTATCTGATAAATAGAAAGCTTCAATACCATAGTCACGCATGACTTCTTTTCAAAGTTCCTGACAGAGTAGTATAACTGATGTAAGCCCTGGCAAAAAAAAGCAGTTTCAGGGCTGGCTTCTATTGAGCCATTAATTTTATGAAATTAGCCTTTGAGCACTGCTGAAAAGTCAAACCTATTAAATCAATAAGAACTGACTGTTTTTATCAACGTTATTTTTTCTGACTGCTGTATTAGAGTAGGTGACTGTTATATTAGAGTATCTCAGTCTTATTTCTGCGAAATGTAAGTGATCAGCAGAAACTGGAAAAATAATAACATTGCGTTTTTCATATCAAATGTAGTAATAATGTGTTGTGTGTTCCTATTTTGCTGCACTTTTTGTGAATTTTAATTCTCGAAAATTGTCCTATGCTGGCATTGCTAGCCTATTACACATGCTCAATATTATTATAAATTGGCACAAGCCTATCTATATTTTTCATTAGTTTTGCAAGATTTTATGCATCAATATTTATTTATTCATTTAGTAGAGCGGCTAAGCAACAAATTTTGATGAAATCATTTACTTTGTAACAAAAGCACCAAATTTTCAGTGGAAGTTGAGTAAGGTATGCTAAATCATTTTAGATATGGTGCCACATCAAAATCATTGCCTTAGGGTATGTCTTGAAACTTTTAAACTAGATTATAAGCCCTGGTTGGGAAACCATACAAGTGCATTTAAATCTTCGGTTTTGTTTAATCTAATGGAGCCAATATTTCAGTGTTAAAAGTACAGGCACAATCCAATAGAAATAATGAATAATTGCATATCCATAGAGATGCAAAGTTTCAGCATGTTTACTACTGAGCACCTTTATGGCTTCCCCAATGCATTTCTATTGATTTTACCTGTCTAGTTCTTTGAGTATGATATGATTGGCAATTTTAGTGGCACCATATCTAAGTATGAATTAAGCAAATGTTGTACCAAGTTTGGTGCTTTCATTAAAAAGTGAAGGATTTTTCACTTTGCCGCTGTACTAATTGCTTCACGCATGCTTTTTACAATCTGATTACCTGATTTGCTGACTGTTCTAATAAAGTGTGACTGAGAATCACTATTATTAGTACACTGTCTTGGCAGCCATTGTTTTACTGTAGCAAACATTGGATACATATGTATGATCTACATACCACTGTATCTATATACCACTTTTGTACCAAACAAAAAAGAACTGTAAACTTACTCGACGTAAAATACAAAACGTTGTAAGCAACATACTCAGCCCAATTGTAGCTCCAATTGCTATTGGAAATGTGAATGTATAAAAGAAAACATTAAGGTCAACAGGAACACACACGTCTGGTGGAAATCTGTTGATCTGGTAGCTTGAAGTACCAGCAATGATAGCACCAGGAAGAGATCCCAATGCTAGTAGAATTGTCACTTCCATCACATGACATTTTCTAGCATGATTCTCCAAAAACAGCTTGGCCTTTAGTGGAAATGCCAGTGCAAAAAGCAAGTGTCCTAAATGAACTAGCCAGAAACCGAAGAAGTAGAGAAATCCCGATTGTACGATGAATCCTATACAGTGAATAGCTAACACCAGTCCTATACCATTATGTATGTAACACATGTAACATCAATGTTTGGACTAGGCCCTGGCCTATTTTAATTATAGTTTTGAGCAGTGCTCAAAAATCAAGCCTATTATGCTTACAATTATGCTTTCAAAATCAAGAATCTGACTTTTATTAGAGCATGATCAGTTTTCTTGACTGCTGTATTAGACTATTCTATTAAAGTATCCCAATGCAATGTGTGCATATTAACCAGCCAAGAAACAGTTCACTTAGTTATATTTTGTGTTATGAACAATAATAATATGAATTGTGTTCATTATTTTCCTTTTCTGGCACATTCATTGTACATTATAATTATATTATGCTTGATGCTTGTGATTACCTATTAAGTTTTGCAATGGAACTGTTCTATGTCATAAAAGTAATGCATAATATTTATACATACTTGCATAGCTCTGGGAGGCTATTACTTTGTGATGCACATGTGACCATGTAAAGTATGTATCTAACCATGTATTCAAATAATTGCACTATAGGAAAGTACAATTATCGTCATGAATAAGCCATGAGACTAAACCATGTGGTATTTGTGACTTACTAGCATTGGCCACTATAATGAGATGGTCTTATTAAAAAGTTGGCCACTAAGGGAGATTTAGTTTGTCACCATCTGGCAGAAATTATATTGGATCAAAATTTCTAGAAAAAAGGACTGATAATTTTTAATAAAACATTCAAATACTCGAATAAAACAGTCAAAGTGCTTTAGAAACTTAAATCTTACTTTCGTAAGTAAATTTTGTACAATGACTAGTTTCTATGGGACAATAGCTCCCAGTAATTCCATACACAATTAGTCAACAACTTCTTCCGCCAACACCATGTACTTTATCTTATAGTAACCAGTTGTGCTCACCTTGTGCTAAACAGAACCTTGTTGGAGACTGCAGTGCCTTGAGTAAATTGTGGTCAGAGCAGAGAAACTTTGAGGAGCCAATTGATATTGGGAGTATGAACAATGTCACTATATAAAAACAAATATATCAGTTATGTAAACACTACATGCATGTAGTTTAATAAGATAAGATTACCATGCAGAAACAACATAGCTAAGTGTAAAAAATATTGTACACTCAAAGTTTAACAAAGTTTATGATGATATTCAGTAGCCTATGAACACATCATCTTGAGCATCACGAATATAAATCAAACACCAGTCCACTGAATTTCTTTGCAAAATTAGGGTGTGAAAGGTGACCACTTGTAATAATTATTAAGGAACTGTCTTTTAGTGGTACAGGCCTTCAGATTCTGCATGTATTATGCATTAATCTAACCTTTTTATTTGCAGTAAGGAAGTGGTTAGCTATAGGTCAGGTTTCAACATAATGTGAAGACGGAACAAAATAAATTGATTTGTAAGGTGATAACACAAAAACTAACCCATAAATCACAACACATGTTTGTCTGGTCTCGACACTAACAAACACGCAAACATGATGCCGTGCTATCACATATTCAATCCCAACTATAGTGTCTTGTAGTGTTGTTTTAGTATGGATTTTTAGGTTTAGTTATAGTTGTAGCTAGTTTCATCAATAATTTTAGTTTTAATTTTAGTTATTATAATAATAGTAATCTTTCTTAATTCTTTTTAGTTATTGATTTAGTTATGGTTATTCACTCTTTGTTGTTTTATTTTTAGTTATAGTTACAGTTAAAACATGAAAACCTTTTAGTTTTAGTTACAGTTTTAGTTATCTACATCAAAATCTTTTAGTTCTAGTTCTAGTTATAGTTAAAGACTTGAAAACCTTCTAGTTTTAGACACAGTTTTAGTTATGTATCTGAAAACCTTTTAGTTATAGTTTTAGTTGTGCATAAGAAAACCTTGTTTAGCTTTAATAGAAAGCACCAAGTGACTATATTTTATGTGAATGAAACTCTTGTTATAATTCCAGTACCATTTTCCAGCTTAGTAATACAAAATCTTTGTATTACAAGACCTGTCAATTTTTTATAATATAGATTTGATTTTAGTTATAGTTGTAGTTTTAGTGATTATATACGTTTGTTTTAGTTACAGTTTTAGTTTTAGTGATTACATACATTTATTTTTAGCTATAGTTATAGTTTTAGTTAACTTAAATATATTCACCTTACTAAAAGTACTTTTAGTTTTAGTTACAGTTAACTGAAACAACACTAGTGTCTTGGTTTACATGAGATATTTGTAATTCTTTTAATTAACATGATCAAATTCACTATCTGTTGTGAATAGTGTCTCTGCATTGTTAACCTTTTACTAAATGTTGTATAACACAAAATACCAATATTAAACTTACAAACTGTAATAACATTGATGGTATTGTAGACAATATAAATCTGAGGAAATCTAAACCTGCAGAATAAAGAAGGCCATAGCTACAAATGTACAGCAAGGTCAGATGCCATATGACTACAATACACATGACATGCATACAAAGTTTTATGCTTTCAATAAGATTTTGACCAGCCATACCAATTACATAGGACAGACTATCAAACACTATCATTACTTATGTACACTTTGACATTCTGAAAAGTTCAGGGGGTTGGTCAAGAATGCAACAAACTTAGAAGGGTGGTTGTGGTCTTGCAATGGGCCTAACTGTGTGGTTCAACCATTGTCCTGACAAATGCTAACTAAAATAATACAAAAATCAAACAGAGATTTATTGATGTAGATGCATGTGGGAAGTTTACATCAAAACTTTGTTCCTGAAATGTTCCCCTTGCTAACTTTAAAGGCATAAACTTAGGGTAAAATTTTAATGGCTTATATGAAGCACAGTCTTTAAAATAGCAGGGTATTAAACCATCTGAAATTTCAAAACAAAAGCAACACGATATTTTTGATTTGCCATTAACATGTTCCAAACTAATTATGAAGCCAAAATTTTAAGTGGTGGCAAGTTTTTCTCAAAACACAGCAAATTTTATGTGACGTACCAAAATTTACCCTAGAATATTTTCATGCTGTGTAGAAACTAAGGCTGAGTGATAATGAAAAACCTACGTATATCTCGATAAGTTTCGATAACAAAACCCATTTATCACAATAAACGATATTATCTCGATAATAAAATCTAATCCAAAACAGCCAAGCTGTAAAAAAAGTGTGCGGCCCTCAGAAAGGCTATGGTGAAAAAAGATGTGAAATCCAAGATGGCGGCCAAGAAATGGCTGTGATGGTAGGTTAATGGTAAAAATTTTAATAAAGACAATTCAGGTGAATTTTTGTGCCGCTTCACAAAATTTACCTAAATTGTCATTATTAAAATTTTTACCATTAACCTACCATCACAGCCATTTCTTGGCCGCCACCTTGGATTTCACATCTTTTTTCACCATAGCCTTTCTGAGGGCCGCACACTTTTTTTACAGCTTGGCTGTTTTGGATTAGATTTCATTTCTTTTTGTATTTGTATACCAACTTTGGGACTTTTTTAACTTACGTTTTTTTTCTTTACTACAGGAAGAAGAAAAGATGAAGTAGATGTACTTTAAATATTTTATCAGTAAATGTACAAATTATATATACTGTATAATACATATTTGACCGCATTTGCGAAAAGGGGTCTTCCACACACATCCAATTTGCCAACTTTGACAATTGATAACTTCAGATTGGAAAGAGCTATTGCCTTGATATTTGGGCAGTGGTGAGCACCACTATAGCTGAATACATGGTGAAAGTTTCAGGTTAATATGTTACTTGAACACTGAGTTATGGTCTCCAACGTTTACGGAATTGGATGTGTGTGGAAGACCCCTTTTCGCAAATCCGGTTACATATATTGATTACAGAAATCTTCATGGTGGTTTCTTTGTAACTGAACACTCTACAAGGTAACTTCTTCTAATTGCTCTCTCTACAGGGTGAATTGTTTGTAGCTGAACGATCTACAAGGTAACTTCTTCTAGCTGATCTCTCTACAGGGTGATGTGTTTGTAGCTGAATTTTGTATAGGTGATTTGTTTGCAGCTGAGCTCTTTACAGAATGGTTTCTTTGTAGCTGAACTCTCTAAAAGGTAACTTCTTCTAACTGATCTTTCTACAGGGCAATTTGTTTCTGGCAGAATTTTCTACAGGGTGATTTCTTTGCAGCTGAACTCTCTACATGGTGGTTTCTTTGTAGCTGAACTCTCTACAAGGTAATTTCTTCTAGCTGATCTCTCTACAGGGAGATTTGTTCGTAGTTGAATTCTGTACAGGTGATTTGTTTGCAGCTGAGCTCTTTACAAAATGGTTTCTTTGTAGCTGAACTTTCTCCAAGGTAACTTCTTCTAACTGATCTTTCTACAGGGTGATTTGTTTGTAACTGAACTATCTACAAGGTAATTTCTTCTTGCTGATCTCTCTACAGGATGATTTGTTTGTAGCTGAATTCTGTACAAGTGATTTGTTTGCAGCTGAGCTCTTTACAGAATGGTTTCTTTGTAGCTGAACTCTCTACAGGGTGATTTGTTTGTAGCTGAAATCCCTACAAGGTAACTTCTTCTAGCTGATCTCTCTACAGGGTGATTTGTTTGTAGCTGAACTCTCTACAGGTGATTTGTTTGTAGCTGAACTCTCTACAAGGCGATACTACTAGGTGATCTCTATACAGGATTCCTTGTTTCTAACTGAACTCTCAACAGGGTGATCTGTTCATAGCTGAACTTTCTACTGGGTGATTTGTTTGCAGCTGAACTCTCTAAATGGTGGTTTCTTTGTAGCTGAACTCTCTACAATGTGACTTCTTCTAGCTGATCTCTCTACAAGGTGACTTGTTTCTAGCTGATCTCTCTACAGGGTGACTTGTTTCTAGCTGAACTCTCTACAGGTGATTTGTTTGTAGCTGAACTCTCTACATGGTGGTTTCATTGTAGCTGAACTCTCTACAAGGTAACTTCTTCTAGCTGATCTTTTTACACTGCATATTTGTTTGTAGCTGAGTTCTCTACAGGGTGATTTGTTTGCAGCTGAACTCTCTACATGGGAGTTTCATTGTAGCTGAACTCTCTACAATGGGACTTCTTCTAGCTGAACTCTCTACAGAGTGACTTGTTTCTAGCTAAACTCTCTACAGGTGATTTGTTTGCAGCTGAACTCTCTACATGGTGGTTTCTTTGTAGCTGAACTCTCTACAAGGTAACTTCTTCTAGCCGATCTTTCTACAAGGTGATTGAGTTTTTTGCAGCTGAACTCTTTACATGGTGGTTGCTTTGTAGCTGAACTCTCTAAAAGGTAACTTCTTCGAGCTGAACTCTCTACAGGATGATTTGTTTGCAGCTGAACTCTCTACGTGGTAGTTTCTTTGTAGCTGAACTCTCTACAATGTGACTTCTTCTAGCTGAACTCTCTACAGGGTGACTTGTTTTTAGCTGATCTCTCTACATGGTGACTTGTTTCTAGCTGAACTCTCTACAGGTGATTTGTTTGCAGCTGAACTCTCTACATGGTGGTTTCTTTGTAGCTGAACTCTCTACAAGGTAACTTCTTCTAGCTGATCTTTCTACAGGGTGATTTGTTTGTAGCTGAATTCTCTACAGGGTGATTTATTTGCAGCTTAACTCTCTACAAGGTGACTTCTTCTAGCTGAACTCTCTACAGAGTGATTGATTTTTTTTGCAGCTGAACTTTCTACATGGTGGTTTCTTTGTAACTTAACTCTCTACAGGGTGATTTGTTTGTAGCTGAACTCTCTACAGCGTGATCTGTTCATAGCTGAACTCCCTATAAGGTAACTTCTTCTAGCTAATCTTTCTACAGGGCGATTTGTTTGTAGCTGAGTTCTCTACAGGGTGATTTGTTTGCAGCTGAACTCTACATGGTAGTTTCTTTGTAGCTCTACAATGTGACTTCTTCTAGCTGAACTCTCTACAAGGTGACTTGTTTCTAGCTGATCTCTCTACAGTGTGACTTGTTTCTATCTGAACTCTCTACAGGTGATTTGTTTGCAGCTGAACTCTCTACATGGTTTATTTCTTTGTAACTGAACTCCCTGCAAGGTGACTTCTTCTAGCTGATCTCTCTACAGGGAGATTTGTTTGTAGCTTAACTCTCTACAGGTGATTTGTTTGCAGCTGAACTCTCTACATGATGGTTTCTTTGTAGCTGAACTCTCTACAAGATAATTTCTTCTAGCTGATCTCTCTACAGGCCGATTTGTTTGTAGCTGAACTCTCTACATGATAGATTCTTTGTAGCTGAACTCTCTACAAGGTGATTTCTGCTATAGCTGATCTTTCTACAGGGTGATTTGTTTGTACCTGAACTATCTACATGATGGTTTCTTTGTAGCTGAACTCTCTACAAAGTAACTTCTTCTAGCTGATCTCTCTACAGGACAATTTGTTTGTACCTGAACTCTCACATGATTGTTTCTTTGAAGCTGAACTCTCTACAAGGTGATTTCTTCTAGCTGATCTTTCTACAGGGTGATTTGTTTGTAGCAGAACTCTCTACAAGGAAACTTCTTCTAGCTGATCTCTCTACAGAGAGATTTGTTTGTAGCTGAACTCTGTATACATGATTTGTTTGCAGCTGAATTCTCTACATGATGGTTTCTTTGTAGCTGAACTCTCTACAAGGTAACTTCTTCTAGCTGATCTCTTTACAGGGTGAATTGTTTGTAGCTGAACGATCTACAAGGTAACTTCTTCTTACTTATCTCTCTACAGGGTGATTTGTTTGTAGCTGAACTTTCTACAAGGAAACCTCTTTTAACTGAGCTCTGTACAGGGTGAATTGTTTGTAGCTGAACTATCTACAAGGTAACTTCTTCTAGCTGATCTCTCTACAGGATGATTTGTTTGTAGCTGAACTATCTACAAGGTAACTTCTTCTAGCTGATCTCTCTACAGGGTGATTTGTTTGTAGCTGAATTCTGTATAGGTGATTTGTTTGCAGCTGAGCTCTTTACAGAATGGTTTCTTTGTAGCTGAACTCTCTACAAGGTAACTTCTTCTAGCTGATGTATCTACAGGGTCACTAGTTTGTAGCTGAATTCTCTACATGGCGGTTTCTTTGTAACTGAACTATCTACAAGGTGACATCTTCTAGCTGATCTTTCAACAGGGTGATTTGTTTGTAACTGAACTCTCTACAAGAAAACTTCTTCTAACTGATGTCTGAACAGGGTGAATTGTTTGTAGCTGAACTCTCTACAGGGTGATTTGTTTGTAGCTGATCTCTATACAGGTTACTTATTTCTAACTGATCTCTTGAATTCTGTTCAGGGTGACTGCTCTATTAGGATGACTGCTCTATTAGAGTATCTCGATCTCGCACTTGCTACACTAAGTTGGATTTCGTGTTATAACTCAGTGGCTTTAAGTCTGATTCTTCTACACCATTGAAGAGCCTTTCTAAGATGATAACTCCATCTGTACAGCGATTCTCAAAGCATTACTCCAAGTGGTTTATCTGGTAGGCGTGGCAAGCATAATAATAATAATAATAATAAAATAAAAGAATTAAAAATTAGCTAATCTCGATTGCGTAATTGTTACACACTGTTGATTTTTTCGCTGTATCTTCCTGGTTTTTAGCTCGATTTCTTTCAAACCACAAAAGGTTTGAGGTTCAATAGTTAACCTATTCACCCACCGATTTTCAGCTTCTTCCCATGCGCGGTTTACCCTGTAGGCGTGACAACATATTGGTGTTATTTTTCGTGAATAATCGCTCATAACTCTTTGCCTGTTTATGGTATTCCAGCCAAAGTTGGTACTGAGATGCGCCTTTATACCCCCCTTCTGTGTGCCAACTTTCAAGGCAATCGGATAACGCGTTCGCGTTTTATAGCAGTTTTTGTAAGTGTGCGAAAAGAGGAAGAAAAATAAGAAGAAAAAAAAAACGAAGAAACTAAGTCAATTTTTGAAGTCGCATATCTCAGGAATGCCTGAAGCGATTTCGCTCAAATTTGGAATGTGGAGTACTGAAGGTAGAGGGAATCTACACAGCAAACTTTGTCTTGTTTCATCAAGGCAGCACAGAGCTACGGAGGTGCGAAAATTGCGTTTTCTTTCTTCCTGTCAATATACTCACGGGGTTGCGCGCCGGCTTCTTGGGCCGCACGACACACTACCGTGTGTCTTGATATTGTCATAGAGTACTTAATATACAAGCACAGTTTTGTGTAATAATTGTTTGAGGCCAGTATCTCTTGCCCTTTTTCAGCATTACCACAACTGATTGTGACCTCACTCATAAGAATACGATCTTCCTGCTTTTAAAATACAATAGTCTATGGAGATTTACTATTACAGTACTGTATCTTGAAATATAGATAATAGAAAATTTGTTATCTTTATCATGATACTGACATAAGTATCACAATAATTGTTATTGTTTCACATCACAGCCCTAGTAGAATCAGTTCTTATACTTGTAGGAATTATTCCTACACCGCAAAAAGATGTCTTACTCTTTGTGTCATGTGTAGGAATCTTTCTTACAAAATTCAACAGTGTGAGAATATTTCCTACAAAGCTCTGCAAAAACATTCAATATTTACACATGTAGGAATCATGTTCCTACACAAGTGTAAAATTCCTCCCTGCACTTTACCCCAAAATTACTTTATTCCCAACTACATAATAATAGTGTAACTTACATTGTCTTCCTATTCAGAATACAAGTTATTAATGTAATCAATCCTCCAACTATGCCAACACCATAAAACAAAATTTGTAAAATTTTGCCAACAACCTCATAATCATGAGATAGCAGTGAGAACTCTGAACACACTGGTAGACAAAAAGTATCACAAAACAGATCAAACTGGTCTGGACAAGTGAGCTGAGGAGCTCTTGAGAAAGTCAAGTTACCATCTTCAGTAAAGCTCTGACAGTCTGGAATAGATATGTTGATGAAGTTTTCTAGTAGTCTCCACTCAACAGCACAATCATTGTCACGGATATGTGCACACTCTTCACTCAAGTCTACAGAATCACCTTCACCACACAATGAATCTGATGCATTACAGAAGAATGGCAGAGCAGAAGAACTACATCGATCATTTTGTAGTGCTGTACTAACAACGAGTACTGACTGTACTAATTGTAATTGTCCTTGTAGACATAGTTGTTGACTAGAATTCTCTTGTGTGGTCAGAAATGGAATGTCCGGACACAAGTCATTGAGCCCAACATTATTAACCTCTAGTGAGAGTACATTTGCATTGAGCTATAAATTAGAATGGATACATTACAATTATAGCAATTTAATGCTAGGTAACTATTTGTCTATTTGTTGGTGCAAGCTAGCTGAAAAAAATGTTAAAAAATCAAGTATTATTAGCAATTACTGTATGTTCTGTTTACATCTCATCATGTACTACATTACTATATTGGAATAATAGTGAAATTGGATGTTGCCTACATCTATAATATTATACACTGTATGCATATGATAATGCCACAAAACACATACATTTTTTTGCAATTAATTTTTTACACATGCATATCTAACACTTTATTTTATCAACACTCATCTGAGCTCCCAAGAAAGCAAATGATATTAGAGAGGTGAGTATTGGCATAGTCATTGTTTCATGTCAACAACACTGATGTTCAGTATACTCCCACCGATACTAATAAAAGTATGGGACATACTGTATTTCTTATTCTTATAAGTTATTTGACTGTTCTTGATTCATCAAATAAACAACTCCAGTGTATAAAGAGCTTCATGCACATTGCGGCAGGTGGCCTGTGTAATGGAAGAAAATGAAGGCTCATATGAATGCAAACAGATCACAGTGCAAAATGTTCCTTGAAAAGTTGCAAAGATTTCCGGTTAAAGTTACAACTTTATGTAGTTAATTTTCGTTCAGTGGCTCTGAAATTATATATTATACTGACTCCATGGAAATCACCAAAATCAGCCTTGGATGTTTCACCTATGGAGAGTTAATCGGCTTCTGTTGTCACACAGAAGGTTTCAGTTAATGTAGTAAAGTGCTACCCTGGCAACTAATTGAAACAAGGCATTTATAGAGATTTGAGGCCATAATATAAGGTAATATGGTATATTGATTTTGAATTAACTCCCACAGTATATGTGATTTCAAGAAGCACCTAGAAGGCAACATGCACATTACCTTTTACAGATTCTAATGTGGCACTTGTATCTGCCAACAATGGAACATAGTTGAGATGAAGAGGATTATTAAATAAATCATGCTTTTTCATACCTGTTATGTACTAAATACATGTGTACATATTGTATGTATGCAGTGCATGTTGTGTATGTACTATAGACCTTGTGCGTTCTAAGGTGTGGTCAGGCAAAATCCAGAAAAATTGCTACGGCTTCAAGTTTCACGATAGTTTATGAGAAAAGTGGGGGCAAAAGTATCGAGCGTTCTATTGCAAAAACCTTCCCTAAGCAGAATAATTTGCCATGCTGCAAGTATGTTATATACTTTTACCTAGTAACTTACTTTATACCAGCGCTACTCTATCTTTCAGTATGATTCCTTTGTATTAGCATTTTAAAAAGTTTCCTAGGCATAGAATGCATACGTATTTTGCCCTAAAAAAATGGTGGATGCATTATTTTGATGATGTAATAAAGTGCCACACCCTAGTGTGTACATGGTCTGTACTATACAATAGTAACAATACATGTGGAAATTTGTTTTTATATTTTGTATGCTGTGCTAATTTTGTTGCTCTTAAAATTGATGTTGTACTATGATCCATATAATGATGTAACAATTTCACACCACATCTAAATGTACACCGGTGTACATTCACTTTCATCAAAGTAAGTATGGCCTTGATGTGGATGAGGTAGTGGTACCACCCTCTGTTTGTTCTATACAAGCTCAGACCGAAATCGATTGTGGGAATAAATCAATGCTCACATGATCATTGATTACCACAAATTGAAGTGTTGCCAGAAGCAGCAGTCAAATGAAGGCGTTTTGGTATCCTTGCCGTTCTACAAGTTGGAAAATGTTACTTAAAGGTGAGAACTAGTCTTACAGTGCATTCCCAAGCATTTCAGCACGTATTTGAATGTGGACACGCCCACATTACGGATGACATGAGTTAACCACTCTATAACCTCGTCTGTAACGAAGCTTACCCCATTAGGTCTTTAGTTAGCGATTCCGAAATTCCGTAAATTTTGCATAAAATTTTCTCCATGAATCTTCTATTGGAGAGTTGGCACAATCAATTCGCTGCCGTACGAGTCATTGATCAAACAATTGGATCGTTTCTAGCGTTTCTGGGGGCAAGGAATACGATGGTGCAGTTAGTTTTCTATGTTTGTGTGGAGTTTTATGCCAATTATAAGATTATTTTGCAATATAGCCACCACAATGTTATGTTCTCTTTGCAAGAAATGACCCAGCACATGTTAGTTTACATGTGATGCACTTCTGTGGTAAATAGAAGCTTTACATATGAACTGTTTTTGGTGAGTTTTGTAAATTAGGTTATTAACACTTATGTAAACAACTTTTTAAAGGATGCGTCAATGTCTTTGTAAATTGGTAAACAACTTATTTTTGTATTGTAACCATGGTGTTGTAAGATTTTGCATGGTATAAATAGACTTGTATTTCTGTACATTCATGTTTGTGTGTTTTGGTGATCAAAGAAAATATATTGCATGCAGAAAGGAATGTTACATTGGAAAAGAAGATCTAAATTTCTAAATGGCAGCTCATGGTACTGTATCTCCAGTACTCAAGAGACTTGGACTTCAGGCAGCTAACAAAGTTGAAAATGCAGAGAGCATCACTTATGGACAGGCTCCTGAGGAAGTTTTGTAGCAGGTTGCAAGTCCGTCAGACCTTCAGTGCTGGTCACTGTAAAGTGCAAATAATAAATACGTTAGGTTTAAGGAAGAAAATCCATCCCTCCTGGAGGAAGACTGAGTGTGGCCCCAACTAGATATTGGGTGACCTGCAGTTCGAATCCTGGGGTTGGAGGGATTTTTTTCCTTACTTTGGCCCCTTTTTTGTTACACCTTATCAGTCAGTCAGTAAGTGAAGTCATTAGGTCTAAGTCCCTGAAATTAGGTTAGGTAATTATAAGGCTGCAGCACATGTTGCTGTCAGACCTTCAGTGCTGGTCACTGTAAAGTGCTAATAATAATAATATTCAGATGCTAGGGGCAGTTCAAAAGCTTTGTCAAACATGAGCTCTGGTTCTGCCAATAATCTTTACTGGATTTTTGGATCTTCAACTCTGCATACTATCTAGTCACTCAGCATCTCAGTGCCAAAGTTAGTGTTTTAGACAGATGGCAAAGCTAGCGGTTTCTTGTGTTGAAACGATACCCCTGGACAATCACAGTTGGCTTCAGATCATGATACTTCGTGACAAGGTCCTGAAATTTCAGCTCTGTTGGCTTCTGGGGGATACCAAATTGTGGATAAACTGGTACTCTGTTTACTGGATAAACACTCCTCAGTTTTTCTTCAGAGTTGGGAACTCTAAAGGATACTATATCAACAATTTCCTTGGGCCCTACAGCACAGCCCTGTTGTAAGGCTAGAACAGTGCAGGCCCTATTCACTGAAAGGGAAAATTAAAAAGGAACTTGATTGCTTAGTACAGCAGGGGGTAATTGAGCCAATCAGCTTTTCAGAATGAGCAACCTTGTGCTAAAGAAGGATGGAACTGTGCATGGTGACTGTGAGCTTACTGTACTAAAGTTGACAGTTACCCTTTACCCAATATCAATGATCTTTTTGTACCACTAGCTGGACGACAGACCTTTGATTTGACCAGCGCATATCTCCAGATATCTCCAGATACCACCAGATGAAGCCACAGAGAAAGTGTTGATGACCAACATTCATAAAGGCCTATACAAGTACATAAAGCTTCCATTTGGAGTATCTGCAACTCCAGCTATTTCCAGAAACAAGTCTTCAGAGTTTACCAGGTATCTGTGTCTATTTTACATTGGAAGTCAAATGAGGAACACCTCATCAACCTCTCAGCTGTGCTACACAGATTGGCAACAGCCGTTATGAAGCTAAAATCAGATAAATGCTTTTTTCTCTTGCAGGAAATACAGTATGTATGCCATAAAATTGCAGCTAAGGATTTCAACCTATGTGAAAGCCATACCACAACCTACAAGTGTGACCCTCTGTGTACACTCTCCAGTGCCTAACTGGTAAGGTAGATAATAATTAGGCTTAAGTCTATTATGCTCCAAAATCTACCTATTATTCTTTCTGGAAGTTCTTTTTTTATTTATCTATTATTCTCAAAAATTATTCTCCATCTACCTATTATTCCAAAATTATTCCTGAAATTAGTGCCAGATATAAGCATATTAATTTCGAATTTACTGTTATAATAGAATTATGGGCTCAAAGTTGACTGCACTATTAGAGTGAGTGACTGCTCTATTAGAGTAAGTGACTGCTCTATTAGAGTATCTCGATGTTTTCAACCGTTTTTATGCTTGCACTGTTTCAGTGGTGTTTTCAAAAGATTTTACAACAGGCTACAAGGAAAACTTATAATTTTGTACCAATTATTTCTGGAAATCATCCGATTATTCCGGAATATTCCCCAATTCTTTCAACCACCTATTATTCCCGAAATTATGCCGGCATAATAGACGCATGCCTAGTTAGTTACACCAAGGTGAGCATTTTTGTCCATGTAGGTTTCAATATTACTATGCTAAAAGTCAGCAAATTTGCACCACAAATAGCTCATCTCTTTGATGCCCATTTTGGTAGCTGTCAAGGAGCTGTATACATTAAGAGAAAAAATAATCATATAAGCAGCTATAAATCTACAGCACAACTCCTTGCTTTGCATGCACATTGTATTTTTGAGTGGAGGTGATGGTACAGAGTGGTTGCACTTCACCATGTGTATGCTGTTTTGCCATCTGCAAGATGCTAAATGCATGCAACTATACAGGAGGTGACCTTTATTCAGAGGGTCTTACAAGTAAGGTTACACTGTGGTCCATGTATTAAGTATTTATAACAGAAAACAGAAGCTCAAAATGTTATTGAAAAGCTCACTTATAAGCATTTGTTCAATTGTGCCATTTTTGGGACTATTTTCAATGGAAAGATATCGAGAAATTTTTGCCTATTTTCAAAGACAAAATTGCTTATAACTCCACCATCCTATGACGGATTTTTAAAAACTAAGTGTTTATGAGATCCTCAGGGAGTACTGTACAAGGCTATGCTAAATAAAAACTACTTGCATTAATTTTAAAATTCTCCCGGAATCGCTACTGAAGTTTAGTGTATGTTGTGATTAATCTTTAAACAACGCGAAAGCATTGAAACACTTGTAACTTCCCCGAAATTTTCCCTACTTGACTTTCTGCGATATCCGTAGGACTCGTCCGTTTATTATAACAATCGTAGCTACAACGTTACTTGCTGCCTAACCATAATTGAATCTTTCAGGCATGCATATATAACGAATCCAGTGATTCCACATTAAGGCTGATGTGTTACATATTAGCTGTAACATTGGCACTCGTGATTTGCCAGAAACATGATGTATGCCTGCAGTCCTCGAGTTGCGCCCTCGGACTTTGGGCATACATTTCTGGCAAATCACTCGCGCCCATGTTACAACTATAAAATGTAACTACTATATAAAGAGTTTATGTGCTCCTTGACTTTGCCCCTTTATGTGCCAGAAGTTCTACGTACGAGCTGTAACTTGAGATGGTACATGTATATAGTGATGAGGAATAAATCTTAGAGGCATTAATACAAGCATCACAATCTCAAAAATAAAACTAAGTTAATTTTTTTGATTATAGGGTGGTACTACAAAATTACAGACAGCATCCAGTATATGGAAAATATCACAGTACAGCAGAATATTTATACTTGCATGTAACATTAACATAAATTTTATGTATATAGTAAATTTAGTGGTCATTACAAACTCATAATTTTTTTCACATCAAATGCACATTTACATCGCATACAAGGTAAAATCAAGAGTTCAATACCTCTCTTTCTTTGAAACAATGTTACCTGAGGTATTAAACATGCAAATATTTCTTAGCTAGTGCTGGGTAAATTGATGCAAGTGCAGACCACCATGCACATGAGGGATATGATGAATGATCATATTTCTCAACTTTCTCCTATGTGCTGGTGATAGTTGGTTGGCCTTTATCAGTAGGTTTGCTAGTCTTGTTCTACTTAGCCTTTTCATCTTGAAACTTCTTTTGTAGCTCAGCATGATGTTATGGGTGATGTACACAAAGGTGACATTTCAAATTACTTGTATTGCCTTTTGCTATTACTTTGTTATTACATAACCGACAAATGAGTATCATTGTTCTTAAAAATGTACTTGCTCATCATACTCAAGTGCATAACATTTCACATAGGTGACTCAGATGGTATTTGGATTCGACACCAGTTGTAAATTGCTTGATGGAACCCGTGGTACTAATTCATACATTGTATCATTAAGTGATCATGATGTCAATGAAGCCATTGTGTTGAGCGCTGCTGTTATATATCTAAAGATTAATTTGTCAACTTAGCCACATTATAAAAATCTGAAACGTAAAATATATACAAAAATAATACCGTCTATTAAACATGGCGCCATAATTTCCACATATTTTATGGAGATCTGGAATCCTTGATGAATGGTGATTTGAATGATGTGTAAAGTGACCAAGAGAAAAGTCAAGATAGAGCCTTGTATTGGCAGATTATGTGTTCAGGTACATACATGTGTGTATAGTAATACAACAGAAACCTCTGTTTTTTTTTCACATGTTTCACACTGTAAAATTGGATTCTTAATCAGCAAGTGTTGACATGTAGAATAATACCAAGTTTAGCAAATTATGTTAAGGGGTAACACCTTGATTTTAACAAACTTGTTTACATAGTTTGGTTAGCTGACTACATCAGCACTGGCCTATAAACATTGTCACATGTCTGGTTACCTTCTAAATATGAAACGAAACAAGCCCACAGGGAGGCCATAGTGCCCAGATAGTATGGCAGTATTAAAAAAACAGGTGGTATCAAGATCGGCATGACTTAAATATCACAGATTACTAACAATACCGGTATATCGCCCAGCTCTAACAGCAATTAGATTTTTACCAAGAACACAAAGCTACATGAAGAAACTATCAAATTTCATTATCAAAATCAGCTGGACTTGAGTGGTCTGCTTTTCCTGGCTACTTTTCCCAAGCACAGTGGCAGCCCGTACGAGTGATCTGGGGTCCTAATTGAGCTCTGGCCAGCCTGTGGATGGCTGTATGTGGCTGTACAGATCTGTGGTGTTGAATAAAGACCTGTGCTGTAAATGTTCTTTTATTTTAGCCAGTTTTGAGACCTGAATAGCCCATAACTTGGTCTACTTCATCCCTACGCCTTCCTTTTTAATTTTTAAAACAGCCCCTTGCCCTCCTCTGGCCTCCACCTTCCACCCCTTTGGGGTTCACCTGATATGGTCAACCTTGGTTTAAAAAGTATCTGAAATGATGGGAAGCTCTACTTGTACAGCGGGTGCTCTGGAAGGTAAGGAATTGGTGCAAAACGTGGTACACGTAGCTTTACCCATTGGCAAGTTACAACATATTGAATACTCAAAACTGCCATTTCTCAATACTTTTAAATAGGTGATAAGACCAGTTTTCCCAGACTAGGTCACTTATCATGTTTTAACCAATAGTAGTATACCACAGCCCAGCACTACCATAAAGCCAAAATTTATTTGTTGGGTAGAACCCATACAAATATACTAAATTTACATGCAACACAATTAAAAATGCAGCAAATCTAGGAGGTAGAGGACAACCCCACTTAAATTTTGTAGTGTACTGTATTTCCTCAAGCCGCTTTAGAGTTAATGCCTGTCTCAATTATAAGCAGGACAGTTTTCAGCACATTAGGAAATAAATGCCTGGTCTTGAATAGAGGCTAATGGAGTCTAGTACTGTTAGTGACAAGTGTTCTTAAGCAGTAACACTTCTAATGTATATTTTTCTCACTGTAAGTCTCAAGACATGTACATTTCTGTAAGTTTCAACATACACAAGAGCAAAACCAATCTCAGTTACATAACAAACGGTACACAATATAGATATAGATTACCATTCCATCACCACTTAGTACGAAGATACTCATTAATGTAATATATTTTTTATTATAAACTACCAGTGATGAACTGATGATAAACATACCCACATACGTATGGGATATTAGTAATATTCTACAAGTGGATGCAGCAAGTGAGACAATTACAAGACAGACTTGTATAGATAATAATGAAGCACACTACACCTTTTAGTAACTATGTCCTGATTTGATCATTATATAACAAAATGATCTGTAAGCATAAAGTAGCCACAAACGCATTTCAAAAAGGAAACTGTGTAGGTGAGAGTATAAGAGTCTTTTTCACCCACAAAACAATTTTTAGCTATAGCTAGCTAATCAGTCATATCAAGAGTCCATAATTGGTCATATGTACTGTAGTTATGTATACAGCATAGTACTTCATATATGAGGCCACTTACTGAGCAGGTATCGAGACTCACAAAATCTCCACTGAATGATGAAATATTAGAAATTGACGGAGAGTTCATATAATACAATATTGTTGGTATTTGTAATAAAGTTATTATCAATAATATGGAACTTATTAAGATGACCACTTGATATGCGGTTTTGGGATCAGTCCGCGGACATCAACGCAACCTGTAGCAAGATCTGTAACTTCATGAAGTTGAGTTGATCTGAGATCTCTGATTGAATTGCATGAGCTATTGGACAATCTCGAGTCCGTTACTGACTCTAGTTCAATCGCTTCTATATACGGTGCATGGTCAGGTGATGCCACGTCTTCCCTCGCAGTCCTCTTCATTTTCAGGAACATTTTCATTATCGCCACAATATATTTAACCAAGTCCAAGATCGTAACCTGCTCGAAGTCACCTCTATTCCCCAACCGCACTAACGCAACTAACTCACCAAATGGGAGAGGCTAAGTTCACCCAACTTGATGAGGTGTGATCACGTGACTTCCGGTTGTTATGTGGTAACAAGCGCGGTAACTACTGATATTCATCACTGTTCAATTGATGCAGCTAGGTACAACCACATCCTTTTCTGTTTCAGTTTGTCATTAGCGTTCCCGATTGGGCAACGAGAGAGCCATTATTTTGAAGGCTACATTGAAGACATAGCCGGACCTCGACTTCTATTCGACAGAATCATCAGGCTGCAACCATAGATCAACAGTGGGGTGAGAAGCTCTGGGAGTAACACTGTACTATTGGAGGTAGCTATCAGTTGCATAAATTATGAACAAGCTAACTAAACAGGTAATGTTTTATTAAAATTTATGGTGTGAAAGAAAACACCGAAGGTCTGTTGGTAACTGCTAGTTGGAGGTTTTGCTGCTTTTTGACATCTAGACGTGGACATAAGTAATGTAGAGTGCAGTTATTATTCTCATCAAAGTTTCTCAGAAAATGATCCCACAGGTACAATTTCTATTTAGATTTCAACAAACAAACAAACTGACACGTTCTAAGTCCCCACAGGGATCGTTAAAGTAGCAGTGCGGGAGGGAGGATTTTTATTTTATTTTTTACTAACTAGGCAGTTGAATTATCTAGTTAAATGACAATTTTCTTAGACTGCTTTAGCAAGGTACCAACTATAAAAGGTGCTAATTGGCCTACAATAGTGCAAAAATTCCTTGATGAGGTATAAGAAAAACGGGATGCAGGTGGGGATGAGAAACTAATACTCAAGTTTATGTGGCCTAAACAGTGAAAATAAGAATGTCGCATAATGTTAACGTTGTTAAGATGTTGTGGTAACAAGAGTTTGTTGCTGACACCTGATCTAGTATTAGCATAGTTGTTATGTGGCTAACCATCACAGCAAAACACTGCCCAAGAGTTCAGACACATTAAAATGCAAAAATTACCAATGCTTTTTAGTGAGATGCATGTATGAGCTCTTAATATTGTATTGGGATGGTTGACCAAGGGTTATGATTTAAAATTGATAAGCCAATTTAGTACTGATACACTTAGTAAGACCACCTTGTTATAATGGCTAGGTCCCAACCTATGCTATAAAAGCCTTGTGTGTACCTTAAAGAAGCAGCTATATATGTCAGATACACAGCACGTTGCCAACTTACTCATGATCACTGGTATAAAAAAAAAAGCTGTCTTGCACTGAACTGAGCATACCATGCAATGACATAGACGAAATGTTAATCATATAATATTAAAATGATTGCACTGTATAGTTTGATCACTTCATTAATAGCTGTTCACTTAACTTTGTGAGTATTAGTACACCTCCATATCACAATACATTGATAAACTTATTCTACTGTTTATTAGAAATTGTACGCTTTCAAACCCATTGGCAAATGTATAAACACACTTTTAAAAACTAGGTACTATAATTCAATATAATCTGCGGTATCTCTGAAATGAGGTGCGTTTTCCATAGAAGTACAAGTTAAGTTGGATGGTGCAACTCTGTCAAAGTGAGTTTGGAATGAGTGTATAAGCTCTATGTGGTAATTTGTTGGAGGCACCAGTTTCCATACTTTCTTCACATTATCAGAACAGTTGTTAGCAATACACAGGTTAGAAGCAATTGGCTTATAGCAAAGCCAATGATACTGCTGACTATTTGTTTCAAATGTAAAGACAAAAATTGGTAATTTTAAAAGAGTAGCCATAGCAAAAATTTCAGCTTGAGTTCCCCACTCACCAAGGTTTTCCATTTGTTTACAATGATCTTTTACTGACCCTCCAAACACATATGCATCAAATATATCTTCATTTTCTTTCATAAATTCTAGAATGTATTGTCTGATTAAATGATGAAATTATTGATGACCCAGAATTTCTTTTGAAAGTGACCTAAACAAACAGTTACCATCAGGAGTGATGTAGTCAATCCTTCTTTGTTTTTCTAAAATCTTCTCTGAATTGTCGTATGATCGTGGTACAGGAGTAAGAGTGTAACTCAATGTGTCAATAGATGCAGCTGTAGTATCCATTCCTAATAGAGCATAACACACGTGGCATCTGTAAGCCCATACAGAAGCTTCATATGGTGAGGTAAACAAAACACCAGCAGCTTTGTTTAGTGAAGCAACATGTGTGGGGGAAACGGGGACATCACCAATAATAGAATTAGGTAATTTGTGAAAATTAGGGAAAGTTCGAAAGTATCCCTACAATGTGAAATGCTTGTAATTATTCTCACACATGTATGACGTTGTACCTGTATAAACTCTTCATCAGACACTTTGTCATTCAACTGAGGCTGATCCAAAACTGCTATTACAAACAATTATGCATGAAGTGAGCATTCTTTCAAATCTTTTGTTAATATAGCTTGCCATGCTTATCATTTAGCTGCTGCAATCAAGAGACAATATTATCTACATCAACATCATTTCTTGCTGTATGTATGCATCTTCTGTTAATACAGCGTTGCTTTTTTAAGCCAGGCCCACCATTTTTCTTTTTATCAAGACAAAACTTGCATTGATTGCAGTCTTCACTAATACATCCAGGGCATTCACCACATTTCAATTTCCGTTTCCGACCTAAAGAGCATTAAAAATGCATCACTGTAATGTTTGCACTATGTTTTCTTACCATGAGTGGTACATTTGGTCTGTAGAGAGTCATTTGAAGCAGAAGGACATCTCATAGTCTGTGTGTGACTTTCCATTGGCTTTGTCTGATTTTCTGTCAGCTTCATCATATTTTCCACAGGCTCTGTCTGATTTTCTGTTCCCTCCATTAGATTTTCTATTGATTCAAGGTGTTCATGATCTTGCTTCATCGACTCCATCTGATTTTTTATCAGCTCCGTCTGTTTCTTTACAGTCTTCCTCTTTGCTGCTAACAAGTCTTCAGAAACCTATTATAATATACATATCAATAATAAACCAGTGTATAATATATGCTATTGCATGCCTTTCTCCATTCATCAGCTCTTTTTCCAACTCGATTCTTAAATCTCCAATCTCCACTTTTGTTTTTCTTGCTATTGTGATGCAAAGGAAGAGACCTATATAAAGACTTCAACTGTAGCGTTCTGTATTTTCTGCAGACTTTCTTGGCTGTAGCAATTCTGTGAGTTCCAACAGGCCGAAGCAATAAGCCATTATCATGAGGTAGCATTGATCTAAACTGATTTTCTACATTTATCAGCATGTATTGCAACATTTGCAGTTTATTGCTTTCAGTACAGTTGTAAGTAAGAGACTCAATTACTTTTAAAGTTATGAAAATCTTTCTCTGTGATTTTTTGTACTGAAATGCTGTGCTATAACAAAAGTATTATTAATAGACATTTACAGATAAAACTAATAACCTTATGCTTACTAATAGGTAATTCATGGCTGCATTGTTCCATATCAAAATCTTGACCATCGATGTCATGGTCTGGAACTTCAGGGAATATCATATCTCCATCTCCTTGGCCATCATCATTGTTGTGGTCGTCATCTGCAACTGAACTAACTAATGCTTCTGAATCAGCACAAAGGTATTCATTCTGATGATAACTACTGGGCAAATCAGACCAGTTCCATGATGTATGTGTAAATATTGCAAACAAGTGTTTGCAAGGTATGTGCCAGCGTGTCCAATCTTTGCAGGTACATTCTGGCAAGCTGCTACCATTTGAGATCTTCACTTCATGAAGCTTGCCAGATGGGCTGGTCACCAAAAAAGTACCAGCTTCGCCGGTTTCCTTTACTGACTCCTTTCTAAATTTAGATGCCTTTTTAATTCTTGACAGGCAGTGTAGAATTATGGCCCGTGGTCCTTCCCTTAAGTATTCAGGAACAAAATCATTGTAAGATCGATAATAACCTGACATAGAATGTTTTGCTTTTGGTATTTGCGAATCATCTCTGGTAGAAATTCTTCAGTTAAAGTTACCACTAACTGAGATACAGTGATGTTCTTTCCTCTTGGCAAGTAGTTATATTTCAGAGTTTTATTCATAGCTTCTACGCCATTGTTAGTATCAACAGCAGCATGAAATTTATCATCACGATATGCTCGAGCCCATCTCTGAAACATAAATACTATATGTGAATTTGACAAAAGCAGTCTTTCACACACCAATTCTTTGGCTTTATAATCACCACTCAGTTGACTATTGACCAACACAATTCTAATAACAGATCAAAATTAAAATCTGATGGCATACTCCTACATGGATTTATGGTCCTTCAAACTCATAAAACTGGATGTGCGTGAAAGCCTTGTTTTGTCAAATTCGGTCACATATGTAGATACAATTTATAAGCATACAGTATAATGCAGAATATTTATATAACTGGTGAAAAAGACGTATTGACACCCCCACACAGACCAACACACAATGCTTTTGACAAATAGTCATGCCCTAAAAGAACATTACTAAGTCAGAACAGATGAATCCTCCTAGGGGTAGGGATATTTTTAACAGAGAGACAGCATCTGTCTTATGGTAAAGGTTTGGAAACTGGTTATGAGACATGGACAGTTATTATTGCTATTATTAGTACTTTACAGTGGCCAGCACTGAAGGTCTGACAGCAAATTGTGCTAAAACTTTTGGATTATCTAATACCTACTGGAATATGGACAAGAGATTATCTCACATATACTGTAGCTAATAGAAAAAATGGCCAAACAAAGGGAAAAGCCTTCCAACCCACTTAGCATTTGCTTACACAGATAGCAACCATGTCCCCATTTACAGTGGGGCAGATTAAAGTTAAATTACATTTTCTTGCTCAAAAAAGTAGCAGCCGGAACCAAATTGTGAATGCCAGGATGGTTCTCCACCACTTTGCAAATGACCACACTGAAACACCACACACACATCACACAAGTCTTTTGGCTACTGTGCTAGTTTGGTCATGCCTACCATTATACAATACATGTATATATATATAGTTGGTATTCACATGCACCCACGCATGCACGCACACACTGCTTGACTTACTTCTTGTCCTGTATTCTTTGATTTAGCCCCCAACCCCCACAATAGAGACACCCACCCGCTGGGTAACAAAATTTCAATTTTTTAGGACAGATGAATGAATGGACTCCCAAGAATGGTGGATGGGCCACTGACAATAGCATAGACCTGAGTTTTCTCCCATAAATGCAATGTACAGACTATTAATGCTTGCAAGGGTACCTTGACCCTGCCTTGTCTGGTTAAGGCCAGGGCTGCTACTATTAGCCACACTACTAGAGTGGCATGTTACCAGGCACGCACACACGCACCCACACACACACACACACACACATACACACACACACACACACACGCACACACACATGCATACGTCACCTTAGCAATTGGGAGCCACTTTTTACCAAGCCATTCTCTTACTTCACCATTGACTTCCAAATATCAGAATCCTTAAGGTCTTTCAGTGCTTGTTGATAGTTAACATCTGAAGGAAGTGTAGGATCTGTATAAGGTGGAGCATTAGCACAGCTTCGCAAAAGTGAGAAAAGGCGGTCTTTGGAATCTCTGATTTTGTGCTTGTTGGTCCATCATTCCCATGCCTGTCAGTGTTGTTCCAGTATTAGATATTGTACTTAGTATAAGTATTAGTAAAATATTTATTAGTAAAATATTGGACTCAAAATATTTAATATACAATTTGATTGATTTAGTGTAGTGTACCTTGTGCTACTAGCCCTTAATTAGCATGGGTAACTATTACGATCAGAAATCATAACAGTGTAAACATACAATAGTAAGTTTTAACTTTATAGCCACTACCTCTTTAAAGAAGAAAAAAATTACATACTTTGTTACAAGGATAAAGGTTTAGGCACTTAGGACTTCATATCCAGTAGCAACTAAGTTACAAAATAGTGGCTGCACAGGTTACTCTGTAGGCCATTAGGGAATTCCACTAGTTCACAACCCTTTGGGTGAAAACTACATGTAAATGGCTATTTCAGTGAAGTTTCAAATGATATCCTAGCTCTTGTGTGAAGATAGGCTTAGCATTTAATTAGTATATATATATAAAGGGTGGCAGCCATGAAATCATGGCTGCAATGATCTTAATCATAATAAAAAAATTTTATTGTGATCAAGATCATTGCAGCCATGAGTTCATGGCTGCCACCCTTGATTTCACAACTTTTTCACCCACGCTTTTTGAAGGCTGCACCCTTTTTGTACAGCATGGCTGTTTTTCGCATGGATCAAGACACACGGTAGTGTGTCGTGCGGCCCAAGAAGCCGGCGCGCCACACCCGTGAGTATATTGACAGGAAGAACGAAAACGTCATTTTCACACCTTTGTATCTCGGTGATCACTTATCTGATTGGAACCAAATTTGCTACACAGTTGTCCGCCAGCCAAGGGAGTCTACATTCCAAATTTGAAGGAAATCGCTCAAGCCATTTCCGAGATACGAGCTGCCAAAGTTTCGTTTTTTTTTTCTTCGTTTTTTTTTTTCTTCTTTGTCTTTTCGCACACTTGCAAAAATTGCTATAACAAGCAAACACGTACTCCGATCGCCTTGAAATTTGGCACACAGAAAGGGAGTCCAACGGCGAATCCTAGCATCAAATGTGGTACAAATCCGATGAATGGTTCAGGAGTTATGACCGATTATTCGCGTAAAACAAGATCGATTTGTTGTCACGCCTACAGGGTAAACCACTTCATGGAATGAGTTGAAAATTGCTATGTAGATGGAGTAACCATCGTAGGAGTGCCTTTTGGTGGTTTGAAAGGAATCGAGATAAAGACCACGGAGATATGACACAAAACCCAACCTGTGTCACAATTACGCGATCGATTTTTATGAATAAAAAAGTATTAGTTTTCAAGCCTACTAGGCAAACCGCTTAGAGCAATGAGCTGAAAATCGGTGTATAGCTGGAATAATCTTCATTGAAAGTCCTTGCAGTAGTACAGAAGAATCGGATTACAAACCACTGAGTTATGATTCGAAAGCCAACTCCGTGTAGCAAATGCGAGATCGAGATACTCTAATAGAACAGTCACCCTAATAGAGCATTCGGCTGGTTTATTTATTCCATTATAGAATTTTATTACATCACAAGTTATTCTGTAGGGAGTTCAGCTGCAAACAGTTAATCTTATAGACAGTTCAGCAAGAAGACAATCACCATGTGGAGAGTTAAGCAAATATATCACTATAGAGATTCAGAACATTACAAGTCACACTGAAGAAAGTTCAGCTATAAACAAGTCATGCACTGTGTAGAGAATTCAGCTACAATTAGGTCACTCTCTAGAGAATTCAGCTACACAGAATTCAGCTACACACAAGTCACTGTGGAGAGAGTTCAGCTACAAACAAATTACCCTTTAGAGTGATCAGCTACAAACAAAACACTTTGCAGGGTGTTCAGCTGCAACAAATCAACCTTTAGAGCGATCAGCAATGAACAAATCAACACAAATCTATCTGTAGAGAGATAAGCTAGAAACAAATTACCCTGTAGAGAGTTCAGCTACAAAAAAATCACCCTGTAGAGACATCAGCTAGAAACTAAACACAATGTAAGGAGTTCAGCTACAAGCAAATCACCCTGTAGAGAGTTCAGCTACAAATAAACCAACCTGTAGAGCGATCAGCTAGAAACAAATTACCCTGAAGAGAGGTCAGCTACAAAAAATCACCCTGTAGAGATATCAGCTAGAAACAAATCACCCTGAAGATAGGTCAGCTACAAAAAATCACCTTGTAGAGAAATCAACTACAAACAAAACACTTTGCAGAGAGTTCAGCTACAAACAAATCAACCTTTAGAGCGATCAGCAACAAACAAATCAACCTGTAGAGAGATAAGCTAGAAACAAATCACCCTGTAGAGAGTTCAGCTAAAACAAATCAATCTGCAGAGAGATCAGCTATGTACAAATCACCTTATAGATAGTTCAGCTACAAACAAATTACCTTGTAGAGAGATCGGCTACAAACAAATCACCCTGCAGAGAGAACAGCTACACACATATCAACTTGTATAGAGGTCAGCTACAAACAAATCACCCTGTAGAGAGATCAGCTACAAACTAGACACAAAGTAAGGAGTTCAGCTACAAACAAATCACCCTGTAGAGAGATCAGCTACAAACTAGACACAAAGTAAGGAGTTCAGCTACAAGCAAGTTACACTGTAGAGAGTTCATCTACAAGCAAATCAACCTGCAGAGCAATCAGCTAGAAACAAATCACCCTGAAGAGAGGTCAGCTACAAAAAATCATCCTGTAGAGAGATCAGCTAGAAACAAATCACCCTGAAGAGAGGTCAGCTACAAAAAAATCCCCCTGTAGAGAGATCAGCTAGAAACAAATCACCCTGAAGAGAGGTCAGCTACAAACAAAACACTTTGCAGAGAATTCAGCTACAAACAAATCAGCTTGTAGAGAGATCAGTTACACACAAATCAACCTGTAGAGAGATAAGCTAGAAACAAATCACCCTGTAGAGAGTTCAGCTACAAGCAAAACACCTTACAGAGAGTTCAGCAACAAAGAAACCACCATGTAGAGAGTTCAGCTGCAAACAAATCACCTTATAGAGAGTTCAGCTACAAACAAATCACCCTGTAGAGAGATCAGCTAGAAACTAGACACAATGTAAGGAGTTCAGCTACAAGCAAATCACTCTTTAGTGAGTTCAGCTACAAACAAATCAACCTGCAGTGAGATCACCTACAAAAAAGCACCTTGTACAGAGTTCAGCTACAAACAAATTACCCTGTAGAGAGATCGGCTACAAACAAATCAACCTGTAGAAAGATCAGCTACACACAAATCAACTTGTAGAGAGATCAGCTACAAACAAATCACCCTGTAGAGAGATCAGCTAGAAACTACACACAATGTAAGGAGTTCAGCTACAAGTAAATCACCCTGTAGAGAGTTCAGCTAAAACAAATCAACCTGCAGAGAGATCAGCTACAAATAAATCACTTTATAGACAGTTCAGCTACAAACAAATTACCTTGTAGAGAGATCGGCTGCAAATTAATCAACCTGCAGAGAGATCAGCTACACACAAATCAACTTGTAGAGAGATCAGCTACAAACAAATCACCCTGTAGAGAGATCAGCTAGAAACTAGATACAATGCAAGGAGTTCAGCTACAAGCAAAATCACCCTTTAGTGAGTTCAGCTAAAAACAAATCAACCTGCAGTGAGATCACCCACAAAAACGCACTTGTACAGAGTTCAGTTACAAACAAATTACCCTGTAGAGAGATCAGGTAGAAGAATTCACCTTGTAGAGAGTTCAGCAACAAAGAAACCACCATGTAGAGAGTTCAGCTGGAAACAAATCACCCAGTAGAGAGTTCAGCTGGAAACAAATCACCCAGTAGAAAGATCAGCTAGAAGAAGTTACCTTGTAGAGAGTTCAGTTACAAAGAAACCATCATATAGAGAGTTCAGCTACAAAGAAATTACGCCATAGAGAGTTCAGCTAGAAGAAGTCACCTTGTAAAGAGTTCAGCTACAAAGAAACCATCATGTACAGAGTTCAGCTACAAAGAAACCACCTGTACAGAATTCAACTACAAACAAATCACCCTGTATGGAGATCAGCTAGAAGAAGTTACCTTGTAGATAGTTCAGCTACAACAATTCACCCTGTAGAAAGATCAGCTAGAAGAAGTCACCTTGTAGAGTGTTCAGTTACAAAGAAACCATCATGTAGAGAGTTCAGCTGCAAACAAATCACTCTGTAGAGAGTTCAGCTACAAAGAAACCGCCATGTAGAGAGTTCAGCCTCATACAAACCACCTTGTAGAGAATTCAACTCCAACAAATCACCATGTAGAGAAGAAGTTACCTAGTAGAGAGTTCAGCTACAAAGAAACCATCATGTAGGGAGTTCAGCTACAAAGAAACCACCATGTAGAGAGTTTAGCTGCAAACAAATCACCTGTGGAGAGTTCAACTAGAAACAAATCACCCCGTAGAGAGATCAGCTGGACGAAGTCACCTTGTAGAGAGTTCAGCTACAAAGAAACCATCATGTAGACAGTTCAGCTGCAAACAAATCACCCTGCAGAGAGTTTAGCTACAAAAAAATCACCCTGTAGAGAGTTCAGCTAGACGAAGTCACCTTATAGAGAGTTCAGCTACAAAGAAACCATCATGTAGAGAGTTCGGCTACAAAGACACCACCATGTAGAGAGTTTAGCTGCAAACAAATCACCTGTAGAGAGTTCAGCTAGAAACAAAATACCCTGTAGAGAGACCAGCTAGAAGAGGTTACCTTGTAGAGAGTTCAGCTACAAAGAAACCATCCTGTATATAGTTCAGTTACATTTCAAGTCACCCAGTAGAGAGATCAGCTGCAAAAAAATATCCTGTGGGGCATAATGGGCATGTAATAAATATATGTATATAATTTGTATAATTACTAATAAAATCAAAAATAATTGAAGTGCTAAAATTCTTCTTTAAGTTCTTTTCTTCTTCCTGTAGTAAAGATAAAAACACATAGGTTAAAAAAGCCCCAAAGCCAGCCATAGGCAGGCTTTGCAGTATACAAATGCAAAAAGAAGTGATATCTAATCAAAAACAGCCAAGCTGTAAAAAAAAGGTGCGGCCCCCAAAAAGGCCATGGTGAAAAAAGATGTGAAATCCAAGGTGGCGGCCAAGAAATGGCTGTGATGGTAGGTTAATGGTTACATTTTAATAACGACAATTCAGGTGAATTTTGTGCCGCTTGGTCTTGGCACCAAATTCACCTGAATTGTTGTTATTAAAATGTAACCATTAACCTACCATCACAGCCATTTCTTGGCCGCCACCTTGGATTTCACATCTTTTTTCACCATGGTCTTTTTGGGGGCCGCACCTTTTTTTTACTGCTTGGCTGTTTTTGATTAGATATAATAACATCGAGTATTTAGTATATCACAACTTTAGTATAATACTTTAATGCTTTCATATTAGCAAGTAAAAGTATGCTAGAACAACATTAACCTGTTCACGGTGAAAATCACATAGATAAACCTGAGTCCCAGGGAAGCATTTCTCAATAGCCAACAATTCTGCTTCAGAGTAATCTGTCATAAAAAAACTGGGCTTCCAAGAGGGATTCCATAGTTGCAACTGTTGCAGAGCCTCTGATATGTGCTCTGCATCTTCTGATTGGGTGATGAATTCTGCTACAACCATGTAACCAACATTGGTTCTAACACAGAGAAAAAATAATGCCAAGTCATAACGAGTTGTTTTGTATGTTGCATCTAAAAGAGAGATTGTGCTTCCATAACGTTCCAGCAATCGCTGTTGCCATGATGTTTGGTGAACATACAGAAAAGTTTGAGAGCACTGCTTACTACAACCAAGAACTTCATACCAGCTGTCATCTTCTCCTGAATTGCCACAAAAGATATCGCTTCTTTCTACTTTATGTTTGCTTTCCAATTCAATTGTTTGCTCCTTTATGTTATCACCATCACTCTGAATATATGGGCGAAAGAAAAACTTATTCTCTGACCAGTTTGTCCTCCAATTATTTACTTTCAATCTAAGATTCTCTTGATCAATTTTTGAGAGCTCCAGTGCTCTTTTGGCCTTGTATACGTGGTTCTTAATATCACACATATCAGGATAGAATGCACGATCATAATCCTTTGGCTTAAAGCCAAGCTCTTTGCTTAATTCAGTGTTTGCATAATGTCGTAGAATTTTCTTGATCTCATAGATATCATAGATGTTTGAAAACACTAAATCAGAAATTTTTGTGATTATTAATGGATGCACTTTTTGAGCACATGCAAAGTGTGGGTGGATGCTGTGTGCTTGGCTGGTAGGCAAGGATACAAAGTACACAACTTTTGCATTAGGTGTGCCAGTCTCCAACTCTTTTTTAAGATTAGCCAGTCTAGTTTCACGTAACTGTCGCAACTTCCATACAGACAGTCCCTCTTTTTCAGCTGAATGAATTTGATAATCAGTATACAAAGTGAACTGTGTTATTCGTATGTGTGCACAGCAGCCAGTCTTTCTTGTTCCTTGTAACCGTAGCCTTGCATGTTTAGACTCCTTGTCTTTAAAATACTTCACTCCATGTTGGCAATCTAACACTGTGTGGCTATCAACAGTAAACGGAGTTTCATTAAACTTAGTTCCATCTTTCTTTTCCCAGAAAACTTTCTGGTGCTTGCTGGGTACAGGATCCTGCAAGATTGAATTTAAATTAGGCCTGGATTAGTTGTTTATGGGTAAAAATCTCAAGCATGTAGGGTCGGTAGGTCAGCATAAATAAAAATATCAAGTTAACTGACAAAACGATTAGCAAAATACAGTACAGTAAAGGGCATGGTCTTGACAAAACTGCAAATTGTTTGCAGTCATAGTGTGTTTCTAAGCAATGTTTTGAGCAGGTGAACAGAAGTTAAATGCATTAGAAGCTTGTGCTCATAGTATAGTGTTGTTTTAGTTAACTATAACTAAGTACTTTTAGTAAGGCAAATATGTATTAGTTAACTAAAACTAAAACTATAACTAAAAACAAATCCAAATTATAACTAAAACTATATCTATATAAAAACAGCAGAATAATTTACTAAGACTAAATCTAAAACTAAAAAGAATTAATTAAGAAAGATAACTATAACTAAAACCAAAAGATTTTCTTGTGCACAACTAAAACTATAACTAAAACTAAAAGGTTTTCATGTTCTTAACTAAAACTAAAAATAAACTAAAACAACAAAGACAATATAACCATAACTAAATCTATAACTAAAATGAATTAAGAAGGATTACTATAACTAAAACTAAAATTATTGAAGAAACTAGCTATGACTATAACCAAGAGTAAATAATGGAAGAGAGAGTATCCAACTGCCATATACTGCATCAGAAATGAGCACGTCAAGTAGAGAAGCCATCCTGTAGTGCTTTCAAAGCCGTGTTGAATGAAGTAATAAACACCTGCTAGGTCAGTCTGTTTGAAGTGCCCAGGCATGATTTGAAGTCAAACAGTCTGAGCTAGAAGGTGTTTATTACTTCATTCAACACCAGTGGCGTAGCCAAGGGGGGGCAAGGGGAGGCATTTGCCCCCCCGTCACTAAGTGATGTTTTTTAAAACTTCCGTCACAAGCTTTTCAGTAACTGACACGCATCCCAAATTACTGCTTGTGCGCTGCTACACTGGCGAGTGCACACAACATTCAACTCGTTTGTGAATGGTGATAATAATACGATGATTTCTTGCGCGTAACAAGTAATTAATAAAACGATGCGCTAAAAATAAGGTATGCTCGAATCCCCAGGGGTTACCCCCCTGTAGACACTATGCCTTCACCGAACGAAAATATTAGACACAATTCTATATTTAGCCTACACTACTCACGTGATAGTGCATTTTTTGAATCTAGACATGACCCGCTCAAAGTGACTTCGCAAGAGTCGCAACTCAGAAGTGACAAGTGATATGCAATGATGCTACAAACCTACGAGGTGATAAAGTGTTAAATGGACCAACTTTATTTTCCCGAGCCAAGTTAATCACACTGGATCTTCGTACAGTGTAGTGGCATGCCAGTTTAATTTTTTTTCACTTTGTCAGATGATCCGTCACAAGGTTACAAATTCTGCTAACAGGAAAGGTAGCTATAGAGTTGGGATTTCGTGCCAATACATGGCGTTTGAATTTCGCCGGCTGAAGTCAGTGAGCTCGTCATACTGTGCCAGTGTGCTAGGACTGCAGCACAGACTGTGGCTGACGTAAGTAACTGTGACACATTGTATTTGTACTAAAATATTCACAATATAGTTCTACTGGATTGTGGACGAATTTGTTGGAGTACAGTTGTGGCACGTGCGATGATGTTCGATGAAAATATTTCCATTGATAAGTGATAACTGGTAGCAATCAGTAATGAAGTAGTTATATGTAGCTAATTACATAAGCTGTAATAATACAACACCATATGTTGGCTAGCCCATCATTGGGTCATTAGCCTTTTGTGCAATTATGAACAATGTCGAGTGTTTTGTGGGGGAGTGCCTGCCCCCCCACCACCGTCTGGCTAGCTACGCCCCTGATACAAATATTTCATCAGACAAAAGCTATACACACTCCTTTGTTCCACAATTCCTGCAGTAAAGAAAAAAGTTAAAAGGAAGCATCAAAGCCATATGGCCAGTTTTGTGGCTTGCAATACAAAAAGAAGTGATATCTAAACCAAAACAGCCAAGCTGTAAAAAAAAAAGTGCGGCCCAAGGTGAAAAAAGATGTGAAATCCAAGGTGGCAGCCAAGAAATGGCTGTGATGGTAGGTTAATGGCAAACATTTTAATTACGACAATTCAGGTGAATTTGGTGCCAAATCCTAATGGAGAAGGCAACGCAAATTCACCTGAATTTTCGTAATTAAAATTTTTGCCATTAACCTACCATCACAACCATTTCTTGGCCGCCACCTTGGATTTCACATCTTTTTTCACCTTGGGCCGCACTCTTTTTTTTACAGATTGGCTGTTTTGGTTTAGATATATGTTACAGCAGTTTAAAAGATCTGGGTGATGTCTTCCAAGAACAAAAAAAAAGCTAAATTAAAATCAGACTATCTGAGATCCAATATAAAAGTATATTTTTTTTTAATAGCTATGGAGCCATTCTCAAAACAAAGAACTCTTTTAAAATCAAGCTTTCTGGTAGTGGCTGTGCATGAGTTGGCTCAGAAAATTTTTAAAACTTACACTTTCTAGCCTTAATTTTATTTTGAAGACCTGCTTAATTTAAGAAACTGAGCTCTTGCACTGCTTGAAGTATCTTAGTTTACTACAGTGGTATATCCCCAGTATATGGAACAGTTAATTGTTTGTTATTTTAGTAGTTTTTCAGTAAACCCGCATTCACTGATGTTTTACTGAGAGTTTAAAACTTAGTAAAATAATTATGTTCCATATACTTAAGTTTACTGACACTTTACTATCAGTATAACTACAGTAAGGCATCTTAACAAATTAGTAAACTAAGAACCTTCAAGCAGTGTTGTATATCACTACATAGGAATTTTTGATAGTCATATAATATGTACCCTATAGCTAGGAATTTTTTTAAAATCAGATTATCTGAGACTTGAGAGCATCTGTAAGGTTGTGTGTACTGATTGCTAAGAAATTCAAAAAGCTATTGAACTGAACAGGATGTAGCTGGTTCCATGGCATGTCATATTCTGTCACAAATGACCACAGGTGCACTTCAGCAAAACTCAGTTTTTCAGTCTCTGGAACACGTGGCATTCCCAATTTCACCACTAGCTACTTTGCAGTGGAATGTATTTTAACACAAACAAATTACTATAATTATATATAAGAAAGCTAGCAATTCCAACCATGTCTTTATGACCGCACCACTGTTTCTGTTCAGTTCTTTCCCTTCAGTGAATAGTTAATTGTCACATCTGTATGATTACAAGTTAAATATATAATCAAGCATGCACCCACAGCTTGTGGGTGGGTGTCTGGCTTAATTAATTAGAAATTTTATATGAGTAAAGATCATAGAAATGAAAGGCAATGAATTAAGGGAGGTCACCTTCACCTGCAGCTATATACTAGTGGTTTAATTAATCCCTATATACTTTCAGTCATGCATGGCTCTACTTGACAGGCTGTACATGACTGAAGAGGGAATTAGATGTCCACCTTTGTTTCATTACTTTTTATTTTCTATTATCCCTGTACTTAAATGTAAAATCACATTTACACTCATAATTATATAGCTACTATTAAGCAGTCAGCCTAATAAACTGTCAAGCAATCATTTAAATAAACTGCTGAAATCACTCCCAGGTTCTCTATAAATTTGTTTAGGAGGAATTCAAATACCCCCTAAGTTGGCATGCTCACTGCTCACATAAGGTATGCATTCCTTCCAAGTTAATTTGATATTGGATTCCTCTTATTACTACATAGACCATTGCCACACTGTAAAGTTCAGCTGCCAGTCAATTATTCTAATACATTAGGTACCCACTTTTACATGAAATAATTAGGATACTGGCTATAAGTATGAGAATACCATGTTAGCTGTTATACTGTAATACAGTGAAGCCCTTTCAAATGATACCTCTTAATGGTGGCCAACCTCTTTTAAAAAGATTATGTTCAAAATAACAGCATTAGTACACCCCCCATAAGGGCAGCTCTGTACATAATATTCTCCAACATGGTGTCTAGGGTTCAATCCACTTCCAATAGTTTAGCAGTCTGCATTAGTGTACCACTACATTAGCAGCATAACTATAGAAATTATATACAAAGAATATCATAAGAAATTGGTCGGTCCTAAAATCATGGATCACTTTATTGTGATCAGCTGACTCACTTAAGATGACTCACTTAAGATTTGTTTATACGGGTTGCCCTGTTGGTAAATATTCCCGACCAGCAGTGGTAATACATCTGAACTATAGTTGTACACACTAAGAGCATTTACATAATGTAAGAGTATTGATAGCTATCTATTTGTAGCAACTATTTCTTAGGTAAAAATAAAAATTTATGTTTACTTAATCTTGAAGTAGCTATAGAAATATAAATTTGTTAGTATGTACATGATTACTGTGAAGTAAAAAATCTCCGTAGAAACCTTTTAATGTAATAGTACTGTAGGACATAAGTCAGATTGCTCAAAGTGATAGAGCTCAATAGCACTAGAGCAGATAAGTCTAGGAAATAGCTTGCACGGTATACATCTTCTAATTCATCTCGATGAACATCACATTCAGGTCTGTACCCAGCAATGGAACAACTGAAATAATTTTGTAGCTGCTCAGCTGTAGAGTTTGCTGATAGTAGTATTTCAGTGAAATGTGCAAAAAGGACAGTCATTACTAAAATGTAGTACCAGAACAGAACAAACAGTTTGGTCTCTGGAGTTGAAAAATCAGTCCAGAAACTTTTAAGCAACACAAGAATATCTTTTGGATTGCATGAGTATTCATCTTGTGATCTAGCTGCATTTTTCTGTAAAATTGAATACAATAGATTATCACTAGAATTGTTCACTATCTGATAATAGAAAACTTCAATACCATAGTAATGCATGAAGAGTTCCTGACAGTGTAGTATAATCAATGTAAGCCCTGGCATAAAGCAGTTTCAGGACTGGCTTCTATTGAGCCTATGAAAATAGTGCTCAAAAGTCAAGCCTATTAAATCAATAAGAAATAACTGCTTTTATCAACATAATTTTTTCTGACTGCTGTATTAGAGTAAGTGACTGTTATATTAGAGTATCTCGGTCTCGTTGAAACTGTAAAATTAATAACATTGCATTTTTATATAATTATAACAATGTGTAGTGTGATCCTACAATATTATTTTTGGTGAAGTTTTATTCTTCAAAATCATCCTATGCTGGCATTGCTAGCCTACTACGTTTATGCTACCATATTATAAATTGGCACAAGCCTATCTATCTTTTTCAAAGAGCTTTACAAGAATTTATACATCAATTTTATTCATTTAGTAGAGCGACTAAGCAACAAATTTTGATAAAATCATTCACTTTGTGAGAAAAACACCAAATTTTCTGTGCAAGTTGAGTAAGGTATACTAAATCATTTTAGATATGGTGCCATGTCAAAATTATTGCTTTAGGGTATGTTTTGAAAATTTTAAACTAGGTTATAAGCCCATTTCTAGCTGGTCAGGAGACCATGAAAGTGCATTCAAAATCTTCTGTTTTGCTTAAATAGTATGAATGTATTTCAAAGTTACAGAAAATCTTTCAAAATGTGGTAAAATAAACTGTTTTTAAACACTTCTAATGGAGTGAATATTTCAGTGTTAAAAGTACAGGCATAATCCAATAGAAATAATTGCATATCTATAAAGATGCAAAATTTCAGTATTTATTATTGAACACTTCCCTAATACATTTTCTATTGATTATACTTGTCGGGTTCTTTGAGCATGATATGATTGGTAATTTTAGTGGCACCATATCATACAGTACGATAGTACTGTATAGTAGGAATCACAAAGGAGTAGGCGTGGCCCACAGGATGACATCACCCAAAAATCAGCCTCAATTTTCCCTGATGATGATGAGGCAGTATTGCTTAAGTCCAAACTAGCCTTCAGATCAACCTGAAATGCTTTCAACAAGTTGCTACAGAATTTTTAAAAAATTATTTAACGGAACTTTCTACTACTGACTGATCGAGTAACTGACTGATGCCTTCAGACAAGCAAAATGCGATAACGACTAAGGCTACGGGCTTGATTTTTTCACTCTTCGACATCACTTCGGCCCGAGAGGTGCCTTTTGGCATACCGCAGTATGTACAATGCATTCTTCATGGACTTACCAGTGTCTTCCTTTGTGTCCCATTCATCTTTGCTGACAGCGAAAAGTGTTGATTTGGTGGTAGCATGTGATGGCTTCCCTTCATAACGGAAATCGTCAGCGTCCATATTATTCACAGTGGCTATTTTGATTGCAGAGGTGCTTTTTGAACATTTCTTGATTCATACTGTTGTGTAATGGGTTGAACATAGCCAACAACAAAGTGTAATGCATGCTTCACTTTTCAGACGATAGTTGATATAACTGAGGCACGCGGCACCATTTCTTTCGGTATGCATAGATTGCAGAGGTGCTTTTCGAACAGTTCTTGATTCGAAATGCTGTGTAACGGACTGAACACAGCTGGCAATGAAGCGTAATGGATACTTCACTTTTCAGATGATAATTGATATAGCTGGGGCACGTGGTTCACCAGTCATAATAATTATTTACAAAAAAGTTAACAAACAAGTATATACTTGGAATTTGAAACTAAAGTAGGGACCATAGCACATCGATAAAAGGTACTGAAACAAGCTGGAGTAGTCCATGATATTAAAACAATAAGAAGTGTTATATCCCCACTGTGCTCAAGATACCATAATGGAAATGCACAGTAAGGATATAACACTTCTTATTGTTTTACTGTGATTTAATATCGTGCACTACTCCAGCTTGTTTCAGTACCTTTTATCAATGTGCTATGGTCCCTATATACTCTAGTTAAAAATTCCAATTTTTTCTGTGTACTTGTCTAATATGAAATCATATGAATTAAGCAATTGTTGTTCCAAGTTTGGTGCTTTTATCAAAAAGTGAACACTTTTTTGGTTAGCCGCTCTACTAATTGCTTCAAGCATGCTTTGTACAACCTGATTACCTGACTTGCTGATTGATCTAATAGAGTGTGACTGAGAATCACTATTATTGGTACACTGTCTTGGCAGCCATTGTTTTACTGTAGCTAACATTGGATACATAATATGGGATTAGTATCTACATACAGTGTAGCTACAGTACATACCACTTTTGTAACAAACGAAAAAGTACTAGAAACTTACTCGACGTAAAGTACAAAACGTTGTAAGCAACATACTCAACCCAATTGTAGCTCCAATTGCTACTGGCAATATAAATGTATAAAAGAAAACATTAAGGTCAACAGGAACACACACATCTGGTGGAAATCTGTTGATCTGGTAGCCTGAAGTACCAGCAATGATAGCACCAGGAAGAGATCCCAATACTAGTGCAATTGTCACTTCTATCACATGACATTTTGTAGCATGATTCTCCATAAACAGCTTGGCCTTTAGTGGAAATGCCAGTGCAAAAAGCAAGTGTCCTAAATGAAATAGCCAGAAACCAAAGAAGTAGAGAAATCCAGTTTGTACGATGAATCCTATAAATTGAAAACATGAACAGTAGTGAACAACTAATGCTAGTCTTATACCATTTTGTTTGTATGCAACACATGTAACATCAATGTGCCCTGGACTATTTCAATTGTGGTTTTGAGCAGTGCTCAAAAATCAAGCCTATTATGCTCACAATTATGCTTTCAAAATCAAGAATATGCTCAGAACTGACTGTTTTATTAGAGTATAATCAGTTTTCTGACTGCTATATTAGAGTAATTTTGACTACTCTATTAAAGTATCTCAATCTTATTTCTGTAAAGTGTGCATATTAACCAGCCAAGAAACAGTTCATTTAGTTATATTTTGTGTTTTGAACAATAATAATAATTACCATAATTCGCTTTATTTTCATGCAAAAAATTTCCATGATAAAAATTATTGTGTAAAACTTATTTCGTATGATATATGCAAATGACTGCTCTATTAGAGTAGTTCGATCTAATGCAAATAAAAAATTGCGTAAGAATTTTTGTACAAGTACTTGCATACGAAAACCATTTTGCAATGAAAAATAAAATAAATTTGTTTACAAAAATTTTTGGTATTATGCTTGATGCTTGTGATTACCTAATAAGTTTTAAATTACACCAGCATAAAGTTGGGGTCTAGTTTTGGATAGACTTTGCAATAGAACATTCTCACATAGCTCTAGGGGGCTATTACTTTGCAATGCACATGTGACCATGTAAAGTATCTAACCATGTATTCAAATAATTGCTCTATAGGAAAATACAATTAATGTCATGAATAAGCCTATGAGACCAAAGCATGTAGTATTTGGGACTTACTAGCATTGGCCACTATAATGAAGTGGTCTTATTAAAAGGTGGCCACTAAGTAAGATATAGTTTGACCATCTGATAGAAATTATATTGGATCAAAATTTCCAGAAAAAAGGACTGACCATTTTAAAATAAAACATTCAAATACTCAAATAAAGCAGTCAAAGTGCTTTAGAAACTTAAATCTTACTTTTGTAGGTAAATTTCTAGTTACTATGGGACCATAGTTCCCAGTGATTCCATACACAATTAGTCACCCCTCTATTCACATCAACAACTTCTTCCACCACCACCTTATCTTATAGAAATCTGTTGTACTAACCTTGTACTAAACAGAATCTTGTTGGAGACTGCAGTGCCTCAAGTAAATTGTGATCAGAGCAGAGAAACTTTGAGGAGCCAATTGATATTGGGAGTATGAGAAATATCACTATATAAAATAAATCAGTTATGCAAACACTACAGTCATCTTGAGCATCATGAATATAAATCAAACACCAACCCACTGAAATTTTTTTTTAATTAAGGTGTGCAGGGGCGGATCTAGGATTTATAAAAGGGGGGGGGGGGGCTAACTCAAGGTACTAATCTCTTGGGTATAGGTGTGTGAAGCACACTTCCCAGCATGCGAAGCATGCTGGAACTGGGGGGGTCTGGGGGCATGCTCCCCCAGGAAAATTTTGAAATATAGATGCTAAAATACTGCAATTTGGAGACATTTCCACATAAAATTCATACCTGTAGATATTTTATATACTGCCTTTAGATTATACCAAGTACATGATGTACCCCTCTCACAATTGCACAACACTGAATAGGTGCATGTTAGAATAAGAATGTTGAAAGTGGAAAATTTTGAAATTTGAACAATACAAGATTGAATCTGAGAGCAAATTAAGTATTGCCATACATATTAACTACACAAGTAGATGAATGAAGCCCTTTAAACAGACCAATGCACTTCATTGTATGTATAGGTGCAGGCAGATTTGGAAAAATTCCATAACAGAACCAACTACATGTTTCCATTGAATGTTGTATTAGAGTAGTTAGCTGACTGCTCTATTAGAGTATCTCGATCTTGTACACCTCCAATGCTGATCCGGGTCCTTAAACTTTAGCATAAATCCACTGATAATACCTTGGAAAGATGTTTATAAGGTGGTTTTATGAGTATTTGTATTATTAGTGATCATATAATTATGAATATTGAGGAACTGTCTTTCAGTGGTACAGGCCTTCAGATAATGCATCAATCATGCATCAACCAACCTTTTTATTTGCAGTAAGTAAGCGGTTTAGCTATAGGTCAGGTTTCAACATAATATGAAAAAGACAGAACAAAAAAAATTGATTTGTAAGGTGATAATACTAAAACTAATCCATAAATCACTACACATGTTTGTTTGGTCTCGACACTAACAAACGCGCAAACACGATGCCATGCTACCACATATTCAATCTCAACTATAGTGTCTTGGTTTACATGAGATATTTGTAATTCTTTTGATTAACATGCTCAAATTAAATTCACTATCTGTTGTGAATAGTGTCTCTGCATTGTGTGCCTTTTACTAAATGATGTATAACACAAAATACCTATATCAAACTTACAAACTGTAATAACATTGATGGTATTGTAGACAATATAAATCTGAGGAAATCTAAACCTGCAGAATAAAGAAGGCCATAACTACAAATGTACAGCAAGGTCAGATGCCATATGACTACAATACACATGACATACATACAGAGTCTTATGCTTTCGATAAGATTTTGACCAGCCATACCAAATACATAGAACAGACTACCTAACACGATCATTACTTATGTACATCTTGGCATTCTGAAAAGTTCAGGGGGCTGGTCAAGAATGTAACAAATTTAGAAGGGTGGTTGTGGTCTTGCAATGGGCCTAAGTTTGTGGTTTAGTTATTGATATAGATGTATGTGGGAAGTTTACATCAAAACTTTGTTGCTGAAATGTTTCCTTTGCTAACTTTAAAGGAATCAACTTAGAGTAAAAATTCATAATTTAATTTTAACATGTTCTAAACTAAATACATGTATGAAGCCAAAATTTTAAATGGTGGTAAGTTTTTCTCAAAACACAGCAAATTTTATGTGATGTACCCTTGCATAGGAAGCAAAGTTCCTACACTTGTAGGGCTATATTAAGAAACTTTGTAGGAAATATTTACACACTGTTGAATTTTTGTAAGAAAGATTCCTACACACGGCATGGTGTATATAGGACATTTTCATGCTGTGTAGAAACTGGGGCTGTGTGATAATGAAAAACCTATATCTTGACAAGTTTCGATAACAAAACTCATTTTATCACAATACAATATTCGATAATAAAATATCAGTTGTCATAGAGCACTTATACAAGCACAGTTTTGTGTAGTAATACTATACAGTAGTTTAACGCTACTATCTCTTGCCCTTTTCAGCATTACCACAACTGATTGTGACCTCACTCATAAGAATACCATCTGCCTGCTTTTAATATACAATAGTCTACAGCGATTTACTATTATCTTGAAATATTGATAGTAGAAAAATTATTATCTTTATCATGATAATGACATACATATTACGATAATCACATTATTGTTATTATTGTACAGCCCTAGTAGAAACAGTTCTTACACTTGTAGGAATTATTCCTATATATACACTGCAATAAGATGTCTTACACTTTGTACCATGTGTAGGAATCTTTCTTACAAAATTCAATAGTTCCTACAAATTTCTGGAAAAATTCTCAATAAAGTTCTACACATGTAGGAACATGGTTCCTACACAAGTGTAAAATTTCTTCCTGCACTTTACCCCAAAATTACTTATTTAATTTTGAATCTGTTTGTTCCCAACTACATAATAATAGTGTGTCACTTACATTGTCTTCCTATTCAGAATACAATTTATTAATGTAATCAATCCTCCAACAATACCAACACCTTGAAATAAAATTTGTAAAATTTTGCCACCAACCTCATAATTGTGAGATAGCAGTGAGAACTCTGAACACACTGGTAGACAAAAAGTATCACAAAACAGATCAAACTGGTCTGCACAAGTGAGCTGAGGAGCTCTTGAGAAAGTCAAGTTACCATCTTCAGTAAAGCTCTGACAGTCTGGAAAAGATATGTTGATGAAGTTTTCCAGCAGTCTCCACTCAAGAGCACAATCATTGTCACGGATATGTGCACACTCTTCACTCAAGTCTACAGAATCACCTTCACCACACAATGAATCTGATGCATTACAGAAGAATGGCAGAGCAGAAGAACTACATCGATCATTTTGTAGTGCTGTACTAACAACGAGTACTGACTGTACTAATTGTAATTGTCCTTGTAGACATAGTTGTTGACTAGAATTCTCTTGTGTGGTCAGAAATGGAATGTCCGGACACAAGTCATTGAGCCCAACATTATTAGCCTCTAGCGAGAGTACATTTGCATTGAGCTATAAATTAGAATGGATACATTACAATTATAGCAATTTAATGCTAGGTGACTATTTGTCTATTTGTTGGTGCAAGCTAGCTGAAACAAATGTTAAAAAATCAAGTATTATTAGCAATTGTAACCGGATTTGCGAAAAGGGGTCTTCCACACACATCCAATTCTATAAATGTGGAGGACCATAACGTATCAAGCAAGAAACACATTAACCTGAAATTTTCTCCATCCACTAAGCTATGTTGGTGCTCACTACTGACTAAATTGTAAGTCAAAGCCTTTTCCAATCTGAAGTTATGAGTTGTTAAAGTTGGTAAATTGGATGTGTGTGGAAGACCCCTTTTCGTAAATCCAGTCACAATTACTGTATGTTCTGTTTACATCTCATCATGTTCCTTTATTGTGATATAAATGCTACATTGGAATAATAGTTTAATTGGATGTTGCCTACATTTTATACTATGCACATGATAATGCTACAAAACACATACATATTTTTCACAATTAATATTTTACACATGCATATCTAACACTATATTTTATCAGCATCCATCTGAGCTCCCAAGAACGTAAATGATATTAGACAGGTGAGTATTGGCATAGTCACTGTTTCATGTCAACAACACTGATGTTCAATATACTCCCACCGATACTATATAAAAGTATGGGATATACTGTATATCTTATAAGTTACTTGATTGTTCTTGATTTATCAAATAAACAACTCCTGTATTGAAAGAGCTTCATGCACATTGTGGCAGGTGGCCTGTGTAATGGAAGTTTTGTAGAGAAAACGAAGGCTCATGTGAATGCAACAGTGCAAATGTTACCTGAAAAGATTTCTGGTTAAAGTTAGCTACAACTTTATGCAGTTAATTTTAGTTCAGTGGCTCTGAAATCTCTGAAATCATGGGTATTTCACCTATAGTGAGTTAATCGGCTTCAGTTGTCATACCGAAGGCTTCAGTTGTCATACTGAAGGCTTCAGTTGATGCAATAAAGTGATGCCTATTAAAACTATGAATACTTGAACTACATACCATTAGTATTGTTCTAGTTACCCTGGTGACTAATTGAAACAAGGAATATATAGAAACCAACCATAATCTGAGGCCATAATATGAGGTAATAATATCAAGAGCACATAATAAAATAACATTTTTATTATGTACTCTTGATAATATGGTACATTGATTTGGAACGAACTCCCACAGTATATGTGATTTCAAGAAGTACCTAATTTGTGGAGAAGGCAACATGCACATTACTTTTTACAGATTTTAATGTGGCATTTGTATCTGCCAACAATGGAACATAGTTGAGATGAAGAGGATTATGTAACACATACACAACACTGCTTACGTACAATATGTACACATGTATTTAGTACATAACAGGTATGAAAAAGCATGATAAAGCACTATACAATAGTAACAATACATGCAGAAATTTGTCTTTATATTTTGTATACTGTGCTAATTTTGTTGCTCTTAAAAATTGCTGTCATTTTACCATGATCCATATAATGACCTAACTACTCTATAAAGAGTTTATGTGCTCCTTAACTTTGCTCCTTTATGTGCCAAAAGCTCTATGTGCTGTGACTTGACATGGTTTATAGTGATGAGGAATAAATCTTGGAGGTATCAATACAAGCATCACAACCTCAAAATAAAAGTAAAAATTTTGATTATAGGGTGGTACTACAAAATTACAGACAGTATCCAGTTTATGGAAAATATCACAGTATGGCAGAATATTTATACTTGCATGTAACATTAACATAAATTTCATGTATATAGTAAATTTAGTGATCATTGCAAATTTTCACATCATATGCACCATATTGTTTGTCAAGGTACAATCGAGAGTTCAAAACGTCTCTTTCTTTGAAACAATGGTACCTGAGGTACTAAACACACAAATATTTCTTAGCTGGTGTTGGGAAAGTCAATGTAAGTGCAGATCACCATGCACATCAGGGGTTTTGATGACTGATCACGTTTCTCAACTTTCTCCAATGCACTGGTGAGATAGTTGGTTGGCCTTTATCAGTAGGTTTGCTAGTCTTGTCCTTCTTAACCTTTCATCTTGAAACTTCTTTTGTAGCTCAGCGTAACGTTATGGGTGATGTACACAAAGGTGGGGATTTCAAGTTACCTCTTGCTATTACTTTGTTATTACATAACTGACAAATGAATATCATTGTTCTTAAAATGTACTTGCTAGTAATACTCAAGTGCAAAATATTTTACACAGGTGACTCAGATGGCATTCGGATTTAACTCCAATTGTAAATTGCTCGATGGAACCCGTGGTACTAGTTCATACATTGTGTCAGTAAGTGATCATGGTGTCAATGAAGCCATTGTGTTGAGCGCTGCTTATATATCTAAAGATAATAATTTGTCAACTTAACCACATTATAAAAATCCGAAGCATAAAATATAAGCAAAAATGATACTGTCTGCACCATAATTTCCACATACTTTATGGAGATCTGGATTCCTGATAAATAGTGATTTGAGTGATATGTAAAGTGACCAAGGGAAAAGGCAAGATAGAGCTTTGTATTAGCAGATTACGTGTTTAGGTACATAGAGGTGTAGTAATACAACAGAAACCCTTTTTTTTCACATGTTTCACACTGTAAAATTTAATTCTGTATAATAATAATAATAATAATAATCAGTTAAGCACTTACTTTGGGTGGATTCTTAATCAGCAAGTGTTGACATGCATGTAAAATGACACCAAGTTTAGCAAATTCTGTTAAGGGTAACACCTTGATTTTTGAGGGTTTTCCCACAACATTATCCAATAGGAAATTACATGGAGTACATAATTTTATGAGATGGTTCTGGGAAAACTGGTCTTATAATGACAGCAATTTGATTCTTTACGAAGAACACAATTAAAGCTACACGAAGAAACTATTTTCATTATTAAAATCAGCTGGACTTGAGAGGTTTGCTTTGCCTGGCTACTTTTCCCAAGCACAGTGGCAACCCGTAAAAGTGATCTGGGATCCTAACGGAGCTCTGGCCAGCCTGTGGATGGCTGTATGTAGCTGTACAGATCTGTGGCGTTCAATAAAGACCTGTGCTGTAAATGTCCTTTCATTTTACCCAGTTTTGATACCTTAATAGTCCATAACTTGGCCTATTTCATCTCTACGCCTTCCTTTTTAATTTTTAAAACAGCCCCTTGCCCTCCTCCAGCCCCCACCCCTTTGGAGCTCACCTGATACAGTCAACTATAGTTTTAAAATGATGGGAAACTCTACTTGTACAGTGGATGTTTTAGAAAGCATAAGGAATTGGTGTAAAATGTAAAACGTGTGAAAGTTTGGTACACGTAACTTTATCCATTGGCAAGCTACAACACACTGAATACTCAAAACTGGCATTTCTCAATACTTTTAAATAGGCGATAAGACCAGTTTTCCAAGACTAGGTCACATATTATGTTTTATATCAATATATTCAATATTCTTTCCACCAGAGTGGTGGTTGCTAAAATGTCACAAGCCACTCGAGATAGTATTGGAATTCTTACAAAGGTTAGCTATATCATCTTATGTACTTCAAAGTCAGGCTTTAATGTGCCAAATAGTCAGTTCACAAATCAGGTTCCTGCTATTTCTCAAACAACAGTTGCAGTAGTAGTTGCAGTACTAAAAGTTTTAGTTCTAGTATTGGTATTGGTACTAGCTGATCTTAAAAAACAATTACACTTAATTTCTAGTATAGTTCCAGTTTTTTAACTAGATTGTAATGGAATTATAGTTTAGTTCCAGTTCCTAGAACTAGCTAAAAGCAAAAGGCTGTACCTGAGCAAACTGCTTTTAGGCCAGGCAAACTTGATGACTTGTTTCTCATCATGTCCACACTGAAAAATTTGCATTTCCATGCGGGCGGGTGGTCATTTTTCATTATTCATTAATCATTACTACAGAAAATACTTCAAATCAAGCTGTCTGGTACTAGCTAGCTATAAAGGTTAGCTAAGGCCTTTTAAGAACTGGCTAGTACTTACGTTTTACTACCGTTTCTGAGGTACAAGTGACATTTGCTGTGCTGTTAAACTGATAGCCAACCTTCTTAACATCAAAATACGTGTGCACGTGATTGATAGCAGCAATAATGAAATTAGAGGCGGTAGGGTAAAGGGATGCAGGCAGGGATGAGAAACAATTAATCAAGTTTGCCTGGCTTTAGCTTTAGTATACTAAAAAACACTAGACCGGTCGGAGGAAGCGGAAGTGCCTTTTCACCCACAAAACAACCGTGTGACTTTTATGGCTATAGCTAGCTAACCAGTCATATGTAGTTATGCAAGCTTATACAGCACAGTCATGCATAGCTATATGAGGCCACTTACTGAGCAGGTATCGAGATCCACATCAAAGTCTCTACTGAATGATGAAGTATTAGAAATTGACGGAGAGTTCACATAATATAATATTGTTGGTATTTGTAATAAAGTTATTATCAGTAATATCGAACTTATTAAGATGACCACTTGATATGCGGTTTTGGGATCTCTGCGGACATCGACGCAACCTGTAGCAAGATCTGTAACTTCATGAAGTTGAGCCGTTGATCTGAGATCTCTGATTGAATTACATGAGCTATTGGGCAATCTCGAGTCCGTTACTGACTCTAGTTCAACCGCTTCTATATACGGTGCATGGTCAGGTGATGTCACGTCTTCCCTCGCAGTCCTCTTTATTTTCATTATCGCCACAAGTCCAAGATCATAACCTAGTACTCGAGGTATCTGGCTCCAACCGCACTATAAGGTAACAACAATTAATGGTGTATAGCTATATATTACGTAATCTGTTGCAACAACTTTCAGTTTCTTTTCAGTATATCAAACATAAAGTAGTAAGAGAGAGTGTCCAATAGGAGTAGCTACATTCCAGCAAATACACTGAGCCGTAAGATAGAATATCAACACCTTGGTTTGTACAAAGGTTTTACCATCTCAACACATTTCAACACTTGCCTTCCACCAGTAGCAGTGAGTAGCTAAATGTTTCAATTGGATCAAAACTTTAGTGTATTTGTACAGGCTATATTGGCAGTTTGACACTCTTCCTTAATATTGTATATTATAAACTCTTGTTTATATGGACAAGTATGCACGTATGATACTAGATAGTGGGCTTTGCAGTGCGAAGTCACTGATTTTCCCTTCTCCAAGTTACTAACTATAATTATGTCATCGTACACTGTTAAAACAGAAGTGCTATGGTAGCACCTAGAGGTCCTGTTTTTTGACTGAAATGGTCAAAATTTAGGTGCTACCATAGTATTTTTAGGTGCTACCATAGCACATCTGTTTTAACAGTGTATTACACACTGACCGGGCCTGCGAAAACAGGGCATGTGGGCACAAGCTACACCCCATCACTCTACAGGTCATATCTCAGTACTGGAACAGTATAATTCCATTCTGTAACTTGCATCATGATGCCAACTAAATGGTTACTAAGAGCTGAAAATTGCAATTCCATAGCGTAATGGTACAAAATGTTATGAGTGATGAAAGTGTGAAAAAGTAGGCAAAATTCATGTGCCCACATGCCCTATTATCGCAGTCCCGGTCACCTATAACTAAGTTATTTTACAGATCGTGCACGGTGGTCCATGGAGAAACTAATCGTAAATCAAAATTATGTCACAGTCCTAGCAAAGCAGTTGAGTACCTTAATGCATGCAGCTAAGAGTGGGTATACTGTGTTACTGTTATGTTAGCTATATTCAGCAAAGCCCACCAAGGGCATTAAGGTTGATATATTATATACACAGTGACAATTAGTAGTAGAAGTAGCTATAATCTCAACTTGGGTTTGAGTATAATCTTTAAAATGCATATACATGGTCCAATGATTGGCATTCCATTTGCTGACTAAATAAACCATACACTGTGTACTGTACCTGGCTATATATGGTGGTTATATCCTTAAACATTTGTCCTTGTTATTAACATTCATCCTTTCCTTTGCCCCACAAATGACACATATTATGCAAGGTATCCATGTCCAACTGCATGCATGTTTACAGTGTTTCATGTAGCTACTATAAAAAATGTGATAAACATGTTTAAGCCATATCACTAACCTGCCATGTATATAGAGCTAAGCAACACAGCATACATTGTTAACTGTTGATTCTATGATGCAAAAGAAGCCAGTCACATCATTTACATATGCATGTGTCAGTAGCTAATATCACTCATCCAGTCCTCCATAACTTCTCCTAAATCTGTCCCACAAATGGTATTTAGCTATAGAGTGTTCCTTTACAGTCTTTAGAAATATGTAACAGTGCAAGTAAAGAATATGAGGATTAACATACCTAGCTATGATATGATAAAACATGCTACTGTCCATATCTCAGAAATGTCCGTAACTAAGAATGGCATACTGTATTATTGTGTAATAGTAACTGACTAAAATACTTAAATACAAGTAATGGTTGTTATTGATATCTATGCAGTTTAGTGGGAAGAGGAAGAAGTCACTACAGAGCACTCATGGCCACTCCCCTAGACTATAAAAATGCATTATCACCTAGCAACCAAATGGTAGTAGAATATACAAGCCACCAAACATTTAAACAGCAATCTTTAGGCTCCCTGCTGGGGGCGTCTGGATTCAGTGGAATGGACTGGAATGGTGGAATGGAATGGAATGGTGGAATGGTAATTGGATAATTTCATCCAGTGCTCACCTCTTCATAAAGATTACCTTCTAACAAAGACCACCTCTTTATAAAGACCGTTTTACTTTAATGTTTAAATTTCTGCTATCTTGTTGTTTTAGAGATAGGATGGTCTCTAATATGCCTAGAAAAGTAAGAGTGATATATGATTGGTGATACAGCAATACCCCATGCATGCAAAAAAGCTTGGCTGTACAAAAATGACATGTCCATGAAACTAAAAATAACCGATGACTAAATGAGCTAATATCTGTTCAGGCCAAGAGATGAATGCTATAATACCAGAAAATAGCTATAATTTATAAAAAGTTCGTCCTTTATCATTGACTCGTGCAGTCTTGTTGCATTCCTACTTAATTCCCTGTAACTCTGATTGGCTAGTAATTTGGCCACCTTTTTTCTCCTCTACAATGACTATTGGAAAAGGTACCAATTTACTAGCCAATTAGATTTACAGTGAATTAATCGGGAATGCAGTCAGACTGCATGAGTCAATGATAAAGGATCAATGCTATATAAACTATTGTAAATTATGCTTAGTTACCAGTATTAACATTCATTTGTTGGCCTCACCAGATATTAGCTCCTAGTTTTAGTTGCCAGTTACTTTTAGTTTTGTGGACACATCTTTTTTTGTACAGCCAAGTTGTTTTTGTATATATATACCCATCCAAAAACAGCTTATAGCTGTAAAAAAGTGCGCGTCCAAGTAAAGCAGAGTTAACTGCAACAAAAAGTAATGATATCATAATGCGGCCATGTACGAAGTGTGCAAGTTGTAAAATTCATATTAGCTAATCAGATAATACAATGTTATTGTTAAAGTGTTAATGAGAACTATGTGCTGCTAGTTTATAAGTGTGTGAGCATCTTCATAAATGCCACACAAATTTAATTCTCAATAAAGCAATGTGTATAGATTCTCTGATAGCAATAAATAGTTTGAGTTTGGCCACCTTTCCTTTGTTCGTAGCATTGCCGTATACAGGAAGGCGGCCAAACTCAAACTATTTATTGCTATCAGAGAATCTATACACATTGCTTTATTGAGAATTAAATTTGTGTGGCATTTATTGAAGATGCTCACACACTTATAAACTAGCAGCACATAGTTCTCATTAAATAACATTGTATTATCTGATCAGCTAATATGAATTTTACAACTTGCACACCTCGTACATGGCCACATTATGATATCATTACTTTTTGTCGCAGTTAACTCTGCTTTACTTGGACGCGCACTTTTTTACAGCTATAAGCTGTTTTTTGGATGGGATTTCAATACTTTTTGTTAGAATAAGCAATGCACTGTTGATAACAGTAGGTGAGTTTCCATGGTTTTGACAGAAACCCCAGATTACAGTGACAGAATATTAAAATATAACTGTAATTTTAGTGGCCTGGGCCACCCACATGGGGGGGTATTTTCCCCCTGCCCCAGCCCAAAAGGGGCCCCTTGATTGCCTGTTTAAAGAAAGATCGATATACTCTAATAGAGCAGTCAGGATCTAGACCCTTCCTTGCCCCTGGGCCCCTCTTTAACTCTTTTCCCTGGGCCCCCTAACTTCTCTGGACGGCCCTGTTAGTGGCATGCAACTGCAGTCAACTAACACCCATTTTAACTAGTAAACCCTTAATAACACTTTGCCTTTCATCTTGTACTGCATTAAAACGATCAAAATACTCTATTAGAGCAGTCACAAAATAGCTGTAACACTGCAATCAATATTTAGCATAGTTACAACTTCTGCTTAGCATTGGATTGTATAGTTTAAATTACTAGCTACTTACACACTTTACAATATAAAAATATGGCACTTGTAAAAATGTGACTGTTCTATTAGAGTATCTCGATCTACTTCAAGCATTGACTAATTCAAGTGAAGAAGCTACGCCCCTGCCAAGGGATCTTGTGAAATGAAATGAGAATAGTAAAGAAAAGGCAAGTATGTACAGAGACAATAGAGGGGTGCGTAATTATGTCCTGTTGTAAATAAACGCCTTTAAAATTTATATTACTACTAAATAAGCGCACCAGAATAGGCTTGTGTGGCTGTTGTCTCCAAGGTTGTCTCATTACTTGTCTTTTCGTGTTGAAGGGATTTAGTCACAATTGGTGAGTTTAATTATACATGTATTTGTGTTGTAAAACTTAATTGCAAAAAGGCGATTAGCACATCATGATAAACATGTATTTGTCACAGTAGAGTCTCTCACGATTATTAGACATTGGACCAGGGTAAAAAATTTACTGCTATATTTAGAGGTTGTAGCGTTTGTATATCTTAGTATCTTAATAAATAATCCTACATGATCACTAATCACTAATAGTACAGTGAAAGCTGGTCATTATTCAGGCCGTAGGGACAAAAATTTTCTGACCTAGCTTAAAGAGGTGGCTGCATTTTGCACCTTAAAAAAGGTAAGAAGCATACTGTTCTAACTGGCTATAGAGATGGATTTAGTGTGTGACAACGTATGAGACAGTGAGTGCTGGCAGCAAGGGGGCAGCCAATCTGTTAGAGCACCAAAGGCACTGCTTCAGACTTAGGCAGTTGGCTGTCAGCCCAAAGTGTAAAAAGTTTCACTATTGGTCCTTATAAGCTCCTGATGAAGAAAGTGATGAAGTCATTATCCATATATAGGATATATTTTTCACATAACACAGCATTCCAATGGTTTAGTGGTGACCACAACACTGCCTGAGTTAAACTGTGGTGAGATTTGAGACTACCGGAAGCCCTGGAATGCCTTCAACACATGAAATACCAAATATCTAATGCCTGGCTTTCATCCACAGTGGACCTGTCTTGGTGGCCACTTGTACAGAAGGGAAACAGCTGCCACACAGTCTTTCGAGCGAGCAGCTAGTTTCCACACCCCTTAATTATCAATTTGTAAAATCTTGAGCAAAATTGTGTGTACAAGCAAGTGTGATGTTGTGCATTGGCAGTGCCGTGTATATGGTTGCTGCCTAGCAGTGACACATCACGAGTATTGAAGTCACAATGTGTTACTGTATCATCCATCTCTGAATGTGTCATTTTGTGTAGAGAGCAATCTTCCACAAGTGACCTGCAGGTTTCAGTGTATATTGTTAACTATTAATATTGTTCACCATTGTGAACTATATGTACAGTGAAACCTCACTTAGCGGCCACTTCTTTAATAAGACCACCTCATTATATTGGCCACCTCTAGTAGATCCCAAATATAGCTAAGCAGTACTTTATGACCTCATTAATAAGGCCACCTTGTTATTCAGGCCAAATTTTTGGTTCCACAGCTGGCCATATTAATGAGGTTTCATTGTACTTATGTGAATTTTTATTTTTCGTAACTTTTCTTCAGGTTTACTGATGGGCACTGTGAAGCATTGTTGACTGGTCCGTACATAATGTGGTGACTTGAAATGCTAAAACAGTACGTAGCATGTCTTGTATGTACATGTAATGTGTTGTAATGTGTCCACACATCCACACATCTTAGAAATAAATATAAATGTATTCTCTATACTCAGTTTCATTGTGCCACTGGGTCATAAGTGGGTTGAGTATGGATCATCCAGGACATTTGGGTCACATTTGTCCTGGCCAAGTGGATCTCATCCACTGACAGAATATACAGATCAGATCATGTGTATAAATTACGGTGGAACTTGTTTATTGCCACCTTTACTCAATAAGCAGGTAACAGTGTATAAATTCTCAATTGGAATTGGCTTTTCAAGAGAGGTTGTCTTTCTATACTGGTGGCCATTAAGACAGGTTGTACTGATAGAGTGTACATACTAGAGATGCAACAATATCCTCCACTTAGTGTTGTTTGATAGTGATGCAATGGAGACTATGTATTGTTGCATTTAAATACTATGCGAGAGAGCAAATTACGTGGGGGGGGGGAGGGGGGCGACTAAATTCAAATTTCAAACTAGCCATTCTCGAAAACATATGTTTCAATCTAAACGAAACTTTTAGAACAGTTTAAAGACACATTGCCCTATATGCCAAGCGAGTATTGCGGAAAACAACAATCTGGGTTTTGTATTTGGCCTCTAGGTCGACTGAGGACGACTGAAACTTCGTTTGGTGCTGAAATTACGACTGTAGGATAATCATGTATGGTGAAATCGATGATGTGAATCTTGAGGCGATTGAGTGAATACTGAAGCGATAGCAGGGCAATCAATGTTTGGAATGCACAAAGGAACGCAAGGCATACACCTGCGGTTGCGTCTAACCGCATGCGATAAATAAAAAAATGAAACTTCCCCTTTGATGTCGGCAATCTCGATCACGAAACAATCGGCATGGATTTGCTTCACTGCTTGTATGGTAGTTACTAGTGACACGATGAGTTCAACTCTAGAGTTTCAGAGGGATAGCATAAGTGGCGGGTGAGTTACAGGACGGCCGAATTTGACAATGTTCGTTCCTGTAATATCCTCACGTAGTGGTCGCGTCATGACTCACGGTAGTGAGTCGCACGGCCAGTAAAGCAGAAACACGCCGCAGACAATAAATGACGCGACCACTATCATTTATTGTCTGCGGCGCGCGTTTCTGCTTTACTGGCCGTGCGACTCACTACCGTGAGTCTTGATTAATTACCGGTAAAGGTACTGCCTGTATACCGGGTCAACACAAATCATAAGATGGCTATACAAAAATAAATCTAGAATTAGCTAAGTGAGCACAGCTTAATTGTTATAATGCTAGGGCACATGCTGCTGCTGGACTTCAATAGGTCCTCTGGTTTCCATGCAGCTGTGCCATGACCATTGCCAGTATACCAGATGTGGACTAGTGGCAAGTTTGTCCACTTTTGCTGCTGTCTGTCCCTTCCAGTTAGGAAGGCCATGTGACCCAGACAGTGTAGTGGAGAAGTAAGGAAGGAAGCTGTTTTAAATTAATAATTACAATTATTGGAGGGAGTGATATACCTGTATTAAATATTTAAATCCAAAATAGTGGTTAGAATCAATCATTAATACACAAATAAAACCTTTCTGAGTTCAAATCGTAAAATTCTTAGTATTTCATTTGGTTGTCACATCATGGCATTGTCACATTTTGCTTTTACCATTGATGAAATTGAGAATTTGTGCAGGAAAGGGAGATGAGAAAACACCGAACCAGCCAACATAAAAACCCTGTTTTCATCTTATAGTTATACTGCAAATCACCTCACCTGTAACATTTAAAGTAACCAATGATGTAAGTAACTAATGTGTAATGTGTGTGTGTTGCACACACACGCACACACACACACACACACACACACACACACACACACACACACACACACACACACACACACACACACACACACACACACACACACACACACACACTACACACATTACACACACACACTACACACACACACTACACACACACACACTACACACACACACACACACACACACACTACACACACACACACACGCACACACACACACACACACACACACTACACACACACACACACATTACACACACACACACTACACACACGCACACACACACACACACACACACACACACACACACACACACACACACACACACACACATACACACGCACACCTTCCTTCCTTCCTTCCAATGTACTGTAGCTACAAGCATTGATATAATTTTATTTATTTATTTATTTATTATTGAGGCTTTGCAGCACAAGTGCTGAAGGTCTGTAGGACACCTGGTCTTACAGCCTGTTTAAAGTTGTTACAGAAAGTGTGTTTGAAAAGGTGGAGAAAGGAGAAAAAATCCATGACTGGATCTAGGCAGCCTCAAACCTGCAGCTACACTAGTAATCCGGCACTAAACAGCCATTATCATCAGTGATCAGAGATAATGATGTAAATGTCAATACAATGATAGTGCTATGTTGGGAGTGTAAGGTGACAAAATTTCAGTTTGGTACCATACACACAAGTTAAGTTATGGGTTGCCAAGTACATGAAATTAAGGCTATATGACCCCTTTTTGTAGATCCGGTCACACATATCATACATATATAGCAACAACAATGTGGGATGTTGTAAACCTTGTAATAGTAAGCACCTTTCTAGCTAGTATATGGGTAAGTATTTATGCCAGTATAACAGTATGACAGAAATCATGAATAATTGAGATAGTTATATAGCAAGCATAAACTAGTTGCAAAATCAATTAGATACATGTACTCCATGCAACAGCATGTTTACATGTGACCGGTACCTGCAAAAACAGGGCATGTGGGCACAAACTACACCCCATCATTCTACAGGCCATATTTTAGTACTGGAAAAGAATATTTGCATTCTGCAACTTGCATCATAAAGCCAATCCAATGCTCTTCATTGTCATAGCATAATGGTATAAAAAGTTATGAGTGATGAAAGTTTGAAAAGGTAGGTCAAAATCATGTGCCCACATGCCCTATTTTCACAGGTCCAGTCACATATTATCAACTTAATAAAAGTGGCAGAAAGGGAAAAGCTTCACCTCAGTTGGCAGCAGCCTTCAAAATGACCCAAAATTATATTTTCTATTTTTGTAGGTCCAAGATCAATATAATGATTGATATACTCTGATAGAATAATCATATAGTTACTGTATTAAAGCAGTCTACAAAGAGCTTCATAATAAAATGTGTCAAAAATTTTAAACTATCAGCCCTCATATCAGCCAGCATAATACAAGTGAAGCTCTTGTCATCCCACCAGTGTATATGCCTACAACTCCACACTTGCTATACAGTTCATACTATGACATTGTAACACTAAAATTCTTTTCCACAATAAAATCACATTTTGTTATGTATTTATCTGTTTATCCACACTTCCTACTACCTGTGTTGCAGCACATAAGCCACCCACCCTACAGTCATTTGATCTATATAGCAATCAAATGGTCTTGAAAACTCCATCATGAAGTATAGAAGATGTCTACAAACATTTATATATAGTTGTTAATATGTTAAGAGACCAAGCCAGGCAGAGGCTCTTAAACATGTGATGTGTGTTATAGAACAACTTTTAGCAAACATGTAGAACTTTGATAAACAGAAACTTTTGCAAAAAAAAAAATTTGAATTCACCTTTTCAGCTATAAGACACTAAGTCTAAGTCCTTGCAATTAGGTTAGGTAATCCTAAGGCTGCAGCACATGTTGCTGTCAGACCTTCAGTGCTGGTCACTGTAAAGCGCTAATAACAGTAAATACTTTAGGTTTAAGGAAGAAAGTCCATCCCTCCTGGAGGAGACTGAATGTGGCCCCGACTAGACATTGGGTGACCTGAAGTTCGAATCCTGGGGTTGGAGGGATTTTTTTCCTTACTTTGGCCCCTTTTCTGTTACACCTTTTCAGCTATAAGTCACTAAGTCTAAGTCCTTGCAATTAGGTCCTAAGGCTGCAGCACATGTTGCTGTCAGACCTTCAGTGCTGGTCACTGTAAAGCGCTAATAACAATAACAATACGGAATCCATACATCTATAGCCAAGGCACAAGGGTCAAGTACATGCAGATAAGACATGTATAGATGCATACTTGTGTTTAACTGTCTTATGCATGACATCATGGATCATCATGATTAGTAAAAATGCTACTAGCACAGTAGCCAAACATCATGTGATGCTTGCCTATCTACACATACAGAAATACGTAACCACATAACTATTCAACTGAGAGGACAACTATTCAACTGAGAGGACTGGCCAAGCACTGTTGACATGTAGGACTGAGCCTTCTGAATTATAACTACTTAGCATGTGCATGAAATTAGTCAACATGAAATCTGTAGCTAGCACACTAGCCTGCAAGGTACAATGTGGTACTTTTGTTGGACTCCTGATACAGGTCACTTCGTTTTTATAGACTACGTTATTGACCATAATCATGCATGTGCCAAAAATCTTATTACAGTGTATACGTACATATGTAATTTACATATCATATGTTGCATTACATGAAACAAATTGTATTAGCAGTAGAGCATGTTTGCATGTTACAGTCACACTTTTTGTGCTGAAGCAAGTTTACAAGGTGAGTTGTAGGCACCACAAGGCCAGTGACCATTGTAGACTGCCAAACAGATATAGCAGAAACGTGTACGGCAGGTTGGACAAGTCATGTGCTTGCAGGCTTCTTTGTGATTGATTGCCTTTTTACAACTGGGACAAGCACGCACTTCAGGAACTTTCACTCCAAACAGCACCTTTGTTTTGCAGGTGCTGAGAATCTTTTGGTAATCTGCATTTGGATCACAAGGAATATTTCCACAGTTACTGTAACTGTCTTTGTTAATCCACTCTTTTTGACAGGACCAGCAAAACTCATATGGAGTCCCTCGTTTTTGACAAATGTGACAATTCATTCTTGTACCATTACCACTTCTCTCAATGAAACCACTACACTGTGGACATTCAAGAAAACCTTGTTCACGAAACACATTTTTAGCCAAACCAGTTTCTAATGATTCCTTTTCTTTTGGTTTTAACCCTCTCTTCACAATTTCAGAAGCCTTCCATTCAGCACAACAGTTCCTTATAGGACAAATGATTCTAACTTTGCGTTTCTTGACCTCACCATCAACATATTCAGCCAGTCCATCAGGAGTCACAGCGTGACCACATGGCATTTCAACCCTTTTGGATATATCATCATCATCAACATGTAAAAATATACATTTGTTCTTGGACAGCCTTACAGTTGGATGAATATCTCTGCCACAAATTTGTGCTCCACCACCGACAACTCGCTGGACAAGTGTGATATTTGAGTTTGCTACTACGTCAAAATCTTGCAGTGTATCATTACTGTCTGCAGGTAGGATTTGGTTGGTAAAGAATAAAATTGTGTTTCCCAACTCCACATTAACCCTTTCACAGACTTTCTGGTAGAGTTCCCTGATGGTTGCTGTCTACACAATTAAAGTACAGACAACATGGTTATCAACATATTTGTACTATATATCATTTCATTACCAATGTGTCAAATTTGTGTTTATAAACACAGCAATTTAAATCAGAATAGATGCTTAAAAGCTGTATACACTGATAGTAAGGCAGTCAAAGCGACAAACTAAGTAACCAAAACAACAAGAAGTTTATCTACAAGGCACACTATATATATATATACTATAAATACATACCTCTTTAATGATCATGCTTATCCTATCTGTCCTTCTACCTGTAACACTAATAAAGATGGTAATCATACCAGCCATGGCTTCTGTACTACAGTGAATCTAATAGACTGATGCCACCGCATACTAGTAGGTAACTATTTATTAGTAGGTAACTATTTATACGTAGCAATGTGCATGTAGTTGTGAATACATGCAGATACATGCAATTATGCACCTTGTATTTTTGTATAGTTGGAAGTCCCTTATATATAGACCAAGAATTTAAATTTTATATTGCAAATCAACTTTAAGAAGTGATCCATGATGACATCTACAATCAGGTAATTATGTGCTTGTACTTATCAATGTGTGTACTATGTTTGCTGGTGTAAGTACAGAGGAATATATATTTACGTATATATCCTTCATTTTGTACACTGTACAGATTAAGACAAGAGTTGAAAGATTTACATAAGTCTGCTCTACTCAAGAGTAATGGTATTTCAGTACAACTACCCAGTGACTCCAATATCCATTTGTGGAATGTCAATATCTTGGCACCAAAGAAATCACTATATGAAGGTACAGGAGTCTGTGTGAATCTTGCATATGTATGTTTTAGTGAATTATAGACTATGTATGTACCATCCTAGTTGGCCTGATGTCTGACTGTGTGAAATAATGACTCCTATCATAGGCATAACCATTGAAACATATACGTAGCTATACTTTTAACACAACTTCTCATAATTCTGCAAATACATGTGCTACTCAATTGGCACAACTTAAATAAGCATGCAGGTTGCTATGAACCCAGTGGTTTTAAATAATGATGATTATTACCTATTTATCTTTTACTATATATGTGTATATATACCTGTCTGCATAATATTTTTTTAAACTTCATTAATTTAATTTCATGACAATCAATAACACTTCCAGCACCCATCATGATCATGATTTTATTTGTCACTCCAGGAACCACTTTTAAACTGGAAATAATATTATCGTATCCTTTACACAAATACTTTTAATCCTACACATCATCACACCTTTCTCCTTAACTGTATGACTGAAGGCAGAAGTATCCATTTGAGCCACCAAAGGTAGAGATTACAGTATAGTATATGGTAAACAGTTTTTACTCTTACTTTAGATAGTAAAGTTTGTTCACCCAATACCCTATCATCTTAATGTGAGTCAGTCAGATGGACAAGTGTGCATTGGATTGCTTAAGCCAGATCAGTGGGATCCATCCACCAGTTGTATTGAGAGCATCCTTAATGCTATTGCTGTCACCTTAGCACAACCACAACTGGATAGTTATGTGGACGATGATGTAAATAGCATCTACCTCCATAACAGAAGGTTGTATGAAGAGAAGGCAAGATGCAGTGTGAAGAAATGACTAACTATAGAACTACTCTTCACCACCTATTTGTATGTATGTAACCAGTATATATGATAATAACTATACATTGCATTATTCTTTGATTTCATTATTAAAGTCAGCAACATGGAAAAATCATACACAAACCAGCAACTGTGTATACAAGCACTATAACACAAACATCTCTATGCTGTTAGCTATAGATATAGCACTTGAGGTGTATTACGAGGATATGATGTTGACAAGTCATGCAACAATGATAAAAAATATTATGTGAAAGAAGCCAGGTTGTGTAATAGCATAAAATTCCCTAGTAAGTGTCTATAATGGGTTTTCTTGGAATTCTGCTGGGTATTTAGTTAGCGGTATTTTTGTAGTCAAACATCCACACTGTTATTATCTGATGTGCGTCCTAAGTTGGGCCTAATGCAACACTATTAATCATGCACTGGAGTTAGATATGTATACACATGGATTACTATATAATACTTTAATATGAAATGCCTAGTGTACTAGACTTGTGTAATGATACTGATGAACCAGACTAAAATCAAAACTATGCTATATATACATATAATAAACATGTAACAAAGGACTTTATTCCAAATAAAACATTAGACCCAATTCTTGGGTGATATAACAACTAAATTATAAATATACATCTACACTGTATCCTACTATGAACTATAGAATTTTAAGTCTTCCAGATGTACAGTCATGTAAACAAATGACATATCAAAGAAACTTCTATCTAACTAGGTTATTTAAAGTGGTCCAAATTTCATAAACTACTTTGTATCTTGTAAGCTAAGAGACAAAATTGTTTAGGAAGCATTGCACTCAAACGTACGTGATCACATATACTAAACTGCTGCTCTGTACATTAATATGTATGGAATAAAGGCCTGTGTCATCATAATAATTATGAAGCATCAATTTTATCTTTGCAAGCAGTGTATGTGGGTAATTTAGAATAGTCAAGTATAAGTCATTGCAAAGCAACAGCAGCTACATGTACTTTTTAGTCATGAGCCATATCACATATGGGTGCTTATAATGTCAATATCCTTGGGAATCTTTGGCTGCATGAATTCCAGGAATTGGATGGCTCACCAAATTAGGTACTATACACTAAATGTAAGATTATTTGAAGCTCTCATCATGCAGCATACCTGAATCAGTGGCATAGTGCTTCTTATGATGTTTGTACAGTCATGTTTACATTAACGTAGGATATTGTATACTATAAGCAAGTAGCATCTTGAGTAGCAATTAAATATGTACAATAATTCTCATACCCATCACTAGTACTGGCCTATGTATATATTCTCATCAACATGATGAGTACATATATTAATTTTACCACTGAACCCATGAACACCATGATGCAGGCAACAAAAACATAGTGAGCTCTACTCAAATGGTTCCAGCAATGTATATACTGAATGTGAAAGGGTTGTCTTTTTAAAAACTGTATATCATTCCAGAAATGATGTTGCAATCACTCCACAGGGTTGTGTGTACATGATACGCCAGCAAGCCAACATAAGTATATAGTTTTTAGTTTCTACAAACCCATATAAATTAATTTCATTATTATAACTAAGGATCATGTTAAAGAAGCCAGAAACCTCAAACAAAATACTTATTCAGTAATTTTCCAAGAATAACCAATAGCAATGGGTCTGGGATTTTTTAAGGCTTTGAGTTGATATGATTTTGACTCCCTGCATTCACAGTCTTTAAGTATCCTTCTCACAGAACTGTAGTGGAATACTATGTTTAGTGTGTGTACTCAAGGTTGCCATCTATAATATTATACCTGTAGGCAATGTGTACATTGTTGAACATATGTAGTGACTAGCTTATAGTTAGTAAGCAATCTAGTCTATAACATCACTCAACAACAGTATACATTTTATGAAGTTTCAATTTTGTATCTAAATCTGTAAAAGTTTAGTTACAGGGCCATGAAGTTAATGGTGTTTAATAAGTTATACAACACGCACACACAATAGACTGCATAAAAAACTGCTGTTATTAACTAAAGATGGCAGCAAATTTTATATTAAGTATTTGAAAGTTTCTTAATTGGACATTTATGATAATCACTGTCAAGAAACCACTGCCAGAATTCTAATAGCTTGTCTGAGAGTAACGAGCTTACCTTTTAGTCTACTGGGATACACTGACTTCTTAGACTTTACTTAGGTAGTAACTATAAAATCTATTGGAAATTTTAAACTCCCATCAAGCATTCTGCATGTGTGTAGAAGTATTCACCTCAAATCACTTGCTTTATAATAAGCTGCCCTTATTATTGAGGTACTTCCATCCTTCAGAAGATGTGGTCAATCAGCCATCTATAAACTGTTTTAAGGACGTTTTGTTAAATCATCTGAATTTACTTTGATTTTGTTTTGTATCTGTGTGTTATACTCCTTGATGGAGTCCTATACAGTAATAAAAAAAAATTTAAATCCTTACTTTGTAGTACAGTTGTCATTTTATATGCTCCTTAAGGTAGAAAACTTTTACTATACCAAGTATCAACACATGCAGGTGTGGATATAAATGTAAATCATAACATACCCATCTTTTAGTGAGTTTATATGATACTGGGGTATTTTCTCAATACTGTACCGTTATTTTTAAAAATTCAATTATAATACGATACACCCATCTTTAACTTACAGAGTCCCCAAACAACATTAAAGTTGCAAAACTAAGTTTCATTTAAACCAATTTACAGTCGGTTTTCCAAGGGTGAAGAATCATATATAGCCACATTGGTTTTTAGCATTGACTGGTAAACTATCTACACTTGCTTCATACCAAATGCATATGACCTCCAACAATCTGTTTCACATTTTTGCTCTCGAATTATGAACACATGTTATAGCTGTTGAAGTTTTGTAACATGTAGCACAATGAACTGATTGGATGGGTGCATGGTATTGTCACTGAATAGTAATAGTTATCATACTTCATACATTAAAGTAGAAGAGTCGAACTAATATATGAAGGGTAGACTGTTTTGTATAACTGAAAAGATATTGAGCCTTGGTAACTATAAATTACTTTAATTATAGAATACACATCTATTGACAAAATACACTAATTGAACAGTCACTTACGTAGGTGTTTGAATAGTTCATGATTTGATTTACCAACAATTGGATTATCGATTCTCCACTCTAATCAGTGCTTAATATCCAAATGAAATAGAATACATCAGCTTTCAAAATATTAGTGCTCAATTTGTGGGGAGTACTGGGGACCATTTGAAATTTCTGCCCCTAAACAGCAATTTAAATTTCTGCGATTGAGTGTACAATCAAAGTTATTTTTAAAAAACTGATATGCACTAATGGAAGAGTTGATTACTTTGACATTCAGTTTATATAGTAAGTTCTATTTAAAGTTCCACTATATTTCAGTACAAACAGGGGTAGGGTGCTCACATCACACATACACAGTTCTGTTGCTATTCCAAGTAAAGATATCATCTTTAAATAAAAAGTGAATTATCAATGCACATCATACGTGACCACAATAGCTGTGATGAAAATTTACAAGTACAAAGCTAATGATATAAAACATCTATGTAAGTACTGGCTCAGTATAATGTACTAAACTCCCAAGTCCCAATCATGATAATGATAATTGGAAAGGCAGTACAATGCTGATTACATATAATGAAAAAAAGTAAATCATCATCTCCATGATCATGAAATAACAATATATTGTTGCAAACATCAATAAGTTTCCAATAGATACACGTAAAGCTGCAAATGGTTCATGCAATCTAAAAGATAAATTATTGACTTCAATTTTTTGTAAATTCAGGGATACAATGACATCACAGTACATGATATTAGCAATGATATGGACACTGCATGGTAGAATGTTGTGCAGTCAGTTGTGCACTAGTGCAAGTGCATAGCAGAATAACCTGTACATTGCAATTAACCTCTGCATAGAAATACGTATAGACCATGCATTTTGCAATTGAAATTTCCTCCATAAAATCTGAACATCTTCCATGTTATTGATCCAGCCATGAGTGTTGTTTTGTATGCGTGCAGTGTTTACGTTAGAACTCCTTGGCATGGTCTTCAATCAAGTTCCAATTTTCATTTTAAATGGATCAGTTCTAGTTTTAAATGGATTCTAGATTGATAGCTAACCATACAAGTACACAGAAAAATTTGAAATTTTCGACTAGAGTAGGGACCATAGCACATTGATAAAAAGTACTAAAACAAGCTGGAGTAGTGCATGATATTAAATCACAGTAAAACAACAAGAAGTGTTATATCCCTACTGTGCATTTCCATAATGGTATCTTTAGCACAGTAGGGATATAACATTTCTTATTGTTTTACTGTGATTTAATATCATGCACTACTCCAGCTTGTTTCTCACTACAGGACAATTTGGCCTTGAAAATCCAATAAAGATTTCAAAGAAACCTATGAAAAGTCAAAATTTCATTGGTGTCCCCAATGAATTTTTATTTTCATAGTATTTTCATTGGAAAAATCAATGAATATCCAATGAAAGTAACCAATGAAAATCCTATGAAAAATAATTTCATGGAGTATTCATTGGTAAAGTTTCAATGGATTTTCATAGGTTTAGTATGTGAAAATGTAATGAAAATTCTTGGCCACCCATTGAAATTTTGACTTTTCAGAGGGTTTTTGACATTTTCAGAGGTTTTCAAAATTGCTTTTTTTTCTTTATTCTTTATTATTAATTACTAGACAGGCAGCACAGCTGGTTTGCCTAGGATGTAAATCACAGAACACGTTACAATCAATAAGTTAAAGTATGTATGCTACATTGTGTATGCTACAGTTACTAATAATAAACAGTGCATGTGTTGATTACAATTACTATTCATAAATAATAAGTTACAGCATACAGTACATACATATAATTGCTAGTTATAATCAATCAGTGAGTTATAGTGCATATATTACAATAAAAAAGAAAAGTTACGATAATATAGTTATACAATTAATAACTTACGTAGTTGATTAGTAAAATTATCTAGAGTAGCAGCTTCGATAGCAGAAATGGGTAGTAAGTTCCAATCACGAAAGGATTTTAGAAAGTAACTATTTTGATAAAAATTAGTTCTAGCAGTAGGTATATTGAAGTGAAAATAATGTTGAAATCTAGTGAAGGGTGTGGTGGTAGTGGCTGTAATATAGGTAGGTATTTCTAGTGAAACTGAATTGTGTAGTCCTTGGTATAAGATAGAGAGCCTTGAAATTTGTCTTCTAATGTTCAATGCGGGCCATTGCAACTCTGAAAGCATGCTGGTCACACTGTTTTCCCAGTTGTAGTTAGATTTTACCCATCTGGCAGCAATTCTCTGCACCCTCTCAATGGCTTGGATATCTTTAGATAAGTGAGGATCCCAGACTGAGGATGCATACTCTAGTTTTGGTCGAATTAGTCCCAGGTAAGCAGCGGATTTAACTGATTCATCACAATTGTTTAAGTTACGTCTCACAAAGTTTAGTGACTTTATTGCATTACTAGTGATGTTGCTAATGTGTGGAGAGAATGACATTGATGAGTGGAATAGGACTCCAAGATATAGATGCTGATTTGTACGAGTAAGTGCTTCATCGTCTATGTAATACTGGAACTCAGGTGGTGAGGTAGATCTAGAACAGGTGAGTATAGCACATTTGTTGGTATTTAGGCTCATCTGCCATCGCTTAGTCCATTGGATGATGTAGTTTAAGTCCTGTTGTAAAAGATGATGATCTTGTTCTGAGTGAATGACAAGGTATAGTACACAGTCATCTGCAAATAGTCTGACACTGGATGTGATGTTAGTAGTAATGTCATTGATGTATAATAAAAACATTAGTGGGCCTAAGACTGTACCCTGTGGAACTCCTGAATCAACATGAATAGATGTTGAACTGTGACCCTTGATGACTACCCTTTGCGTTCTCTTTGTTAGCCAGCTGAATATCCAATTATAGATGTTGCCTTGAATTCCATAATGGTGTAGTTTCTTCATTAAGCGTTGGTGTGGTACAGTATCAAATGCTTTACGGAAATCGATGAACACTAGGTCAACTGCATGGTGATGATCCAGTGATAGCTGGATTTTTTCTACAATATTAAGTAATTGGGTCTCGCAAGAGTGATTGGGTCTGAAGCCGTACTGTTTATCACAAAGTATTTGGTAAGCAGTCAAGTGCTTTCATTGGGTTTTCATGAGAACTCTTCCAGTAGTGTCAGTACTCTTTATTGATGTGCTATGGTCCCTACTCTAGTTGAAAATTCCAAATGTTAACTTTTTTGTAAATAATTATTATGACTGGTGAACCCATGCATATACCGCGTCTGAAATGACACCGCACGCCCCACATATCATCTGAAAACTTTTTAAAGTGAAGTATCCACTACGCTTCGTTGTCAGCTATGTTTAACCCATTACGCTGCATTTCGAATCAAGAACTGTTTGAAAAGCGCCTCTGCTATCAAAATAGCCACTATGACAAATACGGACGATTTTTGTAGATCTGTGTAGGCTCTGTAGGTTTCACTAGCTGCTTTTTTCTGCTTTTTGTTTTTTATAAATATACATTAAATTAGGTTTAACTTCTAGCTAGAGATCGGGGAGGATGGGAGTGCCATTAGGGCCGGAATAATAATATTAATAGAAAAAAATAGACCTGTGTCCCTTACATGTATCTGCTGCAAAATATTAGAGCATATAGTATATTCAAATGTATCTAATCATTTAACATCCTTTAACATTCTATGCGATGAACAACATGGTTTCCGTCACAAAAGGAGTTGTGAAACACAATTAATTTCCACAGTAAATGACTTTAGGCCATACCTACTGGATCTTATGTTGCGCGGGCAAAACCTCAGAAAATTTGGGTAGGTAGGTCGATTTGATAATGATAATAATAATTAGTACATAATAGAAAATTAAAGTATTATGAACCATACAAAAAGAGCAACAACTACAAAAAGCGTTAATGAAACATATAGGGTGTTCTGCAGCACCATAATGTATTGCTGTACAATGAATCAAACCTCTTGAATATAAGAACTATTTCGTTTGGAATATCTTCACCATTAAAGCTCAACCTTTTGAAGGGTTTAATCCCTGAGAGGAGCCTGGTTATCCCAATAGCTGATTTTCACTAGCACATACGAGATTGACCATCTTGGCACACGTGATCCTATATCACGTGATTATCATTATCATTTCAGGTCATGAATAAAGACAGTCGGTCGGGCCCGTGCAACATAAAATCCAATAGGTATGGCCTTAGTAAGGCCTTTGATAAGGTTCCACATTCCCGACTCTACCTCAAGCTCCAACATTATGGGATTGATGGATCTATCCTATTGTGGATTAAGTCCTTTTTAACTTGCAGATCCCAGTATGTAGTGCTAGAAGGGAAAAACAGCTACTCTAAACAAGTTCTCTCTGGTGTACCCCAAGGTACTGTACTTGCACCACTTCTGTTTTTATTGTATATAAATGATCTCCCTGCTTGTGTCAATAATAAAGTTAAACTGTATGCAGATGATGTCCTACTGTACTCCTACATACATTCCGAATCCGATTGTACAGCCCTACAACAGGACCTTGACAAACTTACTGAATGGGCTCATACTTGGCTGATGGAATTTAACATTAAGAAATGTGAACACTTGAGAATTACCAATAAAAGAAATCCCATCATTTATAGCTATCATCTGGAGAATTCTATCATCTCTGAGGTTCCTCACACAAAATATCTTGGGGTCACCATTGACCAGAAACTATCATGGAATGAACACATTCAAAGAGTCACTAGCAAAGCAAACCAGGTTAATGGATTTTTGCGTCGTAATCTTCACCAATGCCCTGTTTCTGTTAAGAACAATTGTTACAAGATGATGGTCCGCCCCATTGTTGAATATGCATCCTCTGTCTGGGCCCCCCACACCCACACCAATATAAACCAACTTGAATCCATCCAAAGGAGAGCAGCCAGATTTTGCTACAATAATTTTTCTAGATTTAGTAGTGTAACAAGAATGATGTCATCATTAAATTTACCTACCCTCGAAGAAAGAAGAAACAAGTCTAAGATAACTACAATGTATAAGATAATTAATGGCAATCTAAGTATACCTACAAATGATCTAATACCTAATCATCGTCCATCAAGGGAAGGATGTTATAAACAGCTTGTCACTATGATTGACTCCTATAAATTTTCCTTTTTCCCTTCTACAATCAGACTCTGGAACACACTCCCCCCCTTTGTAATTCACTCCCCTACCTTAGATGAGTTTTGTACCAACCTGAACATGCATTATGATCACACCTGTGCACAACAATCTTTTTGATTTCTGCACAGTAACAAATATAATAATATAATAATAATAATAAATACGGACGATTTCCGTTATGAAGGGAAGCCATCAAATTGACACCTTTCACTGTCAGCGAAGATGAATGGGACACAAAGAAGGACACTGGTAAGTCCATGAAGAAGGCATTGCATGTACTTCGGTATGCCAAAAGGCACCTGTTGGGTCGAACAGTGAAAAAATCCAAGCCTATAGCCTTAGCCATTATCGAATGAGCCTTATCCGCAATTACGTCACAACGCGAAAATAACGCAAAAATGGCGAAAAGTGTGGGGGCCAAGTGGGATACTTTGTATCGAAGCGAGGTAGAGAAAAAGACAGGCAACATCTATTTAGTCCCATTACAGCAGCATACTGCATAGTAATCCTCTTCTTTATTATTGTTACTGAGCAGACAGCACAGCTGATATAAGTTCAGGGAAAAAAGCAATCAAAATAAATTTAGCTACGTACGGTAGTTACAAAGATTATAGTTATTTGAGTTCCATACAATGTTTGCAGTTCTGCCGAAAAGAGCCAATATTGTTGCTCTCAATTATGGATCCGAAGATGGTAAGTTGTTCCAATCCTTAATTGATCTGGAGTAAAAGCTCTGTTGGTGTGAATAGGTGGATGAGTTTGGTAGAATAAAATGATGTGGGTGTTATAGTCTGGTGGATCTTGTCATTGAAATAAAATGAGGAGGAATTGACAGTGAATAATCTTGATGTATAATTTTGAAAAGTGTTTGTAATCTGTTTCAGCTGAAGGCTTGGCCAAGAAAGATGCTGTAACTGAGCTGAATCGATTGAAATCATTTAGGACCCATCTAGCTGCCCTACGCTGTACTTTCTCTAGCTGCTGAATATTGTTATGGTGGTATGGGTCCCAGATGACTGCAGCGTATTCCATTGATGGTTGTACTATTGTAAGGTAGGCTGTTGTTTTGATGTTAGATGAGTAGCAACTCAGATTGCATTTCAAGAAGTTTAATGTTCTATTGGCCTTGGCAGCTATATTATTAATGTGCGGAGACCATGATAGTTTGTTATCCAATGTAGCACCAAGGTAGGAGTGTTGGTTTGATGTACCCACTGAAATTGTGATTGTTTAGCTAGCTTGTGGTTGAAAATGATTTGTGATAATGATCTGGTAAACCGCATAATAGTACATTTGGTTACATTGAATCTTAATTGCCACATAGTTGCCCATTTGTGTGGTTGATCAAGATCATGCTAAAGTTAAATGGCATCCTCCTTGGTGCATGGTGATAAAGTAAAGTCATCAGCAAACAACTGTAGTGGCGAATTTACATGTTCTGTTATATCATTAATATATAGAAGATCCATCAAAGGGCCAAGGACCGTCCCTTGAAGGGCTCCTGAGTGAACAGCAGCATAGCCGATCATTCCTCTTCTCTGGAATGAGGAAAGCTAGACGTTTGTAAAACACAATTGCTTGATCAGCCATCCCACCCGTTGCAGAGAAAACAAGAAGAGTAAAGGTGCCATGCCGAGCCATGTGGAACGCCAAATGCGACAAAAATCAGGTAAATTTTTTATTTAACATCGATATTTTGAATTCGATAAAAACCGTCACATCGATGTTTTTAAATCGATGTGATCGATGTTTTGTAATCGAAGTTTAATAGCTACAGATGTTTTAAAATCGATTTGATCGATGTTTTGTAGTCGATGTTATAGCATCGATCTAAAAACATCGATGATTTTGCATCGATCTCCAAACATCGATGCAGAAATCGAGGTGTCAAATTCATGCTCGGTGTCACGTATTCGAGCTTCATAGCTAAGCACGCTTTTTCACATTTTCGTGACGACGATAAATAGGTAGCTAGACAGATTTTTTTCACATAAACGAAAACATTAAACAGATAGCGGCTACAAAATAAAACACATTAAACACTGGATGAGTCGGTGGGGTCTATTCTACGGAACGGAACGGAACGGAACGAAATGATGGACTAAACTACGGAACGGAATGCTTTCTCAAATTGAAGCTAGCAGCTTACCATTGCTGTACAAGTTATCGGTGGCACTTCCAGCAGGTAATCAAACGCACCTCAAGAAAGATAAAACGAATTTAAGGATCGATTGTGGGTTCTTGTTGGTTGTCATTAGTAACGAAGTAGTAATTGTGGGAATAGCTGTTTCAATGTGTTCATCTTCGTAGGGAACTTAATGCATGACTTGTTTTTACTAGTATGTGAATTGTTTTTGCTTACTTTGACTTTAGAATGTACAGTCTGGGGCCCAGCCTTTCTAATCGGCATAAATCAGTATGTAGCTACACTAGAGTGTAGTACAAAGGAAACAAGTATGGTGACAAGCTGAACCAATTCAGTCTAAGCAGAATCTAAAGGAATTTTGTGCAGTGTGTGAGGAGCAAACATTCAGATACCTCAAGGAGGCTGGGTACTGATGAAAGCCGGAATGGAACAGAACGGAACCAATAGGGGCGTGCGCCAAGTTAAAAAATCGTTTGAAACAGGTTGTGCGCTGTTTCCAATTGAGTTCTATACACATGCTAGAAGTCATTTGCTCGACCACTCTATTTAATTCCCACTGCAAGAATGTATTGTACAATCGTCTAAGCTGAACAACGATCATTTAGCCATAGATAGTATATACTACGTACCCGGGATTGTGTACCGCCGGTTTTCAAAGGAACGATCATCGTTGTACTCGTTAACACTTTTCCTTTGTAGTGTACCGCGCAAGTGTTGTACTAGGCGGCATAGTACTGGAGCTCAACAGCATCATATCTGCTACCCTCTACAGTTCCAATGGCTAGAAGACAGATTCTGATCGGCTAAGTGTCAAAGCCAGAAAATCGGCACGAGCTGAGTGGTAAAATAGTGGTATCCGATTCGTGCTGTTGAAAGGTGTTTGGGGATCTCAGCTCTTGTTAAATGGCTAAATACCTCACTTACTATGATGCTTTTGGTTGAGTGGATGCAGGCGAATCGTTTAAGGTAGACATGACGATTGTAGCTTGGTTTTTTGAGTCGTTATTCGATGAAATATGGTAGCGAGATTGAGGTTTGTAAAATCACTTACACGATGCTTATGCTGTATTTCAAGCGTTTTCCTGGTAATTCAGTCTATTGAGAAGTGTTCGAGTGTATCCTTTCACTGTTTACAAAATGTTGAAGAGGTTAAATCTTTCGTATTAGTAAAATCGCCAGGAGGTGGCCGGTTTTACGGGAAACGTTTACGATTACTAACAGAAGACCGTATTTGTTGAAACCATCATAATAAATGAGACATGTATATACATTTACAAATTCAGTAACCCTCGGTCACATGCGACCACAAGGCTGGTGATCAAGTGATACCAACGTGGGCATGGCAAGGGAGAAAAGTAATTACAATTACAAACAAAAACAACGATTACAAAACAAAACAAAAATATTAAATTACAAGTACATTATCACAACCACTCTCGGCAATCCCTTGCCATAAAAATCCTCTGGGATGCAGTCATACAAACCTTCGAGGCATCATCCAGCATCCGTCGAACCAGTGACCTTGTGATATTGATGTCCTTATCAATAAAATGTAGTACATTGTAAGTGTTAGTGACTGAAAATTGCTGGAAGTGACCTAAAACGCTGATCTCAAGAGTCTCATAAAAGTTGGTAACATTTAACCGATCTAGCTCTGATAGAATTTGGTGGTATTCAGCCTTATTTTGTTTGCGAGATCTAGCCTGCTCAAGATGGTGGGCACTGTCCAATGGACATGTCAGTTCAAATAAAGGTATACTAGAAGTGACGGTATTATGGATAACAATGTCTGGTCTAAAGGGGGTCACAATCACATTAGGTAGAAGTGTAGATGGGGGTGACTCACTGGCTCGCAAGTTAGGAAGGTCAGCATAAACCCGGATATAGGGCAAGTCAATGTAAACCCTGATGAAACTGTCGACCAAAGACTGAATGACTAAATCATGTCGATAAGTGTACCTTTCCTGAGATAACGCAACCGGACAGCCCCCCAAGACATGAGCAGTAGTTGGACGTGAGGAATCACAAAGTACACATTTTGCATGACATTGTATATTCCACCTTCGCAAGTTCATGGCAGTTGGCAGAGTGTCCGAAGCCGCCCGCAAAAGAAATGACAGCTGACCAGGATGCATACTGGATAGTAATCGGTTCCAAGTTCGACAAGAGGTCTCAAGCTCGGCAGAGTCTGCAAACTTGCACTGAACAGAAAGTGTTTGAAGTATTGAAGTACAACTCGGATTGGCAGTGTTGATAAGTGTTAACGAAGTCAGTACGCAATTCCGGGTACGTAGTATATAATATCTATGATTTAGCTAAGTTGTTAACCTATTTTTTTGTAAGCACTGTTAATACAACATACTGCAGTTTGCTAACTCTCGTAAATCGCTGCCAATAATGGTAGAATTAGTTTGTTTTGTTTTTTTTAGAATGGTAGAATTAGTCGCTTCAGAAAACCAGCGACACTTGCACTAATAAGGCTTGAATACTGCTACAACATGAAAATACTATAGTAGTTTAGCTTTTTGAATGGTAAAGAAAGTACTTCTACATCAGGATTAAACTAAACTGGATGGATTTTATTTACACACACCTTGCCACGTGGTGGGCATTTAAAAGAACTTTCGAGCGAACGATTACTAGCATGCCTATAAACAGAAAAGAACTAATTCTAGCACAATTCTAGTTATTGTGTGACAGTTAGAAACAGTGCACAATCTGTTTTACACTTGGCGCGCCATCCGATTGATTCCGTTCCGTTCCATTCCGGCTTTCATCAATACCCCTAGGGGGCTACATTGCGTGAACATCAATGATTCATTAACAGAGTAGTGGACTAAATGCCAGATATCTCAGCCTGAGTAGGGAGTTGAATCCAGGATGGAGTCTATTTTACAGAATGGAATGCTTTCTGAATCAAAACTTGCAGCTTGGCTAGCCGCTATCATTGCTGAAATTGCATTTTATCAGTGGAGCCTCCAGGAAAATGGAATAGGATGACAATAAAATATTAATAGCTGTCTCATGCAGTGATTGTTCTACTACCTGATATATCAAGCAGGTCTCTTCAATTCATTTATTACATGATCAAGGCAAGTTTTGTTACTACAATACAGTAGCCGATTGGATGTCAGTTGTTTCTGCTGATCTTGACAAGATAGTTTAGAAGATCACTCAATTTCTTCAGTTTCAGAGCATAATATCCACAGAGAAATTAACTAGAAAGTTACTGGTGACAGGAAAAGGCTAGGTGATCATGACTTTATTCAGTCTAATAAACAGAATATATGGTTGATTGAGTGAGGTATCACTTTCAGAATGTTCAGACGACCAGCGATGAGATGCATGGATTCATCAAATTTTTGTTGCAGTTGGAGACATTAAATATCCAAAAGCAAACTGACTATAATATTAATTCACTTTCTTTATATTTTCTCAATTTGAGCCTGTATACAAATAATTACTAGTAAGTTTTTCTTAGTCAATAGAAATCCTAGAATAAGATGGGAGAGAATTATCTTTGTTTACCTATACTGTACAACTTCAAAGGAAAATGAAGAAAACATACAGACAAATCAATAAAATTAGTACCACTACAATAAGGTGAATTACAGATTTAAATACTTTATGAATTAGAGCCTTTAGAGATAATTATTGTTCCAAAGCAAAATTGTAGACAGAACAAACAAAGATTGGTGAGTTCTTGGTTAATTAACGACACTGATTGGAGATTAAAAGGGTGGTAACTTCTTGTTCTTGAATATGTTGCAAGGTGGAGGTACAAATCAAAATGGGATATCAATTTCATTACGAAAAATTTGTATACATAAATAATCTAGCATTACTGTATTCATTTGTCCTCCACTTAAATATGCTACAACAGTGTCGGTACATTGGCAGTCTACCTCAACTCTAGAGTAGATCCAACACAGAGCAGCCCGCACTGTAACAAATACATGTGATCCCACTGTAATTTCATGGACCAGGGAATCACTTGAAATTAGACAAACAAATTTAGCCTATTTTGTTTGAAGTGAAGCATGTGAAATGTTACACTTAAGAAATCCTAGGATTCTTAGGTGGTATGTAACTAATGTGTGTTCCATTTCAAGTCTGACTAGATACATTGAAATTACACACACATCTTGGTCCAAATCATGTTTGCCTGGTGGCTATGGACATGGTTTAATTCACATGCATAGAAGGCTTATAATTGAGATTTGGTTGACCTTGGAGTTTTGGCATTTAGCCTGATTCAAGGCTAACAGTCAGACACATCCTTGAATTTGTGCAACAGAAAAAATCAGCTCACTATTGAACACGGCATTAGTCCACTGCACCGGCTGTTAATAACTCCATGCATACACTTCAGTGATGTTTGCAGAATATAGCCTCATTGGGTCTGCCAAAATATTTGCTCCTCACACACTGCACAAAATCCTTCAAGTTTTAATTCAGCTGGCTCTTTCCTGTTACCAGTGTCTTCCTGCTTGCTTTATTTGTACACTGACTTAGCTATGACTTGAAAAGCCTGCCCAGACTGTTTTTTAAAGACAAAATAAGCAAAACAGCCCACATAAAGTGCCCTTCTTGATATATCCGTAGATGAACCATGGATGAACATCACTGATACAGCTCATCCCACAATTAATACTTCGTTACTAATGACAACCAACAAGAAACCACAATCGATCCTTAAATTATTTTTATCCTATGTTTAATGACCCACTGGAGGTGCCACTGATAACCTGTAAGGGCAGTGTCAGCAATGGTAAGTTGCAAGCTTCAATTTGAGAAAGCGTTCCGTTCCGTGGTTTAGTCCATCATTCCGTTCCGTTTCGTATAATTTTTTTTAATAGATGGTAATGTAATAAGATGAGATTTTTTTTTTTCCCGGGCTAGATGTAATGCCCTTTCCTACCACCCCCAGCACAAGAGACAAACGTGCTGGACAAGAACTGAAAAGCGGGACATCTAAAAGTCCCTAGGGCCATTTGTTAGGCCCATTTCCGGGGAAGCATCTGGTGATCTAAACGAGATGGAGCGGCTTCCACGGATGCACATCGTCGCTGACCTCAACAGCCGCTGAGGGAGAAAGACAGGGTACAGCGAATCCACGCCAAAGTACTACTGTACGATAAAGCACTACGTTTGGAAAGGAGCTCAGCAAGCCGGCGATAAAATGTGATGGCTTCCTTCCCCATGCATGCCCCCAGTTGTATAATAGACCCCACCGGATTAGTCAAGCTGAACCTCTGCCAAGCGAAATTCAGCAGAGCCAAATACGTGTGACAAATATACTGCGACAAATCACTTTGCTGACAAATACCATCTGCTGAAAGCGAAGGGGCTGCACTGAAGGACTTGTACTGTTGCGGTACGAGCGGGATCGTGTGTGTTTGCATGTGACGTCGCCATAGAATTATGAATACCTGGGTTTTAGTAAACTGACGTCACAGCAGCTATAGGGTCTAACTAGCATGTTATTTATGTAAACACTTTTTGTAGGGCGTAGTTTATAGTAAAGCGGGAAACTTTGGTTGTGCGTGTTGTCAGCGAGTGTGTGAAAACCAGGTAGCAAACTGAAGCCATTGTCAAAACCTGACATGATAGGTCTATAGCATCGCGGGAAGATGGCTATGTTAGCCGACTTTCGATCACAACGTAAGTTAAGCCACTCGATGACCCTCGCCAGTAGTTATTGTCTATAGTATCGCAGTAAGCTATATATAACTACTAATCTGGGGTCATATATCTCAACTCTCAAGTATATAGACAATTAATGGCCAATGAGGGATAAAGCACAATAATAGAATGTATGGCGGTCGCCCTCAAGCTGCATCCGGGGGTCTATCGTGTTGTCGACTCGCGTGTTGTTAGTGCCTAGTCTCGCGCCTGCAGTCAAACTGTCCTTTATCCTTGTGTGTTTTGTATTGGTCGACCGGCCCAATAGCTAGCTACAAACGGGAAAAAAAACTGAAAAAAAGCTCACGGCTCAAAAATTCAGGCAAAGAAAGAAAAGTCTAGACTTCAGTCGAGTTCCGGGGTTCAGCAGGACTGAGAATCAGGCAGTCAGTCATCTGAAAGCCATTTCCGGAGCCGGAGTAGCTATATAGAGTATAGTATCAGTAGCGAATGTTTTTGCCAATAGTCCTTCGTGCGCGGCGCAAAAGAGGTCATCAGTGCAGGTTTTAAGCGCCTGTACTGAAGCAAAGGGGCGACGTTTCTGGCCTAACAAAGCTACAGCAGACTACAAGGTTTACCCACAGCTAGTTACACGAAACCAGTGTCGACCACAATAGCGTAGTGGTGAATTCCCAAGGATCGTCCCTATACGTCAATATTCATTTGTTTATCAGTTTATTTATTTAGCTACGCCTAATGATGTGAAAACACCAAAGGTTTGTTTTGGTAGCAACCAACAGCCATATAGCAACATACACTGGCAATTATTACTATATACTACTTAATTAGCTGAACATAGTTAAAATTATAAGTGTTTAAAATTGTTAGTTGGAGGTTTTGTTTGGCAACATAGATCAGTACTGAGGTATATTGTATATATATATATATATTATGATGTCAATGTAGTGCCATGGCGCATGCGTCGAGATATTTCTTATCCATAGTAACTAAATTGGCACTGTAAAATCTCATTCTTCCCAAGAACAATTCCAGAGTTCAATCAGCTAACTACCACAAGACATTGACAGTTTTAATTTTTTTGCTAGTATAGTTGAGTGACTAAGAAAAGAAGAGAGAAAATAAAGTTGATGGTGACAGATCTAGAACCTGTGGCTCCCAAATGATAGACCAGTACCCTAACTAGACGATATCGTAATTTGGTACCCTATATAAATGATTCTGTAAATATGTAGAATCACAGTTAAATACGATATTATGATATCATAATTTGAAGACGCAAATACAGTAATTATCACAACATACGATAATATTGTAATATCGCACAGCCCCTTTACCGTAATTTGCTTTCTTTTGTGCAAAAAGAATTTTTTGATAAAAAAATTTGTGTAAAACTATTTTCGTATGATTTACATGAATGACTGCTCTATTAGAGTAGTTCGATCTTATGTAAAATTTTCACGTAAAATTTTCGCACAAGTTTTGCATACGAAAATTATTTTACAACGAAAAAAGCAAAATACAGTATAATCTTAGTTGTAGTACATGGACAGATTTGTTGTTAAGACTCTTTCTTGAAGATTGAGTGTGATACTTCTATAATGATTTTACTGGTAGAATTTTGGTGGGTGCCATTCATTTTAGGGGGAGTCCTACTAAACATTATATAATTATACTACTGTGCTGTTTGATAAGAACATTTGGGTATACTTTTGACCAAATTTGCACAAAATAATTATGTGATCATATTTGGAAAATCAGTCTTAAAGTCACATTTGACAAAATAATATTTATGAAAAAACAGGGTATCTCGAGCAATCAATCAGCATTGCAGGAATCTATATCAGTCAGTACCTAGAATTGCAACAAATTTGATGAAATAGTCCAACAGGTACATAACTGTCTTAATGGGAGGACAATGAATTGTATAAACCCAATTGTTTCATGCGTGAAATTAAGACTGCTTTTTCAAAATTCAGTCACAAATGTAAGCACTTCTGTTACATACTTAAACTCTGTTGCATGCTCTTTTAGCTTCATCCAGACCAGAATTAAAAGACTTGATAGGGTATGTTACTCCACAGTATGCAGCTCACTGGAAAGAGATAGGAATATGTATTGGTGTTCGTGCTGAGGATACAAAAATTATAGAACTTGCATATCCTACTATGCTTGATAAGTGCTGTAATGAAATGTTCTTCAAGTGGCTTGAATATGATGTAGATGCCAGTTGGGACAAATTGTTTACTGCTATTGATTCTCCTGCTGTATCACAACATATTGAAAGCCCACCAGATTCTGTCACTGGTAAGTTTACTCAAGGCCAGTGTGCCATATTGTGCATATATTGACAGAAAAAGTGTGATTGTCGTGCCTGCAAAGCTCCATGGTCACTTCTCCAAAGCACAGCATATTTTATGTTATAACTGTTCTCCAAGTACACAGCAAATTTGATTAAAATTCACTCCAGCCATTCATTAGGCTGCCAAAATGTTGACTTTTTCTCAAGGGGTCTAGATTATTCTTTTTGTAAAATTGCTATAAATGCAAACACCTAGTTCGATTTGGTACAGATAAAGAGTGCACTAAAGTGAATTCACATACTACGAATCTGATAAATATCCATGGTGCTATGAATATTTATCAGTGCAAAAAATATTGAACTTTTGTCGCAGCTAAAGGGTAAACTGCTTAACTTGACACTCTGTGTGTACATATGCTAGCCATCATAGCAGTGTCTTTTGATGGTTTGAAAAGCAAAGGAGTAACAGCTACAAAAGCCAAACAACGTTAAATTGCAGACTTGAAATATTTTAATACAACAGTCACCATTGGGTAGAAAAGCACCAAAAAAAAATTACCAGAATTCGAACCAGGGACCTCCATACAGAACACCCAAATCCTTAACCAATAAATAGGTTACTGCTTTGCTTTCACAGTTGTTCACCTTCTAAAAGTTTATAAATAAAACATGTACAATTATAACTTCTGCTTTCAATAATCAATACGACGTCATTTCTACAAATCTGGATAAAAACAAACCCCAAAGCCACCTTGTAAATAGAGTGCAAAAAGGAATGAAATCCACACAAAATTTGCCAAGCTGTGACAAAAAGGGTGTGGCCTTCGAAAGCCTGGGTGAAAAAGACTTTTTACAGCTTGGTGGCTGAAATCATTGCAGCCATTTCTTGGCCACCACCTTTGCCAGGCTTTTGAAGGCTGCTCAGAACTTTTTTCTTGTAGATAAACTTTTCTCCAACAAAACAGCCAAGCATAAGCATATAGTCAGCATACTTTAGTCAAGCACTGGAATCACTTTAATATGTATAAGTTTATGATTGAGATCATACTCAAGTGCTGAATACCTATTTGCAGTCATTAATTTGTTGGCCACGCCTTTTTGCAAAGCTAGGTTGCATGCACAGTTTGTTGTCATTTCAATCAAACAGTAAGGCAAGTTTAAGGGTGCATTTTACCTGTCTTTATTTGTATAGCTACGTACAACAGAGTTAAACAAGATGATGTCTTTAGTGTATAATTTGGTACTCTAACAGAACAGTTTTCTCTCACCCAATTACAATATTCATTTGCGTGATTGCAGCCCCAAAGCAAGCCTATCTATGACAAGCTTTTTACTTGTCTTATTTTCTTTACATAGGTCAGGGATGACAAAGAGTGAAGGTATTTCAATTGTAGCTGAAGTGACTTTCTGTAGCTGAGCTCTCTACATGAGGTCACCTGCTGTCTAGGTGACTTGTTTGTAGCTGAACTCTCTACAGGGTGACTTATAACATAGCTGAACTCTCTACAGGGACTTGTAATGTAGCGGATGTTCTACTGAGTAACTTGCAATGTAGCTGAACTCTTTGCTGGATGATATTTTAGAACTCTCTACAGGGAGACTATAATAACGTAGCTGGACTCTCCTTGTTATGTTGCTGAACTCTCTACAGGGGACATGTAACATGGCTGAACTCTTTACTGGGGGACTTCACTGATTTGTAATGTGGCTGAACTCTTTAAAGGAAGACTTAGAACATCACTGAGCTTTCTACAGGGTGACTTGTAATGGAGCTGAAGGGGGACTTGTAATGTAGCTGAACTCTTTTCTAGGTAGCTTGTTATGCAACTAAACTGCACAGGGAGACTGGTAATGTAGCTGAACTCTCTAGTCTCTACTGAGTGACTTGTAATATAGCTGAACTCTCTACATGGTGACTTGTTATGTAGCTGAACTCTTCACAGGGTGACTGGTAAGTGGCCGAAAGGAGACTTGTAATGTGACTTGTAGTGACTTGTAATGTAGCTGATCTCTCTACTAGGTTGTAATAAATAGCTGAACTCTTTACAGGGTGACTTAATGTGGCTGAACTCTGTACTGGGTGACTTGTGATGTAGTTGAAATCTCTACTGGATGTAGCTGAACTCTCCTACAGAATGACTTCTAATGTAGTTGGATTCATGGACTTACCTGTTTCCTCCTTTGTGTCCCATTTGTCTTTGGTGACAGTGCAAGGTATTGATTCATAGTTACTGCATGTGATGGCTTCTCTATGTTACTAACAGGAATTGTCTGAGTTCTCCGATTGATTGCAGAGGTCCTTTTTGTAGTGTTCTTTCTAACATTGTGTAACAGGCTAAACATAGCTGAAAACGAAACATAATGGCCACTTTTCAGTAATTGATAGTTTGGGCATGCATTCAAATGAAAGCATTAAGCCTGGCACCATTCTTTCTTCTACACAGGTTCACCAGTCATACCAATGATACAACAAAAGTTAACAAGTGTGCATAAATTTTAAGTTCGATTAGGGATCAAAGAAGTGAAACATGGGAGGTCACCTACACCTGAAGATATACTACACTGGACTGGTTTCAATCATGGGTATAGTTTGAAGTAGGGATTAAATGTCCACCAATGTATCTTTAGGTGTACCGTGTTTCACTACTTTTTACTAGTGCGCAAAAAAATTCAACTAGAGTAGGAACCATGGCACATCAATAAAAGTACTGAAACAAGCTGGAGTAGTGCAATAAGAAGTGTTGTATAAATTATATCCCTACTATGTTCAAGACACCATAGCAGAAATGTACAGTAGGGATATAACCCTTTTTATTGTTTTACTTCATGCTCTACTCCTGACCAGCTTGTTTCAGTACTTTTTTATCGATGTGCTATGGTCCCTATTCTAGTTTAAAATTTTCAAAATTTTTGTGTACTTGTTTGTTAACTGTAAATAATAATTATTATGACTGGTGAACCCATGCATACCACATCAAATTAAAAGAAATAAATGGCGCCACTCACCCCAGTTATATCAATTATCATCTGAAAAGTGAAGTATCCATTACGCTTCATTGTCAGCTATGTTCAACCTATTACACAGCAGTACAAATCAAGAACTGTTAAAAAAGCACCTCTGCAATCAAAGTAGCCACTATGGCAAACGTGGACGATTTCCGTTATGAAGGGAAGCCATCATGTGCTACTGCCAAATCAACACTTTTTACTGTCAACAAAGATGAATGGGACACAAAGGAAGACACTAGTAGTCCATGGAGAATGCATTTTACATACTTCAGTATGCCATAAGGCACGGCCTCTCGGGCTGAAGTGACGTCAAACAGTGAAAAAATCAAGCCCATAGCCTTTGCCGTTATCAAGTTACGCTTGTCTGAAGGCATCAGTCAGACAGTCAGTTACTCAGTCACTAGAAAATCCCATTTATAATTTTTTTTTAATTCCGTAGCAACTTGTTGAAAGCATTTGGGTCAATCTGAGGGCTTGTTTGGGCTTAGTTTTATCTAACCAATACTGCCTCATCATCGTCTGGGAAAGGTGAGGCTGAGTTTTGAGTGATATTTTTTCTTGGGCCACACCCACACCTTTCACCTTTGTAGTCCCTAACAAGTACACAGAAAAATTTGGAATTTTCAACTAGAGTAGGGACCATAGCACATCGATATAAAGTACTTTAACAAGTTGGAGTATAGTGCACAATACTGAATCACAGTAAAACAATAAGAAGTGTTATATCCCTACTGTACTCAAGATACCATAATGGAAATGCACAGTCCAGATATAACACTTCTTATTGTTTTACTGTGATTCAGTATCGTGCACTATACTCCAACTTGTTTCAGTACTTTTTATCGATGTGCTATGGTCCCTACTCTAGTTGAAAATTTCATGTACTTATTTTTTAACTTTTTTTGTAAATAATTATTATGACTGGTGAACCATGCACACCGCATCTGAATGGCACTGTACGCCCCAGCTATATTAATTATCGTCTGAAAAGTGAAGTATCCATTACGCTTCGTTGTCTGCTATGTTCAACCCGTTGCACAGCAGTACGAATCAAGAACTGTTCAAAAAGCTCCTCTGCAATCAAAATAGCTACTACGAAAAATACAGACAATTTCCGTTACGAAGGGAAACCATCACGTGCTACCACTAAATCGCCACTTTTCGCTGTCAGCAAAGATGAATGGGACACAAAGGAGGACACTGGTAAGTCCATGAAGAATGCATTGTGTGTACTGCGGTATACCAAAAGGCACCAGTCGGACCGAAGCGACGTCGAACAGTGAAAAAATCAAGCCCGTAGCCATATCTGTTATCGAGTTACGCTTGTCTGAAGGCATCAGTCAGTCAGTCAGTAGAAAATTCTGTTAAATAAATTATTTTTTAAATTCCGTAGAAACTTGTTGAAAGCATTTCGGGTTGGTCCGAAATCTTTTTTGGGCTTAGTTTTACCTAACCAATACTGCCTCATTGTCGTCAGGAAAAACTGAAGTTGTTTTTTTGGGTGATATTATTCCGTGGGCCATGCCTACTCCTTTGTGGTCCCTACTATACAGTTACTATCATACTGTATGATTTCATTGATCACCAAAAATTCCTAATTTTCCTTGTACTTGTTTTATGCTTGACTGTTATATTAGGGTGACTACTCTATTGGAATACCGTAAAGTCGGGTTTTAAGCGCATGCACTTATAATTTTCATAGAAAATTTTTTGTTATTATTATTATGTGTAAAAGGAAAGAAGGCAAAAGCCTGTGATATCTTATCATTACAAAAAAGGTTAACTTAAGACTAAAATTAGTACAACATAATTAAAAATTAAGTGAGAAGAAATCATCAAGCTGGTTCTTAAATACATTTAGAGACTGAGCCGTAACTACCTAATCTGGTAAACTGTTCCAAGGATTTACTGCTCTTACTGAAAAATGTGACATCTTGCCCTGGTGGTAGCATGGGGCTTGTATAGCTTGTACATGTGGTCTCTAGTAGAAGTGACTGAGGAGATGGTAAAAAGGTCAAAAAAAAATTGATGCCAGTATCAAGACACACGGTAGTGTGTCGTGCGGCCAAGAAAGCCGGCGACCACACTGTGAGTATCAGTGGCAGATCCAGGGGGGGGGGGGGGGGGGGGGGGGGGGGGGCACAGGGGGTATGTGCCCCCCTTCATCCCTTTAAAAAATGCATATAAGATTGAGGTACTCTAATAGAGCAGTCAATCACCAATCACTCTAATAAAGCAGTCACAGTGTTCATGAGGAAGTGTATCTTAACTATGAAGCTATGATGAGGATCTGAATAAGGATCTTTATATACTTTATAGTATATACACTTGATAAAGGACAGCCATTATTGTTGTCGACCTTTTTTTTTTTTTTTGGTCTTCAACTATTCAGCAAAGTGCACCCCCCCTTTCCAAACTCTGGATCCGCCCCTGAGTATATTTACAGGAAGAAAGAAAACAGCTTTTTCATGCGTGCATAGCTCCATGGCCCCTTCTCCACAGCACACCATTTTTGCATTATAGCTGTCCCCAAAGTAGGGTACGCCACACAGCAAATTTGATTAAATTCGCAACAGCCATTTGCGAGATATGGGCGTTCAAAATTTCATTTTAATTTCTTCATTTTTTTCTTCTTATGCCATGTGGGGGCTATGGGGGCTTCAATTTCTTTTCACACACTTTGCAAAAATTGCTATAAAATGTAAATGTGTAACTCGGTTGCCTCGATCTTTGGCACAAATGAAGAGCGTGTAATGGTGGATTTACATACCAAATTTTCTGTGAATCTGAGTAATCTTCAAGGAGTTATGGGCATTTATTCATGTAAAAAAAAAGATCAAACTTCTGTCACGGCTACAGAGTAAACCGAGTATAGAAATAACTTGAAAATTGGTGTGTAAATAGGCTGATCATCATAGCAGTGCCTTTTGATAGTTTGAATAGCAATAGAGTTACAGCGACAAAGTTATAAAGCAAAAAACTAAGCAAGTGTAAAATCGCTGGATTGAGATACTCTAATAGAGCAGTCACCATGGGGTAAAAAAGGTGTACAAAATATGTTGAAAAAAAATTAACCGGAGTTCGAACCAGGGACCTCCATTCCTAACACCTGCATCCTTAACCACTGAACCACTGCTACCTTTGCTGATCACCTCACTTAATGTCTGCTTTATAAATGAAATTTCTAGTTGAAATCTGCTTATAATCAAAACGTTTGTAATTTCATAGATCTACCAATAGAAGTACTAGAATATTCTATGTATGTTCTATTAGAAATCCTCAAAAAAATCGTGCACTCTATTAGAGTATTACAATAATGTTATCAAATATTGAATTAAATCATGCAAATGAAATACATTTATAAGTCTGTCTTCAATAATCATCATTGTGTCTACACAGAAAAGAAGAAATGTAAGTAAAAACAAACCTCAAAGTCAGCCATAGGCTGGTTTTGGGGCCTTATAAAGTACAAAAAGGAGTAAAATCCACACAAAAACAGCCAAGCTGTAAAAAAATGGTGCGGCCTTAAAATTCCTGGGTGAAAAAAGTTGTGAAATCAAAGGTGGTGGCCAAGAAATGGCTGCAATTATGTTAGTGCTAAAAAATTTTAATAATGGCTGTGTGCATTGTTAGCATTGACATCATTGCAGCCATTTCTTGGCTGCTATCTTTGATTTCACAACTTTTTTCACCCAGGCATTTTAAGGCCGCACCATGTTTTTACAGCTTGGCTGTTAACAAGACAGTATAGTAGTATCATATCACCTCTTAGTTGATGATATTGCAATGAAGGTAAGTCCAGTATATGTAAACATTCTGTGTAAGGGGTGTCTTTCAAGACAGCAAGTGTTCTAGTAGCTCTACGCTGGATTTTTTTCGATGTTTTGTTGGTCAAGACTGTAGTGTGGCCCCCAGATAATGTTACCATACTCAATCACTGGTCTTACCAAAGACTTGTAAAGAGTAACAAACATGTGGTTATCTGCAAAATGAAAGGTCTTCTGAATAGTAGCCAGTGTCCGATTAGTTTTGGAGATCACAGATGTGGCATGGGAATGAAATTTAAGGTTGTCATCAATGAGTACCCCAAGATCTTTGATTGTATCACAGAAAGATATTATTGTACTCTGAATATTGTACTTGCCATACTCATGTGGTGGACCAAGATGCAGTAAGAAGCATTTAGAGATGCCTTACATGTAGTTACCACTTGTTGATATCATTTTGTGACTACTGAAAATCCTGAGCATTAGGAACCCGCCGATTATGCTCATTATTTTACCTATTATGCTATGCTGCACTGCTCAAAAATTTACCTATTATGCTTAAATTAATGCTCAATATTTACCTATTATGCTCAAATTATGCTCAATATTTTTACCTCAGTTCCCATGTTTTTTCTAATAACTTTGCACTTTACGGAAAAGCAGTAAGTGGTTGAAGCACAGACTGTAAATCCTTGCTTGTTAAAATGCATGTCACAGAAAAGATCGATATACTCTAATAGAACAGTCAGCTACCTGATAATTTTATTGGAGTTACTGACTGTTCTATTAGAGTATATCGATCTTTTTGTCGGATATGTATTTTGATAAGCAAGAATTTATAGCATTGCACAAATTTTCTCCCTATTATGCTAGCATTATGCTCAATGCTTTCAGGCACCTATTATGCTCATTATTATGCCAGCATAATCGGCGGGTCCCTACTGAGCATCCTGTATTACACGAAGCATTTTTAAATCATCAGCAAAATGTAAGACAGAACTACTGACTTGGATAAGCATGTCGTTAACATAAATATTAAAACAACAGGGGACCGAGCACAGAGCCTTGAGGTACACCACTGAGAACATTACACCAAGTTGAAGTTTCACCATTAATAACTACTCTTTGCTTTCTGCCTACTAAAAATCCCTTTAACCAGCCTAGGAGGTTCCCTGTTAAGCCATATGACTCCAGTTTAGTGAGCATTCGACTGTGAGGAACTGAATCAAAGACCTTAGCGAAATTGAAATAAATAATGTCAACTGAGTGGCCCTGTTCAAGAGATTTGGTCCAACAGTTTAAGGCAGTGAGCAGTTGGGTAACACAAGATCTTCCAGCTGTGAAACCATGTTGGTGAGGAGTGAATAAATTATATTTGACCATGTGTTCCATTATTTTGTCCTTGATAATACTTTTCATCGTTTTAACAATAGGAGAGGTGAGGCTAATTGGTCTATAATTACTAGTAATAGTGTGGTCACCTTTCTTGAAAATAGGAGTGTCTATAACCTGTTTCCAAGCATCAGGCAAAGTAGAAGAGTTAAAAGATTTATTAAACAAAATTGATAGTGGTACACTAAGCTGTTGTCCACATTCCTTCAGTGATAATATTGGCCAACCATCTGGTCCTGATGCTTTGGCTGGGTTGAGCATAGACAACTTAGCATATACTTCTTGTGGTGTAAATTCTATGTCACTGAGTGGATCCACAACATGGGGCATGTAAAATGAAGGCATGGAGGATAGATCTAGCAAAATAATTATTTAACAACGTGCACTTCTCACTATCAGAATGTAAAACTGTATTGTTGGGACCACGAAGAGAGTCAATTGATGGGTGTACTTTTAATTGAGAATTAATATATTTCCAAAGCTGCCTAGGATTTTCTTTGGCTCGAGAGACTAACTTGTTTTCATAATTAGAACGTAAACGTCTCATCAAGTTTCGTAGTTCATTTCTTACTTGACAGTAACATAGGCAATCATCCCGAGAATTACTATGGATGTACTTATTCCACAGTTTGCATTTTCTGTTTCTTAAACTGAGGGCTCTTTGGTTCATAAAAATACACGATTTCCTTCTAGGTACATCCTGAGGAACGCAGTCATCAAGAATATTTGTGAATGTTTTTGCAAATAATTGCCAAGCAGAGTGAATGTTCAAGGGTGACAAAATTTCATCTTATCAAAGTTAGCTTGGCGTAAATTATATCTAGGTAAAGTTGTTTTGGTACAAGTAGAGTAACATAATAAATTGAACTGAAGACACACAGGATCACTAGAACCAATACCAGGGAGGTAAATTATGGTATTTATCATAGCTTCCTCATTAGTAAAAACTAAGTCTAAAACATTATAGTGTTTGGTCTATAATGAGTTGGTTCTGTTACATGTTGAGATAAGTAAGAATCATGAATTGCGTCTAGAAACATTTGTGAGTATGATGTACTACATGACAGTGATGACCAGTAGATACTGGGGTAATTGAAATCACCACAAAAGAGAACATGAGAGTATTCTTGGAGTGATAACAACAGGTTACATAAGTTGATGGTACTTTGGTGTATGTCAGATGATGGGCTGTGGTAAATGCAGCCCACCAGCAGTGAGTCGTGACCTCTAAGAGTTACTTGAATCCAGATATGCTCAACAAAATTGAAACTATCAAAATGGACTTTACTAAAGGACAACTTCTCAGAAACATAAATACCCACACCACAAACAGAAGATGAGACAGCAACATCTGGATCAAAATTAAAAAGTAGGAGGATAGCCATTGAGGGAAAGACGTGCATAGGTTAATGTATTACAGTGAGCTTTTGGTAAAATTTCAGTGATTAGTATAATATCTGGCTCATTGCCAGCAATGGCCAATTCCAAATCATCTCTTTCATTTAAAAATTGGTCAATATTTGCATATAGTATATTGAGCCCCTCAATGTCACAGGAAAACTAATTTGATCCACCCATGGGTGTTTGAGCTGAAGTGTGTACTGCTGAATTATGCTGTATGGGCTCAGTGCGAGGATGACGAGACACCATGTTTCCATTATGTATACTAAGATTAGTTTCACCACTTGATCTTCTTTTGAGTTCTGTAACAACCTTCTTGTGTCTTTCCCTTTCCAGCTTCGTCATGTCAGTTACAATGTACACTTGCTTAAATCCATTACTTGAGCGTAAACGAGGAGCAGCTGACAGAATACTTTGCTTATCAGTCTCAGAATCAAATCCGACCAATAAGGGGCAGTGTTTATTTTGTACTTTCCGACCAAGGCGGAATAACTTCTCAATACTGATGTTATTATTGCTAACTGACTTACATACTTCAATAAATTTGGCTTTATCAGCAGCTTGATTAGATTCCTCAGGAAGGTTGTAGACAATAACATTTCTTTTACGTCGATCACGATCAGCTATTTCATCAGCTACATCAAATGTAGACTTAGTTGCTTCAAAGCCACTTGAACATGAAGTCAACTTAGTTGTCAATTCGGATAAAGCTGACTGTAACTGATCCTGTAGAGTAGTGTTCTGAGTACAGAGATCCTTGATCTTTGTTGCAAGGTTTGAAGTGATTGTCTGGAGAGTTGTTAATTCAGCTTTCAGGCCCTGTAGTGCAGAAGTCTGCGACTCACTAACAGATTTCTCGATAGTTGAAATCCGTGCATCCGCAAGTGAAAATCCTTCGTAAGACTGGAAAGCTACAGGGAGTGCTTGAAGACAGGGGGTACAGAAAAATACAATATTACTGGAGGCATTACCAATCAAGATACACTGTTCCTCACTTAACTTGACGCAGCTAGCGTGAAGTCAAGCCTCACACCAAACGTACTCCGTCATGTTATCAGTGGCTGGCTTAAAACAAATGATACAATCCTCATCTCTGGGTTTTTTACTGTGCTTGTTTTGGGGAAATGTTGCATTTTGCTTAGAAGCTATTAATAACTCCAATTAATGCTCGGTGTCCTGGTAAAATCACGCACAAAAACAACAGTACTGACGATATAATGTTAGAACCTTGGGAGGTACCGTAAATAGAGTCCAAAATGAGTACCATACAACACTCATTGAGTTGGGGGAGAAGAGCGACTTGACGAGCTGTCAACAGTAATTTTTTTTTGGAAAAATCATACTATCTGTTAGGCGCATATGCCTAATAAATAATTATGGTGAGTGTATCACGGAATCACTACGTTGTAATAGAGTAGTTAATAGTTTGTGCCGGTAACCACACCAGTGTGTAAGGATGATTATTTTGACCCCATTTCTGGGCGAAATCCTTCAGTTCGTGATAAATGAGATTATCACTATCCAGATGGCTGATTTGCTGTATGTATAGTGAAGGGAAACCTCAAAGGAGACGTAAGTGCTTGAGAAGACATTAATTTTTCAGTATACTTTCAGCTTTTCTTTCCGTTTTTTTTGCTGTGTGTAACTAACTTACAGTAATCATCGTATTTGGCCATGTGCACTTATCAGCCCAGGAAATGTGTATGCGCTTAACAAATAATATACGCTTAATAGATACATGCGCTTAACAACCCGACTCTACGGTATCTTGATCTTACAGTACTAGACCTGGTTCTGGAAATCCTCTACTAATACATACATTGTAGCATGATATGTGCACAAGAACTGTAGAAACAGAAAGTTGTGAAACAAAGGAGATTGCCTACACCTGCAGATATATACTAGTAAACATTTAATTCCTATACTTCAGTCTATGTACCCATGACTGAATCAGGCATTAAATGTCATGCAGTATTTTGTAGGTAGCTACAGACAATTTCCCTTGTTTCACATTCTGTGATCCATAATCGAAATTAAAATTCTAATATTTCCCAGGAGCATAGGAAGATTTTGAGACCAAAGGTGCTAAAAGGCAAAAGACAACTCACCAGCAGGTGTTCTGGGGCATGCACCCAAGATGCTGACAACACTATAGCCATGAAAATCAATGTAAATTTGATTTTTAGGTTAAACTGAATATGTGTAGTTATGTACAACTTATTAGACTCATTAATTAATGGCAACACTAACTTTCTAATGTAGTGCAAGGCGTAATGACATTGTGTCTACAGTATTTGTACACACTGACAGTGCACATTTACAGCATCTTTACACTTAGAATACAGAAGTACATGACACGTATGTTTACATTTTTCTCGAAATAGTTCATTCTGGAATTGAAAGATATAAACTCCCTCACAAGCACAACTAAATTTAAAGTATTCAGTTCTTTACTGATAATGGCGCATTAGCAACAAGTTAATCAGTTTACATGCTGCAAGTACATATTAATTCGATGGAGTCTTGAGAGAACAATTTTTTGGCAGTGGCAGTAGTCACAGGAAATGATGTAAAGTAAAGAAAAAGGAGTTTATTGACTTCACTTAGCATATTTCTGATAGCAAAATAGCATCTGCTGTTGTTCTAGCATTCATTTGGTAACTCTATTGTTAGTATGTACCATTACGTGCAGTTTTAATTGCATCAGGCAGCATGTACAACTGAACTTTCAAATGCACATCTCGTACAAGAAATCTAACCAAAGTTTGAGACAATGTATCTGTAATAGAATCAAGTGCAGATGTAAGCAAAAAGATATCTCTGTTTTTAGGAGAAAACTTTATTAATTGAACTAAATTGTAAATGAAATTCAAAGTATTTCAAAGAACCTTACACTTTTCAGAAACATCTTGTACACACAAATTTAAACTGCTCATGTGCTAAGCAATGAGCTCCTGATTCTTCTTGCTTGAATAGTGCTGGACACCATCCCTTATGCCACTCAATCTGCTAACTCCATTGTACGCCTGCCCTCTACATTGAGAAATAGACAATGTACATCCCATCAAAACATCTTTGACTTCATGGTGGATAGTCATAACTTAAGTATTAGGTAGTTTTTTCAGGCCCAAGAAGTCTTCATGAACCTCATAGCTACTACTAACCCAACAAACTGACACAGATACTTGCTACCTGAGATACATCAGTGGCTTTATCAGCAATTACAGCAAATCACTGGGCACTGTTAATGTCACTTATGATGCTTCTAATAATCATGTTGCCCACTAATTTTATCAGTTTGTCTACAATTACTGGTCCAGTATACTCGCATTTCTGATTCATTCATCACTGGACACTATTCTGCTTGCAATATATAGCAGAAACTGGTACAGGTTGTCCTGAAATACCTCTAAATTTTCATTATGGCCTCTAATAGCCAGACCCTGTTTTCCTAAAAATTTGATTGCTCTTAACAATTTTAAAAGCATGCATATATGAAATTCCTGTTTAGTAGGTATCTAGGATACAACCATGCAATGTTGATACTGGATGCTCACAAATGAAGCCTTTCTGTTGATTCATGGTGCATTTCACTTCTTTCATGCATATCAAATTTTCAAGGGCCTTGTTCCAAATTATCAAATCCTTCACCTATAAATGATGAGTATTTAAACACCGAAGTTGACAGAAATCCAGGTTGCTTTGCTAACAACAAACCCTACAAACTATTTTGTACTGACTGATGCAAACAGTGGTCTGGGGGTGTTTCTTGTGCCGCAATGTCTGTATAGTTCTACAGTGTTGCTTCTTCCCTAGCTGCCTTTCCTTGCCAAGACAAGATTGTACAGACTTTGACTGGGATATATCAATTAGCTGATTTGGCATACTTAAATTACCGTGTAGTAAAAAAACTTTGGCGGTAAAAAACTTTGGCAAATTTGACAAATAGCGTTCACTTCGCCAAAGTTTTTTTTGCCAATTATTTTAGAAGATCACACAAGCACATTGCGTAACTAGAACTTGAGATGAAGGTCAGCTCGTACCACTACGCAATAAAGATCAAGCTGACTTTGGAGATCTTCGAAATGTGTCCCACAGTTGTAAGCACCCCTTAGGATAGTATTTACAACTGGCTTGCCGTTCGCACGTCAGCTAGTTCATTGTTTCGCAATGGATTTGGCCAAATACTTTGATATACGTATGTGATAACCTCTGCTACTGAAAAAGTATAATACATGCAGTCACTCTCGGCATTGCAGGAGATAGCGAAGCACGCCTTTACTAACACATCATTAGATCAGTAGCTACAAAAGTACTGCTACAAAACAACGCTAGCTACCTATACACTTACTACACTACTTAACTGATGAGTTAACAACTTGCCATTATCCTTATGTACCGTACAGTAAAAACTTTGGCAAATATTATTTCAATTGCCAAAGTTTTTTCCAGCAATTTTTTCAACAGAGGGGTTTCATCACACTTTTTTACCGCCAAAGTTTTTTACTATATGGTACTGCAGCCAACACCTTTGAGTGTGAGTTAGCTGATGTGCTACAAGCAGTCACACCCTCAGCTACTGTGCCCCTTGCTGTACTAACACTACAGCAACTGATTGTAATTGTTGACAGCCCTGATTTTTGGTTCAGGAAAATATCGCCATTAGTGAGCAAAACTATGCATGCACCTACCGGTGTGCCAGTTGCTAAGTGTGTTGTTTCTGTTATTTTTATCTTGTACCGTTATGTGTGTTTTCTTGTACCTTGTACCTGTCCAGTCAGCATGCTATTATTCTCCCAACAATTTAAGCCTGTTACCAGCTGATACACAACACAACAACACCAAGCCTGCCTTAATTACATAATAAAAAACTTGTTCCGGTAAAATTAATTGTACAGTTGCTCACTATGTCAGTTATTCAACAGCTGACTGCTACTGCTGCACTGCAAGTGGCTAAACTAGTTCTCAAACACATGCTTCTGAGTCACATCACTTGTCTGCCCCAGATATTTTACTTGGGGAAGATGACTCCGCTGAAAATAGTCGAACTGGTGATCATGTCTCTGAAATAGTTAGGGCTTATTTATTAAGCTATAGTTTTAATAATCAAAGCATGTGCCAGCACCTGATGCACCTGTGGAGCCTATACCCGCTGGTAGCTATTTCCTACTGCTTTTTTTGCTTACTTTTAGTAAACATAACTATGACAGGTGAACCATGCATACATGCATCAAAAGAAGATTGGTACTAGACATGCCACGAAATCATTTTTTTCATCTGAATGCATGCCTCAACCATCAATTACTTGGAAGTGAAGTGGCTATACACTTTATTTTTCAGCAAAGTTCAGCCAATTACACAGCATTTCAAATGAAAAACAGTACAACAAGCATTTCTGCAATCAATCCAGTACTATGGAAAATATGGACAATAAACATGATAGCTAGTCAGCACAGCCATAATGCACTACTACAAATCAACACCTTGAAAAAGAAAAGAAGCATGCATTCTAAGTACTGTGCGTGGTATATCAATATAGGCACCTGTTGGACTGAAATAACATCTAGCAGTGAAAATATCAAGCCCATAGCCTTAGCCATTATCGAGTTTCACTTGTCTGAAGGCATTAGTAAGGTAGTTAGTCAGCAGAAGATTTCACTAAACATGACCAGATATTACAAAACCAATCTACACTGTAAATGACACGTCAGGCAAAATCAAACTAACACCTCCAGTGGATAGCTACACTATCGTACTACTAGTTTTGACCCCCAGTACTACTCAAACTACTCAAGGCTGGTTTTAACAGACATCTTTTCTGGGTGGTGTAGAGAACTTGAATGGCAGTTTCTGGTGTTGTGGAGGGTCTGGCTTGACAAGAATCAGTAGTTTACTGGCGGATAGCCTACTAATGTTGGCTAGACATTTTTTCTGTTGATTTTGCTACATATCAACAACTAAGAAGCCAGCACAGACCTGTAATCCAATCATGGTCTGCCTCCATTTGAAGTCTATCCCTTGCCCACTCCCCACTCCTTTGTGAGCACTCATGATACTACTTTGCTTGTCCAACTACTCAGACTTCTTATATATTTGGCGGGAAACTCTATACAAGCAGCTACAAGTACTGGAAGTGGTCTGAAAGGTAATAGATTGATGCACCTTTTGTGTAAATTTTATATGCGTGCTTGCTATACTTGAATCTTTAAAACCATTTATCTTGAAACTTCCAATGTGCGATTTGGATTGTTTTTCCAAAATCCAGTCACAAATATAGTCACTTATTGGGTTGTACTGAAAACATTTTGGGGAATAGTTATGCTTCACCAATGCTGCAATGGCACTGTGATGATATTGTGAGGCTGGTTTCTGGTCAATCAATATTTTGAGAATGTGCAAATGTCAATGTACGGTACTACCAATACACATAAGGTTTTTCATATGTGAAATGTTCTTGCGTATTTATTACAGAACTCCAGCAACGTGTTCGCAATGTTTACAAACATACCAGATACCAAACTGATCAAAAATCATACCCACCAAGTAAACATACAGGTTTCACGCCTCTCCTACTACACTATCAACAGACTGGAAGTCAGAATAAACCAATTTCACCATCTATTAATCAACCTCCTTCCAAACGTCTTAAACTTCACAATAACAATCCATTAAAAACTGCATATAAAGATAGTAAGCCCACCAATAATATTGAAGACATTTTACAAATTTTAAAGGAAGGTGTTATGATTTTAATTGAAGGTGAACCTGGAATAGGTAAAACTGAACTGGTGAAAGAAATTGCTTTCTGTTGGGCAGAGGGAAGATTGCTAAAACACTTCAAATTAGTTTTATTGGTGTATTTAAGAGATCCATTTGTTCAAAAGTTGTCATCTCTCATTGATCTTTTTATGTACTTTTGTGGAAAAAATCAAAAAGTTGCTGAAGGATGTAATCAGTATTACTTCAAAAATAGCCAAGACCTTTTAATTTTGTTAGATGGTTATGATGAATTTCCAAATGATTTGCGGGAAAATAGTGTAATAGCTGATATAATAAATCACAAAGAACTATCTAATTGTAGCTTGATTGTTTCATCTCGGCCACAAGCATCAGCATTCCTCCGTGAACAGACAGACCTCAATGTTTTGATCTCTGGCTTTACACCTGCAGATCAAATTGATTACATACACGAGGCACTAGAAAATAAACCACAAGAAATCTCCCGTGTCAAAGATTACCTTCAACAGCACCAGAATATTGCCAGCTTGTGTCGTGTACCTTTCAACATGACTATGTTAGTATTACTTTGCAAAAAAAACCAACATTCCTTACCTAAAAATGTAGCTGAGCTATATGGATACTTTATTTGCTTTAATATTTATCGACATGCTACTAAATCTGGCCAATCATGTATAAACATAACTAAAGACCTTAAAAATTTACCAAATCCTTACAATAAAATGTTAAAGCAGCTTTCAATATTATCATTGGATGGTATCAATAAGGGCAAACTAGACTTTACCCTCGAGGAATTTGAAGCAACTTGTCCAGATGTTCCTGTTGCATATGATGAAACAAATGTTCTTGGACTACTGTATGCTGTAGAACAGTTTGGAATCTTTGGAAACGAAACAACAGTTTCCTTTATTCACAATTCTGTACAAGAATTTTTGGCAGCTCTTTATTTATCACAGCTTCCACCAGATCAAGAACTGTCAGTTTTAGAAAAGCACTTTGGGAATGACACTCACTTCCACATGTTTCTGTTTTATGTGACACTCACAAAAGGACAGAATCCATCCTTTAAACAGTTCCTTTGTTATATGGATAGCACAGATGCAATTAACAGTGCATTCCTACATGATCCCATTAAGTGCATTCATTTATACCGATGCTTTAGTGAAATTGAAAATAAACAGATGTGTAATGCTATTGAATGTAGATTTTTTGATGAAGAAATTGACGTTTCCCTATCCACACTATCACCAAACACTGTAGAGTGTATTGCTGTCTTCCTTACTCACTCATTTACAAAGCAATGGAACAAACTAGATTTAAGCTATTGTTTTATCGGAGACCATGGAGTTCATACTCTCTACTCTGCACTTAAAAACAGTAAAACTACCATTGAAGAAATAGACTTTGCATTTAATTTTTTAACTTTAGCATCTGACAAATACATTACTACTCTCGTTCTTGATTGTGCAGTGAAAGTATTATGGATTAGTGCTAACGAAACTGTTGGAGAAACAGAAGATTTTTATTCTGACCTGCTGACTAATCCATCCTCCAAGCTTGAGGAATTGTATATATCATACAACAAACTTTCATCAGCCACAGCTAAAACCTTGTTCACTGCACTCAAAGACAACAATAAACTAACTGAACTTTGGATTGGTGCCAACAATATTACAGATGAAGCCTGTGCCACCGTTGCTGCAACATTACAAATAAATAACACATTAGCTGTTTTACGAATGAAAAAAAATCCCATTAGCAAACAAGGTGCACAAGTAATTCTGGATGCACTTGAGTATAATGATGCATTATCTAAATTAGGAATAGAAGAGTGTCCAGACAATGCTTCTGAAACAGTTCAAAAAATTAATGAAAAGAGGGTAGAACGTGGATGCCAAGTGGAGTTGGAATTAACTGAATTTGCTGAAATAAGCAAGGTATCTTCTGTTATTGATTAAAGTTAGCTTTACAGTGATAACATAACATATCAGTATTGTTTTGAGTATATACGTAGCTATTATAATGCACAGGCTAAATGATTGTATGTAGTTATATATTCTTACAGAAGAGTGAAGATATATATACTTTTACATGCCATACATGGACAAAAGTATTTACAATCTGACCCACTCCATTAGAGTAAATGACTGTTCTATTAGAAAAATGAAACAAATCTCTATGTAAATCAACAGGCTCCATTATCTGAACAATTTCACTTATTGAAACACTTTTGACAACTATAGGAACAAAGGCATTGGATAACTGAGGATCCACTGTATTACCACATTACATATTCACTACCCCAGTGAACCTTCTTTAGGTGTTTAAATATGCATAGTATTCACACAATACAATAATAATCTTGAACTAGAGGAGTAATTACAGAGTCACTAATGTGAAGGGCATGTTGTTTGTATAGCTGAAAAGTATAATGCACCGAACTTGTTAAATTACTCTAATAGAGCATACACTTGTCAACAAAATACTCTAATTGAACAGTCACTTAGGCACTTGATGGTCAACAATTGGACTACTGTAATATATTCTCCACTGTAGTGTATATCCAAATGAATGCAATACAATACAACATATCAGTCCTCAAAATAATTATTAATTCAAACAGTGCTTGATTTGTGGTGACCACATTTGAAATTTCTTACACCTTAATAACTGAATGGAAGAGCGGCATTCAGTTTATGGCGAGTTCACACACGTAGGCACACACTCACGCACAAATTTAAAATTCCACTGTACCTATGAACACCATGTATGGGTAGGGTATTCACATCACACATACACAGTTCTGTTGCTATTCCAAGCAAAGGTATCATCTTTAATAAAAAGTGAATTATCTTATAATTGTTTTGAATGCACATCATACATGACCACAATAGCTGTCATGACTCACAAATCAACAAGTACAAAACTAAAGCTATAAATTTGATTATACATCTGTGTAAGTACTGGCTCAGTATAATGTACTAAACTCCCAATCATCATCATCTCCACGAAAGAATATAAAATAACAAAATATTGTCACAAACATCAACAAATTTCCGATAGATACACATAAAGCTGCAAGTGGTTCAATCTAAAAGATGAAAAAAAAAAAGATAAAAGTGTTATTGTAAATTCTAAGGGACACTAGCAATGACACAGCACATGATATTAGTGATTCTATCAATGATATACATGTAGACACTACATGGTAGCATGTGATACAGTCAAGGTATATAAGTCAGTGCAAATACCTAACAGACAAGTGTGTATCAAATTCTAGCACTGTTTAAGTATAAAATCACCACCTAAAACGTCGCTGTTACAGATCATCTTAGAAACATCTTATAGGACAAAATCACTAGTCTCGTCCCCAGCCGCCCACGTGCTTGATCACGCGAAGGTCATCTGGTGACATTAGTCCAACTTCTTGGCCCAGGAAGTGTGCATTAATAAAGTATGCACTTGCAAAACTAGCTTTGTAGTTGTCTTAAGGCTTCTTCGCCGTTGATTGTTGTTCTAAGTCGAATGCTAAGAAGGTTTTCGTACATAAAGTTTTAAACGGCGTTTATTAGTCACTCCAGCGATTTTTATAAAGTAGCACTCCTTTAAGTGAATGAAAAGTTTATTCATTTGAATGTAAGCATAAATGAGCACATTGTAGCAATATTCCACTAGGGCCAAGAAAGTGGACCAAAGTCACCAGACGACCTTCGCGTGATCAAGTGCGTGGGCAGCTGGGGACGAGACTAGAAAATCACCTTTACGGAATAATATTGGTCCAAATACAGCACTAAAAACAAGAAAACACTTACAGGCAGCCGGATATAGAAATTGCCCATGCTAAAATTTGTCTGCTAGCCTACCTGACCACAATCACAAGCTGGAGGCTAAACAAACCAACGTGCGCCCACCATTTTACAACACAATAACAAACTCACCAGTGGGATGTGCTTTTGGGGTTCCAATGAGTGCATGCCCTCTGCACTTTCAGGCTGGTCGTTGTCTTTTTCATGCAACAAAACCATATCAAGCACTTTCCTTGAGTAGCATAGTTAGACACCACTAAATTATATATAATGCTCATGCTACTGTAAGAGATACTGGACACCTGGTAGATGCCTGTAACTTCACGATAGGTTTGAGACCACTCCCATTGATCTTAGTTGATCAATAACAATCTAGTGCAGAGACCACATCTCTTAACAATCTATCTATTCAAACATGATGACCACGCCCCTTATTACTTTAGTTGTATTTATAATAATGGCACAGTGAAAATAAGGAATAGTGAAAATTGGTAGGCTAGAGGCTGACTTGAGATACTCTAATAACTTCGTTTTTAAATGAACATCTTCCATCCTATTGGTCAAGCCATAAGTGTTATTAACCCTTGGAGTGTCAAGGGTTACTGTATTTGTCTTGCGCAGCTGTGCAAATTTGTTTAACTGCTGCGTACTTCATTCATAGGTTAAAAACAAGGTGCCATTAAGCTTCTCTTGATGAATTTAACAAATGAAACATGTGGATTGTTCCATAATTGCTTTATTCAAAAGTTTGCTGTTTGTCTTGGCCTTCCTCACTTCTTGATGAACTCTCGATATACAAAAGTGATAACAATAAATTCATTTTTTTACCGTAGTACTAGTGACTGATTCAGACAAGGGATTGACAAACTTCAACAAAACCAGGGACGAGATTTCAAAATCTTTAATAAGATTTCAAGAGTTCCATAATACATTAACTAGTCCAGATTTTACCAGCAAACTACAACATTTCAGGCCAGGCTTCTTACAGGTCCCTCAGATAAGATTATTGGCTCTTTAAACTAACGAGCCTTCATGGAACACGTGGTCGGTGGACTAAAAAATGCTAACGCCTACAGGACTATGGTCCACGTAATGTCTGAGGTGTTGCCACACAAATTATCATGCTATTTGCTGCTGCTTGTTTGTGCAAATTGGAGCCAAAGCTACTGTAATATATTCATTAGGTACAAATTACATGTTTATACCTGGTTTGTGTGCTAATCAAGGTGATCATAGTAATCGTGGTCCTGCTATAAAAAATGGGACAAAGCAGCAAAGCCGATCCACGTGTTGTGTCATCTGGCACTATGGATCTAGACATAGTACTTCCATATGTTTACTCAATTTTCCTGAGAGTTTTAAACAATAGTGCTTCATTTTGTATGTTTAGTTTTAGAATTCCTTGATCTTCCATTAAGTTTCTATTTTCATTTTAAAAAGATTCTAGATTAACGGTCTGCAAAAAAATAAGATAGTTTTCTTTTAAAGTCTGCCTGGTAGACGTGATGCAAATCATACTTGAGACATTTAGGAAATTGTATGTAACTTGCCAGCAGTCCTTAGAGCAGTTAAGAAGAAATATGAAGAAATTGAGAGGGGCATTTTCTGAAGCCACACCCTTTGTACTCAATTTTATTATTTTTTTGGAACTTGAGATAAAATACAGAACACATACTGCATTTCCTTGGTCGTAGCTGTACTTGAGTAGTGCCACAATTGATTATGAAAATAAGGGCTTAAACATTATAATTAAGTAAATTAATTATTAATTAAACATTGTTTTCAAGCATTGATTTTAGGAGCTAAGACAATAAACATAATGGTGTTTAACTCTTAAGCCAGAAAATTAGATCTAAATATGCATCAGAGCACTGTAACTTTCGAAGTGTATGTCCTATGGCTATACAATTTATGTCCTTCTACTTGTTATGTAACAAGGATTAAACTGATACCTACGGTTTTACCCTAATGCTAAACAATGATCTAGCCATGTAACTAACTAACTATCTAAACTAACTTTATCAGTAAGGAAACACACAAACCCTTACATACTTTTGTAAAATGATCCAGGTGGCTGTTCCTATCAACTTGCGACAAGTTCTGTTTGCTTCTCCATTAACTTCCCATAATTTATGCGATTAAACCCACAATCAAACTTAATGTAGCAAGAATTTTGAAAGATGGAAATGCGAATTGCTGTTGTTCATTACTTCTTAACAAGCAAGCCACTGTAGTTACAGTGTTCATTTAAACTTCTCCAAGTAGCGAACAGACTCCAATCAGTATGTAGTTTTAGGCTATAAGAGATACTTAATGTTGCCACATGCATGTCCGTATTGTGTAAATACATATTCACCAAAATTCTGTGCGGAGTAAACAAGGTATCTATATGACAATTCTGTGGATCACTGGTGGTAAGCTTACACTTTAAGGTTACGGAATAGTATAAAATGCGTGGGCGGAACAAATTCAAAACACCAAGCAGGGATAAATAATTTCAACAACTGTGTTGCGGTAGCAATACAACTAATTGTGTTTGTTTCTTTTACTGCAGAACAGTAACTCTTCTTTGGTGTGTGGTCCACAATAGAGCAATGTTTTATAAAAACATGCTGCCTAAAACCAGACAAACAGATTACTGAATCCTTATAATTTCAACACAAGTAACTAAAAAACTAAAATATCTAAGTCCTGTTGAAGCGATTTTTAAAGTTACTGGTCGTATAGGGGTTTTATTGAACTTTCAGTAGTTTTTTTTTCGAGTGAAACAAGCGCTCTGAGGCTTGTATCTCTGTCACTGGGAAGAAACATGCCAAAAACGCTTCCACAGGACCTAATAAATTTAATATACAGTATCACTATGCCCCAGAAATGCCAATAGAGCCTACAGCTTTGCTGTATTTGGCGCAGAAAAAACATGGTAGTGACAGCTGGAGCTGAGCGATGTACAGGCTGGCTTACCTGTCTTGCTACAACAACTTGTAGTGTTCCACCTGCCTCAAACTACACTGTAGCTACATAAAAACATTAAATATGAAGGGCTTCACCTTCTTTCATTTCATGCTGCTAGACTGGTTTTATGGGCTTCTCAAAAAGTATCGATAAACATTCAAAATTTGATTGCAAAATTTCCCGTGACTATACCGTAACCTTAAGTAAAGTAGATAACTAAAGCTTGTTTAATTATATACCTATCTACTCTTATAAAACATATACTTACTCTAATAGAACATACACCTGCTGCCAAATACAGCCATTACATAGTTAAGCAAGACTCTGATAGTCCACAACTCCACTGCACTGAAAAGTGGAGACAAAGAAATTCTGAATTTCCTGTCATACCAGAAATTAGCTATCACCTTCACAGTGCCTTGGTATTCAGTTACAGTACATGCTACATAAGGATATTGTTTTTCCCACAAACAAAAAGCATAAAAAATTAAATACCTGCAATAATAAGGGTTCACCATGTACTTACTTGTAATAATTCACATTGCACACACTATTAATCACGTGAAGGTAATCTAGTAGCATTAGTCAATCTTCTAAAGCCCCAGGAAGGGAGCACTAATAAAAGTATATACGTACCTGAAAACTAGCTTAGCAAGTTGACTATGGTTAATGCTCTGGGCTTGATTTCTTTACTGTTCAAGATTATCCCAAGATGTGCCTTTCGTCAACCGTAGCAACTACATTGCATACATTATGGAGATGATTTCTGTATTGACTGGTTGAATTCAGGAGCACTCCTTTGCTTGCAACACCATATTATAATGGGTGAAACATAGCTGAAGATAAAGAAAAATGGTCATTCTTGATAATCAGTTGAGGCCTGTTAATAAAACTCGTACAGGAAAACTTTGCTCTGAGGTGGTTTCTTTTTGGCGGTCTGAAGTACAGGTGTGGCAATTCTCCTCACACTTTGTTAACTACCTTTAGTTCGTTTACTTGTTATATGCAAGCTGATGTTACCATTTAACGTTTTTGCTCACATGGGTGAATATGGACAAACGTAGGTAGATAGATAGGTACGCACACACACACTTTTCGGAAAACAATTACAGTTAACCAGGCAAATGCCCAGAGCTGGCTTTTGGCTGGCTGTGGGCACATGTCTGGTTTAAAAAGCAATGAAACGAGGTCATCTATATCTGCAGCTATAGTAATAGACAACCAATCCCTACTTTGGTTATGGCTATACCATCGATGACAGGCTATACAAGACTGAAGTAGATGCCCTCCCTTCTATGATCCCTACTCAAAAATTTCTAATCTTTCATTACACTTGTATGCGCATATATGGATGAACATACACTGTAAATTAGCACACACAAATACACAGACACTTACTATTCCTTTATGACCAAGGAGTACTGTAAATCCTGTAATATACAGAATGTAGTATATTAGAAAGTTCACTCAATGCTAAGGTGACTACTACGGTACTGCTCAATCTCGCAAGAATGCAAACAATTAAAAACTTGCTGATTAAAGGGTGTGGCATCCATTTCACTCATGAGTATTCATCCCGTTTCATTTGGGATGAATACTTGCAAGTGAAGCAGGTGCCACGCCCTTCATTTAATGAGTTTTTAAATCGTGAGACGACATTGTGTTTGAGCGGTACCGTACATTGGAAACTTTGAAATATGTATACAGACTGAAATCCTGACAATATTCCAATTTACATAGTGAAATGCCAATTGAACCATGCATACAGTATGTACACACAATGTGAAATTCATAGGTAACATTGTTCCTAAGTCAGGTAACATTATTCCTAAGTCACAATATATCAGATTTTGTGAAAATTAAGAAATATATTACATATATATAGAATGATGAAAATGAGCAAAGTAAAACTCTTGACAATTCTTACCAGCAAAAATCCATACCTCAAAATTTTGTATAAAGTTTTAACTAGATAGCTACTGTAATTTCATGTATTTCAAAATTCATTATTTGTATCCCACTGAGCAACCTAGTTTGTAATTTTTATGACCTCTTTGTTGTTAAGAAGGAAAATGAGCTGTTAAAGTTTCAGCCTAATCTGGTGAGAACTTAGTAAAAAGAGCAAAATAATTGATTAGTACAGTGCCTATAAGGAAAATAAATTACAGCTTATTTAATCAATCATACCGTAATTACGTCACGAGTGCAACAGGCTACAGAGTTGGGACTTGTGTCATTCTATTCACCATGAACTAGGGCATTCATAAGATTTTTTGTCTCTATCCACCCATACTATGAGAAGGCTGTTCAAGCTTATAAATGGTGATGGTAAAGTTATGTTATACCGCAGTGTAAACAAACACAAAGAGTTTCTTACTCTCCATGAGCAAAAAGAAAATACAAAGAACCTAAAATGAAATTTGAAGGTGTATATATTGGTGATGGCTGGACGGATCCAGCTCATGTTAGGAATAGGACCAGGGAAGTTTCCATAGTAAAAAAGAGTTGATTTCTTTTAAGCTACAGATGCAAGAAAACCGGGTTTTTTTCGATTCCCATAAAATATGCACTTGTCTGTTGTATGCCTGCACCAGCTGCATTACACATTATCGTGTGTTTTAAAGAGGAGAATGTAGTGATGTATTAGATATTTCAATTCAATTGTTCTTTGAAATGATTAAAATGTGAATAAAATTATTTTTGCAGCATGTGTTTTTTTCCCCAATGTATTACAGTGGCATTATCTAAAACAAGTTGATGTTGTGTTACTTCTAAAAACCAGGCGCCATGCAGCTAGCTAACTCATCTGGAATTAACCAATAGGTTTTTGGTTGTGCAATAATACATAATTAATTTATTGTAGTTCTCGGATTTTGTAGTTCATGAAATTTTCGTAATTCTTCAATTACGTTGCTATGCACTGTTAAGGAAGCGCTTGTTAAACAAACCACTTTTAACAACATATTACGCACAGAAGTATCTTCTAAAGCTGTTTTATAGTTCGACTATTGTGTTTTTTCCAACAAATTTTCTCGACAAAGCCTCAGAGCTGCTCTTCATTTTTGTTCGCATACGTAGGGGATACGCCCCCTTCCCAACTTGAAGGGATAGGCTATTCCTGGTAGTCTACGAGGCTAGCACTGTTGTTTCTCAATTGTTAAACGCCTGTAAAGCCCGAAGGGAAGGTAATTCACAAAGTCTGAGGAGAGTCGCCACACCTGTATTTCAGACCACTGAAAAGAAACCACCTCAGAGCAAAGTTTACCTGTGCGGAAGTTAAGTATAGCCTTCATTTTGCTTTCATTTCTTACGTAAAAGCTGCTTTTTCCTTTTAACGATTTTGCTCACGTGGGTGCATACGGACAAACATAGATAGGTAGGTAGATAGGTGTACACACACACACACACACACACACACACTTTTACAAAAACAATTTCAGTAAACCAGGCGCACATCCATAGCCGGCTGTGGGCACGCGCCTGGTTTAAAATCAACAGAATTATGCAAACTAGTCAGGTTTTCACTCAACCAGATGCACACCCAAAGCTGACCTATTACTGGATATGGATACACCTTGTTGAAAAAGCAAAAAAATTCTGGCAGTAAAACTTCTTATAATAATAGTAATCTACAGAGTACAATATAACAGTCGGCCATCGGCCATTTTCCGACCAACTGATGCTGTTGACTGATCAATGTAGCCATTGGTCGGCCATTTGTGCTGATCAAAATTTTTTGAAACTGTAATTCTTTATTATTAGTCTTTATAACATGTATTATTATAGTTATTATTATTGTTGTATCGTTACCTTTCCTTACCAAAGCTATTTAATCGCTATGTGAAGTCTCGATCCCATCGAAGCATTGACTCAATGTGCATGCGTAAACTAGAGCACTGCACCTCATATTTATCCCAATTATCGATTGTGGGTTACTGTCGACGTTGTGAAGAAGCGATCACTACATTGACTACACGAGTGGCGCCTTCCAGGAGAAGGAAAGAAAGTAATGTTTGCGAAGTGGAGGTACGATATTAAGTATAAGATTAAAGATGGCCATTTCGTGGTTAGAGTCTGTAGAGAATGTACTGGCTGGAGAAAGTGGAATGAAAGTCAGGTGATAAAAGTGTTCTGCACATGGAAAGTTCGAGAGTAAGTTTTGATCTATTGCTATTCATAAGAGAAACTTTAGTAATAGCTAGTTGATAATTCAATCTGTGATGACTCAACACCACTTGTAACAAAGCATTTAGCCCAGCTAACTCTACAAACTGGCTGTACAATACATTGATTCATAGTTGTTGTTTTTTTGTAAAATATGTATGCAGCAACACAAATTTTGTACTTGTATTACTAATGAACAATTAATTCTCTATAAAATGCATGTGTTTAAAGTTCAGTGATAAGTAGCTGAAAGTGGGCACAGATTCAATCTCAGAGTGATCCTTTTTCAAAATTTCCGGGGGGGGGGGCATGCCCCTAGATCCCCCTAGAAGGCTTGTGCTTCACACTGCAGGGTGTGCTTCGCACTGTGGGGTGTACTTCGCACACTAGGATAGTACACCTCTATCTTATGGCCATGCAATTTCAGAAATGGCCAATCAAATTTACTATTGATCGGCCATTCTGTCCGAGCAATAATTTTCCCTTATATTGTACACTGAATCTATGCAACACACAACTCTTACAGAAAATGATTTCTTACACCAGCACAGTAAATTACTCTACTAAACACCAATGAACTCACCAAAAGCTGATACAACAATGAATGAAGACACAAAGTAAGCAATCTCATAGGCAACATGGCTGCGGATTATAACACTGATAATATGCATACTAAACCAAAGACTTACTTTGAGTCAGATGAAAAGACATCGTGACGATCAAGTCTTCTGGCAATTGCCAAAGGAAAAGGTCCAAGAATATAAAAGCAAACTATTTCAGGAGAGACTTGATAATAATATAATTATAACCAACTGTTTTAGCATGCATACAATTCTTATAGGACAGTTATTTTAGTGGCCACCTAGTGTGTTGTCACTTTTGCAAGCAAGCAACATACTGTCACTTAAGAATTGTACACGAAGACGAATTAGGAGTGGCAAGTGGTAGTACTATATACACAGCAAATAATTAGCAGCACAGCAAAACTATAAACACCAGAAGTGTTTATCAGGATACATACAGGCAACTAGAACATGTGATTCAATAACATACAATTGATAACTTGGGCACGGACTTGTAGGCAGACATGTTTTTAACATGATAACCTGGATGTTCCAAATTCTTCCATTATACAACACATGTTGGATATTTGGTGGAAGCTCCAACAAACACAACAGAAAAATATAGGCACACTCTCGAGGACAGCATGAAGTTGCAATAATTCTCACAGCATGGTTCAGTAATTTTGAACTAAACAAGATGTTCTTTGTAACAAACGTAAGTATGGGAGCTCCACATAGTATGGTAGCACTACATAGTAGAAATCACAAACAATTGCATGTTCCTGGCAAAAAATTACTGTCAACCAGAAAACCAGGATTTTCTGACTGACTAACTTTTGCAGACAACTATACTTCAATAACAGCTAACCAGCACATCAACTCGGCAAGTGCCTTTTGACGTACTGCAGGTAGGAGACAGCTATTACAGGTATTCAAGTACTACAGGTAATCAGGCACACGTAACATGTACTAACAAATAGTCACTTCATTTGTTAACTAAACAATGACAAGAAAAGATAATATCAATTTGGCTGTCTGTGCTTTATGCAACCCCTTCCTTTGGGAGTCTTTTACATTAGGGCATTTGTAATGCCCTGCTAAGAATCCAATGTCTTCATCAATTGTTTACCTGTAAAAGTCACTGATAGACGATTTCTGTTTTCAGAAGCAAAAAAATTGTAAAACGTGTAGTGAAACCATTCGCATTCATCACACCCACTATCAAGCTAGCAAGAAGAAAGCACTATCCAGAGTATCTAATGTACGTTCTTAATCAATGAAAGTATCATGTCCAGTACACAACTTTGTGCTCATTGAATAAACCTGTTCTTCATCAGATATGCATCTAGCATTGTACTTTTTTAGAACAGCACAGTTTGTACCTAGACCAGTGAAATCATGTTTTCAGTAGAAATGGTACCAAATAAATTGATAGCGAATACCCTGTTTCTGTTATATAGAAATTAATATTTAAAACAAAGAATCAAGCAGCAATAATTCAATTACTTCAACAGTTAATCAGTAGCATAAGAATTAGAAAGGCAACAAATCCTATTATCGAAATAAAACCCACACCCTTAATAAGCAATGTAGTTGTTTTGCATAACATTACACACGGAGAAGTAATGTGGATCACATGACCATTTTCTACATGTTTGGTTGTCGTCCACAATACAATACATAACTGAACATCTAGTATTACCCATGTAACATTATCACTGATCACAATCTACTTACCAACAAACATTGGCCACCAGTTACTACAGTAATAAAATCACCACTAACCTACTCACAATACATCAGGCGACTACTCACCTAAAGGGTGGTAGGGCACAACCTAACAATAACAACAGTAGTCCAACAGATCCTGTTAGGGCCATCCCTATCAGTCTGTGTAGTAGACAGTCACGATTATCACACAGTAAACACACAAACAAACAGTTCCAACTTACATTCCTAAAGAGGCTGTTTTCATCGTCATTAGGATTCCCGATTCATAGTGCGTACAACGAAAATGACTACAAGTAAACGTGATTACTATATGATAAGAAACTCACAGCGGATTTTCATTTCCAGTGTGCCTCTCTTTAAAAGCGCTTCGTGTCAAACCACTGTCAAGCGAGTGTAAACTCGAGTGTAAAATAACGATCACGTGACAAACTTAAAACCCACAATTGTTAATTTTGATGCGACAATAACAAAGATTTGTGACCGGATTTGCGAAAAGGTACCTTTTTCACACAATTTGACCCATTTTTTGAACTTTGAAGCTTCGTAACTTTTTGATCATTTCATATAATTGCCTGAAACTTTCCATGAGTGTAGCTACAGTATCTGACTGCATTTTGAAACTAAGAGCAAGTTAATCAGTGTAAGGAGTCAAGTGTTACATCATGTTGTTTGCTGGCATGTAAAATGTGTGGAAAAGGTACCTTTTCGCAAACCCGGTCACATTTTACGTTTCTGGTTGTGTCAACAGATAAACTCATGCAAAATGCCCTACGGGTACTTCTACCGACTTTCCCCTGCAGGATACGTCAAGGATCACGTGAGGTCATAACTAGAGAATTATTATGTGTAAAAGGAAAGAAGGCAAAAGCCTGTGATACCTTATCATTACAAAAAAAGATTAATGTTAGTACAATATAATTAAAAATCAATTTGCCGGAGTCATTTGATCTGAGAAGAAATCATCAAGCTGGTTCTTAAATACATTTAGAGACTGTGCCGTAACTACATAATCTGGTAAACTGTTCCAAGAATTTACTGCTCTTACTGAAAAAAAGTGACATCTTGCCCTGGTGGTAGCATGGGGCTTGTATAGCTTGTACATGTGGCCTCTAGTAGAAGTGACTGAGGAGATGGTAAAGGTCAGAAAAATCAATGCCAATATCATTGTTAACAAGACAGTATAGTAGTATCATATCACCTCTTAGTCGACGATATTGCAATGAAGGTAAGCCCAGTATACATAAACGTTCTGTGTAAGGGGTGTCTTTCAAGCCAGCAAGTGTTCTTGTAGCTCTACGCTGGATCTTTTCGATGTTTTGTTGGTCAAGACTGTAGTGTGAACCCCAAATAATGTTACCATACTCAATCACTGGTCTTACCAAAGACTTGTAAAGAGTAACAAACATGTGGTTATCTGTGAAATGAAAGGTCTTCCGAATACTAGCCAGTGTCCGATTAGCTTTGGAGATCACAGATGTGGCATGGGAATGAAATTTAAGGTTGTCATCAATGAGTACCCCAAGATCTTTGATTGTATCACAGGAAGATATTATTGTACCCTGAATATTGTACTCGCCATACTCATGTGGTGGACCAAGATGCAGTAGGAAGCATTTAGAGGTGTTAAACCTTAGTTGCCACTTGTTGGCCCAAGCCAACAACTTGTTGATATCATCTTGTAACTGCTGAAAATCCTGAGCATCCTGTATTACACGAAACATTTTTAAATCATCAGCAAATTGTAAGACAGAACTACTGACTTGGATAGGAATGTCATTATCATAAATATTAAACGACAGGGGACCAAGCACAGATCCTTGAGGCACACCACTGAGAACATTACACCAAGTTGAAGTTTCACCATTAGTAACTACTCTTTCCTTTCTGCCCACTAAAAAGCCTTTTAACCAGCCTAGGAGGTTCCCTGTTAAGCCATATGACTCCAGTTTAGAGAGTAATCAAGTGTGTGGGACTGAATCAAAGGCCTTAGCAAAATCGAAATAAATAATGTCAACTGAGTGGCCCTGTTCAAGAGGTTTGGTCCAACAGTTTAAGGCAATGAGTAGTTGGGTAACACAAGATCTTCCAGCAGTGAAACCATGTTGGTGAGGAGTGAATAAATTATATTTGACCATGTGTTCCATTATTTTGTCCTTGATAATACTTTCCATCATTTTAACAATAGGAGAGGTGAGGCTGATTGATCTATAATTACTAGTAATAGTGCGGTCACCTTTCTTGAAAATAGGAGTGACTAAAGCCTCTTTCCAAGCATCACGCAAAGTAGAAGAGTTAAAAGATTTATTAAACAAAATTGATAGTGGTACACTGAGCTGTTGTCCACATTCCTTCAGTGATAATATTGGCCAACCATCTGGTCCTGATGCTTTGGCTGGGTTGAGCATAGACAACTTAGCATATACTTCTTGTGGTGTAAATTCTATGTCACTGAGTGGATCCACAACATGGGGCATATAAAATGAAGGCATGGAGGATAGACCTCCTTTAGTAAAAACACTAGCAAAATAATTATTTAACAACGTGCACTTCTCACTATCAGAAAGTAAAACTGTATTGTCAGGACCATGAAGAGAGTTAATTGATGGGTGTACTTTTAATTGAGAGTTAATATATTTTCAAAGCTGCTTAGGATTTTCTTTGGCTCGAGAGACTAACTTGATTTCATAGTTAGAACGTAAACGTCTCGTCAAGTTTCGTAGTTCATTTCTTACTTGACAGTAACATAGGCAATCATCCCGAGAATTACTATGGATGTACTTATTCCACAGTTTGCATTTTCTGTTTCTTAAATTGAGGGCTCTTTGGTTCATAAAAATACACGATTTCCTTCTAGGTACATCCTGAGGAATGCAGTCTTCAAGAATATTTGTGAATTTTTTGCAAATAATTGCCAAGCAGATTGAATGTTCAGGGGTGACAAAATTTCATCTCAGTTGACTTCTTCAATCTAATTTCTCATCTTATCAAAGTTAGCTTGGCGTAAATTATATCTAGGTAAAGTTGATTTGGTACAAGTAGAGTAACATAATAAATTGAACTGAAGACACACATGATCACTAGAACCAATACCAAATTTATGGTATTTATCATAGCTTCCTCATTAGTAAAAAACTAAGTCTAAAACATTAGCAGTAATGTTTGGTCTCTAATGAGTTGGTTCTGTTACATGTTGAGATAAGTAAGAATCGTGAATTGCATCTAGAAGCATTTGTGAGTATGATGTACTACATGACAATGATGACCAGTTGATATTTGGGTAATTGAAATTGCCACAAATGAGAACATGAGAGTATCCTTGGAGTGATAACATCAGGTTACATAAGTTGATGGTACTTTGGTATATGTCAGATGATGGGCTGCGATAAATGCAGTCCACCAGCAGTGAGTCGTGACCTCTAAGAGTTACTTGAATCCAGATATGCTCAACAAAATTGAAACTATCAAAATTGACTTTACTGAAGGACAACTTCTCAGAAACATAAATACCCACACCACGAACAGAAGATGAGATAGCAACATCTGGATCAAAATTAAAAATAGGAGAATAGCCATTGAGGGAAATACGTGCTGAGGTTAATGCATTACAGTGAGCGTTTGGTAAAATTTCAGTGATTAGTATAATATCTGGCTCATTGCCAGCAATGGCCAATTCCAAATCATCTCTTTTATTTAAAAATTGGTAAATATTTGTGTATAGTATATTAAGCCCCTCAATGTCACAGGAAATTTTGTCAGGAAGACTGACTTGATCCACCCGTGGGTGCTTTGGGTGTTTGGGCTGAAGTGTGTACTGCTGAATTATGCTGCATGGGCTCAGTGCGAGGAAGACGAAACACTATGTTTCCATTATGTATAATAAGATCAGTTTCACCACTTGATCTTCTTCTTTTGAGTTCTGTAACAACCTTCTTGTGTCTTTCCCTTTCCAGCTTAGTCATGTCAGTTACAATGTACACTTGCTTAAATTCATTACTTGAGCGTAAACGAGGAGCAGCTGACAGGATACTTTGCTTATCAGTCTCAGAATCAAATCCGACCAATAAGGGACGGTATTTATTTTGTACTTTCCAACCAAGGCAGAATAACTTCTCAATACTGATGTCATTATTGCTAACTGACTTACATACTTCAATAAATTTGGCTTTATCAGCAGCTCGATTAGATTCCTCAGGAAGGTTGTAGACAATAACATTTCTTTTACGTCGATCGCGATCAGATATTTCATCAGCTACATCAAATGTAGACTTAGTTGCTTCAAAGCCACTTGAACATTAAGTCGACTTAGTTGTCAATTCGGATGAAGCTGACTGTAACTGATCCTGTAGAGTAGTGTTCTGAGTACAGAGATCCTTGATCTTTGTTGCAAGGTTTGAAGTGATTGTCTGGAGAGTTGTTAATTCAGCTTTCAGGCCCTGTAGTGCAGAAGTCTGCGACTCACTAACAGATTTCTCGATAGTTGAAATCCGTGCATCCACAAGTGAGAAACCTTCGTAAGACTGGAAAGCTACAGGGAGTACTTGAAGACAGGGGGTACAGAAAAATACAATATTACTGGAGACATTACCAATCAAGATACACTGTTCCTCACTTAACTTGACGCAGCTAGCATGAAGTTGAGACTCACACCAAACGCACTACATCACGTTATCAGTAGCTGGCTTACAGCAAATGATACAATCCTCATCTCTGGGTTTTTTACAGTCTTTGTTTGGGGGAGACGTTGCATTTCGCTTAGCAGCCATTAATCACTCAAATTAACGCTCGGTGTCCTGGCAAAATCATGCACAAAAACAACAGTACTGACGATATAATGTTAGAACCTTGGCAGGTACCATAAGTAGAGTCCAAAATGAGCACGGTACAACACTTGTTGAGTTGAGCGGCTTGACAAGCAACTGTTTTTTTTTTTTTTTGTTTTTTTTTTTTATTATTATTTTTATTTTATTATTATGATGGACAGGATTGATTTTCACCACAGATAGCTTGCTAACATAGACGGCGGAAAGGGTGAAGGGGCTTAGCCCCCCTTAGAATGATATGACGCCGAAATTATCCTTCTTGGAGTGGGGCTGAAAACCGTGATATAAATCTATGTGCTCTAACAGAACACTCAAGGCCTTTATAAAAACGTGTTCCTAAAAATAGCTCTTTTTTTTAAATTTAAAAAAACGAAAAAAGTTGCCTACGACAGGAATCGAACCAGGTACCTCTTACTTTAAGAGTTGGTGTCTTACCACTGTATCAAGTGTTTCCAGGTGGCTATAGGCTGTTTTTTGTACTGCTTATAAATGTTACATTAACCCTGTAGTTAGTTTTGCTTAAAAAAGTTTTTAACTGGCAAATAGATCGTTTTGACTAATAGTTAGTGTTTTAGTTAAATTGTACCTATAAAATTGCTATAGCTGGGCTAAATTAATTTTGGTGAACTTTGACACATTGTGAAAGCTAAAATGGCTACAGCTTCTGGGGGGCACAGCCCCCAGACCTCCTGCTGCCAGAGACCCTATACTCCAGTCAGCTCCCCTCATATCAACTACTTCCTCTGCCACTGCATGATTGTCGCAGATGCAGTCATATATACTTACAGAATTAGCAAAAAAAAGGCAAATATCAAAAGTACATTATCATATAGCTAATATCATGTTATATATATATATCATGCCATTAGAAGTCAAACCTTAGTTTCTGGTCACTCACCCGCATGGAAAACCTGGCCTGAACCCCAGTTTATGAGGACTATTATTAATATTACAGGTGCTTAAGTGCATGTGACAAATTAAGGACACAGATTTTTTTAAAGATCAAGATACTCTAATAGTGCAGTTAGGGGCAGTCACACTACCCTTGACTCTAGAACAGTCAGCAGGTGTATATGCTGCACTGCTAAATGTTTCTGACTAGTTTTGTCCTTGATTATATAGATGCTTCTGTTACCAGTAACTAGCATTAACCACTAGCCTAATAGGCCATAGTCAGCTTTAACTTTCAAATGTGGTTCTCTATAATGATTAGTCTAGAAACTCTTCTCTTTATCACTGGACAATGGTACACTGACTGGAAATATTTGTTGAACCCAAACTTCAACTTTTCATGACTAAATAACTGTATGGTCCTAGATTGACATATCCTTAGTTAAAACATCAACTCCCACATGATCACTGAAAGCATTCTAGCCTGGAACACTCAATGATTCAAAACTTTGACAGTTACTTTTCTCAAGGTTTACTGAATAGAAGGCTGGAAACACATAGTGGGCTAAGATTTCACATTTGAATGAAGAGTAGCTGATGTGCAAAAATATCATTTTGGATCATTTAAACAACTTTACTTTCCTGACATAGAAAATGAGACGTTTCACTTGGAAAGCAAAAGTAGCTATATGAGCAGACCTTAAATTTGTTTCCTATACTGCTTATCTATATATCGTTGTGCTCAGTTGTTTCTAAGCAGGGTAGCTAGCCATCAACAATTTTCCTAGTGCAAGCATAATAAGAATATTGGTTAAGCTGGGTTGATACACTAAAATCAACATGAATTGCTAAATTGAGCAAATAATAACAGTGTGTCACCAGAGTATACATTGATACCAAATTGCGATACATGGTGTACAGTTACTTTATAGCAGGGGGTTGTGATGCTACTAACAGAATTATAAAATACAACAATACGAGGGTCAGCTGGCATATAGCGCCAGAAGTACTGGATGATGATCAAAATCACAAGTAAATTGGTATTATTGCATAGAATACACTCTTGCATCTGTGAATATAGCTACTGTATGTAGCTATAACATGTGGGTAGTTCAGCTATCATTATGTAATAAATTGTAATTATAGTAATCGATGACTTGTACACAGTACATACACAGCTGTTCCATGCAATCCACTTTGGCCTAGCTACACTTTGAAATGATTTATTTAGCAGGTGCTAGCAATATTTAATTGACAATATCATTTCCATGCAATAATCAATTTCTGCCACTTTACCAAACCAGCGTCTCATCATATAAGTCAAACCCAAGTAGTGTGATCCTCTTTTTGATAATAGTTTGCTAATAAAATTCATTGTGGTGAGTTGGTGGTTACAAGTAACAACCATTGATTTGCAAATAACCATTAAGAACATTATGCAACTTTTGAGATGTTGGAGATACATACGATGTGAGCAGCTGGTACTAAGGTGATCATGTGAGGGAAGATATACTAAAAGATGACTAAGTACACGTTGGTGATTGTGAATATAATTACAGTCACAGTAACCAACATTCACTGATTTGTATATACATATAAAAGTTCACTCATGTAGTTGTTAGCTTAATTATGGCAGAAGCTTTTGTTATTAGCAGGCCTTCATTATCATAAGTAGTATCCCAGCCACCAGAGCCATAGAATATCTATGACAGTATCACAATAAAATATTAAACCCATAATTGTTAATTGAGATGTACTCACACCATTGATGGCTTTAACACGTAGTGCATGTGGTCGTATGTACAAGGAACACTGTCATCACATGCAATTTTAACTGGACAGATAGAACTGCCTCTGCCAATGATTCTGTTTCTAATATTCTTAACCGGCATTCTGGTATCACGTAACCACAGATTTTTTTCCTTACATATGACCCTTTCAATCTTGTTTCTATTTTGCACCCTTTGTTCTGGTTTGTAATTTTTTACCTAAATATACCAACTTACTGTTATGCTCTCAGTCGAGATTTTCATCCATGAAACAACTAGCTAATTTGTAGTTGCTATTTTTGGTTGTTTTATTTTACATGTTCACATAGCTAGTTGTGTGATCTGTTTGTGGTTGCAGGAGACCAAGGAGGTGAGGACTAATATTATTGTATATACTTACAGTACTTATCAATAGTGGTGGTTCTTTCTTTTACGAGGAGCTTTGCACAAAGCAACTAGCTAAATAAATGATGTGGTAGTTAAGCAAAACTGCATGGTCTGGATTGTTTAAAACTTTGGCTTACAAATGGCTTATCTAATTGAAAAATGGCTTATCTAATTGAAAGCTGACTAATGTTTGCCTGCAGATTCAGTTATTGTATACAAATGGTAATCACAATGATGATATGGTGGATGCTCGGAAATTGAAAAGACCAGCTATAGCAACAAAAACTGCTTTTGCAGAAGGTAACTTACATAGATACATACAACTTGCAGTTAAGCCTAAAGTTCATAGCTAATCACTGTCATTGACAAAGTCATCATATGTGTCATAGTCAAAGTCATAGTCATAGTCATAGTTGCGGAAATATCCAATTGATTTGGCAATCGGTTTTTTCTGCAGATTGTTATCCAAACTATGAACTGTTTTAATTTTCCACATCATCAATTCCATGCATGTTGCAGCGTCTTCCTTGCTACTGTGTCCTATAATAGGAGTATATAAGGTCGATGTCATAGAGTCAATGACAGTACAGATATGTTACAATCTAAACAATTATGCCAGTTGCATGCTTTAAGCATTATGATAGCTACTATAGTGATCATACAATCGTCACATAATGTTGCAGTATTATCTAGCTATGAATTTAAATTGCTAGCTATCACATTATTGCACAGACACAGATATTGGCGAGGGAGTTTTGAGTGTATGCATAAGGAAACTTATACAGCTACAAGTGCATATGGCATCCACATTCACTTGTATGAAAAATCACTAAATTGGACAAAAGAAGTTTGCTATATATAGTAACTCCAATACTTTATAGGCTGTCTAGATAGCCTGCACCCACACAAAAAAAACTTGTGCATTGCTGCAATGCCACAACAGTAGTCATAGTTATTTATATTTACAGTTGTATGTAGGATATATAGCAATGGCCTGTAGACATTGATCACCTTACCAGCAGCAGAACCTTGTATAGTTTTATGTAGGTGATCACGAGCAAGGTTGCGAAGTGCTCTCTTGTATGGCAGTCCCTTATGATGAGGGAACACAACAGAAGTGTCCACTATTTTGCTGTGAATAACCTGAAATATTTATACATCAAAATTAAATCTGTACTTATATTAATAGAACACAGTGGAAGGCTACAGGTAGGTTGACGACAGAAGACACAGACTGACAAATGCATTTAAAAAATGCTGTTTGAAGCCATACTACAGAAGTTTACAAAGACTGTATGATACAGCAAATTATGTATAGAAATCATTGCCCAGCAGGGTACTGATATATAGCTATATAGGAGATCATGCAATAAATTTAGTTGCGCTACATGCACACATACATATGTTTGAAATGTCTGTGGGATAGAAGCCAACCATATAGCTTATAGGGATAGGTTGTAGATACATATGTGACCAGATTTGTAATAAGACCAATGCAAATCGCACAGCAGGCAAAGTCAAACTAACACCTCCACTGGATAGCTACACTATTGGTTTAGACCTCAACATTACTTAAACTACTCAAGGCTGGTTTTAAGAGATGACTTTTCTGGGTGATCTGATGAGCTCGAATGGCAGTTTCTGGCTTTGTGTAGGTCCTGGCTTCACAATAATCAGTGATGTAGCTAATGGTGGATGGTCTGATACCGTTAGCAAATGATTTCTGTGTTGGTTTTGCTGCGTATCAGCCACAAAGGAGCCATTACAGCTCTATTGTCTCATGCCTAGACTTCAATTGTGGTTTGCCTCCATTTTAAACTCCCTCTTGTAAGCTCTCATGATACTACTTTGCAAGTCCAACTACTCAGGTTTTCTATCTTAGGTCACTATAATTATTTATACATTGAGATAACTTATTTCTCATCAACCACACACATCAAAATGCACATGCGCACTCATTACTGCTGTGATAACTGCATGGCTTTTTTGTGTGATGGTAGTGGATGTTTCACATAGAAAAGCACTTGGGAAATTGTACAATCCCATTCAGACACAGACACCGTTCACTTTTTACTTCTTTGTTGATTCCAATGTTTTCTGGAGCATCAACAACCACTGAGGCACCAATGGTAAGTGCTATATATATATATATATTAGAATTTTTATACACTAGCATTGGTAAGTGACCTGCCCTATGTGCAGGGCCATCATGTCTAAGAGTAGCTCTAGTGTTGTTATTGTTGATGCTGCTGCTGCTGCTGCTGCTGCTGCTGCTGCTGCTGCTGCTGCTGCTGCTGCTGCTGCTGCTGCTGCTGCTGCTGCTGCTGCTGCTGCTGCTGCTGCTGCTGCTGCTGCTGCTGCTGCTGCTGCTGCTGCTGCTGCTGCTGCTGCTGCTGCTGCTGCTGCTGCTGCTGCTGCTGCTGCTGCTGCTGCTGCTGCTGCTGCTGCTGCTGCTGCTGCTGCTGCTGCTGCTGCTGCTGCTGCTGCTGCTGCTGCTGCTGCTGCTGCTGCTGCTGCTGCTGCTGCTGCTGCTGCTGCTGCTGCTGCTGCTGCTGCTGCTGCTGCTGCTGCTGCTGCTGCTGCTGCTGCTGCTGCTGCTGCTGCTGCTGCTGCTGCTGCTGCTGCTGCTGCTGCTGCTGCTGCTGCTGCTGCTGCTGCTGCTGCTGCTGCTGCTGCTGCTGCTGCTGCTGCTGCTGCTGCTGCTGCTGCTGCTGCTGCTGCTGCTGCTGCTGCTGCTGCTGCTGCTGCTGCTGCTGCTGCTGCTGCTGCTGCTGCTGCTGCTGCTGCTGCTGCTGCTGCTGCTGCTGCTGCTGCTGCTGCTGCTGCTGCTGCTGCTGCTGCTGCTGCTGCTGCTGCTGCTGCTGCTGCTGCTGCTGCTGCTGCTGCTGCTGCTGCTGCTGCTGCTGCTGCTGCTGCTGCTGCTGCTGCTGCTGCTGCTGCTGCTGCTGCTGCTGCTGCTGCTGCTGCTGCTGCTGCTGCTGCTGCTGCTGCTGCTGCTGCTGCTGCTGCTGCTGCTGCTGCTGCTGCTGCTGCTGCTGCTGCTGCTGCTGCTGCTGCTGCTGCTGCTGCTGCTGCTGCTGCTGCTGCTGCTGCTGCTGCTGCTGCTGCTGCTGCTGCTGCTGCTGCTGCTGCTGCTGCTGCTGCTGCTGCTGCTGCTGCTGCTGCTGCTGCTGCTGCTGCTGCTGCTGCTGCTGCTGCTGCTGCTGCTGCTGCTGCTGCTGCTGCTGCTGCTGCTGCTGCTGCTGCTGCTGCTGCTGCTGCTGCTGCTGCTGCTGCTGCTGCTGCTGCTGCTGAGGTGTGGTACCTGTCCCCAAGACTCAAAAAGTTACTAAGTACAGTGGAATTCTTTTAAAGGACTCTCTGAATCAGAAAACCTTGTTATTAACATGAAGTTTATGTGAACTCATAGTTTTACCCTCAGTGTGCACACTTTCAAATCCTAAAATAAGAAAGTGAATTATTATTGGTTTTGTTACAAATGTATAGTATATCGTGCAATGATACCATACTTTCAATGATACTAAATCAGACTCAAGGCTGTGACCAAGCAGGATGGTATCCTCATAGAACAGGCTGAGCAAGTCTTTTTGGACATCTTGTAATCTAGTAGTCACTGCCACAAAGTCCCGGGCAGTAAACCCAGTAAACCTATAGTGTGCAATACATATTGTGAGAAGCATGGTGTAAACAAAAATATAATTAAAACTATTTGTGTGTGTATACATGCCCGTATATGCATGCTCAATATTTGTATTTAAGCACATACATATGTAAGTATTAATCACATACTTTGTGTTATAATCCGTTATGGGATTGTCAGGCTTGACCAGCTTCTCATACACACTCTCATTGTCAGTATTTACCACAGTCACTCTAGTAACCTCCAGTGCAGCAGTAGTGTAACACTACAAAGACATGTTTAAACATTTTGATACTCCATTTTAGTATATAGTATGGGTATATCATACATTTTCACACCTATAAAATATCAACCAGAAACCAGCCTCACATTAATACTTCTTGACAACTTTGGTACTGTAAAAGTAGTAGTTTAAAATTTTTATGAGTGTGTAATAACATCTTCCATGGTGTGTGCGTGTGCGTGTGTGGGGGTGATGTACAACTAAGGTGCATGTCGATTACCATACAATACATAATAATAATAAATATAAAATAATAAATAGTCCTATATACTGTAACGAAATTTACAAGTACTAACTGTAGCAATACCTATTATAAAAGCCTTAGTCTGTTTACATTTCCCCTTTGAAGCCTTACATCAAAGTATTTGTTTGTCTAGTCTTGTTGCAGGAGTGGTGGAGCAGGCCAAAAAAAGTGGGGGGCCAACTAATTTATATAGTGGAGGTGGAAGTGTACAAATGGTATTCATGGGGGTCTGGGAAAAGAAGCTTTTAACACAAACTTTTAGAAGAAGTTCTGAGAGAGTATTTTAGACAATTTCACTGTGTTACTGAAGCAGCTACTGAAAGTTTTAAAGAGAATATATAAATTAATGATTGTTCCACTAGAGTGGCTGACTGCTCTATTAGAGTATTTTGATCTTTTCTTACAAGTAAAAGTCCCCCCACCATCCCATTATCACTGCCTATGCCTCATTGTCATGTTGTTTATGAAGTCAAATGCTTCAAAATGTGGGATAAAAGGCGTGTCATACCACGTATGGTAATTAACACCTTTATTTCAGCAATTGTCATAATATTATAGTCAAATGCTTCAAAGTGTGGGATAGAAACTAGTTAAACTACACACACATATATTCATAGGATGTCTTTGTTATCAACACCTTTGCTTTAAGTGAAGGGGTTGATAACAACAATATCCTACTCATGGCAGAATTTAACTATAAGGTATTCTTCATACTAATGAAGTCGCTAACTAATGCCACTAAAATATTATGAGCTTGGTCTTCATGCTTTTTGAAATAATGCAGCAGCAATAGAATTGCCCTCCTTTGCTCATTCACTTATAGTGTAAAGGTGCATGTTTCACATCAAAGGCATTGCATGGTGTCTGTCGTTTCAGAATTAAACAGGAATTGCTTGTGCATTTAGTACCAAAGTGGACTGATTGCAGAAACTCTATGTATTTCTCTACACATGTAAGGCTGTGTAATGGTAGAACATAACTGAAATTATGCAAAATCATGTAAAGGTGATGTGATACAGCAACCACCTATAATCTCTAGTGCTATCATGGAATCATACTAACCTAACATTCCATGCATTGCTGTACTGCTATATTGGGCATAATTATACTGTATCTGTCCAATTATCTGCATACTGTACTTGTACAGTCTTAATATTATACGACATGTTTATGTAGATGATTGGTTATACAGTAGACTGTACATATGGATAACACTCATTGGCACTTTGATCCTCCCACCAAAGTAACAATATATAGAATGAATAAGTGCACGGAAATTTAAGAATTTTGTAAGCTAGTATAGCACGCCTTACTAATCTACCAGTTTGTAATTAGATTATTATGAACGCTTACTGCTGCCTGATCTGAAGTGATTTGGGTACCTGAGATAATTGCTTTCAGCAAGACGACCAATATAATACTTGAAGCACTGCCTCCTTGTATGTATGACAAATACAGCACTTGGTGGTGTTTTGTGGTTAATACAGCACTTGGCTTTACCTCATGCTACATTAGCCTCTCAACATTCTCCCTTGTGCTGAAATTTTTTTACACAAGTATATATGGCGGTGCTTTAACTATAACATAATATAGAATCACAATGCATTTACATTTCAGTTCATACCATCTCACAGTCCAAGGCATAGACAGTTGGCTTGTAGCTCCCATCCACAGGATGTTTAACAGTTTGTACATAACCTGACTCCAGTGGAGGTTTTGCTCCTCTAGTGACATGCATCTGTTGTGGAGACAAGAGAATGTACATGTGAAATTCCTCTTGATATAACTTTATGGCAATATTGCATAGCTTTTGGCATATGAAATGCTCTGCATTCATGAACCTTACTCATAATATGTGCACACTTACATACCGTGGAACTTTGACAACCAGGAGATCCCTTTCCGCCTTGACAGCAAGGGAAAAATTGCCGTCCTTCATATTCAAAATACAAGTAACAATAATACACTATCTGTTCTGAAGTACACACTTGTAATAATACATATATACACACTTGTAATAATACATGTATACACACTTGTAATAATACATGTATACACACTTGTAATAATACATGTATACACACTTGTAATAATACATGTATACACACTTGTAATAATACATGTATACACACTTGTAATAATACATGTATACACACTTGTAATAATGCATGTATACACACTTGTAATAATGCATGTATACACACTTGTAATAATACATGTATACACACTTGTAATAATACATGTATACACACTTGTAATAATACATGTATACACACTTGTAATAATGCATGTATGCATACACTAGTTGACACTTTGTGTACTCATACAGTAATATTTATGCCAGTCACATCTCGAAAGTATAAAGTGTGGCTGAGGATATTGACACTGATCAGTTAAAATACTTTGACAAATACCAAGATGAATATAGAAAAAAATTGTGGACTTAAGCAGATGACCTGTGCCCACCACTAGTCCATTCAGCTACCCACACCAGTGAATCACCATTCTTTCTCAAGAATGTCACACCCAGTTAAGAATAAACCAAAGCTAAACCTGCAGACCTTCTAACTGACATTTTCAACTGTCTGTACAAAGGTCAGATTTTGGTGAGTTCGAGGGTAGCTCACCTCAAACTCACCAAAACTTACTTCATAGAAATAGTGTACTTGATACTTGAGCTGTTCCAATTGGTGCATGTGTTTGCAGATTGTGCATGGTAGCACTTATTGACACTGACAGTTAGTGTCAATAGCCACTATAAGCTTGAGCAAATTATGCTTTGAGATTACCTTATGCAATACTCAAAAATCTTATGCGTGTAAAATCAAGATAATAACTAACTGTTTCATTATAGAGGATATCATCATTAAGTTTTCCTGATTGTCCCATTAGAGTATCTCCATCTTATTTCCGCAAAGAGTGAATCAGTAAAAATGATAATGTTACAGGGTTTTGTGATATGAAAGCAATAATCTGTATATGTGACCAGATTTGCAAAAGGTACCTTTTCCACACATAAAATTTGACCGATTGTTTGAACTTTAAAGCTTCATAACGTTTTGATCATGGCACGTAAGTGCTTGAAATTTTCAATGAATGTAGCTACAATATCTGATTACATTTTGATACTAAGTGCAAGGTAAAGTCAAGTGTTACATCATTTTGTTTGCTGGTATGTCAAATGTGTGGAAAAGGTACCTTTTCGCAAATCCGGTCACATATAGTGTGTTTGCTTTTGCTGAATTTTGGTACATACATTGTACATTTTACTATGGCACCATGCTTGATACTTGGGTAGCCTATAGCTAGTATGCTCAAAATTATGTCGGCATAATTGGTGTAAGCCTAAAAGCCACTGTGTGCACGTGTTATACTGCATTTAAATATTATGCTATCTTTTAAAATGAAGTAAAGATAATGATTTTTAAAAAATTGTGCCAACACATGCAGTGAAGTGACCATCTACATCATAAAAAGAAAATTGTCATCTCCTTTGTTTCACAGCACATGATCCCTATACTGTTCTTCATTTTAGATTTCTAAATACATATGTACGTACTGCAAAACAATAATAAAAGTTTGGCAGGTTGGAGAGCTTGCAAATTTTCGCAAACTGAAGATAATTTGCCACTCTTTGCTTGCTAGCTGTTGCTCAATTTTGGAGTCAAGTTTCTGAACATGTCTGCCTACACACATGTAAGCTTTCACTAATGGAACATGTGGTAAACATGTGGTAAACATGTACTACATCATAAAAATTAGATCTCTTAAGCCTTCACCTCCAAACTTAATTACCAGGCATGGTAATTTTCCAATAGTTTGCATTTGTTGTTTTATATGTAATAGATCTAAAGATATGTACACGTACAGCTGTACTTCACTGCAAAGGAATGGACTACTACTACTACGTTACCAGATTTGCAAAAAGTTACCTTTCCACACACAAAATTTTACCCATTTTTTTGAACTTTATAGTTCATAACTTTTGTATCATTGCATATAACGGTCTGCAATTGTCCATGAGTGAAGCAACTGCAATATCTGGCTGTTTTTAAATAAAAAGTAACTTAAATAGTGTGAGGAGTTACTGTTATAACATTTTGTTTGCTAACATGTAAAACATGTGGAAAGGTACCTTTTGCAAATCTGGTTACATATATTTTGTGCATTTCTACATACATACGTACCCCTGCTTTGGTACAACCTCATTTCATGATAAGTACACCTCTCACTCTTGTAGCTGCCGTCGTTGTAGACAATGAATGGCTTAGTACACCGGAAACATTTGTGCCTAAGACCTACATGCAAATACACAGCTATAAACATACACAATCATCATTCATCATGGTATATATGCATTACAGTTCTGAGTGGATTAGATTCCACTGCTTTGCTGAATTACACAACCATAAAATAATGATCGCTGATTTTCCTATGTAAATCCCCAGCATAAATCTTCTGAAACAGCTATAGGACATCCTTAGTTACATGTACAACATTTTTGTAGCATATGCATGCAAACAATTATACACGCATGACCTCCATTCACATACATACCATTGGATCCTACTGGTTGGATATCATAAATTTCATCAGGTTTCCTCACAATGGATGCCACTCCAGGATCACTAGTCGGTCGAGCAAAACCATGCATTTTAAGTTGATCTTCTCTCAGCAGGTAGGATTGCATGTATGAAACAAATGTCTCATCTATATATAGGAAACATACCGTATTTCATCTGATATAGCTATGTGATGATCTGTCTATCTTCCTACATTCTATTTCTGTCATGCATGGTGTATATAGTTTCTCACCAACTATGCTGCACATTAACATAGCTAGCATACTTAAATAATCTCATGCTTATTGACTAGATCCCTTTATTTTCTTTTCTGTGTGGGTGGGAAATCTATTCTATATAGCTACATGAGAACAAGAACTTCTACACAATAGATGTCTTATACCATGGCATCGCATTTGAATGTATATAGTAGCTAATAGCTTTATAAAAAGGAGGAAAATTTCCACAGTATAGAACTATGCGCCAAAAAACAGCCCAGCTGTAAAAAAAGGCGAGGCCAAGAACGCACAAGTACATGTTCATGGAATAACTACAACCAAAAGACATGATATCAAAATCTGGCCAAGAAAGCATTTACAGTATAGGCATTCATTTTCTATATGCTTCACATTATCACATCCAGCTAGCTGTACATGTGTGCTTAAAATATAAACAAACAATACTACTGAGACAATAAAGATGATTACACTGCATTGTTACCAAAATTAATTTAACTAAAAATTTACAATTGGTTTCTACTTGGCCATCTTTTTATTTTCATATTCCACACTGCACTTCCTTCAGGACTGGCAAGTCTGGTTTCTGTAGCAGCTTTCTTCCGACCCTGTCAAAGCCACGAGTGGGAGATTGGCACCATTGAATGGCCATGGCTTTGTGATAATGGTGTGTAGTGAGCTGGGACTTCACAGAGAGCTCGCCAATAGTGTTCTCAGTCAATTTGGAGTGATTTGAGGGCCATGGAGGGCCCAAACTTGGCCTCTGGATTCCAATCGTCTTCTTGCTTCAATTTATACCCTATATTAAGCCCACCCTCCCACCCTATTACTGATATTATTACCCGCTCGAGAAAAGCTGCCCAAAACTGGGCTAATTTTGGGTATCAGAAATGTATACACCCACTCAGTGATAGCTAGTAAATAGATGAATACTTGGTGCAAATTTTGTTTGCACAGCTGTAGGCACTGGGAAGTTATTACACAATGATTACTTAAAATCACCATATCTCCTAACGAAGCTTTGTGCGTCAAAGCCTGGTTTTGTCAAATTCAGTCACATATATGCTTTTGTAGGCCAGATCCTTGTTCTAGCAGCTGTGTGGGTCAGACCGCGAACAAGTTGAGCTGAACCCTAGTGAGAAAACAGCTAAAATTGAAAGATTTTTTCTCAACATTTCAACCAACCAGATGGTTGATGATGACAACAAAGTAGTCAAGAGCAGACAAATGCTTCCATCAACAGTTCAGGAAAGGCTATAAGGCTATATACTTTTATGGCTTTCTCTAATGTATGGTGAAATCTTTGGCTATAAATAACGTGTCAGGTATTTGAATGATTAGCAAGTAAGTCAATACTACAAACTAATAAGTTAATATTTTGAGGGCTCAGCTCAATGCGTACATACAGTATACCATAATTACTCAATTGATGTGATGATAATATGTGCAGATCTGAGACAACCATGGACCCTACTATATAGTAACTGGGCAGATATATAGAGTTATGTATACTCTGATATAATTGTTGAGTGTTGTAGTTTGCCAATGGTCAAAGCTAAATTAACCATTTTAGATAGCTTTTTGTGATGTTGAAGGTGTCAGCCAAACTCCAGTTAGGGGCAGGCAACAAAAGATTATTTTTCAAAACAGGAGAGGAACATGCTTAGGCCCGCAAGGTACAGGTTTAGTCTACTTACCCCAGTAGATGCACCATATAATATATAATGCACATATCAACGTATTGCCCTACTAACCCCCCCCCCCCCCTTCGGGAATATATAGGGTTATAGTGGGCACAACCGAATGTTAAATGCCCCATGGTAGGACAAACCTATTGTGTTAATCCCCACCATTGGCTCCAGTTGCAACGTGGGGGATTTGACAGTGTAGAAAAAATACTTGGCTACTTAATGAGTGATTGTCAAATGCCCCATAGTGAAGCAGCAGTTTCATGTCAATTCGCCTTGTAAAGCCCCACTTACATCCAAGGGGGGTGGTAGGGTAACACATTGGTAGGTGCATAATAAGTTTGCATCATAAACCTTGTGTTGAAATTTAGTATGTCTTGCTTTTTTCAGCTAATGTGCTTATCCTCAAACAATCAGGACTGGAAAAACTACAAATTGTCTTCTACTTTTATCTATCAACTATCCAATCACTGCTAGTTTATTAAAATTTCCTTTGCTGTTGTAACTTGTTTACCATTATGCTATAACCATTAGTCCCTCCTAGTTTATATGTCTCCTAGCAACAAAAATTGTTATGTCAGCAATGTAGGTGAGAACCACAAAAGAAGTCAAGTAATATACTCCAAAATTGGTCATCAATTGCTGCAGTATGCTGAATACATCTTGGGAATGGCTATGTTGGATGCTCACTTTAACAATAATCATAATAGTGGAAGCAAGTGTTTGTTGACATGTTAGTCTGACTATGATTACATGTTTTAGTTTGCTGTGCCTTACCATACTGTATCCCTTTCTGTATATGCAGGGTGGATACTGATGTTGTGACTGTTGGCGGGTGAGTTTATGGTCAATGGACAAATCACGCAAATGGTGAAGAAAAAATAATATGTGGTACCAAGACCCCACTACTATTATGAACTCTTGGTGGTACTTCATAGCCAAACCCTAGTGTGTATCTGGCTTCTTGTGCTATTGTAGTCATTTTTTTAAAAAATTTTATGGGATTATCATAATGTAAATGTTTACTATTACAATATATCATGCTATCATTAAAGAGTTTCTATAATTGTGGGTGGTTGCATGAGGGTCTACGAAGTGCTGTGACTGAAAGGTGATGCGCTGATGCTGGCTTTTTAAATCAACATTGAAGTTTCACAGGCACTGAAGGGCTGGGGCTGGATTAGAGACGTGCACGGGTAATGTAGAAGTAAATTACTTCAACTATATCATTACAGCGGGTATGAAACAGCTGGCTATAGCTATGTACGGCCCTGCATGGGCCGGAGTCAGTGGAGGCATACTGTGGCGAAATTAAAACAAATCAGTGACTGCTCACAATTAAACCAAGAGTTGACAGCACAGCGTCTATCAAATCAGCCAGCTCGCTATGGCTAATGACCTTGCCCACTTCCACACTGTTTGGGTTTGGGAATTGAGGCAGGCGCCTCACACCTCGACGTCATGGTGGCAAGTTTGAATCTTCAAAGAGCACAAAAGCGATCTCATAAACTAACAAACAACTTTTAGCGAAATTAAATGTACAGATACATTGTGTAAAAAGCCCCTGATAGCCGCAGCCTTTTTACAATACGACTTCATGGTTGAAAGAAAATCGCTTCAATGGGATGCGATGATGAAGAAAATGAAAAAAAGAACGATGCACATTTGAATAAATAATTTAATTAACGCATGGTAAATGGGTGGGCGATGGAACAAACTACTCCAACAATTCGCCTGACTTTTCGTGTGGTAGTTACTCATTATACAAAGGTTACATGCCCCTGGTTTTGAGGTGGAATCTTTTAGTAAGCCTGAGATTTCGCCATGCGGATTTTAAAAGATTGCGTAATCGATCCCTCATGTAAATGACTCATCACAGTAGTGGTCATGTGTTTATTATTATTGTGGGCACACACTTTGTGCTTCTTGGCCTCGCGACTCACTACCGTGAGTCTTGATCACAGTAGTGGTCGCGTGTTTATTATTATTGTGGGCGCACACTTTGTGCTTCTTGGCCTCGCGACTCACTACTGTGAGTCTTGACCAAAACCCATGCAACCGACTATAATCACAAATTTCATCCCTACATACTATAGTGTCCCAGCTTGTACTGTGCAAAGATGCCACTTTGTGGGTAGAGTATGAACGGACCTAATAAGCACCATTGTATACATAATTATAGTTAGTATCAGTTATGTTTTCTATGTTGTAACACATGTTTGTGTCTATGGAGGAGAAAATATGTGAAGCTTGTCTAAAATCAATCCACACAACTTACATACACTGTAAAGATTTAGGTGCTACCGCAACACGTACGTTTCTCTAAAAATTGAAGGGGCCTACAGCACCCCCTAAAAGTACTAAGCACCTTAAAGGGTATTATAGTCACACTCATTGCTACATACCAGGGTATATATTTTTGCACTTTTTGACGTCGAACAGTAATTAATTTCCACATTTTGTGACTAATCATACAATACGATAGTAACTGTATAGTAGGGACCACAAAAAGGAGTAGGCGTGGCCCACGAAATAATATCACCCAAAAACCAGCCTCAATTTTCCCTGACGAAGATGAGGCAGTATTGGTTTGGGTAAAACTAAGCCCAAACAAGCTTTCAGATCGACCTGAAACGCTTTCAACAAGTTGCTACGGAATTTTAAAAAAATTTTATTCGACGGAATTTTCTACTGACTGAGTAAGTAACTGACTGATGCCTTCAGACAAGCGTAACTCGACGACGGCTAAGACTACGGGCTTGATTTTTTTCACTGTCCGACGTGGCTTCGGCCCGGCAGGTGCTTTTTGGCATACCGCAGTACGTACAATACATTCTTCATGGACTTACCAGTGTCCTCCTTTGTGTCCCATTCATCTTTGCTGACAAGGAAAGGTGACGTTTTGGCGCGAGCACGTGATGGCTTCCCTTCGAAAACGGAAATCGTCCGTATTTTTCATAGTGGCTATTTTGATTGCAGAGGTGCTTTTCAAACCGTACTGCTGTGTAACGGGTTGAACATAGCCTACAGCGAAGCGTAATAGATACTTCACTTTTCAGACGATAATTAATATAATTGGGGTGCGCGGCACGATTTCTTTTGGTATGCTTTTCGAACAGTTCTTGATTCGAAATGCTGTATAACAGGCTGACAACGAAGCGTAATGGATACTTCACGATAGCTGGGGCGCGCGGTGCCATTTCAGATGCGGTATGCGTGGGTTCACCAGTCATAAAATTATTTACAAAAAAAGTTAACAAACAAGTACACGAAAACAATTAGGAATTTTCAACTAGAGTAGGGACCATAGCACATCGATAAAAAGTACCGAAACAAGTTGGAGTAGTCCATGATATTAAATCACCGTAAAACAATAAGAAGTGTCATATCCCTACTGTGCATTTCCGTTATGGTATCTTGAGCACAGTAGGGATTATTATTATTGTTTACTGTGCAAAACCTCTTACAAAGAGTATATACAAGCACAGATAACAAATCAGCAAAATTGATTATGTGATTAATTGATGTTCAGCTAGCCTTGCTTTAAATTGGTCTAAACTTGAACAGGTGATGAGGTCGTTGGGTAAATTATTCCAGATTTTTATACTTGAAGGGAAGAATGAGTTAAGGTATGAGTTTACTCTTGTGTTTGGCTGTAACAGCCTCATTGAATGACCTCGTAGAGAGTAGTTAGATGGAGCTGGTATGAGTATGGTATCAGTCGGTATATCTATTAATTGGTGCATGATCTTAAACATTGTGATCGCTTTCAGCTGGTTTCTGCAGTGAGCCAGAGCTGGTCAATTCAAATTTTGCAACATCTTTGTGACACTTGCATATGAAGAATAATTATTGTACACAAACCTCGCACACCGTCTTTGAACTAATTCAATAGCTAAGATGTCCTTTTGTGTATAAGGGTCCCAGACCACACAGGCGTACTCTAGGATTGGTTTAATAAGTGACTTGTAACAACTCACTTTGACCGAGATTGGGCAGCTATGAAGGTTACGTTGTAAAAATCCTTTGATACTGTTAGTTAGCTTTGTTAGTTATTTGTCTAATGTGTTCAGACCAGGATAGCTTCGAGTCAATAGTAAGACCTAGGTACTTGGTGTGTGTCACCTCCTGCACAATAGTGTCATACAAAGTGTAATGGTAAAATATAGGCTTTTTTCTTGTATGTTATTCTGATGAATTCACATTTCTTAACATTAAATGTCATTTTCCATTTATTTGCTCATCTCTCCAAAATAGTTAGATCTTTCTGAAGTTGTTAACAGTCTTCTTTTGAGTTAATAGGGATGTACAGAATGACATCATCTGCATATAATCTTACTGTCGATAGTATGTTTTTTGGTAAATCATTTATGAAGCATAAGAACAATAATGGAGCAAGAACGGTTCCTTGTGGAACTCCTGATGTCACTTGAGTTACGTCACTTTGCTCACCATTAACTAATACCTGTTGTCGTCTTCCAGTAAGAAAATCTTTCAACCATTCCAAAGTGTTGCCCCGGATACCATAATGATGTAGTCTATGGTAGAGATGTTGGTGTGATACCTTATCAAAGGCCTTAGAGAAATCTAAAAGAATTGCATCAGTTTGTCCATTGTTGTTTAAGGATTCGGCAAAGTCATTGATAGTAAGTAGAAGTTGTGTCTCACAAGATCGACCATGGCGAAAGCCATGTTGCTCATCACATGAGATGTTGTGTTGGGAAAGGTGGGAGAAAATGTGCGAATATATTATTATGTTCTATAATCTTGGATCATATGCATGTTAATGATACGGGTCTATAGTTGCTGCAAAGGGTACGGTCTCCCTTTTTGAATATTGGGACAATATTTGCTTGCTTCCAATCAGGTGGGACTCTGGATTTATGGATGGATGCTTGAAATATAAGTGTCAAAATGGGAGCTATTTCAGTGCTGCGCAACTTCAGGAAATGGGCAGAAATTTTGTCAGGTCTAGGTGCTTTAGAGATATCTAACTCAATTAGTAAGTTGAGAACTCCGTTGACATCTACAAAAATGGTGGCAATATCAGGAAAAGGTGAGTCAGAGATAGTTGGAGGAGTCAGAGATAGTTGGAGGAGTTTCCGATGAATGCGGTGTAAAAACTGAGGTAAAATAATTGTTCAGTAGTTGTGCTTTAGTATGGTTGTCATTATATATGTTGTCATTATGTCTTAAGGAGGCAACACCAAAGTTGTCCTTCCGTTGTCTTTTAATATAGGACCACAATTGCTTGGTTATTGCACCATTTTTATCAGTGAGTGATGATATGTATCTGTGATATGCTCTACGGCTTTCTTTCTGGACTGTCTTTTTGAAATTTCTATATGTTTGCCATTTAATTGGACAGCTGGATGATTTTGCTAAAGGCGTTGCTTTTTACGTGAAAGACATTTGATGTGAGAATTAATCCATGGTTTCTTATTTCCAATGTTGGAAAGCTTTGTAGGTATATATGATAAACATATACAACACAGAGATTTAAATTCTTCCCACAAGGTATTAATTGAGGTAGATGTAGAGTATCTGGTGAAAAAATTGGAGCTAAATTGTTCTATAGTGGATCTAATAGATAGCATATCAGCCTTGTGCCAAATGTAGATGGTTCTTGGGCTATGTTGCTTAGGAGCAAGAGATTAATGATTGTATAACAACTGCTTCATGGTCACTAATTCCAGGAACAATGTAACAGGATTTGACTAGAGATGGTCTGTTAGTAAAAAAATACATCGAGAATATTGTTTCCTCTGGTAGCAGAGTTGACTGTTTGTGTAACCCATGTTCTTCAACAAAGTCAATAATAGTATCACATAAACTAGAAGGGTACATGAAGTTACTGATATGATTAGTGTCCCAGTTGATGTTTGGTAAATTGAGGTCTCCAGCAATCCAAACAGGTGAAGTAGTGTAGCGATCAACAATACTTTTGAAAAAGTGACATAGATTTGTTACGCTGTCTGGCTGTCTATTTGGCGGTCTGTAGAAGGCACATACAATTAGAGTCTGTTGATTAGCAAGGGTGAGTTGACAAGCAATAGCTTCTGTATCAAAATTTATATTCAGATGATGACAATTCAGTGAGTTACAGCAGGCAATCAAAACACCACCATATCCATCTGGCCTATCCCTTCTAAAGATGTTATAATCTGTTGATAAAAACTCACTTGACAAGACTTCAGATTTAAGCCAGGTTTCAGATATTGTAATAATGTCAGGATTGTGTTCATGTAGTAAGTTGTCAAAGGAGACTTTTTTGGCCATGATACACTGAATATTTAAGGACAGTAATTTAAGAGAATTTTCAGTGGTGGGGAATTATTTGTAACTGTATAAGTTGTTGAAGGGGGTGGGGTATTGTTTTTATCAGTGCTGCAGGTAGCTATTGCTTCCTCCGCACTATCTTCCCATTTTTATCTGGAAAGTTCAGCCCCCTCTGTTGCATTCTCTCAGTTCTGCTCTAAGTCGTTTGTTGTGCTCTTGTTCTTTGGGGGTGAGGTCTGGTGTTATAAAAATACTCTTGTAAACAGGTGATGCATTGGAGCTTCTCAACTTCGTGCTATTTTCAAGGATAGTTGTCTTTTCAGTATCAGAGGATAGACTAATCTTCAGTAATTATGTAACAACTCTGGATAGGCTGTGGGACCAAGTGTCCTACAGACCTTCAGCACTTGTGCTGTAAAGCCTTAATAAATAAAAATAAGAAAATAATCTGGGTTTTGCACCCTTCTTCCCTAAGCGGAAGGCTTTATTTATCACCACTTTAGTACTGAACTGAGTTTGGCACATTTTGGTTACAAAGTCAACATCATGATTTTTTCTATAGTCAGGCCGTCTTCTGATGAAGATTCTGGGACATTGTGGATCATTAAATTCAGACGTCTCTTTGCCTTTTCTTTTTCTTCATTAATAAAATTAATGTTGCTACTACTTCTTGTATGTTGTTATTAGAAGCAGTAGAAGGCTTGTTGTTCGAAATACTATAATTTTCACTGGTAGAGATAGTTGGTGTGGGGTTGTGCAAAGGTAGTTTATTGGTAGGAGTGACATTCTTCTTTTCTAATTCTGATACTTTCTGCTCTAAGGAAGAAATGGTAGATTTCATGCCAGAAATCAGATGTTCATATTTGTTAATTCGGCAGGAAGGGCACATAAACGGGTTGTTGGAGGTCCTATAATTGATCAATACCTTCTTGGGTAGGCCAATGCAGCGTCTATGTACCCAGCTGTCACAAGCTCCTTCGCAAAACTGGGAATATAGATTCATCATCATCACAGTCATCTGACACTTCATGATGTAATACTTCTCCTAGACAAACCGGACAACAAAAAGACTCACCTTCTGTGGTCAGTTTAGGTTCCTTTCTTCCTTGTGTTTTCCCATCCGGTGATTCTATTTCATCAACGTTACGTTTCCTGGAACGACTATGCATCTCCAAATACAACACTCCGTTACCTCAGGCCAACTCGAGGTTCAACAGTAGTAAAGTGACAAATACTTGAGATTAAGCCAAGCCAGGCCAAAAAGCAAAACTAGACGGTAAAAAATCAGGGTACTTGGGTCTGTCAAAGAACCAGACGAGACCCTAGCCACAACAATCATGTGATTTTTTTTTTTTTGGATATAACACTTCTTATTGTTTTATGGTGATTTAATATCATGGACTATCCCAACTTGTTTCAGTACTTTTTATCAATGTACTATGGTCCCTACTCTAGTTGAAAATTCCTAATTTTTTCGTGTACTCGTCATAATTAAATGTCCATTTGTACTGCTTTGATTACCTGTTGTTTTACTTCATTGACAGCTATATAGCTTTGAAAGTGACTTTTATGTAGCCTTTAGAGACATCGGGTTTGCGCCGTTTGCCTACTGGCCACTGGCCAAACTTTCCTGGCCAAACTCCATTTAGAAATTAAGTTTGAACAAAAAAGCAAACAAGCAATTCAAATTTTCTGGCAAAGCAAACAAGCAACAAAACAAGGCTTATACATTATATGCATGCATGCATGAGTAAAAAATGGCATGGCATGTAGCTAAACCAATTTGTTTATTTATTAATAAAGACTGAAAAAGGTGCCAGGTAATGCATGTAGATTGTTATAGCATTAACCAATAGCTAACAGTACACTGGGAACAGTGCACATAGATAAGTTAGAGCGATAGCTATACAGCTAGCTACTGCATTTGAAGAAAATGGCTACCAGTGCAAGACACCGGTAGACCTTCAGTTCTGTAATTTAATCGTTTAAGCTCTTAAATATTGTTAATTTTGTTTATTGATCTGTACAGTCCTGTAAAGTATTATTAAATAAATAAAAATAAATAAATAAATAAATAACTGTTTTTCCTTTGCTGATATATGCTTGTAGCTAAGCTGATTGATTGATTGGTTTATTATTTTATACTCACAACAATCTGCACAATGCCGTCCATATGGCTATAAAACCAATTTATTAATTTATTAACAAAGACTAGATACAGTGCCCAACTGGCAGATAATGCATGCAGGTTGCTATGCTTAAGGGAATCTATAGATCCTCAAAGGGCAGATTTGATCATTCTTTGGGATCATATCAGCACCAACATAGATCTAGGAGACCAGACTGCCAGCTCTAACTGGTATGATGTTTATCTTTCTTTTTATTAATTTTGTTGTGTACCGGCTATATTGTTTGTGCAGATTGCTATAACATTAACCGCACCTCATTCAGTGTTGACTATGCCATGATTTGTTAACATGTTGGCCTGACTTTCATCTGCCATAGTGAACTGCAAGATTTAACAGCAGAATGGTTACAGGAAGTGTGTCATGATGTTACTATTGAGCCTCCATTACTGCCACTCAATGGGGAACTAATTACATCATCTTCAGCTAATTACTGTAGTAATGCAGCAAGAGCTGACATCCATGCAAGGGTGCTTCTGGGGCAGACGACAAGGTGCATTAATTGTTCGTCTTTAGGGCTTTCCATTCCAACGCATCAAGTTATTGTCAGAACCGAGTTGAGTCCCTTTTTCGTCAACATGAGAAGAAGAAGCATGGGGATCGTATAGCTACGTAACGTTGATTGTGAATCTTTTAGCTAGTTTCACCTGGAATCATGTTTTTTCAACTTTTGGTGGTTTAGGCAAGGAGGCCACTATTTTCTACAACCGTCTGGTAGATCTTTCATATCATCACGAAAGCACCGGCAATACCTCTTTTTTTTTTTTTTTTTTACTTTTTTTTTTTTTTGAAGATATAAAGAAAATAAGATTAGAACATATAAATAACAGTTAAACACCTCTTACAACCGGACACTGTCCTAGATGCGCTCAGGGATGCGCTATGCTTTGTAATTTTCACTATTGACAAGTACGCCCAAAAAAATTGGAATTTTCTACTAGAGTAGGTACCATAGCACATTGATAAAAAGTATAGTCTCGCGTAGCCAGACCCACTCTTCGCGCGGCGCTTATCGATTGATAATTATAAGCGCCTATATCTGCGAGAGGGTCTGGTCTAGTTCGAATAGCAAAGTTGTTCTGACACCCTGAGCTTTTTCAGGGTGATAATGAAACACCTGGTTAACTTTCATCACGCCACGTCATTTTGCGGGTTGTTAACAAATTCCTTTCTCTGTTGACAAGTCCACAATATGACGTGGCGTGATGAAAGTTAACCAGGTGTTTCATTATCACCCTGAAAAAGTTAAGGGTGTCAGAACAACTTTGCTATCGAACTATACCAGACCCTCTCGCAGCTAGGCGCTTATAATTCTCAATCGATAAGCGCCGCGCGAAGAGTGGGTCTGGCCACGCGAAACTATAAAAAGTACTGGAACAAGCTGGAGTAGTGTACAATATTAAATCTCAATGAAACAAAGTGTTCTATCCCAAGATACCATAATAAAAATGCACAGTGGGGATAACACTTCTTATTGTTTTACTGTGATATTGTGCACTACTCCAGCTTGTTTCAGCACCTTTTATCGATGTCCCCAGCTCTAGTTGAAAATTTCAATTTTTTTGGTAGCTACTTTTTGTTAACTATTTCTGTAAATAGTTATTATGACTGGTGAACCCACGCATACCGTATCTGAAAATGGCGCCGCGCGCCCCAGCTATATCAATTATCGTCTGAAAAGTGAAGCATCCATTACGCTTCGTTGTCAGCTATGTTCAACCCGTTACACAGCATTACAAATCAAGACAATACCTCTCTGCAATTGCAATCCACGCATACCGAAAGAAATAGCGCCGCGCGTCTAATTATATTAATTATCGTTTGAAAAGTGAAGTATCCATTACGCTTCGTTGTGGATACTTCACTTTGAAGTATCCACAACGAAAAGTGAAGTATCCAATACCTCTCTGCAATTGTAATCCACGCATACCGAAAGAAATAGCGTCTGCTTAATTTTGTTCAGTTGTCCAGCACTTGCAATCTGTGCTGGGGGTGGTAGGAAAGGGCAGTCCATCAAGCCCGGGGGAAAAAAATTACGCTTCGTTGTCGCTATGTTCAACCCGTTACACAGCAGTACGAATCAAGAACTGTTCGAAAAGCACCTCTGCAATCAAAATAACCACTAGAAAAATACGGACGATTTCCGTTTCGAAGGGAGGCCATCACGTGCTACCGCCAAATCGACACTTCGCTGTCAGCAAAGGTGGACAGACACTGGTATTTTAATTAATTTTTAATTTTTATTTGTTTAACCGAAAGGTAAGGTGAATACAAAAGGCAAATATGCCTATATGAGTACCACCTACAAAAACGATACAATACAAAACCAAAGAACTAAGGATACATTACAAAGACATTTACAGTACAGTGAAATAAAAAGTTTACATTAAAAACATACATGACTTAACCAGAAACAAAATTGTAAAGCATTCGTAAGTCATTATGATTATGATTATGATTATGATTATGATTAAAGTACCGGTAAAGGTACAGCCTGTATACCGGATCTGCACACAATAGTACAATTAACAAAAGTAAATCTCGAATCAAATAAGTGATTATCTAATAAGGATTTTAAATTATTTACAGAATTTACGTTAACTACAACTGCAGGAAAAGCGTTCCAATCATTAATCAACCTATTAAAAAAATATTTTGATCGACAGTTTAATCTTGAGTGACATTTGAAAAGCTTAAATTATGTGTTTCAGGGGCGGATCCAGGAGCTGGCAAGGGGAGGGGCACAAACAGGCCAAGTTGTTCAGTGCTGCATTTCTGAAGCAGCAAATAATCACTTCTTAGTAGTGTCTCACAGTGGTGAGTGTTATATAAAAGGAAAAAGCACAAAATACAGCTACAATACAAACTACTCTACAACTAAACTACAAACACAATTAATTACAACAGCAGTTTGGGGAAAGGAAAATCAGAGTCCTCACACTGCAAAGCCCAGTACCGTATAATCATACGGGTATTGTAGTGTGATTCACAGTTGATTTTTGCCAGTTTGGCCTTTTCGGATGGTTGTGAAGTCATAAAAACTGTTCAAAAGGCTCTGAATGTCTTCAAACTAGCAACACGTTAATTATTTTTAGAGGCGCTTAGTACGCACGAAAGTGCTGGATGGCAATTTCGCTGTTAGTTTGACTTTGGTTCCCTTTAGTTTCAGGTGAATTTGTATTAAATACTAGTAAAATGTGCATATTTTCATGTGTTGATTAACTGATCTTGGCTTGACGCAAAGTTTAGTAGCTAGCTATTTTAATCAGAAGCATGGCTGGCTCCTGGATCCGCCACTGCGTTTGAGGGGTCATCGTTCTACTGTACGTCGTCCAGCATCTGCCAGAGGGCAGGCTACAGTGCCGATGCCTCGAATAGCCGGCCTTGTTCTTAATAGTCGCTGGTGTTACCAGCTGGCCAACACTTGACAGCCCTTGCTGGGGTGGTGGTAAGGGTATTCCACCTAAGCTCTAGCCCAGGGGGAAAAAAACACTGGTAAGTCCATGAAGAATGGATTGCATACTGCCGCGAGTGTGGTATGCCAACAAAAGGCATCTCTCGGGCAGAAGCGACGTCGAACAGTGAAAAAAATCAAGCCTGTAGCCTTAGCCGTTGTCGAGTTACTCAGTAGAACATTCCGTTAAATAATTTTATTTTAAAAATCCCTAGCAACTTGTTGAAAGCATTTCGGGTCGATCTGAAAGCTTGTTTGGGCTTAGTTTTGCCTAACCATGCAATAGCTACTGCCTCATTGTCATCTGGGAAAATTGAGACTGGTTTTTGGGTGATGTTATTTAGTGGGCCACGCCTACTCCTTTGTGGTCTCTATTTATTTTTATTTTAATACTTTTTAATGCAGTTCAAGACTGCATTAAAGGTCAGTGGGTAATAGATACCCACTGCCAAAGAAACATACATACAATGCAATGCAATAACTAATTAATTACAACTATTAGTTACTTATAATTACAATAGATAACTAGAGTTTGTTAAAATTGGTAGAAATTGGCGCTCTAGAGCAGCTAGCGGTGGCAAGGGCACAAAAGGTGAAATGTACAAGCTCTCTCAGGGTACTATATAGCTATACAGTACTATCGTACGGTATGATTTTTGATTTTTTTTTCAGTATTTGGGAGAAAAGGGCAGAAAGCAAAGCTGATTAAGCCCAAACAATTACAAATTATAAGTGCTGTTCAATCAACTTTGAAAATGTAGCTAGTATGATATATATACGTTCTGCTGTAGCTACTGGACATTCGGGGGAGCACAAAACTGCAGTCATCAGAGCTCCCTGCTGTCTCCGCTGAGCTGCGTTTAGTGGAGAACCGTATTCTTGTTGATTAGTGGTTTTGTTTGTTCATTTTATTCATGCCTTCCGTATCCTATACTAGCTAGCTAATAAGGAGCAAAAAAAAAAAAAAAAAAAAAAACGATTACAGCGCATCGGGAAGGATACACAGCTAGTCGAATTAAAAAACGCTGTTTCCCTTTACTGATATACTTGTAGCTAAGTTGTATCACTCACGTTTCTCTGGTGTCCCTGTGACGACCTTGCTGCTATTTTTCGCTGCCATCATAAGCGAGACAATGAGCCACGCCTCTGTTGTGGTTGCATTGAGGTACCGCAGTCGCCTGACTCAGTAGAGTATAATTTTTGGGCGAGCCTGAGTGAGCCCCACATAAGGGAGTCGCTAATACACAATTTTCGTGCAGTGGTGGATCATGCATGCTCGAACATATCACTGTACAAACTTGCGGAAGACTCACCGACGATCGATTTTTTTTCGCAGTTTTCAGCCTCATTCATCTTAGATTAAGGGGTTTAGCCCCCTTAGCGGACCGAGGGGAACTTCTCCTACCCCCACTTTCGAATTCCTCACGTGCCTACGACGGTGGGTAGCTAGCTAAATAGCTACTGTAGCTTGCATCAGAGTGCGCTATTTTTTTGAATCGCGTGGCGTAGGGCGTGACTGCGTAGCGTCATGCATAGTGGTTTTTATAAAACTATAGTCTATATATTTATATATATATTTTTTTTTTATTATTTTTTTTATTTAAAAATAATAATTTTTAACCCGGTTAGCGTGATGTAAACTCAGCCTCTTGCAGGCCACTCCAAATAAATTCTCTGTTTCCCAAATTTGCATGCGGGCGGGCGGTTCATTTACATTATTTCATTATAAGATTGGCAACTTTTCAAGCCATTGATTTGCCTGGCACAGCCATAAAATGCTGCATAAAAGCATGCTTAGGCCACTCCAAATAAATTCTCTGTTTCCCCGTCCTGGACTCAAGCGTATTTGCATGCGGGCGGGCGGTCCACTTCCATAATTTCATTATAAGATTGGCAGCTTTTCAAGTAATTATTTTCCTGGCACAACCAGTAAAAACTGCATAAAAGCATGCTTAAGCCTGTTCCTTCCTTGTGGCAAAAATAGCACAAACATGAAGTTTGTGCCGACTTGATAGCACTGCTGACACGTGAGCTGACATGGTTTTAAGTGAGCCTGTCAGTATGCAACAATAACTGGAAAATAATGGAAGAATACGGAATAATAGAATATTTAGAACTGACAGTAACTATATGCGGGTGCATGGTGGATGGGAAACAGAGAATTTATTTGGAGTGGCCTAAAGCCTATGCTCTGCACTCCCAACATGAGCATTACTATGCCGTAGAAGTGCCAATTTTATATAGCCATAAAACAAATCATAAATTGTATAACTGTACAAAAATTTGAAAAACAGTAACAGTTCAGTGTACTGCATAAGTGATGGTAGTCAGGTCTCTATCTGGATGAGATCAACCGGTGTGTTACCGTAATATTGACGCCGGAGATTTGATCACTACTATATTATGTAGTCCATTTTTCTAACACTGACAAATCCTGCTGGTTCAGAAGCTGAATAGCTACAGTCATCTATTGTGTTTATAGGACTATACACTATAAGGTATCATTAGCATACATTCTTGTTTTACTTTTAATGTTGTTGGTTCGGTCATTGATGTAACCTAAAACAGTACCCTGCATGAGGGATGCCAGATAGAACGTTGACAAAATTGCTGATTTTACTTTCAACCAATACCTTTTGAGTTCTATTAGATAAAAAGTCAGAAATTCATGCATTCCAACTTGGATTCCGTATGCTGATAGTTTGTGACAATGTTTTTGATTGGCACCTTGTCAATGACTTCTAAGAAAATGGCATAAATTATTATTTAAACACTTCATAAACTCATCAATAATCAGTAGACTTTTACAGCTTCTCTATACTTTCTCTGAAACCATGTTGCTTGTCACAAATAATTTAGGCTTGAGATAAAATGTTTGTTGAAATAATATGTTCAAGAGCCTTACAGCATAAACTAGTCAGTGATATTGGGCTACAGCTATTAGGTGATGATCTATCACCTCTTTTATGTGCAGGAACAACGTGGGCAGTTTCTAGTCAGAGGGTAACTTGTACACTTTGAAAATGTGAATTAAAGGTGGAGCAATTTGATTGACAGATTATTTTAGTATGTAGCAGGGATATCATCAGGACCCATAGCATTAAAAGGTTTGAGACCCAAGAGAAGACTGGCAACATCAGCAGGATTGATGGTGATTGGCTGCATCCTATATAGGGACTTCATCTTCACTGGTGTGAAGTATATATCTTCAACAGTGAAAATGGAGGAAAATTATTGATTTAAAATGGTCACCTTGTCTTGGTCATCCGGCAGTGTATACTTCATCATTGTGATTCAACTCCAGTTTGATCTTTCTTTTTCACTCTTACTATAAGACCATAATAGGCACTTTGATCCACCAAAGTTATTTAAGGAATCAGCAGGTATAGTTGTTATGGGCTTTTTTACATTCTTTTAGCACTAGCTTCTTAAACTCTTATACCTGAAAGTCATTAGCATCTCCAGTCAATCTAGCTTTATTATATAACCATTGTTTTGTTTTTTTTATTTGGGAGTTGCTTAATCCCAGCATTTATCCAAGATTGTTGAGGACGTTTAACTGATACTTTAGTCGGAATTTAGTAAAGACACTTTCTGCAGATATCCTCATGTTAAACTCTGACCAGAGCATCTCAATTGGCATATCAATATTGGTGTAAGAACTCCTTTGAGAGGTTGTTAGCTACAGTTCATATGCTATCAAAATCAGCTTTATGCCACATATAATGTTGTTGTTTTTGTCTTGATGATAGTCAATATATCCACTGTAGTAGCAAACAAGACAATTTTGTGTCACTAATTCCAGTTAGACAGGTGTACTCGTACGAAGGGCATGCAGTTTGTAAGAAAAACATCTAGTCCTCTAGTTTGGAAGTTAACTACTTGATTAAACTCTGTAATAAGTACAAGAAAATACTAGACAAAGATGAACGTGATGCTACACTTTGTGGAAGTTGCAATCAACACCAGGTAGATTGGGATCCCCAGCAAGCCACATGAATGAGTTTTTGTAGGTGTTAGACAGCGGCGGCGGAAGTAGTTGATATGAGGGGGGGCTGGGCTGACCCAGACTTATTTCTATAGTTTGGTAAGGTGAGACCAAAAAAAAAAAAAAAAAAAAAAAAAAGGTCGCAACCAACTGACAAGAGCTTTCCACCTCACCAGCTACCATTCCTAGCTGATAAAAATCCTTTCATAGCTCGCTACACACTGACTACTTTATTAGAGTGACTGCTCTATTAGAGTATCTCGATCTTTATCACGGTTTTCAGCCCCACTCCAAGAAAGATAATTTCGGTGTGATATCATTCTGAGGGGGGGCTTTAGCCCCCTATAGCCCCCCCTTTCCGCCGCCTATGGTGTTAGACATTTATCAAAATACATTACATAGTTCACTAACATATTGAACACCATGGTCAGGTGGTCTATAAAATTATAAGATGTTTGTTGTTTTGTAAAGTAACCTTGCTTCACAGCTATAGTTATTCACAATATCTACTTCTTCACAAGTGTGTTTCTACATGCTATAAATACTCCTCCACCTGCCTGTCCTTCCGAAACACATTGTATTCATTAGGAAATATTTTACTAGATGAAATGTTGGCTGTTATGATTAAAACAATAATGTTGGGGGTTATTGTGCCAATGCCTGCATATATAGCTTTATTAGGATCTATAGCTGACATATAAACTTCCTCTTCCCTGAGGACTATTGTATCTATTCACTAAGAAGAGATGTTGTGTTTGCATGATATTAAGGTGTTTATTTTGTTTTTAATTGTATTCCTGTTGTTTGCCTCGTAGTCCTAGTAGTTTCATTGTTTTTGTAATGCCGTGTGTTACTGTATGTATGTGTTTGTGGGGAGTACGTTTGTAGGCTTGTCCTTTTGTACAACCCAATCTTTTGGCAAAATTGACAATAAATAAATAACAAACAAATAATCACCCTGTGGAGAGTTCAGCTACAAACAAGCCACCTGTAGAGTGCATAGAGTTCAGCTACAAACAAATCACGAGTACAGCATGGTTTAAACAAGATATTATCAAGAAAAGCAGTTTGTGCCACAATCCTTCTCAATCATTAATAGGTCAGATCTGTTATCCACATTTGAAAAAAATTACAACACCAGATACCACATGGGGTTGTGAATATGAAGCAGTTGCAAGAATGGCATATACTGAGATGATGAAACCCATGCAGTGCATGCACACAAATTTTCAGTACAGAAGTAGTGGCCAAGTAGTTAGCACAGAATATCCATACATTGGCGCCAGTCCTGATGGAATGGTAGTGTGATTGCTGTGGATGTGGGGTACTGGAAATCAAATTCCCTTACTGTGTTATGCACCTATCAATGTTAAGCCCCACTACCCCCCTCCCGGGCTTACTAGGGGATTAGTGGGGGATTTTGACCTGATTTGATCTGAAACTCTGCCCCACTAGTGGGGCATTTGACCGCTCGAAATTTTAGGCGTTTGTTTTAACTTGCAAGCTAAATGAATTGACCTGTTTCCTAAAGTGCCTAACAGCCATACTACATGGAGATTTGACCACTAGTCGTTCCCCCATGGGTGGAGAATTTGATTTTTCAAAAAGTCAAATCCCCACCATTTCCCCCACTACGCCCGGGAGGGGGTAGGTGGGGGATAACATTGATAGGTGCATTAGAGAGAGTACTCCAGATGAAGCATCCTAACTAGATAATGGACTTTCTGACTTCAAATTCTTTTATGTACTAACATCATGTATATGCAGCATCAAATTGTTCTGCAGATTTTGTAATGACATACGTACATAATAACATAACAAGAGTTGGATTCTTAATAATATGAACTACATGTATGCGTATACACACTAGCCAACTTCCTTGTTGCTTCAACATCATGGGGAAAGTTGTGAGCAGCCCTTCCTAAATGATGGAATATGAATTGTTGCCTTCTGGTCAGTTACATCTTCAGCAATATCAAATCCCCAATCAGCTAGAACGGAAGCAGTTCATTTAAAAATCCAGAGTGGACTGATAAAAACTTGTAACCAGGTGAAATGAAGGTTGTTATACCCTGTGGTAACATCACAATGATTACCTTAGCTGTATTTGCATGTTTGTATTGAGACCATGTATATAGTCATCATCTGATACAATTTTGTTGTCAGAGAAAAATTGTGATCATCTGTCTGCACAAGAGGTCCAAGTTAAATATAAACTCAGCAAATAATGCACAGTTTTACACATGTTGGCCAGCTATATATGGTCTTTTAGGTTGTCTAGTTCCCAGATCACCTTCTTCTTTTAATCTGTGTGGGAGCAGGCCCCAGGCAAGACACTCCAGCATGGCCTGTAAAAGTGATACAATCAAAAGGGGCAGAATGTGCTATTTTTTGCAATCGCATACACCGCATTGCAAGAAGTATGACTATTCTACATTAACAATCAAACATGATGTCATTTCACTTTGTCCATACATGCTCCCTGTGAGGCCTATACAGCACAAAGAACAATTCATTTCTTGTCCACCTCTCTTTTAACGTTACAACATTAAACCAAACAATTTATTTAAGTTTCGATATCGCAAAAATCAATAAACATTTGTCAAACAACAATAAATATTATCGAATAACAAAGTTGATGTGGCTAAGTGACAGATCCTCTTCTGGTAGTTTTCTGAAGATCACTTTTTATTTTCCACTTCATCAATTCCATGCATGATACAGCATCCTCCTTGCTGTCATGTCCCCCATCTGTGGAGTAAGTGATTGTAATACTAACAGTAGGGTTGATGACAATGATGATAATGGATCAACAGTCATGCATGATGTGGATACTACATGGTAAGACTCGTAACATGTAATGCTGAGTGGTATTGACGTTTCATGAATTGTACAGTATTGTTAACTTAATACTGTAGATTTACGTTTTGGTATATCCTTAGTTTGATGCCTTATGGTTCTAGATAAGGACAAAGTAGTAATTTCAAACTGCTAATGAAAGGATTATGCTGGAAAGCTTAATACAGTGTACAGTGCTCCCTTGATTTTCTGAACCTATTATCTGGTTATCCGAACAGTAGAAATTGATTGTTTTATTAGAGTATTTCATCGTATGTTCTACTAGAACAGGGCTCTGTATCCCTAGGGCACTGCAATATACTCATACCAAGGTATTTAATAAAGCCACTATATACCAATTGGTTTGATTATCAGAACTTTTGATTATCTGAACATGTCTTGGTCCTCAGGGGGTCATACAATCAAGGGAGCACTGTAATCCTGGCAATACATATCCACTCATATCATATTTGACCGGTTAATAGTCGCAGCTACTATAACTTTCAGCAAGGAAAACCCTGCAGCTACTATGCGAAGGCCAAGGGTGGGTACTATGGGCTTGTGTGGCAGCAGCCCACAGCAGTCACAAATGACAGAACTTGTTTAATCATTCTTAAACTATCATTCCTTTAAACTTCTCTCAAAAACACTATTTACTGGCTAAACAACTCCTTTGCCCGGTTTCTGCTTCAAACATATCTTATCAACACTTGCATCAATATTCAGATACAAGCTGTGGCTCCTACCCGAGGGTGGCTTTTGTGACACTATTCTAGGCTGTGGAGCGGCTACAATCTAGGGGCAGTTATTATGCACATGTTGCTGTTAGACCTTCAGTGCTGGTCACTGTAAAGCGCTAATAATAATAATAATAATAAAAGCCACATCTATTAACCAGTCAAATATGGTATGTACTGTAAAAATATATTTCTTCACAAAAGCACGATATTTTTTAACAATTAAAATACTTGTGTTGTAAAATACATGGTATTCAAAAAATTTGGATGGTAACAAAAACAGATGCCATGATTTTAACTAAAATATTGCTGGTACCAATATTGGCAGTCCCCGTAACTAGGGAGGGAGAGAGATGACTGAGTGTACAAGAAAGCTACCAAAGATTGTGAAGTCATCAAAATACAGTTACTGTACATAAAAGCATATCCACTCATACGAAGGCTTTATTAAACTTGCCAGAAATGCATATTAATATTTTATAACAACCAATACATAGATTTCTTTGAATAACCCCAGGAAATTTATACATTTAAGTACAAATATCACAGATATTTTATACAGTAGTTTAACTTACCAACTTCATCTTGTATGATCTTATGTATGAATTCAGCTGTGATGGTACGAAGTGCTCTTTTGTAAGGCAGTCCCAAACGATGAGGGAACACAATAGCAGTGTCAACTACTCGACTGTGAATAATCTAAAGGGGAAAAATTATGTGTAGATGAACAACATAACAACGGTTCATACAAATACAATACACATGTGAAATATGTGGAGAACCAGTCATAGTAGAGGGAGCGTGTTTGTTATGTAAATATAAACAGCCATTTAACTATAAACAGAGCTCAGTTATTCACTCTAATAGAATATTCATCTGTTGACAAATAACTCCAATTGAGCAGTCACTTTGGTGTTTGCATAACTGACAGTCAGACAGTCGCACCGTACATGATAGAACATTGTAGAGGATAAAACTTCTATATACTTTTTTTTTTATTAAGACACAAGTGCTGAAGGTCCCTGGTCCTACAGCCCATACTGTAATTGTGAAACAGTTTTCCTCTTTACAGAACTGACACTTCACAGAAACTATACTTGACTATACTTTTAATGATAGCAAATCACTCTCAAGACTGTGACCAAGCAGGATGGTATCCTCATAGAACAGGTTGAGCAAATCCTGCTGGACATCTTGTAGTCTAGTAGTGACTGCAATGAAATCCTGAGCAGTCAACCCGCTAAACCTGTAGTGTGGTAACATGGTTACATAAGTATATACTAATATGTTTACGTATTTAGTGTGTCTGTGCAAGTGTGTGCACATGTATCTCAGCAACAGTCAAACAGTTGGAGTATTTGGTAATTGCAAGATCCACAGTAGTACAAATGCAGTCACTGTTGTTTTATGTACAGCAAAAAACTATAGTAATGGAGACCCAGTGTCAACTAGGTGAGCAAATTTCAACTGTCCACAATGGGTGAAATTCAGGTTACATTTACAGTACAGGAAATACTATCTCTGCTCTAAGAGGACAACTTTTAGCCCTTGACTACAGTACACAAGTGGCCCAGTGTTGCACTAGGTTGTCCATTTCGAATAAATTCATTACAAACATTTTAGATTTCTTTGAAACATATATATCATACATATGTAGAACAAGTTTATATACATACATCATACACACATACTTTGTGTTATAATCCACTATGGGATAGTCAGGTTTGACCAGTTTCTCATACACACTTTCATTATTAGTTCCCACCACAGACACTCTAGTCAACTCCAGTCCAGCAGTAGTGTAACACTAAATACAGTAAGATGAACAATAGGTACTCACACACACAGCCCCATGTACAGTACGTTATAGTTAAAGCACCGCCATGCGTGTGTACGAAAAATATAACATGAGGGGGCATATCGAGAGGCTAATACAGCACAAGGCAAAGCCAAGTGCTGTATTTGCCTCAAGACACCCCCCGAGTGCTGTATTTTTCATACACACAAGCATAGGTGGTGCTGAAAGTGTTATATTGTACTTGTTGGTTGTCTGGCTTGGAGAGATTTTCTTTAGTACTCAAACCGCTGCAATTTTCAATGACCAGGATATCAGTAAGTGTTTATATAATCTATTTCTAGTTGTAGAATGAACTAATAGGATTACGTAATTAGGCTAGTTTTAGCGATTTACAATGTTACGTACATGATCAATCATGCTGTCTTAGTGGAGTTGTGTTTAAATAGCTTTGTGATCAGACGATCAGTAAGTGTTTATACAATCTATTTCTAGCCATAGGATGAACTGGTAGAGTTAGTTTGGCTGGTTTTAGCGATTTAGTGTTGTTTTTGTAACATTCCGCAAATAAATTCTCCACATAACTGTACTGTATTTGCCCAATTAGCTGCATAATTGTTCTGTATGACTTATACAGTACAGTTATGCAGCTGATAAGTACTGTATGAACAACACACTACGCAGCATGATTTTGATCCTTCCACGCAAAGTACAATATAGTAGATTAATAATACAAACAGTGTTCATCATTCACTACAACACAAATGTATCAACACACACACGCATGCACGCACGCACGCACGCACACATACACACACACACACACACACACACACACACACAAACATTTCATACCATCTCACAGTCTAGGGCATACACACATGGTGTGTAGTTCCTCTCACCAGGGTGTTTACCAGTTTGTACATAACCTGACTCCAGAGGAGGTTTTTCCCCTTTAGTGACATGCATCTGTTAAGGAGACAAATGGAGCACATACAGCATTAATGAAATGTGTATAATACACACATACTTATATACCATATAAACATACACACGTACACTGTACGTAATATGTGACCTAATTTTAGAAAACCATCAATGTAAGTACATGAATAGATTGTGAGACATTGTACATTATTTTAAACTTTTTAATCCGGTATAAAATGGGAAGGCCAAAAGCTATGAGTCAGAAATTTTCACTACGAATGCAGCCAACCATAGTGTTTAACTTAGTCCATAGCAAGTTATGCAACTACTGAATAACCAAAATTTAAAGCAACTTTTTCATGACTGTATCTGTAACGCAAGTACAGGATTGTGGGCAATTGGTACGTCAATAGAAAGTCATGATGGAGTCTTTAGCTTTAATATACAGTACAACTCATCTTTGCCATTCAAAATGAAATAAGTACACATAGAAAAAAAATGTCTCTAGCCTGCATGTTCCAGCTGGCCAGGGGCATTTCAAAGTGCCATAGTGTTCCCAGTCGCTCACACATCTCTAGAAATCCACCAGCCTGAACAAATCAGTGGCATGGCTGTGGTGTGAATGTGCAGTGCATTGGCCAGGAGACACACTAGTTCATCAGAGGTGAAGTTTGTTGGACACACATAAATTTTCACGTGACAAAATTTCATGGTAGCTCTACTAACCATAATAACAGTGAAAAGTACATACTGCAAAATTTTCCAGGTATACGGTATTCACCTTTCTTACCTTAGCAATTTGACAACCAGATGATCCTCTGTTACCTTGACAACAAGGATAGTATGAAATCACTCCCTCCCCGTACTCTATAGCAAAGTAAAGACAACATGTAATGCATGTAGAGTTAGTACATTCACGTGTACACATACATGTATGTATAAACAGTCCATAAATATCCAGCTAAGCACACGTGCACGCACATATAATACACACCACATATATACAAAAGCAAAGCCTTCTGCTGCCATATAAATAGTCATGCCTACCAGTGACTAGGCAACCTGTGCACTACTTAAGAGTCAGTGTCAGCAAATTCTAGTGGGAGCAAAACTAGTACGCTGCAGAAGGTTGTACTATGCCTCACAGGTGAAAGTGTGGACACCCAAAATTCCACCTGAACCTTCACGCATTAGCTTCCCCAGTTACTAAAACACCACATGCACGCACGCACGCACGCACGCACGCACGCACGCACGCACGCACGCACGCATGCACCCAAGCACACACACATGCCAAACACACACGTACGTGTATCACATGTGTACATGTGACACATGCTGAACAGTGTACTAGTACAGGTCCATACATACGTACTGTACCTCTCTTTTTCTGTAGCCTCTTAGTATGATAAAAACAATCCTCAATACTCTGGTAGCTGCCACTGTTGTAGATGATGAATGGTTTACCACACCGACAACAAGTGTGCCTTTGAGCTATACATAGGCACACACACACACACACATGCAGTAACCACAGTGTAATGATAGTTTACTGAGTCACAATTTCCAAATCAAATTTCTAGAGGTAGTACACTGTACCACCACTAAATATTCTAAGACAAAGTGGATCCTCACTAATCCGAACAGCTCTATTCTCAAATCTGTTCAGACTAGTAAAACTTTCAATTACTCTAATAAAAATTACTGGAGCTCAGATTGGTGAAGATCCACAGTAATTTCCACCTCCTTTCCAAGGGAAGGGAGTGTAAAAATAAATTGTCTGATACTGGACTGATAGTGTAGGTCTGTCACTAACATACAGATATTAAGTATGTGCAAGTCAAAAAATACTGAAGTACACACTACACACACACCATTGGGTCCTACTGGTTTGATATCGCTACTATTGTCATCAGGTTTCCTCATAATGGACGCCACTCCGGGATCACTAGTTGGTCTAGGATAGCCATTCTCCACTAGTTGTTCCTCTGTCAACAGGTAGGAGTGCATGTACTGTACAAATATCTCATCTGTAGTAAAACATTATGCACGTAGTATTTGTATACCCACATGCATATGTACATTACATTACATTACATTTCAGAGTGTGTGCGTGCGTGTGTGTGCACGCACTCGCGTGCATGTGCACACACGCGCGTGCATGCAAGCAAGCGTGTTTGTTTATCAATTGTGCATGTGTGCGTGCGTGCGTGTGTGCACACATCACATCAATACACACATCGTCATACTCACCAGTTAGCACAACTTCCTTCTTCTTTAGTATACTATAGTTAGGCAATGTGATCGTACGTGGTTTACTAAGAGACGGAGCAGGAGCTTGCTTAACACCGGTCTTGTTCTTAGTAGACACTTGAGATTGTGAACCATAAAACTGTGAGGATGTCATCATAGGGCCACTGGCTACCTTACTAGATGGAGACTCAGTAGTTGATGGAGCAGATGACAGTTTGGGTGAAACAGAAATCTGCCTGACAATTTTAGCTTTATCAGAAATACTTTTTTGCTTTACAGCAGTACCTGAAGGAGTTACAGATTTAAAAAGATGTTTTGATGCCAAAGAAATTCTGTTCGTTGGATGTGTTGTAGATACGTGATTATCACCTTTTGATTTTACTTTAGCATATCCCTTATCAATCAGTTTCTGTACATGTAAACTAGTTGGTTTGGTCTTTACAGTGTTATCAGATGTGCCCGTGGTGTCAATTGCTTTTTCATGTGGCAGGTCATCACTGTGTGAAACTGTGTTTGAAGAGTGACCTACTGTGAGCCTGATTCCTTGTTGCTTTCTAAGTGTCGAACTTTGCTTCAGCTTGCTTTTCTTTGCCATCATTTTACGATCTATTTTCTGCAAAGCTGAATCAAATGACGTTTTAGAGGCAGTACTCTTGTTAGGATTATCATCACCAGATGGTGAGATGGTATCTAAACTGAGATTCTTATGGTCATCACTGGAATGTGGATTAGATTTCTGGTGCGTCTCCATGTTGACCGATGTCTTAAATATTTCATCCAAATAGTATGTACCAACTGGAGGCTTCGTCTCGTATGTCTTCACTTTAGTTCTCTCCTTCGCTGCATGTACCATAACATTACTGGCTGCAGTTGGTGATGTGGTTTCACTTGATCTTTTCATGGAATGAGTTGTGGATGATTTCTTAGTAACATGTGGAGGTCTAGAAATGACTTGTTCTTTACTGGCTTGTTCCCTCAGTCTCTTTAGTGCTATACTGGATAAGTTCATGTACAACATCTTATTGTTGGCCTTCTTAAACAATGACTGCTCATCCTCCATTCCCTAACAACATACACAACAACTTAACGTAACATGTACTATATATGTACATGTATGTACATACCCACTTTCCCAATACAGTAAATTGATACACACATTAAATGCACTGTATTGTTCAAGAATTGGAAATACTATGGAATTACTAATGCATGCAAAACTGTACATTGTGTATGGAATAATGTTTGCAATACACACCTTCTTATATGCCTTCTCTTCAGATAAAAATTTCAGATACTCATCGATAAAGCTATCAAGAAAATTCTGTCTTACAGCAGTCGGGATGCGAGCATTAACTGACACCAACAATCTTGGCCTCTTGGGAGGAGGTGGTGCCGCTACCTTGATAATGAGACCAGCAAGGTTAAAGATGCTTTCACACACTGAAACAGTGTGTACAGTATAAGGAAGTACGTACCATGACAAATACATACACAAAATTAATGTGTGCACACGTACTAAGTAATACTGACAGACGTACTATACAATGCACATACTGTAACATCCACACTACTGGTGTCACTGAGATGGTGGGCCTTGCGTTTCTTTCCAGCATAGATAGAGGTCGGATCATTAAGAACTGGATTCTAATATAATAGAACACAATCTTGTGACAAGGAAAGCACAGCAGACAGAGCTACATTCCTATAAATACTCACATCAGTTTAGTGACACAATATAACTACATGGTGCACCATGCTACTACATGTATGCACACTCTATTCACTATTACCCATAAGCCCATTTTTTAAAATTCAGATATCACTAGAAATCAATCATCTTGTTTAAGATCTGTTTCAGGGCTAGCTCACAAAGCTGTGAAACAAGCATTAGTTACAAGTTTACAAAAATTACTTATGTATATGTCTATTCTATTAGAGTATTTTGTCACAGGTACTCTAAACACTAAATCAAAGGGCTTTGAACAAATTCAACAAATTTATTTATCTGAACACTTTCGTGATGGAACTACTATAGCACACACTGAGGTGTTAGGATATTTGAGGTCACACATGCTGTCTGAATAGTAAGACTTACTCCAGTTGATGTGGTCTTGATCTTTGGTCTACCAGCTGTTACCCCATGCCTCATTAACTGTAATAGTAACATAGAAAATGATATATTCATAACAGTACATGCACACATACTGCTAACAAATTGATAATACTACACAGTTGTATAAACTGTCAGTAAACATGTTGTGTAAATGAATTGATGCATGTGTAAGTACACTTGTATCATGCTAAAACAAGTTTCATGTGCAAAGCATGCGAACCAAAATTCTTGTGAGAGGGGTACACTTTATTGTGAACGTGTATCACATACAATGTGATACAATGGGACCAACCAAAGAATACAAACTGAAGATTAAAACATGTATAAGGTCCCAATAAGTTGTATGTCCTGTGTGTACACTAATACACTGTTGAAATGATGACAATACTAACTGTGTATAAAAGGACATACGGTACTTCATTTCATTCACAATCACAATAACATCTTACACAGAGTTGGGGAAGTTACCTTTTCAAAGTAATATATTACATATTACATAATACTTTCTAGACAATGAAATATATTACAGTTACATATTACTTAAAATAAAATGTAACTTAATAATATTACATATTAAGTTACTTGTGAAATGTAACTTAATATTATTAGCTGTAAATATTAAAGTTACTGAGTGCAAGTAACTTCATGTACTTTAGTATTATGAATTAAATTAACACTTCAGCATATATGCATGCAAACCACATGTTTTCACACAGACGGTGAGCATTAATAGCAATGGTCTATGTGGTCACGTGGTACGCATCAGTCCAATGGACCGGGAAGCATCCTTTAATATAGGTGAAAGGTTAATGGATTGAGGTAATGGATCACTGAGTAGTTTAATGGATAGTAAATAGCAGTATAAAAGCCATTTGTAATGCATTACTGGCTCATAGTATTATATCGCACTGATCGCTACTCATTACCTTGCTCGTTGCTGATCGCTACTCATTGCCTTGCTCGTTACGTAATATTATTACTTTGTTCGTTACTAGTAACAAGTTAATAGTTTCTAAAAGTAACTTAAGTTATATTACATGCATTTTGCAATGTAGCGTGTTATATTACTTCAACATATTATTATATTACGTAACGTGTTACCCCATCTCTGATCTTACACATGTGATGCTTGTCTGTACATCACTTCACATACCCCTGTAATACCAACAACATACAGCACAAGCACTTCTAAAACCTAAGAATTTCCCAGAACACTGCCATTTACACAAAACATACAGGAATACCAGCTGTAGACACGAACTGTATTTTTGCTACTTACAACACACAATACCTCAGCATTGCCATGAGCCTGACGCTTGTTCTTCATACCAATGTTTTCATAAGATAGCTTCACAGCCTGAAATAAAATAGGTTGCTAGAGATAAATACACTACGTATAGTGTTCAAAAGTTGAAAGTACATAGGAGTGCACCCACCTATGAACTTAGCAGTATGTCAATTCATACTGTAATTTGATCTACTATTGTCTATAGTCTACACAACATTATCAACTATTGTGAAGTGTCTTATCTTACAAACTTTATAGCAACAGTGCATAATTTGTGATCACATGGTGACACTTAAATGCACAAAGAGGTCACATGAGACATTAAAAAATACTATGGGTTGATAGAGCATCACAATACCTCGCACACGGAAGCACGGCAGAGTTCAAAGCGAAACCTCATTATAACAGACACTTCATATTTACTGTTATAAGAAGGTTGTCTTTCTTCAGAGATAAAACAGAGTTCTATAGGAATCTCAGAAACTGTCCTTTATAGAGAATGTACAGTATTCTTGTCCTTTACCACTGTAGTACACACAACCTTGCAATGTATTATCATGTTTACATGTCAGCATAAATATGGCACTTGTAACTACAGTTTCTATATAAATTATAACTGCTTCACTTTTCTTATACAGTAGGTGCACTGTAGATACTGCAGTTATGCCAACATACACACAATGTTTACTCATACATTATGTACAATTGATGATACACACATACAGGTTGTACACTTACAGGAACATGAGGTAACTCAATTGACTGAGCTGTGATCCTCCTGAACTCTTCCTCAGTTCTCCTCTGTTCCATCTCACTACCTACTAGTTCCATATCACCACTAATATCATCGTAGTCGTCTTCTCCTCCACTGGATCCAAACAGCTCATCAAACACTTGACTACTATCATCAGTTGTATCATAAGACATACTGTCATCATATACTGGCTCCTGATAATCACGGGGTTTATCATCATCATCATCATCTGGAATAACACTGGGAACTGTTCTGACATCTTGTGGCTTTGTTGTATGTGTGGTTGATGGTAATTCTTGATTACCTAACTTCTTTTCATACAATGTGTCTCTATGTGAATCAGTAGTAGTACCAATCCTAAATTTTTGAGGAGAAGAGGTAACTTCAACTTTTTGCTTGCTGGAAACTTTAACATCATCAGTTATAGAATGTTTTACTACTCCATGTTGTAGTTTGCTCTCGTCACTAGTAGCGCTGGATGGAATATCATCCACAGTAATATCAGTACTCTGAGAACTGGTAGGATCCGAGGGCAGATTAGTAGCAGGATGAGCATCAACATGCTCTGATACATGCTGTTGTTGTTCTAATGTACCACTGCTAGTTCTATCAGTGTCATCACCACAAGGTGCTGGTTTGGCTGTTTTGTTGGGTAGTGCGGTTGTAGCAGCTTCACTCTTAGGAGGTGTTGTTGGTTTTGTAGTTGACTCCAACTGGTGACTGGACTCTAAATTATTGGCTGACTTTTGTTCACTGTTTTTATGTTTGGCTGCTTCAAGTCTCTTTATCAATAAGGATGAGGTATTTGGTGGCCTTGTGGGCTGCTTAGGACGTTGAACTATTGTAAACAACATACATTAATTATACAATCTTGTCCTTTATAGTACGCACAAAAATAGTCACTGTTATAACATGAAATTGTGACATTATTCATGTCTAAATTTGGTTTATACAGGTCTAGTGTTTCACACTATCTATAATGAATATCAACTATAGACAATAGTGTCTGCTACTGTGTAGAGGGAAACTTTAGCAGGGATAAGTCTGGCAACAACCATCTAAATTGCATTTGGCAAACAATTTCAGGCTCAACCTTCAGCTATTAAATCAACAATTTCAGGTGCAATGAGTTAATTGGCAGGTTAAATTTGGACAAATTTGTAGTGATCGATTCACTAAACTTGGTGAAGTATCTCTCTATACAGTAGTTCAGACTGCCAATTACAATTTCTTTATATCACATGAAAAGAGCCAATCAGATACATATAAAGAATCCGCTAGCCTATCATTGGTTGGTCACACGAGTGCCATTCATAGTATGACTGACAACCGACATCAAAACTTCTGTACAGCCTGAAACTATTCACGGTGACAATTAAACACCTGGTAAATTACCTCTAAAGAGCAAAGAATCTGCAACACTGACATACACTTAGCCAGGTGTTTTATTATCATCATAACTGTTCATGGCACATAAGAAACAAGTCAGCTGGGTGAATCCAACTACTATCAGTAAGCATTGTGTGCATGCAGCAAAGAACAGCCTGGCGGCGCCACACACACACACACACACACACACACCCACTCGCACGCAAACACACACACACACACACACACACACCCACTCGCACGCAAACACACACACACAAAGCTAAAATCTTGAGGTACATGTAAATCAAGTACTAATCAATCCAGTGGAAAAATATGAAATCAACATTCACAATTACACACAAAAGTTGGTCTAACAATAGTTCATCTTAGAATGCTAGTTCAAATTCATTCCGTATGATAACACTATAATATACAGTTTACTCACACAGTACAGATTGATGAAACATTATGCAATTCATGACACAAATAGAAATTTAACACATATTTTACACATTTTGCTTCACAGTGGTCCAATTTTTGTGCTTGCAAATTTGTTTCCACGCCCAGCACAATGCAACACGTGCTGGATGGACTACTAAGAGAATTTAAATTATTCTAACCCGTACCGTCTTCGCAAGAGATCTATAACTCCTTCGCACACTGTATACACACAAACACACCATGTCAATGTACTGTACACACCACACACACTCGTACTAGATTGTTAACCTTTTAACTTAGCGTGCTTGTAGTGACAGTAGGGTCGATAACACGATCCTTCCTTGAAGAACGGACACTCGACTCCCCTGAAATACCCGGCAGTCGGGAACATTGCGAAATGGTGATGTTTAATTAGGAGAACATTATTGTAATTCTCCGTGCACGCACAGTAATTTCTGGAATTCCCCTCTTTGGCTGGTGAGTGGATGGGTGTGCAAGAAAGAATCATCGGAAAGAAGCCAATTCCAAGTTAGTACGCTATATACTTGCATAGTAAAATACACAAGTCTTTTTTTTTCCCAAAATGATAACATACACTACATAATGTATACGCCAAAAAAGAAAATTAAAATAATCCTACTGCTGCTATATGTGCCCAATACAATGTTCACACAAAGTTAATGTTCAGCTACTTGTGATCACAACTGGATGCACTTGTTTACTTGCACATCATGCTGACAGATCGGAAAGTGTTCCTCGTCTCATTGATACTAATAGCCATCCCATTGTTATGCACTTCTGTGTTGAACTCAGCCATATTCCATTGTAGGTGTGACAGCAAGTTTGACCCGGAAGGCAGCATCACAGTAGTTTCACAAGCAGCTGTTAACATCTGACCATCCCTCTTACGCCATGCTACAAACGTGTCAAAAATAACCCTATTAGGGCTGAATGGCCTAATGGTATCGACAATAGGCTCTGTGGAGTCTAGGTCAATATTGGGTGGCATTGCTCCATCAACAATATGGTAATCACAGGTGATCATGTTGTCTTCATGAATAACCTTCTGCACTGTCTTCATCCATGCAGTACCCCCATTAGGGTGGCCAAACAAGATCGTACGGTCAAACTCATATCCGTTAACATTCTTGTAAAGCTCCACGGTGTTATCCTGGTTCTTCCCAATAGTGGGGATACTGATGAATGGTACTAGTATTTGTATTGGGAAGGGAAGTTGACCTGTGGTAGAGTCCAGGTATAGATCTGCCTTGCCTTCATATGGGGTGCCATTTCCATTTCCCTCCAGTTTGAAGGTAACACCATTGACTGTGCCATACACATTATACTTGTGCTGGGTCTTTGCTGGGATGACATTTTTACTGGAACGATGATGTGATGACATCTTAGATCTTTGTGTTTCTGCCACAGGATAGTAGTTGGTTCGTGAAGGAATAAGCTTGGCTGGTTACTTAGTCACTCTAAAATTGCTTGCTTTTATACTAGCTAGGCTGAAAATTTCAGCACTGTGTATCATTTGGTTAATTACTGTCTCTAATCATTAAGAAAATTCAGAGCTTAAGGTTTGCTATCCTGGCTACCTGAATTATTTTAAAGTGCACGGTTGCACAATGCCCCATGGCATTATTTTAACAATAGAATTTATTGCACATACGTATAGGTAGCAATGTGCATGTATTGTAGTTTTAGTCACACATCTCTAGCACATGCTACAACTGGTACGTATGCTCAAATGCAAGTAATTCTTAAAAAGATAAAGACATTTCAAAACATAATTACCCATTTACAATAACGAAGGTATGCACATTTTACTGATGTACCATATTTATCTGTACTGGTGATAAATACTGTTAAGAGTCAGTTAAATTATATAATAAGCCTAGCCTTCTTGCAGGTCCCCAGTGAGATAGGTATATTGCATAGAAGGGATCATGAAAGTTAGAATTTTTCTGTCCAAAATATCACCCAAAATTGGCTTCACTTTTCTTTCATAACATTGGTTGGCATAATAAAACTGAAAAATACCTTCAGAGCAACCCATACACTTTCAATTTAGCTCAGTTTTCTATTAACTGACTGACTAACTAACTGATGCCTTCAGCCATGCATAACTCAACTATGGTTAAGGCTACAAGTGTGATTTCTTCAGTGATTTGGCCTGAGATGTGCCTTTTTTTTCAACTGGCACCACAGCAGCTGCATCATGGATTTACCTTTGTTCTTCTATTTGTCCCTACTGCCACATAGGTGTTGATTCAGAATAATGCATCGTGGACCTGGCTTCAGTGCTGGCTATGTAATTTTCATGGTGACAATTGACTGCAGAGGCACTTTTCATACTGTTCTTTGCTTGTAATGTTGTATGACAGGTACAATTATTCAGTAGAATTTTCTACAGCCAGACTACTAACTAACTAACTGATGGCTTCAGACCAACAACTCAGTAATGGCAGTACTGGTCGTACACAAACCAGCAGTAACACTAAGATAAAATGGTGGTACCCGACTGCTAAATGAAGGCAGCTTACTTTAATTAAAATTGCTTGCGTTGTAATGCAACCACTCACTGGTGTACATCAGTTTAGTTTTATCTCTGTAAAGAGATATGTGTACTGCGCTGCAAAGGTATCATCTGGAACTTCTTTGATCTGAGGTGTATACATGTTCAATAAACGTATAAGTTTGCTGATGTCTATATAACTCTGTCAGCTGTTCTACTTAATTGTTCTTATCTAACAGACTAGATTTCATCACTTCATAATTGATGGTTTTCTCTCATCATTTAGTCAATCAATAGAGAAATTGTTTTATTTAACTGAGATTTCGTAAAACACACCAGACAAGCGATCATGGCTTTGCCTTGAAGGCATGTTTGGGCTTGATTGTATCCAAACAATACACAAAGGTACTATACAGGTAATACCAAAATAATTTTTGCCGTTTTTTACACAAATCATTGTTCCTCATATCTACAGATACAATGACAATAATATAAGACAAACTAGTGCTCTACCAATATAGAAATAATACCTACCAATTGCAATCCAACATTAAAGCTAAAGGATCTATGTTAGTACTGATAATTGCTATACAATTTTGCGCTTGCTTGTTCATGGTTATGGCTATATTATTATACTACCTGTATTTATTTGGATAGCGTTTATAACAAAGTAAATCAGTCCTTCTGCATCCCCACCCCTTTCCTTCCTCCTTAATTGTGTAAATAATGGAACTATACACAATTACTGCACAGAGTACACAGTATCTTGTTTAGAAACAACGTAGTTGCTAAAATAATTAAAACCCACAATCAATGCTTTCACATGGCTCCATAAAAGCAATGCTGAATCTTTTAAACATCATCCAGTAAATGCGATAGTTGTGTATGATTTAATTTTTGGAAAAGTCCTTAGTTAAACAACTATGGATCTTTAATGAAAATCATTCTAAAAAGCCATGGATCTTTGTGTGCAGTGAAACACTTAGTAGCCTTAAGCTAAGTTACCATTATAAAAAGTCCTGACAAAGTGGCAGAACTAAACTGAGAATGTAGTAACAATACACTTGTAGTAATCCTGAAATTTTAAAATGTACTTGCTATTATTTTATGTGTGAATCAACTGTGTTATACATTGTAGGAAAGCAAACTGTTTATGGCACAGCATAACAACATACCCTTATGCTTATGGCTATTCTTACAAAATGACCAAGGCACTCATTGTAGATATTAAAAATTAACTAAAAGAAAATGAAAATACATTTTAGCAGACATTTTGTCAGATCGTAGTGGTATTCAGACAAACAAATTCCAATGATTAGAAATTGTCTGGTACTTGACTGTAATTTCAGCCAGCTCTTGTATTTTTTGTGTAACGTATTACTAATTCTAGTGGAGTCTCATATTGGTTTAATATGTTTGCACGCATGTACCATTAAGCGAATAGTATGCGCTCACCACTTTGGTAATACCTGTCGTGATCATCTACGTGGTAAATGTGTACTTTGGCACTTAGTGTGTGTTCTGCTGGAATAGGAATAATTGTACTGAACATTGAATGGATTTACTAATGCAAACAGACAGACACACTGACACACAAGCATATACGTCCTTGGTTCACTTTGCTACTCAATGCTAAAGGTGATGGGGTATTACATGCATAACCCACATACTAGCTATAATTGCAATTAGGGCTGAGCGATTGTGCTACTTTCACTATTGTAGGATGTAACATATCATGATTATGATAACTATCACAATGTTGTAACTCAGCATCACGTATGCACAACTTTGTATGAATTTTAATACTTGGGGAAATTGTGTACAATTGTTCGATACAATTAAGCCATAGGCAGTTACAGTTTAATACAAACAGCGTAATTAATAAAAGTAATATCCTTAGAATTCAATGGTTTAGTTTTAAACCACCTATACCCTAGTAAGATTTATTCGCACAATGAACTTGTTTTCCGAATTACGTTCTTCCACAAAAGGATGTGCCACCATTTTAATATACGTTTACACAACATCACAACTATTTGTAATACTTATCAACATCACAATATTCAGAGACAATCATGATTAATCCCACAATTGATATAATCTCCCAGCCCTATTTTATAGAGCAATATATGATTTACATAGTTACACTTTCAAATAGGATTCAAGACCCTATATACATGTAGTTGTTGAACATCCTTCGACCTTACCTAAGTTTGTATATATGCTGATAGAGTTTCATTGTGGGTCTCAAGATAATTTCAGTAGCGAGTGTGATGTTTAGTTCGCAAAAAGCTCCATGCATTATTATAAAGTAAAAATTCTGTGACTATACCATGTATAAAATTCTGTGACATGGGTCTGGCCAAACCCATTGCTCACAGACATGATCATACCTGTACAAATGCACATTACTCTATTCTGCATTTCCTTCAGTCTCTGTAGTGATTGACTATCTACAAAGTGCTATTTTGAACCAAGGTCATTTCTCAAATAATAAATAAATAGCAGAACATCTTGTGAAGAAATGATGGTCCCATGTGACCCACTCTGGGGTATTTCCAGATATCTCTAAGTTTGATATCTAACTCATATATTTAATGGATCTACTTGAAACTTTGCCATATTTTATTGTACTATGCAACAGCTTCAAGCTCAAGTTTGTGCCACTTGTCTTGCCAGCTCAGGTTGTAATCACGATCAAACACCTACGTAGCTGTATTGCATATCGGTAAGCTACACAATTAATTATTCTTATAGAACATAGTGGATCCGTGATAGAAACGCATGCACGGTCACGTCCTACTCAATCACTTGATTGTGTTTGTCATTTGTCAATGGAAAATGTTTAGTTCAGAGAGGATATGGTTTTCAATGTTAAATAAGCAACATGATTCTGTATGATTCTTGCAGAATCATGTTGCCTATTTAATATTGAATCATGATTCATGTTCTTTGGTGCAGAATCATGATTCTGCATGCATACACCAAGGACCATTTTTGCAGACTTCTTACAATGTAGCTGTACTGTACATAGCATGCACTTCAATAATCTTACAAAAAATATAACCACATTTTTATATAATAGTGACATATCATACAGTACTATAGTACTGTATAGTAGGGACCACAAAGCAGTAGGCATGGCCCATGAAAGAATATCACCCAAAAAAACAGCCACAATTTCCCCTGACAATGATGAGGCAGTATTGGTTACGTAAAACTAAGCCCAAACAAGCTTTCAGATCGACCTGAAACACTTCCAACAAGTTGCTATGGAATTTTAAAAATAATTTATTTAACGGAATTTTCTACTGCTGACTGAGTAAGTAAGTGACTGACTGACTGATGCCTTCAGACAAGCGTAACTCGATAACGGCTAAGGCTACGGGCTTGATGTTTTCACTGTTCGACGTTGCTTTGGCCCGACAGGTGCCTTTTGGCATACCGCAGTACGTACAATGCATTCTTAATGGATTTACCAGTGTCCTCCTTTGTGTCCCATTCATCTTTGCTGACAGTGAAAAGTGTCGATTTGGTGATAGCACGTGATGGCTTCCCTTGGCATAACGGAAATCATTCATATTTTTCATAGTGGCTATTTTGATAGCAGAGGTGCTTGTCAAACAGTTCTTGATTCGTACTGTTGTGTAATGGGTTGAACATAGCCAACAATGAAGCATAATGGATACTTCACTTTTCAGACGATAATTGATATAACTGGGGAGTGGCACAATTTCTTTCGGAATGCGTCTCGGTGTGTAGAGGTACTTTTTGAACAGTTCTTGATTCGAAAATGCTGCGCAACGGGTTGATCATAGCTGACAACGGAGCGTAATGGATACTTCACTTTTCAGATAATAATTGGGGCGCATGGTGCTGTTTCACATGCAGTATGCGTGGGTTCACCAGTCATAATAATTATTTACAAAATAAAGTTAACAAACAAGAACACAGAAAAATTAGGAATTTTCAACTAGAGTAGGGACAATAGCACATCAATAAAAAGTACTGAAACAAGCTGGAGTAGTGCACGATATTAAATCACAGTAAAGTAATAAAAAGTGTTATATCCCTACTGTGCTCAAGATACCATATATAATGGAAATGCACAGTAGGGATATAACACTTCTTATTGTTTTACTGTGATTTAATATCGTGCACTACTCCAGCTTGTTCCAGTACCTTTTATCGATGTGCTATGGTCCCTACTCTAGTTGAAAATTCCTAATTTTTCTGTGTACTTGTCATATTATAAAACATGACAGTGGTGCTATTTGATTACTCTGACAAGCATATCACTGATGAATGTAAATACTGTACAATATAATCAGGTATTTAAACTAATTACGTAAATCATAATTATACTTGTCATTATGCATGCACACTGCATTTATAACTTATAAACTTGTTCAAGTGTACGCTGTCTTTAAACATACTGTACATATATACTGGATCAATCTGTTGTTGGGCACTGCTAGTTTATCTTGATATAGCATATACTAATGCTCTTTTTTTTACTCTTAAAAAATCAGGAAGCTGACTTTACAGCTGTGCTATTGAACATAATAATAATACAGACATGCATCTGTTTAGTAGAATCATCAGCAGAATATCCTAGATGTAATGACACCATTAGCTGGTTGGGCAGCAGTACCAGACATTGTGCTACCCACGCCTCACCAACCTCTCTCCCAACCAGTGTGATTTTAAGAACATCGTGTGAAAATTAGTATAACCGAGATGATAAATAAACTTAAATGGACTGAACAGACTAACCATCGCTACTTCAGCTCTGACTCTACTAATCTATACACCTACTTCATTACTACTACCAGGGGGAACCAGTTTAAAATGTTCAAGCAACATTCAAGATTATTACCCAGATCAAAATTACTTTATGAACAGAGTGATTAATGATTGGAACAGTTTACCTACATCTGTTGTAGAAAGTACTTCAATTAACACTCTTAAATCACTGTTAGATAATTATTTATTAGATTTTAGGTTTACTTTTGTATAGTGTTAATGTATTGATCCGTTTGATTGGGTATACAGGCTTTGCCTTTACCTGTATTTAATCATAATCATAATCACAAATACTATTAGCATACAAATGATGTACAAGACTTATCATTTTACCAAATTGTAGATCTAAAACTAGCTGACTGATTATAATATTATGTTTAACCATTGAATTAGTCTACCAAAGGTCATGACTACAAACTGACAGTGCCACTGCACTTTCAAGGATAGATTCAAACAAGTTTAGTTACTTTTCAAATACCATAACATTATGGAACAAACTATACCCAATGAAATTGCATGTCAATGCTACACACCTCCTGTACTACAATTAATGTGTTTCAGGTACTGACTCAACTATAAATCAACTTTGCCTGGCCTACTGAATGCTTAGGAAACTTCACAGTAAAAAACAAACTAGTGAATGTCACTACTAAATGTAGTGAACGTAACTACTAATGTCTGCCACAATATTCACTATTTTTGTGTAGTGACGTTCACTACTAAGTTTGTAGTGAATGTCACTACATTGACTATGCCAAGTAGTGACATTCACTACAAAAAGTAGTGAATGTCACTACTAAAAGTAGTGAGTATTGTGGCAGAACAATTCACTACTAATTTTTTTACAGTGTTTCTAGCTATAGCAAAAAAAAATAGCCTGAGGGTAAGTGTAACTATAGTTAATTTTCATAGCTAGTTGACTTTAATTACAATGAAAAAAGCGAAATTGTGGTACTCTTGAACTATGTGCTCATGACGGCTGTAAACAGTAGTAATGCACCTATAAATGTCATGCCCCACCACTCCACCCCCGGGAATGGATTTGACAAAAGTCTCATGTCAAATTCCACAGTGCTGGGGCTAAGAAGCTTGTCAAAATCCCACTATGTCCCCACCTCGATTTGATTTAGCTAGCTAGCTAGCTCATTAAAATCAAGTTAATGTTTTGTCAAACTGCCGCCGTCGAAAGCCCCAGGGTGGGGCAAGATGTAGATTACAAAAAAAAATAAAAAATCTAGATGACAAATCCCCAGTAAGTGTATGGGGATCCCCAGGGTTGGGGTGGGGCTTGACATTGATAGGTATGTAACATTACACACTTGTGCTTATATACAGGGAATTAACGTCACTGACTCAATAAGTAAACAATGTTACATCATCACGCAAACTGCTTGTTTTCACTGGAACTCAAATCCCCAGAGGGTTTGCACGTAATTGCGTCAGCATAATGCAGGCCTGGCCATGATGACTTCAACCGGATGTATGTTTTATTTATTTAATATTTAACTGAATACACATTCCTGGAACTCGAAATAGGAAAAAACATGATGCCAGAGCAACTCTCGATCCGGCAAATTCTAAGGGGGGGGTGTATGGAGCCATCGGTATAGCCATGCATGAGAAACTAATTATAAGCTGAGTTTAAAAAATCTTGGGGAATAGTTGCTGTAGCTATGATTTTGAGCCATTTTGAAATTACTGCAGCTTATATAGTTATGCAGACCCCCCTGAAATTCTAGCGGGAGTAGCTACTTAGTTTGCAGTACATCTCAGTTGCTAATACATAAAAGAGGATTTTTGACTTGGCTGCTACCATTTCTATTTCTTCATCAAGAAGAATTTTCAATTGCCCTGAATGGTCTGAAGATGCTTGAATGTTGTCAACTCTATTATTTATTGTAATTACATTTTTGTGTGTGTGTTGCTGTAACTAGTTTTTTCCCTTGCCACACCCACTTGTGGGCATTCTTTGTGGTAGTGTGTGTCCGAGGACTCACTCACTCACTTAATTAGCTATAGTTGTTTTTGTACATTGTCTTTTTTTTTGTTCATTACCAATGATGGTTTCTCACTCTTAATGTACCGTTATACGAAAAAAATAGTGGCAAAATACAAACACTGTGTATATGTAGGTGCTGTGGAAATTGCTTATTAAACCTTTGCTCATACTGCATGAAGAAATACTTCTTAGTTTTTCAGTACAGTGGAACCTCTCTTATTCAGACTGACACCATGCACTGTTGTCTGGACAGCCCAAATTAGTCATGTGGCTTGTAGTCTTGATCATTAATAAAGTTTGGGTTGGCACACATGAAACTAAAGGGTTGCTGTGTACCTGTTAGGACTAAGGTGTCTTGTTTATTCTACTATTTGTCAACTACTACTTGGTTGCTACATTTGTACAGCCCACATGCAGGAGTGACCAGCATAAATGCTCTGAAGTGATTTGCTCCTCTGCCCACTGAAATTGTATAATAGCATTCACTACATAGCAATAACAACATTTATTTACTTGTATTTAAGTCAGTTACTTTGCACATTGGCATGCATTCTTTAGATTATACAGATATTTCTGAGATATGGTCAGTGGTCAGACTGCCCAGATAACAGTGGTTCCACTAAAACTGATTTTGAGCTTAACATAACACTTTAGGAATCTTTGACATCACTTGTTCAAATATTTATAACATGCATGCATGCTGTACGTTGCATAATTCCCACAAACTAAACTACCATACACATAGTGATTATATCATTCATAATGATGTAACACTGGTTATTATGTTATACTACACTTAGCATAGCATTCTTTGAAATTATGAAAGTATAGTGGGTATATTAATGCATGCATTTTACTGAGTGCACACACACACACACACACACACAAACACACTTCTAACCTATAGGGTGACTTGTTAGGTGGCTGAACTCTCTACAGGGTGACTTGAAACATAGCTGTAGCTACTCCACTATACAGAATGACTTATAATGTAGCTGAACTCTCTACAGGGTGAATTGTAATGTAGCAAAGTATAATTGCTGCCATACTCTGTGTATGTGTGTGTGTATGCATGTAGTGTAATGGGGTGTGTTACTGTACCAGTATATGTATCCCTCCTAGAGGAGACTGAGTGTGGCATTGACTAGACATTGGGTGGCCTGCAGTTTGAATCCTGGGGTAGGAGGGTTCTTTTTTTCACTTCTTTGCCCCTTTTCTGTTTCATCTTATTGTTATCTAGGTTAAGTAATCATTTAAAGTCTCCAAGTCATGTTAGGTTAGGTAATCCTAAGGCTGCAGCACATGTTGCTGTCAGACCTTCGGTGCTGGTCACTGTAAAGTGCTAATAATAATAATATGTATCATGTGTATGCATGTATGTGAGTGTGTGTGTTTAGATATACTAACCGCAAGTACCTGGGGTTAGTATATTTATGGTGTACTTGCAGTAGAGAGTTCAGGTACAAACAAGTCACCAAGTTAAAAGTAACCCTGAAGTAAGTTATAAGGCATCCTGTAAGCTCAGCTACATCCTATGGAGAGTTCAGCTACATTACAAGAAACCCTAGCCTGCATGTAGATACCGGAGTTCAGCTACATTCTTGTACAGAGTTTAGTTCCATAACAATAGCACAATTGTAATATATTAAAAATAAAAGTCATCAAATTAAAAGTATTCTTAACAAAGAAAAAACAAGTAAAAAAGAAGACCCAAAAAAATCAGGCTGGCTTTGGGGATTGCAATTACACTGAAGTATCAATCCAAAACAGCCAAGCTGTGCAAAAGAATGCAGCCTTTAAAAATGGTAATTTCTTCACCACAACATTTGATTTCAAAACTTTGGCGTACTACACCCTTTTTCACGGCTGGGCTGTTTTGGTACATGTGGCTGTTTGGTATATACTTGGATTATAATAATTAACAGTACTTAGAAATGATATCTCCTTCTGGGCAATAACTGTCAATTGGATTTCTATGAATACGTACTTACATATGGCTTACATAGTTTATAGATGATTTTAATACACCTGAAGTTACATCATGTAGTGGCTAGTCATTTTGTATAAAAGCATGCATGGCTGGGCTGTGTGTCAACATTCTAAATTCAGAAAGAGAAAATGATGTTCTTTCAACTACTTGTGGTGCTTGCTAGCGGTCTACTGTGCTTATTACAACAATGCCAGGGTCAGGTCAATGCCAATTATTTCAATTACACTTCTTGTAAAGAGATCCTTACCAAGTTCCCGAATACACCTTCTGGTTTATTTATACTGAAAAACTCTACCGAGGAGGTCTACTGTGATATGGAGAACAGACATTGTGGCAGTCAAGGGTGGACCAGAGTGGCTTATGTCAACATGTCCTATGAGACGTCATCCTGTCCTGGAGACCTGCAACTTCACCAAACTCCGATGCGTTATTGTGGTGGAATGCCACTGCAGTGTGCTAAAGCTAATTTCTCTACTCTTGGAATAACTTATAGCCAAGTGTGTGGTAGAATGATAGGCTATCAAATAGGAAATCCTAATGCATTTTCCCCCTATGTAAATGAACAAATAAGACTTGATCATGTTTTAGACGGAGTACTCGTCAGCTATGGAGAGAAGAGGGAACACATTTGAGCTTATGTGGCTGGTTGGCAAAGAGTGCCAACAACAGCTAGAAAGAGCACTTGTCCTTGTGCTTCTTCCGAGTATAATGGCGTAGTTCCAGCGTTCATAGGAAATGATTATTACTGTGACAGTGGAGTTGATGATAGGCCAGTTGCAGGAAGGTTTTACCCAGACCCATTGTGGATTGGAGAAGGATGCAGACCTCCTAACTTCTGCTGTTCTTCAGCAAGCATGTCATAGTTCTGCAAGATACTAGCTGATCCTACTGATGACAATATTGAGATATACAATTGTAATAATGACTTGGAGGAAGATGTAGGCTTGCAACTGATAGAACTTTATGTACGCTGATTACTTCATAGTATAGCATTTGCTAACAAACTATAATGGTAGCTAACATGTTGTGCATGCACATTTTGTACGATGTAGAACTATCGTGTGTTTTAGTACATAATTATACATAGTGTTTCTTGAGCTATATTTTCTAAATTTCTGCAAGGTTATCATATGATGGGGAGGTTCCTTCACCTCTCATTAAACATAGAGTTGTTGTAGTTAGCATACTAAACACTAATACAGACATGCTGTCTACAATACATGGTAGTAAATCATGTGGCCAACAAACTGCAAAGTACACTCCTCAGTGAAACACATACATGGCCACTGTATATAGTGAGCATATACACATGTATATAAGAAAGTTTTGCACTCTTAGCCACCTAAACTGTATATAAACTTAGCAGGCTAAGTATAGATTTCTTTGATTTTGCATGAAGTGCTGTATTGGAGCAATAGTGTTTCATTGAAAGCATTACTTAAATTGCACAAAATTTGTCTTAGTGGAACAGATAAGCACTGGAGCAGATACCTACTACAGAAGTATTTAAACCCCTTGGAACCTGCTACCTGATATTTGACACTTTCAGTGACTCTAGACAAAATGGAGTGCAAATAAGTGGCCATGGATTAAAGCAAAAAGTATTTGTACGTATGAAGCTAGAAACCTAATAAACACTTAACCACTGTATTCATTCAAACAGTCTTGAAATTATATAGAGTAAATATTATCTAATCAAAAACAGCCAAGCTGTAAAAAAAGGTGCGGCCCCCAAAAAGGCCATGGTGAAAAAAGATGTGAAATCCAAGGTGGCGGCCAAGAAATGGCTGTGATGGTAGGTTAATGGTTACATTTTAATAACAACAATTCAGGTGAATTTGGTGCCAAGACCAAGCGGCACAAAATTCACCTGAATTGTTGTTATTAAAATGTAACCATTAACCTACCATCACAGCCATTTCTTGGCCGCCACCTTAGATTTCACATCTTTTTTCACCATGGCCTTTTTGGGGGCCGCACCTTTTTTTACAGCTTGGCTGTTTTTGATTAGATATCACTTCTTTTTGTATTTGTATACTGCAAAGCCGGCCTATGGCTGGCTTTGGGGCTTTTTTAACCCATGTGTTTTTTTTCTTTAACACAGGAAGAAGAAAAGAACTTAAAGAAGAATTTTAGTACTTCAATTATTTTTGATTTTATTAGTAATTATACAAATTATATACATATATTTATTACATGCCCATTATTCCCCACAGGATTTTTTTTGCAGCTGATGTCTCTACTGGGTGACTTGAAATGTAGCTGAACTATATACAGGATGGTTTCTTTGTAGCTGAACTCTCTACAAGGTAACCTCTTCTAGCTGATCTCTCTACAGGGTATTTTGTTTCTAGCTGAACTCTCTACAGGTGATTTGTTTGCAGCTAAACTCTCTACATGGTGGTGTCTTTGTAGCCGAACTCTCTACATGATGGTTTCTTTGTAGCTGAACTCTCTATAAGGTGACTTCGTCTAGCTGAACTCTCTACAGGGTGATTTTTTTGTAGCTGAACTCTCTGCAGAGTGATTTGTTTGCAACTGAACTCTCTACATGATGGTTTCTTTGTAACTGAACACTCTACAAGGTGACTTCTTCTAGCTGATCTTTCTACAGGGTGAATTGTTGTAGCTGAACTATCTACAAGGTAACTTCTTCTAGCTGATCTCTATACAGGGTGATTTGTTTGTAGTTGAATTCTGTACAGGTGGTTTCTTTGTAGCTGAACTCTGTACATGATGGTTTCTTTGTAGCTAAACTCTTTACAAGGTGACTTCTTCTAGCTGATCTTTCTACTGGGTGATTTGTTTGCAGCTGAACTCTCTACATGGTGGTTTCTTTGTTGCTGAACTCTCTACAAGGTGAATTCTTCTACCTGATCTCTCTACAGGGTGATTTGTTTGTAACTGAACTCTGTACAAGTGTGTTTTTGTGGGTGATCTCACTGCAGGTTGATTTGTTTGTAGCTGAACTCACTAAAGGGTGATTTTGCTTGTACTTGCATTGTATCTAGTTTCTAGCTGATCTCTCTACAGGGTGATTTGTTTGTAGCTGATCTCTCTACAAGTTGATTTGTGTGTAGCTGATCTCTCTGCAGGTTGATTAATTTGCGCCGATCTCTCTACAAGGTAATTTGTTTGTAGCTGAACTGTCTATAAAGTGATTTATTTGTAGCTGATCTCTCTGCAGGTTGATTTGTTTTAGCTGAACTCTCTACAGGGTGATATACTTGTAGCTGAACTCCTTACATTGTGTCTAGTTTCTAGCTGATCTCTCTACAGGGTGATTTGTTTGTAGCTGATCTCTCTACAAGTTGATTTGTGTGTAGCTGATCTTTCAACTGGTTGATTTGTTTGTAGCCGATCTCTCTACAGGGTAATTTGTTTGTAGCTGAACTCTGTACAAGGTGCTTTTTTGTAGGTGATCTCACTGCAGGTTGATTTGTTTGTAGCTGAACTTACTAAAGGGTGATTTGCTTGTAGCTGAACTCCTTACATTGTGTCTAGTTTCTGGCTGATCTCTCTACAGAGTGATTTGTTTGTAGCTGAACTCTCTATAAGGTGATTTGTTTGCAGCTGAACTCTCTACATGGTGGTTTCTTTGTTGCTGAACTCTCTACAGGGTGTTTTGCTTGTAGCTGAACTCTCTGCAGGGTGATTTGTTTCTAGCTTATCTCTCTACAGGTTGATTTGTGTGTAACTGATCTCTCTACAAGCTGATTTGTTTGTAGCTGAATTCTCTGCAAAGTGTTTTGTTTGTAGCTGACCTCTCTTCAGGGTGATTGTTTATAGTTGATCTCTCTACAGGGTGATTTTTTTGTAGCTGACCTCTCTTCAGGGTGATTTATTTCTAGCTGATCTCTCTACAGGGTGATTTTTTGTAGCTGACCTCTCTTCAGGGTGATTTGTTTCTAGCTGATTGCTCTGCAGGTTGATTTGCTTGTAGATGAACTCTCTACAGGGTAACTTGCTTGTAGCTGAACTCCTTACTTTGTGTCTAGTTTGTAGCTGATCTCTCTACAGGGTGATTTGTTTGTAGCTGATCTCTCTACAAGTTGATTGTGTGTAGCTGATCTCTCTGCAGGGTGATTTGTTTGTAGCCGATCTCTGTACAAGGTAATTTGTTTGTAGCTGAACTATCTATAAGGTGATTTGTATGTAGCTAATCTCTCTGCAGATTGATTTGTTTTAGCTGAACTCTGATTTGTTTTTAGCTTATCTCTGTACAGGTTGATTTGTGTGTAACTGATCTCTCTACAAGCTGATTTGTTTGTAGCTGATCACTCTGCAGGTTGATTTGTTTCTAGATGATCTCTCTACAAGTTGATTTGTTTGTTGCTGATCGCTCTAAAGGTTGATTTGTTTGTAGCTGAACTCTCTGCAAAATGTTTTGTTTGTAGTTGATCTCTCTACAAGGTGATTTTTTGTAGCTGACCTCTCTTCAGGGTGATTTGTTTCTAGCTGATATCTCTACAGGGTGATTTTTTGTAGCTGACCTCTCTTCAGGGTGATTTGTTTCTAGCTAATCGCTCTACAGGGTGATTTGTTTGTAGCTGAACTCCTTACATTGTGTCTAGTTTCTAGCTGATCTCTCTACAGGGTGATTTGTTTGTAGCTGATCTCTCTACAAGTTGAATTGTGTGTAGCTGATCTCTCTGCAGGTTGATTTGTTTGTAGCCGATCTCTCTACAAGGTAATTTATTTGTAGCTGAACTGTCTAAAAGGTGATTTGTTTGTAGCTGATCTCTCTGCAGGTTGATTTGTTTGTAGCCGATCTCTCTATAGGGTAATTTGTTTGTAGCTGAACTCTCTATAAGGCAATTTGTTTGTAGTTGATCTCTCTGCAGGTTGATTTGTTTTAGCTGAACTCTCTACAGGCTGATTTGTTTGTAGCCGATCTCTCTACAGGGTACTTTGTTTGTAGCTGAACTCTCTACAAGTTGATTTGTGTGTAGCTGATCTCTCTGCAGGTTGATTTGTTTGTAGCCGATCTCTCTACAGGGCAATTTGTTTGTAGCTGATCTCTCTACAGGGTGATTTGTTTGTAATTGATCTCTCTACAAGTTGATTTTTGTGTAGCTGATCTCTCTGCAGGTTGATTTGTTTGTAGCCAATCTCTCTATAGGGTAATTTGTTTGTAGCTGAACTCTCTATAAGGCAATTTGTTTGTAGTTGATCTCTCTGCAGGTTGATTTGTTTTAGCTGAACTCTCTACAGGCTGATTTGTTTGTAGCCGATCTCTCTACAGGGTAATTTGTTTGTAGCTGAACTCTCTACAAGTTGATTTGTGTGTAGCTGATCTCTCTGCAGGTTGATTTGTTTGTAGCCGATCTCTCTACAGGGCAATTTGTTTCTAGCTGATCTCTCTACAGGTAGATTTGTGTTGATTTGTTCATTGCTGATCGCTCTAAAGGTTGATTTGTTGCAGTTGAACACCCTGCAAAGTGTTTTGTTTGTAGCTGATCACTCTAAAGGGTAATTTGTTTGTAGCTGAACTCTCTCCACAGTGACTTGTGTGTAGCTGAATTCTGTGTAACTGAATTCTCTAGAGAGTGACTTAATTGTAGCTGAATTCTCTACACAGTGCATGACTTGTTTATAGCTGAACTTTCTTCAGTGTGACTTGTAATGTTCAGAATCTCTATAGTGATATATTTGCTTAACTCTCCTCATGGTGACTGTCTTCTTGCTGAACTGTCTATAAGATTAACTGTTTGCAGCTGAACTCCCTACAGAATAACTTGTGATGTAATAAAATTCTATAATGGAGTAAATAAATTAGCCGAATGCTCTATTAGGGTGACTGTTCTATTAGAGTATCTCGATCTCGCATTTGCTACACGGAGTTGGCTTTCAAATCATAACTCAGTGGTTTGTAATCCGATTCTTCTGTACTACTGCAAGGACTTTCTATGAAGATTATTCCAGCTATACACCGATTTTCAGCTCATTGCTCTAAGCGGTTTGCCTAGTAGGCGTGAAAACTAATACTTTTTTATTCATAAAAATCGATCGCGTAATTGTGACACAGGTTGGGTTTTGTGTCATATCTCCGTGGTCTTTATCTCGATTCCTTTCAAACCACCAAAAGGCACTCCTACGATGGTTACTCCATCTACATAGCAATTTTCAACTCATTCCATGAAGCGGTTTACCCTGTAGGCGTGACAACAAATCGATCTTGTTTTACGCGAATAATCGGTCATAACTCCTGAACCATTCATCGGATTTGTACCAAATTTGATGCTAGGATTCGCATTTGGACTCCCTTTCTGTGTGCCAAATTGCAAGGCGATCGGAGTACGCGTTTGCTTGTTATAGCAATTTTTGCAAGTGTGCGAAAAGACGAAGAAGAAGAAGAAAAAAACGAAGAAAAAAAACGAAACTTTGGCAGCTCGTATCTCGGAAATGGCTGGAGCGATTTTCTTCAAATTTGGAATGTAGACTCCCTTGGCTGGCGGGCAACTGTGTAGCAAATTTGGTTCCAATCAGATAAGTGATCACCGAGATACAAAGGTGTTAAAATGACGTTTTCGTTCTTCCTGTCAATATACTCACGGTGTGGCGCGCCGGCTTCTTGGGCCGCACGACACACTACCGTGTGTCTTGATACAGTACACAGTGTAATGCCATATGTACTGTAACTCACTTCTTCCAGAGACAAGGTGTGAAGGTATGACTTATATGCATCTCAAATCAAAGTAGGAGGAATGATGGCTCAGATGAAGATCATTTCTAAGTGGCCACTGTTAATATGATGGGCAGTTAGCTAGTTACTGCACAAATCAAAGCGAGCTCCTATAGGGTATGCTAATACTAGTGTAAAAATAAGTAAAAATTTTTAAAATGGGAAATATGTATTATAGAAAGAGCTAAAAAAAGAACGAGCTCAAGTCAGCATGGTAAGGCTTTCTAAAACTACAATGGAGCATGTCAGATGCTAACACATACACTTCACAGATTTCTATTCAGACTCAGTGGCTATTATGGTACATACCCTGTCTGATGCATATATCATTGGATAAGCAGAATAGCTTAAAAAAGTACTGAGATTATTCCATGCTGTATGTTGCTTGCTGAGTACAACACATGTAGCAGCTGTCTTTGCTGCCATGTCTTAAAGTTATAAAGAAGCATTCTCAGTACTTATCTGCTCCTGATTATCTTTTAACCATGTCCATGCATTGAGCCTGAGTAAGTATATATCCATGTGTGAAAGTGATAGTGTTTGATATCATGTACTCAATTAAAGGTTTAACATGCTGAGTTTTTTTGTACAATATCTGTTAGCTACTATAGTATGTACACGTTGAGCTGAATCCTCAAAAACATTTAATTAATAACTCAAGGATGCAATTACACATGATTTTGAAATTTGGCTCATTTGTATATAGTACTGCTTGACCTGCTAAAAATATTTCAAAATCAAATGTTTGACATAATATTTATGGCCAATTAAAATTTTCACAATACATTTCCAATGGGGAAGCCATATAACCACAGTGTCCATTACAGTAATTTCCCGAACTTTTAATGGAGCCAAACCATACATGTCTGTTGTTGACACCTTTGCTATCATCTGGTTGGCTGAAATGTTAACTAGTCTCTTGAGAAAATATTCACTTTTAATTTCTAACTGTTTTTCAGGATTCAGCTCAATGTGAACTTTTTTTTTGATTACATATATGGTAGTGACGCATGCATGGTATTAAAGACAACCCTGCTGAATCTCTAAATTTAATTTCAGAGGGTGATTTCCTGAAACTCCTTGGAAACCCTCCGGAAGAACCCGTCTCTGCCCAGAGGTGTGCCTAGGATTTTTCAAAGGGGGTTTCCACTGGAAAATAGATGCAGGATGCAAGGGTCTGGAGGCACAGCCCCCAGACACTGATGACAATTAAATTTTATGGATTGTCAAAAGCCAGTAGTCTGATTGTTACATAATGAATTAATATACATAAAACATATATGGTTAATTTTAGTTACTCAACTGACCTATATAATTATTTGCCTGATCACACACACACACACACACACACACACACACACACACACACACACACACACACACACACACACACACACACACACACACACACACACACACACACACACACACACACACACACACACACACACACACACACACACACACACACACACACACACACACACACACACACACACACACACACACACACACACACACACACACACACACACACACACACACACACACACACACACACACACACACACACACACACACACACACCTTGTATCATTGACATAGCAACTGTAGTAATACATAATAATGATATTGTGTTATAATGATATTGAAGTAAAACACCATGTATAATATACCTACGTAGTTAGCTAGCTAACAGATTAACTACAGAGTATACCTAGTATATCGAGAGCTGTGGTAATCAGTGACAGTGATGAATACTCGTGGAGTTCAGTTAAGAACCTAAAGTAGCCTTATGTGCATTGCAAAAAATAATCTTGGAAGTCTAATGGTATATTCGGCTGCAGATGCAAGTTTTCATAAGCATATATAGGTATATAATTTTAAGTGGCAATTGCATGCAGTGACTGTTCTATTAGAGTATTCACTGACTGCTCCATTAGAGTATCTCGATCTTATGTAACTATTCTTGGGGAGGGGATGATTTGCTTGTAAACAAAAATATAACATGAGTATAGCATACTATAGCTACATCAATGTGCACTACTACAATGGCAGATTCATGCAATGGGAGGGGGCACAGACAACAGCAGCACTATGGCCTGGGCTTTTCTTGCTACTGACACTTTCAGTATAGTTAGGGGTTTTCTGAAACTCCTGGAAACCCCTCTGCACACCCCTGCTGCCCCAGGAACCAAACACATCATTTAAGTATGGAAAATGATATGCAGCACATAGTGAGCACCAGCATGCAGTACAGCACAATTTATAGTAACATAAAACTTATATTCACTTCTCAGCTATAGTGAAAGATCTACAGAGAGGGTATAATCCCTCTTGGAAGTTTTTCTAAGACTATAAAATCATGTATATACCAAAAGGCACTATTATGAATCTTATGATGATTAACCATTTATAATGCACACACCAATTACCAAACGTGTTTAAAATTATAATTATGCAGGCAAGTATCCACAACACTGTGAATAAAAGTCAAGTGATAAATGACGATCTCACTTTCTACATATTGTAGTTATCCTAGTTTCCCTTATATGTTCATACAGTGAAACCTCTCCAATCCAACACCTCTAACTGCACTCCAGAATACAGCTATAATCTGACAGAAGTTAAAATTTTCTTTGGCTTATGATTTTCTCGTCCAAATGAGCATTGGATTATGAGGTTTCATTGTATGTGGCTTAATTATATCACCTAGTTTTCAGCTATATCTGACTATTCTGCCTTTATTATATGTACAAAGCTAACTAGAATAGTACATAAAATTTAATCATGTCTGTATTTAGTTAGTCCACTCATTGCAACTATAGCGCCATGCGCATGAAAAACTATCGGCAAGTATTATTATTATTAACACTCTACAGTAACCAACACTGAAGGTCTGACAGCAACTTGTGCTGCAGCCTTAGGATTACCTAACCTAATTACAGGGACTTAGACTTCAATGACTTATAGCTAATAAGGTGTTGCATTATATGATAGTGGCATCATTGATGCATCAACCACAACTGTCCACAAGTTGAAGTGAAAAGAAATGGGATGCAAAAATGAATTCATGATGCAAAGCTTGTAAGCACTGAATCACCAATTAAGAGGCATATAACTTAATAAACACACATCTGTACAATTCAACTAACATTTACGCAATATCTGGGTAACATCACACCATACAACAGCTAGCTACAAATACAAAATAACATATAGCAAAATGTAATGGATAAAAAATATTATCCTTGTTGTTATATTAAGCAACATAGATCGTCACACAATTTAAGTAAAGTGTGCTTCACTGTCAGCTGGATCCTTTTCAGTGATAGAAGCACAATCATCTTTAGTAGTATGTTCTACTTGTAAGAAATCCTTTGGTTGTCGATAATCTGAATAGTATGATGTAGCTTGAGTTCTGTCATTCTTTATTTCTGTGTAGATTGGATTGCTTTGTTCATAATCCTTTGATTCAGGTATAACAGCACTATTAGCAGTGAATTCGCAATAATCGTTGTTGTGCCATACCCTAAAATTGTACAAAGAATGATCACAGCCACTCAAAATATATAAAGTATATAAATGTACATAAGGATTATTCCACTATATGTTTACCAAAATACACATTCATGAGAAATGGCTGCATCTTCTATCTCTTCACACAGCTTGTTGAGTTTGAATTTAATGACTAATGGATTTCGTGCATAGCCTGCCTGCATGCATGCCTGACCATCTTGAAGTGTGATCAGGCATATGAAAGACCAAGACTTTGTACTTGACTGGCAGCTATTTAAAACAATTATATGGAGACTCGTTAATGGTGTGATGGCCAAGCAGTTTGAGTGCTCAAGATAGGAAGACTATTAATGCAGAATAGTAATGCAGAATATTAATGCCTCAGTATGGTTTCCTTGCTTGAAGAAAACAACAATAAGAAGATGAAACACACGCATACCTTACTTATGTGTTTTGTGGTACAAAATGCATGGTTTGGATTCATATGGTGTGGAAGGCAAAATTATCTTGCATTTTAAAATAAAATTATATTGGTGCATTTAGGAGTGCTTTCAAAGTTTTAAAATGCTACATTTGACTTTGACTACTCTAAGATTCCATGCTTCATTGCATTGAGCATTAGAATGATGATTTTTAATGGTAGAATTATAGAGGGTGTTATTTCTCTTTAGGGATCATATGCTAATAACTTGAGCTCATGGACAACTTTTTAAAAAATAAAAGCATTGATACTTGTGGAGTGTGACTGTGGCCAGAAAGGCAGGCAGGCCAAAAATTGGATTGTGACAGTTTTGTAAATAATGATATTCAATATTGGCAGTTGCTTTATGAAAAGCAGTTATGTGGCAATAGATACAGACAGTATAGCTACTATATGAAAAGTATGTTGCATAATTAATTTGCAAATAAACAACACAAGTATTAATGAACAAATTGCTAGCTTAATTACAAGCATTACACTTAGTATTGCTAAAACTAGCCAACTATTTGCTCATTTGTACAACTAGAAATAGATCGTATATACTAACGGTCTGATGGCTGAGAACTGCAGCACTTGGGGGGGTCCTGAGACTAATACAGCACTCTCGTGTTACATTAGTTTCTCAACATGCCACGCTCCCCTCATGCTGCATGAATGTGTGGCAGTGTTTTATATATTAAGTATGGACCATCATTCTGCCTATTATGTTAGCATTATGCTTAAACTTCAATCACCTATTGCATTAAAAAATTGATGCCAGTATTCCGCCTATGTATTTCTGGTGCAAAACAAGTTGTTATCCCATACCATCATCTCTGCCAACGATGTTAACTCATACAATTACACAAGCTGGGGCTTTATTAAACAACTACATAAGGATAAATAATTTGGACTAACAGTGGTTGTTCTAATTGAGTAAATGCAATTAATGATTACTCCATTAGGATGCCTCAATGTTTCTTTACAAAAATGCATTTACTTTCAAGCACAAGTGCATTTTGCTTGTTGCTTGAGTATCATCCCATTATGGCAGCAACTTCCTTTTTGTTTTTATGTCTTCCCTGTTATTCCAGTGAAATAAATGCCTAGTATACACCCGCCATTTTGTAGAAAATTGCAAGATTCATTAAATTGACTGCAAGTGCATGTAAAAAATATTCTACAATTAAATACCTTGACCTTCTCCTTTGGATACAAATTATTCCAATCATTACCACAATGATGAGTATTGCTATAACTACAAACACTCCAGCTATAATTGCTCCAGCAATAACACCACCATCTGAGCTGTCACTGTTTGTTGACTGACCTATATCTACACAAGCTTTTGATTCAGTTGAGTCAACTTGTGTTGGACAACCAGGATCCACAGTTAAGATGGATGGAGTAACAGTAATGTTTTGCCTCAGTTTTACCCATTCATTTATGTAATTTACAACATCATCGGCATCAGTGACTGAAGCAGGGACACGTACAACTATTCTTGCTTTAAATACAACAGCATCGTCAATCTTTCCTTTTGATTCTGGACAACTAAACAACTCATTGTCAACATCAAATATACAACCACATATTGGTGATATTGCCTGCTTAAGTTCCAATTTAATATCCTCCAACTTTTGTCTTTCATCAATTTCCTGGAAACACACAGTAACATTAAACATGTTCTGTGACTGCATACTATTGACTTACTATCCATTGAGCACAACTACTGACAGGACGTAATCGTATTTGAAAGAATGCTGTATTGACTGAAACAAAATAGATATATTATTTAGTACATGGATACATGGAGTTTAACTTGTTAAACAGATATAATTGTGACCGGATTTGCAAAAAGGTACCTTTTCCACACATTTTACATAGTAGCAAACAAAATAATTGACTTTTATGCTGATTTTAGTACCAAACTGTAGCCAGATACTGTAGCTACACTCATGGAAAATTTCAGGCAAATATATGGCATGATCAAAATGTTATGAAGCCTTAAAGTTCAAAAATGGGTCAAATTTTGTGTGTGAAAAGGGTATCTTTTCACAAATCCAGTCACAATTTTTGTGTGTGTGCTAGTGTAGTAACATGCACGAGAGATTTAAGGCTAAGTACCCATATATATCATACAGTACAGTAGTACACTGTATATTAGGGACCATGAAGAACTGGGCTTTTCAAGCCAAAAATGTTGCCCTAAAACCAGTTTGAATTTCCCTTCATGACAGCTTGACAGCATTGTTAGGTACAGCCAAGTCCAACAATGTCCTCAGACCAACCCCAAACCCTTCTAAAATGCTTCTATGGAGTTTAAAGATTTCTATTTAATAGAATTTTATGCTGACTGACTGACAGACTAGTTTGATTTCTTCACTGTTCAAAGTTGCTTTCTCCCGAGATGTGCCAAATGTAGTAGATACAATACATGCATCATGGACTAGCCTCTAGCCTTTGTTCTCCTATATTTTCCAATTGTTTTCGCTGACAATGCAAGGTGTCAATTCGCGATAGCATAATGCAGCTTTCCTGTGGTTGTGTTGGATCATAGATTTATAAATCCCAGGTACCCGGGGTTTACAAATCTATGGTTGGATTATTGTCCATATTTGATTGATTCAGCATATGATTGCAGTCTTTGCAGAGATGCTTCTCATACTGTTCTTCATTTGTAACGCTGTGTAATGGGCTGAAATAGGTGAAAAACAAACCATAATGGTAGCTTTACTTTCGAGTATTAATTGAGTCTCGCGGATCATCCATATGTTTCATGGTGACTGGATTGATTGCAGAGACACTTCTACTGTTCATTGTTTGCAGTGCTGTATAACGGGCTGAACATAGCTGAAAGCAGAGCATAATGGCCACTTTACTTTTGAGTCAGTAATTGATAGCTGGGGCAAGTGTTCAGATGAAAACAGTAACTCTGGCACCATCCTTTCTTTTGATGCGGTATACGTGGGTTCACCGGTCATAATAATGTTGCAAAAAAGTAAACAAACAAGCATAAGGAAAAAGTAGGAATTTCAAGTTTGATTAGGGATCAAAAGTAGGGAAACAAGGGAGGTAACCTACACCTGCAGATACACTAGTGGACATTTAATCCCTATTTCATTCATGGGTATAGGGGATTAAATGTCCACTAGTATATATGCAGGTGTAGGTGACCTCCCTTGTTTCCCTACTTTTTTCTGTGATCCCTTTAAAATTCCTAATTTTTCGTACATACGTATGTACTGTAGGACACCTGCATCATAGTGCTAGAGGTAGTGTATACGTAGAACAGTAGGTATTAATAGGAAAGATTTATGAGCACATGCATAGTTTCCAGTGCCAGTGGAATAAAAGTCAGTCCCCTCCCAAGCCCACCCTTAGATCACTGCCACAAACCTTATGCAATCGGGAGCCACAGTTTTGTGGTTGATTATATCTCTGGTCTTAATGCATAATCATAATCATATAGGAATGTTGCGCACCTACCAAAACAACTACTGCCATTGGACAGCAGTTGACAGTCTGGTGAACAATATCAGCTTGAGACAAAGGGCTGACTGTGGTTCTATTAATTGTTTACTCACCAACATTAAATGTGGATATACTGTAATAAAGTCATAGCATTCTTACTTGTAGTTACGGAAATTGAATTAGTAGTTATCTCTCCTGTGTCAGTAAAGGCTGCAACATTGATGAAGTAATTAATACCAGACACTAGGTTGGTCAAAGTAATATCTGTATTTCTACTGATAACAGATAGTGTATTATCTTGATCAGAATAATCAATCTGCAAAAATAATGATGGTGAGTAATAACAGATAAAATAATATGTGTTATACAATGTCAACCACAGGTATTATCTATAACAGTCAAACTGTGAAAAGGGTGTGCCCCTCCCCCCTCCAAATAAGGCAAGGGTGAAAAGAGTGGTAAAATTAAAGGTGGCATCTCTGTAATGATGTTAATTTTAATGATACATTAATCATTAACAATGACTGCCATTAACACCATCGTAGCTTTCAAGACACGCGATAGTGCATAAGTGCAGCCAGTGTGGGCATGCAACAGACATTTTGTAGCAATCGTTATAATTTGCATGCGCTTTGGTCAAATTTGGAGGGTAGTAAGATCATACTAAGCACATTTAAAGCACAATTTTTGTATAGATCATTGAAGAACAAAGAAGTTATGTACGGTACTGCCCAAGTGCAACGTCGCACTTGCTCGCACACGTAACTTTGCTCAAGATTTTATAAATCGCTAATTAAGGGGCGTGGCAACTGTTTTGTTCATGATTTTTGTAAACGAAACAGCTGCCATGTAGTCTCGCGAGCAAAACAGTTGCCATGCCCCTCAATTAGCAATTTTTAAAATCTCGAGCAAAGTTGCGTGTGCAAGCGAGTGCGACATTGAGCTTGGGCGGTACCGTATATGCAACTTTGAAAATTCATAAATACAATTTTTGTCAAGCCCACACAGCAAACCACTTGAAGAAATCCTAAAGTCAGTCTGTACACAACCATAGTACATGGTTTGGAATCAAGATGATAGTCATTGAATTACAGCGAATATGCCAACCATGTGTAACAGGTGTGCGATCTAGTTTCATAAATAAAAATTCGTTGTCACACCTACTAGACATACCGCTAAAGGGAATGAGCTAAAAATTAGAATGTAAGTACTATAGAAGAGCCTTTCAGTGGTTTAGAAAAAAATGGATTAAAATCCATTGAGTTATAATGCAAGAACCAACTGTGTGTAACCAGTGCATGATCGAGATATTCGATAATGTAGTCACCCTATTAGAGCATTCAGCTACATTATAGTCATCCTATAAAACATTCAGCTATAAGCAAGTCACTTTGTAGAGAGAGAGCTTGTGTACGAACAATTCACACTGTTGAGCAACATAACATATCACCCTGTAGGCAAACTAGTCACACTATAACATTCAGCTACACAACAAATCACCCAGTAGACCATTCAGGTACATAACAAGTCACCCTGTAAAGAGTTCAGCTACATTACAAGTTACCCTGTAGAGAGTTCAGCTATATACACAACAAATCACCATGTAGAGAGTTCAACCCAAACAATTTACACTGTAGAAGATTCAGTAAACTGTAGAGAGTTAAGCTATAAACAAGTTTTGCTATAGAGATTTTAGCCCTGTAGACAGTTCAGCTATGTTACAAGACACTGTTCATCTACATAAGTCACAATGTAGAGAATTCAACCACAAACAATTCACACTGTAGCTACCTGTAGAGAGTTCTGCCACATGACATGTCACCCTGCAGTAAGTTCAGGTACACAACAAGTCATCCTGTAGCGAGTTCAGCTACGTTACAAGTCACCCCATGGGGAGTTTAGCTAAATTACATGCCACCCTGAAGAGAGTTCAGCTAAGTTACAAGTAACCTTGTAGAGAGTTACTGTAACAATACCATGTAGCTAGAGAGTGTAACAAGTCACCCTGTGGAGAATTCATCCATGAACAATCCAGTCAGGCAGTCACTATATTACCATACTGACAATTCTTGTTAATACTGTGATAGTCAACACAGAAGTCTATTATGTACTACCATGAATTGACACCTTGAATTAAAGAAAGGACGACTAAAGTAAGTCAACGATGTGTGCATTGTATGTACTATGGTATGTTGTAAGGAACTTGTCAGGCTAAAGCAACATCTAACAGTGATAAAATCAAGCCTGTAGCTTCATTGTTATTGAGTTATTAATTAGTTAGTTAGTCAGTCAGTAAGCAGACAAGTTCCACTGAGTAAAAAAATTAAAAATCATACAATCTATTGGGAGTGTTTTGGGCTCCACTGAAGACACTTTTAGGTTTGATTATACTTTACCAATACTGCCAAGGCAGTTGTGAGGCTGGTTTCTGATCAATATTCTGTTTAAAAGTGCAAACCTCCATGATCCCCATGATATTTGTATTATATTGTATAAAATTACCTGGTAATAGAGAATTGTTGCAGGTACACTGGGCGTAGTCCAGCTTAGTATAATGGTGGTTTCTTCAACTGACTCAACTGTTAGACTTAGTGGTGGAATAGGAACTAGTAGTGGAGTAATAAATACATAGAAGTTAACACGGAGGTGTAGTACCAAACTAATTATAATATTCTTGTGTACCTATAAAAGGTACAAAGTTCATTTTCTGTTACAAAAGTATCAAAACCAGTCAGAAACAGATATGATGAGGTAGTAAAACTCTTATGTGAAGAAAAAAACATGGAGCCCAGTTGGGAATTAAACGTACACATCATAATTCATTACAAGAATACTACTGCACTTGAAAGTAATAAGATGATTGCTGAGTGAACCACAATCACTCCCTTACCAACATTCACTGTAACACTATGACTATCACTTCCAATAGGGTTAGTTACACTACATGTGTATGTTCCACTATCACTTGTAGCAGCTTCACTAATGGAGTATTCAGTGTAGAACACTGCTCTTGTACTGCTATGTGTTACTGTAGTGATACTAGTGGATTGTGTTATTGGAACACCATCCTTCTTCCAGGTGAATGTGTCTGGTGGAGAACCTTCTGAAGTACAAGATAATGTTAGTGGAAAGTGAACAAAGGCATTGACAGTAGAGGGTGTAGTAGAATTAGAGATTGTTGGAGCAGCTGTGTTGAGATGTCATAATAAATATACAACATAACATAACTCACTTCTTCCAGGTAAATACACTCCAACCCTCACACTCTCATCTAGCCCATCTCTGTTCCTCGTAACACATGTATAAACACCTTCTTCATTAGTGGTGAAATTTCCACACAAACCTACATTGATCACTCCAACAAACTGTGTTATATCTGCTCCACGTGATTGTACCACAGGACCATCACATCCTCCATGAGGAATTAGTTGATTATTAAAGTGTAGTGCACTTCTTTCAGCATTGTTACTACCAGTAGGTCCCAAACCAGTAACACATCGAAACAGCACATCTGTAACAGTGTCAGATGTTCTGATATAAGAATAGTTCTCAATAATGTTGTCAGATGTGATTTCATTACTTCCAGTATTATCTACACTCCCAGTCAATCTAACTCCTAATAATTATACAAAGAATATAATAATACATAACCTGCCGAACAGAAACCTGTATAACTAGTCTGCAATTTCTTTTTAACAATTGTTGCCTACAGGGAGAAACCAATAAGCTGTTAAAGCTTCAGCAGTCTTGTGTTATAGCAGTAGCCAGTAGGTAGGAAGAACAGCAAAACAGATAAATTTGTACGGCAACTATGTATACTGATAATAAACTACAGGTCCATATTAAATCAATCATAAGTTATGAGTGTGACAGTTTATATTTTTTACTTGTTTAATGACTGGTGAACCTGTGTATACTACATCAAAGAGATCAGCACCAAGAAATATCATACACAAAATTAATATTACAGTGGAACCTCAGTTATCCGAACCCTTGGGACCAGGGGTGGTCCATAAGTATGAAAAGTATGTATCTCTGAAACTGTGTATGAATAACCTTAAAATAGCACTAAAAACATAGTAAATTTTTTTAATATCAATTAAACAGTCACTACTCTAATAGAGCAGTCATTTCTGTAGTTCAGTTAACCAAGAATCCGGATAAGTGGGGTCTGGATAACTGAGGTTCCATTGTATTTCATTATACTATACTCCTCTGCTATGCACTACAGAATAGCAAAACCACCATGTTGTTTCATTATCAGTCACTTTTTACCCTTTACAGAGCATTATGAATGAAGAACAGTACAAGAAGTGATGCTGCAAACAATTCAGTCACTGGAAATTAGAAACATATTGTTAAACATCCACTAAGTTTGTTTAAAGCATATAGGGTTGTTCTTAAGGCACTTTTGAGCCTGACTATGTCTATTGTTGATTAAGAAATGTGATAAGTGTCTTACCTGATATACGAATTGTCAATGGACTACTGGTATATTCGATTCCATTAACAGTTGCAATACAATAGATGATACCAGCATCTTCTGCAGTCAGATCATTACCAGTAATAGTTTGTGTTGTTTGACCATTAGGGAAACATTTTGGATTACCACTATTATATGCAGTATTAGTGTAACATCCTGTAGTGTCCCATCGGTATGTTGTGAGTCCAGGTATTAAATCACCATTAGCCAATGTCACCATACATGTTAGATTGACACTACCCAATACAGGATAGTCAAATGTATTAGGCTGATCATTAACTGGTGTACCAGCTGGATCACTGACTATGGTAACACCTGTAACAAATATTTGGGAAGCCTATAACACTAATTATTACCACATACATCAAATATGGTACAGAATTATATAGTTCTTGTGATCAACATTTTCCTTCCTTTTTAAATGGCTCGTTTGTACTCTCCATTGTCATTTGTATTACAAATTTTATAACACTGCCTGTCATAGTCATATATGTTGCATATACAAACAACCAATCCAGAGAATGCTGATTTATACACTTACACATATGTATCAGTGCTGAAACGAATGGCAATTTGAATAGTTGTGAACAAAACGACTGATATTCTTTAAGCATGAATAAGCACTGAAATCTTTGTTGGGCAGTAAGGTAAAGCCTGAGAGCTATTCTAAAACAGTATAATGTTACTTCATTCACAATCTCAAGCTTCTAGGTTGGCTTTATTCATTACTAGCATTGGTACCTGCCCTACGTGCAGGGACCACTTAATAATGATAACTAAGCATTAGACTAAGGGTACAACAATATATCGATATATCGATATATTGCAATATTTTCTATCACAATACAATACTATATGTGTGATGAAACATATCAATAAGCAATATATTGCTGTGTTACAATATATTGTGTAATGTTGCAGGGTAGTAATGAGCTGTGGCTTGTGGATAATTAGCCTATTCAGCTGCCAACCTCCTGGAGGGCGGGCATCAAAGCCACCAGAATGTAATTGTTGATGTTTAAGAAGCCACATATCCTAAACAAACAGTGCTGGTTGTAGTACTGCCTACTTGTACTGTAATACCTATTTAATAACTGTTGGCCATTAACAGCTTTTGACTGGTGGACATGACACTAATGCTATCTGCTGTATCTTATGAAGCTTAAATCCATGAGTTATTTACACAAGTATAGCACTTCAACATCACCAAAGGTCCTAATCCAAATATTGCAATACAACAATATATTGCAATATTATTTTTTAAGGCAATACGCAATAAAAATTATGGTATTTACCCGTATTGTTGCATCCCTACATTAGACATCAGCACCTTAAAAGTACATAAGCCTTATGCTTTCCTGTAAAGTATAAAAATGAAATAAGGTTGTCAAAGCAAACAAAAAAACTGTAACAAAAAGGTTGTCAAAGCAAAAAATAATGCTGCAACAAAAAGGTTAAACTAAAAAAAAAACAACAGTGACTGGGATTTGATCTGATAACTTCACAGTTCCTAGCTCCATGTTTACCACTTGAACCAAATGCCACTCGTGTTTTAAAGTGTTTCTATACTTGTCTATAAAGCCAAGCTTAAGTTGAATAGAATAGGTGTTTACTTGAGGTTTGCATGCAGAATTTAAGTCTACACCCTTGCACTAATTGCGCTATAAAACGACGAACAACAGCAGTTAGAAGCTTAATTTAAAAACGATGTAATTCTTAGATGATGAGTGCTTTGTTTGACACAGCAACTGCTCCGATACATGCATCAGTTAGCAAGATAATCGTCTGACATCAAAGGAATGTAGACAGACAGACAGATGAATGGATGGCTTTTCAGCTTCATATGTATAGGTCACAGCTTACAAAAGCGCTAATGAATACTTAAAATGTTTTAACAAACTGAACAATGTCATCCCAACCAAATAGTTAAAAATCTGAATAATTGTTTCAGCATTTAATATGCATAAGTTATTACTGAAATGTAAGAAATGACATTATCACATATTGTATAATGACTTACCAGTGACAGCAATAACAGTTATAACATGTGTATCACTTCCAATAGGATTAGTCACGGTACATGTGTATGTTCCACTATCACTTGTGGTAGCACTACTAATGGTGTACACACTACGGAACACTGCACTGGTACTGTTATGATTCACTGTAGTGACACTAGAGGACTGTGCCACAGAAACACCATCCTTCATCCAGGTGAATGTGTCTGGTGGAGAACCCTCTGAGGTACAATACAATGTCAGTGGGGCACCAATAACAATGTTAACTATAGATGAAGTAGCAGTTGTAATCACTGGAGCAGCTAGAGTAAATAAAATATTAATAACATAGGACTTATCAATAAGTGACTCACATCTTCCAGGTAAATACACTCCCACCCTTGCACTCTGATCCACCATATCACTGTTCCTCATAGTACATGTGTAAATACCTTCTTGTCTAGCAGTAAATGAACTACACAAAAATACATTAATAACTCCAACAAAATTACTGATGGTTGCTCCACGTGATTGTACCACAGGATCATTACATCCTCCATGAGGAATTAGTTCATCATTAAAGTATAGTGAACTTGTTTCAGCATTGTTATTACTGTTAGGTCCCAAGCCAGTAACACAACGAAACAATAAATCAGCATCATTTGGATCAATTGCAGTGGCAGCAGAATAGTCATTAATAATATTACTAGCTGTGACATCATTGGATCCAGTAGTATCAACACCTCCAGTTAGTGTAACACCTAATATGACAAGACACAAAAGTGATCATAAAATCATACAGTATGGTAGTACTGTATATTAGGGATCATGGAAGTTAGGGTTTTTCTGGCCAAACATATCACTCAAAAACTATCTTCACAATGCAATTATGAGCCTTGGCAGTATTGGTTAGCATCTCAGTATCATACTTGCAAATCATCCTAACCCTAACTGATAGTTGGGGCACACAAATCTCGCGCTGACTGGATTTATTGCAGAGGCACTTCTTCTAATGTTCTTCATTTGTAGTCGGCTGTACATAGCTGAAAGCAAAGTGTAATGACCACATCACTTTCGAGTCAGTAATTGATTACTGGGGCACACATTGTGACAAAAACATCTGGCACCAACCTTTCTTTTGATGGGCTAAAAGATTTGCACGATTTCACAATGTTTCATACCCTTGAGCATCCACACAACACTTCATGCCTGCAGGCACCCCTGTGTGTATATATTGATATACTATACCACAATTGATTGCATCATTTTAGTAGCCCAAAGTTAGCACCAGTTAGGGTTTGGGTTCAGCTTTAGCTACTAAGGGGTTTGGGTTCAGCTATATTCTTTAATATACGTAGGCTAGATCACTATTTTCATAATATCTTGCATTTAACTATGTCTAAAATTCAAGGTTCCAGCAGCTGGCAGTGGTGGAACAGTGGTTTGGGCTCTGATGTATTACGAATAATTTCTGGATCGAGCTCAGAAATCTCATTTTTTGTTATCAATTGCTGTAAAATTAGTGCTACCCCTTTTGATGTGGTATGCGCAAGTTCACCGGTCATAATAACAGTAAACAAACAAGTATAAGGTCAATTAGGGATCATAGAAAAAAGTAGGGAAACAAGGGAGGTCACCTATATATACACCTGTAGATATACCACTGAACATTTAATCCCTAATTCAGTCATGGGTAGTCATTACCTATGACTGAATTTGAAATTTAGTGTTCACTGGTATATCTACAGGTGTAGGCAACCTCCCTTGTTTCCCTACTTTTTTTCTATGACCTCTAATAAAATTCCTTATACTGTGTTATAAGAGACTCACCTGATATATGAAGTGTCAATGGACTACTAGTATAGTGGACATCACCAATTGTTATAGTACAATGTATGGTACCAGCATCTTCTGCATTCAGGTCAATTCCAGTGACAGTTTGTGCTGTTTCACCAACGGGAAAACAATTTGGATTACCTCTATTATATGCAGTGTTAGTGTAACATCCTGTAGTGTCCCATTGATATGTTGCAGCTTCAGTTACTCCATTAACTAACATACATGTCAGACTGACACTACTCAGTATAGGATAACTGACTGTGTTAAGTTGACCATCGACTGGTGTACCAGCTGGATTACTCACTATGACCACACCTGGAACAATACGAAGATAAGTACATAATAAGTAATGCAATAAAAAGCAATGCAATAAAAAGCAATGGAATTGACATTCATCATCCATGCATACATACAGTGCATAGTAACTAACAGATGCCATCAGGAAAGCAATAACTTGAAGGACTTGACTTATTATGCTACTTAAGCACGGGCCATACCTTTCCACCTACTGCAGCAGCTAAAATGCATGCATCGCAGACTTAGCTTTGGCCTTCTTTTGTGCCCCATTTATTTCTCCATAATCTCATCAGTGTTGCATAATTAGTAACATGATGATGGCTTGTGAGATGTAGCTATCATTATTATTATTATTATTATACTGGGCAGACAGCACCAGCTGATTGCGCCCAGGGGACAAGGTCTGTCCCAAACAATTACAAAAAAATCAATAATTACAACCATGATAAAGTAGTATTAAGATAAATATCTAATTGTTCCTGAAATAGATCTAGTAAGTTAGAATCAATAACATGTTGAGGGAGATTATTCCATTCTCTTATTGTTCTAGGGAAGAAACTGTTCATGTAGGCATCTGTTCTGATATGTGTAAAATAGTAGGATTGATGATGATGAATTCTTGAATTTGTGGAAATCGCAGTGAAATAATTGGGAATTTTTAGAGCTACAAGGCCATTAATAGATTTGTACAGCAAGGTAAGACGCATCCTTTTCCGACGGTGTTGTAATGTAGGCCAATTGAGACTTTGTAGCATGGTGGTAACACTGTGACTGAAATTATAGTCATTAAGTATCCATCTAAGAGCTCTCCTTTGAATTTTTTCTATAGAGGCAATGTGATTGTCATGGTGGGGATCCCACACAGAACTAGCATATTCAAGTGTTGGTCCGACAAGGCTAGTGTAGGCTCTAGATTTAGTTTACTGGGAGCAATTACACAAGTTCCGTTTAACAAAATTCAAAGTCCTGGTTGCTTTGGATGTGATGCTGTTAATATGAGGAATAAAAGACATTGTTTGGTCAAATACCATACCCAGATATGGATGCTGCTTGATACTTTGGAGTTTTTGGGTGTTGATGAAATAGTCTGTTAGTAATGGATTCCGTATCCTGTAACACTTCAAGGTAACACATTTTGAAACATTAAATCTCATTTGCCACAATTGTGACCATTTTAACATGGTATTAAGATCACGTTGGAGTTCAGCAATGTCCTCTTCACATGAGATCACACGATACAATAGACAATCATCAGCAAACAGTCTTAAACTTGAAGATAAACCTTTTGCAATATCGTTGATATATACAAGAAATAAAAGTGGTCCCAAGACTGTCCCTTGAGGTACTCCTGATTTTACTGATAACCATGTAGAACATGATCCATTTACAACAACTCTTTGTATTCTCTGTGTTAACCAAAACTTGATCCAAGAATGTGTCTTATTCTGAATGCCATAAGATGACAGTTTGAGTAGTAAACGGTAATGGGGAACTGTATCAAATGCTTTACAAAAGTCAAGGAATATAAGGTCGATCTGTTTCTGTTGGTCTAAATTGTGTGAAATGTCTTCTACTACTGATGTTAATTGGGCCTCACAGGAGTAACCCTGCCTAAAACCATACTGATATTGATTTAATATTTGATGCTGTTGAAGATGTTCCATGACTGAGTGGTAAACAACATGCTCCATAACTTTACAAACAATTGAAGTAAGGGAGATGGGTCGGTAATTAGAAGGATTGCTTCTATTGTTCTTCTTAAAAACTGGTGTAACATTTGCAGTAAGCCAATCACCAGGAACAGTTCCGGTTGACAGATTGGGTAAAGATGACTTGGAGTATTGGTGCAATTTCTGCAGAGCACTGTTTAAGTACCATTGATGGAATTTCATCTGGACCAGGTGATTTATTTGTGTCTAGTTCGCAAAGTAATTTAAAAATGCCTTCAGTAGAAAATGATATTTCAGGCATAGATGGATATGAAGATTCTGCAGTTGGGATGTCAGTGAGATTTTCATTTGTAAATACTGAGTGAAACTGGTTGTTTAAAAGAACTATCAGTTACTTGTTTACCACCAGAAGATAGTGTTAATACTCCTACGTGATCTTTCCTTAATCTCTGGATATATTTCCAAAACTTTTTAGAGATATTGTTGGAGTCATTCTCAAATAGCTGGCACTGATAGTTACTGTGGGCAGTTCTGATTTCTTTAGTTATCTCATTCTTGATTTTACGATAAGATGCCCAGGCACTGGGAGATTGTGATCTTCTAGCAATATGTACATATTGAAAATCATTTGTAATATCTAAAATGAGTGGAATGACTACAAATGTGCTTATTGTATTGGTATTCATCTGTAATGCAGTGCAAAGGGTGGAACATAGCTGAAAACAAATTGATGTGGACACAACGCTGTTCATTAATTATTAGTCCAGGTGTGTGTTCAGAAATGCTATTGTAATTTTATGATACGCATGGCGCCATTCTTTTCTTTGATGTATAGGATGAACTGATATTCAGGTTTCTGACTCCCTGCTACACAGACTTAGTAACCTTCTTTGCAGACATTAGTTAGCCTTTATCAGTCCTTATCTGTTGTATTACTAGTCAAAAATAGGATCAAGATTTATGCTACAGTAGTTGTAACATACTGACTATACATACTGTAGGAACAAGTGGTGCAGAGTGTATTACTGAAAACATAAGGTCCAAGAAGATGAGTGCTTCATTATCAGCACAGATTGTGTCGATTCGTGTCGAGTTTAGTGGTGACAAAATATCAGATTTTATTGACACAAAAAATTGTTCATAACTCTGTGAATATTTATCAGATTTGCATCAGACTTAGTATGTGAATTCAATTCAATACATTCCTTAGTGTATGCAAAATTTGGCCACAATCAAGTTGTACATTTGCATTTTATACTGGTTTTTGTAAAGTATGTAAAAAAATTAGGTTCCAAAAAAAAATAAATAAATAAAAATAAAATAAAAACAACAAAAACAACAACAACAACAACAAAGAAATTAAGCCAAACTTTGAAGGCTTGTATTTCACAAACACGTAAAGTGATTCTGCTGAAATTTGGAATGTGTTGCACCGAATGTGGTCAGCAGCTACAAAAATCATGAGCTTTCAAGAAGGCACCATGCAGCTATGCATGCATGAAAATGTCTTTTTCTCAATATATGTACCCATTGTGTGGTGTGCTGGCTTTCTTGGCCTCATGACACACTACCATAAGTTTTGATAGTGAAAAATCATGTCCTATTATTTTATTTTTGAGAAACACTCACCAGTACTGTTAGTAGCATTAACAGTAATACTATAACTATCACTCCCAATAGGATTAGTCACAGTACATGTGTATGTTCCACTATCACTTGCGCTAGCACTGCCAATGAAGTATATAGTACGGAATACTGCACTTGTGCTAGTATGAGTCACTGTAGTGATACTAGTGGATTGTGTTATTGGAACACCATCTTTCATCCAGGTGAATGTGTCTGGTGGAGAACCTTCTGAAGTACAATACAATGTCAGTGGGGTACCAAAAGCAGCATTTACTGTTGGTGGTGTACCAGCTGTAATGATTGGAGCAGCTACAGTATAATTATGTAGAAACATATTCATAACAAGATGAAGAGTTATAAAGAAACTCACTTCTCCCAGGTAAATACACTCCTACTGTCAAACTCTCATCCACCATATCACTGCTCCTCATAGTACATCTGTATACACCTTCTTGTCTAGCAGTAAATGAACTACACAAAAATACATTAGTAACTCCAACAAAATTACTGATAGTTGCTCCACGTGATTGTACCACAGGACCATCACATCCTCCATGAGGAATTAGTTCATTATTAAAGTGTAGTGAACTTGTTTCAGCATTGTTATTACTGGTAGGTCCCAAGCCAGTGACACATCGAAATAATAAATCAGCATCATTTGGATCAATTGCTGTGACATAATCATTATTAATAATGTTACTAGCTGTGACATCATTGGATCCAGTAGTATCGACACCTCCAATCAGCCTAATACCTAGGTAACATGATGAAAGGCTACTACACTTTTATACTGAAATATTATAAGTTTACCTGATATACGTATTATCAATGGAGTACTATAATAGTGCACATCACCAATTGTTACAGTACAATAAATGGTGCCAGCATTCTCTGCAAGCAGATCAGTACCAGTGACAGTTTGTGTTGTTTGACCATTAGGAAAACAATTTGGATTACCACTATTATATGCAGTGTTAGTGTAACATCCTGTAGTGTCCCATCGGTATGATGCAGGTCCAGTTAATAATAATCCTTCTACCATACATGTCAGAGTGACGCTACTCAACAAGGGATAGTTGAATGTGTTAGGTTGATCATCAACTGGTGCACCAGCTGGATTACTGACTATGGTAACACCTAAAACAATTTGATTTAATTAACATATTCACAAAATTAAAAATGATAAACTTACTGGCTATCATTACCATGGTTCATAATAAAGGTAACTTTTTTACCAAAATCCAAATGGAACGTACACTTATATAAAATTAATATCACCTTTAAAAGCACCCAACTTTTATGCATTTCTCTTTGTAAACAACCTCTTGCCCCTTCCCTCCCACACCAACCAACCACCACTATTGGAGCTTGCCTGATACAATCAATCTCTAGTTAAAAGTGGTAGGAAACATATGTGATTGTTAGCTACTTGTATAATGGTGGATGCTCTAGAAGGTTATAAGTTATTGGTGTAAAACGTGTGAAAATTTGGCATATGTAACTTCAACCACTGTCAAGCTATACATAACACACTAAATACCAGCATTTCTCAATACATTTAAAATAGGCAGTAAGACCAGTTTTCTGAGACACAGTCATAATTTCCCTATCAGCACTTTTCTTATGGAATACATTAGATGCCACAAAGTTATTGAAGCACCAGTAGTGAGTAGGCACTATACTGTGGTATTATGTCTAGCACATAAACAACAATTGGATTGCTATTGAAAACAGATCATGCCTATCACACCCTTAAAAGATCATATCAAGGTGATACAAAGATAGCAACTGCTCTCTCAAATGATCAGAGCTGAGTGACTTAATCTTCAAAACAGTAAAAGCATGGTGCCTACACTCCAAATAATTCAATTTTCCCTTATATTGTACAAGACAAGGTGATCACACTCCTTGATCTACTATGTAGTTCATGTAAAATAAGGAATAAGATCAAAATACTCTAATAAAGTAGTCACCTTACTATCACAGCCATTAATTCTAACAGAAAACAGTCACATGTATATATCATTGCTACTATGCTTAGCTTTGCTATAACCAAAAAAGTAAGCAAACTAGTGTATTTATTTAAAAATGATGTAGGGATCTAGCAATGAAACAAAGGAAATGAATAAAAATATTGCTATGTGGGGAAAATCCCTACTTTGCCATTGAACAGTGAGTCTAACGATAGTCTGCTGATGATTATTATTTGTTATTATTAGAGTGTTACAGTGGTAAGCGCTGAAGGTCTGACAGCAATTGTACTGAGCATACAACTGGGAACTTTGAAGACTAGGTGGCTGCTTTCACACGATATTGCTAGTACAGATATAGCTAGAGATTCAGAAGGATAACGTTGCCTGATTGTAGACATCTTCTCCATGCCGCGCAGAAAATTCACACTGGAGGTTAGACAGAAACTGAAGGGGACCAGTGGACTAGATCAACGAGAGGGTCACCCACCAAGATGAAAAAGTGTCGCAAATCTGATTTCCCTAATGAATGATTACCAAGAGGAAATTCCATCTCAAATCATCAACATAATTATGGCAAGCATGACTTGAACTACCTCAGGAATGTCACATGACATTCTGTCTCCCCATTTTTGGTTCTTACTATGGTTTGTGGTTTGCTTGTCTCCATAAAAAGAGGAAGCTTATATGGGCTTTTGGGCTTGTATGTATATATCAGGTAAAGCACTCATGTCTGTGGTATACTATTAAGTGTCATGTGGGTTAATCACCTCCATGTGTGAGAAACTGTTGGCATGCTTCATGAGTGTATTATATTGGGCCATGTGATTTTGATAGTGGACATTGGAAATGACGTAAAAATAACAACGCACAGGATGTCAAAATACAAGTTGATAACAGCATTTTAAGTGTGGCTAAATATCTATATATTCACTATAACAATCATAAATAATTATAGTCATGAATAACTTGTAGTTGAGTTTGAATATGTAAGCCTATACCATTAATGAAGTTTACACAAAGAAAATGAGTTAGAAAGAATCGTGCACACAACACAATGGTTTAGTTGGTTTGGGATTTGAACCCGGCATTATTCTCTCTATAGTGAGCTCTGTAATCCATGTGCTTAACATGGTACTATAGCACTGTTAGCTACCCACCTACCTTAGTTTCTATCTTATAAATGTGAAACTCAAGTAATTTCTATATATTAAAGTAACAAAGGTGAAGAAGATAGCAGAGAGAGGATGTCAAAGAAACCTGAAGTGAGTCAACATGATAATACAGTATGCACACCTAACTGTTCAATAAGATATACACACAAAGTTGGGGTAATTACTGTAAAAATGTAACTCATTACATACAGTAGCTATTACTCATTACTTATAAGCATTGTACAGCTACAGTTACATATTACTCCCAGAAAAAAAAAGAAATGAGTAACATATAATATTATACATTACTCTGAGGGTCATATTTTAGTGATCAAGACACACGGTAGTGTGTCGTGCAGCCCAAGAAGCCGGCGTGCCACCCGTGAGTATATTAACAGGAAGAAAGAAAACGCAATTTTCACACCTATGTAGCTCTGTGATTCCTTATCCGTTTGGAACCAAATTTGCTAGAGAGGTGCCGGCCAGCAAGGGGAGTCTACACACCAAATTTGAAGAAAATCGCTCCAGCCATTTCCGAGATACGAGCGAACAAAATTTCGTTTTACTTTCTTCGTTTTTTTCTTCTTTTTCTACTTCTTCATTTCGCACATTTCGCAAAATCCGCCATAAAACACGAATTCGTGCTCGGATCAGGCTGAAATTTGGCACACTTAAAGGGCTCATTAAGGCGGATCTCTGTACCAACTTTGGTAGGAATCCGATGAACATTCACGGAGTTATGACCGATTATTTGCGTAAAATAAGGTCGAAGGTCTGTCACGCCTACAGGGTAAACTCCTTTGAGGAATCAGTTGAAAATTGCTATGTAGATGGAGCAACCATCGTAGGAGTGCCTTTTTGTGGTTTGAAAGGAATCGGGATAAAGCCCACGGAGATATGACACAAAACCCAACCTGTGTCAAAATTACGCGATCGATTTTTATGAATAAAAATACTATTAGTTTTCGTGTCTATCAGGCAAACCGCTTAGAGCAATGAGCTGAAAATCAGTGTGTAGCTGGAATAATCATCATAGAAAGTCCTTGCAGTAGTACAGAAGAATCGGATTACAAACCACTGAGGTATGATTCGAAAGGCAACTACGTGTAGCAAATGCGAGATCGAGATACTCTAATAGAACAGTCACCCTAATAGAGCATTCAGCTACGTTTATAACTTACTCCATTACAGAATTATATTACATTGCAGGATATTCTGTACAGAATTCAGCTACAAACAGTTAATCTGATAGACAATTCAGCTACATGCAAGTCACCCTGTAGAGAGTTCATCTAGAAACAAGTCACCCTGTATCAGCTAGAAGAAGTCACCTTGTAGAGAGTTCAGCTACAAAGAAACCATCATGTAGAGAGTTCAGCTGCAAACCAATCACAACTCAGCTACAAACAAACATGCCCTGTAAAAAGATCAGCTAGAAGAAGTTACCTTGTAGAGAGTTCAGCTACAAAGAAATCACCATGTAGAGAGTTAAGCTGCAAACAAATCACCCAGTAGAAAGTTCAGCTATGAACAGATCACCCTGTTGAGAGTTCAGTTAGGAAAAAGTAATCCTGTAGAGAGATCAGCTAGAAGTATCACCTTGTAGAAAGTTCAGCTACAAACAAATCATCTGTAGAGAGCTCAGCTACAAACAAATCACCCTGCAGAGAGATCAGCTAGAAGAAGTCACCTTGTAGAGAGTTCAGCTATAAAGAAACCACCATGTAGAAAGTTCAGCTGCAAACAAATCCCCTGTAGAGAGTTCAGCTAGAAACAAGTCACCCTGTAGAGAGATCAGCTAGAAACAAGTCATCCTGTAGAGAGTTCAGCTAGAAGAAGTCACATTGTAGAGAGTTCAGCTACAAAGAAACTACCATGTAGAGAGTTCAGCTGCAAACAAATCACCCTGTAGAGAACTCAGCTACGAACAAATCGCTCTGTAGAAAGATCAGCTAGAAGAAGTTACTATGTAGGGAGTTCAGCTACGAACAGATCACCCTGTAGAGAGTTCAGCTACAAACAAATCACCCTGTAGAGAGTTCAGTTACAAAGAAACCACCATGTAGAGAGTTCAGCTGCAAAAAAATCAATCACTCTGTAGAGAGTTCAGCTAGAAGAAGTCACCTTGTAGAGAGTTCAGCTGCAAATAAATCACCCTGTAGAGAATTCAGCTACAAACAAATCACCCTGTAGAAAGATCAGCTAGAAGAAGTTACCTTGTAGAGAGTTCAGCTACAAAGAAACCACCATGTAGAGTGTTCAGCTGCAAACAAATCACCTGTAGAGAGTTCAGCTAGAAACAAGTCACCTTGTAGAGAGATCAGCTAGAAACAAGTCACCCTGTAGAGAGTTCAGCTAGAAGAAGTCACATTGTAGAGAGTTCAGCTACAAAGAAACTACCATGTAGAGAGTTCAGCTGCAAACAAACACCCTGTAGAGAACTCAGCTACAAACAAATCGCCCTGTAGATAGATCATGCTAGAAGAAGTTACCTTGTAGGGAGTTCAGCTACAAAGAAATCATCATGTAGAGAGTTCAGCTGCAAACAAATCATCCTGTAGAGAGTTCAGCTATGAAAATATCACCCTGTAGAGAGTTCAGCTAGAAGAAGTCACCTATTAGAGAGTTCAGCTACAAAGCAACCACCATGTAGAGAGTTCAGCTGCAAAAAAAATCAATCACTCTGTAGAGAGTTCAGCTAGAAGAAGTCACCTTGTAGAGAGTTCAGCTGCAAATAAATCACCCTGTAGAGAATTCAGCTACAAACAAATCACCCTGTAGCAAGATCAGCTAGAAGAAGTTACCTTGTAGAGAGTTTAGCTACAAAGAAACCACCATGTAGAGAGTTCAGCTGCAAACAAATCACCTGTAGAGAGTTCAGCTAGAAACAAGTCACCCTGTAGACAGATCAGCTAGAAACAAGTCACCTTGTAGAGAGTTCAGCTGCAAACAAATCAGCCTGTACAGAGTTCAGATACAATCAAATCACAGATCAGCTGGAAACAAGTCGCATTGTAGAGAGATCAGGTAGTATAAGTTACCTTGTAGAGAGTTCAGCTACAAAGAAACCACCATGTAGAGAGTTTAGCTGCAAACAAATCACCCAGTAGAAAGTTCAGCTATGAACAGATCACCCTGTTGAGAGTTCAGTTAGAAACAAATCATCCTGTAGAGAGATCACCTAGAAGGATCACCTTGTAGAGAGTTCAGCTACAAACAAATCACCTGTAGAGAGTTCAGCTACAAACAAATCGCCCTGTAGATAGATCAGCTAGAAGAAGTTACCTTGTAGGGAGTTCAGCTACAAAGAAATCACCCTGTAGAGAGTTCAGCTACAAAGAAATCATCCTGTAGAGAGTTCAGCTATGAAAAGATCACACTGTAGAGAGTTCAGCTAGAAGAAGTCACCTTTTAGAGAGTTCAGCTACAAAGCAACCACCATGTAGAGAGTTCAGCTGCAAACACATCACCCTGTAGAGAATTCAGCTACAAGCAAATTGTCTTGTAGAGAGACCAGCTAGAAACAAGTCACCCTGTAGACAGATCAGCTAGAAGAAGTTACCTTGTAGAGAGTTCAGCTGCAAACAAATCAGCCTGTACAGAGTTCAGATACAAACTAATCACAGATCAGCTGGAAACAAGTCACATTGTAGAGAGATCAGGTAGTATAAGTTACCTTGTAGAGAGTTCAGCTACAAACAAACCACCATGTAGAGAGTTTAGCTGCAAACAAATCACCCAGTAGAAAGTTCAGCTATGAACAGATCACCCTGTTGAGAGTTCAGTTAGAAACAAGGCATCCTGTAGAGAGATCACCTAGAAGTATCACCTTGTAGAGAGTTCAGCTGCAAACAAATCGCCCTGTAGATAGATCAGCTAGAAGAAGTTACCTTGTAGGGAGTTCAGCTACAAAGAAATCACCCTGTAGAGAGTTCAGCTACAAAGAAATCATCATGTAGAGAGTTCAGCTGCAAACAAATCATCCTGTAGAGAGTTCAGCTATGAAAAGATCACACTGTAGAGAGTTCAGCTAGAAGAAGTCACCTTTTAGAGAGTTCAGCTACAAAGCAACCACCATGTAGAGAGTTCAGCTGCAAACACATCACCCTGTAGAGAATTCAGCTACAAACAAATCGTCCTGTAGAGAGACCAGCTAGAAACAAGTCACCCTGTAGACAGATCAGCTAGAAGAAGTTACCTTGTAGAGAGTTCAGCTGCAAACAAATCACCCTGTAGAGAATTCAACTACAAACAGATAACCCTGCAGAGAGTTCAGCTAGAGTCAAGTCACCCTGTAGAGAGAATCCTGTAAAGAGTTCATCTACGTACAAGCAGATCACCCTGTAGAGATTTCAGCTACATTTCAAGTCACCCAGTAGAGAGATCAGCTGCAAATTATCCTGTGGGGATTAATTGACATGTAATAAATATATGCTCTCTTTTTATATTATGAACTCTTGATATATGCATAATATTATAATTTGTACATTTACTGATAAAATCAGAATGAGTTAAAGTGTTTATAAAATCTGCTTCATCTTTTTCTTTTTCCTGTGGTAAAGAAAAATATATAGGTTAAAAAGCCCCAAAGCTGGCCATAGGCCATCTTTGGGGTATACAAATACAAAAAGAAGTGAAATCTAATCAAAAACAGCCAAGCTGTAAAAAAAGGAGTGCGGCCCTTGAAAAGGCTATGGTGAAAAAAGATGTGAAATCCAAGGTTGGCGGCCAAGAAATGGCTGTGATGGTAGGTTAATGGTAAAAGTTTTAATAACGACAATTCAGGTGAATTTTGTGCCAATTGACCAAGCGGCACCAAATTCACCTGAATTGTTGTTATTAAAATTTTTACCATTAACCTACCATCATAGCCATTTCTTGGCCGCCAACCTTGGATTTCACATCTTTTTTCACCATAGCCTTTTCAAGGGCCGCACTCCTTTTTTTACAGCTTGGCTGTTTTTGATTAGATAATATTATCCACACAAAAACAGCCAAGCTGTGAAAAAGTGGTGCGGCCTTAAAAAGCCTGGGTGAAAAAGTTGTGAAATCAAAGGTGGTGGCCAAGAAATGGCTGCAATGATGTTAATGCTAATAAATTTTAACAATGCACACAGCCATTATTAAAATTTTTTAGCATTGACATCATTGCAGCCATTTCTTGGCCGCCACCTTTGATTTCACAACTTTTTCACCCAGGATTTTTAAGGCCGCACCACTTTTTCACAGCTCGGCTGTTTTTGTGTGGATTTCACTTCTTTTTGTACTTTATGAGGCCCCAAAACCAGCCTATGGCTGACTTTGAGGTTTGTCTTTACTCACATTTCTTCTTTTCTATGTAGATACAATGATGATTATTGAAGACAGGCTTATAAATGTATTTCATTGCATGATTTAATTCAATATTTGATATTATTGTAATACTCTATTAATAGAGTGCACATTTTTTGAGGATTTCTAATAGAACATACATAGAATGTTCTAGAACAATCTAGTACTTCTATTGGTAAATCTATGAAATTACAAATGTTTGATTATAAGCAGATTTCAACTAGAAATATAAAGCAGAAATTAAGTGAGGCGATCAGCCAAGGTAGCAGTGGTTCAGTGGATAAGGATGCAGGTGTTAGGTATGGAGGTCCCTGGTTTGAACTCTGGTAATGCTTTTCCGACATTTTTTGCACGCCTTTTTTACCCCGCAGTGACTGCTCTATTAGAGTATCTCGATCCCATGATTTTACACTTGCTTGGTTTTTGCTTTATAACTTTGTCGCTGTAAATCTATTGCTATTTAAACTATCAAAAGGCAATTCTATGGAGATCAACCTGTCTACATACCAATTTTCAAGTTATTTCTACACTTCACATAATTTTATTGCAATGGCTCAGGAATGTTAACAACATAATACACATTGCCCTAATGGTAACACATTATTGATGAAGTTTATTGCATAATATATAATGGAGTAACAAGTAATATAATGCATTACACGACATAGTAACAAGTAATATATAACAGGTATTACATCCAAACATGTTATTGCACATTCCTCGCTACATTGTATCCAGCACAATTAGTTGCATTTTTGAAGAATGGAATTACAACTATATAGCTTGTAATGAACAATGTAGTGTATCAAGACACACGGTAGTGTGTCGTGCGGCCAAGAAAGCTGGCGACCACACCGTCAGTATATTTTCAGGAAGAATGAAAACAGCTTTTTTCATGTGTACATAACTCCATGGCCCCTTCTCCAAAGCACACCATTTTTGCATTATAGCTGTCCCCCTGGTAGGGTACGCTACACAGCAAATATGATTAAATTTGCTGCAGCCATTTGCAAGATATGGGCATTCAAAATTTCATTTTAATTTCTTCTTATGCCATACGGGAGCTACGGAGGCTTCGATTTCTTTTTGCACACTTTGCAAAAATTGCTATAAAATGCAAACATGCAACTCGATTGCCTCGATCTTTGGCACAAATGAAGAGCGTGTAACGGTGGATTCACGTACCAAGTTTGTTGTGAATCTGAGGAATATTCAAGGAGTTATGAGCGTTTATTCACATTAAAAAAAATCAAACTTCTGTCACGGCTACAAGGTAAACTGAGTAAGTACATGTACTAAGCACCTGATTTCTGTACAAACGTCATGGATCAAATTTACAGTTACATACCTATGTTCTAACAAATGTTAGATTTTAAAGGTGCTCAAATTTTCTTACCCGTAAGGGCACATATTGATATAATTAAATTACACTCACCAGTGCTATTGGCAGTGTTAACAGTAATACTATAACTATCACTTCCAATAGGATTAGTCACAGTACATGTGTATATTCCACTATCACTTGTGCTGACTCCACTAATGGTATATTCACTACGGAACACCGCGATAGTGTTAGTGTGAGTAACCATAGAAAAACTGTTGGATTGTGTTATTGGAACACCATCCTTCATCCAGGTGAATGTGTCTGGTGGAGAACCTTCTGAGGTACATGATAATGTCAATGGGGCACCAATAACAACATTTACTGTAGACAATATAGCAGTTGTAATCACTGGAGCAGCTACAGTGATAACAAGAAGAGGAGTAAATACTATATATGATTTCATAGCAACTCACTTCTTCCAAGTAAATACACTCCTACTCTCACACTCTCATCCACCAAATCACTGTTCCTCATAGTACATCTGTAAACACCTTCTTGATTGATGGTAAATTGTCTGCACAAAAACACATTAATAACTCCAACAAAATTACCGATGGTTGCTCCACGTGCTTGTACCACAGGACCATCACATCCTCCATTAGGAATTCTCACATTATTAAAGTATAGTGAACTTGTTTCAGCATTATTGCCACCAGTAGGTCCCAATCCAGTAACACAACGAAAAAATAAATCAGCATCATTTGGATCAATTGCAAAGGCATGAGAATAATCATTAATAATGTTACTAGCTGTGACAGCATTGGATCTAGTTGTATCAACACCTCCAGTTATTGCAACACCTGTATGTATTAAACAGAAACAAGTGACATTAGTAAGCTGAAAAGAAAAGAAACAATAAGTATATAACTAGTATAAGGAGAAATTAGGAATTTTCATTCTACTTTACATAATCATTATGACTAATAAGACCATGTATGCCACATTAAAGAAAGTACAGACAATTAAAAGTGATTCACAGGGAAGCTGTGTTGCAATACTGCACATTGACACTTTACGTTGCCTTTGAAAAGAACTGGGACACAAAAGAAGACAAAGGTAAGTCCATGAAATGTGCATTGTAACATACTGCAGTATGTCAAAAGGCACTTGTCAGGCTGAAGCAATGTCTAGCAGTGAAAAATCAGTAGTCAGTTAAATCAGTCAGTCGGTCGGTTGGTCGGTCGGTCGGTCGGTCAGTCAGTTAGTCAGTCAGCAGCAATTTTACAAAATTAAAATAATAGACATCGAAACACAAGGTTCCACAGAATTTAGAAAAACTTAGGTGCTACTACAGGACCTGAGGGTTTATAAAATCTGTGAAACTTGTGTTTCAATGTCTAATTTATTAGACCACAGTTTGTTGTTGTAACTTCACAGCTGCTTGTGATATGAGAAATGTAGTGTTATGTTGTACCTGTATACCTGTAATTAGTACAGTATTTCCTGTCCAGTTAAACTCCCATGTGTTGACAATGTTACAGATGCATAATTGCATAATTGGTGTTTTGCATCGTGGGAGACAGAGATAAGGTATCTATAGGATTTAGATACCTGCAGGTAGCCAGATATTTCATCTTGCTGTGGTTGAAAAATCATAGCAAATCTTTGGAAGCATTTTGGGTCACACAGAAGGCACTTTTAGGCTTGGTTATACCCAAACTAATACCAAGGTGCCATGAAGGTAGTGAGTGTAGGGGTGGTTTTAGAGTGATAGTTTGGGCCAGAGAAGCACAAACCTCATGATACTTATGCAGTATGCAAAGTAGGGATCACAAAAAGATAAAAGTTCGTCCCCAAAAATGGTTGTCTCCCATAAAATGGTGGGTTTATGATGTCTAAAGTTTTTCAAATGTAGTTGGATATTTACATGTATGTCAGAGTATACCTGACTGCTGTATTAGAGTATACACCTGACTGCTTTATTAGATCATTTAATCTTTTAACAAGTTTTGAAGAGGGCTCATGTTACCTCTGTAAATCCTAGATGAATGCAAACTTTATCAAATATTATGCTGTGCCATTAATTACTTTACTGCTCATTAAAGTAATTGCTGCTCTTTATATTACTGCTCATTTTGTACTGCCACACTAAAATGGTGTGTTAAGGTCCTGTTGCAGAACTTTAAATTTTACAGGGGACCCGGGTTCCTGAACCCCTTGGAACACCCCTCCCTACACCCCTGGAGCATATATGTTTGGGATAACCAATAATATGAAGGAACAGAAAGTGCAAAAATATACTATAATTGTAATATTTTACGATGAGCTCTTAGTTCCATTAGTCTAATTAGTCCAAACTTGGGTTAAGGACATATAATTATAACCATTGTCAACAGTTTCCACATATCACTAATACAAGGATTCACCTGATATACGAATTGTCATTGGATCACTGGTATATGCCACTCCACTAATAGTTGCAATACAAGTGATGGTACCAGCATCTTCTGCAAGTAGATCATTACCAGTGACAGTTTGTGTTGTTCGTCCATTAGGAAAACACCTTGGTCTACCACCATTATATGCATTATTAGTGTAACATCCTGTAGTGTCCCATCGGAATGATGCACTACCAGAGACGTCAGTGCCAGACAATGTCACCATACATGTCAATGTAACACTGCTCAATATAGGGTATCTAAATATGTTAGTAGATCCACTAACTGGTGTACCAGCTGGATTACTGGCTATGGTCACTGTGTATGTTTGACCATCAATACCTGTAATGTACATGTATAATATCAGTACAGTATGATATCACAGTACATGCAACCCAGTACACTGTATACACTGTATGTTACAGTTTATTGCTTCAAATTGTCTGTTTCTTCTAAAATTTTACAAGATCTAGCTACATACATCAGTAGATTAAGTACCTAACTACTGTGCCTGAAATAAGTGAATAATTTCATATATATGTTATTTATTTCTTAATGATAACATCTCTCCAATTAAATTACAAAAGTAGTGCTTTAAAACACACTTTGTTAGAACAACTGGAAATACAACCAGAAATATGCTTAATTACAAGTATAACTGAAACAATTTCAGTCACAAATATATTGCTAAAAGTTTAGTTGCCTTGTATTCAAATGCTTACCAGAGCATCCAAATACATACAAGCAAATACTCAAGATGAAACCTCTCTAAAGGACCCTCCTTGTAAATGACACTGTATGTTTAATCTCCTTAAGACAGTTTCTGAGGTTTTACCAATACAATTTACCACTGAGAAAGGACAACCTTCTTATAAGTACAAAATATTGGTACAAAAACTTTACAAGTTGATGTTATACACCAGACGACCAGTTAATATAGGGAATCAATCAACTATGTATAAATTTAACCTTTAATTAAACAAACAGTGCATACTATTATTTATTTAAAATTTAATTATTTTGGCAGTACATAATGCGTGACAGAATGAGTACACTGACCAATCAGTTACTGAAAACCAAAGCAGTCTGTATTTTCAGTTTCTACTCATTTGTTACAACAGTGCTTCTACAATTACAATCCAGAAACTGCAGATGAATTTTATGATAGCCAGCACTGGAGACATGATGTGTTACTGTGATTCAACACCTACATGGTAGTATGGACACAAAGGAGGTCCATGATGCATGCATTGTAACTGCTGCAATTAGTGAAAGGACATGTCTTGGGCTGAAGCACTGAAGAATCAAGCCCATGGCCTTAACTACAATCCGTCCTGCTTGGGCAGGAGTGGCTACAAGGAGGGGTCAGGGGTTCTGAGGTTTCCAGAAACTATTAAGATACTATAACAGAGCGGTCACCTAATACAACAGTCAAGGTTTTGAGGACCTAGCTTCGAAACTTTAATTTACATGGGGAACATACCCCAGACCTCTTAGATTGGATGCTTTGTGTGTCAGTGCGTTTCTCAATTCTCTCACAAAGGCCCAGGTCACTGGTATATGCCTTCCTGTTTATACATTTCCAGCTGTAATGCCACATAACTAGGTCCTAGTATCAATAGTCTGGACTGAAGACTAGCTGGTTAAATTCTTGGAGCTGCCCATGCTTGGCTGAAGGCATATAGTCAGGCAATCGGTTGAGAGGAAATGAAAGAAATTTAAAATTTCACAGAAAGGGTTTGGGACTGGTTCACCAACACTATCAAGCTGAAAGGTGAGACTAGTTTTTGGTGGAAAGGAAACCCAAACCACCATGATCCATATTATGCAGTACTACCATACTGCATGAAGCAACTACAAAAATACTTACAAAATGGGTTTTCTGGCTTTAGGAGGTGGTCTGCATTAGCCCATGTGTATAATGAATCTTCAGTACTTGAACTGTGTGAAACACGACTACTTTTCTTAGAAGTATGTATAATACTCATCATGATAAAAATCACAGTGACTTTCAAGCTGCTGTGTTGCTCGCAATCACAGGACATCGCTGTTGGCTTCCAATGCACGCATATAATGCAATAAGCAACAAGACTTCACACACAAAGTAAAGTTTTTGCTACAAGGCTAACAGATATAGCTGAACTGAGCTAAATCGCTCTTCATCAGGAAGGACAGGCTGCCATCACTTGCAACAATGAAGATATAACTAAATGGAGGATCCATAGCTCTGTATGCTAGCAGTTAACTGTATTGCTATAGAATTTAATTGTATTTTATACAACAGGTCAATAGAAATATTGATTTGAAAATAACAGGTTAATAAAACTGTGAAATTATGTGGTGCAACTTGTGCATGTGACTTAGCATTATATGGTGGACGAGCCGTATAGCATTAGTGCAATAAAAAAATATAATAATGAAGTAAGGTTCCAGCAATAAAAAGTAGTGAAACAAGAGATGATGGTAGCTATGAGAGAAAATCTGTAGCTATTTGGTGTTGTAGCGGGAAAATCCCTACTCAGCATTGTAGGAGTAATGCCAAAGTACGGATATGCCTTGAACTCTGGCTCATTTGTAGTACTGCATGACCCACTAAAAATATTTTCATTTAAATGTCTTACACTTTGTTATTTTATGACCGTAAAGTTTTCATGATACATTTAAGCCATAAAAGTATGCTATTTGTTATGTCCTTTTCCAGAACTTTTAATGGAACCAAACTGCACATGTATGCTCTTGACACCTTCACTGTCACCAACAATCATATGGTTGGCTGAAATCTTCTTTCTCTTGAGAAAAAAAATCCACTTTTCCTTAATCAGCTGTTTTCTCAGTCTCAGCTCAACTTGAACATACTGTAGAAGCGTACACTTTATGTATGTCATGGCCATACACACTATTTCCCACATCAGAGCCTCTTCACTAGTGATACGAAGGCACTTTACTTTATGTGAACATACCATATACAATTGGAAGCATATTGACCCATTCTTGTCAAAGTATATAGTCAGCAGTTTTGGTAATTTATGTTATCATTCTCCCTAACACATATTTTCATTCTTTGTAGGTGTCCATACAGTTCACCCTAGGGGTATGTCTGGCTCTACAGACAAACTATTAGCTCCTCCTCACATGCATACTTGTACCAAGATGGTTTATGTGTTGGTGGTATAGCAGCTCGCACATCACTTTGTCAGCAGTATGACATCAAAGTGTGTTTTATTTTGTATGTATTACAATTGTACAATGTTGTAATACCTAGGTACTCCTGTAGTAATATGAATGGCACATGTGATATAGATGTGTGACAACTTTGATTTCTCATAGTGTACCTTGATTGTGTGGTGTAACCTGACATGACTGATAAGATCACTGTTAAGGTTTCTGACTGCATGCATGCTATTCAGTTATCATGTCATTACACTGCAGACTTCAGTTGTCATAACAAAGGTTTCAATTGTCACAGTCTCTGGTTTCTGTTGATAGTCAGTATTGTTCAATAGCTGGCTATAGTCATGATGCTATATAAGTGCCTAATTAGCAGTGCTAAAATTTGAATACACTTAAAGTAAACTATGAGATTATGGGTCATGGATTCTGAAAAGGTAACAAGACCAAGTACTTCTATTGTACATTGAGGATGTAGGTGCATGTATGTTACAGTATGTCACAGTTCTGAACCTACGTACATAGCTAGGAGCCTTTGATGGGGCCACTAACATGCACAGGCTGGGCCTCGTGGAAAAATGTCTCAGCTCCAAATAAATCATTCGATGTTCTATTAGCATGCCAAGAACAACCAGTATATATGTATGAACAAATTAATGAACATGTACTGTTAAGTAGTCTACATCCATATCATGTTAATTATTGAAATTGTGCCATGGTACCATGGCCATTGTTGGCTTAATTAACAAACACTTATTGTTATAAAGCAATGACTACTATATAAAAGTTGAAGTTTTGTATAGAGTGAGATTCATTAGGCGAATTCTTGTCCAGGGAAAATAAGCACGTTCCACTGTACAATTCTCTAAACAGCAAACATGGCTACATCTCCACACGTTTTCTCTAACCTTGTGTACAATTCTTCAGCAAAGATATGCCATACAATAGTGCAATATCTCTCACAACTTATTCCAGTAGCTCATTTACTCAATGATGGTCTAGCCAAGTTGTAAAATATTTAGCTAAGTCACAACTAAAGTCATGCATTACACACCACTTACAGTATATAATTTTCCTTGCCTTAATTGGCACTCCTTTCCACCTTGTTACACTAAATGTTATCATCTACTTGATTGGTTGGGCAATTTTCACATCCCTAATGACAATTTTAGCTAGTTAATAAATTGGAAAAGGAAATTGCTAACTAAGGAACTTAAGAAGACCTACAGAAATACCCAAGGATTAATACGAAGTCAAGTGCTCCTCAGCTATAGCAAGATCAACTTCTGGTATATCAAAAAATGCAATTGGGAGCTATCAAATAAAGTAAAATGGCGACGATTTTGTTAAAATGCAGTCATGCATAGCCATCAACAAGAAAGCATAAAAAGGATAGAATCAAATTTCCACTCACTGTGCTACTTCACAAGTTCAAAAAACAAAAGCATAAGTTGACACGTTATCTCAATGTACCTTGTTTGTATTACCATTGTTTTACAAAATGCAAATTTGCACACCTTATCCTCAAAATCTCTATAACCACAAAACAAAGTTCTTTCATTGTTCTTTCTAATGCCACCCAAATCATTTAATGGTGCTGCCATGGTGACAGTAATTAGCCATTGAAGACGACATAATTATTATACCAGCTATCTAATTGTCTATTGAGAAAACACTTACTGCTAGCTATTAGTTTTGCAGACATATTCATATAGGTAATTATTCTATGCATGTATTTAGTATCAACCTATTCGCTAATGTGTCAGGAATAGTAATAATTATTATTAGCGCTTTAGAATGGCCAGCACTGAAGGTCCAGCAACATGTGCCGCAGCCTTCGGACTACCTAACCTCCGCCTGACGAGCTAAACACGAAGCTACGAGATGAAATATCTAATGAAGTATTAGCTTTTTTGCAGGCAGCTGTATGTAACATGTACTGGACATACCATATAGGTTCTGTGTCCTTCCAGTCCCCAACTGGTATAACTTGATAACAGTAACAGCCTAAATATTTTGAAGGGAAAATTTTTCACTTTTAGCTAACAGTGAAAATTCTATCCATGAAAAGCATGTGGTATTGTTTGCAAATCCTTTATTTTAATATTGTTTAACCTCGAAACTATTGACCCTCCAAATATGAAGCCATATTAATCTAGCAGAGACACACCGGGCGATCATAAACGTGAAAATTGCCAAGGAGCCGCCATCAGTAGCTGAATTGCATCCGGAGTTTCAGGCAACCACTTTTAACTCTTTTGTTGCAATTTGCAAAGATCATGAATCGTTTGTATAGACTAGCTATATATAGTCTGGCAACTATATAAGGCTTATAAAGGGCGTCAGGTGAGCACCAGTATCGCCTGTTTACGACGCTAAGATGTAGCAACCGATTACGATTCAACACAATCTGAAAAAGATAACAGTTGAACTGTTACCACGAATACCTGAGCTTAACCCCAAGCAATAAAGTCGTGCCAGTGGCATGGTGTGATCATCGTATCCGCCGACACTGACTCGGCTGCAGCACGCGGTTACATGGCAATTAACATCTCAACCAGTATTGTTTAGTGCAGTTAACTAACTAACTAACCTTGAATAACAACAGACAATGCTATCAAAATCTCTGCCAGGTGAAGCATTCTGCCATCAACTCCCTTTACTAAATTAACGTCAACTTATGGGCGTGTTACCGTATATCAACCTTTTGTCAATGTTAGCGCTAGCTACATAAATAACTCTGAAACGCAGGCGCTATCATAAAATTAATTGTTTTGCTAGCGCTAATACGGTGATTTTGTCAATATTAAAAGCATAGGCACTTGCACCATTCAATAAAATATGTCTTAATTTTGTGATTTTCCTTGCTGTTAAATTTGCTGTACAGTGTGGCTATGAAGTAGAGCGGCTAAGCAACAAATTTTGATGAAATTGTTCACTTTGTGATAAAAGTAGTGTTGTTTCAGTTAACTGTAACTAAAACTAAAAGTACTTTTAGTAAGGTAAATATGTTTAAGTTAACTAAAACTATAACTAAAAACAAATGTATGTAATCACTAAAACTATAACTAAAACAAACGTATATAATCACTGAAACTATAACTATAACTAAAATCAAATCTATATTATTACTAAAACTAAAACTGCTTACAATATAGCAAGTTGATCTTATTACTGAAACTGTAACTGCTTGTTAAATGTATTTGATACTACTTCTAAAACTATATGCAACTAAAATATCTATATCATATAGTTACGTACATACTACTATATTAAATCTATAACTAATAAAAAACTGCTTAACCAAAATTCACGAACTCAGTAATGTAGGTACTAGGTAGTAGTGATGGCCTATAGTATGCTAACCATTTTTGTTAATGGTCACTGTAATTTAATGCTTTTAGCTAATGGCTACATTTATGCATACCTGCATGCTTCAACAGCCCCTATTGAAAGAGTATTTGTCTACAAGTGGGGAATCGACATCTGGCAAACGCAACAGGCTTACTAATAGTAACTTGGAAAGGGTAGTTCTGCTAAGAAAGAATAAGGAATACCTGTGACAGAGATTGCGTCAATGCACTGTATTAAGTGTTGTATTTATCTATATTATAAAAAATTGACAGGTCTTGTAATACAAAGATTTTGTATTACTAAGCTGGAAAAATGGTACTGAAATTTTAACAAGAGTTTCATTCACATAAAATATAGCTTACTATTAAAGCTAAACAAGGTTTTCTTATGCACAACTAAAACTATAACTAAAAGGTTTTCAGATACATAACTAAAACTGTGTCTAAAACTAAAAGGTTTTCAAGTTTTTAACTAGAACTAGAACTAAAACATTTTCATGTACATAACTAAAACTGTAACTAAAACTAAAAGGTTTTCATGTTTTTAGCTATAACTATATAACTAAAACTAAAAGGTTTTCATGTTTCTAACTATAACTAGAACTAGAACTAAAAGATTTCGATGTACATAACTAAAACTGTAACTAAAACTAAAAGGTTTTCATGTTTTTAACTGTAGCTATAACTAAAACTAAAACATCAAAGAGTGAATAACCATAACTAAATCAATAACTAAAAAGAATTAAGAAAGATTACTATAACTAAAACTAAAACTAAAACTCCATACTAAAACAACACTAGATAAAAGCACCAAATTTTATGAGTAAGGTATAGCTACTATTTACTAAATCATTTGAAATATGGTTCCACATCAAAATCATTGCCTTAGGGCATGTTTTATTGAGACAATTAAAACTCTGTGCTCCATAACATTGCAGGCTAATGACCTGGATGGACACCTCCCTTGGGTATGACCATCCCTTGCTTGTCTATGCAGATGCAAAGTGTCACTATATTTACTATTGAGTACTTTTATGGCTGGACTTTCAAGTACTTTTATTGAGTACTTTCACTTTCCATGGCTTTTATTCCATGGAAAGTGAAAATAACTTGTACCATGAAAGCTGGTTAGGGTACTGTGGGCCTTAGAATATCTATAGCTCGAATCTCATGGTTTTTTCAGAGTATATCTATTTACTGGACTGGACTACTGGACTAGACTGGACTGGACTGGACTGGACTGGACTGGACTGGACTGGACTGGACTGGACTGGACTGGACTGGACTGGACTGGACTGGACTGGACTGGACTGGACTACTGGACTGAACTACTGGACTGGACTGGACTACTGGATGAATTACTGGACTGGACTACTGGATGAACTCAAATTTTTCTTCTTTTATATATATAGCCAAACTTAACCACAATAGTGTTTTAGAAATTGACACCATGAGACATAAAACTTGCACATTACTGACTCACAAACTGTGAAACTGCACTTAAACCTCAGTGTAGTTTGTCATCAAAAATAATTTGGCTGCTGCTAGCAATGATCAAGAACTGTACTATTATAATGCTACTAATCAGGGGCGGAGGAAGTAGTTGATATGAGGGGGGACTGGGCTGACCCAGACTTCTGGAAATGATCTACATTGTCTCTGGTTTGGTAAGGTGAGACCAAACAAAAAAAAGGGTCACAGCCAGCTGAGAATAGCTTCCCACCTCACCAGCTACGCACCTGATAAACTACATAAAATCCTTACATAGCTCGCTACACACTGCTCTAATACTGTGACTGCTTTTTATTAGAGTGACTGCTCTATTAGAGTATCTCGATCTTTATCGCGGTTTTCAGCCCCATTCCAAGAAGGATAATTTCGGCGTGATATCCGGGGGGCCTCAGCAGACCGGGGGGGGGCTTCAGGCAGGCCTTCAGCCCCCTCTCCCCTCTCCCTTTCCGCCGCCTATGCTACTAATGTATCTGTCTGTCTTCCTTGGCCTTCTTTGCACACATTGACATAAGTTTTACACCATGCATTTACATTATGTAAAAAAATGATAATAGCCTTTCAATAGTTTGCGCTGCTTTGTCAGCTCTTTGGTTTATAATGCTTGTAAATAATATAGCAATGAGTGTAGTGTTACAGTTAACTACCCTCCCCTTCAGAAAATCATACATAAGATTAAGATACTCTAATATAGCAGTTAGTCAATTACTCTAATATAACCCCCACAGTAATTGTAACTTGCAATTGCATCTGAAGCACTAAACCATGCTTGGATATATGTACACTTAGCAGGCCCGTAGCCAGGGGGGGTTCGGAAGAACCGCCCTCTTGGAAAAAAGGTCCACAATTTTTGGTATACAAGTCCAAATTTTCAGGAGCAAAAGTCCATTAGCTACAGTTTACTAGATACCACTAATAAGAAACTAAATTAAGCGCTTCGAGTAACTCATTCATTGCATGGATTAAATGCAATGCAAGATCGAGATACTTTAATAGAGCAGTCAACCACTCTAATAGAACAGTCACAATATTTGGACCTTTACTAAAGGTCCACTTTTGGTCAAAAAGAACCCCCCTTTCAAAATCCCTGGCTACGGGCCTGCACTTAGCTATATAGCCTGCTAGGAATTTAAACTCATTTGGTCGAACCTTTGCATGTTTTGAGTTTGTAACTGAACTCATGACTGCATGTCACTGTATGATCCCTAAACAGCTCTTGATCAATGCAGATTACTTAGAAAGCATGATCATGACTTATCAGATATCTGTGCTTAAAACTACAAAATCTTCAGTTGTGATACATATAAGATACCTTTATATAACTAGCTTCCTTGGTTCTGTGCTTTTGCTTTATATAGCTACCTACTATGCTGATCATGGCACAACCATGCATCCTTGCCAAACCCTGGATCTGCCCCTGCTAGTGGTACACATACATTTGGACCAAGATACTTCTGTGGTTTCTGTAATATAAGCACTTTAATGGTCCTAGGAATGAAGGACAAGTATACACACTCGGAATTTTCAACTAGAGTAATTGACCATAGCACATCGATAAAAAGTACTACCGGAAACAAGCTGGAGTCATGCATGATATCAAATCACAGTAAAACAATAAGATAGGGTCCGCAAACCAAAAATCAATATCTTCAAATCGACTTACAAACTATAGTCATGTGTAAGGGTAGGTATAATCAAGAAAACACTAGAGTGGCAGCAAATTTCGTCCATCTCTTCTAGTGAAAATAACGCGAAATACCTTGAATTCGATCGATTTTTCGCCGTCGTAATTACAATGTTATTCTTTTGAGCCAAAACTCTCTCTCAAGCTTTGAGAGGTTGTCCATGCACTCTTACTTTGGAGTATAGGTAGTTTAATATAATTAATTAATATTTGGTAGTGGCGTCGCGCGCATATCCGATCGGCGAAAAAAAATACATTTCGTGATCTGGAGCACAGCAGACTTGCAGGAAATACTGCAACATTTACTGCAGTGATCACCTCCAAGTCAAGTACCTGTGTGCAGAATATGGTGTGGATTGAAGTTTGTTGACCATCTGACTGAGACCAGCCTCGCCCGATTTAGCGAAAATTTCCTCCACGATCCAACAAATACTGCAGTTTCGTGCAAATTAACACCTTTAGGTGTGCTGAAGTATGGAAATGATTGCTCAGAGCAAGTATAGACTAACAGCAATGGCTTGATTACTGACGGAAAATTTTACAGTTAGCCGATAATGCAATTTATTTCCGGTGCAAAACTAAAACTCTTGTAATGAAAGTTCTACGGAATTCAGCATAATGTTACTGACTTGATATGATTATAAATCACTGTGAGCACAGTAAGATGATCCTTTCTGTAGCAAGGATGGAGTCCAGTGGTCTTGAGTGCATGGCCAGATCTATATAGCTATAGCTATGCAGGTCATGTAGTATATAGTTATAATCATGCACACCTTTTTGATAGTTAATTTAGAACTTATAATTATCTGATCATCTATTTTTATGTGATACTCAGATGCAGTAGCATGCAAGGTCAAATGGTATGCTCCCCAAACAAGTTTTTACATGCCCTGAAATCACATCTGCATGGAAAACTATCATACAAAGCCGTGATATTTCCTGGTAGCTAATTTTGTACCAAAGTACCAATTGCAACTTATTCAGTCTCAATCATGTCTATCTAAAAATGAAGTTTAGCTATTATTTGTGATTTGGAAGAAATTTAGATTTTAATTATTATAGTGAGATGCCAATTGGATGATTTACTGGAACTTAAAAATTGACATAGTTACAATGGATTAGATCAACATTAATTTTAATAAGAGCAGTAGTCACATGTCACTGAATTTAGAGTAATTATCACAATGACTTTGTCATACTAATATCTGTTCACAAAATTCACATAGTTGAAAATTTGTCCTGCACTGGGTCCTGCCGGATTTTCAAGTTTTTGAGGTAGAATTTTAGTAGCTGGAACATTACATGGAATGTATAAGAGTGGCCCACACAGATAGGATATACAAATATGTACATACATTAAACTGTTGTCTTGAAGATTGCTTTTAGGCGTGTATCTCAACTTTTGATTTATTTTACATTTCCTTACAGTAGTCAGCAGAGCCACTCTTCCCTATACCATCAACTATGGAATTGGAGCAAACCCTTGGTTTCTGCTTTTGATAGTTACTATAATTATTGCTAATACTTCCCCCATGCATAAGTAGGATCAGTATTATATATACCAAATAGTATATTGCATATCAAAATGAAAATGCAGATGCTATGTCTAGACTATACCTTTTAGCCCTGTTGAGTATATATGAGGAAGAAGATTTTCAGAAAAAGGCACAATGAATTTACTATAGCATACAATATGCCAACATTAAAATTAATTATATATAGGTCAATTTACACCATCGCCGTATAACTTGCATAAAGGAAACTCTCCAATAGAGCAGTCAGATATTCCTATAGAACAGTCAGAAATTGATTCTTTAAACATAATGTCACTGAAATTAATTAACAATCACAAACATGTTTATTTAACTGCACTCAAAGTAGTTGTCGAGTATATTTCACATATTTTTATAAAATCATATATTAGTTACGAGAGCCTTGGTTTTGTGCAATAAATCGCGTTTCGCATGCCATAATTGATTAAAGTGTTCGTAATCTAGCCTTCGCTGGAAGTTTGTACTTGTACTGAGTAATAATTTCCATAATTCAACACACTTAAAGGTGCTTATGTGCACGAGACTGCAGTATTTGTTGGATCGCGGAGGAATTTTTGCTAAATCAGGAGAGGCTGGTCTCAGCCAGATGGTCAACAAACTTCAATCCACACCATATTCTGCACACAGGTACTTGACTTGGAGGTGATCACTGCAGTAAATGTTGCAGTATTTCCTGCAAGTATGCTGTGCTCCAGATCACGAAATGCCTTTTCTTTCGCCGATAGGCTATGCGCGCGACGCCACTACCAAATATTAATTAATTATATTAAACTACCTATACTCCAAAGTAAGAGTGCATGGACAACCTCTCAAAGCTTGAGAGAGAGTTTTGGCTCAAAAGAATAACATTGTAATTACGACGGCGAAAAATCGATCGAATTCAAGGTATTTCGCGTTATTTTCACTAGAAGAGATGGACGAAATTTGCTGCCACTCTAGTGTTTTCTTGATTATACCTACCCCTACACATGACTATAGTTTGTAAGTCGATTTGAAGATATCGATTTTTTGGTTTTCGGACCCTAAATAAGAAGTGTTATATCCCCACTGTGCATTTCCATTATCAATGGCGGATCCAGGATGGGGCATTTGGGGCAAATCCCCCCCCCCCCCCTCCCTCTCACCTTGTGGAAAAGCCAGCCATACTTGTGATTAAAATACTACCAGGCCAAGATCAGTTTAGCTATACACCTTATGAAAATATGTACATTTTACTAGCACTTATTACAATTTCACCTGAAACCGAAACAAACTAGCTGTTAAATTGTTACCTAGCACCTTCGTGCGCACTAAGCGCCTCTAAAATTAATTATTGTGTTGCTGTTGTTTAAGACATTTGGAGCCTTTTAACAGCTTGTAAGACTTCACAACCATCTTCAAAGGCCAAAATGGCAAAAATCATCAGTGAGACACTACTAAGAGGTGATTATTTGCTGTTTCAAAAATGCAGCAACTAGCAAGAGAATCTGGATCTCCCCAACCATCAACAACTTAGCCTGTTTGTGCCCCTCCCCTTGCTGGCTCCTGGATCCGCCCCTGATTATGGTATCTTGAGCACAGTAGGGACACTTCTTATTGCCGTTTTACTATCGTGCACTACTCCAGCTTGTTTCAGTACTTTTTATTGATGTGCTATGGACCCTACTCTAGTTGAAAATTCCAACTTTTTGTGTACTTGTTTGTTAACTTTTTTGTAAATAATTATTATTAGTGTTGGGCAAGTTACTTTGTAAAAGTAACTAGTTACATATTACATATATTACTTGCAACAGAACTATTTAGTTACAGTTACATATTACCCATAAAATAAATATTGTATTACTTTGTGTCCACAGCCTTAAGCTGTCACGTGTGAAACTACCACCTTATCACGTGACATGATTGCGTTGTTGGACAATGTGCAAATCGTGGTTATAAGTAAGAAGCTAGTGAATAAGTTTCATTCAGTAGGCCTCGTTACTTCGTTGTGGTTAGGCGTTACTCAGAGGATTACTAACGAGATTAGTAACTTCGTTACTTGTAGTAATAATATTACGTCATATTAGACTCGTTACAGTAATTATATTACTTAGGTAACGCGTTACGTTTGTAAGTAAAGTATCTTGCGTTATATTACCTGTTTTCATAGCGTATTTCGTTATATTACTTTGTTACCACAAAAGTAATAATATTACGTAACGCGTTACATAAGTAACCCAACACTGAAATGCCACCGCGCGCCTCAATTATAGCCTGAAAAGTGAAGTATCCATTATGCTTCGTTGATCAGCTTTGTTCAACCTGTTACGCAGCATTTCAAATCAAGAACTGTTCAAAAAGCACCTCTGCAATCCACGCATACTGAAAGAAATGGTGCCGCGCGCCCTGGTTATATCAATTATTGTCTGATAAGTGAAGTATCCATTACGCTTCGTTGTTGGCTATGTTCAACCCCGTTACACAGCAGTACAAATCAAGAAATGTTTTAAAAGCACCTATGCTATCAAAATAGCCACTATTACAAATACGGACGATTCCATTACTAAGGGAGGCCATCACATGCTATCACCAAATCGACACTTTTCGCTGTCAGCAAAGATGAATGGGACACAAAGGAGGACACTGGTAACTCCATGAAGAATGTATTGTATGTACTGTGGTATGCCAAAAGGCACCTGTCAGGCCGAAGCGACGTTGAACAGTGAAAAAAATCAAGCCCGTAGCGGCCTTAGCCGTTATCATGTTATGCTTGTCTGAAGGCATCAATCAATTATGTAGTCAGTCACTAGAAAATTCCATTAAATAAATTCTGTAGTAACTTGTTGAAAGCGTTTCGGATCAATCTGAAATCTTGTTTGGGCTTAGTTTTACCTAACCAATACTGCCTCATCGTCATCAGGGGAAATTGAGGCTGTTTTTTGGGTGATATCACAGCAAAACTCATGTATGGATACTAAATAATACTGACTGATACTAACTCCGTATTTTATTCAGTATTGATCCGTCTTGGGACCATTATTCAAAATTCTGTCAAAATTTGCACACTAATAGTCTACTACTATGACTAGTAATCTAGTTTTGCATCTGGCTAAGCTTTACTTGAAAAAAATTGTTCCAAGACAGAATAACACTGAGTAAAATTCATTAAATACAGAGTTAGTATCAGTCAGTATATTTTAGTATCCATACATGAGTTTTGCTGTGTATTATTCTGTGAATCACGCCTACTCCTTTGTGGTCCCTACTATACAGTACTATCGTACTGTATGATGCATGCATTACTTGCACCTCAATGTGTGAAATTAATTGAAGGGGTCAGTGGAAAAGGGGGCCATGTGCCATTTTAGATTTTCCATTTTCTAAAAATTAGAATGGCTTGTAACCATGTGAATAATGTTGTCACTAAGTAAACAAAGTTTATGACAGTTTCAAATCAATTTTTAGCAAATAATATTATTACAATAATTCAATTATGTCTGAAAATTGTGTTTAATGCATGCCATGTGGTCACCTAAATTTTAAATGACACTTGTCCCCTTTTGCTATTGGCCCCTTCAATTACTAAATACTTTACACTCACGACTACTTTGAAGATCAAGTCATAAATCCATTCTCACACTCACGCAGGAGATAAACATGTAGACCACATTTTTATGTGCATTTGCCTGTATTGATCTTCAAGATGTGAATGCAAAAAACCATTAAATTTTATTAATTACAATTCAACTAACATTTAATATGCAATATCTGGGTAACATCACACCATATAGCTACAAATAAAAAATAACATACAGCAAAATATAACGGATAAAAAATATATATCCTTGTTGTACATAATTATATTATGCAATGTACATGAAGATTATTGTCATACAACTTAAGTAAAGTGTGTTTCACTGTCGGCTGGATCCTTTTCAGTGATAGAAGCACAATCATCTTTAGTAGTATGTTCTACTTGAAGGAAATCTTTTGATTCTCGATAATCTGAGTATGATGTAGCTTGGATTTTATCACCCTCTACTTCTGTGAAGATTGGATTGCTTTGTGCATAAATCTTTGAGTCAGGTATAATAGCACTACTAGCAGTGAAGCCACTATAATCATCATTCTGCCGTGCCCTGAAATTGTACAAAGTAATGATTACAAGCATATAATTATGTGACCATAATAATGTATACATAAGGATATGAAAAATCTGTTTTTGTTTAAGTGCGTATAAGGATACTCAATTACCACACAAGAATTTACATAACATGGTGGCCAACTTTTAATTTATGAGAAATAGCTGCATTTCTATCATCTTCACATATCTTGTTATTAATGACTGATGGTTTGCCATGGATATAGCCAACATACATGGTGGTTACATGCCTGACAATTTTGAAATGTGTTCGAAGTTCAATCAAAAGAACGCCCTTGTACTTGACTGACTGCTCATTAATTATATGGAGACTCATTAATAGTCTGATGGCCAAGAACTGAAGCAGTTTGAGTAAATGCTCTGGAGGAAGACTGTAAGGAAAGTATTTTAATGCAGAAAATCAACTCCTCAATAATTATGGTTTCCATGCTTGAAGAAAACAATACAAAGAGTTAAAGATGACGATAAGGCAAGGCATGAGAGTGGAAATTTTTTGGAACCCCAAAAGATACATACCATATTAAACAGTATGGTGCTACAGTTAAAGTAAGGATCCCCCAAGTGGCTCGTACTGCCTAAAATGTCACTTTAAAAGACTATTCTAGAGACATCCTTTATGGAATAATATTCATCCATCTAACAACATGAAATACAGCATTAAAAACAAGAAGTGGCCAGATTTAGAATTTTTTTTAAAAATTACTGAAACTCGAATTTTCATCTGCCTGCCTGATCACGGTTGCAAGGCTGGAGGCCAAACGAAGCAGTGCATGGGCACCATTTTACCATGCCACAATAACAAACTCACCAGTGGCATGTGCCTTTTGAGGTTCTGATGTGTGTGTGCCCTCTGTGCCTTTTATCTTCAATCAGGATGGTTGTCTTCTTTTTAATGCACTGAAGCTATATTGAGGCATTATTTTCTGTAACAACACCTTCCTTGAGCAGCATATTTAGATGCCACAATATTATTTAAAGCACTTACGCTTGGTAGATACCTGTAACTTCATGACAGGTCAAAACAATGCCCATTCACGATCTTGGTTGATTAATAACGATCGAACACAGGGACCATATCTCTTGATGGTCTATTTACTCGATTATGATGACCACATGTTCATTCCTTTATTGTTGGTACAGTGAAAATATAAAATAGTGACACACCCTTGCATGGTAGGTGAAAGGCTGACTCAAGATATTCTAACCCTAATAGAACAGTTACATGTTTATAGCTGTATGCTATAACATCTATGTCGATTTGCAGTAGTGCCGAATGATGACTTCCTGTAGCTGAAAACAAAGTGTAATGGCCACTTCGCTACTTCAGTCAGAGCTCGTTCATATGAAAACAATAAGCCTGGTGCCTGCATTCTATCTTCTAATGCAGTATACATACATGGGTTCAGCAGTCATAATAATGTTACGTGAACAAACAAGTACAAGTTAAAATTTTAAGCATCATAGTAATAAAAAGTAGTGAAACAAGGAAGATTGCCTACACCTGAAAATATACAGTACTAGCGGACACTTAATCCACAATTCATTCTAATAGAAGTCAGTGACTCCAATAGATCTAGAGCAGTGATTTGACAAAACTTTTTTTACTAATGAGACAAGTACAAAGAAAACTTAGGGATCAAAGAAATAAAACATGGATTAAATGTCCACAAGTACTGTATATCTTCAGGTGTCCCTTGTTTCACAACCTTTTATTTCTTTGATCCCTAATTTTATTAGTCTCATTAATAAAAGGTTTTTAGTCAATCACTACCTGACTGCTCTAGAGCTACTGGAGTTACTGACTGTTCTATTACAATATCCATTTCAACATGTTTTCACAAGCAAGTACAAATATGGTAATTTGCATGGAAAGATCAAAGTGCTGATTGCTGAATAGCGCTTTATATCAGTCAAAAAACAGCAGCTACTTTATGAAGAACAGTTATGTGATAGATACAGTATAGCTATGAAAAGCATGCTGCATATATGTGCAAGTGTTTATGTATAAACAGCTAGCTAATCACATGCATTACACTTAATGTTGCTAAAACTAGCAAACTAATCTTAATTGCTAGCTGTACGACTAGAAACAGATTGCATGAGCAAAAATCTAATGGTAGAATTGAAGCAGTCCAAGTACATACTTGAAATGAACATTCTGAAGAAGACAACTCAGAAAGTGCTACATAACACTTAAAAGTACCACCTATGCTAGTGTATGCAAGAATATACAGCATGAGGGGAGGGGGGCTTGAGACTGATCTAGCACTCGGCTTTGCTCATGCTGTATTAGTCTCTCAACATGCCACTGTCCTCAAGCTGTATTTTTTGTACACACATGTGGCAGTGTTTTATGTATTACTTAAACCACAGCAAGATGAAATACACCAATTTTCATTGGGTACTTACAGGTTTCTAAATTTTATAGATCCGTTGTTTATGTTTCAATAGATCCCTCTCTCTGAGGCAATACAAAACACGACAATTACACGCTTGCATCATTGGCAACGCATTGGCATTTAACTGGACAGCAAGTGTCGTGGAGGTGCTTTTTAACATTACTCAATGCTACATTTATCATGCGACAAGTAGCTGTGAAGGTACAACAACAAGTTATGGTCTAAATAAGTTAGACATCAAAACACATGGTTCCATGGAATTTAGAAACCCTCAGACCCTGTAGTAGTGCCTGAGCAAAACGAGGGCACCACATTCTGGTTTCTAAATTCCATAGAACTCTGTGTTTCAATGTCTAACTATTATGTTTGGGACTATCGTTCTACCTACGTAGTACATGTATGAATACTTTAATCAACTATTACGTAAGTTTAATAACTTATTGTGCTTATGTATTTTTGTTGTAAAATAAACAGTTGTGGTCCCATACCACCATCCCTACCAACAATGGTAACTTGTACAATTACACAAGCCATGTCCTTAATAAACAGCCACATAAGCATAATCCATCAGGTAAATGTGATAATGTGGGATTAGTCTATTTGTCTTCCCCTTCCAGCAATGTTACCTTTAGCTTAACGTGCTTATAGTCTTGTGCCAGAAGTATTGCATTTATCAGCAAAGTGCATGCACCTCTTATGGGTTTAATTTGGTCTTGCAATGACTGTTGCTTTAACACATAACGACTGCTCCATTATAGAGTACCTCGATCTCCAATAACATTTCTTTTACAAAATTTTATCATTACGCAAGCCATCTCATGTTGTGTGTGTGTCATATTTGCTTGCATCTAGCTTGTTGGTTGAAAATTGTCCCATTATGCCAGCAATTTCCTCTTTGCCTAGTATTCCAATTTGGTATATGAATAGCAAAAGGCACTAAACTGACTGCAAGTGTATGTAAAACACATTGTACAATCTACCAACTACGTACTTTGACCTTCGTCTTTGGATATAAAATATTGTGATCAATACAATGAGTATCACTATAACTACAATCACTCCAGCTGCAACTCCTCCAGCAATAGCACCACCATCTGAACTGTCAGTGTTTGTTGACTGATCTGTAACAACACAATCTTCTGATTCGGTTGAGTCAACTCTTGATAGACAACCAGGATCCACAGTCAAGATGGATGAAGTAACAGTAATGCTTGGTCCCAGTTTTACCCAGTCATTTATATAATTTACAACATCATCGGCATCAGTGACTGAAGCAGGGACACGTACGACTATTCTTCCTTTAAATACAACAGTGTCTTCAAGTTTTCCTTTTGATTCTGGACAACTAAACAATTCATTATCAATATCAAATACACAACCACATCTTGGTGATATTGCCTGCTTAAGTTCCAATTTAATATCCTCCAACTTTTGTCTCTTATCAATTTCCTGGAAGTACACAGTAACATTAAACATGTTCTGTGACTACATACTATTGACTTACTATCCATTGAGCACAACTACTGACAGAACGCAATTGTATTTGAAAGAATGCTGTATTTACTAAAAGAAAATAGTACATTAATTAAATGGTAATTAGCACATAGTTACATATGGATAAATTGAAGTTACAGCATTCTTACTTGTGGCTACAGAAATTGAATTAGTAGTTATCTCTCCTGTGTCAGTAAAGGCTGTAACATTGATGAAGTAATTAATACCAGACACTAGGTTGGTCAAAGTAATGTTTGTATTGTTGCTGCTAACAGATAGTGTATTATCTTGATCAGAATAATCAATCTGCAAAAAAATGATGGTGAGTAATGACAAATAATAAAGTTTATGATAAAAAATGTTAACCACAAGTAATAATTTATCTATACAAAAAAATCCGAGTTGTGAGAAAAGGGTGTGCTCCCTCCCCCAAAATAAAGCAAAGGTGAAAAGAGTTGAGAAATTAAGGGTAACAGCTTTGCAATAATGTCAATCAAATTTAATGATGCATGTGATCTTTAAAAATAACTACCATTGACACATTTGTAGGCTCAGTTTGTAGCCAACATGACACATGATAGTGTGTTGTACAGCCAAGTGTGGGTGAGCAACAGTATTTTACAGGAACCAAGAAAACACTGTTTCCATGCATCTGTAACTCCCAAACGAAAATGGAAACTTTTACTGTGGAAACTCCTTCTGGGTAGGGCACCTACTCTAAATCCTCCAAGCCATCACTAAGATAAATGCTTTCAAAGTTTGTCTTCATATTTCACATTAAATTATCTTCTTCTTTTAGCAACACTTAGTATAATTCCAGCATGCTTTGGTCAATGTACTTCAAATTTGAAAAGCATATTAAAGTGCATTTACTGTCCAATATTTACGTAGATCAGTTGATTTCAAAATATCGCAAATGCTGTTTGCTTTCAAACCTACATGGCAAACTGCTTGAAGGAAAGACTTTATATTTAGTTTGTACATTGAGTAACAATCACAGTGCAAACCTTTCATGATCTGAATGAAATCGGAATGATGATTATATGGGTATAACAAAAACACCAACCAAGTGTTAAAAGGCATACAATCTAGTTTCCTGAACAAACAAAAAAACAACATTTTTTGTCACACCTACTAGACAAACCACTAAACGGAATGAGTGGAAAATTGGAATGTAAGTATTAGAGAGGAACCTAGAAGAAATTGGACTGAGCTTCATTGTAAAAATTGAGGTACTCTAACAGTGCATCGCATTAGAGCATTTGGCAACATATAAAGTCATCCTGTAAAGTGTTCAGCTATACAACTACGTTACCCTGTAGAACATTTAGCTACATAGAAAACCACACTGTAGACCGTTCAGCTCAGTGCTCGAATTGTAAAATAATATGAAGGTATACTAATTTCTCAGTATATGAAGACCGGAGGGGAGTAATATTTCAAGGGTTGTAATTTTAACCATCACAGTTTTAAGTCATCCATTTGCAATATTAAGTACGTATGTGAGGTGCAGCACCTTACAAGCCAAAAGCATAAATTAAATATTCCCTATGCCCCCAAGTCAGTATTTTGACCACATCTAGCAGTCTCACTTTTAGCTCTTGGATCTCAGAGGTTAGATAATATGAAAACAGATCTTGAAAATAATTACTCTTCTATCACAGTAGTGTAATTGTCTGTTCTAATAGAATGTATGTATGACTGTTCTGTTAGAGTAAATTTGATCTGGGACCAGATCCTGTGGGATAGCGTGAGATAGCTATCACTTTTTCACGTGTCACATTATAACTGCAAAAAAATCTGTTTCATGAGTATTTTTAAACTGCTGCAACTTTTAAAGCAGCTAACAAGGTATACTTTGTACATTCCTGTATATCCTCAATTCAAGCTCTGGTTCAGCTACATGACAAATTACTCTGTAGATTGTTCAGCTACATAGCTAGTTACCCTGTAGAAAGTTCAGCTCCATTATAAGCTACCCTGTAGAAAGTTAGTTATGATAAGTAGAGAGTTCAGCTACATGTTACAAGTCACCCTGTAGAGTGTTCATCTAAGTTACAAATCATCCCATAGAACGTTTAGCCAAGTTACAAGTAACCCTGTTCAGCTATTGAGTTACAAGTCACTCTGTTGCGTTACAAGTCAACGTCCACTTACGTACATAACTCTGTAACAAGTCACCATGCATAGAGTTTAGCCACAAACAATTCACACTGTAGACAGTTCAGTTAGATGTAGAGAGTTCAGCCACATACCATGTCATTCTGTAGAAAGTTCAGGTACACAACAACATACCCTATAGAGAGTTCAACTCTAAACAAGTCACTCTGTAGAGAGTTCAGTTACAAATAAATTAAAGAATTCACTTATGTTATAAGTCACCTTGTAGTATGGTGCGTGGGCAGATCAAAGGCTGCCGCCAGTGTTACAAATCAGTTGTAAACCGGTTTACAAATAATTGTAGCATGGTTAAGTACTTCCTTTCGGCCACACAGTCTGGCCACTAATTAGTTCAAAGATTTCAAATGATACCAAACACCAGATCAACACAGGAAGTCGGCTAATAATGTCAAGGACTGACAAGGAGGTAAATCACTCTGGAACTAATAAACACACAACACTGCACTCGTTTGAATGAATGGGAAGCAGTACAACTGCTGGGCTGAGACCACACGCTCGTTCGCCAATAATTTAAGCTAACCAAGACTATTATAGTGCTGCACCACTCAACAATGAATATCAGACACTTCAGCTACACCCGTCTAAATGGTGCGGAAGCTGTACAATGGTAGGAGTGATTGGCATCGATGATGGCACCTTGTGCTTGTGTATAACAAATGCGCTACCAATGAATAAACTAGCTATAATGATTAACTAACCATCAAGACAGTAATTAGTGAGTAAAACCGTTCCTTGTACACAGCACTCAGCGGTAGCCAATGTTAGCCTTGCGTTCTTACTCCTAAATGGGCGCCTTTGATCTGCGCATGCCCCATACCACAAATCAGTTAGAACACACCCATTCGGTTTGTATTTGATTTGCAAACACTCCACCCTCGGGTGTCGTATTTACAAATCAGATACAAACCTCACGGGTGTGTTACAACTATTACTTGTAGAGCATTTAGTTACGTACATGTAATTCACTCTATAAAATATAAGTGACAAAATTTAAAATGGACACGAATTACGCAGTTGCATACAAATTAAAAGATCTTTGTTGTATACTTGTGGTAAAGCAAAAATACTGTCTCATTTCACCTTTCTACAAAAATAGCAGATTAATTGCGATCAAAAAAATAATCCTTTGCATGTACATTATAGGATTACAATATCTCAATTCATACTTTTACTCAACTTTTGCTCCTACTCGAGAACTGTCACTCTGATCACAGCAAACCACTTAAGCTAAATTAGGTAGATTATCTACACAATGATTATCACGGTATAGCCTGTAGGCAGGCCAATTGTGCTTTTTGTGTGAATAATTATAAATATATCCCTATCTGTTAATTGTATTCATAAAGTTACTGCTAATATTATCCGCACAAAAGCAGCCAAGCTGTGAACAAATGGCGCGGCCTTAAAAATCCTGGGTGAAAAAAGTTGTGAAATCAAAAGTGGCGGCCAAGAAATGGCTGCAATGATGTTAATGCTAATAAATTTTAACAATGCACACAGCCATTATTAAATTTTTTTAGCATTAGCAGCCATTTCTTGGCCGCGACCTTTGATTTCCCAACTTTTTCACCCAGGATTTTTAAGGCTACACCATTTTTTCACAGCTTGGCTGTTTTTGTGTGGATTTCACTTCTTTTTGTACTTTATAAGGCAACCAGCCTATGGCTGACTTTGAGGTTTGTTTTTACTCACATTTCTTCTTTTCTATGTAGATACAACCACCCCAAAAACACCTTCGCTGTAAAAAAGGCGTGCCCAAGAAACTACAAGTACCTGGAACCCAATGTAAAAAAACAAAAAGAAAACAGCTCAGCTGAAGTGAAAAGTAACTGGTAACTTAAAGAGCTGATATCTGAAGCGCCAAGAATACAATTACTAATTCATGCAAGAACACCTTGGCTATAAAACAGGTGTGTACATGAAAGTAACTGGCAACTGAAATGGCTGATATCTGAAGCGGCCAAGAATGAATGGTCATATACAACTAATTCAAAAATTTAACACTGAACCTTTATAATTTGGCTGTGTTCTATATTCACTCTTGCTGCATCGTAAAGTAATTTCTTTTAACTCTAATTGGCTGGTAATTTGGCCGCCTTTTTTTGCTCTATTATACTGACTATTAAAAAAGGCGGCCAAATTACCAGCCAATTAGAGTTAAAAGAAATTACTTTACGATGCAGCAAGAGTGAATATAGAACACAGCTGAATTATAAAGGTTCAGTGTTAAATTTTTGAATTAGTTGTATATGACCATTCATTCTTGGCCGCTTCAGATATCAGCCATTTCAGTTGCCAGTTACTTTCATGTACACACCTGTTTTATAGCCAAGGTGTTCTTGCATGGATTAAACTTTAGTAATTGTATTCTTGGCCGCTTCAGATATCAGCTCTTTAAGTTACCAGTTACTTTTCACTTCAGCTGAGCTGTTTTCTTTGTTTTTTTACATTGGGTTCCAGGTACTTGTAGTTTCTTGGGCGCGCCTTTTTTACAGCGAAGGTGTTTTTGGGGTGGATATCACTCATTTTTGTCAGTGATAGACTCTACATTTGGTTTAAAAGGTAATTATTTTTGGAAATGAGCAATTAACATTAATGCAGAATATTATCTTGGAGAGTCAGTAAAATCCATACATAATAATGATTGTTTCATAACACCGTAAATTCGGAAGTATGAATTTACGGTGTAGTATGACTGTTCTATTAGAGTAAATCTATCCTTACTGCCTGCATGTGACGAATATATCTCATATCTGTGCATGTTAAATGCTTCAGACACCTAATTAAACTTGCAAGTGACTAATTAGTTTACAGTTGCTACACAGCTATAAATACATTTGTAATTGTTATCACCATAATCATTTATCATGTTATAACCATTTTTTATTATTTTGGTCACAACTTCAGGATTAGAGCAGCAGAGAAAGGAATAAAGGACTCAATCATCAAGACTTGTATATGGGAGATGGAACAGTATTGCGATGGACAATGCCGGTACTAACCCCTCAAGGGTGTTGCAGTACAGTATAGATGCAAGACCAGAGCCTCGATCGTCACCTTTTGACTGTGGTCACAACTTCAGGATTGGAGCAGCAGAGAAAGGAATGGAGGACTCAATCATCAAGACCCGGGGAGATGGAATAGTATTGCCAAGGATAATGCCAGCACTAACCCCTCAAGGTTGCCACAGTGCAGTATCGATACAACCACTCCAACCAGTGCATAAGACCAGTGCCTCGATCATCACCTTTTGACTGAAATTTTTATACTTGATGAAGCAATTAAAACAAAAAAGTTGTAGTACTTATACTTTCCTGAGGGAGCATGCCCCCAGAGTCCCAGACTCCCTTGCCTGTTCAGCAGAATAATAGGATTGAGCCTTACTACCACTTTCACCTTTATTCTTGGCCCGGATGTACATATCGGCAACATAATACAGTAGCTGTAGATAATGCCCCTAGGCAGAGCTATAGGGGTGGGAATTTTTCCCTACTATCACACTATCACAGTAGTTCTTCTCGCAGTTCTTTTCGCAGTTCTTTGCCTGGCCATCATCAACTGCTGTCAAAACATTAGTGTCGTCCCCCAGACCCTTCCTCAAGCATACTTACCACACAAAAATAACTTAGTTTAGCAGTGCACAAACAATTATTGACAGCATATGTACACCTACCGTATTGTTGAACCATGTATACCACCAGAATCCACCGGATTGACAACTAACACGTGATCTATTTAGGGGAAATCTCGTGGAAAGTCCCTAATTACCTTAATCGGACACTCGTGATACGTGGTTTTAAATTGAATGGTTTAAGAATGTAACTAGATGGTGAGGCGTACTTTAATTGGCTCGACTTTACTGAGAAACTCGAGCCCCTCGTGAGAAACTACATCGCTTGAGCAACGCTTGAAAAAGTAAGAGTCAAGAATACTGAGGGACTCTATGATATATGCCGGTCTTGAATGCTAACGAAACGAGGAGTGAAGTTTGTGCAACGTGTCACATCGCCACACACTGATTCACCGTGTTTGTGCGATAGGGTTTTTGGACCTGTCCACCAGATGTTGAAAGGAAATTCATTCCACCACATGTTGAAAGGAAATTTATTCCAACTTGTGAAGTTATTGGTATACTCATTGTTGGGGTCCATGGGGACATCGATGATCATTTACCAGTCAGCTGTAAGTAATGTCATAACAGAAGGAAAGGAACCATTTCCATACCCCTATGGCATCCTGATTTTCCTGGTCAATTTATGTACACTCAACCACAGATCGAAATGTAGAACTTTGGTTGCAGGTGGAAAATAAACACCTTTTTACTCAGTTACAAGAAATTCACCCAGCTGGGATAAAATGTTGACGTGAATGTCATTAGTACTAACTTGTTCATCAGGTATTGGACAATTCCAAGTGTCCAGATTATGCAGTTGTCCTCTTGTTCAAGTTTACACATTTAGGCAAGTTCCACAACGTCCTATAATCTATTACTATATCAGTGTGAAATAATGCTTATATAATATTTTTCATATTCCAGGCTTTAGGTGTATTGTATTTAACACCTGTTTGTTGGTTTTTGCAGGCCATCTGGTCATACTGGTTTATCCACTAGCAGTTGAATGTGATCATGGTACATATGTAAGTTGAGACCATGCAAGAACAAAGATACAGGTGTCATGAATTTCAGGTCAGTTAACGTTCAGAGGAATTGTATTATTGCAATTGTTCTTTTTGTAGTTATCAATTATCAGTGATCAGTTTATGATAGCCTACTTTTGTTTGACCAATGACCTAATGTTCTGGTTTACATGCTTACCCAACAGTTATGTTACTCACTTAACCTGCATATGGGATATATATATTTTTTTAGTTCATTTTGATTATCCATCCTTTATTGGTACAGCCTGGCATATTGATTTTTTGCACATTCTCTTTTTAATTCAGTGCCTGCTGGATTGCTTCATCAGATATCGAAACAGGTGTCTTTGGTGTTGCGACCAATGTTCCAGGTCAGTTTGCATGTGTGTTTAATTTAAGGTTGACTTCAGTGCCTGCGTATTCTTTTACAGGTCTCGGTATCGAGTGTCATGAATTTCAGGTCAGTTGACGTACAGAAGAATTGTATTATTGCAATTGTTGTTTTTGTAGTTATCAATTATCACTGTATACTAGTGATGTGAATTTGCAGGTCAGTCTACTCAGATGTATCAGGCATAGTGTTGATGGGTTCAAACAAATATCCAGTGTAGACTGTAGTGGCATCAAGGGTGTTAATTTCCAGGTCAGTTTACATGTTGTGATGTTAGTGATTTTTTCCTAGTACCCAGATGTTAAGTGTATTGTATTTAATGCCTAGCTACCTGTTATGTTTTTAAATTATGGTATATCAGTGTGGACGGTACAACAGTAAGCCTTCTGTGTTGTAGTAACTATTTGTTTCATAATTATGCTGTTGTCCTGGAATGGCACAATTTTTGGGCAACCAGTGTGAAGTCCAGTGGTACAAACATTGTATTATGACCAAGTTGTGATAGCGTACTTTTGTTTGACTAATGTCCTAATGTTCAGGTTTGACATGCTTACCCAACAGTTATGTTATTTATTCACTTAGCCTGGGATATAATTTTTGTTCATTTTGATTATCCATGCTATTATTGATACAGCCCGGCATATTGATTTTTTATACATTCCCTTTTAATTCAGTGCCTGCTGGATTGTGTCATCAGATATCGAAACAAGTGTTTTTGGTGTTGCGACCAATGTTCCAGGTCAGTTGCATGAGTGTTTAATTTAAGGTTAACTTCAGTGCCTGCTTATTCTTTTATAGGTCTCAGTATCGTCATGCTGACATACAAGAAATCATCACTATTGTTGGAACTATTTTTAGTCAAGTCTTGATGTGATGTTGATTAACGTTGTTATACATTGTTGTATGTTTACCATATGGCAAGAAATTTTCATGGCCATCATGAAATTTGAATATTGTGTAAGTTGTGTGGAACAACCCCAACTCATACATGGTCACTGGCAAACCACGAACCACATTCGAGCCACAACACCACCAACCACATTCGAGCAATCCATTACAAAATTTTGTTGCACCATTTGTGTGTGCATAATACTTAATGAAAGCCACAGCACAAGCTACATGGTAAACACTACATAGAGGTGGTAACCCCTAAAGGCTTGTTACCTTTTGTATTCAGGCCTTTGTGGTTAATCTATTAAAAATTACATGTAAATAGAGAATTGAAGAGTATGCTTAAAGCACCTTCGCTAGTGATTTTGTTCTTCACACCATAAGACAACTGGCGATTTATAAACGCTCGATTGGGGTGTGGCACTAAATGGAATTTTAAAAGATTTCTGCTTAAAACACCATCCCTAGGGAACTTACGGTTCAGCACGTTGTCACAACTTGTTTATCAGGCATTAGAGTTTGTGTCCACGTCGTGCCTTTAAAAGTTATTGTAGGGATTAGAGGTTTGATTGAAGAAAATACGCGTATAGGCAAACCAGGATTGGATAATGTCAGTGCTAGATGGACTATACAAACACGACTATGTTGACTGGTATAACGTGACAGTAGTTGTAACATAAGGTAGAGAAATAAAGTGAAATACGCCTATTTTTTATTTTGCGATGGTTACTTTTTTATTTTAGCGAGGTCGCAAGAAAACTATGATGATGACTCCTAAAGATTTTTTTAGCACGTAACGCAATACAAATCTATTGAGAGATGTTCCGTAATCTAGGACTAATATTGCGAAACCGGCCCTACACGTAAATAACTCACAGTAGTGGCCGCGCGTCTTTTAATTGGGCGTGCGCTTAGTAGTTTCTTGGCCGCGCGACTCACTACCGTGAGTCTTGATGATGATTATTGAAGACAGACTTATAAATGTATTTCATTGCATGATTTAATTCAACATTTGATAATATTATTGTAATACTCTAATAGAGTGCACATTTTTTGAGGACTTCTAATAGAACATACATATAATGTTCTAGAACAATCTAGTACTTCTATGGTTGAAATTACAAACAAGCACATTTCAACTAGAAATTTCATTTATAAAGCAGAAATTAAGTGAGGTGATCAGCCAAGGTAGCAGTGGTTCAGTGGTTAAGGATGCAGGTGTTAGGTATGGAGGTCCCTGGTTCGAACTCTGGTAAGTTTTTTTTTCTCGACATTTTTGCACACCTTTTTTACCCTGCAGTGACTGCTCTATTAGAGTATCTTGATCCCACAATTTTACACTTACTTGGTTTTTGCTTTATAACTTTGTCGCTGTAACTCTATTGCTATTCAGACTATCAAAAGACACTGCTACGATGATCAGCCTATCTACACACCAATTTTCAAGTTATTTCTATACTCAGTTTACCCTGTAGCTGTGACAGAATTTTGATCTTTTTTATGTGAATAAATGCTCATAACTCCTTGAATATTCCTCAGCTTCACAACAAACTTGGTACATGAGTCCACCATTACACGCTCTTCATTTGTGCCAAAGATTGAGGCAATCGAGTTACATGTTCAGCAATTTTTACAAAGTGTGTGAAAAGAAATCAAAGCCCCCGAAGCCCCCATACGGCATAAGAAGAAAAAAACGAAAAAATTAAAATGAACTTTTGAATGCCCATATCTCGTAAATGGCTGTTGCGAATTTAATCAAATTTGCTGTGTGGCGTACCCTACCTGGGGGACAGCTATAATGCAAAAATGGTGTGCCTTGGAGAAGGGGCCATGGAGCTATGCATGCATGAAAAAGCTGTTTTCTTTCTTCCTATTAATATACTCACAGTGTAGTTGCCGGCTTTCTTGGCGGCACGACACACTACCGTGTGTCTTGATTCTTTAAACCTTTCTTTAATGTCCTAAATTTTAAGACAATTTGATAACACATTTTCATTCTATAGCAGTTTTGTTAGTTCAAGAAAGAGAAGAAAACAATGAAGAAACTAAGCCACTTTTTGAGGAGTTGTATCTCAGGAATGCTTGGATGATTAGAGACTCAATTTCGGTATGTGGACCACTGAATATGAGGACATTTTCACTATAAAAGCCCTCTCATTTTTAAAAGATATCATATAAAGCTACTAAACATACATGTGACTGAAAATGAAGGTATTCTCTGTTCTGTTAATTACGTACAGGAGAGCATTAATTATACGGACAAGTGCAAGGATCACAAAAATGAAAAGTAAAGAATCAAGAGAGGTGGCTTACACCTGCAGCTACAAGTACACATTATTTCCTACATCAGTCTTATTACAGCAACTTGTCAATATACGTAGTAGCCACAACTGAAGTAGGAATTAAATGACCACTTGTAGGTGTAGGCAAACCTTCCTTCACTACTTTGAATGATCCCTAATCTTATTGTCTTGACAATGTTATGACTGGTAAACCCTTTGCATATGCATAAACAGACAAATTTGGCACAAAACACAATAAAATTAATTTTGAATCTGAATGGGCAGGCCAACTACCAAACACTGAAGTGGTCATTATACTTCTAAGTTAAGTTCATTACAATTGGAGAATAGTATGAGAAGCGCCACTGCAACCAATCCAGTCTATATGGAAAATACTGACAATTCCTGTTATTAATGCGATAGTCAGCACAGGGAATCCATGATGTGCTACTGTGTGTTAATATCTTGTACCGTTAGCAGGGGCGTACGCAGGAATTTTGAAAAGGGGTTTCCACTACAGCCAAGTGACTGTTATATTAGAGTAGTTTATATTGTCTGACTGCTTTATTAGAGTATCTCGATCTTTTCACCAAAATCATAAGCTATAAGTGTTGTTATCGTGTGAGAAACTATTATTTAACTAAGATAAAAGTTTGCAATGTGTCCTGTTCCATGATAGATTCCAGATTCTGGAAACCTGAAGTTTCAATTTCTTACTGTTTCAAGTAGTGTGTAAAATTCAAAGGGGTTTCCTGAAACCCCTGGAAACCCCCTCGGTACACCCCTGATTAGCTGTAAGAAATGGGTCATAAAGGAGGACTAAGGTAAGTCCATGATATGCACATTGTACGTACTATGGTATGACAAAAGCAAAAGGCACCCACTGGACTGAAGTGTAAAAAAAAATCAAGCTCGTAGCTTTAGTTGCTATTGAGTAAGTCAGTCAGTCAGTCAGTCAGTCAGTCAGTCAGTCAGTCAGTCAGTCAGTCAGTCAGTCAGTCAGTCAGTCAGTCAGTCAGTCAGTCAGTCAGTCAGTCAGTCAGTCAGTCAGTCAGTCAGTCAGTCAGTCAGTCAGTCAGTCAGTCAGTCAGTCAGTCAGTCAGTCAGTCAGTCAGTCAGTCAGTCAGTCAGTCAGTCTGTCTATCATTCAGCAGAAAGTTCCACTTAAGTTCAAAATTTCATAACAACCTATTAGGAATGTTTCAAATCCCACTGAAGATACTTTTAGGTTTAATTATACCTAACCAATACTTCCAAGGCACTATGAAAGTATTGTGAGGCTGGTTTCTGGTCAATATTCAAAGTGCAAACCTCCATGATCCCCAACATACAGTACGGTATGACATGTATGTAGTACTGTAAGATAATTGCATTACATTACCTGGTAATAGAGAATTGTTGCAGGTACACTGGGTGTAGTCCAGCTTAGTACAATGGTGGTTTCTTCAACTGATTCAACTGTTAGACTTAGTGGTGGAATAGGAACTAGTAGTGGAGTAATAAACACATAGAAGTTAACACGGAGTTGTAGTACCAAGCCAATTATAATGTTTGTGCAACTATAAGTATGAAGTTTATTATTTGTTACAAAAGTATCAAAACAATCAGAAACAGATGTTAAGAGGTATAGTAAAAATCTTATGTGAAGAAGAAAAACATGGAGCCTAATAAGGAATTAAAAGTATATACACACCATAATACAGGCATTGCATGCACAAATGCACAAAGTAATCAAGTAAGATCATCGCAGAGTAAACTATAAAATAAATACAGTAGTTTTTAATGGATATAGCAATATTATATCACTACCTTACCAACATTCACTGTAACACTATGACTATCACTTCCAATAGGGTTAGTTACACTACATGTGTATGTTCCACTATCACTTGTAGCAGCTTCACTAGTGGAGTATTCAGTGTGGAACACTGCTCTTGTACTGCTATGAATTACTGTAGTGTAATTAATGGATTGTGAAATTGGAACATCATCCTTCATCCAGGTGAACGTGTCTGGTGGAGAACCTTCTGAGGTACAAAACAATGTCAGTGGAAAGTGAACAAAGGCATTGACAATAGATGGTGTAGTAGAATTTGTGACTACTGGAGCAGCTGTGTTGAGATGATTATAAAAAATATACAACATAACATAACTCACTTCTTCCAGGTAAATACACTCCAACCCTCACACCCTCATCTACCCCATCTCTGTTCCTTGAAACACATGTATAAACACCTTCTTCATTAGTGGTGAAATTTCCACACAAGCCTACATTGATCACTCCAACAAACTGTGTTATATCTTCTCCACGTGATTGTACCACAGGACCATTACATCCTCCATGAGGAATTAGTGCATTGTTAAAGTATAGTGAACTTGTTTCAGAATTGTTATTATTGGTAGGTCCCAAGCCAGCAACACATCTAAACAGCACATCTGTAACAGTGTCAGGTGTTCTGATATAAGAATAGTTCTCAATAATGTTGTCAAATGTGATTTCATTACTTCCAGTATTTTCTACACTCCCAGTCAATCTAACTCCTAATAATTATACAAAGAATATAATACATAACCTGCTGAACAAAAACCTGTACAACTAGTCTGCAATTTCTTTTAAAAAGTATTTTGTTGTCTATAGTGAGAAACCAATAGGCTGGATAACAGCAAAACAAATTAATGGATAACAGCAAAACAAATTAATTTACACGGTAGCTATACTGATAATAAATTACAGGTGCTTATTAAGTTGTTATAAACTTGTTCCATTGTGTTCACCATGGGACTGGCTTATAATTATCATGCTTACAAGAAAGAAGTTAAGGCTATATATTTAATCTCAAAAATGATAGTGATAACATTTTTACTGGAAATACTGCAACGTAAACAAACACATGTACGTAGCCCACATTCATTAACTGATACATATTAAACTTACACATACTCTACATGGGTGAACACAATAGGGTATATATCGTATAGCTGGAAATTTTCAAAGGATGAAAGTTTCGCAAATTTCATGAGTAATGATAGCTTCGTGAAAACATAATCATGAGATGTTTCAGATTTGTACACATAGCTATCAAGACACACGGTAGTGTGTCGTGTGGCCAAGAAGCTAGCACGCAACACCTGTGAGTATATTGACATGAAGAAAGAAAACGCGATTTTCGCACCTCCATAGCTCTGTGCTGCCTTTACAACACAAGACGAATTTTGCTGTGGACACGCCCGCCAACTTCAGTACTCCACATACCAACTTTGAGCGAAATCGCTTCAAGCGTTCTCGAGATATGCAACTTCAAAAATTGGCTTAGTTTCTTTGTCTTCGTCTTCTTCTTTTTCTTTGTCTTTTCGTAAACTTACAAAAACTTCCATAAAACACAAACTCCATATCTGATTGCCTTGAAATTTGGCACACAGATGGGGGGTATAAAGGCGCATCTCAGTACCAAGTGTGGCTGGAATACGACAAAAAGACAAAGAGTTATTAGCTATTATTCACGAAAAATAACACCAATATGTTGTCATGCCTACAGGGTAAACCGCGTACAGGAAGAAGCTGAAAATCAGTGGGTAAAAAGGTTAACTATTGAACCTCAAACCTTTTGTAGTTTGAAAGAAATCGAGCTAAAAACCACGAAGATACAACAAAAAAAACCAACAGTGTGTAACAATTACGGAATCGAAATTAGCTAATAAAAAACGACTACTTACCACGTCTACCAGAAAAATTGCTTGGAGTATTGATCATGTTTTGAAAATCACTGTACAGATGGAGTAATCATCTTAGAAAGGTTCTTCAATGGTGTAAAAGAATAGACTTAAAGCCACAGAGTTTTAACACGAAATCCAACTTGGTGTAGCAAGTGCGAGATCGAGATACTGTAATACAGCAGTCAGCCTAATAGAGCAGTCAGCCTAATAGAGCAGTCACCCTGAAGAGAATTCAAGAGATCAGCTAGAAACAAGTAACCTGTATAGAGATCAGCTACAAACAAATCGCCCTGTAGAGAGTTCAGCTACAAACAATTCACCCTGTAGAGAGATCAGATAGAAGAAGTTACCTTGTAGGGAGTTCAACTACATAGTTCAGCTGGAAGAAGTCACCTTATAGAGAGTTCAGCTAGAAAGAAAACAACATGTAGAGAGTTCAGCTACAAACAAGTCACCCTGTAGAGAGATCAGCTAGTAGAAGTTACCTTGCAGAGAGTTCAGCTATGAAAAGATCACTGTAGAGAGTTCAGCTAGAAAAAGTCACCTTGAAGAGAGTTCAGCTACAAAGAAACCACCATGTAGAGAGTTCAGCTGCAAACAAATCACCTGCAAACAAATCATCATGTAGAGAAGTCAGCTACAAACAAATCGTCCTGTAGAAAGATCATCAAGAAGAAGTTACCTTGTAGGGAGTTCAGCTACATAGAAACCACAATGTAGAGAGTTCAGCTGCAAATAATCACCCTGTAGAGAGTTCGGCTACAAAAAGATCACCATGTAGAGAGTTCAGCTAGAAGAAGTCACCTTGTAGAGAGTTCAGCTACAAAGAAACCACCATGTAGAGAGTTCAGCTGCAAACAAATCACCCTGTAGAGAATTCAGCTACAAACAAATCACCCTGCAGATAGTTCAGCTACAAACAAGTCACCCTGTAGAGAGATCAGCTAGAAATCACACTGTAAAAAATGCTGGAAAAATGACAATCGGCTATTGCTGTTATAACAAAAAGTAGAGTTGCTATTTTAATATTTCATCACTGAAACAACCATGACTCGCTATTTTAGCAGATGTGATTAGAATTAACAGTGTGAAGATTGTCATTTCAGCAACACTTTTCTATTTCAACAAGGAAGTGCTCAATCAACAACACTGTGAAGTTATATTCGAGTGGTACTGTAGCTCAGTTTAATATACAGTAATATTGTTAAAAGATCCATTATGATTCATTTAAAGCATCTAGGGTTGTTCTTTTAAGCTTGATTATACCTAACCAGTATAACCAAACTGTCATGAAGGAAAGATGAGCTGGATTTTGGTGATACTCTTTGGCAGAAAAGTGGAAACCTACAAAACATGACTCATACTGTACAGTACTACCGTGACTATAGTCTTGTTCATTATTATTATGGAGCAATTAAAATGTGCATATATTTATTGTTGCAGCACACAATTTTACCCGATGTATACTTCAATGTCTTTTATTCAAAAAACAATTATACAAACTAGTTAGCTTTCACTAAGTACGTCACATACAACACCACTTGACCATTTGACTATTGATATTGACCATGTACATGAAATAGTTATAAGAAATAATATGAGTGTCTCACCTGATATACGGACTGTCATTGGACTACTGGTATATTCAATTCCATTAACAGTTGCAATGCAAGTGATGGTACCAGCATCTTCTGCAGTCAGATCATTACCAGTGACAGTTTGTGTTGTTTGACCATTAGGAAAACAATTTGGATTACCACTATTATATGCAGTGTTAGTATAACATCCTGTAGTGTCCCATTGGTATGTTGTGAGTCCAGGTATTAAGTCGCCATTAGCCAATGTCACCATACATGTTAGATTGACACTACCCAATACAGGATAGTCAAATGTATTAGGCTGATCATCAACTGGTGTACCAGCTGGATCACTGACTATGGTAACACCTGTAACAATATTTGGGAAGGCTATATCACTAATAAATACCAACTTGACACCTCAAATCAAACAGGTTATATTTCACACATATTGCCCTGAACACATGACGATATCATGATATAGCCCCGACCACAAATGCCTTTGATGCTGAGGCAGTGCAAAGCATTAATTTCCTTTTATTCTATATTGAGCTGCTTAAAAGTGTTACACAGTGGGTTTGGGTTTAGAATAGGTTTGTGTTTTTACCTATTAGGTGGGCATGCCCGCATGGTATATATTATTTATAGCATGGCTACTCAGAATTTGCCTCACGTGCTCTGGCCTGCAGCCCATGGACTTGGGCAAATACTGTAGAGTCTGGTTGTTAGGCACCTAATAACAGTTCACAAAAAAAATTGTGACTAGCATATACGTATGTAGTTGTTAAGCGCATGCGCCTAATAAATAAACCTCATCATGATTATTATGGATTCACGCTCTTGAGGTGGTGTGAATTTCAGTCACACATGTACCAGTCCAGTTTTTGTGCACTGAATCTTTCATGTGGAGCATACTACAAACGACTGTTTCACTTGGTAAGTAAAGTAATGGCATGTATTTTGGCTTTGTACTTTGTGAAATTTTGCGCTATGCACTATTAGCAAACCCCTAGCACTTCTTCCCTTGTATAGCTTCATCTCATATTGAAGCTTTGTGTTCGTCCACATGATTAAGTACAAGAAGTGGGTATGCGCTTAACAGGTTATATGCGCTTAATATATATACGTGTCATGTGCTTAACAACCAGACTCTACGTAGCATCTTGAAGGAGCCCCGCCATTGAATTTGCTCCACTTCTTGCCCAGCGGAGCATTTTAACATAATACTGAGACATAAAAGTTATCGTTCTATGGTATACCAGGAAAAGGAAAATCCCTAGTGGCCATGGTATAGATATTACTAATTACCACATAGCTATGTCAAACATGGTACAGAATTATATAAAATAAAATGAAATCCATGAGTTCTTGTGACCAGCAAACTTTGTCTAAATTTTTTTTGCTTTCCTTAATGGTTTGTTTGTACACTCCATTGTCATTTGTATTACAAGTTTATAGTACCATCTGTCAGAGCTATAGAATTTGCATGTACAAACAACAAATCCAGAGAATGCTGACTTACATATGTACATACATATAAGCGATTACTAAAACTAATAAGCAATCACATGATCACATATTGTATAGCAACATACCAGTGACAGCAATAACAGTTATAACATGTGTATCATTTCCAACAGGATTAGTCACGGTACATGTGTATGTTCCACTATCACTTGTAGCAGCACTATTAATGGTGTACATAGTACGGAACACTGCACTGGTAACGTTATGATGTACCGTAGTGATATTAGGGGACTGTGCCACAAAAACACCATCCTTCATCCAGGTGAATGTGTCTGGTGGAGAACCTTCTGAGGTACAATACAATGTCAAAGGGGCACCAATAACAATATTAACTATCGATGAAGTAGCAGTTGTAATCACTGGAGCAGCTACAGTATATAAAAGTATTAATAATATGAACAGCACACTGGGCTTATAACAAAGTAACTCACTTCTTCCAAGTAAATACACTCCTACCCTCACACTCTGATCCACCATATCACTGTTCCTCATAGTACATGTGTAAACACCTTCTTGTCTTGTAGTAAATCTTTCGCATAAAAATACATTAATAACTCCAACAAAACTACTGATGGTTGCTCCACGTGATTGTACCACAGGACCATCACATTCTCCATGAGGAATTAGTTCATTATTAAAGTATAGTGAACTTGTTTCAGCATTGTTATTACTGGTAGGTCCCAAGCCAGTGACACATCGAAACAATAAATCAGCATCATTTGGATCAATTGCAGTGGCAGCAGAATAATCATTAATAATGTTACTAGCTGTGACATCATTGGATCCAGTGGTATCAACACCTCCAGTTAGTGTAACACCTAATATAACAAGACACAAAAGTGATCACATAATGTTGCAGGAGGCTCACCTGATATAAGAATCGTAAATGGACTACTAGTATAGTGGACATCACCAATTGTTATAGTACAATGTATGGTACCAGCATCTTCTGCAGTCAGATCATTACCAGTGACAGTTTGTGTTGTTTGACCATTAGGAAAACATGTAGGATTACCATTATTATGTGCAGTGTTAGTGTAACATCCTGTAGTGTCCCATTGATATGTTGCAGTTTCAGTTACTCCATTAACTAACATACATGTCAGACTGACACTACTCAATATAGGATAACTGACTGTGTTGCGCTGACCATCAACTGGTGTACCAGTTGGATTACTCACTATGATCACACCTGGAACAATACAAAGATAAGCACTAATGCCAAACAATGTAATGAAATTGACATTGATCATACAGTATGTGTAGTGACTGACTATATAGTAACATACGATTTTACACACACGTGTAATTGTATTCTCATGTTTTAGTTCATTATTGTAACTAAAATCTGTTGATAATTGTGATACTCTTGTACTGGTTATTACGTTGGAGACGAGGTAAACTGGACAATAGCTAGCGGGAAATATGGCAACATGGGAGATTTTTACCAGGTAACAGAGAATTGGGCAACCTACATGGAACAAATGGAGCAGTATTTTATTGTTAACAATGTGGCTACTTACAACAAGAAACGAGCAATACACTTTAGCACATGCAGATTAACCATGTACAGTTTGATTTGCAGCGAAGTTGAAAGTTACCATGACATCCAGTACACAGCTCTAGTGGACACATTTTAATCCTCACCCTTCTGTAATAACGGAAAAATACAATTTTCACTCCAAAACACAGCAACCAGGAGAATCAATCACCACGTTTGTGGCAAGCTACGGAGGTTAACGGAGTTCTGGATTTTAGTGACACTGTACATAAATGACACGTTGAGAAGCAGATTCATGGCTGTACTGAATAACACTCATATACAACACTGCCTCCTTTCAGAAAATTAGCAAAGGATAAGGAAATTGCACAATCAAAGGAGTTGGCAGAAAAAGGTGTGTGGTCCATCTAGGCTGACACGCATATTACAGTACACAAGATAACCACACCATCAATTTGAAATAAAGATCACTTGACCCAACCTGTAACCCACGCTCCATCTAGAGGAAAAGTCACTGCTACTTCTGTGGGAGGAGGCATGCAGCCACCAGCTGCTATTTCAAAAGTGCACAATGCCACAGCTGTGGTAAAACCGGTCATATATCCAGAGTGTGTCGATCTAGGGGACAGCAAGGAGCAAATTTAGTCAAAGATGAGTCAATGAATGTAGTGGGGGGCCAACCTGTGCAGCCATTTCCTTGCAACGGTGAATATACATAGTTCCCAGTGGTATCGTGCCAGCCCACATTCCTGTCGTGGAGAATGTCAATGGTGATTAATGGACTGGAGGTACAAATGGAGATAGAAACTGCCGTCAGTTACATTGGTCAGCAAAGCAACATTTAACACACTGAAAACCTCCACAACAATGCCACCATTGGAACCGGCAAGTATCGAACTTCACACATACACAGGAGAAGAGATTAGAACCTTAGTTACTGTACCAGTAACAGTAGAAAAGAATGATCAAAAGTTACTCTACCACTTCTGGTAGTGATTGGCCAAAACTGGCTTGCAGAGCTGGTCTTGATTTGGGAGAAGTAAATATATACTATTAGTCCTTAAATCCTATTCTTGAATGCAATAATGAAGTCAGGGATGTCCAAGCAAAATCGTATGTGGACACTGATGCTAGGCCGCAGTTTTTCAAAGCCCATTCAATGCCTTATGCACTTAGACAGAAAGTAGAACAAGAGTTGGAGAGATTGCAAAACCAAGATGCGATCACCCCTGTCCCACTCTTAAAATGGGCCACCCCAATGTACTTGTTGTCAAAAGGGACAGCTCTTTGTGAGTATGCGGAGTCTACACACTCTTACCGCCAACAAAGTGTTGAAGATTGAAATGCACCCTCTCCCACGCATAGATGACTTGTTTTCCACACTGTCAGAGGGTCAAGCGTTTTTGATGTTAGATTTTTCACACACTTATCTGCAAGTCCAGCTTTCCAATGAGTCACAGAAATACCTTGTTATTAACACACACAAGGGATTTTATGCATAGAATTGGGGTTTCATCTGCCCGTGAAATTGTCAATGTATCATGGACAATTTGCTGCAGGGAATCCCTGGTGTATGTATGTATTTACTTAGATGACATACTGATCACTAGTAAAACAATGGAGGACCACACAATGACCCTAATCAACTGCTGTTGTTGACATGTGATGTCTGCTTGGGGAAGTTCTCTCCCACAGATTCAGAGATGGAATTGAGAAACCAATGTCCTATGTATCTAGAACCTTTGGCCGCGGCTGAGATGAGATATTCACACTATCATTTTTGGAGTGAAGCACTACCACCAGTATGTGAGTTCATCATATTGTCTGACCACAAACCATTAGTGCATGTTGTTAGTCAATCCAAGGTAAAGCCAGTCATGGCATTGGTTAGGATCCAGAGATGGGCAATCCTCCTGGGTGGGTACCAATACATATTGAGTATAAACCAGGGCCAAGAAATGCTAATGCTGATGCATTCAGAAGGTTGCCATTAGAGACTAGTCCTCAAGAGCCTCACTCCCATAGGTTGTCCATCTGATGGAACGGTTGGAGGCCACTGCAGCCTCAGCTTCACAAGTTGGTATACAGACAGCCCATAATCCAATGTTATATAAAGTGAACAGCATGGCATGTTTGGCTGGCCTCTAACTAAGAAATGTCCTCCAGAATTACAGCCATTTATGAAATAGAAAGAGAAACTTAGTATGCAAGATGATTTACATAATGTGGGGAGGAAGGGTAGTAGTCTCTTCAAAGTTACAAACAAAGGTAACTGAAGAGTTGCATACAATGCATCCTGGAATGACATGCTTGGCCTGCCAGCATTTGTGCATGGTGGTCGGTTAGATTTGGAAAGAAAGGTCAAGGAATGCAATATTTGTCAAACCACCCATCACAATTCCCCAACAGCCTTGATACACTTTTGGGAGTGGCCGCAACAGCCCTGGCAGTGTGTCCATGCTGATTATGCAGACCTCCCCTTGGGATAATGTTCCGTATACTAATTGTGACCAGATTTTACAAAACCGTTCTAAATCGCACATCAGGCAAAGTCAAACTAACACCACCAGTGGATAGCTACACTATCGTACTACTAGTTTTGATCCTCAGTATTGCTCAAACTACTTGAGGCTGGTTTTAACAGATGTCATTTCTGGGTGGTGTGGAGAGCTCAAATGGTGGCGGTCTCAGGCCTTGTGAAGGGTCTGGCTTGGCAAGAATCAGTAGTTTACTGGTGGATGGCCTGATAATGTTGGCCAAACTATTTTTCTACTGATTTTGCTGCATATCAGCCACTAATATACCAGCACAGCCCTGTAATCTCGTATCTGGACTTCAGTTGTGGTCTGGTTCCATTTTGAAGTCTATCTCTGCCAACCCACCCTCCTCCCTTTTGTGAACACTCGTGATACTACTTCGCTTGTCCAACTGCTCAGATTTTCTATCTTATTTGGTGGGAAACTATACAAGCAACTACAAATACTGGAGGTGGTCTGAAAGGTTATAGATTGATGTACATCTTGTGTAAATTTCATATTGCTTGCCATCCTTGCCATCCTTGGCAAGTTATGCTGATTTAAAATCTTTAGGACAGTAAATCTCGAAACTTCTAATGTGCGATGGAACATTTCCCAAAATTCAGTCACAATTGATGCTTACAGCAAATGGGTTGACATCCATATGGTTAACTCGAGTACATCCCAGATCATGATTGAGAAGAAGATGCAAAACAACATTTGCTACTTTACAAATGTTAGTCACCGATGGTGGCACACAATTTATGAGCTCAGAATTTTTACAGTTTGGAAAGGCTAATGGAATCAAACACATAATGTCATCACCATATCAACCCTCTACCAATGGTTTGGCCGAGCGGACAAATTTAACCCTTAAACCTGCATAATCCAGAAAACTGGATCTAATATGTGCGTCTTACACTGTAACTTTTGAAGCACAGTTCCTATTACTATGTAATTTATGCTATTCTAAAATAAGGATTAAAATGGTGCCTAGGGTTCTACCCTAATGCTAAACTCTCAGGCCAAAACATGCCGTGCAAGTAGCCTTCTGGCAAAGAAACACACAAACCCTTTACATACCTTTATAAATGATCCAAAACTCGATGGTAGCCGCTCCTATCAAATTAAAACAAACATTGCTTGCTTCTCCATTAAATTCTCTGTAAGGCTATATATGACTCATGTGATTATTAAACCCAAAACCGAAACTAAACATGCGACAAGAAGATCAATTCATGAAGTTGCACATCACCATCCTTCAATGCTTCATAACAAGTAAGTCTTTGTAGTTACAATGTTCATTTAAACTTCTCCAAGTAGCCCAGTGAACAGATTTTTGACCAATGTTTAATTTCAGGCTGTAGGAGTCAAGTTACCCCATTTAAAGCTGCCATGTATGTTTTTAATGTGTAAATACACATTACCCAAAAGTTCTATGTGGGTTTAAGGATTAAATTTTAAGGAAGGTATGAAGAGACAGTGCAATGGTTCCATAGAAACTCATGTGGCCAGATTCCTACGGTGTTTGCATACCACAACACTCCCCATTCTACAACAGGAGCATTGCCTGCAATGTTGATGTACAACAGGGTCATACCTTGATTTGTTGAAACTGGACATTCAGTCCACGGTACAGAGTCAGCAGTTCCATCAGAAACTTTCATATGATGTCCACTGAAAGGACAAACAGCTTACTGGTGGTAGCAGGGGTAACTCCAGGGGGTTTCTGAGGTATCCAGAAACCAATCAAGTGTATTCAAGAATATAATTTGCATTGATTTGCAAAGGCACAAGACGTTCAGATTGAGATACTCCAATAGAGCAGTCAATCACTCTAATAAAACAGTCACAGTATTTAGAGAAGCAGTCTAGCAAAAGCTATGTAGCTACAAATAAATACAGTACTATAAGGGTTTATATGTACTTTATCAGTGATATGAATTTATGTAGTTAGTGGAGGGCAGTTATTCTCAGGAGGTAGTTACCATTTTTTGGTCTTCATCAAAAGTCTAGCTATGCTCCTGATCAGAAATCAGTCACCAAAAGTCCTGGAGCTGCCTATGGACAGTGTGTTTTCCAAGAATTTTGGTTGAGGGCCTGCATGGTTGCCTGGTATCATTGATACAATTGAGGGACTTATGACACATTTGGTCAAGTTGACAGACAGTCAAATAGTTCAACATAATGTGGATCACATTCGTGTTCTTACTTTGGGACAAGCTAATGCGACCCATGATGACTTATTATTTGGTCCTACCACTGACAGTGATGAAACAGATTTGGAGCAACCACAAGCTAGTCATGAAGAACCAGTGTGGACATCAACCTGTACTAGTAAACCACCTAACAGATAAATTCACCCTGATTCCTGTACCTGAGAGGGAGGAATGTAGTGACTCTCATTATGGTAACGCACACACATAATTGTACGCACACACGATTGTACCTGGAAACCCCTCTAGCTATGTACCTGCACTGATACTACTTTTTACCAGCCAATCCAATACCAATACATTCTAGGTGGAAATGATCAACAATGATATACAGGTACTAATTGAAAATGACCAATAATCCTTATAAAAAGAATAAGCCAGCACATTTGTTAACCTTGTAAAGTGCAGCTAGCTGCATGGTTTATAGCCAAATCGCTAATTAAGGGGCGTGGCAAATGTTCCACTCGCGATTCTCGTGAACAAAACAGCTTCCACGCTGTCTTGCAAGCGAAACAGTTGCCACGCCCCTTAATTAGCTATTTTGAAAAAATGTCAAGCAAAGTTGTGCGTGCCAATGAGTGTGACGTTGCGCTGGCCAGTATCGTAGCTTCAATGAGTTTACATCCTTAATGGAGTCATAAACATACTTGACATACTTCTAAAGACCAACAGAAAGTCAACTGCCAAAACAAAACTAAAATGTAAGTCTAGTGGATAGTGCAATTCTGTTACCTTGGGCTTTAAGTACATATCTAGTTGACACTGCAAAATCTGGTCACTCCATATAACACCGTCAATCCCTTTTAAGGTATCTTAAAATATGTCACTGCTCTTTTGACTATGTGTGACTGATATCCCTATACAACCATGACTGAATTATGGATTAAATGTTCGTTAGTATATCTACATGTATAGACAGCCTCTCTTGTTTCACTGCTTTTTATTGTATCACTACTTTTTTCTTTGATCCCTAATCCAACTTGAAATTTCTAATTTTTTCTAAACATAATTATGGCCACTGTACCCATGCATATTACATCAAAATAAAGAATGGCACCAAGCATGCCATAAAATTAATTTTGCAACTGAACGTGTGCAACAACAATCAATTACTGAAAAGTTTAGTGGCCATCACGCTTCCTTTTCAGCTATGTTCCGCCCATTACACAGCATTACAAATAAAACAGTATGAGATGCGCCTCTGCAGTTCTTTTTGCTGACAATGCAAGGTGTTGATTCATGGTAGCACAATATGGCTTCTTTAATTTATGGTAGGTCAAGTAGTGGTGGATTGATTGGGACACAAATATGTGTACTGCGATTGCCATAAAGACACATCTCTGGACAAAGCGACGTCAAACGGTGAAGAAATCAAGCCCGTAGCCTTATTCATTGTCAATTACGTGATACTTGGCTGGAGGCATCAGTTAGTAAGTCAGTTAGTTAGTTAGTCAGTCAGTCAGCATAAACTTCTCTTAAATAGAAAATTTTTAAAATTTCATAGAAATTTGTTGGAAGGGTTTAGGATCGCTCTGAAGACGTTTGTGGGCTTGGCCATGCCTAACCAACACTGCCAAGCTGTTATAAAGGAAAGGTGAGACTGTCTTTTTTTGGGTGGACAAGAAAGGCCAAACCACCATGATCCCTAATATACAGTATGCTACTTTACTGTATGATTATTATGCTGGTATTGTACTTGCTGGTTTTACAGGTTATTGTAGCCAAATTATGCAATATGCACCTGGTATGGATGAAGCATATAAAAATTGGCAGACTCCTGTAAGTGTTCGAGCGTTAATCGGATGGCTGCAGGTTTGAGGCTGCCCAGGTCCAGTCATGGATTTTTTTCTCCTTTCTCCACCTTTTCAAACACACTTTCTGTAACAACTTTAAACAGGCTGTAGGACCAGGTGTCCTACAGACCTTCAGCAGTTGTGCTGCAAAACCTTAATAAATAAAATAATAAATAAATTGATTGTGTTGTGTGTAAGTCACACTTTTGGGAAAAAAACAAGCAAGGGGGACATGATGCATTCAAGCCCACATGCACCATGAAGCACTGGTTTAAACATTTTATTAAATGTAGTGACACTACCTGTTGGAAATATCAGATCGTTCATCAATGATCCTATTATAATCGTCTATAATCGGTGTTACTATTGGCGTGAAAACCATGACTGCCATACATCGTCATCACTATAAGCCCCATTTCACCATAACAGCAGTGTTTTTTTCAATCAAAAATTACAATGTTGCAAACAACAAACGAAGTAGAATTAAAATATGTATCATGGCCTGTCGCACCCCTTCCTCTACTTTTTATACAGAGACTATTGGCTCACATGAAATTCTTTCAGTGTTTGTGCAATATTATTGCGAAGTCACGTGGGTTTGTCCTACCCCTCCAGAGAATAAGCAACTAATTCTGCACAAAAGATTATTAGTTAATTTGCTGATTTATTAATTTATTTGATTTTATAGTTGTGTAATTTTAATTAAAGGTATAAATTTTTAGTTGTTTTTCTTACCCATGAATGCCACATGGTGAAAAATAATATTTTTTTAGTTTGATAAACACTCACCAGTACTGTTAGTAGCATTAACAGTAATACTATAACTATCACTCCCAATAGGATTAGTCACAGTACATGTGTATGTTCCACTATCACTTGCGCTAGCACTACCAATGAAGTATATAGTACGGAATACTGCACTTGTGCTAGTATGAGTCACTGTAGTGATACTAGTGGATTGTGTTATTGGAACACCATCTTTCATCCAGGTGAATGTGTCTGGTGGAGAACCTTCTGAAGTACAATACAATGTCAGTGGGGTACCAAAAGCAACATTCACTGTAGGTGGTGTACCAGCTGTAATCATTGGAGCAGCTACAGCGCATGTAGAAACATATTCATAACAAGATGAAGAGTTATTATGAAGAAACTCACTTCTCCCAGGTAAATACACTCCTACTGTCAAACTCTCATCCACCATATCACTGTTCCTCATAGTACATCTGTATACACCTTCTTGTCTAGCAGTAAATGAACTACACAAAAACACATTAGTAACTCCAACAAAATTACTGATGGTTGCTCCACGTGATTGTACTACAGGACCATTACATCCTCCATGAGGAATTAGTACATCATTAAAGTATAGTGAACTTGTTTCAGCATTGTTATTACTGGTAGGTCCCAAGCCAGTGACACAACGAAACAATAAATCAGCATCATTTGGATCAATTGCAGTGACATAATCATTGTTAATAATGTTACTAGCTGTGACATCATTGGATCCAGTAGTATCAACACCTCCAATCAGCCTAATACCTAGGTAACATGATGAAAGGCTATCACACTTTTATACTGTAATATTATAAGTTTACCTGATATACGGACTATCAATGGAGTACTAGTATAGTGCACATCACCAATTGTTACAGTACAATAAATGGTTCCCGCATCCTTTGCAGTTAGATCAATACCAGTGACAGTTTGTGATGTCTGACCACTAGGAAAACAATTTGGTCTACCACCATTATATCCAGTGTTAGTGTAACATCCTGTAGTGTCCCATTGGTATGATGCAGGTCCAGTTAACAATTGCCCTTCCACCATACATGTCAGAGTAACATTACTTAGTAAGGGATAGCTGAATGTGTTAGGTTGGCCATCGACTGGTGTACCAGCTGGATTACTCACTATGGTAACACCTAAAACAATTCAGTTTAATTAACATATCTACAGTCACATCACAATTGGCAATGGTAGTGGGAGACTAGTTAATGTGAACCATGGCAGTGGTTTATAATGCCAAAATTCTAATGTGTAACACTCATTTAAGCACCACCTAAGAAAGCACCCCAACCATGTTGCTGTCAGACCTTCAGTGCTGGTCACTGTAAAGTGCTAATAATAATAAAAATAATAATAATAAAACCTTACACAGGCTGTAGTAGGTCTAGCACTTATGCAACGATTGGTTCGCCACTGAATACATAGCAGGACAACCACACCCTTAAAAACAGCATATCAAGGTGACCACGCCTTCACACGTCTACAAAGATTGGAGCATACTAGTAAACTGCATCCTCAAAACAATCAGAGAATGGTGCCGACATCTCTCAATGACCCAGATGCCCTCACAACATCATGTAACCATAGTGAATAGATATCCATTATGTCATTTGAGATAAGATCAAAAGACATTTGCCACACATTCTGTGCCACACAGATGATGTACAGTGGAGGTTAGACAAGAGGGTGGATTAAGTCTACCCAATGAAGACACTAAGGGAAAATTTCATCTCAATTCACAAACATTAATTATGCCATGCATGATTCGTACTACCACAGGAATGTCTCATAACATCCTGTCAACTCCATTTTGGATATATATTTTTATAGTTTGTGGTCAGAACAAGCTTTTGCTGTTCTCTGTGTTGCACAGACTTACAGAGTTTATTTCTATAGAGGTTGGTAGGGTTAAAACATATATATATATATAGAAGGAATAATTAGGAATTTTAAGCTGGATTAGGGATCAAAGAACAAAAAAGCAGGGAAACAAGGGAAGAGCTACAAAGTTGTGAACAAGGGAGGTTGCCTATACCTGCAGATATACTAGTGGATATCTAACCCCTACTCTTCAGTCTATAACCATGACTGAATTAGGGATTACATGTCCACTAGTATATCTGCAGGTATAGGCAACCTCCCTTGTTCACAACTTTGTAGCTCTTCCCTTGTTTCCCTGCTTTTTTGTTCTTTGATCCCTAATCCAGCTTAAAATTCTTAACTTTTCCTTCTACTTGTTTGTTTACTTTTTTATAACACAATTATGACTACTGAACCCACATGTACTACATTAAAAGAATGAATGGCATCAGACATTCCATAAAATAAATTTGTGTTTGAATGCGTGTCCCAATAATCAATTACGCGCTGAAAAGTGAGGTGACCATTACACTTTGTTTGTAGCTATATGCTCCATTCGTTACACAGTGTTACAAACGAAGAACAGTTCAAGAAACTTCTCTGCAATGAATCCAGTTGCTACAGAAAATGTGGGTGAAAAGCATGACACAGCCAGAGGGAAGCCATATTGCGCTATCGCAAATTGACACCTTGCATTGTCAGCGAAAAGAACTGGAACACAAAGGAGGACAAAGGTAAGTCCATGATATGTGCATTGTACGTACTGCAGTTGGCGAAAAGTCACATCTCGGGACAAAGCGACGACTGTGAAAAAATCAAGCCCGTAGCCTTATCCATTGTCAAGTTATGCTTGGCTGAAGGAATCAGTCAGTTAGTTAGTTAGTCAGTAGAAATTCAATTAAATAGGATTTTTTTTTAAATTCCATAGAAACTTGTTGGAAGGGTTTGGGGTCACTCCGAAGGCATTTTTGGGCTTGGCTATGTCTAACCAATACTGCCAAGCTGTTATGAAGGAAATTTGAGGCTGATTTTAAGGTGATATTTTTGGACAAGAAAGCCCAAAACTGCATGATCCCTAATATACAGTACTACCTTACTGTATGATAACGTTTAAAAATGAAGTAGGTAAAACTAGTGAGATGAGCTATGTTGTAATACCATCATTCCTATAATCTTGTCTCACTAGTTTGTATTGCTTGGATCCCTCCTTGATTTTTAAATCGATACTTTTAAATATACTAGTTTGTTTAGTTTCTTTGTTATAGCTACAGCTATGATATGTACATGTGACTGTTTTATTAGAATGTTGAATATGGCTGTCGTATTAGAGTGACTGCTTTATAAGAGTATCTCAAGTGGGCATCCTATACACAATATTTATGGGACATGGTCATAGCATGCCTAGTTTTTCATCATGCTACCAACAAGAGGCATGTATTCAATGATCAATTGCTGTAAATACAGCTAGATTATTAAGTAATATGTGCCTTGATCATTATTGGGCCAGCTAGATTGTAAAGAGCTGTGTTGCTCAATTGTTATTGGTCTAGCTAGTTTTCAAAAAGTCCTATCATCCAGGTGTCTACCAACAGTGTGAGTGCCATCTTGTTGCATCTAATGTCTATACGAAAAAATGTGTAGTTCACCACAGTTGGGCATGGTAGACATTCATTGCTTATTCTGGCAGGTTTTGATCACAACCCACAATGAATTCTATTGTCACAGTATTGTGACACATGGTGAAGTGTTTCTGTGATATCTCCAGGATTTGTCCACTTACATCAACAAACGTAACAGCAACATTACCTTCTCCCATGCATCATGTAAGTACATGTATTTAGATATGTCTATAAAAGCAATCCAGTAGTAGAACTTGTATTGACTGGGGCGATTAACCACTCAGTGCAGCATGAGCTATCAGCCTGCACTAGCTTGGGTGATTTGTCGTACTGGCATAAGTGCCGTGGGCTATTAGCCTGCACTAGAGCATGTGGGCAACTGTGCTTTATTGCCCACAAAGAGTGCTTTATTGCACCGCAAAGAGTGCTTTAATCCTACAATAAAGCATTCTTTGAGCAATAAAGCACTGTTTGCTCTAAAGTGTACTTATACACCCATGCAAAGTTCTATAAATTGATATACGTAATTGAATTACACTCACCAGTACTATTGGCAGCATTAACAGTAATACTATAACTATCACTTCCAATAGGATTAGTCACAGTACACGTGTATGTTCCACTATCACTTGTAGTAACTCTACTAATGGTATAATCACTACGGAACATTGCGCTAGTCCTAGTGTGAGTAACTGTAGTGATACTAATGGATTGTGTTATTGGAACACCATCCTTCATCCAGGTGAATGTGTCTGGTGGAGAACCTTCTGAGGTACACGATAATGTCAATGGGGCACCAATAACAACATCTACTGTAGATGATATAGCAGTTGTGATCATTGGAACAGCTAAAGTGATAACAAGAAGAGGAGTAAACACTTATATTATTTTATAGCAACTCACTTCTTCCAACTAAATACACTCCTACTCTCACACTCTCATCCACCATATCACTGTTCCTCATAGTACATCTGTAAACACCTTCTTGGTTGATGGTAAATTGTCTGCACAAAAAGACGTTAATAACTCCAACAAAATTACCGATGCTTGCTCCACGTGCTTGTACCACAGGACCATCACATCCTCCATTAGGAATTCTCACATTATTAAAGTATAGTGAACTTGTTTCAGCATTGTTGCCACCAGTAGGTCCCAATCCAGTAACACAACGAAAAAATAAATCAGCATCATTTGGATCAATTGCAAAGGCATGAGAGTAATCATTAATAATGTTACTAGCTGTGACAGCATTGGATCTAGTTGTATCAACACCTCCAGTTATTGCAACACCTGTATATGTCAAATAGAAACAAGTGACAGTTAAAGCTAAAGAAACAATTATTATACAGTACAATTGTACTGTACAGTAGGGACCACAAAGGTGTGGGCATGGCCCATAAAAAACATCATCCAAAAACCAGCCTTACTTTTCCCTGACAACGATGAAGCTGTATATTGATTAGGTAAAACTAAGCCCAAACAAACCTTCAGATCAATCCAAAATGTTTTCAACAAATTGCTATGAATTTTTAAAAAAATTATTAAATGGAATTTTTTTGTGACTGACTGCATGATGCCTTCAGACAAGTGTAACTAACGGCTAAGGCTACGGGCTTGATTTTTTGATTTTTTACTGTTCGACGTTGCTTCAGCTTGAAAGGTGCCTTTTGGTATACCGCAATGCGTACAATACATTCTTCAGTGTCCTCCTTTGTATCCCATTCATCTCTGTTGACAGTGAAAAGAATCAATTTGGCAGTAGCACATGATGGGATGGCATCCCTTTGTAACAAAAATTGTCTGTATGGCTACTTTGATTGCAGAGGTGCTTTTTGAACAGTTCTTGATTTGTAGTGCTGTGTAATGAGTTGAACATAGCTGACAACAAAGCATAATGGACACTTCACTTTTCAGACAATAATTGATACCTGGGGCGTGCAGCACCATTTCTTTGTTTTGATGCAGTATGCATGGGTTCACCAGTCATAATAATTTTACTTTATAAAAAAAGTTAACAAATAAGTACACAAAAAAATTTGTGACCGGATTTTACAAAACCGATCCAAATCGCACATCAGGCAAAATCAAACTAACACCACCTATGGATAGCTACACTATCGTACTACTAGTTTTGACCCTCAGCACTACTCAAACTACTCGAGGCTGGTTTTAACAGACGTGCTTTCTGGGTGGTGTGGAGTGCTCAAATGGCGGTTTCAGGCCTTGTGAAGGACCTAGCTTGGTAAGAACCAGTGGTTTACTGGTAGACAGCCTTATAATGTTGGCCAGACGTTTTCTCTGTTAATTTTGCTACATATCAGCCACTAAGGAGCCAGCACGGCCCTGTAATCTCGTGCCTGGACTCCAATCATGGTCTGCCTCCATTTTGAGGTCTATCTCTTTCCCTCCCCGCCACCCGCCACCCTCCATCCCTATGTGAGCACTCGTGATACTACTTCGCTCGTCCAACTGCTCAGATTTTCTATCTTATTTTGGCGGGAAACTCTACAAGCAGCTACAAGTACTGGAAGTGGCCTGAAAGGTAACAGATTGATGCATCTTTTGTGTAAATTTCATACGCATGCTTGCTATCCTTGAAGAGTTATGCTGGCTTCAATTCTTTAAAACCGTTTATCTCGAAACTTCTAATGTGCGATTTGGATCGTTTTTCCAAAATCCAGTCACAATTGGAATTCTCAACTATAGAATAGGGACCATAGCACATCGATAAAAAGTACTGAAACAAGCTGGAGTAGTGCATGATATTAAATCACAGTAAAATAATTAGAAGTGTTATATCCCTACTGTACTCAAGATACCATAATGGAAATGCACAGTAGGGATATAACACTTCTTATTGTTTTACTGTGATTTAATATCGTGCACTATTCCAGCTTGTTTCAGTACTTTTATCAATGTGTTATGGTCTCTACTCTAGTTGAAAATTCCAATTTTTTTCGTGTACTTGTAGGTACATTAAACAACAGATGGAATTCTATTAAGTTGTTGATTAGGGATCAAAGAAAAATAATGAAACAAGGGAATAGCTAATAAAGAGAAACGTATAGCTGCAAATATACCTACTAGTAAACATTCAATCCCTGTACTATATTCTATGACTGAATTAGGGATATTATGTCCACTAGATATCTGCAGATATAGGCAGCCTATCTTGTTTCACTACTTTCCTGCTTCTCTTTGATCCTTAAAATTCCTATATTTTCCTTCTACTTGTTTGCTTACCCATAATGATGACTAATGAGCCCATGCATACCACATCAAAAGAAAGAATGGTTAAAGGCATACCATAAATTTTATTTATCATCTGAACTCATGTCCCAACAATCAGTGCAACAACTTTTAAACAAGCTGTAATAAAATAAATCAATTACTGAAAAGTGAAGTGGCCATTGTCAAACCTTTACACATGCAGTGTTACAATGAAGAACATACGAGAAATGTCTCTGCATGCAATCAATCCAGTTGCTACAGAAAATACGGGCAATAAGTGTAATAGCCAGCAACAGGGAATCTGTATCATGCTACTGCAAATTGACAACTTGCATTGTCTGCAAAAGAACTGAGACACAAAAGAGGACAAAGGTAAGTCCATGATGCATGTATCGTTAAGCTAAAGCGACATCTAGCAGTGACATAGCCTAAACCATTATCGACTTACATTTGCCTGAAGGCATTAGTAAGTAGCTTTATGTCACGATATGAACATAATTATATCACAATATAGAACTAACTGTCACATTCGCAAGACAAACATACACATACTCTTTATTGTAAGTTTAAATTTAAGGTTAGATGTATACCAGAAGCAAAAGCTACTCTTGTTTATCAGGTTTTAAATGCCTGTGGCTGGCACTACATAGAAACCATAAAACCTCCCAGTTTACTTTGGAGTTGGCTTGTTTACCACACACTACACCATCAACACATAACTTAATTAAATGCCAAATACCACATGTCTGGCCTCCCCCACATCATTATACTGCCACTATCGATACAACTGCTTGGCTATATCCTATCATATCACCACCTTATTACGTCGATACTATCGATGTATCGATATATCGTGGCAACACTAAAGTAAGAAAGTAAGTATAATATTAATTATGTGTACTAATTTTTCATTACTTTGTTGATAATATTTTTAAGGACACTCATTACAGTATTAGGCATTACATATTGGATAAGGGTAATTATTATCAAAAACAGCCAAACTGTAATCCCATCCAAACAGCTTACAGCTGTAAAAAAAAGTGTGTGTCCAAGTAAAGCAGAGCTAACTACGACAAAAAGTAGTGATATGCCACAGTGCGGCCATGTGTGAGGTATGCAAGTTGTGAATAATCAGATAGTACAATTGTAACAGTATTAATGAGTGCAAATCGATGCAGCTAGTTTTTCAGTCCCGTGAGCATCTTCATAAATGCCACTCAAATTTGATTCTTTATAAAGCAAAGTGTATAGATTCTCTGATAGCAATAAATAGATTGAGTTTGGCCGCCTTTCCTTTGTTCATAGCATTGCCGTATACAGGAAAGGCGGCCAAACTAAACTATTTATTGTTATCAGAGAATCTATAGACTTTGCTTTATTGTGAATCAAATTTGAATGGCATTTATGAAGATGCTCACAGGTCTAAAAAACTAGCAGCATCACATAGTTTCCATTAATACTTTTACAATTGTACTATCTGATTATTCACAACTTGCATACCGCACACTTGTGGTATATCACTACTTTTTGTTGTAGCTAGTTCTGTTTTACTTGAACACACGCTTTTTTACAGCTATAAACTGTTTTGGATGGGATTTCAAACCTTCTTGTTAGAATAAGCATACTCTCAATGTTGAAAACAGTAGCAGATCTAGGTGGGTTTCCATGGTTTTGACAGAAACCCCTTTTAAATTTAGATCACAGTCCACAGCTACATATCTTGGCCGGTTTCTTCACTTTAATTCTACTTTATGAATCAAATTCCAGTTCATTGGTAGTTACAAAGTACAGGAAAGTTGCAAATGTACTATACAGTGCTATTGTAGTACTGCATGGTGAACTATTGGTTGCCATTCTACATGTATTTAATAACTTTAAATAAAATGAAAATTGTTAAATTCAATGGGCATATAATCAGCATTACGTATGTTTTAGTTGTACTATGTAAATTATCACTACTACATGGATTTCACCTGATATATGAATTGTCATTGGATCACTGGTATATGCCACTCCACTAATAGTTGCAATACAAGTGATGGTACCAGCATCCTCTGCAAGCAGATCATTACCAGTGACAGTTTGTGTTGTTCGTCCATTAGGAAAACACCTTGGTCTACCTCTATTATATGCATTATTAGTGTAACATTCTGTAGTGTCCCATTGGAATGATGCACTACCAGAGAAGTCAGTACCAGACAATGTCACCATACATGTCAATGTAACGCTGCTCAATATAGGATATCTAAATGTGTTAGTAGATCCACTAACTGGTGTACCAGCTGGATTACTGGCTATGGTCACTGTGTATGTTTGACCATCAATACCTGTAACGTACATGTACAGTCAATACAATATCACAGTACATACAACCCATGCATCAAATACCTTTTATAGTCATCCTATACACTATATGTTACAGTTTTTAATTGCACTACAATTTCAAATTATATAAGAAAAATTGTTTCTTCTAAAATCTTACAAGATGTAGCTACATCAGTATGCAGGTTCACTGTATTTCACCTAACAGGTTAACAGAAACAATGATTTGAAAAATTACATGTTATCACAAAACCGTGAAATCATGTGGCACAATTTGTGTATATGATAAGTTAGAACTTATGACTCAGCACTATATGGCAGACAACATTGAGCCCCATCAACCTGTATAGTAGAGATCATCTCATAATGCCTCCCTAAATTTTGTGGCACAAATCAACACTTACACTGAGAGAAAAATTTGAAAGTGTATACATTATTCATATTAATTTGTCGTCTGTCATGATACTCCAACTTCATGGTGGTGTTATCACTGAAGCTTAGAAGCGTACACTTTCTACACAATGGGTCATGGGTGTACTTTATTTAAGATGTTTAACACTGTTTCTCACTGTACTAGTGATGCAAGGCACTTTTCGTCTTTATGTACATACCATAATTGAAAGCAGCAATGTACAACTATGATTCATTCTCTTAAGTCTAGTCAGTAGTTTTTTATGTTTACGTTATCACTGCATAGCTATATAGCTCATATTTGCTAGAGAATTGTAGAAAAAACGTGTGATGTAGCCATATACACTGTTCAGAGGATTGTACAGTGGACATGATATGGATGTAAACTATTTGAGGAAAGTACTACGACCAAGCACTTTTTTGAAGATACAAGCAGACACTAAGACATGCAGGTTGGGACCCAAGGTCTGAGTTCCATATAAACAATTGGATGTTCTATATATAATGAACATACACTGGCACATGCTGTGTTGCATACTTTACTGCAACCTGGTAAGTGCTTTTTGCTATAAGTAATAGAGGATATGTGCTAACTTTATGACAGAAAACATTCTAATGAAAGTGTGATGTTTTCTTACGTCATGATGCTAAACAAATGTATTGTAGGTATGCATAGAAAGTGTGAATCATTGAAACTAGACCAGTTACGCGAGTTTCTCCAGAGCGATAGATTCTTTACGTGTATAACAGAGTAACTGGAAGGAGGAGTAGTTCATGTGGCAAGTTATAGTCCAAGCCACATTTGCTACGTACCTGTACTTTTGTATGGGATTCATGATAGTCATTCACCGTCAAAAATTCTTGGGCACGCTGCAAATCTTATTATATTGATCATTTTTCATTCAAATTATTATCCTCTATAACTTTATATGTGGTTTCTATGGTTTTATGAATTTGTTTTTCAGAAGCCATTTAGGTTTATTTTAGTTATATACTCAGCTCAGGAGCCCATAAGTGCTGCAAGGCGCAAAGGAGTGTTTAACGTCTGTTAATAGCCTCTGGTGAATTCCAACTGTCACCAGCTTAAAGCACAGTGCCTTATAAGGATGGTTGAATACATTAGCATGGTTTCAATGGCTATAACACTTGACTGGTGTCTTTGTATCATCTGCAAGCACTTCCATGGTGACTTCAGAGTACTTCAAGATATAGAATTCTTCATCACTTTATCCACACCATTGTCCTATTGGATTTGAAGATTGGCTTATCAAGAAGCCATAACATAGATTAGATATTGAAGCCAATAAAATGCACCACAAATTAGATTATTATTATTATTATTATTACTAGGACCGCGTCACATATAACCAAGTACATACACCAACATGACAGCCCCCCGGTGAGGCTATTAGGTGGTGAATGCATTATCCCCAAATCAACTCAATATGTCACAGTAGTGACAGATATAACACTATAGTGGCATCGTAACTAAAGGCCACCAGTAGCTAAGTGCCAGTACATCATTGGTGTGGTATAAATGGCACAGTGATGTGTACAAAGTATATGTATACAAAACATACAGGAGAGAACTATACATTATTGCAGTATTGTATGCAGCAATACATTATAGGCAACATCACCATGCAGATAAAAATTATTAGCCAATATACAGCAATGCATATCAACATCAACTAGAGCTAAGTAAGGTTCATCAGTGATGTAGCAATGGCACAGTGATGGGTGACACACCATAGTTATGCATACACAACTTTCAGGAGATAGCTACACAATGCTGTAGGCGTATGCAAGCCAGATGAACCAGATAAAGGAAGACAGCCAAGCCACTAGAGCCTAGTAGCTACGCCAGGTGAAGGCAAAAAAGATTAAGCACGTATTGAATTGCCTGACACCAACACAAAGAAAGTTCGCCATGCCAGCTGCACAAGACAAAATTGTTTACTTGTATTTTATATGTAACTGTAAGCTTATTGTAAAGAGCGTGGCATATGTCAGTTTAATGTTTTCTTGTATTGTTTATTTACATGAATCAGTGAATCCACTGGCAGCTGGCATGGAGACTTGAGATGTTACAAACATAAAAACTTACTTGTAATCTTCTTGTTTACACAAGTGGCTTCTGTAATCTTCTTGTTTACACAAGTGGCTTCTGGCTCTCCTGCACGGGCATCACTAATCTTCTTCGCGCAATATGTAAGTAATTAAGCAAGGGTGTGGTACTGGGCGTTATATAGAATTACACGTATGGTCAAGTCATCAGCACAAACAGGAGCGACGATTATACGTTTGTGCCTTCATTCACAGGCGAATCTATCCCCGGTTAGTTCATGTCTCTAGGCCTCGTAGTTTTCTCAAACATTAATTATTAATTATTTAATTATTTATTTATTTAATTATTTATTTATTTATTTATTTATTTATTTATTACGTAATTTTAACCGCGTTTCGTATTATTCTTAGTACTTGGTTATATAACTAGGACCGCGTCACATACAACCAAGTACATACACCAACGTGAGGCTATTAGGTGGTGAATGCATTATCCCCAAATCAACTCAATATGTCACAGTAGTGACAGATATAACACAATAGTGGCATCGTAACTAATGGCCACCAGTAGCTAAGTGCCAGTACATCATTGGTGTGGTAATGGCACAGTGATGTGTACACAGTATATGTATACAAAACATACAGGAGAGAACTATACATTATTGCAGTATTGTATGCAGCAATACATTATAGGCAACATCACCAGATCAGTAAAAATTATTAGCCAATATACAGCAATGCATATCAACATCAACTAGAGCTAAGTAAGGTTCATCAGTGATGTAGCAATGGCACAGTGATGGGTGACACACTATAGTTATGCATACACAACTTGCAGGAGATAGCTACACAATGCTGTAGGCGTATGCAAGCCAGATGAACCAGATAAAGGAAGACAGCCAAGCCACTAGAGCCTAGTAGCTACGCCAGGTGAAGGCAAAAAAGATTAAGCACGTATTGAATTGCCTGACACCAACACAAAGAAAGTTCACCATGCCAGCTGCACAAGACAAAATTGTTCACTTGTATTTTATATGTAACTGTAAGCTTATTGTAAAGAGCTTTAGTGGCATATGTCAGTTTAATGTTTTCTTGTATTGTTTATTTACGTGAATGAATCCACTGGCAGCTGGCATGGAGACTTGAGATGTTACAAACATAAAAACTTACTTGTAATCTTCTTGTTTACCAAGTGGCTTCTGGCTCTCCTGCACGGGCATCACTAATCTTCTTCACGCAATATGTAAGTAATTAAGCAAGGGTGTGGTACTGGGCGTTATATAGAATTACACGTATGGTCAAGTCATCAGCACAAACAGGAGCGACGATTATACGTTTGTGCCTTCATTCATAGGCGAATCTATCCCCGGTTAGTTCATGTCTCTAGGCCTCGTAGTTTTCTCAAACATTAATTATTAATTATTTAATTATTTATTTATTTATGACGTAATTTTAACCGCGTTTCGTATTATTCTTAGTACTTGGTTATATAATTAGCACTTTACAGTGGTTTGCTGAATAAGGTAATGGTAATCAACAAAGGCAGAGTCAAGCATCATAGCTCTATATGACATGTGATTACACAAGTAAACATGGCGCCTGAAATTAGCATTGTTATTATGAAGTCCTTACTGTTTATAAAAACCACACTATGTGTTTGACAGCTGAAAAAGGGCTCCAGGAACCAAAACCAATTCATTAGTCACAATAGTACAATAGTATATTCACAATAGTATTCATAATTCATAATAGTCATAATAGTCTATTAGTCACAATAGTATAGTCACAATAGTACTTCATTTTATATTGATACTGAGGTAACGGGGTTGAATGGGTTAAATTTTTCTTTGAGATCACAAGATGTTTGATGACGCGTGACTAACCTCTTCTGCAACAAAGGTGTGTTTTGCACACTTCCGCAGTACTTATGGGCTCCTGATATACTGTACCAGTGGTTTTAATGTAATGTTGATAACAATAATTATAATACTGACATAATGATGAAATTGCCCATCTGCATGCTCCTTTCAAGACCAGAAACTGCTATACCAATTGATTGGAGTAGCTTTACCAGTTGGGTACTGGACTTTCACGTTCCTACCTACAGAACAGGAACTTCGGAAGACCTATTATGAAGAAGTTTGTGGAGATTTGCTATACTTAGTTCAATGCAAGCTGGAACAGGTATTTCTATTTTAAAAAAAACTATTAAAAATGAAATTAATTATTGTGTATACTATATTGATGGTTGTGAGGCCAGACATATGGCATGTGTTGATGGTTTAGTAGTGGTTATAAGCCAAGCTCAAAGCAAACTGTGATGTTTTAAGGTTTCTATGTAGTGCCAGCCAGTCTGTCCTTGTAAACTTGCTTGTGGTATACATCCGACTTAAATCTTAACTTACAATGCATATGTTTGTCTTGCAAATGTTATAGTTAGTTCTACATTGCGATATATGTTCAAACCGTGACATAAACCTTGCATGGTGATATATAGAGTTTTTCTACATCGTGGCAGCACTACCTACCTCAAGTATATGAAAAGATTGTGAATCTTTACAATACTTTACTACTGAGAAGTACACACACCCAAAAATATGTGAAACACACAAAATGGTGCAAAATGACCATGATTTTAGACAAGTTTCGAAACGCCAGCAAGATTGCAAAAGTGATAACCAACTAATACGGGTTGTTAGTTACTCACATGCCTTTTGGGAATACCCCACATGAATTTCATGGATGTATATAGTTAGCAGTAGATATTCTGCTTTTCCACGTTTCTACCATTGAGTCATCAATTTTTCAAATGAGCAATACATTATTATATTAATTACTGTGCAGCAATCAATACAGATTATAACGCACAGGTGTGTTACATTGTATATGCTTGTCTAAATTAATACAAAAGTGATTGAGGGTTGGAGAGTTGGTTACAAAAAAGGATAGAGTGCTCCAAATTTTAATTACAGAAGGAATGTATTGTGGGATACCAAGACTATGGGAATTTACTCTAAACTAATCAGGTTAATGACCTAAGACAGTAATACCATATTTATTGATGAACTTTCAATATTTCATAGGGCAGGTTTTCTTTGCTCCGCCTTTTCAGTTTATATACAGAATTTAAAGCCGAATCATCCTGAAAGCCATTTTGTAAGTTGATACATTTATGAAGATTTGTGACCGGATCTGAAAAACGGGACATACAGAAATCACACAAGCCTAAATTTATAGCATAAAGCATTGAATACACACTGTACATTGGGTGAAATACTTGCGTATTATTGAAAAATTATTGTAAATTTTTAAAATGCCTCTTTTGTAGTGAAGGAAGTGACTAACAATAGAAACCAGGATATCATCTTATTCGCTTGCTCAAGAGGAGGTCGAAAATCTTTGTTTCGTTGCAGTAGACCTGAGGATACGTAAGTTATGAATGCTTGTTTACGTCACGTCGAAGCGACCGTACGCGATTGATTTTTCTTCACGAATTTTACCTTTGTATGCAGTGAAGAAGGGTGAGTAAAGGAAAACCTTACCCAGTAATTGATTTCCCTGTTCATGACGAACACGATGGTGAAAATGTTAGCTCTATACCTCAATCCATTGGTACGTTACAACCATTTTTGTAAATGCCTGTAATTTATTTTCCCTATACTTGCTGTCGAGGGCTACGTAGCCAACGTCTTGAGACTCTCATACACCATCTGAGAAATCTCATTTTTGTCTGTTCATGAGTTCTATTACGGTTGCCACACTATACAACATTTCAAATTGTCAGTGCAAAGTACACCTGTGTCTCTTCTGAAGCTCCCAGCAACTCTCTCAGGTGTTCCTCGAGGTAAAAACATCACGATAGAATTTGAAATTAGAATTACATAAATATTTGTAAAATACTTAAATATTGGGACTCTCGTACACCATGTTGGGTTTTTGCATGGGTGCTGGCTTCCCCCCCGGCTTGCTGTACAAATCGATTTTCTGTTGTTGCTACTTTGACGGCTGTAACTCCCAAAGTTAGTGGCATATGAAGCTGAAATTTTGCCAGAGGGTACATTTGGCTAAGTAGATTATAAATATTTAATAAACAGGAATTCGAAAAATATGTGATTATGTCCTAGTTTTGCAGATCCAGTCACATTTGTTATGTATTGTCAAAGGCTCTTTCAATTATGTTTCCTTTTAGTGTGTTTTTGAGCCTATCAACGTGTGTAAAAATGCAGAATTCCACTAACTTTAGTTAATTTTATTAGTTTTGTAATTCCAATGACTACTTTTGATATGTGTCCATTTAGCAATTAGCAACTTTCCATGTAGAGCAACTCACTGCAAACACATATGATGCTATAGAAGAAGCACATGTAAAATTCATAGTGCATCAATATGGTCTAAACCAAAGTAGGTGTAGTGAATCTCTCTATATGTTTTGTATTGGGTATTTCAGGGTCATGCAATAAATGGCATAATAACGTGTGACATGTGATAGATACCTCAGATGCCGGACTAGATTTGGAAAGAGCAGTGAATAATGCTTTACATAAGCTACGTATAGCAGAAGCAAATCAGAGGAAGTTTAAGTGCATCATTGAAATCACTTTCTTATTACTTGGCAGATTCAATGGCAGATATTTGAATTCTAATGGCATTCTGAACCAGCACTGTAAGTGGACCGGGTCATCCAGATTATCCGGGTAATTTGGGTTACAATTTGTCCGGGTCAAGTAGGTCTTATCCACTTCACTGAATATCTGGGTCTGAGCCAGACAAGATCACGTGTGACTATAAGTTAACAAGCTCGATTGTATTGGTGTTGTAAACACTCAAGAAACTCACGTGGAGCCACACCCACCATTTAGGAATATGCTTTGCTGTCTGTGCGGGGTATGTAGAGCCACACCAGAATTGAATCAGCTGTGCTCTGTGGGCATGCATGGCATCATCAGATCTGTGTTGCTACTTAAAATGTAGGTAACTAACTTCTGGAAATTCTATAGCTATATGTAAACTTACATGAAGCCACACCCACTTGATAATATGTACGTGGAGCCACACCCAACTTCATAATACGTAGCTACTCACTTCTTGCAGACAATCCTTTCTATAGAGTAAAAAAATGTAGGACTAACTAGTGGAACTTGTGGACCTTTAATCTAGCTTTTGGGGCACGCCTCTATTTTAATTAAACCAGGTCACATGCGGGTCAGATCCAGGTCCCATCCAGATTACTATTCGGGTCAGTGGGTCAAACGGGTGACCCACTTACAACGCTGTTCTGAACCTCTTGATATCCATTAATTAACCCATCACTACATTATTGTTACACTGAAACAAAAGCATTGTATACTAGCTAGTTCTACGGTTAGTCATGAAATTTAAACTGTTTAGCACAATATTAAAAGCCCATTTTTGTAGCAAACTTCTTCATTATGCCAAGGGCTAGTCTTGTGTGGCCAGACCACTTTTTTCTTTTGTCATTGGGTAGGGAGGGAAAAGGGTCTGGAACAGTTCGAATCCCACACTCGTCTTGGCACTCCCTGGATAATTGGGGCGTGTTAACCAAAGAAACATGATTCAGTTCCAAATAGTAGCTGCTTGCGTCAATCAATTACAAGTGCGTATTTATATTCCTAACAGCATCTAAAGCCGCCTTTGAGGCGATAATATATTGAATCGATTGTTAGTTGTTTAGGCAAGTTAAGTCTTTGTTTATTGTTGTGCTGTGGCATTCTAATGGAGTTTAAGCGCATGGGTTGCATGGTGACGTAGCCTTGTGACGTGTCAAGACAATTGTGGGATTCAAACTGTTCCAGACCCTTTTTTCTCCCTACCCAATGACAAAGAGAAAAATAGCAGTCTGGCCACACGAGACTAATAACAGCCAGGAAATCAAGTACTCCTAAACTATACACTGAACTGTGACAAAATTAACTTCTAGAGGCACACTGGCTGGGTGATCATGAACGTGAACATGCACCAGGTGCAAATTTAGCAGGAGCCATCTGCAAAGATTATGTTTGTATAGACTCTATAGAACAGTTTCAAAACCATGGTAACCAAAAATTACACAATGGACCACACTTAAATCACCATGTTTTTGTACCAGACTGTTTCATGTTGCAAGTTGAATTCCTCGCTAAATTCATGCCAAGACTTATTAATACGTAAGTAAAATAGATGCCAGTGATAGACTGAAGTATGTAGGTGAGTTATTAGGCATTAAAAGATCCGTACTGCCTCCCAACAGGGCAGTTTCATAGGAAAGAGAAATGCGTAAAGATGGACTTGGCCAAATTGCGACCTATTCACCGCCCAAAGGTGGTTAAAACGGGAAACTTGCAGTATAGGTCTTTATCCAGCACCACAGCATCGTACAGCCACATCCAGCCATCCCCAAGTTAGCCAGAATCGCTCATGTGCTGGGATTCCCACTTTGTGTGAAAAAGCAGACACCAAAATAAGACTGCTAAACTTTAACTGATGGTTGGTTTCGACAATAAAACTTAACTCTAGCAAAATTTACCACTAAGAGTCTTCTTTTGTTGGCGTTTTATCACAGTTTGGTAGTACACCATCACCAGTCTCGTGCCTTTCAGGAGCTCTGGCTAATCCTGGGATAGCTGGATGTGGCTGTACGCTGCTGGATGAAGACCTATACTTCAAGTTTCCCTAGTTTTAACCACCTTTGGGCGGTGAATAGGTCGCAATTTGGCCACATCCATTTTTACGCATTTCTCTGGCCTACGAAACTGCCCTGTTGGGAGGCAGTACGGATCTTTTAATGCCTAATAACTCACCTACATACTTTAGTCTATCACTGGCATCTATTTTATTTACGTATTAATAAGTCTTGGCATGAATTTAGCGAGGAATTCAACTTGCAACATGAAACAGTCTGGTAAATTTTTGCTTACCATGGTTTTGAAACTGCTCTATAAGCTTAAGGCTTTAAAGGGCGTGAGCAGCCGGAGCATTCTGTCCACGATGCTAAGATGTAGCTATTTTATTCAATAAATCAAAAAATTACAATTGGAACTTGTTACAATTGATTACCACGGCTACTTGAGCCTTGCTAACCCCCATGCAATAAAGTTGTGTGGCATGGCAGAGTGGGCATGGCAGAGTGGGCATGGCGTGATCATCGTGGTCGACACTGACTGCTAGTGCAGCATGAGGTTTAATACAATGGAAACAACTTAACTAGACTAACCTTGAGTAACAACAGACAATGCTATCAAAATCCCTGCCAGGTGAGGCATTTTGCCACCAACTTCCTTTCTGCGGACCATAGAAACACCCCCACCAGACGTAGTCTCGCGTGGCCAGACCGCTTTTTTCCGTATATTGGGTGGGAAAAAAGGGTCTGGTGCAACTCCAATAGCTGTTTACTTCTGAGCCGTCCCCACATTCCGGGGACGCTAATTGAATAACATTGGTCACTGGCACAAAGGAGGTGCCATGACGTCAGAAAGTTAACTAGAGATCTGTTTATCCTTTAAACGAATCTTAATTTGCTCCGATGTCTCTTTTATAGCGTCTTGAAAGTTAATCCTCATCGTGTAACAAGACTCACAACCGGAGCAGGAGTGTAGGAATACTTCATAGTTTTACTGACGTCATGGCACCTCCTTTGTGACCAATGTTATTCAATTAGCGTCCCCGGAATGTGGGGACGGCTCAGAAGTAAACAGCTATTGGAGTTGCACCAGACCCTTTTTTCCCCACCCAATATACGGAAAAAAAGCGGTCTGGCCACGCGAGACTACACCAGACGCTACCGGTATTATAAAATTAAATAGTTTTGCTAGCGTTATTAGTTACTGTGATCATTTCATCATAGTATAGACTTCAGCACAGACGAATAGTACTGTCACCTATAGTTACTGCCCTCTAGTTTACACACGCCCACGCCCAGCAATAATTAATTTATTTATTATTGCTGGGCAGGAAACTTAGCTGATGTGCCCAGAAAAAAAAATTTATCAAGATTTACAGGCGGTGTTAGGCCACTCCAAATAAATTCTCTTTTTCCCGTCCACCGCCCGCATCTAGTTACTGCCAAGTCTAAATATTCCATTATTCCGTATTCTTCCATTATTTTCCGGTTATTCTTGCATACTGATAGGCTCAGTAGAGCCATCTTGAAACAGCGTCAGCTCACGTTTCAACAGTGCTATCAAGTCAGCACAAACTTCACGTTTATGTTGTTTTTGCAACTTACAAAGGAAGGAACAAGCTTAAGCATGCTTTTATGCAGCCTTTTTGGCTGTGCCAGGCAAATAATGGCTTGAAAAGCTATCCAATCTTATGCACCTATCAATGTATTGCCCCACTACCCCCCCCTCGGGCATATATGGGGCTATACTGGGGATTTGACACAGCCGAATGTCAAATGCCCCATAGTAGGGCAAACCTATCGTGTCAAATCCCCACCGTTGGCCCCAGTTGTAACGCGGGATTAACCCGGGATTTGACATAGCGAAGGAATTTACAACAAAAAATATTTGGGCACTTACTGAACGATCGTCAAATGCCCCATAGTGGGGCAGCAGTTTCGTGTCAATTCCCCCTGTAAAGCCCCATTTACGCCCGAGGGGGGGGGGGGGGGGGGGGGGGGTGGGGCAATACATTGATAGGTGCATTATAATGAAATGAACCGCCCCCGCCCGCATGCAAATATGCCTGAACCCAGGACGGGAAACAGAGAATTTATTTGGAGTGGCCTTAGCTATCTACAATGATTTGATTAATGAGTCTATAGTAAATGTTAGTGCTTATGCCTTATGCGAACTATGGAAGATGTTGTAGATTTAAACAAAGAGAATAACTGGACTATTTACTTGAATTATTTTTGTAATTTAATTCACCTTGTGTCGGCATACATGCTCCCCTGCGAGGCCTGCACAGTTAATAATAATTAATCATTTACAGTAAATAAGTTCAGATCATCATGTTCAGCTATTGCTCTAGGTAAGTGATTCCATTCTTTATTGAATATTTGCGTTTGAGTTGAAGCCCTGTTGATATGCTACAGTGGACGAATATGGTATGATAAAATGTGAGGGGTGAAATGTCTGGTGTGCCGGCCTTGTTTGGAGGAGACGGTAGTATGGGATTTCAAGTGCATAGTCATGGTGTAGGATTTTAAATAATGTTTGCAGCCTTGATATTGTACATTTTTAAGTTAGCAACCAAATGGACGTGACAGAATTATATTGTCTGTAATCATTGAGCACCTATTTTGCGGCTCTATATGTTGCACTCTTTCCGCTTCTTGGATATTCCCAGCATTGTTAAGATTGCAGACTGCTGCTGCGTATTCCATTGGGAGACATACCATTGAGAGGTATGCTGCAGCTCTTTAAATAGCAATTGGTGAGGTTGCATTTTAGGATTCATGTGGATTTACTTGTAGTATGAGATATATTATGTGTTAACCACAATACGTTCTTGCCCAGTAACACTCCAAGGTAAAGATGTTGGTCTGCGGTGGATAGGGTTTGATTGATACGTAAATTGGTGGTTGAATGTGAGTGGTAATGTAGGTGAATCACATATGTTGAATTGCAATTGCCACATTTGCTGTATGTGGTACCTTCTTCCTTTTCAGTTTTATCCAACTTACTCTTGACAATATAGTCAGTGTATGCTAATAATTAGTGTAAAATTATCATTCTTGTGGAAATCCTTGAAAAGAATTCTGCCAGGTGTATTGTTGTCACACCTTATAGTGTTTATGGAACATGTATGAGTTATAGTTACACTTGCAATGACAGATACATAATTAAACTTATACTAATAGTTAACCCAGTTCTACGAACAATACCACAGTTACAGTGACATCAATATAGCTATTATATTACCTGCAAGTCTCTTGTAGAGCACAATTCACTTGGCACAAGTACTGTTCATTCTATTGTTGCTTGACTAGCTAACTGCAAAATGACATGAAGCAAATTAATGCAATGTGTACATGCATGATACATGTAGCTAGCTATACGCACCTTAGAAAAATTACCTCTCATCTGAAATGACTGTAGCTAAGCAGTCATACAGTGCATGGTTAACAGAGACAGTGGGTATACACTGCAACTACGTGTAATTAGACTGTCTACATCAGTAAAATATTCATATACATGCATGCATGCATTCCTTAATCAACCTTTACACACACACACACACACACACACACACACACACACACACACACACACACACACACACACACACACACACACACAAGCAAAGTAAAACAAAAGCAAAGCATTCAGCTGCCGCTAAGCGGTCACACTACCCAGTGGCCAGCACTGGGGCACCTGTGCACTATGAGTCAGCACAGGCATGCTCTCCTGGGGCAGGACTAGTAATCCGCAGGATGCTGTACTATGCCTCACAGTTGAAGGTGTGGTCACCCAAATTCCCACCTGGACTTTCAACTGCTATATGAGACATGGATAGTTGAGCATTTGCTTCCCCACACACACATGGACGCACACACACACACACACACACACACACACACACACACACACACACACACACACACACACACACACAAGCACACACACACACACACCACACACACACCACACACAAGCAAAGTAAAACAAAAGCAAACCTTCACTGCCGCTAAGCGGTCACACTACCCAGTGGCCAGCACTGGGGCACCTGTGCGCTATGAGTCAGCACAGGCATGCCCTCCTGGGGTAGGACTAGTAATCCGCAGGAGGCTGCACCATGCCTCACAGTTGAAGGTGTGGTCACCCAAATTCCCACCTGGACTTTTAACTGCTATATGAGACATGGACAGTTGAGCATTTGCTTCCCCACACACACATGGACGCACACACACACACACGCACACACGCACACACACACACGCACACACCATAAGGGTCATGTGGTCTTCATACAGCTACATGAAGTAGCTCAAGAAATCACCTTGTCAGCTTTGCACTTGTGAACAGTTAATCCTCCTTTGCTATGAAACCAACTGTGACACAACAAGCACACACACAACAGCACACACACATACACACTAATAGTCCAGTCATTTTATGAAAAAAAGGGGTCAACCTTAAACTAATTGCAACACAAATGGTTTCAACAGTTTCTAGCACAGAAAAATGTGCTCTATAACATATCAAAAGTCCCAGAAAATCCCATAAGGGGAAAGTGACCTTTTGCATGACCTTTTTAGCCATTTTTAGCAAAAAAAATAGGATTCCTGCTTCTATATCAGCTGTACACTATCCAAACTATTTACATTTGGTATCAAATGATTGTTCTCACTATAAGGAATAAGATGATACTTGTTTGGTATCCATAGCTTAATTGTTTCTAAAGTTATCATCATTTTACTGGACAAAACTGACATTATTTAGTACCGCCCACACACTTAATTAAATTTTGGTTTAACCCATTTATTGCTTGTCTAATGGTAGTTTTCCCATGGCAAGGGACTTTTTTATAACAGAGGGTCATAATGAAGACTAGAAGATGCATTTGTTACCATGGAAACCGAGAAATAGCGTAGTTGTATATGCAATTGTAACTAGATCTGCAAAACTGGTCTTATCGCCCAAGACAGGAAGTTTGATTTTTTTCACACAAACACAAAGCTTTAAGAATGTACTATCGAATTTCACTGCCATAGTTGACCAGAGTAAAGTGGTCTGCTTTTGCTAGCTGCCTTTTTCAAGCAGTGGCGAGCCATACGAGTGGTCTGGGGCCTTGATGGAGCCCTGGCCTACCAGGAGATGGCTGTGTGTGGTTGTATAGCGCTGTGGTATTGGACAATAACCTGTGCTGTAAGTTTCCTTTCATTTTAGCCAGTTTTAAGCCCTAAATGGCCCATAACTTGGCTTAATATAGTAATAGTGGTATAGTAATAGTAATATTTAAACAGGGAGTCCAAATATATCCCAACACATTCCTCTTTAATTTTAAAACAGTATCTTGCCCGCCTTCCAGGCCCGCCGCCTCCCACCCCTTTTGGAGCTTGTTTGATACAGGCAACCTCAGTTTAAAAAACTATCTAAATTGGTGGGAAACTTAGCTGTTGACTACTTCTTCAGTAGATGATCTGGAAGGTAATAAATTGCTGTAAAATGTGTGAAAATCCTGTACACTGTTAAAACTGAGGTGGTCATAGCACACGTAACTAGCAGTACACCCATGCGGTACAGGCACACTTTTAAGATATAGTGTGTGAACCACACAAGACAAGCAGTGTGACTGTATATTGGTGTACATGACAGATTTGTAAATGAAAAACTATTTTCTGCTATTATAGATGATTCTAGTATTAAAAGTTAGGTGTTCTTTGGCATCCTTTATCATTTAGAGGTAGTAGGATGTATAGAAAAGCATCAATTTTATTGAATTTATGTGCTATAAATAAGTGTACTAAGCCATTACACAGACACATTACAATAAAATGTGTATTTGTGCATATGTGGTATGTTAATGTGTTGTACATAGCATGCACTCCTGTGGTGTAGGAGATGATAGTTTACATTTGTCCATTAGCTAGCAAATGTGAACCATCATCTCCTACACATCACATACTCCACCGAAGTATGTGATGTGTATGTGGTATGCAAAAATACACATTTTATTGTAGTGACAATTCAAGTCGATGAGCACAGCTGGTATGTTTGTATCAATAAAGTAACCAATTTGCATTAACCAAGAGTAAATCTACTCTTGATTAGCATTAACTCATAGAATTTCCATTAGATTAATCCAGTCAACAGTAGAGAGATGAAAAATTTGTATACTGATGATCAGTGGGGCCCATACATATTTTAAGGTAGCCTCAGTTGAGTGAAATTAAATCCACAATCAAACTCCAGGCTTGGTGATATAGGTTTTGTATACATTTTGAAACAATGTTTAAGTAGAGATTTGAAAGCAGTAAGTTGCTGACTAACTAATAGTGTTGTGTACTGTTTGTATATTGCTGACATTCCAGGAATGTTACATCAATTATGAAACTGCAGATGACGTAATATTTCACAATAATACTATGATGAGTAGTTGACTTTGATAATAAAGCTATCACATTCTACCCTTCCACTCCTGAATGCACAAGTACTTTTTTTTCAGCTGTACATGTATGGTCACACTATTATTAGTGTGACTAATATGGTGTGCATACTACTCTTGTAAGGATGTGCCAGTTTGGACAACAATATCACACCTGTGTTAGTGTGTTGTGACCACTACTGTATTTACAGTGTATGCGTAGCTACCACCACTGGCAAGCCACAACCCTCTGAATATTTAAAACTAATGTTTCTCGATACTTTTAAATGGACGATAAGACCGGTTTTCCCAGAGACAGTCACAATTCAGTTGTTTCATGCTCTATTGTCATGAAGATGGATTTAATTCTTTACAATTCCAAACCTGACATTAAGTTCGGTACATATACAATGACATTGAAAATTGTATGGCTGTGGTAGTGGAAAGTCTATTTTCTTGTGTATATAAATGGTAAGTTTTGCTTTCATTTAGTGTTGGTATCTGTATCACTTCTTCATGGATTGGGGGTATCTGAGTTGGTGCAGCCTGTTCCCTTGCAGTAGTCACAAACAGATACAAGAATATCGGTGTCATCACCAACTAGCAGAGTGTCTGCTACTCTGGCTAATTCTACTGCTTTTTGTACATTCATCACACCAGCATCTCCTGAAGCATGGTACACTTTACAATTTCTTTCCAAGAAGCAGCTAAGCATATTAATGAACTGTTGCTTGTTGGTGCTGTTCAATAAAAAAGTTCCCTACTTCATGTTCAACTTTGTATCTTTGGTGAATGACATAGCCACTCCAGAGCATCCTTTGACCCTCCTCAGATGCACCATATCTTTTGTTGATGACTTCTCATATGTCATTCACCAAAGATACAAAGCTAAATATGAAGAAGGGACCTTTTTATCGAACAGCACCAACAAGCAGCAGTTCATTAATATGCTTAGCTGCTTCTTGGAAAGAAATTGCAAAGTAAGTGTGTACATATAATCATGTACATATAATGAGTAAATTGCAAGCTCCAGATGAGCTGTTGAAAATGATTAGATGTAACTGCCACACTGACTACAGCAGCATGAGATGCACTTGCAAGAAATTCAATGTGAAATGCTCTTCTGTTTATGGCAACTGCAATGGAACAGGCTGCACCAACTCAGATATCTCAATCCATGAAGAAGATGATACAGACACCAACACTGAATGAAAGCGAAACTTATCATTTATATACACAAGAGAACAGATTTTCCGCTACCATGGCCATGGTTGAAGTACAATTTTATTATAATGAGTGTCATTGTGTATGTACCTAACTTAATTTGTACAATGTCAGGTTTGAAATTATAAAGAATTAAATCCATCTTCATGACAATAGAGAATGAAAACAACTGAATTGGATATAAAGCTATGCTATTTCTTGGTTTCCATGGTAACATATGCACCTTCTAGTCTTCATTGTGACCCTCTGTTATAAAAAGTCCCTTGCCATGGGAAAACTACCATTAGACAAGCAATAAATGGGTTAAACCAAAATTTAATTAAGTGCGTGGGCGGTACTAAATAATGTCAGTTTTGTCCAGTAAAATGATGATAACTTTGGAACAAATTAAGCTATGGATACCAAACAAGTATCATCTTGTTCCTTATAGTGAGAACAATCATTTGATACCAAATATAAATAGTTTGGATAATGTATAGCTGAAATAGAAGCACAACTCCTATTTTTTTGCTAAAAATGGCTAAAAAGGTCATGCAAAAGGTCACTTTCCCCTTATGGTATTTTCCGGGACTTTTGATATGTTATAGAGCACATTTTTCTGTGCTAGAAACTGTTGAAACCATTTGTGTTGCAATTAGTTTAAGGTCAAACCATAAAATGACTGGACTATAAATAACCAAAATTAATAATTACTTTGAGCTACAGTAAAAAAATACATGTATCAAAGCAATGATTGCTACTAAGCTCACAACAGATACACATAGTCAAAAGAATAAAATATCTCTGGATTGCACTTTCCTTTTAAAAGATTGAAGCATTCATTGTATCATGTTTAATTGCAATTTGCAGTGCATTTACATCTTAATCCTGAGCTCTTTATTTCCTTGATATATAATTTTGTGCAGTTCAAAATGCATACGGCATTAATTTACAATGACAACAAGTTGAGATGCATACTAAGGAACTGATATTTTCCTGCGTCCTTCCAATCCCACTGGCAACACAGAGACTATAACAGCTGCTGCTTTAAGCCCACCAAATTGCTAATAAAATAATGTGCTATGGTGGATACCTTATTCATAGCTATTGGTATGCCTCACATATCACTGCATTGGTAATTGTAAACACTAGCCATATTTAGGGATACAACTCAAAGTTGTAGCACCACACAGATAAGCAGGACACATGTTGAACTCTATTCCATGCTACATATGATCCTCTGAGATTAAAACAACACTTGAATGCATGTGTCTAGCATACATGCAACCAAAAGTTTTAGTGTGCACATATAAATTAACCAGAAACTTCATTAACCAAAATCATTTCAATAAAAACACTTGAATACAGAATGTCATGCGTACTCCTTTAACACTATGAATGACACCACCCAAGCTCTGATATATCATTACTCTTGCATGGACAGTTTAGCAAAAAAAAAAAACTCAAGTTCCATTTCAGAGAAGCTCTACTTCACATGTGCCAACTACACCATGTTGACGATGATGACATCTGTATTTGGTCCCATAATGTTCTTTAGACCTACAGAACTCCAAACTTCAAGTAACTAAAGCAAGCAAAATGACAAACCACAGACCATGACCATTAATACATTTTTGTGTATGATGACTATATTGATTGCTTGCAATTGCCTCAACTGGAGATCATCACCAACAAGCCATTTAAATGCTAACCATGTAATGCAGGGAAAAGGATTGTTTTCAAATGAAAGAAGCAGAATAATTATTCACAGATGGATTATATACATAGCCAAACAGAGTTAATTATTGATCATGATGGTCTATTTAGGGCTCAAAACTGGTTAAAACTAGAGGATATAACTTTACAGCAGCTAGCACCAATGTTCAACATCAAAAGAAATTTTGTGAGTGTGCATGTGTGTGAGTGCATGCACAAATTGCTCAGTTTATCAGTAAATTTATCTAAACTGAGAGAAACTACTAGGTCCTTCAATTGGCAGGGAATCCAATCATGGATAATGGCTGTCAAAAATGAGCACTGGAACAAGATTAGTTAGTTCTTGTTTGCAGTTGTCTGAGATGCCGGTCTACAGTTAGTGTTATAGTAGGGTGTAGCTGCAAATTGGGGGGCAAAAGTCAGCTTCCAGTACCTTATTTAATATAAACTTTATACTGATACCACATGAAAACATTCTGGAGTTTAAAAGTGCTTTTGAATTGGAGGGTTAATATTTTACTGTACTCTGTCACACATGCACTATAGTCCAGAGGATGAAGTTTGTAAAATGGTCTGTACAGCTGCAGATTGTCGTGTACACCTAAAACAATATTCCACTAGCTGGACAGGTGTCAGCATTGGGCATTTTGTTATAGCAACCAAAGTTTAATTAGCTGTGCCAATTTTACAAAATAGCTTCGGGAGGTTAAAGTTTTACCCATAATTGTTTAATATATTGACTGTTTAACAAATCTGAAGTATTACAATTGATGTCAGAAATAATTGAATAGTCCCTGAAAGTATCATTATGCATAATGTAGTTATATGTCTCAATAACCATCATCACTTGCTTTCTTGATTTGTTTGCTTAATTTAATAACTGTTTGTTTCACTTGATAGCTGTACTACATTACTTTTAGACCTGAAAGAGCAAATGAATAATAAAGGTATTTACAGAAACACTACAGTTTTCTGGTAGGGATGTTTAATTCCAATCTTTCCAGCTGAATGCTGGCTCATTTTGCTAAAACATTATGATAGAATCAAGTGTCTCTTGGCTCTCTGGTGATAATGGATTGCCTCTTTTTGGCTTTGCCACTTTTGAAAAGCTAATACACCCTTTCTGTGTAAAGTCCATTGGGTGCAAAAAATTTATAGGTACAGTATAATTATTAGTACACAACAAAATGCTCAAAATCTCACCACGTGCTAAGATAGAATCAAACTTTGAATTTTAGACTAAACGACAAATACCGTATATGTGTTCTTCAGCTAAGCTCTTTAACTGCCTGGTGCTCAGGTTCTTCACATCATACAGTGATTTTGTTCCACTATCATCTAATTTAGCTTATTTCCAAGAAATAATGGAAGTTATGCCCTATAAGGGCACCATATGAGGTATTGATGCAATGATACAAAAAAACAGTAGCTGCCTTTTGTACCACCTATGTAAGTTAAACAGTTGAACTGCCCTGAAATGTAGATAATGCAGGATATCTGTCCATGGTCCTATATGTATTAAATGCACACATGCAATCAGGCTTCTGAGATCAGGACAACTTTCCAATAAGGACATGTACACTTAATGGAGTCCTTAGGTGTGCTATATTTCTGCATTTTAGGCTATCATTAATTTTTATTCCATTACCTCGTCCATTACCACACATCAAGTTTTAGGTAGCCACACTAAAGTTTATTTATTATTTAATTATAGACCACATTAATACATTATTTCATGTAGAGAGGAGCACAAAATGATCAACTGTTAAGGTAAATGCATTGGCTGTGTAGCAATTGCAATGCAGAAGGATAACTAATGGTTTGGAGTTCCTCCACATTTGCTCAACAGAGTGCATAGTCTTTGCACCTGTCAAGATTGAGGTGCTCTAATAGAGCAGTCATATACAAATAGAGTAGGGAAGAATGATCAATCAATAATCACCTCCCACCTGCATCATTTTTTACTTAACTAGGTGATGGGAAATGAGCAATAATAATGATGGCCTTATAGAGAGCCTCTAGCTATATTTTATACATAGTTTACGTATGACTGTGAGCTACTTCTTCATTGATGTTTATGTATACAGTATGTAAATAGATCATGACATAAATGCTCTTCATACTGAAGTTATGCCTGTTTGCAAATATTGTTAGCAAATGATCTCAATCTCTTCTGCTCATAGTACCTTTCGCTAAGTATTTACCAAATTCTTTAACATGTTATTCTCCTACACTTGTATACTGCTCCTCTATAAGCATTTTGGTAACCATGCAATTTAGCATGCAAGAGAGAACTTGCGAACTTTCAGTGATATATGAAAGTTCTCAGCATGCCAGTCAATTTGTAACCAAATTTGCAAGCAAGATCTCTAACTTCAATGATTTATAACATTAGATTGAAATAAGTTATCGATTTAGCTACTACAAATGTACTTAATCACTGCACATAAAAGTAATAGTGAACCTGTTTATTCCGGTCACCTTTGGGCCTGCCTTATTAAAGAGATGGTTGCATTAAATATGTTAATGTCATTGTGTACAAAAATGATTCAATTAGGGAGACTGTTACAATGGTCAGTTTAAATCAGGTGACCTTATGGTACAGTGATCCAAATTAAACAGGTTTCATTGTATAGTTGAATATTAAAAGTATTGCACAATCACAAATATAGTATAAGTGTTTACAGGCTGTCAATCAGTTAGTCAGTAGAAATTGTAGTAACCCATTGGAGCATTTCAGAAAGTAATTGAGCTTGCTTGGAATACTACTAAGGTGCCATGAAGGTACTATGGAGGTTGATGTCTGGCCAATATTTTAAACAGGATAATGCAAACCTTTGTGATACATAAGTTTTACCATACTTAATGATAACAAATGGTTTATGGACTATCTAGCACTACAGGTTGTAATCAAAGTGTCTGAAAGTGATTACTTTATTAAAGTATCAAGTTCCTTAATAGCCATTAAAAGATTGATATACTTAATTCATACATGTACACAATACACCTGTGTGACATCACACCATACACTATGGTTATAAAATATCTTGCAATTATATTGCACACAATCTATAAATTTTAACAGAAAAATTGTTACATTTAGGTAAAGTGGGTTTCACCATAGGCTGGATTCTGTTGAATGATAGCAGTATACCCATCTCCTGTAGTCTGACATTTTATTTTTACTGGAAGACAATCTATTGGTTGTTGATAATCTGAGTGTGATGATGCGACTACAGTTCTGTCATCCTTTACTACTGAGTAAATTGGAGTGTCTGAATTGCATTGCTCTACAGACATTGGATTAGGTATAATAGGACTGTTTGCAGTGAATTCAAAATAATCATTGTTCTGTCGTAACCTAAAGTAAAATTCACACTGATCACACAACCATTTAAAAATAAGTATGTGATTATATAACACATTTGTATCAAACAGTATGACAGTACTATTTATAGGATTCTTTCCTAAAACAAATTAATGGCACCTGCCAATTAAAAAGCCATCATAGAAATATCGTGTATACACAATGAAAAGTACCTTTAAGGAAGAGTCTTAATGATCTCTAGCATCAAACCAGTGTAATAAAAACAAGGAACTACTTCTACGTACACCTATACAGAAGACCAAATATTGAATTCAGACAACCGATTTTGGTCTGCCAGCATTCTTGCCTGCTGCCTTTCTCGCCACAGTCAGTACACAACCACTATTTCTTGCCACAGCAACAAACTCCCCTGTGGAATTTGTCTTTTCTGGTTCCGACGAGTGTTTCACTTTGCCTTTTAGTGTGTTACACTTTGACGAGTGTTACACGAGTGTTACACTTTGTGTTAATTTTTTGTATCAACACTTTCCTTAGAGGAATGTAATTAGGTGCCACAATACTATTTGAAGTGCTTACACTACATGTACGGTATATAAGAAGGAGTAGATACCCATACCAACATATATAAAACAATTGCAATGTGTCTACAATCCTTAAGTGACCAGGACACACCACCTCACCCTTAAATGTTTGGTGTTCACCCCTTAATCTCTATTGTGTAGTTCACATAAGATAAGCAACAAGATTGAGATACTCCAATAAAGCAGTCACAGCCACCCATGCATATCATGCAACTTTAGGGTTCTAATGATAAAGTAGTGAAACAAAGAGTTATGAATGATGGTAAGTATTACATAGCCATGTGGGAAATCCTTACTTTGCACAGGTGGTGGTAACATGCCAATAGATATAGGGAGTCCCACATATATGTTGTAATAGCTATTAGCATTTATTTGTTTCACTACTTTTTGTCGTTGGAGCCCTGCTTAATTTTGAAATTAATGCACAAACAAGTGTAGTGATGGTCTAAAATGATGAGTAATATATTGTATGAAAATATCTGCATGCACAAGGACTCGTATGACCACTCATGTGATTACTCATAGCATTTTCATCCTTCAGATGGTTCTGAACTTAATGTTGAGAAGGTTAAAGAAGAACAGTAGCAAGGATAAAAAGCAAAGCCACTACACTTATCAATAGCCCAGGCCTACATTTAAAATCAGGCATTTATTTCCAATGTGTGCTGGCTTATAATCGAGACAGGTATTTATTCAAATGTAGCTTTTATATGAGGTAATTATGCTGTTTGTAAGTACATTATACAAAGATCTAGTATCATTTCCAGTAGCAAAGCATAGCTAAAATTTAGTATCATAGCTACTATGAATACATGCCCTTAATGAGCTGTGATTGCACTTTCCATTTTATTTGATTTATGTGCAGACAACCTTACTTCTGCATTCCTAGACACATCAATAAAGGCTGGCAGCTATAAATTGTATCACAGGAAATTTACTATTTCTTGTAAGTGTACATGCATATACAAGCCTTTGTTACTATTATAGGTATCTGAGTGAAATGAACAGTTGCAGTTCAATCTCTGCCAATCATACATGCAGAATTGTATGCACACAAGAAGCTGTGGTTGTACAAGACAAGCCACATAAACACTGAAAAATGACAATGCATTTTCTGCAAGAAGCATTAAACTGTGTGCAAAGACACATTCACAAATCCACTGACTACCTTAACTTTCTCCTTTGCATGCTACGGTATATTGTGATTACCACCACAACAATGACTGCCACCATAACTACAATCACTGTTGCTGTAACTACTCCAGCAATAGCACCACCAGATGAACTGTCAGTGTTTGTTGACTGATCTGTAACAACACAATCTTCTGATTCAATTGAATTGACCCTTGCTGGACAACCAGGAACCACAGTCAAGATGAATAGACTAACAGTAATGTTTGGCTTCAGTTTTACCCAGTTATTTATAACGTTAACAACATCATCAGCATCAGTAACTGTAGCAGGGACACGTACAACTATTCTTGCTTTAAATACAACAGTGTCTTCAAGCTTTCCTTTTGTTTCTGGACAACTAAATAATTCATTATCAATATCAAATTCACAACCACATCTTGGTGTTATTGCCTTCGTAACTTCTAATCCAACCTCATCCAGTTTTTGTCTTTCTTTAATTTTCTGCAGGTACAATATTTACAACATCAGTGACTACTTATTGACTTACTATCCATTGAGCACAACTTCCGATAGGATACAATCGTATTTGAAACAATGCTGTATTAACTGAAACAAAAACATAATTAGATACATATGGATATTATACCTAAGGTCACAACATTCTTACTTGTGGCTACAAAAGTTGAATTAGTGATGATTTCTCCTATATTAGTAAAGGCTGTAACACTGATAAAGTAATTAATACCAGACACTAGATTGGCCAATGTAATATTTGTATTTCTAGCAGACAGTGTTACAGTTTGATCAGAATAATTCACCTGCAATAAAAATGCTGATGATGACAATTAAAACAAGTAAGCGATAGTTTGTGACATGCAATGTTAACCACAAACATCACATATATTCAGTGGTGTATCTAGACTCTCTGGTTCATGGTAGGGCACAAGAGCAAAAAAGGTAACAGCACGCTCACAATAGCAGCCCTCCACCAACTATATATCAAGTACATAATTCCAACTTCATAGTTAGCCACACTGCTTCTCTGACCGCTTTATTAGAGTGATTGACTGCTCTATTAGAATCGATCTCACATACAAATACTTCTGGTATGGCACCAAAATTCTTTGGCAGGGCACAAGCAAATGGCCACCTAGGCCCATGGCCACCTAGACCCCCACCCCTACATATATCACTGCATATCTTTTGGACACATTTAGACATCTTTTGTTACTTGGAATAGTTTATAAAACTTGCATACCTACTAGGTCACAATGCTATGTAGTATTCTCAGTGTCACTCAACAACTACAGTATGGATTTTTAATTAATACAATCAGACTTTGTAAAATGGGACATCAGTGTGTATTCAATATGGTCAATCAAAATAGAATTAGGTAGCTACTCCAGTATGTACTTAAATACGTAAAGGTGATACAGACATGTGAATTGTGATGCTAACCTATAAATGTGACCAGGCCTATGAAAATAGCGCATGCAGACAAATCTACCTTTTTATGCCATTATCCTATGGCCACACACTTTTCATCAGTTATTTAACACTAACATTGGTACCTACCTACATGCAGGACCGTCTCCACATTAAATCTTTTAATGCTGGGAATAGAGACCAAGCATTAAACACAAGCACCGCTCATGTAGCTGTAGCAAGCTTTAAAAGATCATGAGGTTTCCTTATACCATCTGGCAAATATACATGAAATTAATGATGCAAACATCACAGTTGTTCATCTGTGGTTTCAACAGAGATGTAGCTCAATTATTCAGTGAGTCTGCCTTCAACGTGCTGTAAAGAACAAGCAAAAGCATTGGTACCTGCTTTACATGCAGGACAACTAATGTGACATAATAATACATTGGGAACCAAGCATAATATTAGTGTCCTACTGTATATTGCTGTGTAGCATGCATATTCTTTAAAGTACATGATCTTTTAAGTATATATAGTGAAATACTGAACGCACAGGGTTAGTAAAACTGCATGCAAGCTAAGGCAATTGTGTACCTACGTACATGTCTGGTGGTGTACACATATCCAGGGGTGGAGGAGACACTTGGGGGGGGGGGGGGGCTTCAGTGTAGCTGGGCTTATCTAGGGACTTAGTGTGCAAAGCACACCAGCATGCCAATCTAGGGGGGTCTGGGGGCATGCCCCCAAGGAAACTTTGAGAATTAACAAGGACATTTTGAGAATTAAGCCTGGGACTGATTTTAGCAGTTTATCAAAATACTATTAATATTAGTTTAACTGTTGTATTAGGGTGAATGCTCTATTAGAGTATCTCAATCTTGAGGCATCTTGAGGCAGCATCCATTGAGTCTATAAAGGGGTCTGGGGGCATACCGCCCACCCTCCAGGAGATTTTTGACTTAAAATCTTAGAGTGATTTTAGCAGTCACCATTAATATCATATTGATTGACTGTTGTATTAGAGTGACTGCTCTATTCGGGTATATCGATCTTGATTCATATAGACTGATCCAGTTGATTCACTGGAACTGCAAGTAGTTAAGCATTTGTACAGTTAGCTATTTGGTGCAATACAATCAGCACAATTGTTCAATGAGAGTTATAGATATTTTAGGGGAACTAAGTCCCTCGATAATTTTTTTTGACAGGGGCTTGTCCTCCCTTCTCCTCCGCCCCTGCACATAGCACAGTTTCAGTTTCTACATGATGTTTACCTTGCTGTCAACAAGAGAAATGAACTTGCACATAATGTAAAGCCAACACAGAAATTTGTAATTATAGAGTTACTGCATGGCAAGCAAAGGTTCATTTGTAGCGACACATAATATACCTCTTGCCATACAAAAACTCAGGTGTTTAAACACTGTCGATTTTAAATGCCCTTAAAGTAATGCATAATCCTTTAAGCAGAGCTAGAGTGAAAGATGTAAACAGGATTAGTGAAATAATTGTGCCGGGTCATGATCAATCATTTACAAACACAGTTCTTCAGTGTAAACTATGGCATCTGCATGGTGCCAGTATGTTTAGATAGAAAAGCATGTGCTGACCCCACGACCTCCTACATGCTAGTCAGGAATTCTATCACTTTAACAGTTCATGTTGTGGTTTTAAAAGGAATGTAGCTCAAGTTTTCTCTACACCTTGACCTTCTACATGCTGTAGAGAGCGAACAGAAACATGCATGAGCTTGTGATAACATTCTTAGAGTAGCTGGATGATGAATACTTCATTATCAGCACCGATTGTGTCAGTTCAGGCCGCGTTTGGTGGGTAAGCAGTGTGATGGCAGACAGACAGACGATCAGACAGCTTTTCAGTTTTATATTATATAGTTATACAACGGCCACGAGTGCTCTGCCTGATATAAACGCACGAGCCTGAGGGCCATCAGGCCCGAAGGCAAGTGCGTTTATACAGGCAGAGCACGAGTGCACGTTGTATAACTGTTATGTACCACTCACCTAATAGGTGGGGAGAGTCTCACAAGACAGCTGTAACACTTATAAAGGCTAGGTTTCTAACATCGATTGTGGGTAACCAAGCCAGACGTTGCGATGACGTTCCCCCTGCAGTACTGCAGCCACCTGAGATATTGAAAGCTAGTACGCTATGGGTTATATCACTAACCTGCATTCGCTGTTCGACTCTCATCATGTAGTGCTCAGCATGCCAGTGTGCCATATAGACTACGCACCAGACTAATCACCAGTGATTCTCTCGAGCAAAAAAAAGCAGCTAAATAGATGGTTTAAGTAAACAAAACCTAACTACTAAACGATACTAGTCTAATTCTTACTATTCACACTGGCTAAACTTGAATCTGGTGGCATGACAAAACTGGTTCCCACAATCGAACGTAAAGGTTAGTATTATTTAGAATATATTTGTTTTATAGAGTCATTGTCGAAGTGGACTACAGTTTAATCTGGGCTAAGGTGGCACCAGACTAGTAAGGTGTATAAGTACGTTTATATATATATATGTAGACTAGAGTTGTGGCCACCCGTGTTGGCTTTTTCGATCGCCATTGGCTGCTTGTAAACATTATACGTATTGGTGACGTTATGGCCCACAATCGACCTTTACATGTCAGGCTATAAAAGAATTCGAGTGATCTGTGAAGTGTCTTTCCACCTATTAGGTGAGGTGTCGTAGTGGTCTTCGCCACCGGCACTTGTGCTATGCTGCACAAAACCGCAGCCAGTGCAATATCTGTATATTGCACTGTGGTCGGTGCATTATAACTTATAATGCACTCGTTGTGGTCTACAAAACCGCAACCAGTGCGTTATAAGTTATAATGCACTCGCTGCGGTCTGCAGCAGTGCAATATACAAATTATGGCACTGGCGGTGCCTTTGAACTGCCCACGCAGAGTGGTACATATACATTTGTAGCTATATATATATATTTAATGACTTTATAAAACAAGTCACAGAATGCAGATATTCTATTCTAGAACTGAGATATGATCTGTTTAAGTTAATGTGCCCTGTTTTTGCAGGTCATAATATTATTACCTGGTAATGGAGAATTGTTGCAGGTACATTGGGTGTAGTCCAGCTTAGTACAATTATGGTTTCTTCAACTGATTCAATTGATAGGTTTAGTGGCGGAATGGGAACTAGAAGTAATAGATGATGTACACATAAAAATGAATACAATTTTGTAGCACCAAAAATGTACAACTAAATTTTTTTCTGTAACAAAATTGAAGTATCAAAAATAGCCTTTAAAACTTATTGCATCACAATCTATTGAAGTTAACATACTAGCTTGGTGTGGGTGCACATCATGAGATTGCATGCACCCAAGATAAGTGCAGTGCATGCTATCAGTAATACAGTACTACCTAACTGTTTTAATGCTGTGGATATAGCAATATTATATCACTCCCTTACCAACATTCACTGTAATTCTATGACTATCACTTCCAATAGGGTTAGTCACAGTACATGTGTATGTTCCACTATCACTTGTAGCAGCTTCACTAATGGAGTATTCAGTGTGGAACACTGCCCTTGTATTGCTATGAGTTACTGTAGTGTAATTAATGGATTGTGTTAATGGAACACCATCCTTCATCCAGGTGAATGTGTCTGGTGGAGAACCTTCTGAAGTACAAGATAATGTTAGTGGAAAGTGAATGACAGCAGGTGATGTGGTAGACTTGTTGATGATTCTTGGAGCAGCTGTGTTTATATGTTGATAATACAGTAAATGTATGAAATAAAGTGACTCACTTCTTCCAGGTAAATAAATTCCTATCCTCATACTCTTATCCACCATATCACTGTTCCTCACTATACACGTGTAAACGCCTTCTTCATAAGTGGTGAAATTTCCACACAATTCTACATTAATAACTCCAACAAAATTACTGATAGTTGCTCCACGTGATTGTACCACAGGACCATTACATCCTCCATGAGGAATTAGTTCATTATTAAAGTATAGTGAACTTGTTTCAGCATTGTTATTACCAGTAGGTCCCAAGCCAGTGACACATCTAAACAGCACATCTCCAACTGTGTACTTTGTAGTGATATAAGAATACTTATTAACAATGTTTTCAAAAGTGACCTCATTACTTCCAGTTGTAGCTACACCCCCAGTCAGTCCAGTTCCTAATAAATGAAAAGTACACTAATACAGTTAAGAAATAATTATTATGTTTGACTCACCTGATATACGAATTGTCATTGGTCTACTAGTATATTCAATTCCATAAACAATTGCAGTACAAGTGATGGTGCCAGCATCCTCTGCAGTTAGATCATTACCAGTGACAGTTTGTGTTGTTTGACCATTAGGAAAACATGTTGGATTACCATTTTTATATGCAGTGTTAGTATAACATCTTGTGTTCCATCGGTATTTTACAATTCCAAGTCGTGATAAGTCACCCTCAGATACTGTCACCATACATGTCAGAGTGACACTACTCAATATGAGATAGTCAAATGTATTAGATTGATCATCAACTGGTGTACCAGTTGGATCACTGAATATGGTTACACCTGAAATTTAAGAATACTATAATTATACATTATTAAAGTATATAAATTAAAAATGTGGCCTGCAAAATTTTTCTTGACTGTTATTCTTTCCCTATTTAAATACAGTATCAATTCAAATATAAGTCTTTTTTCATACCCTTCTTGGTCATATTCACAACACTCCCACTATGTGGACATGTATTCACATGAACACACACAAAAAAAAGAATTTTGCAATTACTAACACCATCCACATCTTTTACAGTTGCATGCAAGCTTGCACTCTATTGAATCAACATTATTAAGATGAACATTGGAACATGACAGTTTGTACGAATCCAGTTGGAAAGAGAGCACTTACCTACATATGTATGTATGTTCTGCGTGTGATTGCTCAGTTGTAAACACTCACATCATCGTTACATTTGTTCTTACTCTATTATATCTGTGCCCTGGAAATGTAAACTTACCTGTAATAGCAGTGGCAATAATATTATAACTATCACTTCCAATAGGATTAGTCACAGTACATGTGTATGTTCCACTATCACTTGTAGTAACACTACTAATGGTATATTCACTATGGAACACTGCACTGGTACTGTTATGAATCAACGTAGTGATATTAGGGGACTGTGCCACAGAAACACCATCCTTCATCCAGGTGAATGTGTCTGGTGGAGAACCTTCTGAGGTACAATACAATGTCAGTGGGGCACCAATAACAATGTTAACTATAGATGAAGTAGCAGTTGTAATTATTGGAGCAGCTACAGTATATAAATTATTATAACATAGGACTTATCATTAATTGACTCACTTCTTCCAGGTAAATATACTCCTACCCTTGCACTCTCATCCACCATATCACTGTTCCTCATAGTACATGTGTAAATACCTTCTTGATTGATGGTAAATTCTCTGCACAACAATACATTAATAACTCCAACAAAATTACTGATGGTTGCTCCACGTGATTGTACCACAGGACCATCACATCCTCCATGAGGAATTAGTTCATCATTAAAGTATAGTGAACTTGTTTCAGAATTGTTATTACTGGTAGGTCCCAAGCCAGTAACACATCGAAATAATAAACCACCATCATCTGGATCAATTGCAGTGACATGAGAATAGTTATCAATACTGTTACTAGCTCTGACATCATTGGATCTAGTAGTATCCACACCTCCAGTTAGCCTAACACCTATGTATATCAATTAGAAACAAGTGACAGCTATAACTAGATATTATATTAATATTGATGCAAAGGACATTTCTAAGCAAATGTATAAAAATGACATTTATACATGCAAGGAGAACATATACTGTATTATATCTGTGAACAAGAAATCAATGAAAAGTAGTTTTAAAAATTCACCACACTGTATTTACTACACAAAGCATATTTTACCATACAGCATCCTAATAATGAATAGACAACATCAAATCAGCTCTGCTACAGTACGTATATCTGGGTTTAATTTGTTGGTACATTTTCATGAACCACACTTGCTAATTAGGGACACTTGTTCATGAAGCATGCAGATGAAAACAGACTGTTTTATTATAGCACCAACAGTTACATGATTGCAATATTAGACTGTACTATTAGAAAGGGTACCTCAATCTTAATTCCTTTCATTCAAACTTACATTTACTGAGGTAGTTACTTGTACACCACTGGGCACTAGTTATACCACCAGAAAGTCACAAATACTGAAACGTTTATTATACAGAAATTAAAAGATCAGAGACACTAGACATTTTGGTGGTTGTCTGTTATATACAGTGTATATTGGGGATCATGGAGGTTTGCACTTTTTCAACAAAAAAAGTATTGACCAGAAACCAGACTCACAATACTTTCATGGCACCTTGGCCCAAAAGTGCCTCCTGTATGACCTGAGATGCTCCCAAAAGGTTACTACAAAATTTTTATTAATCAGTACATTTTATACTGACTGACTTGATTAATTAACTAACTCATGACTGCATCCCTGATGCCTTCAGACAAGCATAACTCAATAATGGCAAACTTGGTTTTTCACAGTTAGACATCAGGTGTAGCCAAGGGTGGGAATGAGTGGGAATTTTCCCAACCATCACAGTTCCTTGCCCGACCACCATCAACTTTTTCCCAACCATCACAAGTACTGTTGCTAGTTACACTACACTACATGCAGCACACAAACAACTCTGTGACATTTTATAGCACAAATGTGCACACACCACATCGATCCATGAATACAAACAAGTACAACAAAAACCAGAGTCCAACTGATATAAACACCATGTAAGGGAAATCCCTTGGAAAGTCCTTTTCACACTTTCAATAGACGCACGTGATTGCAGTTTAATTATTTAAAATGGAGTCGAAGTCTTGTGCCACATCTCAAGTACAGATATTAAATGTATGAGTCAGTCAGATTCTTCTAGTAACGAGATTTTGTTCCATGATGTTTTTATATCAAGTATACCACAAAAAGTGCTGTACACTAAAAGAGTGTACCAGCACTACCATTGAAGTTGAAGTAAGTGCTCTTCTAGAAAGATGATACACTCAATGATCTATGCCACCATTGCCATGAAGGTTGATGGAACAGGGAATGGAAAGAAGGTCAAGTCATTGTGAAGTACCATGTATACCATACACTGTTTATGTGGTTACTAGGCACGGCATATATACATTTGTTATAATCCATTGTAATGAATTTGTTACCAAGTACTGAAGCAGGCTGATGAATAAGGCATACACCATGTTTGCCAGGTTTTCCAGGCTCATACGTTAACGCCTCCTGACCTTTATTTTGGGTACGATGCTTGAGTGGGCATTGTATATCGCAGGCGTCTACCGCCAGTTGATTGTATAGTAGCTTGTAATTCAGATATGTATATACTTGGTTCTTGTCTCAGGCTCATTCACGTGATGTTCAACTACAACCATTGCCAATGGATACTGTAGCTACCTGTGAAGAAGGCCAGAGCTACAAGTTTTAGAATAACATGTAGTTGTGGTTTATCAATTTGCATGCCATACAAGCAGCATTTGTTTACACTATAATAGTACAGCTAGCTATAGACCTAGCGAGCATACACTTTCATAGATACTTTTAATAATGCATCACAAAAAGTGAGCATGTTTCTATGTGTGTATAGTAATACTAGGCCCAACCATCAGAAATGGGATGGCTACGCCCCTGATTACTTCAACTAGACAGGTGCCTTTTGTCATACCTACATGTTCAATGCACACTTCATGGACTTTCGTGGTAGCACGTAATGGAATCCCCATATTTGTGATGGGAATTGTCAATAATTTCTGTATAATAACTGGATTGACTGCAGATGCATTTCTTGTAATGTTCTTCATTTGTAGTGCTGTGTAACAGGCTGAGCACAGTTGAAAATATAGTGTTATGATCACCTCACTTTTCAGTAATTGATAATTGGGATGTACTGTATTTACTCGATTAGTGCCCCTTTTAATCTTGCCACTGCTATAGTTATTTTGCATTATAATTTTATAAAACAATCACCACATGTTGCTACTTACTTCTTCTATACAAGACCTTTGTTTCACTCAAGTCCTTGTAGCACAGCCATGTCACGTCTTATGCTACGTGGTCAATTTACCTCTGGAATTTCAATTATGTGACAGCCGTTTAAGTTTTACCAGGACAATACCTTTCTTAAATCGAGATGGAGGTTAATACTAAAGGTATGAGAGCACTAGTAAAGAGTAATTACAAAAGTATAGTGCGGTACTATTTGAGGGTGTGGTACAATTAAAATTATTCTCAGAAACAAGAATAAAGACCTTCGAGTACTGCACTGCGGTACTATTCGAGGGTGCAGCACAAATCTAGTAAATACGGTGCATTCAGATGAGATAATTAAATTTGGTGGCATTCCTTCTTTTGATGTGGTATGCATGGGTTCACTGGTCACGTTACAAAAAAGTAAATAAACAAGTACACGTTCGAATAGGGATAATAGAAATAAAAAGTAGTACAGTAAAACAAGGGAGGTTGTTATACTAGTGGACAATAAATCCCCTTAAATCATGACTAGTTATCTCTCAACCAAATACAGGAATAAGCTTATAGTGTATTGTGAAAGTAACAACCTTAGTGAAGTTCAAGCAATGGATCAAACCCTGTAATAATGTAGTACTGTAGCACTAAGTCACTTGCAAGCCATAAATTATGCTTAAATGAAACTAGGGTGACAAATTTACCAACACAGATACAGTCCATGAATTGATGCACCCAAATAGAAATCATATTTGAGTAGTGATCCAGAGAATATCATTACAGATCTTTACACAGGGCCTCAAACAATGCACAATATTTCATTCATTTATTCATACAAAGCTTTAATTCAGCTAGCATGTAACCTAGATTATATCATCATTAATTACAAGGTATTCACCTGATATGTGAATTGTCATTGGATCACTGGTATATTTCACTCCACTAATAGTTGCAGTACAAGTAATAGTGCCAGCATCCTCTGCAGTCAAATCAGTACCAGTGACAGTTTGTGTTGTCTGGCCATGTGGAAAACACTTTGGAGTACCACCATAATATGCAAAGTTAGCATAACATCTTGTAGTGCCCCATTGATATGCCACATCAATAAATCCTTGTCCATTTAATGATATTACATTACATGTCAAAGTGACTCTACTCAGTACAGGATAACTAAATGTGTTAGTAGATCCACTAACTGGTGTACCAGCTGGATTACTGGCTATGGTGACTGTATACGTTTGACTATCAGTACCTGTAATGATGTGCAATCATAACACTATCAAATATTATCTTTGGAACATTTTTCCAAATTCAGTCACATACAATAATGCTTCTCTAATGAGAGCATGTTCTATGTGTATGCAGGGAATCACGTATGCCCACTAACAGAAATGTTCTAGCTATGTCCCTGACTAGCAGTAATAATGTGCACTGGACAATTGCATGAGGAAATTACTGGACAGTGACGTGGCTATGCACTCATGGTTTTACTCAGGAACAAGTAACACACAGCAGTGACTATAGCAGTTTAGTGTGGCACTGGTAAAAAAAAATAAAGACAAGAATAAAATGTGGGGTTAACACATAAGGAAAGGCATGAAGCCATATAAATTGTTTTGATAAATTGGGTGATTTACTTGTAGATGCAGTGTAGAGTCTATATACTATATTAGGTATTTATGAAATATGCCAGACTAGCTACTATAGATTATAGTTGCATCATAGTAATATTATTCTGCCCAATGAACAGTAGCTATATTCTCAATTCTCTATGGGTCTCAGTCAGTATAGTTATTACATATGCAGCTGGCATTTTTAGGCCACATAATCACTGCAATGCGGGTACATGGGATAAGAAGTTTGTCACCTTGCATGTTGCGGGGGATCAAGCCACTGCTGGGTCTGGGATTTTTTTCTGCATTCTTCAACATTTCAGTTACATGTTTCAGACTCCCTGTATTCACAGGCATTAGCCTTCTCACAGGTCCCTAGTGGGATAATATTTAATAAAACCTTACCAGCTATATTTGACATCTATATCTTCAGCATCGTGAGATGTAGTCGATCTGTTGATATAATTATTAGGAAGTAGTTACTAAATCGAAAGGTTTTTATTTTCGCATCTAGTAGTTGCCCCGAGCATTCAACTTTAGGGGACGTGAAAAGTAGCAATAGTTTTACTGTTGGTTCAATAGCGAGTCCGGCTTATTGAACCGACTTTCGGTTCAGTATCCACTGCCTAATTGTTAAGTATAGCTACAATTTTATTTTGTCTTGCCAGGGCTCCTAAGCTACGCTCCTGACCCCTTGTAATTATATTGTACATGTAATTGTCACATTATCATCATCACTGGCGAATCCAGGATGGGGCATTTGGGGCCAAACCCCCCCCCCCCCCTTCACCTTGTGGAGGAGCCAGCCATACTTCTGATTAAAATACTAAACTTTGTCACGCCAAGATCAGTTTATAAAACTCTTAAAATATGCACATTTTACTAGCATTTATTACAAATTCACCTGAAATTAAAACGAACGAAAGTTAAACCACTGTGAAATTGTCACCCCGGGCAACACCTTCGTGCGTACTAAGCGCCTCTAAACATAATTATCGTGTTGCTGTTGTTTAAAACATTCTGAGCAGCTTTTAACACTCCGCCACAACCATCTAAAGGCCATAAAGGCAAAAATCAACAGTGAGACACTACTAAGAGGTGACTATTTGCCTCGCTATTTGATGCTTCAAAAATGCACCATGACTGTTCTTTAAACAAGATTATCTAGCTCTCCCAACCACTAGCTTGTTTGTGCCCCTCCCCTTGCCAACTCCTGGATCCGCCCCTGATTGTAAGTAAATTTGTATGCTATAAAGCCAACCTATAGTGTGTGACTAAATGATGCTGAGATGTGTAGCCTACTCATGAAACTCCATGATCTCGATCTTCAAAAACATTTTTGCTTATTAACAAGGCTATCCTGGTCAACCCCCACGCAATACATTATGATGCCGGCATATACCTGCATGAGCCGGCCGGTGAGAGTGGTGACAAACTTCACCAGTCCGTTGATTTGTGCAGTACCAAACTAACCTTGAATAACAACAGACAATGCTATCATAATCTCTGCCAGGTAAAGCATCTTCATTTTCCTCGACGAGTGGTAACCTTAACGCAGGCGCCGGCTTTCGCCGCATACCAAGACTCTGTAAAATTATTTCGTTACTAAGTATAGGGGCGGATCCAGGAGTTATTATATAAAATTTATATTTCTGATTGGTTACAAATTAGTTTTAAGGATGAAATCACTATCTATGAATATTAGTCTAAAATAGTAGATTTTTATCTACCATTAATTAATAAAATTGAAATAAAATTATTAATTAGTTTGCTTGATTTTTATATTTACATGGGATCCTTGCATCACCACAGTTCTGTACCATGTACATGCAGTCACAATTTATAGAAGTGATTTGTATTTGGGTGCACATACAGATTGATCAGTGTACTTTCAATGCATATGGTAGCTAATAGTTTGTTGTTACATTACAATGGAAAATAAAGCATCAGTAGCTATGTAGGTGAGCCCAAGACCCAATAAGAGGGCATGCATGCAATAGTGCTGAATTTGCCAATATTTTGTTTTTAGCCAGATTATATTTGAAGTGGGTGCGTCATTATCAACTACTATTAATATTCGTATTTGCAGCTTAAAATTTAAAGCCTTAACTGACTTTGCTCCAGCCTCTAGTTACAATAATTATCTTATCAGAAGCATTTATATCTACAGAATTGCTTATACTGTATTGTAGTAGTAAAGTGTAGCTCTAAAGCTTGGGAAATTTGATTAATAATACAATGATTACTGTGACATATCCCAGGGTGGAAAAAGCATGCAAACACAAACACATCATATATGGTTAGAGGTTGCCTACCTATACGCATCTTCCTTCTACTGTGCCAGGCTGAATAGTGCTAACCACATAAAATAATTTTCATGAAGCTGGTAAGTGCTTATAGCAAGCAATATAACAATTAAACAAGTAGCTACACAGTACTACTATGACCATGGGACAGTGCATGAAGTTTTTAACTAGGGAATCAGTGTAGATAATAAGCGGACAACTGAGAAAACCATGGGATGGGCAATATGCTCTGACACAAGGAGAGTAATTAAATATTGCATTTGCACCACAGTGCAAATTTGAAAATAAATCTTGTCAGCTAAGAAGCCTTATCAAAATGAGCTGCAGCAATCGAATAGTAGTAATAACTTTATTAAACAGGCTGTAGGACCAGGTGTCCTACAGACCTTCAGCATTTGTGCTGTAAACATAAAAATAAATAAATATGGCAGCTATGCATTACTGTTGAATGTTGTATTGTGTTAATATTTAATGTATAGTTTAATTAAAGTTTTTATCAAGTACATAACTAGCACCTCAATCAACATGCATACCCCAACTATCAATTAGCTAAGGATTAAAGCATGGGAAGAAATGTTCATAAACATATCTGTAGGAGTAGGTGACCTCCTTTGTTTTCACTGCCTTTTATTTCTATGGTCCACTTTGAAATTCCTTGTAGTTGAAAACAAATTTAAACTAAAGTTTGAATTTGAAACTGTTACTGTTACCAAAGTTTAAAACTGTTACTCATACTTCATGGCTTACCATGACCTTGAATTTTGGAAAAGGGTTTGCTGAAATACCCTGCTGTTTATGATATGCCATTGTATTAAATACTATTATTGCATATTCAAGAATTTTAAAACCTGAAGTGATGTCAACAACTGCCTCAGCTACACCTTGGTAATAATTGATATCACCTCATGTTTGTGAATCCTCGAAGACAATTGTAGATTCCTTGTTTCCTGTCACCTGCCCGCATGGTAAATCTAAAGCCACATGCAAATCTATTACTGCATTTGCTATAGTCACGTGGCCTAAATATTACTACTGACAGGGAGTTGTGTGGTCATGTCATTGGGATGAAGACTAGTGTCATGGTGTATGGTGTATTATTGGATAGGTGGACTCTGATGCGAGCTTCAGATGTTATGCATGGCTTTGAATACTAGCAGTGGATCTCTTCAAGTAGCCTTAGTAAAACTTTAGATAGAACGTAAGTCCTATTTTCTATTAATGTGTGTGAAACATTCGGAAAATTTGCACTGTTGAAGTTGATTTTCGTTTTACAGTACCTTTTTGTCTAAGTTTTTTTTTGGTACAATGGTGGCAATAGCAATGGTCTTTCCAATATCAAGCGCTGATATGGGAAAAAGCGTTCTCTGCCCCTGATTTATGGGGAAACTACTGTATTTTTCTTACTGATTTCTACCATATCCATTGAGTCCAAATAGAGACCACTGTACATTTAACTGCTGGCTTGTTTGACTCTTGTTCACTCTTTACTTTTTCTGCAATCTCTATTCCCATGTTAGTTTAATTATTTTTTACACTATTACCTCTATGATTTTTATTGACATACAGTATTAAATTCATACCAGAGTAGCAATGTTGTTGTGTACCACTACACATGCTTGACTTATTGTGATCACATAGCTGCACAATGCAAGTGTGCACATACCTATTGGAAGCCATACTATTGCTGACCACAGCATGCTATACACTGCCTATAGTTCAATATATCAAAGCTGTATAGTACAAATTTAATTGTAAGGAAACAATAATACACCGGTGTTTGTTAACTCTGACCGCGTTTGGAGCTGGGACGTATTGGTGTGTACATTTTTACAACACTGTTGTTAATTTCACCTTCAAGATTACTTCTAAAAACACAAGTTTAAAACTCAAGTAGGTCTCTTTTAATATTATATATAAAGCAACTTTGTTTTCAGATTTGGATACGGTAGAAACAAGGAGAAAACAGTAGTTTCCCTAAATCAGGGGCAGATAAGTACTGGGAATGCTTCTGTATAAATGTTCATTTGAGTCCAAGTAGAGATCTCTAACATGCTGGCTTTTTAAACTCTTAATTGTTTCTTTATTCTTAAGTGATTTCTATATTTGTTACACCTTTCCAGCTATAAGTCGTTAAGTCTCATTAAGTCTAAGTCCTTGAAATTAGGTTAGGTAATCCTAAGGCTGCAGCACATGTTGCTGTAGACCTTCAGTGCTGGTCACTGTAAAGTGTTAATAATAATAATAATAATAATTCCAATGTTTTACAAGAGGTATACGTATCAGTGGCGGATTTAGGATTTTTAAAAGGGAGTTTCTGAATGCTGGTATAGCTGAATAAAACATCTGATGACATTTCTCCATAAATTTTTGAGATTTTAGAAGCTCCGAGATTGGATTTTAGGCTAATTTTAGTTAGCAATTACAATAAATCCAATGCTTTAAACTGTAAATACTATAGCTAACAACTATAGGGCAAAGATGGTGACTATAAGCTGTAGCTTTGATTGCTCTATTAGAGTAGTTACTTGACTGCTCTATTAGATTATCTCGATCGTTTTTAATCCAGTGGGAGGTGAAAAGTGAAGTGTTGCTGAGGGTTTAATAGCTATAACCGGTGTCAGTTAAGTGCAGCTACATACATGCTGCTGAAATACAGAGGTGTATAGTTGTTTGATATGACAAATTGTCAGTGCAACAATGTTTATGTATTTAGACTTCCACTGAGCTAAAATTTAAAAGGGGGTTTCTGTCGAAACCCCAGAAACCCATCTAGATCCGCCACTGGGTGTACTGGTGCATGGTGCTTGATATTACACACATGCAGTACACAGTACTATCATCATGTACAGTAGCTGTTAAGTAGTCAGAGTAAAGAAACAATTAAGAGTTTAAAAAGCCAGCATGTTAGAGATCTCTCCTTGGACTCAAATGAACATTTATACAGAAGCATTCCCAGTACTTATCTGCCCCCGATTTAGGGAAGCTACTGTTTTTTCCTTAGTTTCTACTGTATCCAAATCTGAACACAAAGTTGCTTTATATATAATATTAAAAGAGACCTACTTGAGTTTTAAACTTGTGTTTTTAGAAGTGACCCATACAGTAAAACTGTAGAACAAACCTGGACCAATCTTGAAGGTGCAATTAACAACAGTGTTGTAAAAATGTACCACACACACCAATACGTCCCAGCTCCAAACTACCATGGATAATAATAGATATATAAAAAGGACAGAACTGAATTGCAAACAATTACATCACTAAAAGAAGTAAATCTAATGAAATGCTTCCACAGGATTAAAAACTCTATAAATACATAGCAAGTTAAAAATAGTACATAATTATTTCAACAGAATGTGTGACAATTCATTTATGTGTTGTCTAAGCTTGTATCTGATACAGTTTTTAAGGGCATAACTACATTGCATGTTGTATATCATAGCTATTGTTCAAATTTACATTGTTGTACAGCTAATGTTCAAACTTTGGTTGTGCAGTTACATGACCTGGAAGTCAATGTGAGCTTATAATGGGTTGAACAAATAAGAACAATACTAAACATATTATTTCCCAATATGTATTTTAATTTTCATTGTGTGGTTAACTAAGTCCCTTTTTTGCAAGACTGGTAATTAATGAATCATGTCTCATGTCATGTGCATCAAACATGTGCTCTGTTGCAGTTTGTATATTCCCACTGACTGCTCTATTAGAAACAATCTATCCATTTTTAAGTTCCTTAGTTTGAAATGTCCATTGCATTATTTAATATGCTTTTGACACATGCAGGCCTACAAATGAATATTCTGTAAGGAGCTCCAGATGCTGTTTTGGGATGTGCTTGGCAGCTCACCTTGGCTTTGATCTCACAGCATTAATCTTAGTGCAGAGAATTAAGACTTGGTAAAAGGCTATTATTAGTCTAACTATATATACACGGATCATTCTTGAAGATCTTTGCTTGTGAACATGGTCTTGCTGTTGTAATTAAATTTCTACTTCATGTGTCACTGTAACAGAATACATTAATCATGACCTCACTGCATGTTATTGTAAGAAAGTGCAGCAAGAGAACTTAGAAAGTCACAAGGAATCTGAGACACTAATTATATGGCATGGTTTAGCTAGGAATAACCAAGCATGTACAGACTGGAGCATTGGGTCCTGGAGATAAGCTTAAGGATGAAGTTATCACCAGAAATTTTGACCACTAATTATTACTTCAAGACACCGCTTTTTTGCAATAAGCTGAACTCTTACAACTACGTCCAACACTAAACTTCTTTTCTTTCAACAATGGTATGTACAGTGTAACTGAACTATCTGAAGCTGCAATGCTGCATTGCTAAAAAGGTAGCAAGTGGATTTGACTTAGACAACTAAATGTGTTAAGAAATGCAAAGTATTGTAGTTCTTAGGTTCAAATGATACCAAGGTATCGTACTGCATGTAGCTACTCAGTGAGAAATTCATAAAGTAACCAACCTACACAAAGGTAACTATTTTGATTGAACTAAACCAGAGTATTTATTTCTAATAAAGTTTTGATGTACTACATGTACTGTACTACATGTACTGTATTATATAACATTAACTTTAATAGTACTAAGGTGGTTTTGTTATGCAGTTCTTGTGTCATGAGTTGATGGTTACTTGAATTACATGCAAAATTACCCCAGAATTTTGACTTTTTTTCATATTCAAAAATTCCATACAATGTTTCATGTAGTTAAAGTGTATTTATAATAGCTAATGCTTGATTACAAAAGTACCCATAAAGTACAATACCACTGTACAAAAAGTATTACGTACAGATTATAAAATTGCATAGTCACAGTGCAGAGAATATCATAGAGAAATACATAATATCACTCACATAGTTGAATATACCATATAGAAAAGTCCTCACATAATGTCTGATCCAGCATAAGCTGGGTTACTTTCAACAACAATGTCATTAGGGTGTGTCCCATTGTAGGCTGGATTGTCTACTTCGATTCTACTGTCGTCTGTCTCATCATTTGGTGGTGTATATGATAGATTATGTGCTGTAGCATAAGCAGGAATAATGTTGATTCTAATGTTATCTCCATGATTTGTATGATCACCTGTTATTAGATGGTAAACAAAGTTGATGCATGTGACAAAATAGTGTGACTGGAGTCGCAAAAAGTGCCTTTCACAAACATGTATTCAGAATTATGTTTGGTATCAATTAATTACTTTAAGGAAGAAATTTTTGCCAGCTGATTTCGTGGTTTTGGCAGTTACCAGCGAAACTTTTATCCTTGAAATATTTAGACCTCTATATACTCTAATACATTTTGGAAGCGGAAGCATTTGCAAATCCGTGAAAATTTTAAAACTAGGTAACATTCCCATTGCTCAACCTTGAAAAAGTTCCCCTCAAAAGATTTAAGCTGTACGGTACCATAGCTTCCTAGTGTGCATAATTCACTGAAAATTATACAGCAACATTATGTGCTATCCACAATGTATGCAACTATTACATACAGTACTGTGTGTATAGTGTGGAGGTGGCATGGTGTGGCAAACACATAACAATTTGTAGTAAGAGCATGTACTAACAGGCCATATACTGGAATCTCAGATCAAAATAATTAGTCAACCTTTTCAAAAGATGGTAGCATCCATCTATGGACAAATGGTCAGTCATTGGAGAAGTGTCAAACCATTTTCTATAATTGTTGTAACATTAATATTTTACTACTCTATACACTTGTCCACAATTGTGCATATATGGACTGACTCCTTCTCCAAAACTAATGCAGTATTATAGTGAAGCTCAAAAACTAACTATGTACGGTTCATGAATTTTGTTTGAAGAGGACTATATTATTCTTTCTGTAAATCCAGTCACATAAGAGTGTTAGCTACCTAGTTCATTAGGAGGTGTTTCATAATGGCTATTTCTTCTACCATCACTTTGGTTAAAAACCAATGGGCTAGGTGTCAAATTTACATCTGTAAGATACTCATAATCATTTTCTTCAGCTGTGGCACTACAGAGAGTCAAGTGCATCATAAATGCACCTTACAGAAAATGTATAAATGATTTCTTACTCATTATTTGTTTCATTATAAATTGGATTTCTCTCCATAACAAAATCATTTGCATCATTTATCCGGTCATCTGTTGACAATTGTAATCAACAAATTTGATATACATAATTGGCTTACATATTTCATCATCGCCATTGTAAAGTGGGTTATTCACTCTAGTACTGCTGTCATGTGAAAATGGCTGATTACGTACAAAATTTCTGCTTGCAGAATCACGTGCATCTTCCTTTCTGGAATCACAAACACAGATAAGCTCATGAATGCAATAATGACATACAAGTGTAGCAAATTAAACATAAGTCTTTTGAATCCATACCACTAACACCGTGCCTCCATTTAGGTATGTTAATTAAATGAAAGAAAAAACATAGTGTACTGGCATTTGCACTTTCTCTTGTTTGGCCATTAAATTAAAAATAAATGTATAGTGAATAGTTAGAGATATGAGGGATGATGAAGGATGAGAGTTAATACTTGAGCATACAGCAATTTCTTTGGCTGTCTTCCTGTAAAAAGTTTACCAAATACTCAAATGGTGTTCCATTACTGGAAAATGAAAATTCTTCTTGAAATAATGCTGAATTGCTTAATAAATCAACACATTATGCAAAGATATTCTGTACGGTATGTTGTGTACTTCCTACAGTATAAACACATGAAAGTGTAAGGAAGTTTACAAGATCATTGCAATAAAAAGTGCTTAAACAAGGGAGATCATCGTAAATTTCCAACAGTATAGCTGATATAATTAGTAATGCAGCAGCATGGCTAAGTAGGTATGAAATTTTTATAGGCGACGCATATGGTCCACTTGTTTTAGCACTTATATTGTAATGCTCCTTAGCTTGTAAATTTCAAACCATTTTTTGCACATAAATATATATATCTGTGAGATGGCCACACTATCTGGATATGAGATAACAATTTCCACACTAACTTTAATTTGTCTTAAACTTGCCAGAAGTTTTTCCTGGATATGGATTTCTGTAAGCTCACATGGTGTCAGCCTTGGGAAGGCATTGGAATGACTGGAAATGATGCTTTGCCTTGGTTTTCCAAAATTAAATCATAATTACTTATTTGGTGGATTATTCTACCAACCTGACTGACTTACTAATGCCTTCAGACAAGCATAACTCTAAAGCTATGGGCTTGACTTTCTTGTGAGATGCTGCTTCTGTGGCAAGTGCATTTTGGCATACTGCATGGAATTGACAAACTTACGGTATGCTAATGTGAAAAGTGTAAAATTTGTGCAATTGCAGTAGCTCACACTAAGATGTGTAATTAGACTGGAGCTTAAGCTTGCTTTTACAACATTTGTCCATTTGAACTCTATCTGGTGCCCTCCTCCCACTTTTTCCCTTTGAGGACTCCTCCCTTTTGTAAGGACTTGTGACACAGCAAAGCTAGCCTACAATCAGTCAACTGTTAGAGGCATGGTGCAAAACTTTCAAGAAATTTCCATTTTATTCATATATGTGACAGAAAACACAAAAAGTCATAATAATAATGTGATTTCACAAATCAACAGCTTGATGAGACAAAAAGGAGGACAAAGGTAAGTCCATGTATTGTATGTCACAATTTTTAAATTTTTGTAGCATCTTGATGGAAATATTTTGGGCCTAACCAATGTTGCCAGGTTGACATGCAGATATATTGCGAGGCCATTATCTTCTCGTGGGTGATTATAATCCCTACCATACAACACAACTGTACTAACAATAATTAAAATTGCAATTTGGGTTATATCATTTAATTGTACAGACATACATAATATTGGATGCTGATAGCCACATTCTGGCACAATTACTATACTATACGCAGACCAGCACTCTTTAGTTGTAATGGGAATTCCCTATATTAGCAAAACACATATTTCCAAAATCACTCAATACCTTCTAAACAATTTTTGCTTGTAGCACCTCATGGAAACTACTATGATGATGGCTACTATTATAATAATTGCTGCAACTATTACAATTACAGATATTATTGTAACAGATGAAGTATCATCACTCATTGACTGATCTGTAATGGTGCAATCTTCTGACTCAAATGAATCAAGGCTTGTTGGACAACTAGGATCCACAGTCAGGACTAATTGGCTTATGACCAGATTTGGCTCAGTGTTTACCCAGTTTTTAATATCAGTTAAAACACTATCCAGATCAATGGCTGAACTAGACCCTTGCACATTTTTAAAGCTTGCTCTAAATACAACAGTGTCTTCAAGCCTCCCCTGTGATGCTTGACAACTAAAGTGTTCATTGACAATATCAAATGTACAATCACATCTTGGTGGGTGTTATTGCTTCCTTTATTTGTGATTTGATTTCATCCAGTTTCTGCCTTTCTTCAGTGTGCTAAAGCAGTAAAAATAAAAAAATTATCATCAAAGTTAAGCGGTTTAGTTCATATATCTTACTATCCATTGATAACAGATTTCAATAGGATGGAGTCGTACTTGAAATAATTCTAATATAAAATACGCATGTAAGACACATGAGTATGCAAATACAGTGTGATTCCAATACTGAAATGTGGTACTTAATCAGCCACTACCTATTTTCCCTACATGAAGATACCAGACACAATACCTATAATAATCATTACAGTTGTTCAGTTTGTGTGTTAGGAGAGGAAAGTTTGCGTATACATTAGTTCTAGCCTGCATTTGCAATACATTAGCACCTACACTTTGCAAACTGACATCTGTGAATGTGTGCCATACCCCTATAAGATAACTTACCAGTAATAATAACATCAATGCTATGATTATCACTTCCAATAGGATTTATCACAGTACATGTATATGTTCCTTCATCACTTGTAGCAGCTCTACGAATGGTATATTCACTACGGAATATGGTGAGAGTGCTGTTGTGTATAACAGAAAAGACACTAGTAAACCGTGATATTGGAACACCATCCTTCATCCATGTGAATGTGTCTGGTTGAGAACCTTCTGAGGTACAGGATAATGTCAACACATTTCTGACAACGACATCAATGGTAGAAAATGTAGTAGTAATTACTGGATGAGCTGTGTACATAGAATCATTGATAATTAAAATACCAAAACATGCCAGACTCACTTCTACCAGGCAAATACAAACCAACCCTCACACTCTCATCAACCATATCACTGTTCCTCATAGTACATGTGTAAACACCTTCTTCTTCAATAGTGAATGCTTTGCACAGAAACACATTAATAACTCCAACAAAATTACTGATAGTTGCTCCACGTGATTGTACCACAGGACCATTACATTCTCCATAAGGAATTCTCACATTATTGAAGTATAGTGAACTTGTTTCAGCATTGTTGCTACTAGTGGGCCCCAAGCCAGTAGCACATCGAAACAATAATCCATTGAAAGGATTAGCTAGTATAACATAAGAGAAGTTGTAAATAATATTACCACTATCAATAGCATTGACCCCCGTAGTTTCTTGACCTCCAATAATTTGAACTCCTAATAATGGCAAAATGAAATACCACACACGATACAAGTATAATGCTGTATACCAAAAGTGACGGTAATGATGATGATAATGTCACACGATTTAGACAACATATATACATAATTAGGGGGCCTAGACTAAGGGGTACCAAGTTACAATAACTGAAGCTCTAGCAAGACATAAAAATACATGCATACATACGTATATTGACCACAAAGACCAAGAAGCAATATTAAGTTACACACCCAAGGATTGAGTCTATTATGCTTCAAAATCTTCCAATTATTTTTCTGGCAATTAATTCATTTTTATTCACCTATTATTCTCAAAAATAATTATTCTCTATCTACCTATTATGATCAAAATTATTCCTGAAATTTGTGCCAGATATAAGCATATTAATTGCAGTTTTATATAAGTGACTGCTATATTAGAAAATTTTATGGGCTCAAAGTTGACTGCTCTATTAGAGTAAGTGACAGCTTTATTAGAGTGACTCAATTTTTCAACTATTTTTATGTTTGCACTGTTTCAGTGGTGTATTCAAAAGATTTTTGCATCATGCTACAAGGAAAACTTGTAATTATTCATAGAACTCATCTGATTTTTCCATAATATCCCCCAATTCTTTATATTATTCCCAAAATTATGTCAGCATAATAGATGTATGTCTAATCATGGCACAAAACAAGAGGTTGAATTATTCTATGTACATAGCTGTTAATACACAATACCTTAGTCATATCAACATCAACTTACCAAACAGTACAGTAGTACTGTTTAAGTAGGGATAGCCCGTAAAGTGACTGGTGCTGCCCCAAATTCTGCCCTAGAGCTTATGCAACCTTTACAGTGTATTATTAGCCCATATACTAGCATTAACAACAAAGAAAATACTTACAGGTAGCCAGATACAGAAATCTAAAATTGTTGAAACTTGAATTTTGGTTTGCCAGCCTGCTTTCCTGCCTGACCACAGTTAAGTCACAAGGTTGGAAGTCAAACAAAGCAATGTGCAACCACCACTGTAATAACAAACTCATGATCGTTAGTGCAGCTATGTGTCTTTTGGGGTTCCAAATAGAGTGTGCCTTCTGTGCATTGTCTTTCTTTTATCCTCAATTAAGCTGGTTGTTGTTTTCATGCAATGAAATCATATCAAGGCAATAATTTTCTGTATCAACACTTTTTCCTTACTTTAAATGCCACAAAATTATTTTAAATGCTTACACTACTGTAAGAGGTTAGGGTCGAGATTAGTGACTCTAGCTAGGTTGTCCAAGTGCAGAGACCACACCTCTAACCATCTATTTGCTTGAATATGATGACCTAACCCTTTATTTATTTCCAATGATATAATGGTGAAAACAAGGAATAGCAACTACGTATGCCCCTTGGTAGGCAAGAGGTTATATATACTCAAGATATGTACTCTAATACAATACAACAGTCATAGTCATGTATGATATTATAATAAATCAGTCACATGTGTATAGCTGTATAGTAGCTATAACAAACAACTAAACAAACAAGTATCTTTAAAAATAATTAATTTAAAGGGATCCAAGCAATAAAAACTAGTGAACCAAGAGATGCATTACAGCACATTTCAGTTTCATCACTTTAATCCCTACTTCATTTTTAAATATTAAAGTAGAGACCATATTTTCTACTACATGTAGATATACAATTACTGTTATCTCTGGAGCCACATAAATTCAGCACGGTGTGCTTATATAAGTCATACATCAAACCACCATGTATTTGTAAATCTTTCACTTGGATAGAAGCCACAACATTCGTAGTTATTAACACTTGTCCTTGGTTTTGTGGCAGTAGGTATTGACAACCCATTATTGGCAACCTGGTGAAACTTTATTGTTTATTGTGGTCTAAAATTTGTCCACCAATGTCTCCTACCCACCATCCCTATGTGAGCATGTCTATATTTTCAAAAAAATGCTTCATGCCAAGTCTACTGGTGGGTGAACATTTTGTAGATGGCTTTTTGAAAGTCCTGAATCAATGAACCTGAAACCCATTGCTAAGTACTGTAAATTATACTTAATTACAGTATTTCAGTAGCCCCTTTTGCATATCTAGCCACAAGTTATGTTAGCATTGAAGGGTTATCTGGAAATCTGGCAGCATTAATTTCAGCAAACATACTTAATAAACGTCCTTGAAATTGTCTACATATGCATAAAATCCTCCAACATAATAAATAATTCAATAACTGCAGCTGACTGATATCAGATTGAACCATCTCTGATTGCTTTAAATTTGCATGAAATGGGGTGACTAATAACTGATTAGTCATATGACAACTTACGTACCTACTGTATGCAACATGAATGCAACTACAGCTGCCTGCTTCACAGGTCATCTGTAGTTGAATGTATGGTTTTTGAAATCGATAGCGAGATTTTTGAAAAACTTGTGTCTCATCCCAACTGTATGATGTATCTACCATTTGTAAGCAGTGAATAACTGTACAATTATCTTCTAATGCTGTCTTTCTCACTGTACATTATAGAAAAGTTTGAAACTTTAAAGTAGTGCTGAAATGATTATTTGGTTATTTGACTATTCGGTTGGCATGATACTATTCAATTCGTTAACACACCATTTGAATGTTCGTTAGCACTTTCTACACTGTGATTAGATGGATAAAACCAACCTTGAAATTTAAGATTGTGAACAAAATGGCTGTAAAAGTTCTATTTAGAAAGGATAGAAATAGCTCTCAGGCCTTACCTTGCTTCCTATCCAAGGTTTTTAGTACTTATTCAACAGAAATGCATGCTTAAAGAATAATCGAATATTCGGTCATTTTGTTTACAACTGCTATTCGTTTTCAGCACTACTTTAAAGCTGGTTGTCTGTAACAGTTTTGAGCATTATTATTTTTATGCAAGAAATTAAGAAAATCTATGCAATTTGACAGAATGCTTGACAAAGATTAACTAGATTAAAGTTTCAAGTACATAATATGTACAATGATATAATCTGATTTGTACATCTAGTTTTGAATAGTTTACCTGAAATGTGAAGTGTCAAAGGATCACTAGTATAGTTCATGCCACCAATAATGGCAGTACAAGTGATGGTACCAGCATCTTCTGCAGTCAGATCATTATCAGTTACACGTTGTGTTGTCTGGCCACGAGGAAAACAATTTGGATTGCCATTGTTATATGCAGTGTTAGTGTAACATCCTGTAGTGTCCCATCAGTATGTTGCAAGACCAGTCAAAATTCCTCCATTAGATAACACCAATGCACATGTCAGAGTGACACTACTCAATAAGGGATAGTTGAATGTGTTGGGTTGACCATCAACTGGTGTACCAGCCGGATCACTGACTATGGTAATACCTGAAAAATAATTTTAACACAATATCACACAAAATTGTTTGCTCTATTAACATCCTACATCCACTCTGCCTGCATGTACTTCCGCTACATATGGCATGTATTATAGAGCTATGTCATACTTTGGGGCTAGAGAGGGCAGCCCAGGAGATTAAGTAGAAATGTGAAACTGTAAGCATGTGTAATGGTGTTGAGTATTATTAATTGTGGATTCTAATTCTATAGCTGGGTTTGACAGTATCAACACAAACTTACTGTATGGCTCCCTGTTATATACAGTAACTTTCAGCCTTTTTGTATGTATACGATTTGGTAGTGTAAATTTTGTTGATGGTCTGATGCTCAATGTGTCTGTTTTAAATCTAATGATATATAATAAAGTCACACAATCAAAGCAGACTTGGAAATGCAGTCTTCACACTGAAAAGATATAGTTAGCAAAGCAATAAAAAGGTTGGTGAGAACCGAGAAATTGTTGTTTTTTTGTTGTTTTTATTTAAATTTCAAAATGCCTACTACAGCAAACACATTGGCACCTTGAACAGTACATACTGTACTCCCACGATGATAAGTAAACAATCTCATTGTTCTGATAAAATAATTCTAACTCAAAACTAAACATCACTGGTACGGTTTTGTCTTTTGCCACTGAACAGTAACACCTACAACAAGTCATCTTATGTATTTATACATCATAGGTGTAGGAAGGGGGGGTGGGGGTGGGGGTAGGTGGCCCTATAATTTGGCTAACCATCACAAGTCATCAAGTCATCTCTTAAGTACTCAACTGTCTTCTTACCACCAATGTTTAAGGTTACTCTACAATTCATCAATCAGAACTTTTTTTTTTAAATTTTATTTAATCAGGGAAAATAACATCAGCCAAAAAAGGCTGTTTTTCAGCTATGCCCTGAGAACACAAATACAATATGAGTAACTTACAGTACATACATACATACACAAAACAAAGTTACAACATGCAATACAATTTCTTAAATAGAAGCATTTATGAAGCTAACTGCTTGCACACCTCACTCCTCTGCAACACTTCAAAAGAATAATTGTGATAAGCACCTCTGAAATTAATTTTCATATTATTAGGAGTATTTAAGTGACTTACATAGAGGTAAGCTACAGAAGTAAGTATGCATTATGCACTGCTGTATTTGATGGCATATTCAAGAATGTTTACTGCCAAAAATACACTGTAATTCAACCTCACAGCATTGGTTTTAAAAACATTTCCTGGGTGGGGCATGCCCTAGTTTAGCATGCTTTCCATGCTCAGCTTGCATCACATTCTCAACATTGTCTAGCCCCTCAACCATGACATGCTATGTATGAACAGGTAGTAACTTTGCAATATTTAGTAAATGTGACATAGAACAAAGTTTGTAAGCATGTCAATCTATTTTTATTTTAGGAATAAAATGTGTGGAAAATTTATCATGCAGTGAATTTAATATACAATATATTTTTTAGTACAGAGTTTAAAGGCAAGTATAGGTATACAAAGTTTCTTCCAATTCACTAATTTTGTCAACTTTGGTCTTGGCAAACTTTTATTCTTTATGGTATTTAATCACAATAGACTGCAACTCACCAGTGATATTACCAGGAATAACATCAATACTATAACTATCATTTCCAAAAGGATTAGACACAGTACATGTGTATGTTCCATTATCACTTGCAGTGACTCTACTAATGGTATATTCACTACGGAATACTGCTATATCACTGGTATGAGTAACTGTGATGATTGCAGTGGATTGTGTTATCAGAACACCATCCTTCATCCAGGTAAATGTATCTGGGGGAGAACCTTCTGAAGTGCAGGATAATGTCAGTGTAAAACCAATGTGAGCATTCACAATAGATGGAGTTGCAGTAGTAATGAATGGATGAACTACATAATACACATAAACACAGTCAAATGTTACAGTGAATGACATGCATAATATAATGGACAATAGACACGTTTAATACACTCTATGTATACAATGATAGATATACTGCAATCAAAGCACTTATGCAAATGCATGTGATTAAAGCCTTGCATACAGTATGTATTTGAGGCAAAGGTTGCCAACCAAGAAGCCAACTTAATGTGGATAGGGTAACCATTTCATGATAATATTCTATTCTCAAAAGTTAACATCATGCTTTATATTGTGTATCACAATGCTTTTTGCATTGTAATCTCAATATTTCGAAGCTAAATCTACTAGCCAGAAAGCTATAATTATTAATAGGTAAGATGCTGATAGTGACTAATTAATAGTTAGACTTCAAAACACAGGGTTCTACAGAAGCTAGTAACCAGAGTGCCCCTTGTTTGAAGTCTAACTTATTTAGACCACAGCTCGTTATTTCACTGCTTGTGACATGAGTAATGTAGTACTAATTAGTAGAGACAAGCCTATTATACCTCCCTCTAGTTAGTGCAGCACTTACCAACCAGTTAACTTCCCATGCATGTTACAGGTGCAGGTTTAGTATCACCCCAGAGATAGGGATAAAAACAAGGATTCGCAGAATTTTCAAGTAACCAATGAAATTTAAGTATTCTATCTTGCTGTGGTCTAATGATATAATAATGAACTTAATATTCTGCTAATCATTCTATTAGAGTAGGTGACTGCTCTAATAGGGAATCTCAGTCTTGAATATATTTATATAATAATAAGAATACTCTGAAACTGCTTCAAAATGCTGAAATAATTCTCATTTTATCTCATCAATATTTCCAAACTTATATTCAAGCGTAATTCCCTACCTTGCATGTAAGACACACTTTATACTCATTTGTAACCAAATTTTTGAAAGTTGTTGGTGTTCATGTATACCACCATTGAATTAGATTTTTCACCATGAAGCAAACACCAATACACTAAACATTTACACCGCAGCCCTGCTCAAGCTGCTTTTATGAGTGGATTTCTAGAGGCATGTGACAACCACTGGAAATGCTCTGGCACCTTTTAATGTCACTGGCCAGCTAGAACACAAGGCTAGAAACATGGACACTCTTGGACAGTTATCCACTAATGCCCAGATGTAGGTATTCTATATGTATTTCAGTATGTCAAATGGTCTTCTGAGTCTGTGCTCAGATAAGTTCTGTTGATGTACCAATTGTCTTCACCACCCATGGTCATGTACTTGAGTTACAGATACGGTTGTGTAGAAATTGTTCAAAATCATGTTTATATCAATAGCTAGCTTGTAATACTATGGTTAGCTGCATGTACAGTAAAAGTAGCCTTCTCAAGCTCTGCTGCGTTAAATGGTTTAAAATATGTTTCTCACAGGCTGTGAACATGAGTCCAAATTTGGTCACATTTACCTATACAGTAGCTAGTTTACACAATAATGAAACGAGTATGCATACATATAATTATCATGGCTCACTTCTTCCACGTAAATACACTCCAACCCTCACACTCTCATCCACCATATCACTGTTCCTCATCAAACATCTGTAAACACCTTCTTCTCTAGTAGTAAATCTTTCGCATAAAAGCACATTAATTACTCCAACAAAATTACTGATGGTTGCTCCACGTGCTTGTACCACAGGACCATTGCATTCTCCATGGTGAACACGTAAATTTTTAAAGTATAGTGCACTTGTTTCAGCATTGTCATCACTGGTAGGTCCCAAGCCAGTAACACACCGAAACAACAAACCACTGTCATCTGGATCAATTGCAAACACATGAGAATTGTCTCTAATAATGTTACCATCGTCAATGCTATTGCTACCAGTGGTTTCAATTCCTCCAGTAATTACAACCCCTAATGTGATAATGGTAAAAAAATGTTATGCAAAAATGCAACAAAACATTGTTTGTGCATATTGGTAAAAAAAATTATTAGCTTACCAGCTTACTCCTTTTTCACGGAAAAAAATGCGGACATAATCATAATGTGGCTGGGTCTATGATAACTGGGCATGAGAGCACAAGCCACACCCCATCCCATAACATACAGTATGTTGAACACTTTACCTGATATACGAAGTGTAAATTGACCACTGGTATGTTTGCACTAAAATGACCCTGAATAATAGCACAATATTTGTCATACCAATGAATGTATGGAATGTTAATTATTTAATTTAGTTGGAAATCTCTACTCTAATAGAGCAGTCATGTACTCAGACAGAGCAGCATAGTCAACTGTATAACTAATAATCAATAATCACCTCCTGCCCGCATCAGTTTTTGGTGACAGGAAACAAGCAATATAATAATGATAGCCTTAGCTATCTGCAACCTAACTGATAGGAAGTGTTCAGCACAACAACTTTAAACAGGCTGTAGGATCAGGTGTCCACAGACCTTCAGCACTTGTGCTGTAAAGCCTTAATAAATAAATAAAATGCACATACTTTAAAACTGTAGCTTTAGCTACATATTTCTCATCTCCATAATAATTATATTGGCAAACTGATTTATATAGCTAAAAAATCATGAACATGCATTTGAAATAATTTCGAAACCTTTCTATAAAGAGGAAGCTCTGTGTAAGGTAGCTAGTTAGTTATTAATTAGCTATAGGTTGAAAGTTTTACCACGTAATTTTGCACTTAAAATGTGCACACTGTTTTAGCACACTTGCTGCTGATATGCAGCTACTTGTTAATTGACACGTGCAGTGCTGTTAAGTAGAGGCAAGTTGTATACAGGTGTGTTATTATCTAGCTAATTAAGTGTATAAACAAGTATGCACAGGCGTAGGGAGGGGGGGTTTCCAAGAGGCTCAGGAACTCCCCCCTGTAAAATTTAGACTTCTGAGTTTACAGCACATATAGCAGGACCCTAACACACCATTTAGTGGCAGGGCAAAGTGAGTGAGTAACATAGTGTATGGCACAGCACAACAATTGATAAAGCGTGCGTTCATCTCTAAGGGAAGGATTTACAGAGGTAACATATAGCTAATTATAATTTGTAGGTAATTAATTAATTATAGCTATCAGTGCAAGACACTGGTAGACCTTCAGATCTGTAATTTAATAGTTATGTTTTTAACTTTAATTTTGGATTGATCTGTACAGTCCTGTAAAGTATAAAATAAATAAATAAATAAATAAAAACATGATGATGAGCCCTCCTTGTTAAAAAATCGATTTGTTATCTTCAGAAACGTCCTGTCAGAGCTATTTTCAAACAAGCTGCTCGAGTTGCTATCTTGTGCTCCTACAGAATTTTCAATGCTTGCGCATCAGGGCTGTGGAATGTTTCGGAACTTCTAACTGTTTTTTAGCTAACAATTATTGTATGTATATTGTAATGTCCGGTTTTTTGTCTTGCCAGGAATCCAGCTACCTGTGTTTCAGCTAGCTGTGTACCCCTGAGTGAGTCTAGGCCCCTTTTCCTTTCCTGTACGTATGTATGCATGTTGTCTTAATAAAACAAGACGTTTTCTCTCTCTACTCTAATAGAGCAGTCAGGTATAAACTCTAATAGAACAGTCATCATGTATACTCTAATAGAACATGCATGTAAATATCCATACTTTAGGAACTTCATTAGTGATGTTTTTCAAACATTCTTAACTGAGCATGACCTTATGTACTGCTATAACTTTGGTGTGCAGTGTTTAAATATGTGACCCGGTCTGCGAAAAGGGCTCTTATAGCCTTTCCAATTGCATATATATGGTAACCCATAACTTGACTGGTGAATATGGTACAAGCCTACAATTTAGTCACTCGACAACCCTAACCTGGCAGTAGCTGTGGGTGTAATTACATGGTGATAGCTTTAGTAGATTAGGAGTTATGATTAGCCAAACATGGATAATTGGAAAGGCTATAAGAGCCCTTTTCGCAGACCGGGTCACATATAGAGAACTCCAGTAATTTATCACTTGTGTTACACAAAACTTGTGTTAGCTGTGCAAAATGAATCCATGCCAGCTGGCTGTGACCTTTTTTGTTTTTATTTTGTTTTAGTCTCACCTTACCAAACCAGACACAATGTAGTGCCTCAGTTCATTTTGACCCCCTTTCCATAAGGCCATACCTATTTGAAAAGTTGTTGCTCAGACTATTTTTACAACAAAATGGGTCGGTTGGTAGGCAAACAAAATAAAATAAAAATCAGCTAGCTAGCTAGTTTCTGCTTCAGACATGCTTCAAATTTAAAATCATTTTTACACTGGCTGCACTGTCCACATGCTTAACTAACTAAAATAGCTTGTAGCTACATACATGGCCCACTGAGTTATTGACAGCACTGAAGTTTCATATCCTAGCAAAGGTGGGGGCACTGGATATCTATATAGCTACGCCAACAGATAACATTTGGTATAATATGCCTTTCGAGAGCAAAATTTTACTCCTGACTGTTCGATTAGAGTATCTTGATCTTTCTGCAACAATTAACACATTAATTTCTAGGTGTCACGTGATTATATATTTTTCTTTTCTTAGTTACTTTCTACACAAAATTGGGTTGGTCGGGTCCGAGCAACAACTTTCCAAATAGGTATGGCCTGAGTCTGGATCCGCTCCTGGTCACCCCCCTCCTCATATCAACTACTTCCTCCCCCACTGGTTTTAACCATTCTATTACCTGAACAAATCACCCCATTTGTAAGTTAATTAGTGTCCCATGTATTGTGAAATCACTACATGGTCTGATGAAATCATCCATATCTCCTAGCAGAAACAAGCTTTGTATGGTTGTTAAACTTCACAGCAAGAAGGTTTAATAGTTGCTTTATCCAAATGTGCAAAAAAAATAATTTTAAAAATATTGCTGATATTTTCAATTGAGTTTTCCTGCAATTTTTGCTTGTACCCAAAAGGATGGTTTTCCAAAATTGGGTCACATTTGAAGCTTAAACATCAATGAAAATGTTCTGATAAAGCAATAAACTGGAATTATTAGCCAATTATGGTGGCATAATTTTGGGAATAATGGGCAATTCTCAAAAGCATAATAGGTGATTTTTTGAGCACTCCTCAAAAGCATAATGCTCATTTTTTGGAGCATAATAGCCTCATGCCTACTCTGGTGATATTTTTTAAGGTTAGTGTTGAGTCATATAGCTAGTGAATGTCTGGACATTAAAAATAGTGAAGTCTCTGCATGTCTGGAATGGGACTGGTTAATAGGAAATATGTGACCGAATTTTGGAAAATCACCTATATGGGTGCATTTGACACCTAAAATATTTAATGATTAAATCACAAACTTTGTAGTGCAAATCTGCTTGTTGATGGTTTAAGCTATTCTCAATGCCTAAAATTACAAGAAAATTCTTGAAATATTTTCAAAACTGTGCCCTGCTCTTATTAGCAACCCTTTGAACATGAAAATTCTAATTATTTCATGCACACCCATATGGGTGATTTCCAAAATTCAGTCCCATATTTCAAAAAGATTGAGATTTCTAATAGAACAGTCATTGTATGCAACAGTGAGAATGATAACCATTTAAGTATTTATCCCCATGAGGTTAATATGTTATTGGCATGGTGCTGCAAATGCAAGTTACATAATATACTAAGCAGTTGCTGTCCTTTGAATACCAACTGCTACAACTCAGAAGATCAATCAGAAACCAGGCCTGTAACTAGGATTTGTCAAAGGGAGTTTGACATGGTAGGTGTTTATGACAGCAGGGGTCTGGGGGCACAGCCCCCAGCCACTGAAAACATTTTAATATTTGATTTATCCTAAAATTAATGGTCTAAAATTTATAGTACACACTAATGACTCCAAAGAGTAGTTGTAAGTGTATAATTCTGACTATAACCCCTTCTAATCTGACACACTGTATAATTTGAGTTAATCTCAACTTCAGTATGTGCAGCAACTGCACATGCTTGGGTTAATTTTAGTAGCTTTAACTAGATACATTTCTTCTATACGTTGAAATAATCAACACATGAAGTTATCCATTTACTATCTACTTATCGGTGTTTTGCTCAATATTCCTTTACTCAATAAATAGCCATTATTCCTTTGTGTCACACTTAAGTGACATGAGCTATCTAGGTCACATGTGACTTCTTGGCTGTACTGTATGGTTTCTTAGGACAGAAACTAAGTAGGTTTACAGTGCACATGCAAGTACATAGCTAAATACACAAGGCATTTTTCCATGGTAGTTCACATATTAGGTGGTGATTCCCATATTAAAAGTGCAGGGGTCTTTGGGCATAGCTCCCACCACTGACACATTTTAAACATTAAAATACTTCAAAATTACATTAATTCATGATTTCTTATTGTATGGTTAGTCCTTTATCAATATTACAGCTATTTTAGCTTGAATTTTCAGAGGGAAGTTTCCAGAATCCCATGCATGCCTGCCCTATACATCCCTGCACATCAGTGAAAGAGCTAGGACTTTGCAAATACACTCACACAGATAGTTGTTATTGTGAACTTCCTTGCTATATAGTTTAGCAGGCCAGCACTATCCCAATAACTAAACATTTAACTGAACATCAAGAGCATTACATGCACACAAGCATTTCTCAGGTATACTAAGCAGTAACTACTATATGTTGCCTAGCAGCTATATAAAACAAGACCTCTTCAGCTAGATCAGTACAATTCATTAAGTAGTAATTTGGGTTGCCTACACTTTACTAATAGTAGTAGCTAATCTGATGATTTTAGCCATGACTATACATATCTGAAAAATAGGTATAGCAGCGTTCAGATAAGCACGTTATAGAAGAGGTTCAGCTTGGTCTTAATTGTTTGAAAGTTTTAGCCATGAATGATCAGAGTATTCGAGTGACTGTTCTGTCAGAACATTTGAGTGACTGTTGTATTAGAGTATTTTAGTGACTGTTCTATTAGAGTATATCAATTTTTAAAGCAAATTTTCATCCCCACCCAGATCTTAGCTATGTAGAGGTGGGACTTAGCTCCACTTTAGTTAACACCTCAGAGCAGCTTTTAGTGCCCTGCATATAGCCCTTCTCTACCTTTCGGGCGCCCATGTCTTATACGCCAGCTTAAAACTTTTTTTTAAAATTGGTAATCCTGGAGGGGGGGTTTGTCCAAATCACTCAAACCCCCCCTGGTTATGGGTCTGGATGCCCTGGAAACAATGCATAATATTTTATTTGCATACAAAACTGCAAAGATATTAAACAATACATTGTGTATAGCTTCTGAGGGACTATAGACATACCCCCAGCTATGAACTCTGCAGCACATGACACTTCTCCATGTATATTGTGTCAAATGAAGAGCATTCCTGTACAAAGAAAAAACACACAAAATAGAAGAAGCATAATGCATTTCTGAAAAGCATAAAAACAAGCATAATGGGCAGAAAATTGGGGAAATGCCAAAAAGCACAATAGGCAAATTTTGGAGCATAATAGATCAAGCCTAGTGATGGCTCCATATCTCAAAATACACTTCATGGTAGGTAGGTACTATGTGCAAAGTTTCATACTTCCTGTTTCTGCACAAAGCAAGTGCACAATATTTTGCTATGCCGCTCTACTATTTGCACACAAAGCAAGCTAACTAATATTAATTGCAATATGTGTATCTGTAACACAACATTGATAGGTTGATACAATGGTGTTGCTTAGGTTCAATGCTACAAAATCAAGGTTATACAATTTGGTAACTCACTTCCTGTATTATACACTACGAGAGATTAAACTTTGAATGTGTCTACTGAGTACTGACTTGGAAATAGCTAGTGAATGAAGAGAAGGGTGTGTGGTGCACAAGTAACTTGAAGCCATCGTTACATTTTCGAAAAGCTGCAATGAAGTCTTCACAGGTTCTTAGCATTATTAGAAGATCCTTTAAGATTAATCAATTCTGTTGATGATTTATTAATTTTTATACAAGATGTATGTTCGGCCACACCTTGAATATTGTGTTCAAGCTTGGATCCTCTATATATACTTAGCCAAGGATATTGAAAAAGTACAGAAACATGTAACAAAATGTGTATGAGGACTAGCCCATCTGCCAGATGAAAGTCGTCTTGAAAAACGTATTCTCTACTTTGCAGATGTCAACAGGGAGGTGATATGATTGAAACATACAAAATACTTAATCAATACTATGACACATAGAACCATCCACTTTCTCCATCTTAAACTTCTCATCTTCCACTAGGGGCCACTCACTTAAGTTACTCAAGGAAAGATTAAGATTACTTATTAGACACAACTTTTTTCAAACAGGATTGTCAATCTTTGGACATTTACCTGATATTGTCATTTCAGTACCTGCAGTAGCAACATTCAAAGAACGATTTGATTATTGGAAGAAATCAAGATAATTATGGGTACTAACAAAGGCCTGAGGCCTAGCTGGCAATATTCATTGCCTAGGCATCTCAGCCCATTACATGATAAAAATAATTAATTTGTTCATCTGATAGTAATAAGTAAGGAGATAAATACAGATAATATTACTAGCTATACCCCAACACTGAGTACATGTACACATACAGTACTAATTCTCTGTTCTACAGTATGTGTCATATGAGAGTGATAATTTAAGTATGTAGGTTTTGCCCCATTGAATAAAAATATGAACTAGCTAGCACTATACAAGAAAATATTGCTATAGCTATAATATTACATCATATGCATTTTACCCCTTTGCTGCCCATTAAACAGCTGATTTTAACTATTATAATACATGCATGCAGCTTACTTTGTTGCAGTCACATTATGCCACAGTCCTACAGTGATTTGCTGGCAATTATACCGAAAGAATAATGGTATACATATCAGCAAAATCCCTTGTAGCCACGTATAATGATTACATATTTTTATGGAGGAGTTACATGTTTATTTTCCTTACTAATAAGAAAACCTACACACTGTGAATGTATACATGCCATTGTTCACTGTGACTTAAGCCATCACTTAATTGTGGTAATCATTATTCACTGTGACTTAAGCCATCACTTCAAGTGTCATATACAGGGGTGGAGGAAGCATCTACAAGTTAGGTAGGCAACTGTGAGATCATACTTCTATGACCATCACCAGCATCATAGATGTGCAAGCATAGGTCAGCATTATTTGTAGCATGCTTGAGTTAGCTCCAGAAAATTTTTAAAATATTGCTTTCTGAGATTGAATCTGGAGATAATTTCACATCTATAAAAATACACTCTAATGTAATAAATAGTCACTCTCTGCTCTATTAGGGTATCGCTGACTGTTCTATTAGAGTATCTCAAGTGACAGTATCCAAAAGCGATCCTGGAAAACCAGAGCAACCAGACTGCTTTCTATGGATTTGGAACATGGTTCAATAGACAATAGCTACCACTAAAAGTTGAAATGCCTACCCTACCTACCCAGTTCCGCTGCCCCTGATATAAATAGCTCAGATAAAGGAATTTCATAATCGACAATTGGTTAAAAAATAACTAAGAGTGGAACATATTTATGAGTACCAAAGGAAAATGTAGTAGTAGTTTTATGTTAGCCCTTGATGCTACCAACAGTCCCTGTAGTAATCAGTCCCTGTAGTAATCATTGACAATGCATGCTAGTGTGTTGTGAATGACAACCTTACGGGACTATATAATATATTTGCTAATCACTTTTAAAGTGTCACACAGCACTGATTAATAATAATATGTATCAAATAGAATAACATGAGACTCTTATTATACGACACATGGAACTAGACAGTACATTTGAAATCATATTAATTTTGTATTTCATGATGTACTATATATAGAACAAACAATTTATTTACAACTGTTAATGTTACAATATTTTTTATGTTATATATTCTGCTTCATCATTTAATTCAAAATAATAAGTAGTTGGAGCACTTTGACAGATGGTTGTTACTGCTTCAATATGTATCGCTGAGGGTTGTTTTTTATTTTTCCTATAAAATAAAAGGTAAACATCAACTAACTACACTGTGGTATAATAACAATTTTGCACAAATTATTAATATACTGTAAGGCAGTGAATGTAAATTGTATGGAATTGAGCTATCAAAACCACTAACTACTGTTTGGGGCATCACCACCATTTAATTTGAAACTGAATGCCTGCTGGACTCTTAATAATGAATGGTTACCATGTTTAGCAAATAAATCATCTAGAAGAAATGAATACTGCTTTGTGTATGCTACCCCATGTGCTCACCCACCAACTACAAGTGGTACAAACATTATTGGCTTTATTAATATACTACTCAAATGACTCCGTTGTTCCAATGAGATTATGTGATGCATACATGTTTGAATCACATGCTAGCTGGCTAACTGAATGGACATGTCACCTATGGTGGATCCAGCATGCAGCATTTGCGGCAAATTCCCCCCCCTCCCCTCCATGGAAGAGCTTTTAGGAAGAGCTAGCTAGCTGTATATCGCTTTGATGGCCAAAATCAGTTCATTACTCAAGGATTGCACTGACATGTTAAATACTTTTGGTTTGGAAGCAGACTTATCTCCCTTTATTGCAAATTCACCCGAAACCACACTTATTATAAACTGTCACCTACACTTCATGAATAGTAAGTGCCTCTAAAATAATTATCATTTGGCATGTGATAAAACCAATAGTAACATTTGTAACAGTTATAAGACTTCACAACCTTCTGTAAATGGCCTAAATGGTAAAATTCAACTGCCCCTCTATTACTGTATAGCTGGTTATTTTCAAAGGGATTTTATTTTCGGATGTTTCGAAGAGACCCTTCTCTTTGAAAATAATTTCCCAAGTCCTGTTGTTCTTCGATAATAAATTCCCACAAGTAAAAATAATGTACTTCACGTGATTGAACAACGTGTATTCGCTCATGTATTCTTTACAAGTTATTAACTAGTATTTTAAAAAATTGTTAATTTAAAAATGAAGTAGGGATCTATGCAATAAAAATCAGTAAAACAAGAGATGAATGATGGTATTACAGCATAGCTTGGTGGGAAAGCCCCTACTTTGGCATTGAACAAAATTATAACTAATGTTCCAAAGTAGGGACTTTCCCATCCAGATCTATGACCTGTCTCAGTACGATGGTCTGCGTTCTATTCACCCCGGCTAGAAGTTGTTTGAACGAACAGGCTTTTTCAGCTGCCTGGAGCTTAGTCTTGACTAACAGGATGAAGTAATACAATTTCCACTCGAGTACTATCCAATCATATGAATCACTCGCTGGTCTCGCTGTCCAGCACTGAGTGGCTGAGTCAATGTGTTCAGAGGAACAAGCCGTCAAGTATCAGTCCGTCTCAAAATCTCTTCGTCAATTGCAGTCCAGGCGTTGGCAAAAATCTAAGTGACAACTCAGCAGCCTTAATGTTTCACATGCAACTCTTGAAATTATAAGCATCCCACTCTTTCAGCAGCATAAGCGCTTTCTGAAATAATTTTGTGGTGTCTACAGAAAAGTGCTGGTACAGAAAATTAATGCCTCGGTATGGTTTCGATGCTTGAAGAAGAAGACAACCAACCTGATTGAAGATAAAAGGAAAGACAAGGAGCACAGGGTGTACATTCTTCAGAACCCCAAAAGACAAGGAGCACAGGGTGTACATTCTTCAGAACCCCAAAAGGCACATCCCACCAGTGAGTTTGTTGTTATGGCATAAAATGGTGACCGTGCACTGCTTTGTTTGGGCTCTAGGCTTGCGACTGGTCAGTGAGTGAGGCAGCGAGTGAGTGAGATAGCGAGTGAGTGAGATGAAATTTCAAGTTTTGGTGATTTAAAAAAATTTTATATCCAGTCACCGGTAAGTGTTTATAATGCTGTATTTCATGTTAGATAGACTAATATTATTCCATAAATTAAAGGCGATTTCGTGGCGTAAGGTGTCTTTAGGATGATTTTTAAAAGCGGCATTTTAGGCGGCACACATCACTTTTGATGCAAACCTACTTAAACAGTACTCAGGGGTGTACCGAGGGGGGTTTCCAGGGGTTTCAGGAAACCCCTTTGGATTTTGCACACTACTTGAAACATTAAGAAATTGAAACTTCAGGTTTTCAGAATCTGGAATCTATCATGAAACAGGACATATTGTAAACTTTTATCTTAATTAAATAATATACACTGCATGTAGTTTCTAACACAACAGCAACACTTATAGCATTGTTCTGAATTCTGATTTTGGTTAAAAGATCGAGATACTCTAATAGAGCAGTCAGGTAATATAAACTACTCTAATATAACAGTCACTTAGCTGTAGTGGAAACATTCCTGTGTACACCTCTGGTACTACCATACATGTATTGTTTGATAACAGTTGAACAGAATCAATACTCAGGCATCAATAGCCAGTAAACTATCCAGAATGGCATCATTGGGAATCCATGCCGTCTGCTGTTGTCCCTGAGGCCACTCCAAGAAAATTCCTTGTTTCCTATTTCATTGACCTCAAAAATACATGCGGGCGGGTGGTTCATTATCCATTATTCATTATAGCAAGAGTTCATAATATATATACCTAAATATGTATATTATGAACTCCTGATTATAGATATTTCTATTAATTTTCAAAATTCATAACTATAATTTACAGACAGTAGAAATATTTAAACTAAGAACCTGAACAGTGAAAAGCTAGCTAAATGGGCTTTCTGAATGTTAAACTAATCACTGCCATGCAATCACAGAATAAATAATGAATAAAATGTTCATTTGACAGCAATAATGAATGACCATGCGGGAAGAGAATCTGCATGAGGGCAGGAAATGGGAAATAATTAATTTTCTTGGAGTAGCCTGATCTAGCCGATGATTGCCTTACCAGTGGCTGCTAACTACTGTTATTACTCTACTTATATTGTAACTCAGTCTTCTTTCCAGTTTGCAAAAGTGGGGATTATTCTGTCCTCGATTCCATCAGTAAGGCGAGCACACGGAGCTAGACTCAACGCATTGAATTTCTATCTACTTGAAACACACCTGCATGTAGTTTGAAATATATGCATTCTTCGAAATTAAAACCTTTGAAATTCAGATTTTACTGTGCCTACAAAAATTTTTGGTTCGAAAATATTCAGCTATACGGTATCTCTGGCTATAGGTATTCAATACAAATCCCTCACACAGTATGGCACTGACACAACAAACTTGAAGGATAAATCTCGATGCTAGTGCTCACAATTTGCTTCTTAATAGTTTTCTGGACAAGACAAGCATCTTTCTAGCCCAGCATAGTAACCACTTAATACTGGCACTATAGCGATGCAACGGTTATGAATGTCATGTCGGTGCAGTGGCACTAACATGATCAACTCTGCTTAAGGATAAATCCTGGGATACCATACACAGTTTGCCACTTTCTCTCACTCTTTCTTTATTAGGAAGTTTTCTAAATCAGTTAGAATGGGTTGACATTGGTTTCTTCACTATATAGAGCCCCTCAGATGATGTGGGCCAACGTTGAAACCGGGTCACTACTGCTGACCCGGATGACCCACTGACCCGGATTTGACCCGGATTAATTAAAGCCGAGACGTATTTCGGCTAGTCTCGAGCAAGCGAACAAGTCTATATTTTGAGCGTTCGATTCGTGTTGAGTAAATATTGCAACTTCAGCCTAGCTGTAGGTTGAAGACAAAAAAAAAAAAAAAAAAAAAGGTCTTCACCTACTGACAATAGCTACCCTCGCGTATGTTGGTAATGCGATAAGTGGGCGTGGCTCACGAAAAAGTTACGCGATAGCGTTTATAAGTTTCCACGTCGTCAAATGAACAATTTCGTTTCTCACGTGATCCAATCCGGGTCAGACCCGGATAAATTGTAAACCGGGTCAGACCCGGATGACCCGGAGAAAATGTGACCCGGATGACCCAACCCGGTTTCAACGCTGATGTGGGCTTGGCTACCCACAATTATTTACCTTGGCCTGCAGCCTCGGTAATTAAGTTTGTGAGTAGCCTCGCCCACATCGTCCCCGGGTCCCTAAATAGCATAGAAACCTTGTCTACCCATTCTAACTAATACATAGTTTATAGATACTGGACCAGTAGGGAGTGTTCCCAGCCTTAGATAATTTCCTTAAAATTGGACCACACTGGACTGCCAACATGCCTTAATAACTATGGGTGTACGTAGTTAAACACCCGTGGACTTGTATTTTCCTAAATTGGTATTTATCAACTAAGTGATGGCATTGTTTTCAAGAAAAGAGACAATTTTACACACACTGTTAAAACAATTTTATCATTTTAACAAATTCTTTATTACAACTGTATTGTAATTTCTTGTTTGAATGAAAAATATAAGAAATTATGAGTTGCACAGCAAGCAGTTTTTGCTTGGCAAGATAGTTGCAGGGATTTATTTTAGGCAAGCAAAAAGGAAAGTACATGTTAGGTTTTTCCTAGAGTTCACTTGGGAACAGTGGGCTCTAAATAATTGCACGGTACAGGTCCCCATCTTGCCTAGGTCTGTTAGTTATGACTGATATTAATGTGTTCGATATAATTACTGTTGTGGTTAAGTTGTTATACTTTGTCATGTTTCTACACGTATATAATAGTTTAGTTTGTTATAGATGTTGGTATTTGATTATAGCAGTAGCCATTCCTACAGCTGCACACCCATATACTATTGTTTAGTCAGTGTGTTAATGTGAAGTAGTCTCATTGTCTCACAATCCTTAGCATTGTTCTTGATGGAATGTTGAACATAATTTGATTCAAATCAGCAAAAAGAACTGCAATTTTAAGTGTAATGAATAGGTTAAACAAACATACAAAGTATAATGAATATTATGCATGAACTAAATTCTATATATGTATAACATTCACCCAGCTTTGAAACAATACTACAATACCTCTATAACCAAGTTTCGCAAATTTCAATGTATATATATATGTAACCACACAAGAAGCATACATAGTTTGGATATTAAATCACAGCACAGGTAGTCTATTGGACTTTAGAGGATTACTTATAAGGTACTAACCATTTTGCAAACTTCAATGGAATTTTAGCAGTAATCTTCACCACAACCACTACACACAACACCACCACAGGGAAGTAGTAAAATGGTGTTAGTATAGCAACGTGTGTACTGATTGTGTCCACATGTCCGCACTGGTCAATACTGAAGGAGTGATCAGCACCATACACCACATCCTGTAAGTATACCAATATCAACATGTTCTCATCATCATGTGCTGACCTTAAACTGACTAGTAGGAGCCATCATTAGTAGTAGTAACTGATCTACTAGTATAACAATCTCCAGTACATTGATGTACTGTTTCTGATATGGTTGATAATATGCATATACTGCCACACAAGTCATTGTCAGTAGCAGAACTGGAGCCTGTTATTATAGTCTAACAATTATATTTTCAGTGTTACACTTACCAAGTTTCCAGGGTCAATCACTACAAACGTAATAAAGAGCAATCTTCTGATTAATTCAATTGGCGCCCACCAGCAACAATCACCAACAAAAGGACTTTGCAATACTTTTCGTAGCACAGGGCTCTTTCAAGTTAATGAACATAACATAATAAACACTTAAACGTATCTTAGCACATGGTATGTTTGCAAAATGATTGTTATTGTTATTGTTAGTGTAATGTCTCTGCTTTGTATAAATGAACAGGGATTGTCAGGCCATGCTTCTAGAAGCACTTGATGCAATGATTTGATAGAAAAACACTTCACATGTGATTTCTCTGTGTTGAACAGAATAAAAATAAAACAAAACGGAAAGAACCCAAGTAACTTGGGAAAACTTTTGCTGGTGTCATTCACCCTTTGATGTATCTAGTAAAATGTTTAATGAGCAAGTGTATGAACAGTTTAAGTGTGACTATGGACTACAGCAATAAAAGTATGTCCCACTGGGTACAGTGGAACCTCAATTATCCAAAATAATTGGGGGGAAGGGTGTTTAGATAATCGAAAGTATGTAAGATCAAACATCCATACATTTATGTACTGAGCATTGCTCAACTACCCTAATAAAGCATACACTTTTTGACAAATTACCCTAATTGAGCAGTTGATTTGGTGTTTGGATAATCAAGAGTTCGGCTAATTGGTGTTTGGATAATCAAGAGTTCGGCTAATTGGTGTTTGGATAATCAAGAGTTCGGCTAATTGGTGTTTGGATAATCGAGGTTCCACTGTACTTGCATGCATATACATCAATTTCTAACTTTTATGATATACAGTTTACAGTTACAGGGTCATAATAATAACTTCTCTTAATAAACTATACTAGAATTTCAAGTAAAAAGAAAAGCAATGAAACAGGGGAAGCCATGTATACCTCAGCTTCACTGGCAGGGGTAGCAACAAAATTAAAAGTGAAGGGGCTAAGAATGTTGCACAGTACACAAAGTACACTCAGTATGTGAGGCATGCTGCATCTAAGAAGGCCTCGGGGCACACCCTCACAGGAAATACGGTATCTGAAAGGTAGTTTTCTGAAATTTGAATTTTTAATTTAAAACACATCTGCAATGTTTTATTTGAGTACACGAGTGCTCAATTACAGTAGTTAGAGTACCTCGACCATAAAGTGGAAAGGCAGTTAAGCCCCCTGTAAAATGAATGTGGAGAGGCTCTAGACCCCTATAGCCACCCCCCTCCCCTTGTTGCTATGCCTATGTATACCTTATTCCATAGCTTGTCAATAGAATTAAGACATACGGTAGTGTGCTGTGTGGCCCAAGAAGCGAGCGTGCCACACATGATTAAATGTACACTACAGTAGTTAAACTGCAAGTTTAAGCAACTTCTTTTGTTTCATTGTTTCATTTTTATTTTTATGACCCTAACTTGAATTTAAATTACTTAATTGTGACTGTCTCTGGGAAAACCAGTCTTATCGCCCATTTAACAGTATCGAGAAATGTTGGTTTTAAATATTCAGAGTGCTGTAGTTGGCCAATGGTGGTAGCTATGTATACCAAATTTTCACACATTTTACAACAATATCTTACCTTCCTGGTCATCCACTAAAGAAGTAGTCAACAGCTAAGTTTCCCACCATTTTAGATAGTTTTAAAACCAAGGTTGACTGTATCAGGCAAGCTGCAAAACAGGTGGGAGGTGGGGGCCTGGAAGGCAGGCAAGATGGTGTTCAAAAATTGAAAAAGAACATGTTGGGATAAATTAGGCCAAGTTACGGGCCATTCAGGGCTCAGAACTGGCTAAAATGAAAGGAAATTTACAGCACAGGTCATTGTCCAACACCATGGAACTTTACAGCCACACACAGCCATCTCCTGGTTGGCCAGGGCTCCATCAAGACCCCAGACCATTCGTATGGCTCGCCACTGTGCTTTAAAAAGCAGCCAGCAAAAGCAGACCACTTTACTCTGGTCGACTGTGACAGTAAACTTGATAGTGCATTCATTAAGCTTTGTGTTTGTGTGAAAAAATCTAACTTCCTGTCTTGGGTGATAAGAACGGTTTTCGCTGATCCAGTCACAATTGTTTTTGGAGCAAACACATGACTGTTGAACCTGTCCTTACTTATCAAAGGAAAGTATGGTGCCAGACATATTCATATCATTAATTTCGCATCTTAACATAGCAATTATTGATAAGCAACATTGCCATATTGCTTCAACAGTATTTAGTTACATACTACAAACAGGGTGAGAAAGCTTCTGCAATCAATTCATCCACTTTATGAAAATATGTGACCAGATTTTACAAAACCGTTCCAAATCGCACATCAGGCAAAATCAAACTAATACCTTCAGTGGATAGCTACACTATTGCACTAGCAGTTTTGACACTCGGTATACCACTCAAACTACTTGAGGCTGGTTTCAACAGACGTCTTTTCTGGGTGGTGTGTAGAGCTTGAGTGGCGGTTTTAGGCCTTGTGAAGGACCTGGCTTGGCAAGAACCAGTGGTTTACTGGTGGACAGCCTGATAATGTTGGCCAGAGGTTTTTCTGTGGATTTTGCTCCATATCAGCCACTAAGGAGCCAGCACAGTCCTGTAATCTTGTCTCTGGACTCCAATTGTGGTCTGCCTCCGTTTTGAGGTCTAACCCTTGCCCACTCCTCCACCCCTTGGTGAGCACTCGTGATACTACTTCACTCATCCAAATGCTCAGATTTTCTATCTTATTTGGCAGGAAACTCTACAAGCAGCTACAAGTACTGGAAGTGGCCTGAAAGGTAATAGATTGATGCATCTTTTGTGTAAATTTCATATGTGTGCTTGCTATCCTTGGAGAGGTTACGCTGGCTTGAATTCTTTAAAACCGTTTATCTCGAAACTTCTAATGTGCTTTGGATCATTTTTCCAAAATCCAGTCACATATGAACAATTCCTTATGATAGTCAGAACAAGAAGCCATTTATATGTGACCAACATGTCAATATAATAATATGGTAGTGGATAAATAAATGGATACAAAACAAAGGAAAGACCATGATTCATGTCTGCAGTAAGTGAAAGGCATGACTCTGGGTTGAACTGGGAAAAATACTCAAGCCTAAGACTTAATCATATAGTTGAGTTATGCTATGTTAAATAGATAGCATTTTGGTCACAATGAGTTTGGACTTATCCAATACTAGTGCTGTAAAGCAGGGATGACTTACATTTTCTGCAAAAATATATTTAAAATCAGCCTTTTTTCCTTTCACAATGACATGACTACCATACTGCATGATCAGTTCAGTGAAAGTAAATGTATGTACTAAAGATGTACTATATATAGTACATCAAGTTCAGATGTACCAGTCCTTTGTATTGGTACTTTCTATCATATATTGCTGTGGATCATACTATCATTTAAAATCTCTTTGTTTAGACTATTAAACACACCTTCAGTTTACCCACTGCAATAGCCATCACAACCACAATCAGGACTACACACTGTGTTAATACTAAGACTGCAAAAACTGCTAAGGCAAGATGTCTTCCTGTAAAGCATTCCACTGTACCATCCACATACCATCTCTAAAAAAGATATATATGGTAACAGTTCAGAAACTTGTAAAAATGATATGAGTTGTATAGGCTCACAATAATTACCAATTTACACAACACTACAGAAGACAGGATGAACATTTATTAATTTATTCATTATTACCAGGCAGATGGCAATTGCCAATGTGCCCAGGGGGAAATTTACACCCCAACTAACATATACACATATGCACACAAAGACACATAGTGCTAGGCAACCAAGTGAGTTTGCAATCTACAATTATCTTCTTAACTGTTTTATGGTTTGTCAGTCATGTTTTCTTATCCAAATTCTTTGTAAAAAGCCTCATTGCTGCTCTTCATTTTCATACAGAAGTAAACAAGACATGTCCCTGTTTACTTGCTATTTCTAGTAGCCTAGGAGACTAGCTACACCATTTTGGGATTGTTTTATACATGTAGAGCCCATTGAGACAGGCAATCACAACCTGTACTTCAAACTGGCATGAATAAACTACCTTATCAAATAACGTTTACCTGTCAGGAAGGCTAATGATGATTCTGTACTGCTTTAATTCCTCAGATATAGGCTGCTTTTAAGACATACATACACATTTGTCAAGAAAAAATACCAACAAAAAAAGATTCAATGATTTTAGGAAACCAGGCTTTTATGTGCACAAGTATATGGCATAAGTGCAGCACAAAAATATTTTGATTGATCTGATACACAAGCAACCAAAAATTTGCAGACATACTGTACTATATACTGTACTATATAGCAGTCATGAGAGAATGAAGAACAGTACACTATAGTGGGAGGTATAGTCACTGTCATTTAGACAGTTTTTCAAAATTAACTGTACCTTAACATGCATAGAGGTCTGGTCTGGAGTTATATATATAATTATCTCTTACAGGAAACTTTTAAATTTGAAAATTGAATCTCAGAGCAATTTTTAATTAGTGGCACACGCATACCTGAATGGGATATTGCTATGACTATCAGACAAATTCTGTAATGCAGACAGTTTTGGATCAATTGCATAATTACACTTATGCATCCAACTGAATGTTCTATTATAGTACTTAGGTGACTGCTCTATTAGAGTACCTCAACATTGTATACTCCCAAAACTAATAATATGTACAATAGGTAATAATGTTCCATTGTTACTTGACCTGTAGCACAATCCTAGTAACCAAAGCAAAGTAAGCTGACAAAAAATAAAAATTCCTATAATTTAACCTATGGACATAGGAAAAAGTGAGGGGTAACTATCCTCCACTCTTCAAAGTGGGAGTGTTTGCTCCATCCATATCCCACCCCCCATTTCTTTGCTCCCTGACAGAGGCGTAGGAAGATATTTAACTTATGGGTGCCCAGTTGTGAAGCTGAAGACTTAAAAAAAAAAGGTTGTGACTATAGTCATTGACTGCTCTATTAGAGTATCTCGATCTTTTCAGTATATATAGTAATCTTTTCCATTGGTTAGGCAACTGGAAATATTTATGGGTGCCCAAGCACCCATGGCACTCATGCTTCCTACGCCCCTGCCTGAGGTGTTGGATAGATAACTTTGTTAATGTAACTTAAATAAAATACTGTTATTATGCACTATTACATGCTTCATACCAGTTCATTATTTCTGTGATATCTACCACGACAATTCAATACAGACACTGAAGTATTGACAACATCAGTGTATAGCAACATTATCAGTAGCCACAGTCCACTCTGTGATACCCAAATGTTTGTAGCCATTGGAGCTTTCCTAAAGATACGTACAACTTCACATGTCACCTGACATAGCAAAATAATTACACTTACAGCACAATTATATAGCAACAACTTAAATAAACGGCAAAACACATGTGAGAGAACTGCTGTAGTGATACACTGCTTTGGGAGCACTCTGCAGGGTGTAATAGAGTTCACTGGTTATAAAAACGGAGCTTATACGTATTATAGTGCCACAGTGTTCAGTTAAGTTGAGTATAAGTGAGTTGCAGGATCCCTATGTGGTCATGGTCATGCTGTGCAAAATTCCTCAATTGACAGTTAGCATTCATGAATCATACAACAGCAAGGAACTAGTGGGGAGCCTTTGTAGCCTAAAGTGACTAACGAGCTATGCATGTAGAGTCAACAGTTGTAAGTAGCCATGCCATGTACTTTAAAATCTCCCTTCAGGTAATTGTTCATTGCATCCACTGTACAAGGTAAGGTTGATTTCTTCATTACTTTGGCCTGAGAAGTGCCTTTTCGTCAATTGAAGCAGTTACAATGCATGCAGTCCTTCTATGCATCCCATTTCTTTCTTCACTACTGTGTAGGTGTTGATTTGCGGGCAACACATTATGGTTACTACCATATCATGAAAATTGTCCATAAATCTATAGTGACTAGATGCAGAGGTGCTTTTCATACTAGTATCGCTGTATAATGGGTGGAAAACAGCTAAAAATGAAGCAGAATGATGATAGTTGATGTGCACACTTAGTTGCATGGGCAATTAATTTTTACAATGTTGCTGGTGCGATTCTTTCCTTTGTGATATGAACTGGTTTACCAGTAATGAATTATGTTATTACCAAAAAGTAAACAAGTACAAGGAAAGATCTTGCTGTTGAGAAGGGATCATAGAAATAAAATGGTGAAACCAGGGAGGACATCTACACTTGCAGCTATACTGGAATTCCTACTTCAGACATTCCTTCTAATTTTTTTCTAGTATTTGTAAATTAACAATCTGAAAAACATTGACTTCAGGAACAAATTTTCAATGGCTAGCTGACATCAAGAGTACATAATATATGTACTCTTGCTGACATGTAGTACAACATGAGCAGATCACTTAAAGCAGGCACATATACCCATGAGACTTGCCTGGTAAAAATGGCTTTGGAAACTATGTGCTACTGCTTGCTTATGTGCTATACAGGTGTTTTAAGAGAGAAAACTCTTATTGTATGGTATAAAGAAAAATAAAACAAATTTACTAACTAACAATTACTAGTACAGTGGAACCTGTCTATAATGGTCACCTTGGGACCAGATATATCTGGCCTTTATATACAGGTGGCTGTTATAGAGAAAACCTGCATAAGATGGTCTGCAGCATTTTAGTGGCTATGACCGTTATAAATGAGTAATTATTATAAAGAGGCTCGTGCCAACGCAATAAAGTCACTCGAATACAGTAATAATTTTACTGGTCTTTATACAGAAAGGGCAAGGTGAGCTTGCTATGAATGTTGGTTATAGCTATTGAATATGTTTAAGCAGTGAAGCCTGATAGTTTATATAGCATTCATTGAAAGGCAGGAAGTGTGATAATTGCGCATTAATTGAAACGGTGCCGTGGTGTCAGACCATTGGCTCAACAAGCCACCATAAAAGGAAGCGACCGCTATACGAAGGATAAAGTTATGCATACAGTGATTCATAGGCAAATTCTTGGTTGGCCGTTATACGCGTTAGACAGGTGACCGCTTAATGCAGACCACAATACATACATTTGTATGGGAAAATATTTGGGACCCCGTGACCATGGCCGTTATACAAAGGTGACCGCTTAATCCAGGTGACCGTAACGCAGGTTCCACTGTACAAGGCATGATTTTTTAAATGTAGCAATGCAACAATTTCAGTAATCTACAGTACATTCTCATGAATTTGATGAACAAAGAAATTATGTAAGGTTTTGCTATTTTACTATGTATATGCATGACATTCACAGTAGCTAAACATTATCATTCACTCCTTAACAGCTACTATGCATACAGGTAGGCATTCAAGCATGGCTGTGAAAGAATATTCTCATCCTGTAGTACCATATTTATTAAAAGGCAAAAAGAACATAATTATGCATACACTAAGACAACATGTTATTAATTGACAATCCACCACCAATAAAGCAAGCTCAGTTGTTGGTATAATTGAAAGTAAAAACGTTCTCTGATGTTCTGCACCTACAAATTCCATGGAACATATTATATGGCCACAGGTTTTTAAAACCTGAATATTGGAATTCCAACTGTAATTAAAGTTAACAAACATATATGTACGTTGAGGTAGAGCACAAACCTGTTGATTATGTGAAAGATCACTGCAATCACAGTTGTCAACACAAATGGTATATATCTGATAGTGTAGGATACTAGTGCAGTCATTCCAGGGTATAGACAAAAATCATATGGAAAGTATAGACTGATAGTACTGCTGATGTAGTGTAGCTACAGTATGTGAAAGGTATACAGTATATCATAACACTTATGTATCTGCAATGAATGATAGCAAGAAAATGCGTTCACAGATGGATCTTCACATATGAACAGTTAATGATTTTATTTAAAGGTATATTGATCTCAATACAATCTATTATATTCAACATCTACCCTTTACAATGCAAACATTACTGATTTATTGGTATTATAAATAATTATTACAACATTAACTTACATATGGCTGAATTGCACCGAATGTTAATGGAAAGTATTTGGCAATGTATGGAGTGACCTTAATAGGTTAGAGAGTCATTAAATTTCATGTGCTGTACATTGTAATACAATAAAAAAATCACACATAACTTACTTTACAATATGCATAGATATTACAGGCTAGGTTTGCACTTATAGACAAATAACCATTAGCAAACTGAATTTTATATTATTTGTAGGTTTGAATGTTTTAAGTAACTCTCCAAATTTAAAAGGAGCATATATAGGTAATCATACAGTACGACAGTACTGTATATTAGGGATCAAGAAAGTTGGGGCTTTTCTGAATTATCCAAAAACCAGCTTCACATGGGTACTTGGCAGTATGGGTGTGATATAAGCAACCCAAAAGTGTCTACAGAGCAGCCAAAAATTCTTCCAAATAAGTTGCTATGGAATTTTATTCAGCAGAATTTTCTAACGACTATGACACTTCATAATAACTGATAATTAGGGCATGCATTCAGACATAAAAATAATTAGTCTAATAGCATGCCTGGCATCAATTCTTCTTTTTGATGTGGTATGCGTTGGTTCAATATAGTCATAGTTATTGTTAAAAAGTAAACTAACAAGTACAAGGAAGGTTGGATAAGCAACCATCCTAACTGTATGAGTGCCCAATTAAAATTGTTTACACATGTTTTCAGTATGTAGTGAAACTAAACCTAAATCAATATAATCTACACACCATTGAATTTGCCTGTTCATGGATAGTATGTTCATGGAGAGCAAGAAAACCACTGTTTCATGTCTGTACAGCAAAAGGCACCTTACTGTAGTTATGGGTGCTTGTTTATAAAATAAAGTTTACCGCCATCATTCCAGTGTTCAAGCGGTCTTCTTGTTTGTACACACAAAAGATTATAGAGAAAATATCGTGCCTTGATGTATTCGTCAGTTCATGCTCAACTAATACAAAAATAGCCAACTCTTCCTCATAGTGATGTGATAACGTTGGATGCATACTATTAGTCTGTCTATAGATTTGAGACTTCTCACCATATGGGTGAGGAATGTGAAAAAATTTGCAGCATTAAAGGATTGTATTATGCTTTCTAGCTATTTCCAGTGCTTTTCTAGGCTCAGTAGCTATCAATTATTAGATGCAGCTGGACGTTTGGCACCAGCAGTTGTTAATTATTATTTCATTCATAACCTCCACACATCATTCAAAGCTCTGCACCACGGGAAGCAGCTAAATCACCCACATTTGACTTCACATCTTACACTCCATAGCAGCTTCAAACCTTTACTAGATCACCCTACAATACCACCAAGTTGCAAAATAACCAAAAATGAACTGAAAATAGCATAAAATATTTCATTTTTGAGTCAAGTACATATTGTTAAAATGACTGTTGCGCTTGCTAAGGCCTATTGCCTTTTAATAAGATGAAATTTGTTATTTTTTTGTGAATATTATTAAAGAAGACATCCACTAAAGTAAGTAGAGTAGTAGAGTAACTTAGAGCCTTTGTTCACGAGAATTCAGGTGCTTCGCACAAAACATTGACGGCATACATTATTTGTGGTTTTAGCTTGATATGTTAAAAGTGTTAGTATAACTTTCTGCATCACATTTTTCTAGTATACTAGTGGGATATTAGTGTAAAATAAGCAACTGGTACAGTATTTGTAGCAGGGCCGCATGTCAAGAAAAAAGCTTTTTGTACCACCTGTAGAAGTTACAGCAGGTTTTAGACTATTTTGTGTAAGGACTTCTTAATTCCATAACCATGTTTCAGCCTGATGTAGGCTGGAGCTTTGTTGATCACACCCTGCTTATGCTGCTAAAGAATAGATTCCATGATTTACTTACATTGATGCATAATGAGCTTTGCATAAACTGACACCGAAAGTATTTTTGCATGCTATTACAATCGGTTCTCTAGCAAAGCTATTCAATTCTGATGGCCATACAAATCAACAAGTAGATAGAGGAAGAGTTGGTCTACAATGTGGTGGTGTTCACTTTAGCATACTGTAGTTCTCCAAATGTGTTCATAACTGAATTTTAAAAATATCCTTCAAACCAGAAATTGTGAGGTAACCACCACCTTAAGACAATCAAACCTACAAATAATGTAGAATTCAGATTGTTATGGAAAATGGATATTATTTTACATTATTACTATACTGTATAGTGGGATTTTTGTGAAGTTAAAAGTTTTAATCTGTAGTACCAGTTTTTTGCACTTCTTATTGGAAGTTACAAGTCGGCACCATGTCGATTTCACTGTATGCTTACTTCAAGCAGAAAGGAAGCCAAAGAACTGTGTTACAAGCATCACCGAGCATTGTCATCTTTTCCAAGAACACTGTTGTTTGTACCATCTATCTGCCATACATGGTGATCTCCTATCACAGAATCTATGGTAAGACACTCATCTCTGTAGAAGTACACAGTGATATCAACTGGCTTTACATTGTAGTTAAGGACAGTTAAGCAACCAGCTAGGTGGAATGAAATTACCAGCGCTATCACTAGCTAACCAGGAGCTTGTAGCAAGCAACCCAAACATATTTGCTACATGAAAGATCCTCGCAAAGATCATAGCTAAAGCACACATGTGTAATACATCTACTAGCTATACTATAACTGAGTCAGGCATAGCCTAGTATAGGATGATCAATTTGTCATAAGTATAGCTAGCATTTTTTGTAAAACTTGCAAAAATTTTAGTTTCTGCTTGTTTGCAGAATGTTATCTCACAACAATTTCCCGATTTACTGTATTGGTTGACAAAAGTATCATTCATCAACTATGCACAATTTCAGATACTGCACATGCCTGCCTGCCTGCCCGCCCGCCCGCCCGCCCGCCCGCCTGCCTGCCTGCCTGATGATTTCAGGCAAGTATAACTCAATAACGGCTAAGGCTACGGACTTGAAGTTTTCACTGTTCAATGTCGCTTCATTCCGAAACGTGCCTTTTGGCATACCACTGTATATACAATGCACACATCATGGACTTACCTTTGTCCTCCTTTGTACCCCATTTCTTTTTGCTGACTGCCCAAGGTTTTGAATCTCGGTAGTGCGATGTATGACTTCCTCACATTTGTAAATGCAAATTGTCTGTATTTTCTGTGGTGACTGGATTAATTCTGATACTGTTCTTAATTTGCAATGCTGTGTAACGGGCTGAGAATAGGTAAAAGCAAAGCATAATGGTCACCTCACTTTCAAGTCAGTAATTGATAGTTAGGGCATGCATAGTTTTTGTGGTGACTGGATTAATTGCAGAGGCGCTTCTCCTACTGTTCTCTGTTTGTAGCACTGTGTAGTAGGCTGATATAGCTGAAAGTGAAGTGTAATTACCACTTTGAAAACATTAACTCTGGTGCCATTCTTTTCTTTGATGCAATATGAGCAGTCATAATAATGTAAAAAAATAAACAAACAAGAATAAGAAAAAAATTAAGAAGTTTAAGTTCGATTAAGGATCATACAGTAGAAAAAAGCAGGGAAACAATGGAGGTATACTAGTGAACATTTAATCCCTAATTCAATCACATAGGGATTACATGTTCACTAGTATATCTGCAGGTGTAGGCGACCTCTCTTGTTTCTCTACTTTTTTCTATGACCCCTAATCGAACTTAATTTTCTTTATACTTGTATTATGATTCTGAGTAACCATGAGGCTCACTGCCAAAGATTATGGTAAAAACCTCACTAAAATTTATTTACATATTTACTATCTCCTAGTGTGGATGACAATTCTACAGCCATACCATGCTGGAAAGCTTTTAATCCAATTACATTGTATGTAGGAGATATTAGTGTGATGTCACACTCTTGATTAATCACATCTTTGACTTGTACTACTTACCTGTATGTAGTATAAAAATGGATAGAGCCATGCGAGTAGAGTGGCATGTGATAGGAGAATAACAATTATTACTATGACATTTGCAGTACCTATAAAGCATACAACATATGCAATGAGCCCTGTGCTAACTGCATACCTAATCCAACAATTAACATAGCATGATCATATCCACAGTCCACACACTTGTCAAGGAGAACACTAACTCCTTTGTTAGCATGACACTTTCCACATAAGTGACCTGTGATAGATAATGTAACATACACATTCATCATGTTCAAGCTACACACATGTGCACATTGTTAAATTTTGTTGTAGCATTTTTGGTACAAATTTAAACTAATGATCCTGGTTACATAGCACAACATTATTTTGTAATGCAAGCATGTGTGAATATACATGTGTACATGATTTTACATGCTTTAAGTACCTACAGTACATACATATGTGACCCAGTCTTGGAAAACCTGCCTCATCACCTATTTGAAAGTATTAAGAAATGTCAGTTTTAACTATTTAGTACGCTGTAGCTTGCCAATGGTTGAAGCTGTGTGTACCAAATTTTCACATGTATTCCTTACCTTCCAGAGCATCCACTGTACAAGTAACCAACAGCTAAGTTTCCTGCCATTTTAGATAGCTTTAAACTGAGGTTGACTGCATCAGACAAGCCCCAAAAGGGGTAGGTGGCGGGGCCCCGAAAGGAGGGTAAGTGGCTGTTTAAAAAATTGAAGAGAAAGGCATAAGGATGAATTACAGTAGGGCAAGTTATGGGCCATTCAGGTCTCAAAACTGGCTTAAATAAAAGGAAATTTACAGCATGGGTCTTTATTCAATACCACAGAGCTGTTAAACGATATACAACCACTCCCAGGCTAACCAAAACTCCATTAAGACCCCAAACCTCACATATGGATTCCCACTGTACTTGGAAAAGCAGACCATGCAAGTCTAGCAGATTTTGATTGCAAAATTTGATAGTTGGGGCAAGCCTGAGCAAGCCCCACACTAGAAAGTCACCTACATAAGATTTGTAGTTGACAATGTCTGGCCAAACACACAAAAAAACAAAAGAATCAATAACTGACATGTTTTACTGGTAAAATCGTTTGTCGTATGCGCTAGTACATGTACTGGATATCTTTGTAGTGCATGGATGGAGAACAAACACTAAGAAGGAGAAGGGAGTTGTATAGAATAAGTAGGACCAATGAGACACCAGAACAAGGCAATGCCAGAACGAAGAGAAGGCAAAGGGAAAATGCCAGAAGGCAAGCTCAGCTCACAGAGTGCCAAAGGCAGGAAGATTTCCTACAAACAATGAGAGACAAAACCAGTACGTTAACATATGTGACTGGATTTTGGAAAAATTATTCAAATCGCACATTAGAAGTTTCGAGATAAACAACTGCAAGAATTCAAGTCAACATGACTTGCCAAGGATAGCAAGCAAGCACGCGTATAAAATTTACACTAAAAATGCATCAATCTATTACCTTTCAGGCCACTTCCAGCACTTGTAGCTGCTTGTAGAGTTCCCGCCAAATAAGATAGAAAATCTGAGCTGTTGGATCAGTGAAGTGGTATCACGAGTGCTCACAAAGAGGCGGAGGTGGGGGGTGGCAGGGTGGGCAAGGGATAGACTTCAAAATGGACACGATTGGAGTCCAGACACGAGATTACAGGGCTGTGATGGCTCCTTAGTGGATGATATGTAGCAAAATCAGCACAAAAAATGTCTGGCCAACATTATGAAACCAGTGATTCTTGCCAAGCCAGGTCCTTCGGAAATTACCACTTGAGCTCTACACGCCACCCAGAAAAGACGTCTGCTGAAACCAGCCTCAAGTAGTTTGAGTAGTAGTAAGGTTCAAAATTATTAGTACAATAGTGTAGCTATCCACCGGAGGTGTTAGTTTGATTTTGCCTGATGTGGAATCTGGATCGGTTTTGTAAAATCTGGTCACATATATAACCGTTTCATTAACCTATCATATTCACTATCATAGTGGCAGAGTGGAACAAGCAGAAGCCATTGTTGATCCTGAAACATCGCCACAATTTCCACACCTACAGCACCTTGATGTTGATGGCCCAACAGTTATCTCCAAATCAGAGATTTCATAATGATTTAGCATCACTGCAGCAACTGAAGTGCTCAATATGCTTGAACATTCCCCATCTGTCTTTTTAAATGATGCAAATTGCTGTACACGATTTAGTACCTAAGCTATTTTCTGCTGTAATTACTTTATTGTATCATGGCAAGCATCGCTGAAGAACAGAGTTATTTCTACCATGTTGAGTACCAACTAAGGGGTACCAGCTACTTTCACACTTTAGCAGCAAAATTCAATGACTGTGATCCTGATTCGAAGATTCCGGTGATCCCCATGAACATAATTATAACTTTTTGGATTTCTGATCAGCAGAACAACAGATGATGACTGATGAGTATAACTAAAGACAGAGTCAGTGAACGGTGCCAATGTTGTCCCGACTGCCACACCTGCTTACATACTCCCTATAACAACAGTAATTGTAATTGTTCCTATGTAGCTATAACTAGCTTAGTGAATCCTATTCTGATGGTCTAAATTGGCAATAATAGTGTAATTCGACAGGAAATCCAGTTGATTAAAGTTTGCTTGTTATTACACGCCATACAGCAATACTGATGAAATGGCTATAGTCACACTCTTTGTGTGTGCTAAAAGTGCTATAGCGTACTTATTACTTGTATACTTACTGTCTCTCTTCATCAGTTAACACTAGCTATGTGAGAGTTTGTATGTATCTGTATGGTGTACATAGGTATCACATATTTCAACTGGTTTTGCAAGTGATATGTAACCTCCCAATTTAGCCTTGCAGGGCCTACTCACTACTGTGTTTTCATTATGCAATATTGTTGTGGAAGTGTGTACTGGCTCAGTTCTACCATGATACAGTATAACACATTCATATGATAACTATAGCCCGCCAATTAGTCGAATACTAACTCAGGCTCACTCCATGATGCTGTCTAGTTTATTCATGTAGCTTAGTGTTCTTAGTTAAAAATCAAATCTGCTGTCAAGGGAAGTAAGACTGGATTTCCCAAACCCAGTCACATAACAGTCTATCATAAATGCAACTTAACAAATCATTCCTATTCATACCAATAATAATAATTATGTACATATGTAGCTATAAGTGCAAATGTGTTGTATGAAAGAGACAAGTATACACTATAACTACAGTACTTATCTGCACCTTCCCTATCACAAACACACTGTAGATCATCATTATCAAAATAGTATACACTACTACATGTACCAGTCACATCATCCAAACTGGTACAACGACAATATCCAGGTGGACACCAGTGATATATTAATTCTCCATTGACATTAATGTCTTTTATTCTGTGTGCCCAGTAACCATCCTACAATAATGACACGTTCTATTTTGTTAACAGTGAGTAAGTTTTACATACTTTTATTATTAATTTCCTTGTACCAGGTAAACAGTTAACAATGTCTATATTCTTCTCATCATTACACCCACATGAATATAAATCTTCCAAATCATTACGCCGTAAAGTATGACCAGGTGGACATGGAGTAATGGTCAAGTTGAATTGATGTACCTTATCCTGTATAGACACAATGAATAACATGATCAAAAGTATCTGTAAGATTTTATTTTTTTAAATATAGATATTTTAACTTGTTTATTTTGAGACTATCTGCTGATGTGCACTATCCGTACGTTACAGATAACACACATTAGCAGATACGTAGTCTTAAGATAAACAATATTCAGCTATAATGTAACTAAGAACATTGTAGCATGAGACCTTTCATCTTAGTTGCATGTATTACATTCACTGGTGTATATGTTTTTGTCATTTCATAAATTTAAAAAAAGTTGACTATGTATATGAACACTGACATGGAATGGGCACCGATAGGCTTAAAATGGAGAAAAATGAGTATTGATGCAGAGTTATATATTGGTACCACTTGGTACAAAGTTATAACCAGTACAGGGGCGTACCAAGGGGGGTTTCCAGGGGTTTCAGGAAACCCCTTTGGATTTTACAAACTACCTGAATTGAAACATTAAGAAGTTGAAACTTCAGGTTTCCAGAATGAATCTATCATGGAACAGGATGAATTTTAAACTTTTATCTTAGTTAAATATCAAGACACACGATAGTGTGTCGTGCGGCCCAAGAAGCCGGTGCGCCACACCGTGAGTATATTAACAGGAAGAAAGAAAACGCAATTTTCACACCTATGTAGCTCTGTGATCGCTTATCCGATTGGAACCAAATTTACTAGAGACGTGCCGCCCGGTTAGGGGAGTCTACATACCAAATTTGAAGAACATCACTCCAGCCATTTCCGAGATACGAGCGAACAAAATTTCGTTTTAATTTCTTCGTTTTTTTCTTCTTCTTGTTCATCTTCTTCATTTCGCACACTTCGCAAAATCCGCCATAAAACACGAATGCGAGCTCGGATCGGGCTGAAATTTGGCACACTTAAAGGGCTCATTAAGGCGGATCTCTGTACCAACTTTGGTAGGAATCTGATGAACATTCACAGAGTTATGACCGATTATTTTCGTAAAATAAGGTCGAAGGTCTGTCACGCCTACAAGGTAAACCCCTTGGAAGAATCAGTTGAAAATTGATGTGTAGATGGAGCAACCATCGTAGGAGTGCCTTTTTGTGGTTCGAAAGGAATCGGGATAAAGACCATGGAGATATGACACAAAACCCAACCTGTGTCAAAATTACGCTATCGATTTTTATGAATAAAAAGCTATAAGTTTTCGTGTCTACCAGGCAAACCGCTTAGAGCAACGAGCTGAAAATCAGTATGTAGCTGGAATAATCATCATAGAAAGTTCTTGCAGTAGTACAGAAGAATCGGATTACAAATCACTGAGTTATGATTCGAAAGGCAACTACGTGCAGCAAATGCGAGATCGACATACTCTAATAGAACAGTCACCCTAATAAAGCATTCAGCTGCATTTATAATTTACTCAGTTATATTACATTGCAAGTTATTCTGTATGGAATTCAGCTACAAGCAAGTCATCCTGTAGTCAGATCAGCTAGAAGAAGGTACCTAATAGAGAGTTCAGCTACAAAGAAGCCATCATGTAGAGAGTTCAGCTCAAATAAATCACCCTTTAGAGAATTCAGCTACAAACAAATTGCCCTGTAGAGAGATCAGCTAGAAGAAGTTACCTTGTAGAGAGTTCAGTTACAAAGAAACAATCATGCAAAGAGTTTAGCTGCAAACAAATCACCCAGTAGAAAGTTCCGCTATGAACAGATCACACTATAGAGAGTTCAGTTAGAAACAAGTCATCCTGTAGAGAGATCAGCTAGAAGAAGTCACATTGTAGAGAGTTCAGTTACAAAGAAACAATCATGCAAAGAGTTTAGCTGCAAACAAATCACCTAGTAGAAAGTTCCGCTATGAACAGATCACACTGTAGAGAGTTCAGTTAGAAACAAGTCATCCTGTAGATAGATCAGCTAGAAGAAGTCACTTTGTAGAGAGTTCAGCTACAAAGAAACCACCATGTAAGAGAGTTCAGCTGCAAACAAATCACCTGTAGAGAGTTCAGCTAGGAACAAGTCACCCTGTACAGAGATCAGCTAGAAACAAGTCATCCTGTAGAGAGTTCAGCTAGAAGAAGTTACATTGTAGAGAGTTCAGCTACAAAGAAACTACCATGTAGAGAGTTCAGCTGCAAACAAATCGCCCTGTAGAGAATTCAACTACAAACAAATCACCCTGTAGAAAGATCAGCTAGAAGAAGTTACCTTGTAGAGAGTTCAGCTACAAACAAATCACCCTGTAGAGAGTTCAGCTAGAAACAAGTCACCCTGTAGAGAGATCAGCTAGAAACAAGTCACCCTGTAGAGAGTTCAGCTAGAAGAAGTTACATTGTAGAGAGTTCGGCTACAAAGAAACTACCATGTAGAGAGTTCAGCAGCAAACAAATCGCCCTGTACAGAATTCACAGCTACAAACAAATCACCCTGTAGAAAGATCAGCTAGAAGAAGTTACCTTGTAGAGAGTTCAGCTACAAACAAATCACCCTGTAGAGGGTTCAGCTACAAACAAGTCACCCTGTAGAGAGTTCAGCTAGAAGAAGTTACATTGTAGAGAGTTCAGCTACAAAGAAACTAGCATGTAGAGAGTTCAGCAGCAAACAAATTGCCCTGTAGAGAGTTCAGCTACAGACAAATCACCTCATAGAAAGATCAGCTAGAAGAAGTTACCTTGTAGAGAGTTCAGCTAGAAACAAATCACCCTGTAGAGAGTTCAGCTAGAAACAAGTCACCCTGTAGAGAGATCAGCTAGAAACAAGTTACCCTGTAGAGAGTTCAGCTAGAAGAAGTTACATTGTAGAGAGTTCAGCTACAAACAAATCACCCTGTAGAGAGTTCAGCTAGAAACAAGTTACACTATAGAGAGATCAGCTAGAAACAAGTCATCCTGTAGAGAGTCTAGAAGTTACATTGTAGAGAGTTCAGCTACAAAGAAACTACCATGTAGAGAGTTCAGCTGCAAACAAATTTCCCTGTAGAGACAAACAAATCACCCTGTAGAAAGATCAGCTAGAAGAAGTTACCTTGTAGAGAATTCAGCTACAAACAAATCACCCTGTAGAGAGTTCAGCTGGAAACAAGTCACACTGTAGAGAGTTCAGCTACAAAGAAACTACCATGCAGAGAGTTCAGCTGCAAACAAATTGCCCTGTAGAGAATTCAGCTACAAACAAATCACCCTGTAGAAAGATCAGCTAGAAGAAGTTACCTTGTAGAGAGTTCAGCTACAAACAAATCACCCTGTAGAGGGTTCAGCTACAAACAAGTCACCCTGTAGAGAGTTCAACTAGAAGAAGTTACATTGTAGAGAGTTCAGCTACAAAGAAACTACCATGTAGAGAGTTCAGCTGCAAAAAAATTGCCCTGTAGAGAATTCAGCTACAAACAAATCACCCTGTAGAAAGATCAGCTAGAAGAAGTTACCTTGTAGAGAGTTCAGCTAGAAACAAATCACCCTGTAGAGAGTTCAGCTAGAAACAAGTCACCCTGTAGAGAGATCAGCTAGAAACAAGCCACCTGTAGAGAGTTCAGCTAGAAGAAGTTACATTGTAGAGAGTTCAGCAGTTTAGCTGCAAACAAATCGCCCTGTAGAGAATTCAGCTACAAACAAATCACCCTGTAGAAAGATCAGCTAGAAGAAGTTACCTTGTAGAGAGTTCAGCTACAAACAAATCACCCTGTAGAGAGTTCAGCTACAAACAAGTCATCCAGTAGAGAGATCAGCTAGAAGGATCACCTTTCAGAGAGGTCAGCTACAAAGAAATCACCCTGCTTCATCTTTTCTTCTTCCTGTAGTAAAGAAAAAATGACAGGTTAAAAAACCCTAAAGCCGGCCATAGGCCGGCTTTGGGGTATACAATACAAAAAGAAGTGAAATCTAATCCAACACAGCCAAGCTGTAAAAAAAGAGTGCGGCCCTGAGAAAGGCTATGGTGAAAAAAGATGTGAAATCCAAGGTGGCGGCCAAGAAATGGCTGTGATGGTAGGTTAATGGTAAAAATTTTAATAACGACAATTCAGGTGAATTTTGTGCCAAGACCAAGCGGCACCAAATTCACCTGAATTGTTGTTATTAAAATTTTCACCATTAACCTACCATCACAGCCATTTCTTGGCCGCCACCTTGGATTTCACATCTTTTTTCACCATAGCCTTTCTCAGAGCCGCACTCTTTTTTTACAGCTTGGCTGTTTTGGATTAGATAGTTTCTAACATGATAACTACTTATAACACTGTTCTGAATTATGATTTTGGTGAAAAGATCAAGATACTCTAATAGAGCAGTCAGGTGATGTAAAATACTCTAATATAACAGTCACTTAGCTGTAGTGGAAACCCCTTTTCAAAATTCTTGCATACGCCCCTGCAGTATCAGCAGTTTTGTGCTAAAATGCAGTAAAATCAGCATAGAAAGGGTTGGCTAGCTATTCCACCTTTGGGCTAATATTGTTTCTGTGAAATTGGGTACGTACTTGCCAAGGCCAAGCAGAAGTCAGCATTTGAGCTCAACACACCTCTCAACAAACAACTCACAGTATTGTGAAGTTTAACAGATTTGTTATCATGAACCATAGTAGTGGGTCGTATTAGGGATCATGGAGGTCTGGATTTTTCTGGCCAAAAAAACCCAAAGGCCAGCTTCATAATACCATCCTGGCACCTTGGCAGTATTGGTTAGGTATAACCAAGCTAAAAAGTGCCTCCAGTACAACCCTAAATCCTTCCAGTAGACTACTACAATTGCTTTTAATATTCAATTTTTTTTAAATGGAATTTTTTCCACTGACTAATGATGCCTTCAAGCAATCAGAACTCGAAGACTATAAGCTTGCTTTTCTACTGTTAGACATTGCTTTGCTCGAGACGTGCCTGTCAGTATATACAATGCATCATGGGCTTACCTTTTCCTCCTTGTTTCCAATATCTCTTAGCCCAAGGTGTCAATTTGTGGTACCGCAATGCATGGCTTCCCTAGGTTTGTAAATGGGAGTCATCCATCGTAAATCAACACCTTGCATTCTCACAAAAAGAAATGGAACACAAAGGAGGACAAAGGCAAGTCCATGATGCGTGTATTGTATGCACTGCGGTAGGTGAAAAGGAACATCTCAGGACGAAGTGAAGTTGACCAGTGAAGAAATCAAGCCTGTAGTCTATTCATTGTCGAGCTATGCTTGCTGAAGGCATCAGTTAGTTAGTCAGTCAGCGTAAAATTCTGTAAATAGAAGATTTATAAAATTCCATAGAAACTTTTTGGATGGGTTTGGGGTTGACCTGAAAACATTTTGAGCTTTGCTGTACCTAACCAATGCTACGAAGCTTGGAAAAGCCCAGTTCTTCATGATCCCTCATATACAGTACTGCAGTTTGCAGTCTAGGCAAGTGCCTAAGGAGCCACACAGCCTGGATCATTCAGATAGTACTTAAACTTTGAGGATTAATATCGTTAGCTTGATTTGCAAAACCACAATGAAGCATTTTAAAATCTCGTTCACACTTTGCTGTATTTTATAGTATCCAAAATTATGTCTAGCTATACTATCCAATATGTCATTTGTGTGCATCTTACAAAATTTTACACCTACATATACTCTAGCAAAATTACTGCTGAAAGTCATAATTGATCACTGGACTTGTAAAGGTTCTACTTAAACTACACCACCAGAAGGATAATGTTGTTTCAATCCAAAGTCAAGGCCAAGATGTTGATAAAAAGATAGCCAGTGAGTGTAGATGTGATTTAACTAGCTCTTATTCCACACTGTGAGGCACTTGACTTCATAAAAAAGGTGACAGTTGCTGAATTGAGGCATTGATAATGATATGACACACCTTCTATCCCACACTTTAGTTCATAAGCAACGTGACATTGAGGGATGAACAAGGATGATATGGTTTCATGTTGTCTTTGATCCAAATTTGTAAATCATGTTGTCTTTCATGTTTAAGATTCTCATCTAACTTCCATTCCCAGGATTTGATGCAGGGCTTCAGTGGGATATAGAAATAATCTTCTACAATGCATATAAACATATTTTTGAATAGGGAATTGAATGCTCTAAATTCTTATACTTTATACATATATCTGTACATATACTCACAGGTTCAAATGATCGAGAAACTTGAATAACATGTGTATTTTCCAAAAGAGTACTTGTAATTGCTGCTGCATTATCTGTTACAATATTGGATGTGACAAAGTAATTCGACTTTCCTGGATACATGAATTGAACTGTAGGTGTGAAGTCAAATCCAAAACCCTAAAAAAATCAGTATCAATGCATTGCATATTACATAGGATAGCCAATGCATACACTGTTTTTGTGCATATGTATATAGCTCAGAATACAAAATCTTCCCAATAGTGATACATGTACTTATAGTACATATTCAGTGATGGGCTGCTACTTTTAAAAGTAATATATTACTAATTACTTGTTACTGCCACTGCGATAAAACACATTACAGTTACATATTACTTCAGTTTAAAGTAACTAGTAATGTGTTATACCATATAGCAGGTTATTTTTGAAACAGAAATTTTGCACAAGAAGCAAAATCTGAATTTCGAAGTACTTTAATTTCGAAGAATGCTTATTTTGAAGTCCGGATGGATTTCAAATAAACAGAAATTCATGTCACAAATTATGAAGATGTGTGAATGTTTGCTAAAAAGATGGATAATCCCCATCCCCGTGCACTGAAGAGAAGAC